>NC_090718.1:4801531-6051531 GCF_040954835.1 Lepisosteus oculatus | reverse complement strand
TTTTTTTTTAAAGGGTTTTGCTGTTCGCAGCAGCATTCAGGTTGACTGCACGTTGAGAGATCGTGTTGCACGGAGCTCCGCAGCCAGCTCACAGGCTGTTGTGTGAAAACTGAATCCTCACGTTTTATGGCCTTGAAAACCGCAAGGAGTTAAAATTAAATTGCATGTCGTATGGCAAGATTTCTAGATTAAAATTAAAATGTCTGCCTTTTTTTCTTTGAAGGTGTTGCTGTACTCCTTACATTTGCTCGATGTTTTAGCCCCAGAGGGATGACTTTCTATTATATTATTAATATTATAATAATATGACAATATTAATCGTTAATACATATTATTTATAATATCATTAATATGGTCTGTTATTATTTGAGCTGCTATCTAACTAAGCACATTCCTTTCCATCCTCCTGTGTTCAAGGGTACAGGATTCATCAGATCATCAGCTTATCTGGACTCACAGAATTGAGTTTCCTTTAAAGCCAATTAATGACTTTAGATCTTGACACACAAGAAGTTCCACGGTTTAACGCACAGTGAATTGCACACTCCCCTTGCTAGATCCCTGGTTCAGCTGTTCTTTTGACAAAGCTGTGAGGAAGATTTTTTGGACCATAATTTCTAATTTTGTAGATCGACAAAAGGGGGCACTGTGCTGTATGTGGAGACCTTAACTGGATTTTAGTTATCAAGATATCCATGGAACTCTTTAAAAAAGTATAGATACTAATGGTTGATGCATTCCAGAATTTATCAGACTGCCTTGCCTAAATCTATTCTTTTATTTGAACTAATTCCTCTGAACTTCTATGTTGAAAGGAGCATCTATACAATTAGTTACAGCTCCTGCCTTAAAAACTGCATGGGATATGTAGTTTAATATATGCTTATATAGAGCACAGCGAAGAGCAAAGTTATTTTACAAAGCTGTTTTGTTGTGTTTTTTACACATAAATTCACCTTTTTGTTTGAATGAGTGAGTCAGTAGGTGTGACAATTTGTTTAAATGTGATTACTTTTTTATTTCTGGCTTTGTATTTATTTATGTTCTCCTTTGCTTGTGTACAAGATTGTACATGCATGCCTAAATGTTTGCATTGCCAGTGTGCATGACTTTGGCGTCTGTCGTGCTTTGTGTAGCACTATTTATTGTTTCTTTGTTTCTTCTTTAGGAGAAGACTTCTGTCTGTGGCCCCACTGAGACAGACTGAGACCGTCCCTGGCTTTTTGGATTTTACCTTGGACTCTGTCTTTTTTCTTCTTTGCAAAACACCGTGAGCAGGGTAAGAATGATCCTCATCAGACATTAGTGAGCAGCAATGACTGATCAACAAAACTTGTGAAGTGATTTAGCTGTGTTTTTCTAACCAGTCTCAGACTTTAACCAGACTTTTGAATCGTTAAGAATATCAGATGCAATGTCATAAAAGAAGATTCGTTTAGAAATTATATAAATATGTCCACCAAACTAAGATGATTTTATGAACACAGCAGTAACCAAGAGATACTTTAGTGTAGTACTCAAAAACACTTACAAAATCAGGGATATTGAAAAACACTATTCACTAATGCAGCCTGGTATAACTGGAAACTCCAGTTTACAGTACAAATTAAAGCCATACCTGTTCAACAAGCCTTTAGGTTTTCCTTGTTGTAGGCATTTTCAGTCAGCTAAGGTGCTTTTTCCTGTCTTGCATTTTTAAATCTGTGCTGTGGTATATTTGTCTGTACATTCATTTTATACATTTATCTGAAAACCAATGGCAATTTTTTTCCTGCCCAATATTTGTCCTATTGCAATGTATACACATGTCTAGGAAATAATGTGTATATCAGTTTGGAATTGGTATATTCCAATCAGCTTGGATTCACCACTGGTCCAGCAAGGGATGCATTCAATCAAACCTTATATGCTATTGTGCAAATTGTGAGTCTCACAGTGCTCATGGTGCCATCAGGAGATGTGATGAGGCTCTCACTGACAGCATTGCAATTTCAAAGGTAATTTCTGAGATACAGCAATGCTAACATACCCTGGCTAACTGGAGCCCACTCAAATCCCTACAACACTCCTTGACTAGGGCACTGCTTCTGCAGCAATGCTGGTCACAGTAAACTAGTGACACCTAGCCGGCACAACACACAAGTGCTTGTTCACACAGCGGTGAAGACCCATGGCTTCTGACCAGATAATTAATTTATCGGTCTTAAGACTAATGTGCCACACATCAAACATTACGCATAAACAATGACAAATAAATAGCATGATTAATGATTTCTCAGCTTGCAGCCTGATCTTTTTCCTTCCTTTCTCCGAACCAGAAATGTTGCTGTGGATTAGAAGTGTTTATCTATTCACTTGCCATATAAAATCTGGGAGATCAGCAGCAGCAAGTGGGAACAGTTGCAGAAAACTGGCCTGGCCACACCAAACCTGATTTTAGTTTCCCAGTTCAGCAGTGAACAAAGCAGCAACTAAATATCTGACAGCGAATCGAACACATCTCTACAGAGCTATGCAATGGCACAAAAGCAGAATGTGCAGCGTTCTAAGCATATTGGTGCTGCCTCTGCACCAGAGATTTATTTCATGTTATCGCCACTGTACTCCTTTAGGGTGTGCTAAGATGGCTTTTTTTCTGCAGGAAGAAAAGCAGAATCAAAACAAATGTACTCCAAAAGCACAGGTCAAACATTTTGCTTAGTCTTGCATCCAGCTTTGCATCATAGCTTAATATTGCCCAATAGTTTTTTTTATTCTGAGAAATGCAGCGTTGATTTGTCCTTTGTCTTTGTGTAATCCTCTGCACCTACATCCTCCTCTCACCTCTGCACGTTTCCAGTATTGCACAATATTACCATGTAGGAGGGAAGTCCTGCAGCAGTGGAACATTCTGAGTATTTTTATATCATCTGAGTCGTACTGCTGAGACATCACAAGTCTCTCTGCCAAAAACTGGTTTAAAGGGCAGAACACTCTTCTTGAGTTGTTTTCTGAATTGTGCAATGGCTGGTGTCTGCACTTTAGATCAAGCTAGCAATGTGTGATTATACCCTCAAATTTTGATTTCTGACGTGCGATAATTTTAAATATCCTTGAAGTTATGAAGAAAATGGTCACCGTTGTTTGGAAAATCTGTTTCAGATATGTTTACCGATGAGGTTTCTGGAATTTCATACAGTATGTCTTAAATATCGTGACCACACTTCCAGTTTAGTTCCAGTATAGTGCTGTAGCTGTTTCTGTGTCTGCACTTCATGCTGCTGTGGTCTAATGCCCTCTCTACTATTGCCACAGTCAAGTTCTTGAACATTTCATTTTCCATTAAGCTGAACATCAGGTACAAGCTCAGCTTTACATGAAAGGTCACCGTCAAAATTCTCTGCATCTCTTTCAATACTATCTTTTTAAATGTGCTGCCTGTGGCTTCATTTATATGTTTACTTTTCATCATGATGACCTTTTTCTTTCAGGATGTTGTGACTGAAACACCTCACTTACATTTTCTTGAACTTTACTGTGTTTTTGAATTTTTTTTGCTACCTGGATAACTTTGCTTTTACAATGCCTTCACTGTGCTTTTTAATAACCTTCTCTATGCAGTGATGACATGAACAACGCTATCATAAAATTTGCCTTGTTGTGTAAAATAAAACAAGAGCATAGATGTTCAGTTCTTTGTTTGTTTTTTTGTTTCCCTTCAGAGTACAAAAGTGTAATATAAAAAAAAGTATGTTGAGTAATTTTGAGGGACATTCCAGCATATATAGAACCTTAAAAGGGCCACATCTGTAAAGTACATAAAATAATAAACTTATTTTTTAATAATTTTTTTTATCTTTAACATATAAACATTTATATCTTTCCTTTGGAGCTTCCCTGAAAGATGGTCAATGAACCTTCAGGTTTTGGAACAGGGGGTTCACATCAGCTTCATAAAATTTTAATTCCTAGGAAGAACTAAGCAATTATCATGTAGAATTATCAGTTCTCATTAGAATTCTCCCTCATTTGACTGTTTTTTCACCAGAGACCTCTAATTCTAGATAATGTTAGATAAAACCTGATGCCATGGATTTGTTTTAATTCAGATGATTCAAAAACAGCTCTTGTTAGGATGTTTAGATAGTAGTAGATGATACTGAAGACGTTTATTTTTGTTTTGCAGGAACATTGTAAAAATGGTGTGCTCATGCTATTTTTTTTGTATTAGCTCAGTTGTTGCAGTGTTAATTTGAGCTGATGAGTGGAATACATAAAGGCTTCAAAAAACTTAAGTTTTTATGATTATTTAAAAACGTTACAAAGGACACAAACATGAGAAGGATGTTCAGGTTATTTCAACTCTGTGGTTGCTACACACTAATTTATCTGATTATCTCACCATACTTCTTTCATTTAGCAGATGCATATCGTCTTCAACTATAAGGCTGAGCAGCTTTTTCCAGTCTGTATTCTCTGGTTCATGCTGCATGGTTAATTTTGACTTTACCAGTGCATTAGGGAATTTTCGATACTTAAATCAGGTCTCCTCTTTTTTGTTCGTGACTAAAGATATGTCGTTTTTTAGCCTGTTAGATTATGACATTCCTTTAAACCCAGGATTGTATGTTGTTACTCTTTGTTGACTAATTCCAGAACAACAGTAACTTTTTTGTAGCATGGCAGTCAAAATGGTACACAATATTCTAAATTAAGGCTTGCTAGCGCATTGTACAATTTTAACATATGCTGATTTAAATTCTTATCTTTTCCTGGCATATCCTACTACTGTGATTGCCTTTTCCATTGTTATCTCACATAGTCCAGGGGAGGAAAATGTCAACGTAGATCTTCAAGTCTTTTTCAGCAGTAGTTTCTTCAAGCTCTTCAAGAGTTTCACGTTCTATTTTTATAGTACGTCTTGTTCTGCTCTTGTGTACACTAAATGTCACTCTCCCCTGTCTACATTAAATGTCACCTGCCAGATACTCAGTTTGGAATTTTGTCTGAGTAATTTTTTATTTCCTTTGCTGCATCTGCTGTGCAAATGAGATTTCTACTAGTTTGTTATCATCCGATGTGTGCTTTGTTGAGTCCATCGTTCATTTCTGGTAAAACAGTGACATGCTCATGCCACTATTTGTCCTTTTAAATGTGTTTCATCTTCATTTGATGGGCAGGAGCGTTGGAGGTACAAACTCCCTTCATAGTGTGGCATCTCGGCGATGGGCATTCGTGCTGTGATATCCCCTGACTCCTTCTCACAGAATCCCTGCCCTGCTGAGGGCCGTGGTGACCCAGAGACCCAGAGGCAGGGCTTGGGGCAGAAGCCTGAACTCGCCCTGGGCACAATGGCAGTCCATTGTGGGGCCACACAGAAAGGGACTATTTGGAATAAATCAGATGCAGGCGAGCAGGCATGTTTTTGGGAGGCAGTGAAAACCCACACAAGCATGGAGAGAACGTATAAACTCCGCACAGAAGGCACCCCAGGAAATGTGAGGCAGCTGTACTTCCGAGCTCCAAAATAAGAGCCAGTGCAACTTTCGATTGTTCATTTCATCACTTTCTAATTAGGCCCAAGTGGGTTTTTATAGTTTTTATAATCCCCACCCGTCTACAACAGACACATTCACTTAAAACCGCTGGGGACCCCTTCCATCGCTGAGCTGTGCTCAGAGCTGTTCGTGTCTGAACACATTTCTCCTCAAGCCCTGATCTCGTCTCATGATGGCAGTGATAGGATCAATGGCTGATCAGGATGTGTGACGCGTTCTCGTCACCACAGTCTCTGTAGTTTAAACCAATCTATTGTGGGGAAGAATGGACAGTGTTCTTTGAGTGGACATGCATACATTTGCATAATCTCACAACGCCTCGTCAGTTTGTGGTTTTGTGGAGGTGCAAAGAATAGAAAATATGGGCTCAGTGTTTTTCACACCTCTGGATCTTATCTCTGTTCACAGCACTTCCTGTTGCAATGTGATGTGAAATGCATGTAATTCCCCTGTAAATGGAGATTATTTCTAGCTCCTATATGAGCTGTTATGAATAATGAGCTAGGAAAAACACCAGCTAAGGAGTAAGTACTAACTCACCAGATTCGTGTCTGAGTCATACTTACAGTAGCTGTGACGTGATGCAGGGCCAAATGTAAAAATGAAGTACAATATGCGAAGAACTTTTTTTTTCTCCAGTTCATTTGTCTTTAATATCGTGAACCATAATTCATAAATCTGTGCTTAAAAATGCTAAGTGGCAGTCTTTGCGTTCTGCTTCAGTAAATCTCTTAGAGAAACACTCAACATGTTCTTTTCTTTCAGTATAGAAAGAGAGTCGTGAAAGCTGAAGGATGAAGATGTCTAGAGCTCCACATTTTCAGTTCCTGTGTTGTTGGCTGTGGTGTATGTAAGTGCAGTGGGAGTTATTTCTGCTCTTTGAAGTGTGAAGTGAATAGGCTGAAAGTTTTGTGAATGTGTTCATCTTGCAACAGGGACACATAGATCTGGGCTCCTAATATATTTTATCAAGTTCTTTTTTTGGCCATTTAGTCCAGTGCTTTTATTGCTATAGATAAACCTATTAAAGACTTGATGCTGAACCGTCACACTTGGTCACTCTAGTCTAAATCAAATGACGAGTGAATGAGTTAATGAAATGCGATGTTGAGAATAAATAAAAACATTTGGGAAGGCACACCCTTACTCCTGCCACATGTTCAGTCGTGAACATGAGGGGCAGACCAGTATTCGTTGAAGAGATGGGCTTTCTTCTGTTTGGGACTATTGAGGAAAGGGTTAGCAATTAGTTTGTCACAATTTCCTTTTAAAACCCTAAGTTGAACAAAAGCTATATCCCAGATATTGGTAAAATGAGAAGAAAAAGTTTTGTTTCTCAAGTCTTCTGCATATATTGTTCAAGACTGGGGACTGGCAAAACAGGATAACTGTTACAATCATTGGTAAACCTGTAGGACATCTGTCAGGTACATCTAAATGGACATTTTCATTTAGAAGACTAAAGAGAGGGCTTTAAAACATGTTTCATATTTCATGGTGGCACAAACACTGGTATCTTTGTTCGATCAGATTCCTTTCGATTTTTACCTTTGATTTAAGGCATTTTTTTCATTTTACATAAATGTGTCAGACAGCTTCTTACAAAACTTTTTTCTCACCTTCCACAGTCGAGAATCTTTTCTGTGCTGTTGGGTGTATGCAATTTCCTGTTGTCAAAGTTAGTGAATGTTTATTGTTAAGATGAGCCCAGTTGCATCTGAAGAATACAAAAAAGGCCTGAAACGTGGCTCAGGAGTCAGTCTCTGAAAGAGGGGAGGAATGTATCCTACAGCGCAAAATTCAAACGCAACTCAAGGTCGCCCTTGATTCAAGGAATGGTATCTGCAAGGATGGTATCTCTGAGTTGGCTTGTCTTTGCTGCTGTGGGCGGTAAGTAGCTCTTCTTTTTCTGAAAGCCAATAAGCAGTATTAATCAACTTAAGTTTTGTTGGCTCAAGGTGCAGTGTGAAGCAGACATTGTTTTAAAAACGCCGTGCGTCCTGAGATGTGGCAAAAACAGGTTAAATTGTAAGAATTAAAATGTTCATTGAAAAGGAAAGATATCTAACAGACCAATTTATTTTGACTTTACTGTGTTTTGTCAATGCAGGTGTCGCGCGTGCTCTTGAATCTGCAACGAGAGACACCAGAGCACATGGCCTGCTTGGAGAGTCTGTACTGCTGGCCGTCAGCTACAACATCACACCTGGCTCATCAATCAAGTGGGTAGTGGAGAAGGCAAACTCTTCCCGCGACAGGCTGGTTGAGGGTAGCCTGGTGACTCCTGATGTCTACAGTAATCGGGTGGAAAGGCTGTGGGAAAACGGCTCCCTCTCATTGACTAACCTGTCGCTGGCAGATAGCGGCATCTACACGATGATAGTAACTGACGTGCGAGGCAATCAGAATAAAAGAGTGATTAACCTGACAATCAGCGGTAAGTCAGAATTGTGTGGCTTGAAGTGTTTCTTTTATCAGAATTGTCAAACTAATTAAAAAAAACATTTTTTAAAAAAAACATTATTTAAGGTAATACTTCCAGCATTTCTTGTTTAATCTGTTAATTTCTATGATGAATGGTTTTCAAACTAATTCATGTCCTCAGCCTCCTCCTTTCCATTATTTTGGTTCAATCACATCCCCTACAGTAGGATCACTGGTATTTAATTAAAACAAACTTGTGAGTGTTTTTATTGAATTAATTAGAAGATTGATTATTTCTACTGGTTTTATTGCAGATTCATAGAAGCAATTAATTGCTTTCCAAGTGGTTACAAATGAAACAAAGTACTAAATCTTGCACTGTAGATGTATCGTTTCATCTACATTATTTGCCATGGTACAGTAAATGGCACTTGCATGATTAGAAGAGAAACTCTTCTGTAACAATTGCTAGAAACATTTGATTTGTTTTTGAAAATTTCACCTCAATGTATTTAGGTGCACTTGGACGACTTTAAAATGCCGTCGTCTTCTTAGGAGGAAAACCAGGTTTAGACCCTGGAGAGGTGGTGAAGGTTTTAGCACGGCCAGGAGTCAGCCGTCCGGCCACTGACTTTGAGTTCGTCCCCCTCTGTGTGCAGCGCCTGTGCGAGTGAGCTCGTTCTCCGTCTCTCCTCATCCTCCCCTTGTGGGGTGCCCCGTCAATCTCACCTGCGTCCTGTCTGGAGGGGTGAGCCCCCAGGTCTTCTGGCAGAAGAACCAGACCCCCGACTTCAACAGCAGCCAGGCCGTGCTGTCTATCCCAGCCCTGGAGCCCTCAGCGTGTGGGTGGTACACTTGCTGGGCATGGGATAACTACAGTTCCCACCAAGACAGCTACCGCTTGACAGGTAAGGACAAGCACACAGAACGATCTGTCCTGACCTGGGGGCGCACCAGCAGATGCCCTTTATTCATCTACAGTATACAGGTAACTGAAAGCTTTACACCATGTCAATATCAACATTAAGATATCTATTTCAGATTTTAAATAGCTGAGATAAAATGCCTGGAAATGTTTATAATTATAGATATGACAGTGATGAGACAACAGGTGTCATTTTCGATTTTGCATTTACTACAATAAATGTACGCTGCTCAGTTGTGTAACTGACTTCAGGATTACTGTAAAGTAACGTTACATGTGTACAGTATGCCACGTCAACCAAAACGTTTGTTACATTTGAAACCTCTTCCCCAATTAATCAATGTAATGTAACAACATAAATTTCAGCTTTTTAATTTCAAACTGTGCAATACACAGTAAAACATTTTTAGTAGCATCTTTATGGAGTCATTACTTCAGTTAAAGGTGCCGATAGTGCACTCTCAGTCACTCTGGTGTGAGGGGCTCCTTTTTCGGTGTGCTATATAGTGACACATTATCCCAAAACAAGAAAGAGATCAAAATGTTTCCCTTTGTATTTTCTTCAGGGAGGTTCTAAAAACGACAAATTTGGAAAATATCCAGCTTCATTCTTACTGAAATTAGCTTCTCAAGCCTGAATGTTTTCAACCTTTGTAGGGTGTACTGTACCATAAAAATGAAATGGGATTTCATTTAACATTCAAATGCAAGTATTTTTTTCTATAAAATGAGTTTGACAATAAACATTGAGTGCTTCTCATAGATAGATAATACTTTATTAATCCCGTAGGGAAATTGATGTGTTACAGCAGTCCAGCCCAAGACAAGCAAAACAGACATCAGAATAGTTATAAAAAAAAGACGAACAAAATAAATAAATACATAGGTGTGTGCAAAATGTTCTGATCACAGTCACTGTAAAAACAATAAAATAATCATACTACTACTAATAATAATAATAATCATCATCATCATCATCATCCCATCCTAATATCCTATCTTGCTTCTTGAGACCTGGCTCCCCCGTGACCCTGTATTGAACAGAACAGTTTGGAAAAACGGATGGGTAAGAGATGAAAAAAAAAAATTTGAGAAAATAATTTGGTTGCAAATTATTGACAGCACATCTTACGCTTATTCTTCAGTTTGGTGCTGTATGAAGTCTTTGAGTTGGAGTTTTGTCCTGAATGATTTGCAGTGTTTACACCTTATCACATATCACACAAGATGTAGATTCTCATGGTCCACGCTGAGCTGAGACACAGGAAGAATTCTGCTTAAAGCTTCTGTTGAAGCTGGAAACTGGCATTTATTATTTTTCATTTGTGCATTTGTGCCATTCCTGTGGCTGTCTCAAAATGCTTCAAATTATTCCAAACTGCCCCTCAATGGACACTCACTAAAGGTGCATCATTTGTTAAATAGAAGTTCACAGAACGTTTGTATCTTTGCAGATTTTGTATGCATTGAAAATGTCAATACAAACACTAAATGTTATGCAGAGAAAAAATGTTGTGTAAATATCGGTGGTCACTTTTACACAGTGTATAAAATAAAAATATTAACAAAACATCAGTAGTAATTATATAAATTTGTTTGGTTTTGGCAACCTGTTTAAATGACACAGATTTGTTATTATATTACTTCTATTAATAATGTTAATTAATAATCTGTGTTACTATTAATAATGATTAATAATATGATAGAAATGTAGATTAATCAGGAAATATAGTCACTGTATGAGAACTCAGACATGCCTGGTATACAATCCCAGGTCTAGCCTCCTTCATGGAGGCAGACATCCAGTTCATTCATAGATCCTTTCTATTTTGATCGGTAAGTACTCTTTCCTGGCCTGGGATGTGGAGCATTCCGATAAAGACTTTCATTTCCGAATCACTGATGTTGTTTCACATAATGTGGAAACTCCTGTGAACTGAGCATGCTGACTCACAGTAAAAATGAGTTTTTTATCAGCACATCAGACAAGAAAGACAGTGGGCGAACACGATGAGTGAATATATCCCTTTTATTTCTAGCATTGCTTTCCCCAGTACTTTATTATAGTGCCATTTACACTTTTTATAGTGCAAATTTATAAAAATGTATTCTGTGTTTTCATCTTTTAGTTCCAAGCTGCGAAAATGATTTCATTTCTGTGGTCATACCTATAATTGTGATTGCCTTTCTACTTGTTGTGCTGGGGTTTCTAATCAAGAAGTGTTGTCACTTAAAACATCATAGCAAGATCTCAGGTAAGACGTGTCAAGATATTGTGTACTTTTATTTTTGCGCCTTGAAAAGAAATCTGTTCTGTTAGCACAGGGAGGAGCTGCCCGCAGTGGGCACTGAAATCAAATTTCTCCACGACATATCACTTATAACAGTTCTCTGCTCCTCTTTCTGAATCTTCCAAATTAACTTTTGCAGTCTCTTGCACCTTTTATAGTTATTTCTACAAATCTGGGTATACAATTAATTTTTCTACAAAAGCTTTGAAAAACATCCATCCCACTGACTCCTCTCCCCTCCTTCAGAAATGATTTTTTTAGATCAGTCTGACAACTTTTTAAAAAAGAAAAAAATACAGATGATTTTGCTGCTCTTGCTGTACCTTGGAACCTTCTGATTTTCTCACCTTGACTGATTGTTTGTTTGCAATACCTTGTGGTTAATTTCACACCTTTATGAGAAGTTCCAACAATTCACAAGCAATTATAAGCAGAGTACCACATTTCCTCTTCAGTAAACATTAGCTTTTGTTTCTCAGGGCATATGCTTTGGATAAATAACTCATGACAGATAAGATCAAATATGTTTGCGAAAATTAGTTATTGGTAAACATCTATTTGTTAAAAATCGCATAATCTGTTAAGTGATATGGGGTAACGGCACTGCATTTAAGCATAAACAATAATTAGAGAAAATTCTTGTTTGTATCCTGATCTACATATATGTGTGTATTTAGTGTCCAACATATTATTTATTACCCACAATTTCCCTGTAGGTTAAATGCTGTATCTCCATTTAACTGTCAGCAGAATATTGTGCCGACAATATTTTTAAATGATGGAAACTTGGTTTGTGGCATTATACTGTTACACTAGGAATTGATACAGTACACGACACATTGATACATGACAAGTTTATTTTAGAATACTTTTGAAATGCATGGCTTTAAACAAAGCTCGCAAGGAATAATGAGATCCAAGAACATCCAAGATGCTTTGTAAATGTTGGAGTATTTTCTGGTTGGATAGTTTGGGTTTAGCCTGCTTGGTTAAGAGGCAGCCCCCTGATCACAGGACGAGGAGTCTTGAGCCCCGTTCAGAGAGAGGTGTTAACCAAAGGGTACCTGCAAAAACATACAGTATATACATATCGTAAAAGCCAGTGATGATTTGATTTTGAAATAGCTGGGTGAAAATTGGCTTTGTGTCATTATCCCTCCTGAGCTTAATCCCATGGAGTCAGGATTGTGATACATTCATGACCTTTATTTTTTTATGCTTTCTTATATCTGTACAAAATCTGTTTGAAAATTAAAATAACCACATTTTTCTAACAGAATGCAAGAGGAGAACGGATCCTACACCTATGGTAATGTTAATTATTTTTGTGAATATTGTTATACTAATGGTAGTAGAAACTTTTCAGTTGGCTCTGGGTTTACTAGAGGTTTGTCTTACAAATTTTACACACAAGTAAAAAGTACAGTACAAATTTACAAGTACAGATTATGTTGCTGCTGCTCAGCAAGTTGAATAATCAAATATTTTATTCATTTTGCATGGTGCAAATATATTACATTAAAAAAATAATAACATTAGCCACATGTAATCTGTATACCCTAAGAAAATAATGCAATGGTCTGTCTGTGTCTTTGTTTAAATGGAGAAAATAAGGAAACTGTAAAAATATTACACTTTGAAATCCATTTTGCACTCTAATTTGACTCTTGAACTTTATAGAGCTATTTCAGAATAGCTTAATGGAACTGTGCTGATTAAATTTCCCAGGAAAGACTAAATTACTATGCATACCTAAACATAATATTTTAAAAGATTGTGGAAAGAGACTGGTTAGAAATATTCTTTATATTTCCCCCTTGCACCAAAACTGAAGTTAGAGACACTAGAGAAACATTTTATTTTGCGAGACGTAATTTAAGATAGAATTCCAGTTCAATGTAATGCTACATTAACATTGAACTATGGTTATAAGTTACAAGTAACAGATGACAGAAGACAAAATCACCAGTACTTATGAAAAAAAAACAGTTACCTAACTTCCCAAACGTTTGTGACAGATTATGTGAGGCTTCATTTTCAGTTCCCGTGAAGTGCACAATAATCAAGTTAACAATAATTTTAAATAATTCAGGTTGTTTACATTTATTTGCTGAAGAGTTCATTTAAAAATAACAATGCCTCCTGTAATGTGAAATTAGAAAGCCGTTCCACATGAATTTCATGTTCGTTTATGACATACAGTACAAAATGAAGGGGTTTCTGCTGTGAGAGACACTGTAATATCGGTAACACTTAAGGAGTTAACGCTTATTAACCCCCTTCCAATATAGGAGTGGTTTCAATTCTGACATTTTGAGATTTTTATTAGGGTTTTGCAGTGTTTATGAATAAATGCTTCTAAAAAGTAAATTTATCACAAGATTTAAAAAATTAAATTAGCCTTTAAAAATGATAGTAAATTTAGCATATTTCTAGGACATCATTCTTATACTTTACAGATTGCCTCAGATGAAACATTATACAAAGTATTTGCTTTCTAGTGCATGAGTGAAGAAACAGAAACAGTATATACCTGTATAACACAGTTTTAAAATGTGATGAGGAGAATGCATCCAAAAAGAGCAGAAGAACGTCACTGAGCAGTCGAGGCTGCATGTCTGGGGTTCGATTCTGAGCTAGTTACTGGGCGGTAGCGGGTTCGAACCGCGGGTGCTGTTATATGAGCGCGGAACTTCGAAGCATACTGTTGGTGTCTTGCTTCGGATAAAGGCATCAACCAGATCAATTAGTAATTTCTGATGGAATGCTACTGCACTGTTTCTCAAGTCGCCTGTGGCTGAGATAGCGGTGGTGGCAGCTGTGCGCCCACACTGTGGAACGCTTTAGCACTTTTAAGAGTGGGGTCCTGTGTCTATTTAAATGTAGTACGTTTGTCAAACTGGCTCATGATCTCCCCTTTTAACTCTGTGTTTTTCGGTTCATGGGAAAGCCACAAGGAGACCCTTTATTAATCGGTTTCCCCCCCTCCGTTCGCCAGCAGGCTCCATCCCCGCTGAGTGACACGGTCACAGATGTCCACTATGCTGAGCTGAGTTTTCAGGCCCATGGAAGGAAGCCTCCTGCCTTCAGCGTGTGCACGCCTGCTGACTCCTGTGTTATCTACTCTGAGGCCAGGGTGTGAGCCCAGCCCAGACAGAACTGCCAATCTCTGCCTTGGTCTGTGTACACTAGACTGTTCTGCTACTCATGATGAAGGAAGACCTGGACTCCACATCTGTTCTTCAAGAATTTGGGATGTTTTTTCTATTTTTTGTGGAATTCCTGATTTATTTTTAGCATCATTAATGTGTTTTCAGCAGTCTCCATTTGTACCATTTAGTGGTCATTTCACAGTAGAATTACTGTCAAATGTCTTAGCTCTAGTGATTCTTTTTATTACCTGTACTTAAGACAGCGAAATAAAAAATGCAAAACTATATGGTTCTTGATAGGTTTCTCACTGCACGCAGTATTTAGTGATAAAGAAACAAACGTTATGAATTCATTCAGGGTAAAATGGAAGAAAGCCATTGGCTCTTGCTGATGAATTTTGTTAGAAACGGATTTTGGTTTTGGGACTGCTTCTACTGCTGTTAATTCCTGTAGTAAAAAGAAATAATCCCTTTGGTTTCGTGGAACTTGTGTAAAAATAGCTCCCACATCGATAAGGACCCTAGCTGTGACAGAATACAAAACAAAAACAAAAAAAATGACTCACGGGTTTCTTGTGACAGAATTTGCAACAAAGGTACATTGCTTTTTTTTCAGAATTTTATAGTGCTTTGCCATTACAACGTAGATTAATAATAATAATAATAATAAATGCTTACATTGTGAGTTGCAGGGTGATATGGCTGCTGGCATTATTTACACAAATGGTTACAATTGAGTAGAGGCCATTTAGCCCTTCTGGCACATTCGGTACCAGCAAATAGTGTCTTATTGATCTAATATGATTTCCTTTGTGGGTGGCATGGTGGCACATGGTGGCGCAGTGGTTAACACTGCTTCTTCCCAGCGCTGGGTCCCTGGGCTCCTTTCTGGACCTGGGGTGCTGTCTGTGTGGAGTTCGCATGTTCTCCCTGTATCCGTGTGGGTTTCCTGCAGGTTTGCTAGTTTCCATCCCCGGTTCAAAGACATGCTGGTATGTCAACTGGGTTCTTGGAAAACCGGCAATGGTGTGAGTGTGTGTGCCCCGGTGTGATGGACTGGCGTACGCAACCTTGATTCAGAAATGGTTCGAAAATGGGTGGACATGTTCCTTTTACTGATGACCCAAAGATAGCGGTCAGTGAGTTTCAGTCTCTGCTAAGCTTCGTGTTTTTGATGTGATTTGAGTAAACTTTGTTAGCCTTTTTTCTGGCTCCAGATGTCTGCTCCAATCTCAAAAAGGTTTCACAACCATGGCCCTAAATGTTGCATATGTTTTAATATAAATATTCAAGAGAAATGAAACTTGTCATGTCGACAATTTTGTCCCCAACGTCCATTTATTCTTAGTCCTCAGAGAATTGTGGTTCGTCTTCCCCTTTTTCTAGATCACAGAAAATCAGTCACCAATTTCTCTCTCTGTTTTGCAAGCGAAGATCGGACCTGGTGAGTCTTGCCCCTTATTTCATATTGTTTTCTCTTATAACTGCTGGATAATGTTAACATTTGACAGTCTCCGATTGTTTTTTTGATTATAATAATGCTGTGCTCGAACAGAGTGCTTATGTTAAGGTTGGATTGTACTGTTGATAGTAAAACTGTACAGTTAATTAAGACTAGAATGCCACTGCTTAGGGCTCATAATGAAGTTTTTCAGTGTATTCAAATGAGATCAGAATCATTTAGTTAAAATATTAATATCCTTTAATAATATTGTTCCTTTTGCAATATCATTGTTAAGAACCGAGTTCTTTTGTGACTGATTATAGATTATAGATTATAGATTATAAACCTTGTAACCAGGGATTGAAAGCTTTTTTCCCAAATAAAAGTACCCCTAAGAGAGAGTAGAGATCTGCTGTATTGCTGGGATTTTTGTTGAAACTGCCGAAGAAGCTCTTTGGAGGAGAATAATATTTCTGTCATTTTCAAAGCTGCAAAACAAATACTGTACGTATTGCTCGAGGCGGATTATAGCGTTGCAGTGGCACAATGGTTTTAGACCCCTGGCCTGCGAGCGAGGAGGGCTGGTTCAGGCTGGTACTGTATGTTCCCAGAGCGATCCCCGCTGATGCAGCGACTGTCTGACTGGCCTCTCTCCGCGTCCTTGCAGTCATGTCCCGCTGCTCTCTGGCGGGGCTGGTGTTGGTGTGGCTGGCTGTGCTGCTGCCCTCGGGGCTGTGCCAGGAGCCGGATGGCTGTCGGGTTCAAGATGGGATAGCGGGTGAGCCGGGGACCCCAGGACGAGACGCCCGCCCAGGACAGAAGGGACAGAAAGGAGAGCCAGGTATCCCAGGGGCAACAGCCTGTGGCTTTTATTAAACATGAATCTTCTCATACGAAACCGCCCTGCAAAGAGGCACACTGTAAAATTCCTGAATATAGAAAGAAAATATAAAGGCAATATTCTGAAAGTGTTTTCCAACACCCCTTTGCTTTTACAGCCTTGGTGTCGCTATGCAAAATCCTCCAAAGCCATCAAAAGCAGTTCCCTGCCACTGGCTTCTTCCTGAAAGAAGCGCAGATATTGTTGAACAAATTGATTTTATTTCCATTTCTTTGGTCCGCCTTTGCTTTACAAATCTCTCTAGTGCTCTCGCGGCTCCTTACAGAACGACCCCCTAGATTTTCAGCCCAGTGCTCCGATTGAGACACATTCTTTAATGACATAAGTGACTGTGCCGTGTGTTGCTCATGCAGCTGCATTAATGCAACCCCTGGGGGATTCTAATCTAAAGTGGTTTACAAGGACAGAGTCACGCATCTCCTTCAAGGTGTTTTAATGCACTGATGCTGCAGAAGAACAGCATCCACAAATAAGTCACTGCTTGCTCCTCATCTTCTCATATTAATGGTGCTTATGAAACATGAACGTTTTCATGGTTCACAGGCACGTACTTGAAGACTGCAGTCGTGAAGTAGCAGTTAATGCACTACATACACAACCTACTCCACACAATCAAAGCAAAAAAACAAAGGGATGAAGAATATCATATCCAGGGTGGTTTGTGTTTGTGATGGAGCTCTGCTGCTTGTGCTGAAGCCACGCCGCGAGCTTCTTGTTGAATCACGCAGTGGTGCTCTGGCCCCTCTCTCTCCCCAGCGCCTCAGAGTGACCTCTCCAGGGTGACGGGCAGCAAGGGCAGCCAGGGAGACAGGGGACCTCCAGGCCCCATGGGGCTTAAGGGGTACAGGGGCGACCTGGGAGTCCTGGGGCCTGTGGGACAGCCCGGCCCGCCTGGACCCAAGGCTGACGCAAGTGGTTCCGTCGAGCTGGACCGCTCGGCCTTCTCCGCGACCCGCACCGTGCCTGGGCTCCCGCAGACGGGCACGCCCATTGTGTTCGACAACGTCATCAGCAACGTCAACAACGACTATAACGGAGCCACCGGGCGCTTCAAGTGCTCCATCGACGGCGTGTACTACTTTGTTTTCCACGCGGTGTCCTCGGGGAACCTCTGCCTGGCCCTGAGAAGCAGCGCCCTCGTTGTGCAGGACGGGGAGAGGCTGGGCTTCTGCGATTACAACGCCGGCGGTCAGGCCCAGGTGCTGTCAGGGGGCGTGGTCCTGCAGCTCAAGAGAAATCAGGAGGTCTGGGTGGAGGCAGTCAGAGAGCAAAACGTCGCCTTTAACAACATGGCCCCAGATTCATCCAGCATCTTCAGCGGCTTCCTGATCTTTTCCACATCCTAGTAGCTGGCAGAAGCTGTGATCCCTGTTGTTGCATCTGTGCGTTATGTATTTTATCTGATAAAATCTGTCTGCCTCTGTGTTATTCTGCTTTTTCTAAGCCCTTCAATGAATTCCACAAGAGATCGCCTAGTACTTCTCTCCTTCAGGAGACCTACTCGCTCCGGTTGATGGATGCCAGCCGTTGCTGTCTCTCGGTTCTGATTCCAGCATCGCTGTCAGAAGCCCAGGGGAAATAAGAAGGCCTACTGAAACACCTCACACAACCTTTTATCACCACGAGTGAGGAAATCGTTAATCACATTGAGTCTTCTAAGTTCTCCCAGAGGGTTTGACAGCTGTAACCTTGCTTGTTTTGTGTGTGAGCTTTAGCTGATTTTATGATAACTTGTTTTAACAGATAAAAGACGAAGCATTGTCCTTTATCTGACGGATGTTAAATAATCTGCTTCTCATCATTTGTACACTTTGTAACAAAGCTCCTTGTGTTTTCTCTCAGAATTGTCAGCACAAGATTTTTTTTTATGACCACAATAAAAATAAAAGGCTAAGGCTCCTGCGTTTTGTGTGCAATATTTCTGGTTGTTAAGAAGATCAAATCATAGGATGGAGGAATCCTGTGGCCCTGTGTCTGGGATTGACTCTAGACCTGGGGAGATACCATCAAATCATAGCCCAGGGTGTACCCCACCTTGTACCCATTGCTTGTTGGGACAGGCTCCAGCACCCCTGCAACTCTGAATTGGAAGAAGTTTTTAAAGAGATGGATGTGAAAGATGGGTGTGGGCTTTTTCTTATGTTTTTTTTTTTACAGCTGATAATATATTCACCTTATTAAATTTGTGGTAAAATATGTAACACCTCAGAGCCTGGACGGAACTGTTGCGGTTAAAATTAAGAAACTATGTACTGTAAGTGAGAGCACAGAGGGAGCAAGAATCAGAAGACACCAGGCTCAGGACCAGGGCTGGAGACCCCTACTCTTGAAATGAATTGCTTTGCCATTCCCTAAAGCTCATTCCCAACTAAGGATCTTTGCAAAACAATTTCTTTGCCTGAGTTCATGCAGATTCCCTAAGAAGTAATCTCCATCTCAAAGCACTTACAAGGTCAGGGTAATTTGTAAGTATCGCAACAATTCTAACACAGGAACATAGCACAAAAGGAAAAAAATACCACTGTTTGAATGTGAACTTTGAAAAATTGTAACGTCTCTCAGATGAACAGCTCCATTTTTTTTCTTTTTCTGCTTTTTCTGCTATTATACTAGAGCAATGTAGTGTAGTAGGTACAGTAAGTCCCTGGACGGATGGCGGGTGTGTGCTCAGTACTGTTGTATAGTACAGTAGCGTGAGTGAGGTGCTTGACCCTGATTGCTCCATTCAGTCCTCCCAGCAGTGTGACTGGGGGCCAGTGTCTACAGAGGACTGGTATCCCATTCAGTTTGCTGCTTGCTGTGGAAATCCGAATGAACACTGTTGTGGCTCGAGTAGAGAACTGCCTATCGCTACTGAATGAACCAGCGTTTGTTTAGAGGTCCAGGTAAAACACAGGTCGCATTTTCCTCTGGAAAGCACCCCCTGATTTTAGGTCCCATGCGATTCCAGCTTCCAAGCACATGGAAAAAAAAAAGCAATCTTTGCAAAGGGAGAGAAAAATAGAAATTCTGCTGCACGTGAAGAAATATTTTGAAATGTTGATGTGAAACCTACGGAGGCTGCAAAACAATCAGACAGCACTTTGTGTGGTTTGGCAGGGCTCCATTCCAGCTCCTTTCCTTTCTTGACTTCCTCTTTCAGCAGCCAGCCAGCAGATGAGACTCACGAACTGACACTGTGCCACTTCACCACGGAATTGTCTCAGCGCTGAATACCATCACATCTGGACACAGACACCAGCGCAATCCGAATGTAAGTCGAGCATTAAAACTCTTGGATTGCTCAGGTCATATCAGTACTTTTCATAGATCTCGAGGTTTGGGATTAGCTGGAGGGCTAGAAGGTTTATTACAGGCGTACAGTACGTCTTGCTTAGAAGCTAAATTTGATGTCTGCTTTCATTCATAAAAATAAGAATTTTCAGTGCGTACTCATTGAAACTTGTTTTGCAAAAAATCTGGCTCCACTAAGTTATATAGCAGAACATTTTACTTTACAGAGGTTGATTTGGATTGGTATGCATCAGGTTGTAATTACTTTTAAAAAAATATATATTTTTCAGTTTATTAATTGTTTGAAGCTGAAGAAACTGAAAAAAAAACACAAAGTCACAGTGAAAATGAAGAAGACTCATGGATTGGAATCTCGTTAGTTTTTAACTGAAATGTGGGTGTTTTAAATGTATTTCTATTGCTATTGCTTGACTGATTCCTTTTTCAGTGATGTTTAACAAGGGTCAGTAATAAGCATCAAGAGTTTATAACAAGCAGCACATCAGACGTTATTACAGTGTATAGAAACACGTTTCTTTTAAAGAAGAGTACCGGAGTGAGCCACGAGTAATACAGTTATACCACAGTAATACAAGTTTGCATAGCTGATGAAATCATGAAATACAACAACTAGAGAGTACTTGAAAATGCAATTAACACAGAGATGCAATGAAATGGATAGCAGAGGAGAAAACAGACATCGAGACGCAGATAGAGAATACAGGTTGTAAAACCTCCAGTGTGTCTCTTGGTGTTTCAGGACCGGGTGCTCTCCTCACATTTGCCCTCGTCTGTTGCCAGAGGGTTTTAAACGCACACGCTGCTCTGTGCTTGTGCCGATACAGCTCCAGCGATGCCGGCTCTCTGGGTAGGGCTCGTTGCCCTGGCTCTCTCACCTCTGGCGTTATCCGAGACCTGCCCCGGCCAGGCCGGGACCCCTGGACTGCCAGGAATTCCTGGGATGCCAGGCCGGGACGGACGAGATGGTGAAAAGGGAGAGAAAGGAGCTCCAGGTGAGGACCTAGAGTCTCCACCCGGACTTGAAAGATTTAATTTGTGTCGTGTCCCCCTGAGACGTTGAAGATTGTGTTTCAGCCCACGCATATACTTAATTCCAGTATGGTGTTTAGTGCGAATGTTCATGAAAATAGCAGAAGACTGCACACATTCATTCTCTCACTCTCCCGTTTCCTGTGATGTAAAAACTCCTCATAGGTACAGTATTTTCCCCTTTTCTTCTCCACGTTTGAGAAATAAGAGATAAAGGGATTGACGTACGAGCAGGTACTTCCACGAGGGCGGTTTTCACAAGCTCCAGGACGTGTTGTTTCCCCATTGTGCAGCGTGTGCCTGAGGTGATCACCGGAGCGAAAATTCATCTGTATATAAAATACCTCTCTATTCATAATCTGATCGATTTCAGGGGTAAAAAAGAGATCATCTTCCTGTGCTTCTGTGTTTTATTAATAATCTGCATGTGTCCAGATACGGTTAAGTTTCAGAAAGTTGGTTTCTTCTGCTTTGCTTTACTCTGGGCGAATGATAACTCCAGTTTTCCCGCAGAACGAGACTAAACACCTGCGGGTTCTCTTTTGGGAGACTCCACCTCTCTGTCCCTGGTCTCCTAGGACCCTGGTCTGTCTTGTCATTATTCATATGGAGTTCTGCTGCTCAGACGCAGGGTGACAAATGGCCAAATGATAAAGGTGAAGGCCTTGATTACAGCTATTGATCTGGTCAAAGCCTTATTGCATGGTATGCCTGAATTATCTGTCTGATTATCAGGACAATAGAGGATGACACAGATGTTTAGTTGTGTTTGTGGAAAATGTAAAAATAAATATTGTTTCACAAGCAAAAAGAAAAGAATATCTCTGAGCACAGCTGGAATATTCTAAAGCTGCCAGCTCTTCGCTGCTCTTGGTGACGTGCTGTGTGCAAGCGATCATTGAAAACGGCAGGTTTCTGTGTTGTTCCAACGAATTCGAACAGCGTGACAGGACACGGAGAAGGTGCGTGGGGTGTTCGGTAAGGAGGGGTGCTCACTGCTCTTCTGTGTCCCAGGTGAGCCGCTCCAGCCCGGGCTGGTGGGTGAGAAGGGACAGAAAGGAGAGCCGGGGCTCCAGGGGGTATCTGGGAAGATTGGCCGCACGGGGCCAAAGGGTCCACGGGGTGCTGTCGGCCCTCCTGGCGAGCCGGGAGAGAAAGGAAAGTCCGGCTACTACGATCTGGCCCTGCAGTCAGCTTTCAGCGTCACACGCCGCACGACCCATCCCCCCAGAGAAGGGGAACCCGTCCTCTTCACCACGGTCATCACCAACATCAACGGGCACTTCGACATCCAGACGGGCAAGTTCCGCTGCAAGATCCCTGGCACCTACTACTTTGTATACCACGCCTCCTCCAAAGACCACCTCTGTGTCAACCTGATGGCGGCGGGCAAGAAGATGGCCAGCTTCTGTGACCACAAGATCAACACGTACCAGGTGAACTCGGGCGGGCTGGCCGTGAGGCTCCGGAAAGACGAGGAGGTGTGGCTGGAGACCACCTTGTACAACCAAATGCTTGGGACAGCGGGGAAAGAGAGCGTCTTCTCTGGGTTCCTGCTGTACCCCGAATGAAAGCAGCACCCGTCCATGATGCACAGCGCCCCTGCATGTATTCAGGGACCTGATTTCTGATCCATGTTCCTTTTCCTGTTTCCTTAATTGTTTCTTTCTTAATCACATTCTTCTTACGAATACAGCATGTGCATGCTCTGACAATTCAGGGTGGTGATGTTTTATGTTCTTTAACAAGCAAAGCCAACAGCCAGCATAAGTAAAATAAGCAAAACCTTTGCATGGTTTCCTTTGTGCTAGTACAGCACTGAAGCAGGTCTTACTCGCAACCCCCATCAGCCAGGCTCTTTAGATGAAGAACCGCACAAGGACTTGTGTAAGGCCACACAAAAACACATCTAGGTTAATTTCATCTTATAGTCTGGGACTAAGTGTGCTGTGCTCAAAGTTCAGATTGCTTTTATTGAAAAGGGAAAAAATATCCCAGAATCAAAATGAAAGCTGAGAACTAGGAGGGACTCTTGAGCTATGATTTTACAAGGTTTACACCTTACAATGTCATTGTTTTGTTTCCTTATTAACAGAATGTTGAGATTGGTCGTGTATTGCCATGTGTACCTAGAATCTACTCCCTTTTGTTGTCAAACTGGTCTGTGATTGAGCTGTGCAGCCTCCTGACTCAAAGCAGCTGCCACTATCCCTCTTGCACTTAGGAATGGGCACTGGATCTTTATTGAAAGAAAATGTTGAAATCTTTGTGTTGTAAAGGGTTCTGCAAATGTGAGTTGCTATAAGGCTTATTTGAGCAATGAGCAATGGATTTATGCATCACTAGGTCTTTTTCAAGTGCTGTATTTTTGGTATTCAGTAGTGTGCTGTGCTTTGACGCACCCACTGCAAAATGTATTATTTCTATCTTAAAAAGTGGATGCAATTACAGAATTATTTCTTAGTCTTGGATTCATCAGAGCAATAAAAGCAATCTTTTTACACTGTCTTGGATTCCTGTTTCTTTTTGTATGGTCTAAGAACTTGAAATGTATAAAATGAGGGGAAACATCTGCTTCTTGTTTTTTCTAAATTGCTACCTGTAAGTGGATAAGTATGTATAGCGACCAGCCCCCAGATCAGAAATAAAATACCAATGCAGTACTTAAGCATTTGTTATGTGATTGTCTGGAGAAGATGTGACTGGTCACCACTAGCAAACTAGATAAAACTGTCCAAAACGAGTGATGTCATTTTTATTTATACACACACACTCTCTCTCACACACACACAGTGCCAACTATTTCAGAGTTTAGGTCTGTGAAGAAATATCTAGATACAATGCAACATCTGGAACCACATTTCTTTTAAATAAAGGGATGTGAAAATTGCTTCGAGAGGCAAAAACGTGCAAGAACTCTTTGGTAACCCCTGCACATGGAGACACTTGGCTGTGCCTTCATTATCGCTTTTTTTCCATTCACTTCCTCAAATGAACAAGCTTGTTCTCCACTTCTGTGTTTTTAGATCTTTATTTGTCCTGAGCACGTCTTCAAGAGGACCCTGACAGAAGAAACCCCTGTCGCGCATTGCTGCACGCACACTGAAGAAGAGGACGATAGGCAAAGGTACAGTACATATCATGCCAAATTTAATTAAATCATCTATTAGTGATACAAAAGGCATCCAGCTGAGGGGTTTAATTAATTTTTAATTACCCATTCAATTATTAATTAAAAAGATGATTCTTACATTGATTTTGTAAGGTGGCATAATCTATGTAAGGAAAAAGGTCATGCCTTTCTTGTTTCTTTTTATCTTTTTTGTTACAGTATGTCATTCTCTTTTCTAACAGAAATCTGTGCACTGCCATGGAGTTAAAACAACTTCATTGGCCCCTGAGAGAAAGCAGGTTTCTGTCAGCTAGTAGCCTCGTCAACATTTCCAGTTTGTAAAAGAACACAAATCTTAATGCTTCGGTTTTTGAGATCTAGATTTTTATTGATCCATTTTCCTTAGAAGATTGTTGCTGAAAAAGCACTTTGAATTCTTATCATTAGGAGTTGGAGTCTTGTTCTCTCAGATTTTGTGTTCTTTTTGAGCTGACTGGAAGGGGGAGTTTTACAGCCCGAGACCCAGATTGATTTCCGCTTCTCTCCCAGGCCTGCGACATCATGGCATGTAAGGCAGTGGTCCTGGTCGTCGTCCTGACCTCCGCCGTGACGTTATCAGCGGCAGACACCTGCAGCAAATACCGCGGTTATCCCGGAATCCCGGGAAAGCCAGGAGCTCACGGAGCCCATGGGAAAGATGGGGTCCCGGGGGAGAAGGGAGAAAAAGGTACCTGAGGCAGAGCAGCAGTTGTAATGAATTGTAAAGTGGGCAATGGCTACTGTTGACACGCTTTAAAAAGATCGCTCTTCCTCAAGAACGGTTGTGCTGCAGCAGAAGTATAAGGAGTAAATGTGAGGGCAGAGGAAAAGAGCACCAGCCAGGGGGAATTCAGCAGTCTGCACCAGAGGTACGAGAAGAAGTTGCCTTCTCCGTCCCTCATTTATGCAATTGCAATGAACGCTCAAGCGATATCCATGCTCTTACATATTCCTGATATCCCTCTTTGATAGTTTGTCAGGACTGGCTCAGCAAATGTTTTCAAAGTAACCTTGATCTGTAGAGAGCTTGCGGCTGCCCCAAGTCAATTCTTCTCATTCTCCTACTCTCCCCTAATTATTTATTATGCCAGATGCTATTCTTTTGTCTCATCATAATAATAGAATTTCCATTAGTAAATATCAATCTCATCTCTATGATTTCTGTTTGAATCTGAGGCCCGTGGCAGGGCTGTCTTCTACAGAACAGGATTCAGCATCTCTGCCATGTCGCACTTGCACAGGTGATGATGGGCGCCTTGTGAAGGGACAGAAGGGGGAGCCAGGACCCATGGGGAGCCCAGGGAGGGCTGGCCTGCAGGGGGACCCCGGGGAACAGGGGCTGCCGGGCCCAGCGGGCCCCAAGGGGGCGATGGGGTCCCCCGTGGCCATCAACACCACGGAGAAGTCGGTTTTCTCCTTCAGCAAGACCTCCAACATGCCGCCCAGGAGCTATCAGCCCATCCGGTTCGAGAGGGCCAACCTTGCTGGGGACCCCCTGCCAGGGGGCAGGTTCACCTGCGAGGCGAAGGGCGCCTACTACTTCACCTACCACGTCACCGCGCGGGGGCCCGTCTGCATCGGCATCCACAAGGGCGCCGACAAGGTGGTGGTCTTCTGCGACTCCGTGTACCAAGGGTACCTGGTGACCTCGGGCTCCGTGGTGCTCCAGCTAGACAAGGGCGACGTCGTCTCCCTGCAGCCCACCGAGAAGAATTCTGTCCTGGGTTCGGATGGAGCCGACAGTATCTTTACAGGCTTTCTGCTTTTCCCCATGAAATAGCGGGGGCCCCCCCCGTGCAAACAAAGGTGTTGGAAACTGCCCTGAAAACCTGTGGTCTGTCACATTAACAACTCTTTCAGCTCTGCTCTTGTTCCTCTTGTGCCATGGGGCTGCAGATTATCTTTCTGATGGATGCATGATAAAGTAGGTTAATTTTGTTTTCAAAAAGGAACCAGGAATGTGTCCATCTTTGGTGAAAAGACAAGGTGAAACACACTGTGCCTACTTTGCTCTCTGTTCAAGCCATCTGTTTTTTAATCCACGCTGTATTCTCAGTCCTAAAACAATATTTCATACTGTGTTTACTAAACTTTTTTGTCTAGATTGGCATTGTTGGAGAAAATGTGTGCATAGAGAATTAGAGTTTCAGCTGCAAAGACATGCTTTTGCAAGTAAATGACAACACTGTGTATTTATTAGCATGTCAAAATGCAAAACAATTACAGGTATGCGAAAATCTGATTGACACCACTTGTATGATGGGAGTGCAAACAAGTTAAAATTAACAAAGGGAACCTTCATTCAACCGAAATGTGAAATATAACTTTTAAATATAGAAGTTAATAACTTTTAACGTTTGGATACACACTTAAAGGTAAATATAAGGTTGTGGTTGTGTGAAATGTGTACAGTTCTGCTCTGTTGAAGTTGTTTAACGGCCCCGCTTCTTTATGAAACATTGAAATACAAATAAAAAGGACACAAATCTCTGCTTATTGTGAGAAGTTTATTCACTGTACCTTGAACCCCCACATAATCCTTTAACGCCTGGAGTTACACACGGTTCACCATCCCGAAGAGGTGTGTCTGTCTGGGACTCAAGTTATACTGAGACAGGAGAGCCGTGACCTTCATCAACTCCCACCACCATGGTAGAAACACAAACCAGAGGGCACAAGAGGAAGCTGTAGTACAGTAGATTTAAAACCAAGAACAGGAGGCACGTCTTTACCCAAAGAGTAATGGGAGCATGGAACAAGCTACCCAGCCATGTTGAAGCTGATGCCCTGGTTTCTTCCCAGAAATGGCTGGAAGAGATCTTTGCATCAATGGGCTAGATGGGTTGAATGTCTTCCAGTCGTTTGTAGCCGTTGCTGTGTTGATGAAGGTCTCGGACATCTTTGTCCTGGCCCTACACGGCCTGCGTTTCGGCTGCGTCGGGGTTGCGCAGTTTGTGAATGACCTGCGCCAGCATGCGGTTGCACAGGGCAGCGTAGGGATTGAGGAGCACGGCCTGCTGCCTGGCGAAGGGGCTGCCCAGGGCGGCCGCCCTCTGGAAGTCCTCTGCGGCCTCCTCGTCGCGCCCCGCCAGCCTGTGCAGCAGCCCCCTCTGGACCAGAGCCTGGCACCCTGCGCGCCCGGCGGCCCCGCTCAGAGAGACGGCGCGGTCCAGATCCTCCCGTGCTCCTGGGGGAGGAAGAGCAGGAAACGGGGAGCAGGGGGAAACACAGGATCAAGGGGTTAATCCAGTCCTCTGTGAACGGCTGCCCAGTGCGGCTCTGCACACACCAGGTCTTTTTAAACCAGCAGAAAAACAAAGAGCTGGGTCAAGTGAAACAGAGAGATACTGGTGAACTGATTAAGGTACAGCTGGGCAGAAGGCCTGTCGGTACATATACCAGCCCTCCAGAACAAGCAAGTGATAGCCTGATACATGTGAATATAGGAGGAGGTTAGACTGCAACAGGATTCTGCTCAGATCATTAGGCTCACTTGAAACTAGGTGCTCGTGGATCTTGAGAGCAAGGATGATTCCTGGATCCCCCAGAGTCATACAACAATATCACTCAACATATTGTTTCACACACTTGTGATTGCGTGCATAAAGAACTACCTTCTAAAATGTAAAAGTCCCGTGCTTATGCTTATGTGAGGCACGTCTCAGATTGCAACTCTGTAGGGCAGAATTTAATTTAAACTGAGAAGGAAAATAATAGGACATGAGCCTGAATTTCCTACAAGTTTAGAGAACAATTTTAGTCTGTCTACTCTTATAAGCATTGCTGTGGCTCCCCCTAGTGATCAGCCATCCCAGCGTGCCTCTGCATATTTTCTTAACTACGCCTAAATCATTTATGGAAGAAAATGAAGGCCTGGAGACAGGACAAAGCAACATTTATACCACATAATTTATGTAGTGTTCTAGTGCTGATTTGCTGTAAGAGACAGAGCTCACCTAATCCTCCAACATGAACGGTAAAAATCAGAGGTCCCTGCTCCTCATTCTTTACCATTTCTGTACAATCTTAAACCTGGAACCTGGTGCATTCAGTTCTGAGTTTTTCATGTGTGAGTTTTTCAGCTGGTGGTCAGTGTTTCACTGCCATCACAATACTGGGGATCCAGCAGCTGTGAAGCAGTTTGTTACTGGGGCTGATGTGTGTCAAAAAGGCCAAATGTATGCGAAGACACCCTCTGCTGGCGGAGGCTGGGGTCTGCTCTCAGACACTAGACCTGAGATTGTGCAAGACGGCAGTACCAGCGGTGTCCCCCTGGATCCGCCGGGCCTGGGCGCGGTTGTTATAAGCCGAGGCTCTCAGGGGCAGCAGCGCGATGGCCTGGTCGAAGAGCTCCAGCGCGGCGCGCAGATCCCCGCGCTCCGCCGCCGACACCCCCTGCCTCTCCAGCCCTCGCACCTGTGCCAGGAGCTCCGCATCGAAGCAGCCGTCTGCAGGAGGAGACAGAGAGAGCCAGCGATGGGGAGAAAGGTCTGAGTGGGACAGAGGAGAGTGACAGGGCCTGGGGGGGGGGGGACTGGAGGTCAGTCTCAGGGTAGAGAAAAAGGGTGCTGCCATTTCATTCAACACGCGCGGCCCTGGAGCAAAACAAGCTGCCCAGAAGAGCTGCTACTCTCCCCTGCTTTGAGAGAAAAGAGGCTACGAACATCTGGCTTGACGTGAGCAAACATCAAAAGTGAAGATGAAGGGTGGATTGAGGGAAAGAACAGGTGGAGATACAGTGTAATATAAGAAAGTCAGCAAATGTAAAGAGGCCATTTAGCTCATCTAACCAATCTGCTATTGAGACGCTCATGAGGCTGTTAAGTTTGTTGTTCTTTTGTGTGTGGTTTTCATATTTTGAAAGCATTTTTTTTTATTATTGAAAGTTTTTAACTGATAACTGAACTGACAGAAACTCAGAGAACCAGAATGACAGAAATAAGGAAAAGCATAGCATGGAAAGGAATTTCAGCAGTACTGTTTGTGACAGCATTGAACATTTTGCACAACAAATTCTATTGAGTAAAAATCTTCAGAAATACACTGTGCATGATCTATCCTTGTAGGGGAATAACTTAATAAAATGGTAATAGTCTTAAAGGAAAATCACAAATAAAGGTGAATTTTACCATCGTCCTTCAGCTCTTCCTCGTCTAAGCAAGGCAGGTCTCCGAAAGGGCTGGCAGGACTGAATATGGCCTCCAGGACAGCCTTGTCATTGGCAGTGGCCATTAATTACAATCGCAGATGGAATCCAGCGGACCGTGGAAGATGTAAGGCACAAAATGTGAGAACTTTGATTTCAGCAGAGGCTAAAAGTTTGCCCACCTCCCTCAATATTCCTCCGACCAATCAGGGAGGGGGTGGAGCTGTGGCACGTGGACTTTGGAATAGCTCCTGGGAGCTCACATCTGTTCCTGCTTAATGCTGCACAGCCAGCCTCAGGGCTGTTACTCAAACTGCTCCAGTGGAGCAGCTGCTAAGAACACCATCCTGCAGAATTACACGAGAGTCTGCGTAATGGTCTTGAAATATCGTCTTAAAACA
Source organism: Lepisosteus oculatus (assembly GCF_040954835.1). NCBI lineage: Eukaryota > Metazoa > Chordata > Actinopteri > Semionotiformes > Lepisosteidae > Lepisosteus > Lepisosteus oculatus. The sequence goes on along the minus strand of NC_090718.1, from coordinate 6,021,836 downwards.
TTGGTGTATTTTTCCATGCAGACAGCAAGAGGACAGGTGACTTACAACAGTCTTTATGTGTGCTTCTGAAAAGGAAAGGTTGTCCTTCTGTTTATTTGTAGTTCGTAGATGCCCCATATGAATTATTGCAGCACACTAATAAAACAATACATTTAACGTCTCTTTAACTTTATATTTAAATAAAAGCATGTTCGTGAACTTACATACTATTTATTTAGTGTTTTATCTTAAATTTAAGTTTGTTATATACTTTTTCAGTTCACTCAACATGAAACATTGCTGTATTTTCTTTGGCAGAAATGTTATCGATAGACTCTGAGCTTTTACAAAGACACTGAGTAAGAATTAATTTCCTATTACAGATTATAGTTATTATAGTTACAAGGCATTTCGATTTTAAAGACTTTTTTTTCCTTATGATCTTTGTTAACAATTGTTATCCTTTGAAAGTAGAAGCGGAGTTCTGATACTTTGGGCAGTATTTCTCCTAGTCAAGTCGGACACCACTCTGAGACTCTGGGGAAAGCAGACCTGTCACAGTGTGTTTCATCAGTTCTAAGAGTCGACTACAGGTACAGCTGACATGCCACTAGAGGTAGCTATATGAATGCTCATCTTTGTAAATAATTAGTGGGGGACTAAAGTTTTAATATAGAATCATTGCTTAATTGGTGAAGGGTTGAGAATTTCACATTTTCACAAGGGTGCAATCAAGTTTTGTTTGGTATATACAGGGTTTGCACAGTACTAGTGGTAGATATTTTTCTGAAGGTGGTTTTCTGTTTGTCTTGCACTCTTCATGTTGGTCAGCCATTGTGCTTGTGGAAGTCTTGGTAAGAGTAGGGCCCCTCACACCTTTTTGGTCGTTAGGCAGAAAATGTTTGGACTGTGACGGTTTCAGCCTGCTGCTCGACAAAGTTTGTGATGAGCCTGGAGATGGGCTCAAGGGAGGATTTAGGGGAGTCCAGTCTGTGGTTTGTGTGCTGTTTTGGGAGTTGGAGGTGGAGAAAATAAGCAGCCGGGTACTGTACGTGCCTCCAGAAATGTCCTGCAGTTCGGGGTCCTGACGAGCCCTGTGATCCTCGAAGGACACGGAAGTTCTCCGAGAGCAGGCCATTTGTCTTGCTGTCTGGCGTTGAGGAGGCCGGACAGCCCCTGATGTGGCTCCCAGCACACTGACCACAGCGTGATCGACTCCTGACGAGCCATGGCTGTTGTCTACCAGGTGACTTTTTGTGTGTGTGTGTTGGGGGGGGGTGCCCTTTATTTTTATCCTGCTCGCCTGGGCATAGCTGATGGTGCCTCACGAGGCAGCAGCAGTGGGGAACTGCCTCGAGCTGGGCGATCCTGTTTGGGACGGTCCTCTCTTTGCTCTCTTCCTTCTTGCCGGTGGGCCAGCATGACGGCAATCAAAAATACACTGAGACCTGAATGATGACAAAAATACACTTAAACCTGAACTTATAATGTTTATAATGTACAATACAAGGCATTGGGATACGGAGATATGCGAAAATCACTTTGACTCCCCTTAACAACTATTTCTACTTCTAAGTAATTGCCAGACACTCCTGGATTGTTCTCTCTCTATATATAGTTTCGCAACACATCTACAAAGATCATCAACACAGAGTGAGTGAACCTCTTTCCCATTACTTTAAACTCTGAGTAGCTTCATGTTTAACCCACAACGTTCAGTTCTCAGACTCTATTATGCCATTGAAAAATCATCTTGAAACAGGCAAAGTAAGAAAAAGCTGCCCAGAAAAATGAATGACCAAAGTATTTCATTAGTTACTACATGAAAACCAAGCGATCTGGATAATAAAAGTACAATCCGTCAATGTTGGTGTTGCTGTAGAAGTAATAAGAGTTGGAAGTAAGTTCTGCTTTTTTTCCTGGCTGGTCTGGTGGCTCTGTGGGCAACACAACTGACTACTCATGCAGTTCTGAGGAACTCTGTAGAGGTGCTTGTAACAGCTGGCTATTCTGTATCGCACTGGCCGTTAGGAGGTGTGATGCCAGTTTGGCAGTGGGACACAACTTCACAGTCTGCATGTACTCTAGCTCTGATCTGCAAAGCAATGAATCAGACGACTGTCACACAAAGAATAAACACCTTGTTTCTTTTCTTCAATCGTCCCCAGTAGCTCTTCTGGCATTTAAAGTCAAACACACATTCAGTCCGCTCACCCAGGGTAGTATGAAAGAGGAGGCAAACCTGGTGATGAAGCACCAGAGACCTGCAGGGTTTATGGGCCTCTGTAAGTCCATATCTATACTAAAGCTGAAAGGCTCATTGAAATCGTTAAGACAATTTCGCAGTGGACAACAGCATCCATGAACAGGATGCTCTGTGGATGTTTGGAACACCTGGTGAGAAAAGTCTGGCTTAACCGGCTTGGTGAACGGGCAGCCTCCTGGCCACAGAATGAGGAGGCTGCAACCCCACTCAGACAGGAGAGGATGCCTGAGACAAATACAAGTTCAGCTTATGTAGCTGGATTATTGATGATGCTGATTGCTGTAGGTGCAGCTGTGTGAGACTGACTTGCGTTTGTTATCCCTCCCAAACTGCAGTTAATAACTTTCATTAATTAAACAGAATGAATACCAGAAGAATGGCTACCTAACCCTGCCACAGTGCTTTCTCGCTGTACTGATTTTTAAACAGGCTTAGAAACATGTCAGTGGAGACAGGAATTGTCAGATGAACAACAAAACTAATTTAAAAACCTACAGTATATTTCAGGGTTCAGAGATTTAAAAGAAAAAAAAACTTGCTGCAGCTGATAAACCAGTCTTAAAAAGGATTACTCTGAAGAAGCTGCTGATCTTTCTTTAATAACATGAAAAAGAATAATAAAAGGTCTGTTACACTCTATCATTGCCACCTGAAACAAACACAACATGGTAAGAATGTAAAGTAATAGCATACCTAGCATTAAACATTATAGTTAACAAGTGGTATGACTTCCAAACTGTTCTGGAGTCTGAATGGGCAAATTTAAATGCAGGGAATCTAAGAGAAAAAGTTTTTTTTGTCTACAGCTCGTGAATCTCCTGAGCTAGGTGAAAACTGTCAAGACAAAAAAACAAATGAGCTCCCAGGAGACGGACAGTATAACAACGGTGAAAGGCAGTAAAACGCGGAACAGCTGAACAAAGACCATGGATGATTTCAATAAAAGCAAAGTGGGAAGTAAATAAGAATATTCTGGGGGAAAATGATGATTAGATCAATCGTAAATATCACATTATATGTCGCAAACGTTTCCCTTGAAGTTTGTTCCTAGGGAGTGTCCATCTGTACTGTATATGATCGCTACCAGTGCTTTTAAACTGGCGTCTGTGGGTGTCGGTTGTCAAGGCTGCAGCCGCGACTAATATACTGTAGCAAGCACCGAATTGAAAGCACGGGCGTCCAGCGGCTATGAAGTCGGAATACAAGTTTAAACTCATGTTATCAAGCTAATGTGCCACGCAGTAGTCACATCCCGGACTATACTGTCCATGCCCGAGGTGTTTCTACTCGTTGAGTGATTGGAAGGAAAGGTAAGACTCTTAATAAGAACAGTGCGGGTGATCGGATGAAACAGCTACACGGGTCTCCCCAATTTGCACCGCAGATTAAGAGAAAGTGTATTGCATCTCTCCACAATACGGTGCATTACCCCTGACCAATCGAAATCACGAACTGAGATCGAAGCAATCGCGTTTGCAGATCGGACCATTTGATCTCCTCTTCTGGAAACTCACGCGGTTTAAAAACGGTAATGTGTATTTTTAACAATAAAAGGTATCAATTTGTAACGTAAGCGTTTTCCTCCCAGTTTTGCTTAACCCGGTGCACCTCGCACTGTGCCAGCATTTTCATTTGCTTTGAAGGCTGTTGCATGAAGGACTCGCATGCAACACTGCAACCGAATGAGTAAAAACCTATTTCCGTTTTGCGAGTCTTCAGACTCGTGTGGTTGACTAACATTGCAAGAAATATACTAAATATACCCGTTCCTACATTAAAAACAATCTGGCCGAGTGTTACAGCAGTGTATGTTGTGCTCCTGAAGCACGAAGAAAATGTTACTGTAAACGTAAACATTTATGTTTTGCGAGTCTTCAAACTCGTGTGGTTGACTAACATTGCAAGAGATATACTAAATATATTCGTTCCTAGATAAAAAACAAACTGCCCGAGTGTCGCAGCAGTGTATCCTATGCAGCGCTTGTAAAGCTCAGAGAAACTGAATATTGATCATTTGACAGCTGTTAATCTTGATGTGCCATCACTATTATGGCATAAAAACCAATCAATGGCTCTAGTAAATTAAGGGGATGATATAATTGGGGAGGTGAGATGTTATTGAGAACATATGTACTGGGGTGACTCGGCTCCGTTGATTGGCGCTGGTGCCCACCTTGTCCCTCATGCCGTAAGCCTCGACTTCCAGACTGCATCCGTATGGCGCTATATCCTCTCCTGCCCGGGGCCAAGGCGTCGTGCCCTGCTGTACACACCTCTGGGGGTCCCCGACTTGGTGCCGGGTTCTCCAGCCCCTGCGGAGGCCCTGGGCCCCGAGTGTCGCCACGCTCAGGGGTCAGCCGTGCCAGCTCCGTGCCCCCTGGCCCCCGGCCTGCTGTCGTTCTCTCAGAGCTGTTCAGAAGGGAACAGACTAGCGATCCACTCTGGTTCTCTGTCCATGGACATACACAGCTCTGGGGTTCCTCCTTTGCGGCTCCGAGCGTGTGCAGGGAGGGGTAGAGAGCTCAGGAATGTAGTCTTGGCAGTCTAGCTCCTTGCTAATTTTTCAATTTAGGAACACGTTCATTTTCCTGTGTTTGTAAACAAACTTCTGTTTCCCCAGTAGAAACTGATGAAATCCTCTGTATTTTCTGCTCTGTTCTGCATCTTCTTCCTCATTTTATGTTCCAAATCTGCTCCGGATTAAAGATGTTTCTCAATAGAAATTTGTTCGTCTTTTTTTTAGACCTTTGATGGCGCTGAAGAAGGTAGAAAAAAGCTGGCCGGAGCTGCAAGAAAGGTGAACCTGTTTGACATCACCATTGTCTACCTCAACGGCACACCTCTGGGACCTGTACTTTGCAGGAATCTGTGTCTTTCCTCCTAATATCTGTGCCTCCTTTTGTGTTGCTTGTTTGCTACAGGAGAATGTACTGCAGACCCTCGTTATGGTATTTTTGTCACTTTTGCTTAGCTTTGCCTCCTGTGGGAAAATAATTGAAAAGCCACAGGGTTACAGTATGTGTGTCTGCTTGGGCAGCGCTTGGTGCCTGAAACCTGGTGTGTGTCTCTCTCAGCGTGACGCGGATTCGGCAGAAACTCAGCACAGTGGCCAGCACAGGTGAGAGCAGTTTCGTCTCTGCGTCCCCATCTGCCAACCAGAAAGACAGAAGGAAACACCGCACCTCCACATACCTGCCCAGGTAACCATTAAGTCTGGAAGGCTTGCTCCCAGAAAATAATATAAAGAAATATTCAAATGAATAAATTGGTGCTTTTCAGTTTTGTTGTAATGAAACACTGTATTCAATATGATTGCCCAAATTATAATTTGCCATATTGTACGTGTATGTGCTTTATGCTGTATGATATTTAGACTTCTGTGCTAGAATAGGACTAAAAAGTTAACAGTCTTACTCACTCTCATTAGTAAGGCCAGTTAATGCTCAAACGTGTATAGAAACTCAGTGATAAGTGGTTGTTTCTTCTGAGTTTTTTTTTAGAAGGGTTTGAAAAATGTTTTTTGTTTCAAAGTACAGTAGCTGTTCAAGCAGGTCTGGGGGGTAACTGAGCTACAAAACACCACCTAATATCCCAACCTATTCTGTTCACTGTCCCCCAGCCTGAAAGACCAGAGGAGGAAAGTGAGAAGCCGAGATCCTCATCATCCTGGAGATGGCAGGTAAAGTTGCTGAGACATCCTGACTGGTTTGTGTTTTATTGGCCAAAAACTGTTTCAGAATTTATTTTCAGAAAATAATGACATTTGTATTCTAATACTTTCTAGGGTAGAATATTATTAATCCACAGGGATCATCCATCAAACATTTGACTGTTTCAAAAACCACAGGCAGTTGTGAAAACACTCAAATAGTACCCTTTTTAACATAAACATTTTGATGCCCCTGAGCTGTAACAATTATAGATCTTATCTTTAGACCGATAGCTTTTGTTTGAGTCTTTCTTTTCTGTCAGCCAGAGCTTGACAACGGGCTCGACAGAAAAAAGATGTTTTCTTGTTAACAGGAGCAAACACGAAGCTGCAGCTGCACGTGTCGCTGAGAGACCCAGCCCAGAGCACGCACAGAGTGAAACAGAGAAGCGACTGGGAGGCTTGGCACAATCCACTCTGCGGCAGCGAGCACAGCGGGAAAGGCAGGTAGGCTGTAGCAGAAACCTGGATATGAGCAGGTTAACTTCAGCCCAGAGCCGGATCAAGCCTTTACTACAGGGCTTAAATGTGGCCGAAAAAACATGAATAATATATCTCTGAAAATGCCATTTCTGCCTTGGGTGTGGATGTTTTTGTGGGGAATTTGTTGGTCTGTTCTTCATCCTTTTGCAGCAGATCAAGGACTCCAGACACAGGCAACAGGATCACGAATGTCAAATGGAGAAAGAATTCCTGTAAGGGCACTCTGTTTCTTAAGCCGTACTGGACATCCGGAGGGGGTAGAAAATAACTTCACTTTCGCTTGGAAACCCTGCAGATGGAACAGTTTGTCCTGTTCGACCAAGGCCAGCTTGCTTGTTGGGTGGCCGAGTTGCCAGTCAGTCTCAGAATCCCTCCTGACTGTTTGAAAGGACTGGACAGAGTGAGCAGTTCCAGACACCCAGCTCCTTTGTGAAAAGAGGGTGCTTTCTTGTTAACAGTGTGTGTGTGCACTCTGAATTTCCGCCAAGTGCCATCTGCAGAACTTCAGGGTCACCTGCAGAGATGATTATTTTAGTGTTACTGGGGGAGATAAAAAACAAAAATCCGCCCTGAACATTTGGGGTGACGTTGTGTTGGCTCAGCTCAGCCCTCTCTTGCTCTTGCTCTTGGTCTTTAAAGCACTTTTTGTCTTGATTTCGTTTCAGGATCACGCTGCAGCCTTGCATTTCATGGAGAATAAGGCCTTTGCCCAGCAGTTCGTGAATTCCCTCATCCGAGAGCTGCTGTGTGATGAGCTGATCCCAGACCTGCTGATTGAGGTGTTTTCAAGGGAATCTGTACAGGTGTTGGACACGATCTCTGGTTCATTAGTATTTTCTCCCCTTGCTGCTGTTATGGCTGCAGTCAGGTCCCTAGCTCCACAATACCCTGTGACGTTGTCATTTCTTTGCCTGTCAGCTGTTATCTCAAGCACCACGCTGCTCTGCACCTCCAAACCCAGGTCAGATTGAACACACCTTTTGTCTCACTGTGGACTACTGCATGTCAGCTTTTCAGGCACATTTTCTTCACATCTGCTCCCTTTTTATTTGCTATGAGGGTCTATAATCTCTATTTTACAAACTAACTGAAATGTGTAGAATGTGCATTTTATTTTCTTCCCCATGTTTCCCTTTTTGGTCCATACAGTGTCCTGCTCCCTGTTTTTGACTTGTCATTGCTTCATTCAAGTTGCTCATACAGTATTTCATCTACAGAGGCGTGATTTTGTGTATGAAAGAATAGTGCCATCCTGGAATTAACTCATTGTTTGGCCAGTGCTTGACTTTCTCTCTTCATGCTTTGGCTCCAGGGCTTTTCTGTGAAACACGCTGCTAAAGACACTGCAAAGAGAAGCAGACATATAGGGTAAGTTTCGTATTTCTTTTTTAAAAGCAGTTTATAATTATAGGAAGGTGTACAATAACAAACATTTGTGTGTGATTCCCAGTTTAACGCCTAAAGCTGCACACAAAATATCATTTTTAATGCACAAATTCATATTATTGTAATGGAAATTCTGATTCCTGTCGCTGAAAAGCCATGCAGAAATGTGGTTGTTCTTGTCACCTCTGTACAATGACACTCCTTTAGAAAACAGGCCAGGCTGCCCACCATAACCCTTCACAGAGAAACAAAGAAGGAAACCAGGAACAATCAGACCATCATCCTAGAGCACACTGTAGGAACCATGATTGGCAGCTCTGCTTCTATTACTGAAGCGTCTCTTAAACTTTAGATCTTGCTTCTGGTACTGTAAATTCTGTTTTTGCGAACATACTGACCTCCTGAGGCCATGTGTGCAAAAGAAATAAAGGTGGAAAAGTGTTGTGAAGTCTGTAAAACCCCCTTCAGGCCTTGTCATCACAGTTGATTTACCTTGAAGAGCTTGCTTGTGAAGGAGCAGTTGAAAGTGATTTGCACCTGTGCTAAAAAGGCCTCCATAGTTTACACATAGTGCAAAGCCAGAAAGTCACAGTGAAGTTACTATTATACCAGACGGCAAGGCTCTTCATGTCCTTCGAGGTCCAGGGGCAGTGCGACTGCAGTGGAAAGCCTGATGCCGCTGTCCGGTTGGGTGCTCGATGAGCTTCTGCAGGAAGTGCTGCACGACGTGTCCGCAGAAGTGATCCGGACCTCAGTGAAGGACTTGGTGGACACTCACCTGGCCCAGGCAGCTGTCCACCACTGCGCCTCGGACGTCCTGTCTGAGACGCTGGCTCTCCTCCTCCTGGAAGTGGTAAGCCCCCGCTGACCGACCTCATGTGGCGGGGGGACCCGGCGAAGTCGAACGATTTCCCATTGGCGCTTCTCTGTGAGTCAGCCGAGGACAGCTGTCCAGCATAAATCGTCATCTCTGATTTCACTAACTCACTTTCAGCCAAAGGAAACAGTTGACATTACTGTTAACGCACATACAGTGCCAGAATATTGACAGAAGAAACGCAGAGCTTTTTTTAGCATGTGTGTTTGAGACAATTAAATTAACATGAATAATATGTATAACATGCAGCTTATTTTTGGGTAATTCTATATATAGATATGTTTATGTTAGAACACATACATTGCGTTCAGCCCTATGATTTCTGTTGATTCTAAGTTAATTGCAGAGTGGAAAAGTCAGTATTTGGTTGTACATGCCTTTGCGGCAATAACTGCATTAAGTCTGTGAGCTGCTGAGGTTAATAAACTCCACAACCATTTGAGGTGCTCTGCTAAGCTTTTGCTGCAGCCACTTTGTGTAAATTGTGTTTTGGGATCCTTTAGGATGAAAAATACTAGACAAATGCAAGGTATTCACAATTATTATATATCCCGAAAACATAAGTTCAAACGGTTAGAAGCGTAAATGCTTCAACTTCCTTTGCTCATTCATTCTTGAATAAAAAAAAACACTTTCAGAAAACAGCAGATAATCCGCTGTGTCCCTTCAAGAGAAGCGAAGGCATAGGACCTTCTTGAGCTTCAGTGGCCCCATCTCTCTCAATGAAGAAACAGATTGTGACACGGTCATGCAACACTGTTATTCCATCTCTATTCTGGAAAGAGGAGGCTTCAGATGACAAATGACATCTGTCATTTGGACTGGTGTGTGCTTTGCGATGGGCTGGTGTTGTCTGGACAGGCTCCGGCTTTGCCACGAATAAGTCGCTCTCTGACGATGGGCGGATATTGTGGAGGTCTAGCAGGAAACGGGCTGGTAATGTGGCATCTGTGCTCGGTCTGCTTGAGGCGAGGGCGGCCCAGGAGGAGGCCCAGCTGGAGGCCCAGCTGCTCCCGGAGGTGGTGGCCCAGGAGGCCAGGGAGGTCGCCCTGTCGGTGCTGGCTGAACGCGACTCCGAGACCGCTGCCTGCCAGCTCGCCCAGGTACAGCGCACGGACGCTTATATCCGGCTTTCTGTTCTGTGTAGCTTTCTAAAGCGTGAAAGACCTTGTAATACCAGTTCGAAATGGATATGCCACGAGTGTAGTGGTTGCAAGTAAGTGTTTAAATACACACACACTCTGTAGGATTAATTAATGATTACATTCTGACACTTGCTAAAAAAAGCCATCAATATGGTAGAGGTTAATTCCAACCAGTTTCTGTCACTGATAATACAGGTGATGAAGAACTTAAAGATTGATTTTGCTACCTCTAAAATGTCCTCTGAGTATGAATATTAATATTTTGTGCTTTTTAGCACATCCTTTTTATCCCCTTTACTAAAAAGAGCAAGCTATGTGTCCTGTACTGGGTTTTGTAGATATGGTAGTGATGTACTGTAAGATATGTCCAATTGGCATCAGGGTAGCTTCACTCTGAACCTCAGATTTGTTAAATACCGTTGATTATCTGTGACATATGCAGAACTACGTGGAAAATAAATCAAAATATATCCGTTTTAGACATGAAAGTGCTGAGTTTTAAAAACCTTGACATTTGTAATTATTTTGAAGCCTGAAAACATTAGCTCAAATGCTCAGGTTGAGTGGAAGATGCTTGACTGTGGAATGGAAAAGAAACCTGAGGATGCAGGTTAATGCAGCTAGGCACTCTGCTTTTCATGGTCAGTTTTCGTGAAATCTAGTAAAAATAAGCATGTTCCTGTTCCCGTCTTTCCAGTCTGCTTGTAGATGTAAATGAGGAGGTCCCCTGTACATGCTGCAGTGTGTGCTTTCTTGCGGCTTTTACTCCGCAGGTCAGTCATTATGCAACCAAAAGGCTGCTGGACGTGTTCCTGATGGGTCACTTGGTGGAGCTGGCGGCCAGCCAGGGACAGTGCTTTCTGGAAAAGGAACTGTCAGGGAGGCTCTTGGACAGTAGGTGTCATCTATATAGCTGGATATGTCCCCTCCACATGTATTCAACAAAAAGGACATGGAGTTTTTATGATTTATTAAAGGCAACATTTATTTAAGGGCCCAGGACAGGGAATGTCGTTACCTTAGGTGATCTCTCACCACACACAGCCACTGTTCTAAAACTTTCAACTGCCTAAAGCATTAGAGACGCATGTACTGTAGTAATATCTGGGGTGAAGGCAGTCTGCAAACAGACTGGAACAGTTAACTAATGTATTTACAGTTACAATTACATTTACTTTAACCTCCACATGTGTGACTATTATTTAAGTGTGTGGAAGAGTTCTCTTTATAGGAAAGCAAAGGCCGTTTCCATTTTGACTTAAATAATAATAATAATAATTGCTTACACTTATATAGCGCTTTTCTGGACACTCCACTCAAAGCGCTTTACAGGTAATGGGGATCCCCTCCACCACCACCAATGTAAATGCTCTTACTGCAGTACTGTATACTGACTGACACCTCACGCGATCCAGATGGCTGCAGCAGTAGTGCTTCTCATAACAGTTTAGTGCATTGATAGACGTTATATTCAGAAGTGGACTTTTATACTTATTATTAGACTATTTAGAAGGACGATAGCCTTATCCAAACATTTAGAAACACCCTCAAACTGACACTTTTGCAGCACATGACTTTCAAGATGCTTGTCTTCAGGTAAAGAAGTAAAACACACAGGTACAGTACTACTTTCCAGTCTGTTCTCCTGTTTCTTTTGCAGGCTGGATGATAGAGATGTTCATCCACCAGTTCTTCAGAGTCCAGAGGCTCCGAGAGCAGACCCTGCAGAGCGCGCCTGTCCGGAGTCTCCACCGGCAGATCGTTACTGATGTGGTGAGGGTCTGGCCTGAAAGACAAATCTGAGGCCATTCCAATCTGAGGGTCGGGCTTGTGTCTCAGGCTGTGATTCTGTCTGTTACATGGTTTAGAAAGTGGGTCCTAGATTTCAGGGCTTATGTGTAGCAGTGATGTTCAAGTTTCTGATGTATTTGTCCAGGGCACTGGAGTATTTCACCTTGAGTGATCTATGGCAAATTGTCTGTGACTGTTGGGGATTCTTCCAATGGCGACATGAAAAGATGCACAAACATGGAAAGGTTTAAATGTTTTATAAAGGAAGTCTTTATTATGAAATGAAATGTTTATCTGTTTTTCCTTCTTTGGTACAATAATTGTAATGAGATATAATAGGAATGGGAAATGTGTAGTTTTCCCACATTAGATTCAGCTTCGTTTGTAAATACTCCTGTACTGCTTAACCTGATATTTTGTTCAAGCTAGCTTGATATAAAGAAATTGTAAAAACAAAATGTCTAACACCTCTGTCTAGCAGTTGTGTTCATGCTCTAAGCAGCAGTGTAGCTGGGGAAGAGTAGAGTAGAGAAGCTTATTGCCATATGTACATGTACACAGGAATTCAGCAGGTGGAAGCTGTTCTTAAGCCTTGTGGTCCATGTTTGTAGTGCCAGAGCACAGGGGAGAGAACAGTCTCCTTAACACAGCTCAGCAAGGTAGGATTGCAGAGTTTTCTGGAGTAAGCTGTTGCTCTCCCTGATCCAACACACACACACACACGAAAGTGCAGTCAAGGTCAGAGCCGTCACCCAGCCTTGCGACAGTTTTGCGTTTGTGTTCCACCAGATCCTGGATGTGATCCTGTCTGAGTTGACCGAGTCTATGGATGAGGACATGGGAGACCTGCTGGAATACGAGCAGCTAATGGAGGAAGGGACTCCTCTCTGAATGCTGGTCAGGAAACAGAACTTGGGGGTTAGAATGCAGGAGGAATTAGTACCTTTTTATTTGCACCCATATTTATTATGAAAGGGAACACATAGCATGAACATAGCAATTTCATCACCTATCAATTATCCTAGGGCAGGAAATGATAGAGATAATTCTTTAGTAAAAAAATAGAAAAAGGATTTATCTGAGCTGTAGGTCTGAGGTTTTGACTTCTAAGTTGCCTGTTTATGTTGTTCAATGTTGTTATTGAAAACTGGTAGGAAAGGATAGGAACCTCTTTTATTAAAGCATTTCACCTGTAAGGATTCTCACTGCATATTTGCAGTAACTTTATGGGACGGTATGTTGTACAGTGTGTAACAGAAACAAATAAAATTTTAAGTAAACGTTTTTGGCCTTTGTGCTCTTTTTTTAGGATCATGATCATTTAGGCATCAAAACATTCTCAAAGTCATAATGCGGTTCAGAGAAAGTAAAAGTACCTTATTACATATCTGGTTTTTATAAGTTGCAGCTTGTACAAACTGCTGTGGAAATGTGAAACATATTTTAATATTAGATACAAATTGAATATCTTATTTAATATCTCAAATGACTCTGACAATGCATATTAACACAAATAGACTGAAAACATTTAATATTACTTGCCTTATAACCAAAGACCATACACTCTGTGAAAACCTGACATGGATCATACTCCAAATGCAATACAAGCCACTGCCTGTGTGGGACTCAAAACAAAGACCAGGTGTACAGCAGCCCAGAGCAAGTGGGAAACAGGATCCAGTCCAGTGTGTTCTCTCTGTGTTTAGTCTTGGTGCTCCTGGAGCTGTGTGGATTGGAGCTGGCAGAGCAACCACAGCCCCAGCTTGAGCAAACAGCCAGCCCTCAGCCTTACCCCCTGGTGTGCAGTAGCAGACAGGACTTATTGTTCCTCAGGCTCTTTTAAATCCCCACTGTTGAGCACAGAAGAATGGAGGAGCCATAGTAACCAGCATAAACCACAACTCTGGACCTGCCTGTTCTGTCAGTGCACACCACAGGAAAAAATACTGCACTCCTCAATTTATGGCTCCTAAATCTGCTTTTACTGGTTGTTTTAAATTCCCACCATAAGCCACGGTTCTGATGAACATGAAAACCCAGGATTAGCTAGTGTTTGGGACTGCTGCCAGCTTCAGCCATGACCCCGTGTGTCTGAACATGAAACAGTAACTCTGCTTGCACAGGTTACACACAGAGTACTCGAGTCCACCTTGTAGTAACAAGCCAGATCACACCTGATATATTCGGAGAAAAGCTGCCTGCATTGCAGGGAACACGTTCTGCAAAGCAAGTTACATTTTTCTATACAGAAGCACACCTTTTGTAAGCAACTGCTCTTTTTCAAAAGCTTAACAAAAATCTTTTTTTCTAGTGTCTCAGTGTGTGAACGCGGTCCTTTTGTTGTGTGCTTGTGCGCCTGTCTTTGAGTGGGCTTTGAAGCTTCGAGTTATAATGTGAAAACAAGATCACTGAGGACTAGGTGTGTTTTGATTGTATTTTTTTTTCACTCCACAGCTTCCTTTGGAAATTATGATCAGCCTCCTGGCAGCAGCAGTTCCGCCTTTGTCAACAGAGCCCTCAGTTCTCCAGAACATAAGGCTGGCTGATGCTTCTGCTTATTATTTTGTTTCTTAAAAGAATCTCACCAGCGTGCAGCAAGGTCGCTCGGTATGTGGGTGATTCACAGTACTTAGGTATGCTTTAGTCTCACATCAGAAGGAAACATTTTCTCATGCTTTTTGTTGCATGAATTGGGAATTCAGGCAAAACCACTGCCACATCTTTTAGTGAACAGTAGGGGGACACTGTGAAGACTGGAAGTTTTCACTGGACCAGTTGATTGTGCTAGGACGAACAATTGTGTAAAGAAGAATTGTTTTGCTTAATCTCAGTTTCCCTCTTGGTTTTCAATGAAGTTGTGCATACAACACATCTAATAATAATCAATCATAATAAATTAGTGTATTTATGCAGTGCTTTTTCTGGACACTCCACTCAAAGTGCAAGTAGGGACTCAGTGTGCAGCCCCACCTTGATGATGCTCCAGTCCGCTCCCCACACACCAGCTCTCAGTGGGGAGGAGAGCTGTTGATGGATCCAGTTCACAGATGGGGAGTATTAGGAGCTCATGGCTGGTAATGGCCAGGGGTAAATTTGCCCAGGAAACCAAATAGCTACATTGATTGAATGCCTTGTCTTCTTCACAGCCTTTTGTTTTCCAAGTTAAACACATTAGCTGCATAGATTAATAATACGTACAGAGGCAGTAAATTGAGCAGTGTGTGATAAACGTTTACAGATGAGACGTCACATATCTTGGTGCAACACTGGGGCAAACCGGATAGTAGAATAGGGAGTGTCCTGCTGAGAAGTGAGCACCTACGTGTTTTTAAACATTTCGCTCAAGTATATTTCAAAAGCAGAAAAAAAGCTACCTGTAGCGTCAGTCTGTGCCCACGCCCACATGAATGACATCCCTCGCAGGCCACGCCCCGTCTACCTGATCGCCAGGTGCTGCTGGAGAGAAGAGAGCTGAGTGAGTTTGTTGCGCGACTTTTATTGAGTATTTTTTTTTATTTTTCTTTTACTTACATGTAGACAAATAATTATATAATTTTTAATTATGTAGTCCAAATCTCGCAGAAGAATGCTGTAAAGCATGTATTTTCTTTGGGAAATAGCGGTTTTTCTAATGTTATTCGTTTGATTGCGGTTTGGTATTGACGATATAGGTTCTTATATTAGTGGTAAAAACCTTTGAGTTCTAAATTCCTAAACTCTTTTTGTGTTTTCAGTTTGGTGGCTTTTGGCAGGACAAGCGTGGCTTTTAACTACTCGGAGTATAAACGTAAGTATAAACCTTTGTTTCTTAGTCCATACGTATGTCTTGAAAACTATCCTGAAAACAGGGCGTTGAGAAGCAACTTTACAAACGAAAACTCAAATTAGAAGATACCTAGACAGTTTTGTGTTAACTATTCCTCGGTACAAGTGTTGCTGACCAGAAGCAAAAAAGTGAACCTGCTGCCTATAGAACACACGTTTTGCTAAAACTAGGATGATTGTTTTTAGACTTGCGGCGGTGTGCGTGAAACCGTTTTCGCTTCCAAAATTGTATCACAAATGTGTTACAAGGAAGATTTAAAACTTGAATTTACCGCCATTAACTTGATAGAGTTTACAATGTATTGTTCATGTGTTAATTTGTTGCAAAAAATACTATTGAAGCTAAACGTCGTGGAAATATAATTCATTGATAGATATGTAGCCTGCTTTAGGTATTTGCACACCTTCAATTCAAAAGTTTAAATCCTTCTAAACCGGAGCATTTTGGGGCACCCAAAGCTACTGTAAACTGGCAACTTCGCTTTTTTAACTGATAACGTTTTTCATCTGATAACGTATTAGTCGCGCAAGGTCGATCTTTCTAGCTAGGATAATTTCGAGATCCTATCTGTAACAGAAAGCTCTTTCACCTGAGCACAGCTAATACTGATTTCTTTTGTTGTACAGGAAATGCAGAGAAGTTCAAATCTTCGTTCTGGTCACTGCCTCGACAGATCCCTTGGAGAAACAGTAATGTGTTGTATGTATCTGTGCTTTTCTGTATAGTTGCGTGCAAATCGTTTTGTATTCTGCTTGCTTGTAAACTTCAATGTAGCGTTTAAATACCCAGCTGTGTTTTGACACTGTCATTTAAATGCATGCTAATTTTCATTTCAAAACCTGTGCATCTGTCATATTGGAATGCTTTATGTTGTATGCAATTTTCGCTCAATAAATTGTTTATTGGAGTTTGATGTGTTTTGTTGTTTCTGTTCTCATGCAGAGTTCTTTACCCCCTTGGCCCTGAAAAACCCCGGTGTTGGTGAGTTTTTTGGCGGAGAGATTTTGCTAACAGTTTGTGGCCGCAAGGGGGCCCCCTATCGCTTTTTGACTTGAAAAGGTCAAAGGCTACCCCCTTTTTAAGCGTGTCCAGATTTTCCCGCCAAAAAACTTAGTATCTGGGGTTTTTCTCGGGGTGTGGTAGCAATCAAGCCGAGCCTCGCCCACCCCCCCTCATTGGAGAGGGGTAGGCGGGGGCTGGCTGATTGACCGCAGCTCTAGCCAAGCCCACTCGCTCCCGGCAGGAGAGGATGGCAGGTTGGTGGTGGCTTTGGTCCCTGCAGAGAGGCAGGTCTCCTGGGGTGTGGACTTAGAAAGCTGTCAGTTGCAAGCTGTGACTGATAGGCTGAGTCCGCCCTGGGTGCCTCCTCTCTCTCGGGCCGAGGCCATCTCCAGCCTGCCTTCCCCTCCTGCTGGGAGTGAGGGGGTTTGGCTAGAGCTATCCTCCATTCTCCTCCCCCCAGGGCTATACCCACGCTCCCCCCTAGGGACCCTTCCTCCCCCAGAGACTATCTAAAAAGGCGGGCGTCTTCGCACTTTTCCAAGTCAGTGCGATGGGGTGTCGCCTTGCGGTGCGTGGCGCACGCTGCAAGACAACCCTTCGCACCTTCGAAAATACAGGACAATGCAGACAATGAAACGAGAGTTTTTATTGCAGAATTCACACCACATACAATAGCAGCAGTCAACAGAAAACATGCAGGTCAAGAATAAAATACAGCACTGAATCGGGACATTACAGATCAAACCACTGGTAACAAAAATAAAAAGCAAGAAAAGCACACATTGTCAAGAATAAATTGCCGGAGCTGCAGCACATACAATAACATCAGTCAACAGGAAACATGCAGGTTAACAATAACATAAATCGGCATACAAAGGGTACCCTACAGATCAAGCCACCGATACAAAAAAAAATCAAGGAAAATCACACATTGTCAAGAATAAATTGCCGGAGATCGTCGGAGCACAGAGAACCAGGAGCCGCAGCACATACAATAGCAGCAGTCAACATGAAACATGCAGGTTAACAATAATATATATCGGTATACAAAGGGTACATTACAGATCAAGCCACGGGTATCAAAATAAAGTTCAAGAAAAAGCACACATTGTCAAGAAGAACCTGCCAACGCTCGTCGAGTTGCTGGAGTGGATTGGAAAGGAGATCGTCGGAGCGCAGAGCAGCAGGAACCGAAGAACTGGAGGCAAAAGAAAAAGGATCAAGTTAACAAGATATCGGACTTGCAGAATCGATTAACTAAGTTCTGAAGTCTATTCACTTTACACATAAGCTGCCTGAATTAAGAAACATACAAACACGCTCAAATTCAACAAGAAACCAGTAGGTAACATCATGAGAAATCACAGATACATCCCAGTCCCACTACTCCAATATTTAGAAAGTAGCTTCAGTCTATTATGAATAAAAGAATCCATAAAAAGATTTAGTGTTTCCTATTTGTATTCAGCAAGAGCACAACTAAACGAAAAGTGATAACTTTAAAATAAAACTGTTCTGGTGCTAAAAAGCTATGAAATACGTGTCGTCTTGAATACACAAATATAAACAGTATAGCAAAAGATAAGGATAAAACGTACCTCGGAAAAAAAATCTAACTGGAGGCCGGTTTTTGAAATCCCTTTGTCACCTGGAGAAATAAGAAAACATACGAATTAGTACATTTAATCTTGGCGAACGTTTATCATTTCTGAACGGAAAGCGAAAATATAACCCGATACCGCAAAGCTGAGATACTAACAGTTAGATACACAGTTACGAACTTTATACAGCAAGTGACTGTAGATAAATTACAGCTTTTTTCGTCAAAGGAAACAGAGCTAGAGATACCATGTCTTTAAAACATACTTACATGAAAGGTAGTATAAGAACGCTGAATGCAGACTTTTACAACTTCGAGAGCACGCTCAAACAGACAGGACACCCATTTCGGCGTCCTAAAACACAAATTAAACGAAGAAATGCAATTAACAAAAGTTCAATTTTTGAAATTCTACTTCTTAAATTTAAATCAAGCACCACTCATCAAATTCGATTTAACTCCACGCATTGAAAACCATCGTGCAAATATGTTGGTATTATCCATCTTTACCCAATGAATTCAACAGATGAATAAAATAACCATAAACAAGAACCAGCGCCTTAGAGTTTCAATTTCTATTCAACAAAAGCACAAGGAAAGGAGCAGAAGTTATATAGTTAGTATAAACCCGTTCTGGCGTTAAAACGTCGGGAAATACGCGTTGCCTCGTCGAGTTGCACAAATTCAAACACTATATTGCAAGGGAGAAATAGAACTTACCTTGGAAAAACACTTTCATAACTGGAGGTTCGTTCTTGACATGTTTTTCTCACCTGGAGAAATAAAAACATACGAATGATTAAATTAAACCTTTACAATGTTTTATTATATTGGAGCGGAAACCGTTATTACAGCCCGAATCCGACAAGCGGAGATTTCACAGCTACTAACTTCAGAAAGCAAATGTTTGAAAGTTAACTACAGCCTTTTTTCGTTGAAAGAAACAGACCTTATCTTATAAAAACATACTTACATGAAAGATAGGATGGGACCGCAGACTTCTAAACCTTCGAGAGCACGCTCAAACAGTACACTCATTTCAGCGTCCTAAAACACAAATTAAAGAGGAACAAATGCAATTAACAAAAGTTGCTTTATATTTATATGCAATATATTTTTGTCTTACTTTCCTCAAAGTGAAATTTGAGTTTTTGTATTTTAAATTAAGAAAATTAGAAATAAAAAGCAAACGCACCTCACGCCGCAGAAACTCACCCCGCCGCCATCTTGCCGGGCGCACCTGTGGAACAGGTGGACGGGGCGTGTCCGCTGAGGAAGGTCACTCTGGGGGCGGGCTCGGATCGTGATTGACAGCTGTACACTCGGATACAAGGGCTCAACACTGACCTTACTGAAGATAAATAGAAACTTGAACTCACCAAATCACAAATAAAGCATATAACGGCTGAGGGTTTTCAGAGAACCCAATTCAGTGACGTTCCCCTACAAAACTGTTCGCCGGACTCGTTTAGCTTGCGGCCAGCTGGTCGAATCAAAAGAAATGTGCTGGAGAGAGACCCCTGTCGCTCCTAGTTAGGACTGCACCTCTCTTTCACTGCTAGTGCCACACCTGTCCTGCAGGTGTCACAGTAGTATAAGGGGCTGCTTTTTAGAATTGAATTCCGATCTATGCAGTTATAAAGGTCTTAAACCCCCCATTTGCCCTGTTTTGGAAGGCCCCGAAAATGGAGCCCCCCAAAACGGCCAGCGTGGTAGAGAACAGCCACTTGCACAAACTCACCCCGACAGCATGAGAGCTTCACCCGGGGCTTAGGTCTCAGACTGACGGGGAGGCTCGGGGCTCAACTACAACTCACAAGACTCTCCAGGAGCCGATTTACTCTCTGAACTTTAGAAGTGTCCGATGGTTCAGCCCGCGGAGCCACCAGGCCGGCCACGCAAAATACCGGCCATGTACATCTCTTATTCAGACTAAAGCCAAGTCACAGTCCCGAGACGAGGCGGTTCGCCTGTTTACTCTCATTTCAAGCAATAAAGCTACTGAAATGCCTCTGTAAAGATCTTTTCTAGCCTTTTTTGTGACTGGACATGACTTATTATTTTTTCGTGACATCACAGTAAAAAATAAATTTTCAAAATTTGTAATAGAGTTGGGGGAGGTAGTATGTCATGTATGAAAGAGGTTAAAATGTTTGAAATGATTCTCAAGACAACTTTTTTTTAAATAAAATGACATGAACGAATAAAATTAATCTAAGTGTTTTATACCTCGGCTTGTGTCTGGACAGAGTCTCTTTAGTTCCTTTAAAAAAGTAGGTGTCACGAAATGATTTATTCCCACGGGCGTTTGACAAGGATCCACAAAAAGTTTAATCCTTCAGATTCAAGATTTAAAAATCAAAAGCGACGCATGTAAATAGAATGTGAACTGCTGTATGCCTAGAAAACAGAATAGCGATGAGGATATAATAACTAGTTTTGCAATCAATGGAGCATAATTAATATTTAATTAATTAATAATTAATATTCTATAAGATATTAAAGTTACTGTAGTCAAGTGCAAAGAGTGCTTGTGGTACAAAAGGGTGTCTATGACTATGAACTAGTGGAAACAGCGTGCGACAGGTATTTAGGAGCTTTATATTAACTCAGAATTGTCATCTCTAAGACAGAGATGCAACTTCATTTAGATGAATATAAAAAGTTATCAAAGTTCTATATAGTGTTATGCACCGTATATACAGGATATACAGTGAAAAGAGCTGGGCAACCACTGTCAATGAGTGACGTGGAGTAATCACAGGCAAGATTGAGTAGCAGACTAACAGTATAATTCTTACTGCTTGATCAAAACTTAAATTCTGTTTCTGGAGTAAGGTTGACGCTTATATCTAATCTTTTACCATTCATTATGTGAATCCCTGGGGATGAATACTTTATTATTAATTCAATTGAATTGAAAAAAATTGTAATCGTAATGTTCAATTACCGTTTCAATAGAGTTTACTTCATCAACTTTACTCCAATACAAAGACATGGGTAAATGGCGGGTTTTGAAAAAGACACATGTTCAATTGTTTTACTTGAAAATAAAAAATATATATTTTCAAATATTTCCGAGGTCTGCGTGTGTGAGACAGAAGAGTTTCCAATGTTGTTCTGCAGATGTGTTATGAACTACCTACAGCAGGTCAACTTAATAATAATGTCCCTTAAATAACGACTTCCTGATGCCATTTCACGTTTCCGAATAGGCTTTGCTTAAATGAGCACTTGTAATACAGGAAGTTTCTAGTATTTTTAAACACGTAGCTCGGAAGACGGGTCTGATCTTTAAACATCCCTTGCTTTGCATATTTAAGACGAACAGATTGAGAAACTAAGAGCGAAATCAGCCGGCGCCCTCCCGAGCAGAGCCAATTGCAGACATGCTTACCCAGAGTACTCGGGGCGCCCGGACGGGGTTACTAGCGGTCAAAGTCACGTGACCACCCGAAAAAAAAAAAGAGAGAGACGGCGCTATATCTGGGAAACGAAAGCAGCACAAGCCGGCACAGCACTAGCGAAAGTCGTGGGTCTCTTGAAGGGGTTGAAACTAAGCCAACTGTACGTCCAGCGTGGTCTGCGCTGGTGCACCCAGGCTGTTGCTGCAACATATCTATGAAATGTACATATTGGTGAGCTGGTCAGATTCAGAGCAATGCCACTATCACCGACTAGTTCTACTGGCTCTACACCGTTCGTTATTGAACACTTCTCTTCTCGTGTTAATGGGTTTATTTGTACATTCATAAAAGCACTGTTATCCCATTTTGCAAACTTCCTACTCATGGCAAAGGAGGATAAAGTGCTGTATAGAATGGGGGATGTATTCAAAATCAAACCCCCCAACAATCATGACACTGTAACTAGATAGTAAAAATGAATTGTTCTGCACAGCCGAGTAGCTTGTGCTATTGCAGACATGGTTGTACTAATTGCGAGAGTGTTCTACTGGAAAACGGTGCTATGTTTGCAATGCCAGTATTTCATTCCAGTTGGACTAGCAAATATTTTACTGATGAAAACAAGGGGAGGGCATAAACTTGTAAAAATGTGAAACGCAGACGATTATAAATGTGGGAAAGACATTAATTCTGTATTTAGTATTTGCTTAGTGCTGTGGTGCTTAATCATATAAGAATATGTCCTGCTCTTTTTCAAATATTCCAAGGTGTCACTTCAACCAGCGAGCTGTGTTTCTTCCAGGTTTTCTGCAAGTCTCCACTGTAGCGCTGTCTCTGGCTGCGGCGATAGTGATTTCTGTGGTTTATGTCTTCATGGGGTCGACACCCGAGTCTGCCAAGACACCTCCGGGTCCCCCAGCCCTGCCGATCCTAGGAAACCTGCTCTCGCTGGATCTGTACGATGTCATAAGAAATTAGATGGAGGAACAGTTGAATGAGATTGATTTGTTATTGTTGTCATTGTTCTTAATGACAACAGGGAGAGAGGGAAAGATCATCAAGGAAATCCAGTACCTCACTGAGGTGTTAATAGCATTGTGAAGATAAAAGGATTAATCATATATTGTTTTTCTGTCATGTGTTTTCCACAGTTTCTTCCTCTCCAATTCCTTAAAGACTCTCTTTTAGAGTCTTGCTGTACTCAAACTCTCCTGTCCTTGCATGCAGTAACTGCATTTTTAATTTCCTTTCAATATTTGATTATTTGGTTTCATTACAAACTATTTCTTTCCAGTAATGGAGGGCCGATACCTTTTTCTCTCCAGGAGCCCCTGAGCTGTGAACAGGCCTCGACAGTGACAGTAATCAGGGACAGAGTCAAGAAGGGAGAAGTGGAATTGGGCTCTAGTGAGCACTGGTGAACTGGGGTTCGAGAGGTGAAACTGGGAGCACACAAGAGTGGTGGTATAGAGAGACACAACCGCAGGATGTATTCCAGACTGATGCTGTATTGTTTTCTTTGGCAGAAAAACCACCTGACACCAGAGAACCTGTATACTGTGCTGTTCAGGGTTAAAATGGACTGACAGTGTCTCCAGGATACACTCACGAAACATTCAATTTTAAATCCAAAGAATATCAAAACGAATCAAAGTTTATTTATCAAATGCACAACAATACAGCTTGCAGCAGTAGTTGCTGGCAATGAAATGTCTGTTCCGCGAGCTCACAAAAATCACAACGATCACAGAAATCATAAAAATCACAAAATTGAGGTTATGAAAATAAGGTTACATAATAATAGATGTAATAGTAATTGAATAAAACTAACCATTACAGGTGATTTGCTAAAGGAGCTACAGGTTGGCTATTTAGCAGTCTTATTGCCTGGAGGTAGAAGCTGTTCCGTAGTCAGTTGGACTTGGACCGAATGCTTCGGGATGACTGGGATGACTGGGGTCCTTGAGAATGGACCTGGCCTTCTTCAGACATCTAGCTGAGTAGATCTCCTGGATGCCTGGTAGCTCACAGCCGGTAAGGAGCTGCGCTGACTTCACCACCCTCTGCATTACTTTGCGATCCTGGGTGGAGCAGTTCCCAGACCAGGCAGTGATGCAGCCAGTCAGGATGCTCTCAGCAGTGCACCTGTAGAAGTTGGCAGACCTTACATGAGAACGACAAAAGGGGATTTATTGATGCTTTTTGATCAAACATCAGGGGGTAAGAGAACAGAGGGGATCCGTTTCCGTGGACGTCTGTCTTTCCAGTGACTGGCTAGGAAAAACAGCTCACTTTTTCTCTCTGACTAGAGAAAATAATAAAAATGTTAATTGATATCTGATCTGTGACTCAAAATTCTCTAACTTGTTTTTTCAATTTTAACTCCAGACAGTTTAATGAGACCAGATAATAATACATAGTATAATTGCTACAATACTGATAGCCGAGTTATAAATCATCATCCTCATGAAACAACATTTCTTTATTCAGGTTTCAGGACAGATTCACATTTCCATGAAAATCTGATAAGCGCAATTATAGCCCTAAATGAGAAAGGCATGTGTTTCACAACAAAGATCAATTACAAACCAAATAATACATAGTACCAATCATACTACAATAATTGCTGAGTTATAAATCATCATCTTCATAAACATTTATTTTAATCTGCTTTCAATTTTTAATTTCAATTCTGCTTTCAGGACAGATTCCCATTTCCAAGAGGATAATCTGATAAACACAATTGTAGCCCTACTTGCTGCTGGGACTGAAACAACAGGTGCCACACTCTGCTGGGGGCTGCTGCTGATGGCTAAATATCCCCACATCCGAAGCTTAGTGAGCTTTAGTGAAGTAAATGAAGGCTGATCTAAATGACATATAAGGTTGGAACTGTTGGTTCTAAACCAGGTATAGACAATATACAGTAGAGTAGTGCAAAATTATTTTTCTGTGTATAATTCTAACAATTTAACTGGTCAGATTTCTGTAAGATTATGTGGGCTGAAAAGGTGTCATTGACAGAAATCTTAGTTCAAATAAAGCTGTAGTGAATTTTAGTAGAGTGGAAACCAGCAGATCCAGTTTCTGGATCCAGGGAACCTTATTTTTGCTTGTTATTGCTTCTCTTCTCTCAAAGGTCCCCTGTCTTTCCTCTGCTGACCTCAGTGCTCCAGGATGAGACCCAGTGGGAGACGCCTCATCAGTTCAACCCTGCTCACTTCCTGGACCCTGAGGGCCAGTTTGTGAAGAAGGACGCCTTCATGGCTTTTTCTGCAGGTACAGGACCACAGGGTGCAGCTCATTTGTAAAAGACACTGTTTATGTCTCATTTTGCATATGATATTAATTAATTGAAAATAATTCTGAACATTTAAATAGCATATATGGGTCATATGAAACATTCGCAAGTATCATGATGGGTGGGCAATACAGCCTAACCACAGTGACACCCAGTGCTGCAGTGATGAATTCAGCACAGACACTCACAGACCATGAGGAGGAGGACTAACCTGTGGTGTTTGCTGTCCTAGGACGCAGGGCTTGTCTCGGAGAGAGCCTGGCCAGGATGGAGCTGTTCCTGTTCTTCACCTCGCTGTTGCAGAAGTTCACCTTCTCTCCCACTCCAGGAGTGTGGGAGTCTGAACAGGTTTGCCTATATCCAGTTTTCTTTTCCAAACTGTGGTAACTGAGCTTCTAGTTTCTGGACAGTTTCTACGTCCAGACTCTGGTAACTGATTCTCTTGATTCTGCCTGTGTCCAGTCCTATTTATCCAGACTGTGGTATAGGAGCCTGTTGTGTCTGGAAAGCCAGGTTTGCCTGTGTCCAGTTTCTCTGTCCAGACTGCGGTAACTGAGCTTGGCGTTTCTGGACAGTCAGGTCTGCCTGTGTCCAGTTTCTTTGTCTAGATTATGTGTCACACAATGGCCTGAGTAAGGCCAAAGTAGGACCGTTTTATCTCAGACTGGCTTCACCGCAAAAGCACCCAAGCAAAACAAGTGCAGTCTATTCACATGGCCACCAGTCCCTCACACCAGATAACAAAACCCCCAAAAAAGAAACAAAAGTAATTATTCAAATAAAGGTAAATCCTCCTTACCTACCTGTTCTCTCTCTCTCCGTTAATATACCACTACCTAACCACCAACAACCAACAAACCGTGAATAACATCCATTTTGAGAGCGCTCTCCATTCACACCACAATACTCACTCATGCCTGTTTTAAGTATATGAATGTGTATGAAATTAGGTATGTTTATGTACGTGAATGTATATGAAATTAGGTAATAGCAGTTACTAGTCAAGCTCTGAGTGTGCACCCTCAGGAACTTATCTAGGAACTGCTCAATGGAAGGTGTATGAATGTTGTATTTTCTGTGCTACCTGTACCCAGTGACAGGCTCCTCTGTCACACTATGCTAATTGAGTCTCTCATTTCTAGACAATCAGGGATGCCTGTGTCCAGTTTCTATGTCCAGTGTTAAAGCACTGAGCATGTCGTCTCTGGACAGACAGGTTTGCCTGTGTCCAGTTTCTATGTCCACACTGTGGTAACTGAGCCTTTCATTTCTGGACAGTCAGGGCTGCCTGTGTCCACTTTCTATATCCACGCTGTGGTAACTGAGCCTCTCGTTTCTGGACAGTCAGGGCTGCCTGTGACCAGTTTCTATTAGCAGTGATACACCACTGAGCATACCGTCTCTGGACAGACAGGATTGCCTGTGTCCAGTTTTCTTGTCCAGACTGCGGTAACTAAGCTTTTAGTTTCTGAACAATCAGGGCTGCCTGTGTCCAGTCTTATTTGTCCAGACTGTGGTATCTGAGCTTGTCATTTCTGGACAGTCAGGGCTGCCTGTGTCCAGTTTCTATTCTCAGTGTTACACCACTGAGCATGTAGTCTCTGGACAGCCAGGTTTGCTTGTGTCCAATTTTCTTGTCCACACTGTGGTAACTGAGCCTCTCGTTTCTGGACAGTCAGGGCTGCCTGTGTCCAGTTTTCTTGTCCACACTGTGGTAACTGAGCCTCTCATTTCTGGACAGTCAGGGCTGCCTGTGTCCAGTTTTCTTGTCCGGACTGTGTAACTGAGCGTCTAGTTTCTGGACAATCAGGTCTGCCTGTGTCCAGTCTTATTGGTCCTGACTATGGTATCTGAGCTTGTCGTTTCTGGACAGTCAGGGCTGCCTGTGTCCAGTGTCTTTGTCCAGACTCTGGTATCTGATTCTTTCAGTTCTGGACAGTCAGGGCTGCCTGTGTCCAGTATATTTTTTTCCAGACTGTGGTATCTGAGCTTGTAATTTCTGGATAGTCAGGGCTGCCTGTGTCCAGTTTCTATTAGCAGTGTTACACCACTGAGCATGTAGTCTCTGGACAGCCAGGGATTCCTGTGTCCAGCTTCTGTTCGCAGCACTACACCACTGAGGATGTAGTCTCTGGACAGCCAGGTTTGCCTGTGTCCAAGTTCCTTGTCCACACTGTGGTAACTGAGCCTCTCAGTCTTATTTGTCCAGACTCTGGTATCTGATTCTTTCAATTCCGGACAGTCAGGGCTGCCTGTGTCCAGTATTTTTTTTTCCAGACTGTGGTATCTGAGCTTGTCATTTCTGGACAGTCAGGGTTACACCACTGAAAATGTAGTCTCTGGACAGCCAGGTTTCCCTGTGTCCAGATTTTTTGTCCACACTGTGGTAACTGAGCCTCTCGTTTCTAGACAGTCAGGGCTGCCTGTGTCCAGTATCTATGTCCAGACTCTGGTAACTCATTCTCTCGTTTCTGGACAGTCAGTGCTGCCTTTTTGCAGTGTTTCATGTCCAGACTCTGGTGTCTGAGCCTGTCATTTCTGGACAACCAGGTCTGCCTGTGTCCAGTTTCTATTAGCAGTGTTACACCACTGAGCATGCCGTCTCTAGACAGACAGGATTGCCTGTGTCCAGTTTACTTGTCCAGACTGTGGTAACTGAGCTTTTAGTTTCTGTACAATCAGGGCTGCCTGTGTCCAGTCTTATTTGTCCAGACTGTGGTATCTGAGCTTGACGTTTCTGGACAGTCAGGGCTGCCTGTGTCCAGTTTCTATGTCCACACTGTGGTAACTGAGCCTCTCATTTCTGGACAGTCAGGGCTGCCTGTGTCCAGTATGTATGTCCAAACTCGGGTAACTGATTCTCTCGTTTCTGGACAGTCAGTGCTACCATTGTCCAGTGTTTTTTGTTCAGACTGTGGTATCCTAGCCTGTCACTTCTGGACAGCCAGGTCTGCCTGTGTCCAGTCTTATTTGTCCAGACTCTGTTATCTGATTCTTTCAATTCTGGACAGTCAGGGCTGCCTGTGTCCAGTATATTTTTTTCCAGACTGTGGTATCTGAGCTTGTCATTTCTGGACAGTCAGGGCTAACTGTGTCCAGTTTTCTAGTCCAGAGTGTGGTAACTGAGAATGTCGCATCTGGACAGTCAGGGCTGCCTGTGTCCAGTTTCTATGTCCACACTGTGGTAACTGAGCCTCTCATTTCTGGACAGTCAGGGTTGCCTGTGTCCAGTTTCTATGTCCACACTGTGGTAACTGAGCCTCTCATTTCTGGACAGTCAGGGCTGCCTGTGTCCAGTATGTATGTCCAAACTCGGGTAACTGATTCTCTCGTTTCTGGACAGTCAGTGCTACCATTGTCCAGTGTTTTTTGTTCAGACTGTGGTATCCTAGCCTGTCACTTCTGGACAGCCAGGTCTGCCTGTGTCCAGTCTTATTTGTCCAGACTCTGGTATCTGATTCTTTCAATTCTGGACAGTCAGGGCTGCCTGTGTCCAGTATATTTTTCTCCAGACTGTGGTATCTGAGCTTGTCATTTCTGGACAGTCAGGGCTAACTGTGTCCAGTTTTCTTGTCCAGAGTGTGGTAACTGAGAATGTCGCATCTGGACAGTCAGGGATGCCTGTGTCCAGTTTCTGTTTGCAGCACTACACCACTGAGGATGTAGTCTCTGGACAGCCAGGTTTGCCTGTGTCCAATTTCCTTGTCCACACTGTGGTAGCTGAGCCTCTCATTTTTAGACAGTTGGGGCTGCCTGTGTCCAGTATCAATGTCCAGACTCTGGTAACTGATTCTCTCGTTTCTGGACAGTCAGTGCTGCCTTTGTGCAGTGTTTCATGTCCAGACTCTGGTATCTGAGTCTGTCATTTCTGGACAACCAGGTCTGCCTGTGTCCAATCTTATTTGTCCAAACTGTGGTATCTGAGCTTGTCGTTTCTGGACAGTCAGGGCTGCCTGTGTCCAGTGTTTTTTGTCCAGACTGTGGTAACTGAGAATGTCGTATCTAGACAGTCAGGGATGCCTGTGTACAGTTTCTATTCGCAGTGTTACACCACTGAGCATGTAGTCTCTGGACAACCAGGTTTGCTTGTGTCCAGTGTCTTTGTCCACACTGTGGTAACTGAGCCTCTCCTTTCTGGACAGTCAGGGCTGCCTGTGTCCAGTATCTATGCCGTCTCTGGACAGACAGGATTGCCTGTGTCCAGTTTACTTGTCCAGACTCTGGTAATTGAGCTCTTAGTTTCTGGACAATCAGGGCTGCCTGTGTCCAGTCTTATTTGTCCAGACTGTGGTAACTGAGCCTCTCATTTCTGGACAGTCAGGGCTGCCTGTGTCCAGTTTTCTTGTCCAGACTGTGGTAATTGAGCTCTTAGTTTCTGGAAAATCAGGGCTGCCTGTGTCCAGTCTTATTTGTCCACACTGTGGTAACTGAGCCTCTCCTTTCTGGACAGTCAGGGCTGCCTGTGTCCAGTATCTATGCCGTCTCTGGACAGACAGGATTGCCTGTGTCCAGTTTACTTGTCCAGACTGTGGTAATTGAGCTCTTAGTTTCTGGACAATCAGGGCTGCCTGTGTCCAGTCTTATTTGTCCAGACTGTGGTATCTAAGGTTGACGTTTCTGGACAGTCAGGGCTGCCTGTGTCCAGTTTCTATATCCATACTCTGGTAACTGATTCTCTCAATTCTGGACAGTCAGGGCTGCCTGTGTCCAGGATTTTTTGTCCAGACTGTGGTATCTGAGCTTGTAATTTCTGGACAGTCAGGGCTGCCTGTGTCCAGTATCTATGCCGTCTCTGGACAGACAGGATTGCCTGTGTCCAGTTTACTTGTCCAGACTGTGGTAATTGAGCTCTAAGTTTCTGGACAGTCAGGGCTGCCTGTGTCCAGTTTCTATATCCATACTCTGGTAACTGATTCTCTCAATTCTGGACAGTCAGGGCTGCCTGTGTCCAGTTTTCTTGTCCACACTGTGGTAACTGAGAATGTCATATCTGGACAGTCAGGGCTGCCTGTGTCCAGTTTCTATGTCCAGACTCTGGAAACTGATTCTCTCGTTTCTGGACAGTCAGGGCTGCCTGTGTCCAGTTTTCTTGTCCACACTGTGGTAACTGAGAATGTCATATCTGGACAGCCAGGTTTGCCTGTGTCCAGTATCTTTGTCCACACTGTGGTAACGGAGGCTCTCCTTTCTGGACAGTCAGGACTGCCTCTGTCCAGTTTCTACGTCCAGACTCTGGAAACTGATTCTCTCGTTTCTGGACAGTCAGGGCTGCCTGCGTCCATTATGTTTTGTCCAGACTGTGGTATCTCAGCCTGTCTTTTCTGGATAGTCAGGGCTGCCTGTGTCCAGTTTCTATGTCCACACTATGGTAAATGAGCCTCTATTTTCTGGACAGTTAGGGCTGCCTGTGTCCAGTGTTTTTTGCCTAGACTGTGGTATCTGAGCCTGTAATTTTTGGAAAGTCAGGGCTGCCTGTGTCCACTTTCTATATCCACACTGTGGTAACTGAGCCACTCTTTCTGGACAGTCAGGGCTGCCTGTGTCCAGTATCTATGCCGTCTCTGGACAGACAGGATTGCCTGTGTCCAGTTTACTTGTCCAGACTGTGGTAATTGAGCTCTTAGTTTCTGGACAATCAGGGCTGCCTGTGTCCAGTCTTATTTGTCCAGACTGTGGTATCTAAGCTTGACGTTTCTGGACAGTCAGGGCTGCCTGTGTCCAGTTTCTATATCCATACTCTGGTAACTGATTCTCTCAATTCTGGACAGTCAGGGCTGCCTGTGTCCAGGATTTTTTGTCCAGACTGTGGTATCTGAGCTTGTAATTTCTGGACAGTCAGGGCTGCCTGTGTCCAGTATCTATGCCGTCTCTGGACAGACAGGATTGCCTGTGTCCAGTTTACTTGTCCAGACTGTGGTAATTGAGCTCTAAGTTTCTGGACAAACAGGGCTGCCTGTGTCCAGTCTTATTTGTCCAGACTGTGGTATCTGAGCTTGACGTTTCTGGACAGTCAGGGCTGCCTGTGTCCAGTTTCTATATCCATACTCTGGTAACTGATTCTCTCAATTCTGGACAGTCAGGGCTGCCTGTGTCCAGTTTTCTTGTCCACACTGTGGTAACTGAGAATGTCATATCTGGACAGTCAGGGCTGCCTGTGTCCAGTTTCTATGTCCAGACTCTGGAAACTGATTCTCTCGTTTCTGGACAGTCAGGGCTGCCTGTGTCCAGTTTTCTTGTCCACACTGTGGTAACTGAGAATGTCATATCTGGACAGCCAGGTTTGCCTGTGTCCAGTATCTTTGTCCACACTGTGGTAACGGAGGCTCTCCTTTCTGGACAGTCAGGACTGCCTGTGTCCAGTTTCTACGTCCAGACTCTGGAAACTGATTCTCTCGTTTCTGGACAGTCAGGGCTGCCTGCGTCCATTATGTTTTGTCCAGACTGTGGTATCTCAGCCTGTCTTTTCTGGATAGTCAGGGCTGCCTGTGTCCAGTTTCTATGTCCACACTATGGTAAATGAGCCTCTATTTTCTGGACAGTTAGGGCTGCCTGTGTCCAGTGTTTTTTGCCTAGACTGTGGTATCTAAGCCTGTAATTTTTGGAAAGTCAGGGCTGCCTGTGTCCACTTTCTATATCCACACTGTGGTAACTGAGCCACTCTTTCTGGACAGTCAGGGCTGCCTGTGTCCAGTATCTATGCCGTCTCTGGACAATCAGGGCTGCCTGTGTCCAGTCTTATTTGTCCAGACTGTGGTAACTGAGCCTCTCATTTCTGGACAGTCAGGGCTGCCTGTGTCCAGTTTTCTTGTCCAGACTGTGGTAATTGAGCTCTTAGTTTCTGGAAAATCAGGGCTGCCTGTGTCCAGTCTTATTTGTCCACACTGTGGTAACTGAGCCTCTCCTTTCTGGACAGTCAGGGCTGCCTGTGTCCAGTATCTATGCCGTCTCTGGACAGACAGGATTGCCTGTGTCCAGTTTACTTGTCCAGACTGTGGTAATTGAGCTCTTAGTTTCTGGACAATCAGGGCTGCCTGTGTCCAGTCTTATTTGTCCAGACTGTGGTATCTAAGCTTGACGTTTCTGGACAGTCAGGGCTGCCTGTGTCCAGTTTCTATATCCATACTCTGGTAACTGATTCTCTCAATTCTGGACAGTCAGGGCTGCCTGTGTCCAGGATTTTTTGTCCAGACTGTGGTATCTGAGCTTGTAATTTCTGGACAGTCAGGGCTGCCTGTGTCCAGTATCTATGCTGTCTCTGGACAGACAGGATTGCCTGTGTCCAGTTTACTTGTCCAGACTGTGGTAATTGAGCTCTAAGTTTCTGGACAATCAGGGCTGCCTGTGTCCAGTCTTATTTGTCCAGACTGTGGTATCTGAGCTTGACGTTTCTGGACAGTCAGGGCTGCCTGTGTCCAGTTTCTATGTCCAGACTCTGGAAACTGATTCTCTCGTTTCTGGACAGTCAGGGCTGCCTGTGTCCAGTTTTCTTGTCCACACTGTGGTAACTGAGAATGTCATATCTGGACAGCCAGGTTTGCCTGTGTCCAGTATCTTTGTCCACACTGTGGTAACGGAGGCTCTCCTTTCAGGACAGTCAGGGCTGCCTGTTTCCAGTTTCTATGTCCACACTATGGTAAATGAGCCTCTATTTTCTGGACAGTTAGGGCTGCCTGTGTCCAGTGTTTTTTGCCTAGACTGTGGTATCTGAGCCTGTAATTTTTGGAAAGTCAGGGCTGCCTGTGTCCACTTTCTATATCCACACTGTGGTAACTGAGCCACTCTTTCTGGACAGTCAGGGCTGCCTGTGTCCAGTTTCTATTAGCAGTGATACACCACTGAGCATGCCTTCTCTGGACAGACAGGATTGACTGTGTCCAGTTTTTTTGTCCAGACTGTGGTAACTGAGCTTGTCATTTCTGGACAGTCAGGGCTGCCTGTGTCCAGTTTCTATTAGCAGTGTTACACCACTGAGCATGTAGTTTCTGGACAGCCAGGTTTGCCTGTGTCCAGTTTTGTTGTCCACACTGTGGTAACTGAGCCTCTCCTTTCTGGACAGTCAGGGCTGCCTGTGTCCAGTATCTATGCCGTCTCTGGACAGACAGGATTGCCTGTGTCCAGTTTACTTGTCCAGACTGTGGTAATTGAGCTCTTAGTTTCTTGACAATCAGGGCTGCCTGTGTCCAGTCTTATTTGTCCAGACTGTGGTATCTGAGCTTGACGTTTCTGGACAGTCAGGGCTGCCTGTGTCCAGTCTTATTTGTCCAGACTGTGGTATCTGAGCTTGACGTTTCTGGACAGTCAGGGCTGCCTGTGTCCAGTTTCTATATCCATACTCTGGTAACTGATTCTCTCAATTCTGGACAGTCAGGGCTGCCTGTGTCCAGGATTTTTTGTCCAGGCTGTGGTATCTGAGCTTGTAATTTCTGGACAGTCAGGGCTGCCTGTGTTCAGTTTCTATATCCATACTCTGGTAACTGATTCTCTCAATTCTGGACAGTCAGGGCTGCCTGTGTCCAGGATTTTTTGTCCAGACTGTGGTATCTGAGCTTGTAATTTCTGGACAGTCAGGGCTGCCTGTGTTCAGTTTCTATTCGCAGTGTTACACCACTGAGCATGTAGTTTCTGGACAGCAAGGTTTGCCTGTGTCCAGTATCTTTGTCCACACTGTGGTAAAGGAGGCTCTCCTTTCTGGACAGTCAGGGCTGCCTGTGTCCAGTTTCTATGTCCAGACTCTGGAAACTGATTCTCTCGTTTCTGGACAGTCAGGGCTGCCTGTGTCCAGTTTTCTTGTCCACACTGTGGTAACTGAGAATGTCATATCTGGACAGTCAGGGCTGCTTGTGTCCAGTTTCTATGTCCAGATTCTGGAAACTGATTCTCTCGTTTCTGGACAGTCAGGGCTGCCTGTGTCCAGTTTTCTTGTCCATACTGTGGTAACTGAGAATGTCATATCTAAACAGCCAGGTTTGCCTGTGTCCAGTATCTTTGTCCACACTGTGGTAACGGAGGCTCTCCTTTCTGGACAGTCAGGACTGCCTGTGTCCAGTTTCTACGTCCAGACTCTGGAAACTGATTCTCTCGTTTCTGGACAGTCAGGGCTGCCTGCGTCCATTATGTTTTGTCCAGACTGTGGTATCTCAGCCTGTCTTTTCTGGATAGTCAGGGCTGCCTGTGTCCAGTATTGTTTGTCCAGACTGTGGTATCTGAGCCTGTCATTTCTGGACAGTTAGGGCTGCCTGTGTCCAGTTTCTATGTCCACACAGTGGTAAGTGAGGCTCTCGTTTCTGGACATTCAGGGCTGCCTGTGTCCAGTATTTTTTGTCTAGACTGTGGTATCATTGCCTGTGATTTCAGGACAGTCAGGGCTGCCTGTTTCCAGTTTCTATGTCCACACTATGGTAAATGAGCCTCTATTTTCTGGACAGTTAGGGCTGCCTGTGTCCAGTGTTTTTTGCCTAGACTGTGGTATCTGAGCCTGTAATTTTTGGAAAGTCAGGGCTGCCTGTGTCCACTTTCTATATCCACACTGTGGTAACTGAGCCACTCTTTCCGGACAGTCAGGGCTGCCTGTGTCCAGTTTCTATTAGCAGTGATACACCACTGAGCATGCCTTCTCTGGACAGACAGGATTGACTGTGTCCAGTTTTTTTGTCCAGACTGTGGTAACTGAGCTTGTCATTTCTGGACAGTCAGGGCTGCCTGTGTCCAGTTTCTATTAGCAGTGTTACACCACTGAGCATGTAGTTTCTGGACAGCCAGGTTTGCCTGTGTCCAGTTTTGTTTTCCACACTGTGGTAACTGAGCCTCTCCTTTCTGGACAGTCAGGGCTGCCTGTGTCCAGTATCTATGCCGTCTCTGGACAGACAGGATTGCCTGTGTCCAGTTTACTTGTCCAGACTGTGGTAATTGAGCTCTTAGTTTCTGGAAAATCAGGGCTGCCTGTGTCCAGTCTTATTTGTCCAGACTGTGGTAACTGAGCCTCTCATTTCTGGACAGTCAGGGCTGCCTGTGTCCAGTTTTCTTTTCCAGACTGTGGTAATTAAGCTCTTAGTTTCTGGACAATCAGGGCTGCCTGTGTCCAGTCTTATTTGTCCACACTGTGGTAACTGAGCCTCTCCTTTCTGGACAGTCAGGGCTGCCTGTGTCCAGTATCTATGCCGTCTCTGGACAGACAGGATTGCCTGTGTCCAGTTTACTTGTCCAGACTGTGGTAATTGAGCTCTTAGTTTCTGGACAATCAGGGCTGTCTGTGTCCAGTCTTATTTGTCCAGACTGTGGTATCTGAGCTTGACGTTTCTGGACAGTCAGGGCTGCCTGTGTCCAGTTTCTATATCCATACTCTGGTAACTGATTCTCTCAATTCTGGACAGTCAGGGCTGCCTGTGTCCAGGATTTTTTGTCCAGACTGTGGTATCTGAGCTTGTAATTTCTGGACAGTCAGGGCTGCCTGTGTCCAGTTTCTATATCCATACTCTGGTAACTGATTCTCTCAATTCTGGACAGTCAGGGCTGCCTGTGTCCAGGATTTTTTGTCCAGACTGTGGTATCTGAGCTTGTAATTTCTGGACAGTCAGGGCTGCCTGTGTCCAGTTTCTATTCGCAGTGTTACACCACTGAGCATGTAGTTTCTGGACAGCCAGGTTTGCCTGTGTCCAGTATCTTTGTCCACACTGTGGTAAAGGAGGCTCTCCTTTCTGGACAGTCAGGGCTGCCTGTGTCCAGTTTCTATGTCCAGACTCTGGAAACTGATTCTCTCGTTTCTGGACAGTCAGGGCTGCCTGTGTCCAGTTTTCTTGTCCACACTGTGGTAACTGAGAATGTCATATCTGGACAGTCAGGGCTGCCTGTGTCCAGTTTCTATGTCCAGACTCTGGAAACTGATTCTCTCGTTTCTGGACAGTCAGAGCTGCCTGTGTCCAGTTTTCTTGTCCATACTGTGGTAACTGAGAATGTCATATCTGGACAGCCAGGTTTGCCTGTGTCCAGTATCTTTGTCCACACTGTGGTAACGGAGGCTCTCCTTTCTGGACAGTCAGGACTGCCTGTGTCCAGTTTCTATGTCCAGACTCTGGAAACTGATTCTCTCGTTTCTGGACAGTCAGGGCTGCCTGCGTCCATTATGTTTTGTCCAGACTGTGGTATCTCAACCTGTCTTTTCTGGATAGTCAGGGCTGCCTGTGTCCAGTTTCTATGTCCACACTATGGTAAATGAGCCTCTATTTTCTGGACAGTTAGGGCTGCCTGTGTCCAGTGTTTTTTGCCTAGACTGTGGTATCTGAGCCTGTAATTTTTGGAAAGTCAGGGCTGCCTGTGTCCACTTTCTATATCCACACTGTGGTAACTGAGCCACTCTTTCTGGACAGTCAGGGCTGCCTGTGTCCAGTTTCTATTAGCAGTGATACACCACTGAGCATGCCTTCTCTGGACAGACAGGATTGACTGTGTCCAGTTTTTTTGTCCAGACTGTGGTAACTGAGCTTGTCATTTCTGGACAGTCAGGGCTGCCTGTGTCCAGTTTCTATTAGCAGTGTTACACCACTGAGCATGTAGTTTCTGGACAGCCAGGTTTGCCTGTGTCCAGTTTTGTTGTCCACACTGTGGTAACTAGGCCTCTCGTTTCTGGACAGTCAGGGCTGCCTGTGTCCAGTTTTCTTGTCCACACTGTGGTAACTGAGCCTCTCCTTTCTGGACAGTCAGGGCTGCCTGTGTCCAGTTTCTATTAGCAGTGTTACACCACTGAGCATGTCGTCTCTGGACAGACAGGTTTGCCTGTGTCCAGTTTCTATGTCCAGACTCTGGAAACTGATTATCTCATTTCTGGACAGTCAGGGCTGCCTGTGTCCAGTTTCTTTGTCCAGATTATGTGTCACACAATGGCCTGAGTAAGGCCAAAGTAGGACCGTTTTATCTCAGACTGGCTCCGCCGCAAAAGCACCCAAGCAAAACAAGTGCAGTCTATTCACATGGCCACCAGTCCCTCACACCAGATAACAAAACCCCCAAAAAAGAAACAAAAGTAATTATTCAAATAAAGGTAAATCCTCCTTACCTACCTGCTCTCCCCCCTCCGTTAATATACCACTACCTAACCACCAACAACCAACAAACCGTGAATAACATCCATTTTGAGAGCGCTCTCCATTCACACCACAATACTCACTCATGCCTGTTTTAAGTATATGAATGTGTATGAAATTAGGTATGTTTATGTACGTGAATGTATATGAAATTAGGTAATAGCAGTTACTAGTCAAGCTCTGAGTGTGCACCCTCAGGATCTTATCTAGGAACTGCTCAATGGAAGGTGTATGAATGTTGTATTTTCTGTGCTACCTGTACCCAGTGACAGGCTCCTCTGTCACACTATGCTAATTGAGTCTCTCATTTCTAGACAATCAGGGATGCCTGTGTCCAGTTTCTATGTCTAGTGTTAAAGCACTGAGCATGTTGTCTCTGGGCAGCCAGGACTACCTTTGTCCAGTTCTTTGTCCACACTGTGGTTAAACAGAGCCTCTCATTTCTGGATAGTCAGGGCTGCCTGTGTCCAGTTTTCTTGTACAGACTGCAGTAACAGCTTTTAGTTTGGACCATCGGGGCTGCCTGTGTCCAGTCTTATTTATCCAGACTTTGGTATCTGAGCTTGTCGTGTCTGGACGGTCAGGGCTGCCTATGTACAATTTCTATGTCCAGACTCTAGTAACTGATTCTCTCGACTCTGGAGAGTCAGTGCTGCCTGCGTCCAGAATTTTTTGTCCAGCCTGTGGTATCTGAGCCTGTCATTTCTGGAGACAATCAGGGATGCCTGTGTCCAGTTTCTATGTCCAGTGTTAAAGCACTGAGCATGTTGTCTCTGGGAAGCCAGGACTACCTTTGTCCAGTTCTTTGTCCAGTCTGTGGTTAAACAGAGCTTCTAGTTTCTGGACAGTCAGGTTTGCCTGTGTCCAGTTTTCTTGTCCACACTGTGGTAACTGAGCCTCTCGTTTCTGGATAGACAGGTTTGCCTGTGTCCAGTTTTCTTGTCCAGACTGTGTAACTGAGCGTCTAGTTTCTGGACAGTCAGTGCTGCCTTTGTGCAGTGTTTCATTTCCAGACTCTGGTATCTGAGTCTGTCATTTCTGGACAACCAGGTCTGCCTGTGTCCAATCTTATTTGTCCAAACTGTGGTATCTGAGCTTGTCATTTCTGGACAGTCAGGGCTGCCTGCGTCCAGTATTTTTTATCCAGACTGTGGTATCTGAGCCTGTCATTTCTGGACAGTCAGGGCTGCCTGTGTCCAGTTTCTATGTCCACACTGTGGTAACTGAGCCTCTCGTTTCTGGACAGTCAGTGCTACCATTGTCCAGTGTTTTTTGTCCAGACTGTGGTATCCTAGCCTGTCATTTCTGGAAAGCCAGGTCTGCCTGTGTCCAGTCTTATTTGTCCAGACTCTGGTATCTGATTCTTTCAATTCTGGACAGTCAGGGCTGCCTGTGTCCAGTATATTTTTTTCCAGACTGTGGTATCTGAGCTTGTCATTTCTGGACAGTCAGGGCTGCCTGTGTCCAGTTTTCCTGTCCAGAGTGTGGTAACTGTGAATGTCGCATCTGGACAGTCAGGGATGCCTGTGTCCAGTTTCTGTTCGCAGCACTATACAACTGAGGATGTAGTCTCTGGACAGCCAGGTTTGCCTGTGTCCAATTTCCTTGTCCACACAGTGGTAACTGAGCCTCTCATTTCTGGACAGTCAGGGCTGCCTGTGTCCAGTATCAATGTCCAGACTCTGGTAACTGATTCTCTCGTTTCTGGACAGTCAGTGCTGCCTTTGTGCAGTGTTTCATTTCCAGACTCTGGTATCTGAGTCTGTCATTTCTGGACAACGAGGTCTGCCTGTGTCCAATCTTATTTGTCCAAACTGTGGTATTTGAGCTTGTCGTTTCTGGACAGTCAGGGCTGCCTGTGTCCAGTGTTTTTTGTCCAGACTGTGGTAACTGAGAATGTCGAATCTGGACAGTCAGGGCTGCCTGTGTCCTGTTTCTATTAGCAGTGTTACACCACTGAGCATGTAGTCTCTGGACAGCCAGGTTTGCCTGTGTCCAGTTTTCTTGTCCAGAGTGTGGTAACTGAGAGTGTCGCATCTGGACAGTCAGGGATTCCTGTGTCCAGTTTCTGTTCGCAGCAGTACACCACTGAGGATGTAGTCTCTGGACAGCCAGGTTTGCCTGTGTCCAAGTTCCTTGTCCACACTGTGGTAACTGAGCCTCTCAGTCTTATTTGTCCAGACTCTGGTATCTGATTCTTTCAATTCCGGACAGTCAGGGCTGCCTGTGTCCAGTTTCTTGTCCACACTGTGGTATCTGAGCCTGTTATTTCTGGACAGTCAGGGCTGCCTGTGTCCACTTTCTATTTCCACACTTTGGTAACAGAGCCTCTCTTTTCTGGACAGTCAGGGATGCCTGTGTCCAGATTCTATGTCCACACTGTGGTAACAGAGCCTCTTGTTTCTGGACAGTCAGGGCTGACTGTGTCCAGTATTTTTTGTCTAAACTGTGGTATCTGTGCTTGTCATTTCTGGACAGTCAGGGCTACCTGTGTCCAGTTTCTGTGTCCACACTTTGGTAAGTGAGGCTCTCGTTTCTGGACAGTCAGGGCTGCCTGTGTCCAGTCTTATTTGTCCAGACTGTGGTATCTGAGCTTGACGTTTCTGGACAGTCAGGGCTGCTTGTGTCCAGTTTCTATATCCATACTCTGGTAACTGATTCTCTCAATTCTGGACAGTCAGGGCTGCCTGTGTCCAGGATTTTTTGTCCAGACTGTGGTATCTGAGCTTGTAATTTCTGGACAGTCAGGGCTGCCTGTGTCCAGTTTCTATTCGCAGTGTTACACCACTGAGCATGTAGTTTCTGGACAGCCAGGTTTGTCTGTGTCCAGTTTTCTTGTCCACACTGTGGTAACTGAGCCTCTCGTTTCTGGACAGTCAGGGCTGCCTGTGTCCAGTTTTCTTGTCCACATCGTGGTAACTGAGCTTGTCATTTCTGGACAGTCAGGACTGCCTGTGTCCAGTTTCTATTCGCAGTGTTACACCACTGAGCATGTAGTTTCTGGACAGCCAGGTTTGCCTTTGTCCAGTATCCTTGTCCACACTGTGGTAAAGGAGGCTCTCCTTTCTGGACAGTCAGGGCTGCCTGTGTCCAGTTTCTATGTCCAGACTCTGGAAACTGATTCTCTCGTTTCTGGACAGTCAGTGCTGCCTGTGTCCAGTTTTCTTGTCCACACTGTGGTAACTGAGAATGTCATATCTGGACAGTCAGGGCTGCCTGTGTCCAGTTTCTATTTCCAGACTCTGGAAACTGATTCTCTCGTTTCTGGACAGTCAGGGCTGCCTGTGTCCAGTTTTCTTGTCCACACTGTGGTAATTGAGAATGTCATATCTGGACAGCCAGGTTTGCCTGTGTCCAGTATCTTTGTCCACACTGTGGTAAATGAGCCTCTATTTTCTGGACAGTTAGGGCTGCCTGTGTCCAGTGTTTTTTGCCTAGACTGTGGTATCTGAGCCTGTAATTTTTGGAAAGTCAGGGCTACCTGTGTCCACTTTCTATATCCACACTGTGGTAACTCAGCCACTCTTTCTGGACAGTCAGGGCTGCCTGTGTCCAGTTTCTATTAGCAGTGATACACCACTGAGCATGCCTTCTCTGGACAGACAGGATTGACTGTGTCCAGTTTTTTTGTCCAGACTGTGGTAACTGAGCTTGTCATTTCTGGACAGTCAGGGCTGCCTGTGTCCAGTTTCTATTAGCAGTGTTACACCACTGAGCATGTAGTTTCTAGACAGCCAGGTTTGCCTGTGTCCAGTTTTGTTGTCCACACTGTGGTAACAGAGCCTCTCGTTTCTGGACAGTCAGGGCTGCCTGTGTCCAGTTTTCTTGTCCACACTGTGGTAACTGAGCCTCTCCTTTCTGAGCAGTCAGGGCTTCCTGTGTCCAGTTTCTATTAGCAGTGTTACACCACTGAGCATGTCGTCTCTGGACAGACAGGTTTGCCTGTGTCCAAGTTCCTTGTCCACACTGTGGTAACTGAGCCTCTCAGTCTTATTTGTCCAGACTCTGGTATCTGATTCTTTCAATTCCGGACAGTCAGGGCTGCCTGTGTCCAGTTTCTATGTCCACACTGTGGTAAATGAGCCTCTCGTTTCTGGACAGTCAGGGCTGCCTGTGTCCAGTTTCTATTAACAGTGTTACACCACTGAGCATGTAGTCTCTGTAAAGTCAGGTTCTTGTCCACACTGTGGTATCTGAGCCTGTTATTTCTGGACAGTCAGGGCTGCCTGTGTCCACTTTCTATTTCCACACTTTGGTAACAGAGCCTCTCTTTTCTGGACAGTCAGGGATGCCTGTGTCCAGATTCTATGTCCACACTGTGGTAACAGAGCCTCTTGTTTCTGGACAGTCAGGGCTGACTGTGTCCAGTATTTTTTATCTAGACTGTTGTATCTGTGCCTGTGATTTCTGGACAGTCAGGGCTGCCTGTGTCCAGTTTCTGTGTCCACACTGTGGTAACTGAGCCTCTCGTTTCTGGACAGTCAGGGCTGCCTGTATCCAGATTCTATGTCCAGACTCTGGAAACTGAATCTCTCGTTTCTGGACAGTCAGGACTGCCTGTGTCCAGTATTTCTTGCCCTGACTGCGGTATCTGCGAGTGTCATTTCTGGAAAGTCAGGGTTGCCTGTGTCCAGTTTCTATGTTCACACTTTGGTAAGTGAGGCTCTCGTTTCTGGACAGTCAGGGCTGCCTGTGTCCAGTTTCTATGTCCACACTGTGGTAATTGAGGCTCTCGTTTCTGGACAGTCAGGGCTGCCTGTGTCCAGTATTTTTTGTCTAGACTGTGGTATCTGTGCCTGTGATTTCTGGATAGTCAGGGCTGCCTGTGTCCAGTTTCTATGTCCACACTGTGGTAACTGAGGCACTCGTTTCTGGACAGTCAGGGCTGCCTGTGTCCAGTTACTATGTCTAGACTCTGGAAACTGATTCTCTCGTTTCTAGACAGTCAGGGCTGCCTGTGTCTAGTATTTTTTGTCCAGACTGCGGTATCTGAGTTTGTCATTTCTGGACAGTCAGGGCTGCCTTTGTCCAGTTTCTATTAGCAGTGTTACACCACTGAGCATGTAGTCTCTGGACAATCAGGTTTGCCTGTGACCAGTTTCTTGCCCACACTGTGGTAACTGAGCCTCTCGTTTCTGGACAGTTAGGGCTGCCTGTGTCCAGTTTCTATGTCCCCACTGTGGTAACTGAGCCACTCGTTTCTGGACAGTCAGGGCTGCCTGTGTCCAGTTTCTATGTCCAGACCATGGAAACTGAATCTCTCGTTTCTGGACAGTCAAGACTGCCTGTGTCCAGTATTTCTTGCTCAGACTGCGGTATCTGCGCCTGACATTTCTGGACAGTCAGGGTTGCCTGTGTCCAGATTCTATGTCCACACTTTGGTAAGTGAGGCTCTCGTTTCTGGACAGTCAGG
This sequence comes from Lepisosteus oculatus, assembly GCF_040954835.1. NCBI lineage: Eukaryota > Metazoa > Chordata > Actinopteri > Semionotiformes > Lepisosteidae > Lepisosteus > Lepisosteus oculatus. The sequence goes on along the minus strand of NC_090718.1, from coordinate 5,979,574 downwards.
GCTGCCTGTGTCCAGTTTCTATTAGCAGTGTTACACCACTGAGCATGTAGTCTCTTGACAACCAGGTTTGCCTGTGTCCAGTATTCTTGTCCACACTGTGGTAACTGAGCCTCTCGTTTCTGGACAGTTAGGGCTGCCTGTATCCAGATTCTATGTCCAGACTCTGGAAACTGAATCTCTCGTTTCTGGACAGTCAGGACTGCCTGTGTCCAGTATCTCTTGCCCTGACTGCGGTATCTGCGCCTGTCATTTCTGGACAGTTAGGGTTGCCTGTGTCCAGTTTCTATGCTCACACTTTGGTAAGTGAGGCTCTCGTTTCTGGACAGTCAGGGCTGCCTGTGTCCAGTTTCTATGTCCACACTGTGGTAACTGAGGCTCTCGTTTCTGGACAGTCAGGGCTGCCTGTGTCCAGTATTTTTTGTCCAGACTGTGGTATCTGAGCCTGTCATTTCTGGACAGTTAGGGCTGCCTGTGTCCAGTTTCTATGTCCACACAGTGGTAAGTGAGGCTCTCGTTTCTGGACATTCAGAGCTGCCTGTGTCCAGTATTTTTTGTCTAGACTGTGGTATCATTGCCTGTGATTTCAGGACAGTCAGGGCTGCCTGTTTCCAGTTTCTATGTCCACACTGTGGTAACTGAGGCTCTCGTTTCTGGACAGTCAGGGCTGCCTGTGTCCAGTATTTTTTGTCTAGACTGTGGTATCTGTGCCTGTGATTTCTGGATAGTCAGGGCTGCCTGTGTCCAGTTTCTATGTCCACACTGTGGTAACTGAGGCACTCGTTTCTGGACAGTCAGGGCTGCCTGTGTCCAGTTTCTATGTCCACACTGTGGTAACTGAGGCTCTCGTTTCTGGACAGTCAGGGCTGCCTGTGTCCAGTATTTTTTGTCTAGACTGTGGTATCTGTGCCTGTGATTTCTGGATAGTCAGGGCTGCCTGTGTCCAGTTTCTATGTCCACACTGTGGTAACTGAGGCACTCGTTTCTGGACAGTCAGGGCTGCCTGTGTCTAGTATTTTTTGTCCAGACTCCGGTATCTGAGTTTGTCATTTCTGGACAGTCAGGGCTGGCTTTGTCCAGTTTCTATTAGCAGTGTTACACCACTGAGCATGTAGTCTCTGGACAATCAGGTTTGCCTGTGTCCAGTTTCTTGTCCACACTGTGGTAACTGAGCCTCTCGTTTCTGGACAGTTAGGGCTGCCTGTGTCCAGTTTCTATGTCCCCACTGTGATAACTGAGCCAATCGTTTCTGGACAGTCAGGGCTGTCTGTGTCCAGTTTCTATGTCCAGACTCTGGAAAATGAATCTCTCGTTTCTGGACAGTCAAGACTGCCTGTGTCCAGTATTTCTTGCTCAGACTGCGGTATCTGCGCCTGTCATTTCCGGACAGTCAGGGTTGCCTGTGTCCAGATTCTATGTCCACACTTTGGTAAGTGAGGCTCTCGTTTCTGGACAGTCAGGGCTGCCTGTGTCCAGTATTTTTTATCTAGACTGTTGTATCTGTGCCTGTGATTTCTGGACAGTCAGGGCTGCCTGTGTCCAGTTTCTGTGTCCACACTGTGGTAACTGAGGCTCTCGTTTCTGGACAGTCAGGGCTGCCTGTGTCCAGTTTCTATTAGCAGTGTTACACCACTGAGCATGTAGTCTCTTGACAACCAGGTTTGCCTGTGTCCAGTTTTCTTGTCCACACTGTGGTAACTGAGCCTCTCGTTTCTGGACAGTCAGGGCTGCCTGTATCCAGATTCTATGTCCAGACTCTGGAAACTGAATCTCTCGTTTCTGGACAGTCAGGACTGCCTGTGTCCAGTATTTCTTGCCCTGACTGCGGTATCTGCGCCTGTCATTTCTGGACAGTCAGGGTTGCCTGTGTCCAGTTTCTATGTTCACACTTTGGTAACTGAGGCTCTCGTTTCTGGACAGTCAGGGCTGCCTGTGTCCAGTTTCTATGTCCACACTGTGGTAACTGAGGCTCTCGTTTCTGGACAGTCAGGGCTGCCTGTGTTCAGTATTTTTTGTCCAGACTGTGGTATCTGAGCCTGTCATTTCTGGACAGTTAGGGCTGCCTGTGTCCAGTTTCTATGTCCACACAGTGGTAACTGAGGCTCTCGTTTCTGGACAGTCAGGGCTGCCTGTGTCCAGTATTTTTTGTCTAGACTGTGGTATCTGTGCCTGTGATTTCTGGATAGTCAGGGCTGCCTGTGTCCAGTTTCTATGTCCACACTGTGGTAACTGAGGCACTCGTTTCTGGACAGTCAGGGCTGCCTGTGTCCAGTTTCTATGTCCACACTGTGGTAACTGAGGCTCTCATTTCTGGACAGTCAGGGCTGCCTGTGTCCAGTATTTTTTGTCTAGCCTGTGGTATCTGTGCTTGTGATTTCTGGATAGCCAGGGCTGCCTGTGTCCAGTTTCTATGTCCACACTGTGGTAACTGAGGCACTCGTTTCTGGACAGTCAGGGCTGCCTGTGTCCAGTTTCTATGTCCACACTGTGGTAACTGAGGCTCTCATTTCTGGACAGTCAGGGCTGCCTGTGTCCAGTATTTTTTGTCTAGCCTGTGGTATCTGTGCTTGTGATTTCTGGATAGCCAGGGCTGCCTGTGTCCAGTTTCTATGTCCACACTGTGGTAACTGAATCTCTCGTTTCTAGACAGTCAGGGCTGCCTGTGTCTAGTATTTTTTGTCCAGACTGCGGTATCTGAGTTTGTCATTTCTGGACAGTCAGGGCTGCCTTTGTCCAGTTTCTATTTGCAGTGTTACACCACTGAGCATTTACTCTCTGGACAATTAGGTTTGCCTGTGTCCAGTTTGTTGTCCACACTGTGGTAACTGAGCCTCTCGTTTCTGGACAGTTAGGGCTGCCTGTGTCCAGTTTCTATGTCCAGACTCTGGAAACTGAATCTCTCGTTTCTGGACAGTCAGGACTGCCTGTGTCCAGTATTTCTTGCCCTGACTGCGGTATCTGCGCCTGTCATTTCTGCACAGTCAGGGTTGCCTGTGTCCAGTTTCTATGTCCACACTTTGGTAAGTGAGGCTCCCGTTTCTGGACAGTCAGGGCTGCCTGTGTCCAGTAATTTTTATCTAGACTGTTGTATCTGTGCCTGTGATTTCTGGACAGTCAGGGCTGCCTGTGTCCAGTTTCTGTGTCCACACTGTGGTAACTGAGGCTCTCGTTTCTGGACAGTCAGGGCTGCCTGTGTCCAGTATTTTTTGTCTAGACTGTGGTATCTGTGCCTGTGATTTCTGGACAGTCAGGGCTGCCTGTGTCCAGTTTCTGTTAGCAGTGTTACACCACTGAGCATGTAGTCTCTGGACAACCAGGTTTGCCTGTGTCCAGTTTTCTTGTCCAAACTGCGGTAACTGAGCCTCTCGTTTCTGGACAGTCAGGGCTGCCTGTGTCCAGTTTCTATGTCTAGACTCTGGAAACTGTTTCTCTCGTTTCTAGACAGTCAGGGCTGTCTGTGTCTAGTATTTTTTGTCCAGACTTTGGTATCTGAGTTTGTCATTTCTGGACAGTCAGGGCTGCCTGTGTCCAGTATTTTTTGTCTTGACTGTGGTATCTGTGCCTGTCATTTCTGGACAGTCGGGGTTGCCTGTGTCCAGATTCGATGTCCACACTTTGGTAACTGAGCTACTCGTTTCTGGACAGTCAGGGCTGCCTGTGTCCAGTTTCTATGTCCAGACTCTGGAAACTGATTCTCTCGTTTCTAGACAGTCAGGGCTGTCTGTGTCTAGTATTTTTTGTCCAGACTGTGATATCTGAGTTTGTCATTTCTGGACAGTCAGGGCTGCCTGTGTCCAGTTTCTGTTAGCAGTGTTACACCACTGAGCATGTAGTCTCTGGACAGTCAGGGCTGCCTGTGACCAGTATTTCTTGCCCAGACTGCGGTATCTGCGCCTGTCATTTCTGGACAGTCAGGGTTGCCTGTGTCCAGTTTCTATGTCCACACTTTGGTAAGTGAGGCTCTCGTTTCTGGATAGTCAGGGCTGCCTGTTTCCAGTTTCTAATAGCAGTGTTACTGTTACACCACTGAGAATGTAGTCTCTTGACAACCAGGTTTGCCTGTGTCCAGTTTTCTTGTCCACACTGTGGTAACTGAGCCTCTCGTTTCTGGACAGTCAGGAGTGCCTGTGTCCAGTTTTTATGTCCTCACTTTGGTAAGTGAGGCTCTCGTGTCTGGACAGTCAGGGCTGCCTGTGTCCAGTATTTTTTTATCTAGACTGTGGTATCTGTGCCTGTGATTTCTGGACAGTCAGGGCTGCCTGTGTCCAGTTTCTATGTCCACACTGTGGTAACTGAGGCTCTTGTTTCTGGACAGTCAGGGCTGCCTGTGTCCAGTATTTTTTGTCTAAACTGTGGTATCTGTGCCTGTGATTTCTGGACAGTCAGGGCTGCCTGTGTCCAGTTTCTGTTAGCAGTGTTACACCACTGAGCATGTAGTCTCTGGACAACCAGGTTTGCCTGTGTCCAGTTTTCTTGTCCACACTGCGGTAACTGAGTCTCACGTTTCTGGACAGTCAGGACTGCCTGTGTCCAGTATTTCTTGCCCAGACTGCAGTATTTCCGCCTGTCATTTCTGGACAGTCAGGGTTGCCTGTGTCCAGATTCTATGTCCACACTTTGGTAAGTGAGGCTCTCGTTTCTGGACAGTCAGGGCTGCCTGTGTCCAGTATTTTTTGTCTAGACTGTGGTATCTGTGCCTGTGATTTCTGGACAGTCAGGGCTGCCTGTGTCCAGTTTCTATTAGCAGTGTTACACCACTGAGCATGTAGTCTCTGGACAACCAGGGTTGCCTGTGTCCAGTTTCTATGTCCACACTTTGGTAAGTGAGGCTCTCGTTTCTGGACAGTCAGGGCTGCCTGTGTCCAGTTTCTATGTCCATACTGTGGTAACTGAGGCTCTCGTTTCTGGACAGTCAGGGCTGCCTGTGTCCAGTATTTTTTGTCTAGACTGTGGTATCTGTGCCTGTGATTTCTGGATAGTCAGGGCTGCCTGTGTCCAGTTTCTATGTCCACACTGTATTAACTGAGGCACTCGTTTCTGGACAGTCAGAGCTGCCTGTGTCCAGTTTCTATGTCCAGAGTCTGGAAACTGAATCTCTCGTTTCTGGACAGTCAAGACTGCCTGTGTCCAGTATTTCTTGCTCAGACTGCGGTATCTACGCCTGTCGTTTCCGGACAGTCAGGGTTGCCTGTGTCCAGATTCTATGTCCACACTTTGGTAAGTGAGGCTCTTGTTTCTGGATAGTCAGGGCTGCCTGTGTCCAGTTTCTATTCGCAGTGTTACACCACTAAGCATGTAGTCTCTGGACAACCAGGTTTGCTTGTGTCCAGTGTCTTTGTCCACACTGTGGTAACTGAGCCTCTCCTTTCTGGACAGTCAGGGCTGCCTGTGTCCAGTATCTATGCCGTCTCTGGACAGACAGGATTGCCTGTGTCCAGTTTACTTGTCCAGACTGTGGTAATTGAGCTGTTAGTTTCTGGACAATCAGGGCTGCCTGTGTCCAGTCTTATTTGTCCAGACTGTGGTATCTGAGCTTGACGTTTCTGGACAGTCAGGGCTGCCTGTGTCCAGTTTCTAAATCCATACTCTGGTAACTGATTCTCTCAATTCTGGACAGTCAGGGCTGCCTGTGTCCAGGATTTTTTGTCCAGACTTTGGTATCTGAGCTTGTAATTTCTGGACAGTCAGGGCTGCCTGTGTCCAGTATCTATGCCGTCTCTGGACAGACAGGATTGTCTGTGTCCAGTTTACTTGTCCAGACTGTGGTAATTGAGCTCTTAGTTTCTGGACAATCAGGGCTGCCTGTGTCCAGTCTTATTTGTCCAGACTGTGGTATCTGAGCTTGACGTTTCTGGACAGTCAGGGCTGCCTGTGTCCAGTTTCTATATCCATACTCTGGTAACTGATTCTCTCAATTCTGGACAGTCAGGGCTGCCTGTGTCCAGGATTTTTTATCCAGACTGTGGTATCTGAGCTTGTAATTTCTGGACAGTCAGGGCTGCCTGTGTCCAGTTTCTATTCGCAGTGTTACACCACTGAGCATTTAGTTTCTGGACAGCCAGGTTTGCCTGTGTCCAGTTTTCTTGTCCACACTGTGGTAACTGAGCCTCTTGTTTCTGGACAGTCAGGGCTGCCTGTGTCCAGTTTTCTTGTCCACACTGTGGTAACTGAGCCTCTCCTTTCTGGACAGTCAGGGCTGCTTGTGTCCAGTTTCTATTCGCAGTGTTACAGCACTGAGCATGTAGTTTCTGGACAGCCAGGTTTGCCTGTGTCCAGTATCTTTGTCCACACTGTGGTAAAGGAGGCTCTCCTTTCTGGACAGTCAGGGCTGCCTGTGTCCAGTTTCTATGTCCAGACTCTGGAAACTGATTCTCTCGTTTCTGGACAGTCAGGGCTGCCTGTGTCCAGTTTTCTTGTCCACACTGTGGTAATTGAGAATGTCATATCTGGACAGCCAGGTTTGCCTGTGTCCAGTATCTTTGTCCACACTGTGGCAAATGAGCCTCTATTTTCTGGACAGTTAGGGCTGCCTGTGTCCAGTGTTTTTTGCCTAGACTGTGGTATCTGAGCCTGTAATTTTTGGAAAGTCAGGGCTGCCTGTGTCCATTTTCTATATCCACACTCTGGTAACTGAGCCACTCTTTCTGGACAGTCAGGGCTGCCTGTGTCCAGTTTCTTTTAGCAGTGATACACCACTGAGCGTGCCTTCTCTGGACAGACAGGATTGACTGTGTCCAGTTTTTTTGTCCAGACTGTGGTAACTGAGCTTGTCATTTCTGGACAGTCAGGGCTGCCTGTGTCCAGTTTCTATTAGCAGTGTTACACCACTGAGCATGTAGTTTCTGGACAGCCAGGTTTGCCTGTGTCCAGTTTTGTTGTCCACACTGTGGTAACTGAGCCTCTCGTTTCTGGACAGTCAGGGCTGCCTGTGTCCAGTTTTCTTGTCCACACTGTGGTAACTGAGCCTCTCCTTTCTGGACAGCCAGGGCTGCCTGTGTCCAGTTTCTATTAGCAGTGTTACACCACTGAGCATGTCGTCTCTGGACAGACAGGTTTGCCTGTGTCCAGTTTCTATGTCCAGACTCTGGAAACTGATTATCCCATTTTTGGACAGTCAGGGCTGCCTGTGTCCAGTTTCTTTGTCCAGATTATGTGTCACACAATGGCCTGAGTAAGGCCAAAGTAGGACCGTTTTATCTCAGACTGGCTCCGCCGCAAAAGCACCCAAGCAAAACAAGTGCAGTCTATTCACATGGCCACCAGTCCCTCACACCAGATAACAAAACCCCCAAAAAAGAAACAAAAGTAATTATTCAAATAAAGGTAAATCCTCCTTACCTACCTGTTCTCTCTCTCTCCGTTAATATACCACTACCTAACCACCAACAACCAACAAACCGTGAATAACATCCATTTTGAGAGCGCTCTCCATTCACACCACAATACTCACTCATGCCTGTTTTAAGTATATGAATGTGTATGAAATTAGGTATGTTTATGTACGTGAATGTATATGAAATTAGGTAATAGCAGTTACTAGTCAAGCTCTGAGTGTGCACCCTCAGGAACTTATCTAGGAACTGCTCAATGGAAGGTGTATGAATGTTGTATTGTCTGTGCTACCTGTACCCAGTGACAGGCTCCTCTGTCACACTATGCTAATTGAGTCTCTCATTTCTAGACAATCAGGGATGCCTGTGTCCAGTTTCTATGTCCAGTGTTAAAGCACTGAGCATGTTGTCTCTGGGCAGCCAGGACTACCTTTGTCCAGTTCTTTGTCCAGACTGTGGTTAAACAGAGACTCTCATTTCTGGACAGTCAGGGCTGCCTGTGTCCAGTTTCTATGTCCCGACTATGTAAACTGATTCTCTCGTTTCTGGATGGTCAGGGTTGCCTGTGTCCAGTTTTCTTGTACAGACTGCAGTAACAGCTTTTAGTTTGGACCATCGGGGCTGCCTGTGTCCAGTCTTATTTATCCAGACTTTGGTATCTGAGCTTGTCGTGTCTGGACGGTCAGGGCTGCCTATGTACAATTTCTATGTCCAGACTCTAGTAACTGATTCTCTCGACTCTGGAGAGTCAGGGCTGCCTGCGTCCAGAATTTTTTGTCCAGCCTGTGGTATCTGAGCCTGTCATTTCTGGAGACAATCAGGGATGCCTGTGTCCAGTTTCTATGTCCAGTGTGAAAGCACTGAGCATGTTGTCTCTGGGCAGCCAGGACTACCTTTGTCCAGTTCTTTGTCCAGTTTGTGGTTAAACAGAGCTTCTAGTTTCTGGACAGTCAGGTTTGCCTGTGTCCAGTTTTCTTGTCCAGACTGTGTAACTGAGCGTCTAGTTTCTGGACAGTCAGTGCTGCCTTTGTGCAGTGTTTCATTTCCAGACTCTGGTATCTGAGTCTGTCATTTCTGGACAACCAGGTCTGCCTGTGTCCAATCTTATTTGTCCAAACTGTGGTATCTGAGCTTGTCGTTTCTGGACAGTAAGGGCTGCCTGCGTCCAGTATTTTTTATCCAGACTGTGGTATCTGAGCCTGTCATTTCTGGACAGTCAGGGCTGCCTGTGTCCAGTTTCTATGTCCACACTGTGGTAACTGAGCCTCTCATTTCTGGACAGTCAGGGTTGCCTGTCTCCAGTTTCTATGTCCACACTGTGGTAACTGAGCTTCTCGTTTCTGGACAGTCAGTGCTACCATTGTCCAGTGTTTTTTGTCCAGACTGTGGTATCCTAGCCTGTCATTTCTGGAAAGCCAGGTCTGCCTGTGTCCAGTCTTATTTGTCCAGACTCTGGTATCTGATTCTTTCAATTCTGGACCGTCAGGGCTGCCTGTGTCCAGTTTTCCTGTCCAGAGTGTGGTAACTGTGAATGTCGCATCTGGACAGTCAGGGATGCCTGTGTCCAGTTTCTGTTCGCAGCACTACACCACTGAGGATGTAGTCTCTGGACAGCCAGGTTTGCCCGTGTCCAATTTCCTTGTCCACACTGTGGTAACTGAGCCTCTCATTTCTGGACAGTCAGGGTTTCCTGTGTCCAGTTTCTATGTCCACACTGTGGTAACTGAGCCTCTCGTTTCTGGATAGTCAGTGCTACCATTGTCCAGTGTTTCTTGTCCAGACTGTGGTATCCTAGCCTGTCATTTCTGGACAGCCAGGTCTGCCTGTGTCCAGTCTTATTTGTCCAGACTCTGGTATCTGATTCTTTCAATTCTGGACAGTCAGGGCTGCCTGTGTCCAGTATATTTTTTTCCAGACTGTGGTATCTGAGCTTGTCATTTCTGGACAGTCAGGGCTGCCTGTGTCCAGTTTTCCAGTCCAGAGTGTGGTAACTGTGAATGTCGCATCTGGACAGTCAGGGATGCCTGTGTCCAGTTTCTGTTCGCAGCACTACACCACTGAGGATGTAGTCTCTGGACAGCCAGGTTTGCCTGTGTCCAATTTCCTTGTCCACACTGTGGTAACTGAGCCTCTCATTTCTGGACAGTCAGGGCTGCCTGTGTCCAGTATCAATGTCCAGACTCTGGTAACTGATTCTCTCGTTTCTGGACAGTCAGTGCTGCCTTTGTGCAGTGTTTCATTTCCAGACTCTGGTATCTGAGTCTGTCATTTCTGGACAACCAGGTCTGCCTGTGTCCAATCATATTTGTCCAAACTGTGGTATCTGAGCTTGTCGTTTCTGGACAATCAGGGCTGCCTGTGTCCAGTGTTTTTTGTCCAGACTGTGGTAACTGAGAATGTCGTATCTGGACAGTCAGGGCTGCGTGTGTCCAGTTTCTATTAGCAGTGTTACACCACTGAGCATGTAGTCTCTGGACAGCCAGGTTTGCCTGTGTCCAGTTTTCTTGTCCAGAGTGTGGTAACTGAGAATGTCGCATCTGGACAGTCAGGGATTCCTGTGTCCAGTTTCTGTTCGCAGCAGTACACCACTGAGGATGTAGTCTCTGGACAGCCAGGTTTGCCTGGGTCCAAGTTCCTTGTCCACACTGTGGTAACTGAGCCTCTCAGTCTTATTTATCCAGACTCTGGTATCTGATTCTTTCAATTCCGGACAGTCAGGGCTGCCTGTGTCCAGTTTCTATGTCCACACTGTGGTAAATGAGCCTCTCGTTTCTGGACAGTCAGGGCTGCCTGTGTCCAGTTTCTATTAACACTGTTACACATCTGAGCATGTAGTCTCTGTAAAGTCAGGTTTGCCTGTGTCCAGTTTGTTGTCCACACTGTGGTATCTGAGCCTGTTATTTCTGGACAGTCAGGGCTGCCTGTGTCCACTTTCTATGTCCACACTGTGGTAACAGAGCCTCTCGTTTCTGGACAGTCAGGGATGCCTGTGTCCAGATTCTATGTCCAGACTGCGGTATCTGCGCCTGTCATTTCTGGACAGTCAGGGCTACCTGTGTCCAGTTTCTATGTCCACACTTTGGTGAGGCGCTTGTTTCTGGACAGTCAGGGCTGCCTGTGTCCAGTATTTTTTGTCTAGACTGTGGTATCATTGCCTGTGATTTCAGGACAGTCAGGGCTGCCTGTTTCCAGTTTCTATGTCCACACTGTGGTAACTGAGGCTCTCGTTTCTGGACAGTCAGGGCTGCCTGTGTCTAGTTTCTATGTCTAGACTCTGGAAACAGATTCTCTCGTTTCTAGACAGTCAGGGCTGCCTGTGTCTAGTATTTTTTGTCCAGACTGTGGTATCTGAGTTTGTAATTTCTGGACAGTCAGGGCTGCCTGTGTCCAGTATTTTTTGTCTAGACTGCGGTATCTGCGCCTGATATTTCTGGAGAGTCAGGGTTGCCTGTGTCCAGATTCTATGTCCACACTTTGGTAAGTGAGACTCTTGTTTCTGGACAGTCAGGGCTGCCTGTGTCCAGTATTTTTTGTCTAGACTGTGGTATCTGTGCCTGTGATTTCTGGACAGTCAGGGCTGCCTGTGTCCAGTTTCTGTTAGCATTGTTACACCACTGAGCATGTAGTCTCTGGACAACCAGGTTTGCCTGTGTCCAGTTCTCTTGTCCACACTGCGGTAACTGAGCCTCTCGTTTCTGGACAGTCAGGGCTGCCTGTGTCCAGTTTCTATTAACAGTGTTACACCACTGAGCATGTAGTCTCTGTAAAGTCAGGTTTGCCTGTGTCCAGTTTGTTGTCCACACTGTGGTATCTGAGCCTGTTATTTCTGGACAGTCAGGGCTGCCAATGTCCACTTTCTATGTCCACACTGTGGTAACAGAGCCTCTCGTTTCTGGACAGTCAGGGATGCCTGTGTCCAGTTTCTATGTCCACACTTTGGTAAGTGAGACTCTTGTTTCTGGACAGTCAGGGCTGCCTGTGTCCAGTATTTTTTGTCTAGACTGTGGTATCATTGGCCGTGATTTCAGGACAGTCAGGGCTGCCTGTTTCCAGTTTCTATGTCCACACTGTGGTAACTGAGGCTCTCGTTTCTGGACAGTCAGGGCTGCCTGTGTCCAGTATTTTTTGTCTAGACTGTGGTATCATTGGCCGTGATTTCAGGACAGTCAGGGCTGCCTGTTTCCAGTTTCTATGTCCACACTGTGGTAACTGAGGCACTCGTTTCTGGACAGTCAGGGCTGCCTGTGTCTAGTTTCTATGTCTAGACTCTGGAAACAGATTCTCTCGTTTCTAGACAGTCAGGGCTGCCTGTGTCCAGTTTCTATGTCCACACTGTGGTAACTGAGCCTCTCGTTTCTGGACAGTTAGGGCTGCCTGTGTCCAGTTTCTGTGTCCCCACTGTGGTAACTGAGCCACTCGTTTCTGGACAGTCAGGGCTGCCTGTGTCCAGTTTCTGTGTCCCCACTGTGGTAACTGAGCCACTCGTTTCTAGACAGTCAGGGCTGCCTGTGTCTAGTATTTTTTGACAAGACTGTGGTATCTGAGTTTGTCATTTCTGGACAGTCAGGGCTGCCTGTGTCCAGTTTCTGTGTCCCCACTGTGGTAACTGAGCCTCTCGTTTCTGGACAGTTAGGGCTGCCTGTGTCCAGTTTCTGTGTCCCCACTGTGGTAACTGAGCCACTCGTTTCTAGACAGTCAGGGCTGCCTGTGTCTAGTATTTTTTGTCCAGACTGCGGTATCTGCGCCTGATATTTCTGGACAGTCAGGGTTGCCTGTGTCCAGTATTTTTTGTCTAGACTGTGGTATCTGTGCCTGTGATTTCTGGACAGTCAGGGCTGCCTGTGTCCAGTTTCTGTTAGCATTGTTACACCACTGAGCATGTAGTCTCTGGACAACCAGGTTTGCCTGTGTCCAGTTCTCTTGTCCACACTGCGGTAACTGAGCCTTTCGTTTCTGGACAGTCAGGGCTGCCTGTGTCCAGATTCTATGTCCAGACTCTGGAAACTGAATCTCTCGTTTCTGGACAGTCAGGACTGCCTGTGTCCAGTATTTCTTTCCCACACTTTGGTAAGTGAGGCTCTCGTTTCTGGACAGTCAGGGCTGCCTGTGTCCAGTTTCTATTAGCAGTGTTACACCACTGAGCATGTAGTCTCTTGACAACCAGGTTTGCCTGTGTCCAGTTTTCTTGTCCACACTGTGGTAACTGAGCCTCTCGTTTCTGGACAGTCAGGGCTGCCTGTGTCCAGATTCTATGTCCAGACTCTGGAAACTGAATCTCTCGTTTCTGGACAGTCAGGACTGCCTGTGTCCAGTATTTCTTGCCCTGACTGCGGTATGTGCGCCTGTCATTTCTGGACAGTCAGGGTTGCCTGTGTCCAGTTTCTATGTTCACACTTTGGTAAGTGAGGCTCTCGTTTCTGGACACTCAGGGCTGCCTGTGTCCAGTTTCTATGTCCACACTGTGGTAACTGAGGCTCTCGTTTCTGGACAGTCAGGGCTGCCTGTGTCCAGTATTTTTTGTCGAGACTGTGGTATCTGTGCCTGTGATTTCTGGAAAGTCAGGGCTGCCTGTGTCCAGTTTCTATGTCCACACTGTGGTAACTGAGGCACTCATTTCTGGACACTCAGGGCTGCCTGTGTCCAGTTACTATGTCTAGACTCTGGAAACTGATTCTCTCGTTTCTAGACAGTCAGGGCTGCCTGTGTCTAGTATTTTTTGTCCAGACTGCGGTATCTGAGTTTGTCATTTCTGGACAGTCAGGGCTGCCTTTGTCCAGTTTCTATTAGCAGTGTTACACCACTGAGCATGTAGTCTCTGGACAACCAGGTTTGCCTGTGTCCAGTTTTCTTGTCCAAATTGCGGTAACTGAGCCTCTCGTTTCTGGACAGTCAGGGCTGCCTGTGTCCAGTTTCTGTTAGCAGTGTTACACCACTGAGCATGTAGTCTCTGGACAACCAGGTTTGCCTGTGTCCAGTTTTCTTGTCCAAACTGCGGTAACTGAGCCTCTCGTTTCTGGACAGTCAGGGCTGCCTGTGTCCAATTTCTATGTCTAGACTCTGGAAACTGATTCTCTCGTTTCTAGACAGTCACGGCTGTCTGTGTCTAGTATTTTTTGTCCAGACTGTGGTATCTGAGTTTCTCATTTCTGGACAGTCAGGGATGCCTGTGTCCAATATTTTTTGTCTAGACTGTGGTATCTGTGCCTGTAATTTCTGGACAGTCGGGGTTTCCTGTGTCCAGATTCGATGTCCACACTTTGGTAACTGAGCTACTCGTTTCTGAACAGTCAGGGCTGCCTGTGTCCAGTTTCTATGTCCAGACTCTGGAAACTGAATCTCTCGTTTCTGGACAGTCAGGGCTGCCTGTGTCCAGTTTCTATTAGCAGTGTTACACCACTGAGCATGTAATCTCTTGACAACCAGGTTTGCCTGTGTCCAGTTTTCTTGTCCACACTGTGGTAACTGAGCCTCTCGTTTCTGGACAGTCAGGGCTGCCTGTGTCCAGATTCTATGTCCAGACTCTGGAAACTGAATCTCTCGTTTCTGGACAGTCAGGACTGCCTGTGTCCAGTATTTCTTGCCCTGACTGCGGTATGTGCGCCTGTCATTTCTGGACAGTCAGGGTTGCCTGTGTCCAGTTTCTATGTTCACACTTTGGTAAGTGAGGCTCTCGTTTCTGGACACTCAGGGCTGCCTGTGTCCAGTTTCTATGTCCACACTGTGGTAACTGAGGCTCTCGTTTCTGGACAGTCAGGGCTGCCTGTGTCCAGTATTTTTTGTCGAGACTGTGGTATCTGTGCCTGTGATTTCTGGAAAGTCAGGGCTGCCTGTGTCCAGTTTCTATGTCCACACTGTGGTAACTGAGGCACTCATTTCTGGACACTCAGGGCTGCCTGTGTCCAGTTACTATGTCTAGACTCTTGAAACTGATTCTCTCGTTTCTAGACAGTCAGGGCTGCCTGTGTCTAGTATTTTTTGTCCAGACTGCGGTATCTGAGTTTGTCATTTCTGGACAGTCAGGGCTGCCTTTGTCCAGTTTCTATTAGCAGTGTTACACCACTGAGCATGTAGTCTCTGGACAACCAGGTTTGCCTGTGTCCAGTTTCTTGTCCACACTGTGGTAACTGAGCCTCTCGTTTCTGGACAGTTAGGGCTGCCTGTGTCCAGTTTCTATGTCCCCACTGTGGTAACTGAGCCAATCGTTTCTGGACAGTCAGGGCTGTCTGTGTCCAGTTTCTATGTCCAGACTCTGGAAAATGAATCTCTCGTTTCTGGACAGTCAAGACTGCCTGTGTCCAGTATTTCTTCTTCAGACTGCGGTATCTGCGCCTGTCATTTCCAGACAGTCAGGGTTGGCTGTGTCCAGATTCGATGTCCACACTTTGGTAAGTGAGGCTCTCGTTTCTGGACAGTCAGGGCTGCCTGTGTCCAGATACTATGTCCAGACTCTGGAAACTGAATCTCTCGTTTCTGGACAGTCAGGACTGCCTGTGTCCAGTATTTCTTGCCCTGACTGCGGTATCTGCGCCTGTCATTTCTGGACAGTCAGGGTTGCCTGTGTCCAGTTTCTATGTCCACACTTTGGTAAGTGAGGCTCTCGTTTCTGGACAGTCAGGGCTGCCTGTGTCCAGTTTCTATTAGCAGTGTTACACCACTGAGCATGTAGTCTCTGGACAACCAGGTTTGCCTGTGTCCAGTTTCTTGTCCACACTGTGGTAACTGAGCCTCTCGTTTCTGAACAGTTAGGGCTGCCTGTGTCCAGTTTCTATGTCCCCAATGTGGTAACTGAGCCACTCATTTCTGGACAGTCAGGGCTGCCTGTGTCCAGTTTCTATGTCCAGACTCTGGAAAATGAATCTCTCGTTTCTGGACAGTCAAGACTGCCTGTGTCCAGTATTTCTTCTTCAGACTGCGGTATCTGCGCCTGTCATTTCCGGACAGTCAGGGTTGGCTGTGTCCAGTTTCTATGTCCACACTTTGGTAAGTGAGGCTCTCGTTTCTGGACAGTCAGGGCTGCCTGTGTCCAGTTTCTATTAGCAGTGTTACACCACTGAGCATGTAGTTTCTGGACAGCCAGGTTTGCCTGTGTCCAGTTTTGTTGTCCACACTGTGGTAACTGAGCCTCTCGTTTCTGGACAGTCAGGGCTGCCTGTGTCCAGTTTTCTTGTCCACACTGTGGTAACTGAGCCTCTCCTTTCTGGACAGCCAGGGCTGCCTGTGTCCAGTTTCTATTAGCAGTGTTACACCACTGAGCATGTCGTCTCTGGACAGACAGGTTTGCCTGTGTCCAGTTTCTATGTCCAGACTCTGGAAACTGATTATCCCATTTTTGGACAGTCAGGGCTGCCTGTGTCCAGTTTCTTTGTCCAGATTATGTGTCACACAATGGCCTGAGTAAGGCCAAAGTAGGACCGTTTTATCTCAGACTGGCTCCGCCGCAAAAGCACCCAAGCAAAACAAGTGCAGTCTATTCACATGGCCACCAGTCCCTCACACCAGATAACAAAACCCCCAAAAAAGAAACAAAAGTAATTATTCAAATAAAGGTAAATCCTCCTTACCTACCTGTTCTCTCTCTCTCCGTTAATATACCACTACCTAACCACCAACAACCAACAAACCGTGAATAACATCCATTTTGAGAGCGCTCTCCATTCACACCACAATACTCACTCATGCCTGTTTTAAGTATATGAATGTGTATGAAATTAGGTATGTTTATGTACGTGAATGTATATGAAATTAGGTAATAGCAGTTACTAGTCAAGCTCTGAGTGTGCACCCTCAGGAACTTATCTAGGAACTGCTCAATGGAAGGTGTATGAATGTTGTATTGTCTGTGCTACCTGTACCCAGTGACAGGCTCCTCTGTCACACTATGCTAATTGAGTCTCTCATTTCTAGACAATCAGGGATGCCTGTGTCCAGTTTCTATGTCCAGTGTTAAAGCACTGAGCATGTTGTCTCTGGGCAGCCAGGACTACCTTTGTCCAGTTCTTTGTCCAGACTGTGGTTAAACAGAGACTCTCATTTCTGGACAGTCAGGGCTGCCTGTGTCCAGTTTCTATGTCCCGACTATGTAAACTGATTCTCTCGTTTCTGGATGGTCAGGGTTGCCTGTGTCCAGTTTTCTTGTACAGACTGCAGTAACAGCTTTTAGTTTGGACCATCGGGGCTGCCTGTGTCCAGTCTTATTTATCCAGACTTTGGTATCTGAGCTTGTCGTGTCTGGACGGTCAGGGCTGCCTATGTACAATTTCTATGTC
Source organism: Lepisosteus oculatus (assembly GCF_040954835.1). NCBI lineage: Eukaryota > Metazoa > Chordata > Actinopteri > Semionotiformes > Lepisosteidae > Lepisosteus > Lepisosteus oculatus. Next base: position 5,962,980 of record NC_090718.1, on the reverse strand, counting down.
CAGACTCTAGTAACTGATTCTCTCGACTCTGGAGAGTCAGGGCTGCCTGCGTCCAGAATTTTTTGTCCAGCCTGTGGTATCTGAGCCTGTCATTTCTGGAGACAATCAGGGATGCCTGTGTCCAGTTTCTATGTCCAGTGTGAAAGCACTGAGCATGTTGTCTCTGGGCAGCCAGGACTACCTTTGTCCAGTTCTTTGTCCAGTTTGTGGTTAAACAGAGCTTCTAGTTTCTGGACAGTCAGGTTTGCCTGTGTCCAGTTTTCTTGTCCAGACTGTGTAACTGAGCGTCTAGTTTCTGGACAGTCAGTGCTGCCTTTGTGCAGTGTTTCATTTCCAGACTCTGGTATCTGAGTCTGTCATTTCTGGACAACCAGGTCTGCCTGTGTCCAATCTTATTTGTCCAAACTGTGGTATCTGAGCTTGTCGTTTCTGGACAGTAAGGGCTGCCTGCGTCCAGTATTTTTTATCCAGACTGTGGTATCTGAGCCTGTCATTTCTGGACAGTCAGGGCTGCCTGTGTCCAGTTTCTATGTCCACACTGTGGTAACTGAGCCTCTCATTTCTGGACAGTCAGGGTTGCCTGTCTCCAGTTTCTATGTCCACACTGTGGTAACTGAGCTTCTCGTTTCTGGACAGTCAGTGCTACCATTGTCCAGTGTTTTTTGTCCAGACTGTGGTATCCTAGCCTGTCATTTCTGGAAAGCCAGGTCTGCCTGTGTCCAGTCTTATTTGTCCAGACTCTGGTATCTGATTCTTTCAATTCTGGACCGTCAGGGCTGCCTGTGTCCAGTTTTCCTGTCCAGAGTGTGGTAACTGTGAATGTCGCATCTGGACAGTCAGGGATGCCTGTGTCCAGTTTCTGTTCGCAGCACTACACCACTGAGGATGTAGTCTCTGGACAGCCAGGTTTGCCCGTGTCCAATTTCCTTGTCCACACTGTGGTAACTGAGCCTCTCATTTCTGGACAGTCAGGGTTTCCTGTGTCCAGTTTCTATGTCCACACTGTGGTAACTGAGCCTCTCGTTTCTGGATAGTCAGTGCTACCATTGTCCAGTGTTTCTTGTCCAGACTGTGGTATCCTAGCCTGTCATTTCTGGACAGCCAGGTCTGCCTGTGTCCAGTCTTATTTGTCCAGACTCTGGTATCTGATTCTTTCAATTCTGGACAGTCAGGGCTGCCTGTGTCCAGTATATTTTTTTCCAGACTGTGGTATCTGAGCTTGTCATTTCTGGACAGTCAGGGCTGCCTGTGTCCAGTTTTCCAGTCCAGAGTGTGGTAACTGTGAATGTCGCATCTGGACAGTCAGGGATGCCTGTGTCCAGTTTCTGTTCGCAGCACTACACCACTGAGGATGTAGTCTCTGGACAGCCAGGTTTGCCTGTGTCCAATTTCCTTGTCCACACTGTGGTAACTGAGCCTCTCATTTCTGGACAGTCAGGGCTGCCTGTGTCCAGTATCAATGTCCAGACTCTGGTAACTGATTCTCTCGTTTCTGGACAGTCAGTGCTGCCTTTGTGCAGTGTTTCATTTCCAGACTCTGGTATCTGAGTCTGTCATTTCTGGACAACCAGGTCTGCCTGTGTCCAATCATATTTGTCCAAACTGTGGTATCTGAGCTTGTCGTTTCTGGACAATCAGGGCTGCCTGTGTCCAGTGTTTTTTGTCCAGACTGTGGTAACTGAGAATGTCGTATCTGGACAGTCAGGGCTGCGTGTGTCCAGTTTCTATTAGCAGTGTTACACCACTGAGCATGTAGTCTCTGGACAGCCAGGTTTGCCTGTGTCCAGTTTTCTTGTCCAGAGTGTGGTAACTGAGAATGTCGCATCTGGACAGTCAGGGATTCCTGTGTCCAGTTTCTGTTCGCAGCAGTACACCACTGAGGATGTAGTCTCTGGACAGCCAGGTTTGCCTGGGTCCAAGTTCCTTGTCCACACTGTGGTAACTGAGCCTCTCAGTCTTATTTATCCAGACTCTGGTATCTGATTCTTTCAATTCCGGACAGTCAGGGCTGCCTGTGTCCAGTTTCTATGTCCACACTGTGGTAAATGAGCCTCTCGTTTCTGGACAGTCAGGGCTGCCTGTGTCCAGTTTCTATTAACACTGTTACACATCTGAGCATGTAGTCTCTGTAAAGTCAGGTTTGCCTGTGTCCAGTTTGTTGTCCACACTGTGGTATCTGAGCCTGTTATTTCTGGACAGTCAGGGCTGCCTGTGTCCACTTTCTATGTCCACACTGTGGTAACAGAGCCTCTCGTTTCTGGACAGTCAGGGATGCCTGTGTCCAGATTCTATGTCCAGACTGCGGTATCTGCGCCTGTCATTTCTGGACAGTCAGGGCTACCTGTGTCCAGTTTCTATGTCCACACTTTGGTGAGGCGCTTGTTTCTGGACAGTCAGGGCTGCCTGTGTCCAGTATTTTTTGTCTAGACTGTGGTATCATTGCCTGTGATTTCAGGACAGTCAGGGCTGCCTGTTTCCAGTTTCTATGTCCACACTGTGGTAACTGAGGCTCTCGTTTCTGGACAGTCAGGGCTGCCTGTGTCTAGTTTCTATGTCTAGACTCTGGAAACAGATTCTCTCGTTTCTAGACAGTCAGGGCTGCCTGTGTCTAGTATTTTTTGTCCAGACTGTGGTATCTGAGTTTGTAATTTCTGGACAGTCAGGGCTGCCTGTGTCCAGTATTTTTTGTCTAGACTGCGGTATCTGCGCCTGATATTTCTGGAGAGTCAGGGTTGCCTGTGTCCAGTTTCTGTTAGCATTGTTACACCACTGAGCATGTAGTCTCTGGACAACCAGGTTTGCCTGTGTCCAGTTCTCTTGTCCACACTGCGGTAACTGAGCCTCTCGTTTCTGGACAGTCAGGGCTGCCTGTGTCCAGTTTCTATTAACAGTGTTACACCACTGAGCATGTAGTCTCTGTAAAGTCAGGTTTGCCTGTGTCCAGTTTGTTGTCCACACTGTGGTATCTGAGCCTGTTATTTCTGGACAGTCAGGGCTGCCAATGTCCACTTTCTATGTCCACACTGTGGTAACAGAGCCTCTCGTTTCTGGACAGTCAGGGATGCCTGTGTCCAGTTTCTATGTCCACACTTTGGTAAGTGAGACTCTTGTTTCTGGACAGTCAGGGCTGCCTGTGTCCAGTATTTTTTGTCTAGACTGTGGTATCATTGGCCGTGATTTCAGGACAGTCAGGGCTGCCTGTTTCCAGTTTCTATGTCCACACTGTGGTAACTGAGGCTCTCGTTTCTGGACAGTCAGGGCTGCCTGTGTCCAGTATTTTTTGTCTAGACTGTGGTATCATTGGCCGTGATTTCAGGACAGTCAGGGCTGCCTGTTTCCAGTTTCTATGTCCACACTGTGGTAACTGAGGCACTCGTTTCTGGACAGTCAGGGCTGCCTGTGTCTAGTTTCTATGTCTAGACTCTGGAAACAGATTCTCTCGTTTCTAGACAGTCAGGGCTGCCTGTGTCCAGTTTCTATGTCCACACTGTGGTAACTGAGCCTCTCGTTTCTGGACAGTTAGGGCTGCCTGTGTCCAGTTTCTGTGTCCCCACTGTGGTAACTGAGCCACTCGTTTCTGGACAGTCAGGGCTGCCTGTGTCCAGTTTCTGTGTCCCCACTGTGGTAACTGAGCCACTCGTTTCTAGACAGTCAGGGCTGCCTGTGTCTAGTATTTTTTGACAAGACTGTGGTATCTGAGTTTGTCATTTCTGGACAGTCAGGGCTGCCTGTGTCCAGTTTCTGTGTCCCCACTGTGGTAACTGAGCCTCTCGTTTCTGGACAGTTAGGGCTGCCTGTGTCCAGTTTCTGTGTCCCCACTGTGGTAACTGAGCCACTCGTTTCTAGACAGTCAGGGCTGCCTGTGTCTAGTATTTTTTGTCCAGACTGCGGTATCTGCGCCTGATATTTCTGGACAGTCAGGGTTGCCTGTGTCCAGTATTTTTTGTCTAGACTGTGGTATCTGTGCCTGTGATTTCTGGACAGTCAGGGCTGCCTGTGTCCAGTTTCTGTTAGCATTGTTACACCACTGAGCATGTAGTCTCTGGACAACCAGGTTTGCCTGTGTCCAGTTCTCTTGTCCACACTGCGGTAACTGAGCCTTTCGTTTCTGGACAGTCAGGGCTGCCTGTGTCCAGATTCTATGTCCAGACTCTGGAAACTGAATCTCTCGTTTCTGGACAGTCAGGACTGCCTGTGTCCAGTATTTCTTTCCCACACTTTGGTAAGTGAGGCTCTCGTTTCTGGACAGTCAGGGCTGCCTGTGTCCAGTTTCTATTAGCAGTGTTACACCACTGAGCATGTAGTCTCTTGACAACCAGGTTTGCCTGTGTCCAGTTTTCTTGTCCACACTGTGGTAACTGAGCCTCTCGTTTCTGGACAGTCAGGGCTGCCTGTGTCCAGATTCTATGTCCAGACTCTGGAAACTGAATCTCTCGTTTCTGGACAGTCAGGACTGCCTGTGTCCAGTATTTCTTGCCCTGACTGCGGTATGTGCGCCTGTCATTTCTGGACAGTCAGGGTTGCCTGTGTCCAGTTTCTATGTTCACACTTTGGTAAGTGAGGCTCTCGTTTCTGGACACTCAGGGCTGCCTGTGTCCAGTTTCTATGTCCACACTGTGGTAACTGAGGCTCTCGTTTCTGGACAGTCAGGGCTGCCTGTGTCCAGTATTTTTTGTCGAGACTGTGGTATCTGTGCCTGTGATTTCTGGAAAGTCAGGGCTGCCTGTGTCCAGTTTCTATGTCCACACTGTGGTAACTGAGGCACTCATTTCTGGACACTCAGGGCTGCCTGTGTCCAGTTACTATGTCTAGACTCTGGAAACTGATTCTCTCGTTTCTAGACAGTCAGGGCTGCCTGTGTCTAGTATTTTTTGTCCAGACTGCGGTATCTGAGTTTGTCATTTCTGGACAGTCAGGGCTGCCTTTGTCCAGTTTCTATTAGCAGTGTTACACCACTGAGCATGTAGTCTCTGGACAACCAGGTTTGCCTGTGTCCAGTTTTCTTGTCCAAATTGCGGTAACTGAGCCTCTCGTTTCTGGACAGTCAGGGCTGCCTGTGTCCAGTTTCTGTTAGCAGTGTTACACCACTGAGCATGTAGTCTCTGGACAACCAGGTTTGCCTGTGTCCAGTTTTCTTGTCCAAACTGCGGTAACTGAGCCTCTCGTTTCTGGACAGTCAGGGCTGCCTGTGTCCAATTTCTATGTCTAGACTCTGGAAACTGATTCTCTCGTTTCTAGACAGTCACGGCTGTCTGTGTCTAGTATTTTTTGTCCAGACTGTGGTATCTGAGTTTCTCATTTCTGGACAGTCAGGGATGCCTGTGTCCAATATTTTTTGTCTAGACTGTGGTATCTGTGCCTGTAATTTCTGGACAGTCGGGGTTTCCTGTGTCCAGATTCGATGTCCACACTTTGGTAACTGAGCTACTCGTTTCTGAACAGTCAGGGCTGCCTGTGTCCAGTTTCTATGTCCAGACTCTGGAAACTGAATCTCTCGTTTCTGGACAGTCAGGGCTGCCTGTGTCCAGTTTCTATTAGCAGTGTTACACCACTGAGCATGTAATCTCTTGACAACCAGGTTTGCCTGTGTCCAGTTTTCTTGTCCACACTGTGGTAACTGAGCCTCTCGTTTCTGGACAGTCAGGGCTGCCTGTGTCCAGATTCTATGTCCAGACTCTGGAAACTGAATCTCTCGTTTCTGGACAGTCAGGACTGCCTGTGTCCAGTATTTCTTGCCCTGACTGCGGTATGTGCGCCTGTCATTTCTGGACAGTCAGGGTTGCCTGTGTCCAGTTTCTATGTTCACACTTTGGTAAGTGAGGCTCTCGTTTCTGGACACTCAGGGCTGCCTGTGTCCAGTTTCTATGTCCACACTGTGGTAACTGAGGCTCTCGTTTCTGGACAGTCAGGGCTGCCTGTGTCCAGTATTTTTTGTCGAGACTGTGGTATCTGTGCCTGTGATTTCTGGAAAGTCAGGGCTGCCTGTGTCCAGTTTCTATGTCCACACTGTGGTAACTGAGGCACTCATTTCTGGACACTCAGGGCTGCCTGTGTCCAGTTACTATGTCTAGACTCTTGAAACTGATTCTCTCGTTTCTAGACAGTCAGGGCTGCCTGTGTCTAGTATTTTTTGTCCAGACTGCGGTATCTGAGTTTGTCATTTCTGGACAGTCAGGGCTGCCTTTGTCCAGTTTCTATTAGCAGTGTTACACCACTGAGCATGTAGTCTCTGGACAACCAGGTTTGCCTGTGTCCAGTTTCTTGTCCACACTGTGGTAACTGAGCCTCTCGTTTCTGGACAGTTAGGGCTGCCTGTGTCCAGTTTCTATGTCCCCACTGTGGTAACTGAGCCAATCGTTTCTGGACAGTCAGGGCTGTCTGTGTCCAGATACTATGTCCAGACTCTGGAAACTGAATCTCTCGTTTCTGGACAGTCAGGACTGCCTGTGTCCAGTATTTCTTGCCCTGACTGCGGTATCTGCGCCTGTCATTTCTGGACAGTCAGGGTTGCCTGTGTCCAGTTTCTATGTCCACACTTTGGTAAGTGAGGCTCTCGTTTCTGGACAGTCAGGGCTGCCTGTGTCCAGTTTCTATTAGCAGTGTTACACCACTGAGCATGTAGTCTCTGGACAACCAGGTTTGCCTGTGTCCAGTTTCTTGTCCACACTGTGGTAACTGAGCCTCTCGTTTCTGAACAGTTAGGGCTGCCTGTGTCCAGTTTCTATGTCCCCAATGTGGTAACTGAGCCACTCATTTCTGGACAGTCAGGGCTGCCTGTGTCCAGTTTCTATGTCCAGACTCTGGAAAATGAATCTCTCGTTTCTGGACAGTCAAGACTGCCTGTGTCCAGTATTTCTTCTTCAGACTGCGGTATCTGCGCCTGTCATTTCCGGACAGTCAGGGTTGGCTGTGTCCAGTTTCTATGTCCACACTTTGGTAAGTGAGGCTCTCGTTTCTGGACAGTCAGGGCTGCCTGTGTCCAGTTTCTATTAGCAGTGTTACACCACTGAGCATGTAGTTTCTGGACAGCCAGGTTTGCCTGTGTCCAGTTTTGTTGTCCACACTGTGGTAACTGAGCCTCTCGTTTCTGGACAGTCAGGGCTGCCTGTGTCCAGTTTTCTTGTCCACACTGTGGTAACTGAGCCTCTCCTTTCTGGACAGCCAGGGCTGCCTGTGTCCAGTTTCTATTAGCAGTGTTACACCACTGAGCATGTCGTCTCTGGACAGACAGGTTTGCCTGTGTCCAGTTTCTATGTCCAGACTCTGGAAACTGATTATCCCATTTTTGGACAGTCAGGGCTGCCTGTGTCCAGTTTCTTTGTCCAGATTATGTGTCACACAATGGCCTGAGTAAGGCCAAAGTAGGACCGTTTTATCTCAGACTGGCTCCGCCGCAAAAGCACCCAAGCAAAACAAGTGCAGTCTATTCACATGGCCACCAGTCCCTCACACCAGATAACAAAACCCCCAAAAAAGAAACAAAAGTAATTATTCAAATAAAGGTAAATCCTCCTTACCTACCTGTTCTCTCTCTCTCCGTTAATATACCACTACCTAACCACCAACAACCAACAAACCGTGAATAACATCCATTTTGAGAGCGCTCTCCATTCACACCACAATACTCACTCATGCCTGTTTTAAGTATATGAATGTGTATGAAATTAGGTATGTTTATGTACGTGAATGTATATGAAATTAGGTAATAGCAGTTACTAGTCAAGCTCTGAGTGTGCACCCTCAGGAACTTATCTAGGAACTGCTCAATGGAAGGTGTATGAATGTTGTATTGTCTGTGCTACCTGTACCCAGTGACAGGCTCCTCTGTCACACTATGCTAATTGAGTCTCTCATTTCTAGACAATCAGGGATGCCTGTGTCCAGTTTCTATGTCCAGTGTTAAAGCACTGAGCATGTTGTCTCTGGGCAGCCAGGACTACCTTTGTCCAGTTCTTTGTCCAGACTGTGGTTAAACAGAGACTCTCATTTCTGGACAGTCAGGGCTGCCTGTGTCCAGTTTCTATGTCCCGACTATGTAAACTGATTCTCTCGTTTCTGGATGGTCAGGGTTGCCTGTGTCCAGTTTTCTTGTACAGACTGCAGTAACAGCTTTTAGTTTGGACCATCGGGGCTGCCTGTGTCCAGTCTTATTTATCCAGACTTTGGTATCTGAGCTTGTCGTGTCTGGACGGTCAGGGCTGCCTATGTACAATTTCTATGTCCAGACTCTAGTAACTGATTCTCTCGACTCTGGAGAGTCAGGGCTGCCTGCGTCCAGAATTTTTTGTCCAGCCTGTGGTATCTGAGCCTGTCATTTCTGGAGACAATCAGGGATGCCTGTGTCCAGTTTCTATGTCCAGTGTGAAAGCACTGAGCATGTTGTCTCTGGGCAGCCAGGACTACCTTTGTCCAGTTCTTTGTCCAGTTTGTGGTTAAACAGAGCTTCTAGTTTCTGGACAGTCAGGTTTGCCTGTGTCCAGTTTTCTTGTCCAGACTGTGTATGTGAGCGTCTAGTTTCTGGACAGTCAGTGCTGCCTTTGTGCAGTGTTTCATTTCCAGACTCTGGTATCTGAGTCTGTCATTTCTGGACAACCAGGTCTGCCTGTGTCCAATCTTATTTGTCCAAACTGTGGTATCTGAGCTTGTCGTTTCTGGACAGTAAGGGCTGCCTGCGTCCAGTATTTTTTATCCAGACTGTGGTATCTGAGCCTGTCATTTCTGGACAGTCAGGGCTGCCTGTGTCCAGTTTCTATGTCCACACTGTGGTAACTGAGCCTCTCATTTCTGGACAGTCAGGGTTGCCTGTCTCCAGTTTCTATGTCCACACTGTGGTAACTGAGCTTCTCGTTTCTGGACAGTCAGTGCTACCATTGTCCAGTGTTTTTTGTCCAGACTGTGGTATCCTAGCCTGTCATTTCTGGAAAGCCAGGTCTGCCTGTGTCCAGTCTTATTTGTCCAGACTCTGGTATCTGATTCTTTCAATTCTGGACCGTCAGGGCTGCCTGTGTCCAGTTTTCCTGTCCAGAGTGTGGTAACTGTGAATGTCGCATCTGGACAGTCAGGGATGCCTGTGTCCAGTTTCTGTTCGCAGCACTACACCACTGAGGATGTAGTCTCTGGACAGCCAGGTTTGCCCGTGTCCAATTTCCTTGTCCACACTGTGGTAACTGAGCCTCTCATTTCTGGACAGTCAGGGTTTCCTGTGTCCAGTTTCTATGTCCACACTGTGGTAACTGAGCCTCTCGTTTCTGGATAGTCAGTGCTACCATTGTCCAGTGTTTCTTGTCCAGACTGTGGTATCCTAGCCTGTCATTTCTGGACAGCCAGGTCTGCCTGTGTCCAGTCTTATTTGTCCAGACTCTGGTATCTGATTCTTTCAATTCTGGACAGTCAGGGCTGCCTGTGTCCAGTATATTTTTTTCCAGACTGTGGTATCTGAGCTTGTCATTTCTGGACAGTCAGGGCTGCCTGTGTCCAGTTTTCCAGTCCAGAGTGTGGTAACTGTGAATGTCGCATCTGGACAGTCAGGGATGCCTGTGTCCAGTTTCTGTTCGCAGCACTACACCACTGAGGATGTAGTCTCTGGACAGCCAGGTTTGCCTGTGTACAATTTCCTTGTCCACACTGTGGTAACTGAGCCTCTCATTTCTGGACAGTCAGGGCTGCCTGTGTCCAGTATCAATGTCCAGACTCTGGTAACTGATTCTCTCGTTTCTGGACAGTCAGTGCTGCCTTTGTGCAGTGTTTCATTTCCAGACTCTGGTATCTGAGTCTGTCATTTCTGGACAACCAGGTCTGCCTGTGTCCAATCATATTTGTCCAAACTGTGGTATCTGAGCTTGTCGTTTCTGGACAATCAGGGCTGCCTGTGTCCAGTGTTTTTTGTCCAGACTGTGGTAACTGAGAATGTCGTATCTGGACAGTCAGGGCTGCGTGTGTCCAGTTTCTATTAGCAGTGTTACACCACTGAGCATGTAGTCTCTGGACAGCCAGGTTTGCCTGTGTCCAGTTCTCTTGTCCACACTGCGGTAACTGAGCCTCTCGTTTCTGGACAGTCAGGGCTGCCTGTGTCCAGTTTCTATTAACAGTGTTACACCACTGAGCATGTAGTCTCTGTAAAGTCAGGTTTGCCTGTGTCCAGTTTGTTGTCCACACTGTGGTATCTGAGCCTGTTATTTCTGGACAGTCAGGGCTGCCAATGTCCACTTTCTATGTCCACACTGTGGTAACAGAGCCTCTCGTTTCTGGACAGTCAGGGATGCCTGTGTCCAGTTTCTATGTCCACACTTTGGTAAGTGAGACTCTTGTTTCTGGACAGTCAGGGCTGCCTGTGTCCAGTATTTTTTGTCTAGACTGTGGTATCATTGGCCGTGATTTCAGGACAGTCAGGGCTGCCTGTTTCCAGTTTCTATGTCCACACTGTGGTAACTGAGGCTCTCGTTTCTGGACAGTCAGGGCTGCCTGTGTCCAGTATTTTTTGTCTAGACTGTGGTATCATTGGCCGTGATTTCAGGACAGTCAGGGCTGCCTGTTTCCAGTTTCTATGTCCACACTGTGGTAACTGAGGCACTCGTTTCTGGACAGTCAGGGCTGCCTGTGTCTAGTTTCTATGTCTAGACTCTGGAAACAGATTCTCTCGTTTCTAGACAGTCAGGGCTGCCTGTGTCCAGTTTCTATGTCCACACTGTGGTAACTGAGCCTCTCGTTTCTGGACAGTTAGGGCTGCCTGTGTCCAGTTTCTGTGTCCCCACTGTGGTAACTGAGCCACTCGTTTCTGGACAGTCAGGGCTGCCTGTGTCCAGTTTCTGTGTCCCCACTGTGGTAACTGAGCCACTCGTTTCTAGACAGTCAGGGCTGCCTGTGTCTAGTATTTTTTGACAAGACTGTGGTATCTGAGTTTGTCATTTCTGGACAGTCAGGGCTGCCTGTGTCCAGTTTCTGTGTCCCCAGTGTGGTAACTGAGCCTCTCGTTTCTGGACAGTTAGGGCTGCCTGTGTCCAGTTTCTGTGTCCCCACTGTGGTAACTGAGCCACTCGTTTCTAGACAGTCAGGGCTGCCTGTGTCTAGTATTTTTTGTCCAGACTGCGGTATCTGCGCCTGATATTTCTGGACAGTCAGGGTTGCCTGTGTCCAGTATTTTTTGTCTAGACTGTGGTATCTGTGCCTGTGATTTCTGGACAGTCAGGGCTGCCTGTGTCCAGTTTCTGTTAGCATTGTTACACCACTGAGCATGTAGTCTCTGGACAACCAGGTTTGCCTGTGTCCAGTTCTCTTGTCCACACTGCGGTAACTGAGCCTTTCGTTTCTGGACAGTCAGGGCTGCCTGTGTCCAGATTCTATGTCCAGACTCTGGAAACTGAATCTCTCGTTTCTGGACAGTCAGGACTGCCTGTGTCCAGTATTTCTTTCCCACACTTTGGTAAGTGAGGCTCTCGTTTCTGGACAGTCAGGGCTGCCTGTGTCCAGTTTCTATTAGCAGTGTTACACCACTGAGCATGTAGTCTCTTGACAACCAGGTTTGCCTGTGTCCAGTTTTCTTGTCCACACTGTGGTAACTGAGCCTCTCGTTTCTGGACAGTCAGGGCTGCCTGTGTCCAGATTCTATGTCCAGACTCTGGAAACTGAATCTCTCGTTTCTGGACAGTCAGGACTGCCTGTGTCCAGTATTTCTTGCCCTGACTGCGGTATGTGCGCCTGTCATTTCTGGACAGTCAGGGTTGCCTGTGTCCAGTTTCTATGTTCACACTTTGGTAAGTGAGGCTCTCGTTTCTGGACACTCAGGGCTGCCTGTGTCCAGTTTCTATGTCCACACTGTGGTAACTGAGGCTCTCGTTTCTGGACAGTCAGGGCTGCCTGTGTCCAGTATTTTTTGTCGAGACTGTGGTATCTGTGCCTGTGATTTCTGGAAAGTCAGGGCTGCCTGTGTCCAGTTTCTATGTCCACACTGTGGTAACTGAGGCACTCATTTCTGGACACTCAGGGCTGCCTGTGTCCAGTTACTATGTCTAGACTCTGGAAACTGATTCTCTCGTTTCTAGACAGTCAGGGCTGCCTGTGTCTAGTATTTTTTGTCCAGACTGCGGTATCTGAGTTTGTCATTTCTGGACAGTCAGGGCTGCCTTTGTCCAGTTTCTATTAGCAGTGTTACACCACTGAGCATGTAGTCTCTGGACAACCAGGTTTGCCTGTGTCCAGTTTTCTTGTCCAAATTGCGGTAACTGAGCCTCTCGTTTCTGGACAGTCAGGGCTGCCTGTGTCCAGTTTCTGTTAGCAGTGTTACACCACTGAGCATGTAGTCTCTGGACAACCAGGTTTGCCTGTGTCCAGTTTTCTTGTCCAAACTGCGGTAACTGAGCCTCTCGTTTCTGGACAGTCAGGGCTGCCTGTGTCCAATTTCTATGTCTAGACTCTGGAAACTGATTCTCTCGTTTCTAGACAGTCACGGCTGTCTGTGTCTAGTATTTTTTGTCCAGACTGTGGTATCTGAGTTTCTCATTTCTGGACAGTCAGGGATGCCTGTGTCCAATATTTTTTGTCTAGACTGTGGTATCTGTGCCTGTAATTTCTGGACAGTCGGGGTTTCCTGTGTCCAGATTCGATGTCCACACTTTGGTAACTGAGCTACTCGTTTCTGAACAGTCAGGGCTGCCTGTGTCCAGTTTCTATGTCCAGACTCTGGAAACTGAATCTCTCGTTTCTGGACAGTCAGGGCTGCCTGTGTCCAGTTTCTATTAGCAGTGTTACACCACTGAGCATGTAATCTCTTGACAACCAGGTTTGCCTGTGTCCAGTTTTCTTGTCCACACTGTGGTAACTGAGCCTCTCGTTTCTGGACAGTCAGGGCTGCCTGTGTCCAGATTCTATGTCCAGACTCTGGAAACTGAATCTCTCGTTTCTGGACAGTCAGGACTGCCTGTGTCCAGTATTTCTTGCCCTGACTGCGGTATGTGCGCCTGTCATTTCTGGACAGTCAGGGTTGCCTGTGTCCAGTTTCTATGTTCACACTTTGGTAAGTGAGGCTCTCGTTTCTGGACACTCAGGGCTGCCTGTGTCCAGTTTCTATGTCCACACTGTGGTAACTGAGGCTCTCGTTTCTGGACAGTCAGGGCTGCCTGTGTCCAGTATTTTTTGTCGAGACTGTGGTATCTGTGCCTGTGATTTCTGGAAAGTCAGGGCTGCCTGTGTCCAGTTTCTATGTCCACACTGTGGTAACTGAGGCACTCATTTCTGGACACTCAGGGCTGCCTGTGTCCAGTTACTATGTCTAGACTCTTGAAACTGATTCTCTCGTTTCTAGACAGTCAGGGCTGCCTGTGTCTAGTATTTTTTGTCCAGACTGCGGTATCTGAGTTTGTCATTTCTGGACAGTCAGGGCTGCCTTTGTCCAGTTTCTATTAGCAGTGTTACACCACTGAGCATGTAGTCTCTGGACAACCAGGTTTGCCTGTGTCCAGTTTCTTGTCCACACTGTGGTAACTGAGCCTCTCGTTTCTGGACAGTTAGGGCTGCCTGTGTCCAGTTTCTATGTCCCCACTGTGGTAACTGAGCCAATCGTTTCTGGACAGTCAGGGCTGTCTGTGTCCAGATACTATGTCCAGACTCTGGAAACTGAATCTCTCGTTTCTGGACAGTCAGGACTGCCTGTGTCCAGTATTTCTTGCCCTGACTGCGGTATCTGCGCCTGTCATTTCTGGACAGTCAGGGTTGCCTGTGTCCAGTTTCTATGTCCACACTTTGGTAAGTGAGGCTCTCGTTTCTGGACAGTCAGGGCTGCCTGTGTCCAGTTTCTATTAGCAGTGTTACACCACTGAGCATGTAGTCTCTGGACAACCAGGTTTGCCTGTGTCCAGTTTCTTGTCCACACTGTGGTAACTGAGCCTCTCGTTTCTGAACAGTTAGGGCTGCCTGTGTCCAGTTTCTATGTCCCCAATGTGGTAACTGAGCCACTCATTTCTGGACAGTCAGGGCTGCCTGTGTCCAGTTTCTATGTCCAGACTCTGGAAAATGAATCTCTCGTTTCTGGACAGTCAAGACTGCCTGTGTCCAGTATTTCTTCTTCAGACTGCGGTATCTGCGCCTGTCATTTCCGGACAGTCAGGGTTGGCTGTGTCCAGATTCTGTGTCCACACTTTGGTAAGTGAGGCTCTCGTTTCTGGACAGTCAGGGCTGCCTGTGTCCAGATACTATGTCTAGACTCTGGAAACTGAATCTCTCGTTTCTCGACAGTCAAGACTACCTGTGTCTAGTATTTCTTGCTCAGACTGCGGTATCTGCGCCTGTCATTTCCGGACAATCAGGGTTGCCTGTGTCCAGATTCTATGTCCACACTTTGGTAAGTGAGGCTCTCGTTTCTGGAAAGTCAGGGCTGCCTGTGTCCAGTATTTTTTGTCTAGACTGTGGTATCTGTGCCTGTGATTTCTCGACAGTCAGGGCTGCCTGTGTCCAGTTTCTGTTAGCAGTGTTACACCACTGAGCATGTAGTGTCTGGACAACCAGGTTTGCCTGTGTCCAGTTTTCTTGTCCAAACTGCGTTAACTGAGCCTCTCGTTTCTGGACAGTCAGGGCTGCCTGTGTCCAGTTTCTATGTCTAGACTCTGGAAACTGATTCTCTCGTTTCTAGACAGTCAGGGCTGTCTGTGTCTAGTATTTTTTGTCCAGACTGTGGTATCTGAGTTTGTCATTTCTGGACAGTCAGGGCTGCCTGTGTCCGGTTTCTGTTAGCAGTGTTACACCACTGAGCATGTAGTCTCTGGAAAGTCAGGGTTGCCTGTGTCCAGATTCTATGTCCAGACTCTGGAAACTGAATCTCTCGTTTCTGGACAGTCAGGACTGCCTGTGTCCAGTATTTCTTGCCCACACTTTGGTAAGTGAGGCTCTTGTTTCTGGACAGTCAGGGCTGCCTGTGTCCAGTATCTATTAGCAGTGTTACACCACTGAGCATGTAGTCTCTTGACAACCAGGTTTGCCTGTGTCCAGTTTTATTGTCCACACTGTGGTAACTGAGCCTCTCGTTTCTGAACAGTCAGGGCTGCCTGTGTCCAGATTCTATGTCCAGACTCTGGAAACTGAATCTCTCGTTTCTGGACACAGGACTGCCTGTGTCCAGTATTTCTTGCCCTGACTGCGGTATCTGCGAGTGTCATTTTTGGACAGTCAGGGTTGCCTGTGTCCAGTTTCTATGTCCACACTGTGGTAACTGAGGCTTTCGTTTCTGGACAGTCAGGGCTGCTTGTGTCCAGTATTTTTTGTCTAGACTGTGGTATCTGTGCCTGTGATTTCTGGATAGTCAGGGCTGTCTGTGTCCAGTTTCTATGTCCACACTGTGGTAAATGAGCCTCTATTTTCTGGACAGTTAGGGCTGCCTGTGTCCAGTGTTTTTTGCCTAGACTGTGGTATCTGAGCCTGTAATTTTTGGAAAGTCAGGGCTGCCTGTGTCCACTTTCTATATCCACACTGTGGTAACTGAGCCACTCTTTCTGGACAGTCAGGGCTGCCTGTGTCCAGTTTCTATTAGCAGTGATACACCACTTAGCATGCCTTCTCTGGACAGACAGGATTGACTGTGTCCAGTTTTTTTGTCCAGACTGTGGTAACTGAGCTTGTCATTTCTGGATAGTCAGGGCTGCCTGTGTCCAGTTTCTATTAGCAGTGTTACACCACTGAGCATGTAGTTTCTGGACAGCCAGGTTTGCCTGTGTCCAGTTTTGTTGTCCACACTGTGGTAACTGAGCCTCTCGTTTCTGGACAGTCAGGGCTGCCTGTGTCCAGTTTTCTTGTCCACACTGTGGTAACTGAGCCTCTCCTTTCTGGACAGTCAGGGCTGCCTGTGTCCAGTTTCTATTAGCAGTGTTACACCACTGAGCATGTCGTCTCTGGACAGACAGGTTTGCCTGTGTCCAGTTTCTATGTCCAGACTCTGGAAACTGATTATCCCATTTCTGGACAGTCAGGGCTGCCTGTGTCCAGTTTCTTTGTTCAGATTATGTGTCACACAATGGCCTGAGTAAGGCCAAAGTAGGACCGTTTTATCTCAGACTGGCTCCGCCGCAAAAGCACCCAAGCAAAACAAGTGCAGTCTATTCACATGGCCACCAGTCCCTCACACCAGATAACAAAACCTCCAAAAAAGAAACAAAAGTAATTATTCAAATAAAGGTAAATCCTCCTTAAATCCCTGTTCTCTCTCTCTCCGTTAATATACCACTACCTAACCACCAACAACCAACAAACCGTGAATAACATCCATTTTGAGAGCGCTCTCCATTCACACCACAATACTCACTCATGCCTGTTTTATGTATGTGAATGTATATGAAATTAGGTAATAGCAGTTACTAGTCAAGCTCTGAGTGTGCACCCTCAGGAACTTATCTAGGAACTGCTCAATGGAAGGTGTATGAATGTTGTATTTTCTGTGCTACCTGTACCCAGTGACAGGCTCCTCTGTCACACTATGCTTATTGAGTCTCTCATTTCTAGACAATCAGGGATGCCTGTGTCCAGTTTCTATGTCCAGTGTTAAAGCACTGAGCATGTTGTCTCTGGGCAGCCAGGACTACCTTTGTCCAGTTCTTTGTCCAGACTGTGGTTAAACAGAGACTCTCATTTCTGGACAGTCAGGGCTGCCTGTGTCCAGTTTCTATGTCCAGACTCTGTAAACTGATTCTCTCATTTCTGGACAGTCAGGGTTGCCTGTGTCCAGTTTTCTTGTACAGACTGCAGTAACAGCTTTTAGTTTGGACCATCAGGGCTGCCTGTGTCCAGTCTTATTTATCCAGACTTTGGTATCTGAGCTTGTCGTGTCTGG
The DNA here is from genome assembly GCF_040954835.1 of Lepisosteus oculatus. NCBI lineage: Eukaryota > Metazoa > Chordata > Actinopteri > Semionotiformes > Lepisosteidae > Lepisosteus > Lepisosteus oculatus. Next base: position 5,946,173 of record NC_090718.1, on the reverse strand, counting down.
ACGGTGAGGGCTGCCTATGTACAATTTCTATGTCCAGACTCTAGTAACTGATTCTCTCGACTCTGGAGAGTCAGGGCTGCCTGCGTCCAGAATTTTTTGTCCAGCCTGTGGTATCTGAGCCTGTTATTTCTGGAGACAATCAGGGATGCCTGTGTCCAGTTTCTATGTCCAGTGTTAAAGCACTGAGCATGTTGTCTCTGGGCAGCCAGGACTACCTTTGTCCAGTTCTTTGTCCAGTCTGTGGTTAAACAGAGCTTCTAGTTTCTGGACAGTCAGGTTTGCCTGTGTCCAGTTTTCTTGTCCACACTGTGGTAACTGAGCCTCTCGTTTCTGGATAGACAGGTTTGCCTGTGTCCAGTTTTCTTGTCCAGACTGTGTAACTGAGCGTCTAGTTTCTGGACAGTCAGTGCTGCCTTTGTGCAGTGTTTCATTTCCAGACTCTGGTATCTGAGTCTGTCATTTCTGGACAACCAGGTCTGCCTGTGTCCAATCTTATTTGTCCAGACTGTGGTATCTGAGTTTGTCATTTCTGGACAGTCAGGGCTGCCTGTGTCCAGTTTCTATTAGCAGTGTTACACCACTGAGCATGTAGCATGTAGTCTCTGGACAACGAGGCTTGCCTGTGTCTAGTTTCTTGTCCACACTGTGGTAACTGAGCCTCTCGTTTCTGGACAGTTAGGGCTGCCTGTGTCGAGTTTCTATGTCCCCACTGTGGTAACCGAGCCACTCGTTTCTGGACAGTCAGGGCTGCCTGTGTCCAGTTTCTATGTCCAGACCATGGAAACTGAATCTCTCGTTTCTGGACAGTCAAGACTGCCTGTGTCCAGTATTTCTTGCTCAGACTGCGGTATCTGCGCCTGACATTTCTGGACAGTCAGGGTTGCCTGTGTCCAGTATCTATTAGCAGTGTTACACCACTGAGCATGTAGTCTCTTGACAACCAGGTTTGCCTGTGTCCAGTTTTATTGTCCACACTGTGGTAACTGAGCCTCTCGTTTCTGAACAGTCAGGGCTGCCTGTGTCCAGATTCTATGTCCAGACTCTGGAAACTGAATCTCTCGTTTCTGGACACAGGACTGCCTGTGTCCAGTATTTCTTGCCCTGACTGCGGTATCTGCGAGTGTCATTTTTGGACAGTCAGGGTTGCCTGTGTCCAGTTTCTATGTCCACACTGTGGTAACTGAGGCTTTCGTTTCTGGACAGTCAGGGCTGCTTGTGTCCAGTATTTTTTGTCTAGACTGTGGTATCTGTGCCTGTGATTTCTGGATAGTCAGGGCTGTCTGTGTCCAGTTTCTATGTCCACACTGTGGTAAATGAGCCTCTATTTTCTGGACAGTTAGGGCTGCCTGTGTCCAGTGTTTTTTGCCTAGACTGTGGTATCTGAGCCTGTAATTTTTGGAAAGTCAGGGCTGCCTGTGTCCACTTTCTATATCCACACTGTGGTAACTGAGCCACTCTTTCTGGACAGTCAGGGCTGCCTGTGTCCAGTTTCTATTAGCAGTGATACACCACTTAGCATGCCTTCTCTGGACAGACAGGATTGACTGTGTCCAGTTTTTTTGTCCAGACTGTGGTAACTGAGCTTGTCATTTCTGGATAGTCAGGGCTGCCTGTGTCCAGTTTCTATTAGCAGTGTTACACCACTGAGCATGTAGTTTCTGGACAGCCAGGTTTGCCTGTGTCCAGTTTTGTTGTCCACACTGTGGTAACTGAGCCTCTCGTTTCTGGACAGTCAGGGCTGCCTGTGTCCAGTTTTCTTGTCCACACTGTGGTAACTGAGCCTCTCCTTTCTGGACAGTCAGGGCTGCCTGTGTCCAGTTTCTATTAGCAGTGTTACACCACTGAGCATGTCGTCTCTGGACAGACAGGTTTGCCTGTGTCCAGTTTCTATGTCCAGACTCTGGAAACTGATTATCCCATTTCTGGACAGTCAGGGCTGCCTGTGTCCAGTTTCTTTGTTCAGATTATGTGTCACACAATGGCCTGAGTAAGGCCAAAGTAGGACCGTTTTATCTCAGACTGGCTCCGCCGCAAAAGCACCCAAGCAAAACAAGTGCAGTCTATTCACATGGCCACCAGTCCCTCACACCAGATAACAAAACATCCAAAAAAGAAACAAAAGTAATTATTCAAATAAAGGTAAATCCTCCTTAAATCCCTGTTCTCTCTCTCTCCGTTAATATACCACTACCTAACCACCAACAACCAACAAACCGTGAATAACATCCATTTTGAGAGCGCTCTCCATTCACACCACAATACTCACTCATGCCTGTTTTATGTACGTGAATGTATAGTCAGGGCTGCCTGCGTCCAGAATTTTTTGTCCAGCCTGTGGTATCTGAGCCTGTTATTTCTGGAGACAATCAGGGATGCCTGTGTCCAGTTTCTATGTCCAGTGTTAAAGCACTGAGCATGTTGTCTCTGGGCAGCCAGGACTACCTTTGTCCAGTTCTTTGTCCAGTCTGTGGTTAAACAGAGCTTCTAGTTTCTGGACAGTCAGGTTTGCCTGTGTCCAGTTTTCTTGTCCACACTGTGGTAACTGAGCCTCTCGTTTCTGGATAGACAGGTTTGCCTGTGTCCAGTTTTCTTGTCCAGACTGTGTAACTGAGCGTCTAGTTTCTGGACAGTCAGTGCTGCCTTTGTGCAGTGTTTCATTTCCAGACTCTGGTATCTGAGTCTGTCATTTCTGGACAACCAGGTCTGCCTGTGTCCAATCTTATTTGTCCAGACTGTGGTATCTGAGTTTGTCATTTCTGGACAGTCAGGGCTGCCTGTGTCCAGTTTCTATTAGCAGTGTTACACCACTGAGCATGTAGCATGTAGTCTCTGGACAACGAGGCTTGCCTGTGTCTAGTTTCTTGTCCACACTGTGGTAACTGAGCCTCTCGTTTCTGGACAGTTAGGGCTGCCTGTGTCGAGTTTCTATGTCCCCACTGTGGTAACCGAGCCACTCGTTTCTGGACAGTCAGGGCTGCCTGTGTCCAGTTTCTATGTCCAGACCATGGAAACTGAATCTCTCGTTTCTGGACAGTCAAGACTGCCTGTGTCCAGTATTTCTTGCTCAGACTGCGGTATCTGCGCCTGACATTTCTGGACAGTCAGGGTTGCCTGTGTCCAGATTCTATGTCCACACTTTGGTAAGTGAGGCTCTCGTTTCAGGACAGTCAGGGCTGCCTGTGTCCAGTATTTTTTGTCTAGACTGTGGTATCTGTGCCTGTGATTTCTCGACAGTCAGGGCTGCCTGTGTCCAGTTTCTGTTAGCAGTGTTACACCACTGAGCATGTAGTCTCTGGACAACCAGGTTTGCCTCTGTCAAGTTCTCTTGCCCACACTGCGATAACTGAGCCTCTCGTTCATGGACAGTCAGGGCTGCCTGTGTCCAGATTCTATGTCCAGACTCTGGAAACTGAATCTCTCGTTTCTGGACAGTCAGGACTGCCTGTGTCCAGTATTTCTTGCCCAGACTGCGGTATCTGCGCCTGTCATTTCTGGACAGTCAGGGCTACCTGTGTCCAGTTTCTATGTCCACATTTTGGTAAGTGAGGCTCTCGTTTCTGGACAGTCAGGGCTGCCTGTGTCCAGTTTCTATGTCCACACTGTGGTAACTGAGGCTCTTGTTTCTGGACAGTCAGAGCTGCCTGTGTCCAGTATTTTTTGTCTAAACTGTGGTATCTGTGCCTGTGATTTCTGGATAGTCAGGGCTGCCTGGGTCCAGTTTCTATGTCCACATTGTGGTAACTGAGGCAATCGTTTCTGGACAGTCAGGGCTGCCTGTGTCCAGTATTTTTTGTCCAGACTGTTTTATCTGAGCCTGTCATTTCTGGACAGTTAGGGCTGCCTGTGTCCAGTTTCTATGTCCACACAGTGGTAAGTGAGGCTCTCGTTTCTGGACAGTCAGGGCTGCCTGTGTCCAGTATTTTTTGTCTAGACTGTGGTATCTGTGCCTGTGATTTCTGGATAGTCAGGGCTGCCTGTGTCCAGTTTCTATGTCCACACTGTGGTAACTGAGGCACTCGTTTCTGGACAGTCAGGGCTGCCTGTGTCCAGTTACTATGTCTAGACTCTGGAAACTGATTCTCTCGTTTCTAGACAGTCAGGGCTGCCTGTGTCTAGTATTTTTTGTCCAGACTGTGGTATCTGAGTTTGTCATTTCTGGACAGTCAGGGCTGCCTGTGTCCAGTTTCTATTAGCAGTGTTACACCACTGAGCATGTAGCATATAGTCTCTGGACAACCAGGCTTGCCTGTGTCCAGTTTCTTTTCCACACTGTGGTAACTGAGCCTCTCGTTTCTGGACACTAAGGGCTGCCTGTGTCCAGTTTCTATGTCTCCACTGTGGTAACTGAGCCAATCGTTTCTGGACAGTCAGGGCTGTCTGTGTCCAGTTTCTATGTCCAGACTCTGGAAAATGAATCTCTCGTTTCTGGACAGTCAAGACTGCCTGTGTCCAGTATTTCTTGCTCAGACTGCGGTATCTGCGCCTGTCATTTCCGGACAGTCAGGGTTGTCTGTGTCCAGATTCTGTGTCCACACTTTGGTAAGTGAGGCTCTCGTTTCTGGACAGTCAGGGCTGCCTGTGTCCAGATTCTATGTCCAGACTCTGGAAACTGAATCTCTCGTTTCTGGACAGTCAGGACTGCCTGTGTCCAGTATTTCTTGCCCTGACTGCGGTATGTGCGCCTGTCATTTCTGGACAGTCAGGGTTGCCTGCGTCCAGTTTCTATGTCCACACTTTGGTAAGTGAGGCTCTCGTTTCTGGACAGTCAGGGCTGCCTGTGTCCAGTATTTTTTGTCTAAACTGTGGTATCTGTGCCTGTGATTTCTGGATAGTCAGGGCTGCCTGGGTCCAGTTTCTATGTCCACATTGTGGTAACTGAGGCAATCGTTTCTGGACAGTCAGGGCTGCCTGTGTCCAGTATTTTTTGTCCAGACTGTGGTATCTGAGCCTGTCATTTCTGGACAGTTAGGGCTGCCTGTGTCCAGTTTCTATGTCCACACAGTGGTAAGTGAGGCTCTCGTTTCTGGACATTCAAGGCTGCCTGTGTCCAGTATTTTTTGTCTAGACTGTAGTATCATTGCCTGTGATTTCAAGACAGTCAGGGCTGCCTGTTTCCAGTATTTTTTGTCTAAACTGTGGTATCTGTGCCTGTGATTTCTGGATAGTCAGGGCTGCCTGGGTCCAGTTTCTATGTCCACACTGTGGTAACTGAGGCTCTCGTTTCTGGACAGTCAGGGCTGCCTGTGTCCAGTATTTTTTGTCCAGACTGTGGTATCTGAGTTTGTCATTTCTGGACAGTCAGGGCTGCCTGTGTCCAGTTTCTATTAGCAGTGTTACACCACTGAGCATGTAGCATGTAGTCTCTGGACAACCAGGCTTGCCTGTGTCCAGTTTCTTTTCCACACTGTGGTAACTGAGCCTCTCGTTTCTGGACACTAAGGGCTGCCTGTGTCCAGTTTCTATGTCTCCACTGTGGTAACTGAGCCAATCGTTTCTGGACAGTCAGGGCTGTCTGTGTCCAGTTTCTATGTCCAGACTCTGGAAAATGAATCTCTCGTTTCTGGACAGTCAAGACTGCCTGTGTCCAGTATTTCTTGCTCAGACTGCGGTATCTGCGCCTGTCATTTCTGGACAGTCAGGGTTGCCTGTGTCCAGTTTCTATGTCCAGACTCTGGAAACTGAATCTCTCGTTTCTGGACAGTCAGGACTGCCTGTGTCCAGATTCTGTGTCCACACTTTGGTAAGTGAGGCTCTCGTTTCTGGACAGTCAGGGCTGCCTGTGTCCAGATTCTATGTCCAGACTCTGGAAACTGAATCTCTCGTTTCTGGACAGTCAGGACTGCCTGTGTCCAGTATTTCTTGCCCTGACTGCGGTATGTGCGCCTGTCATTTCTGGACAGTCAGGGTTGCCTGCGTCCAGTTTCTATGTCCACACTTTGGTAAGTGAGGCTCTCGTTTCTGGACAGTCAGGGCTGCCTGTGTCCAGTATTTTTTATCTAGACTGTTGTATCTGTGCCTGTAATTTCTGGACAGTCAGGGCTGCCTGTGTCCAGTTTCTATGTCCACACTGTGGTATCTGAGTTTGTCATTTCTGGACAGTCAGGGCTGCCTGTGTCCAGTTTCTATTAGCAGTGTTACTCCACTGAGCATGTAGTATCTGGACAACCAGGTTTGCCTGTGTCCAGTTTCTTGTCCACACTGTGGTAACTGAGCCACTCGTTTCTGAACAGTTAGGGCTGCCTGTGTCCAGTTTCTATGTCCCCACTGTGGTAACTGAGCCACTCGTTTCTGGACAGTCAGGGCTGCCTGTGTCCAGTTTCTATGTCCAGACTCTGGAAACTGAATCTCTCGTTTCTCGACAGTTAAGACTGCCTGTGTCTAGTATTTCTTGCTCAGACTGCGGTATCTGCGCCTGTCATTTCCGGACAATCAGGGTTGCCTGTGTCCAGATTCTATGTCCACACTTTGATAAGTGAGGCTCTCGTTTCTGGGCAGTCAGGGCTGCCTGTGTCCAGTATTTTTTGTCTAGACTGTGGTATCTGTGCCTGTGATTTCTGGACAGTCAGGGCTGCCTGTGTCCAATTTCTGTTAGCAGTGTTACACCACTGAGCATGTAGTCTCTGGACAACCAGGTTTGCCTGTGTCCAGTCTTCTTGTCCAAACTGCGGTAACTGAGCCTCTCGTTTCTGGACAGTCAGGGCTGCCTGTGTCCAATTTCTATGTCTAGACTCTGGAAACTGATTCTCTCGTTTCTAGACAGTCAGGGCTGTCTGTGTCTAGTATTTTTTGTCCAGACTGTGATATCTGAGTTTGTCATTTCTGGACAGTCAGGGCTGCCTGTGTCCAGTATTTTTTGTCTAGACTGTGGTACCTGTGCCTGTAATTTCTGGACAGTCGGGGTTGCCTGTGTCCAGATTCGATGTCCACACTTTGGTAACTGAGCTACTCGTTTCTGGACAGTCAGGGCTGCCTGTGTCCAGTTTCTATGTCCAGACTCTGGAAACTGATTCTCTCGTTTCTAGACAGTCAGGGCTGTCTGTGTCTAGTATTTTTTGTCCAGACTGTGGTATCTGAGTTTGTCATTTCTGGACAGTCAGGGCTGCCTGTGTCCAGTTTCTGTTAGAAGTGTTACACCACTGAGCATGTAGTCTCTGGAAACCAGGTTTGCCTGTGTCCAGTTTTCTTGTCCACACTGCTGTAACTGAGCCTCTCGTTTCTGGACAGTCAGGGCTGCCTGTGTCCAGATTCTATGTCCAGACTCTGGAAACTGAATCTCTCGTTTCTGGACAGTCAGGACTGCCTGTGTCCAGTAATTCTTGCGCAGACTGCGGTATCTGCGCCTGTCATTTCTGGACAGTCAGGGTTGCCTGTGTCCAGTTTCTATGTCCACACTTTGGTAAGTGAGGCTCTCGTTTCTGCACAGTCAGGGCTGCCTGTTTCCAGTTTCTAATAGCAGTGTTACTGTTACACCACTGAGCATGTAGTCTCTTGACAACCAGGTTTGCCTTTGTCCAGTTACTATGTCTAGACTCTGGAAACTGATTCTCTCGTTTCTAGACAGTCAGGGCTGCCTGTGTCTAGTATTTTTTATCCAGACTGTGGTATCTGAGTTTGTCATTTCTGGACAGTCAGGGTTGCCTGTGTCTAGTATTTTTTATCCAGACTGTGGTATCTGAGTTTGTCATTTCTGGACAGTCAGGGCTGCCTGTGTCCAGTTTCTATTAGCAGTGTTACACCACTGAGCATGTAGTTTCTGGACAACCAGGTTTGCCTGTGTCCAGTTTCTTGTCCACACTGTGGTAACTGAGCCTCTCGTTTCTGGACAGTTAGGGCTGCCTGTGTCCAGTTTCTATGTCCAGACTCTGGAAACTGAATCTCTCGTTTCTGGACAGTCAAGACTGCCTGTGTCCAGTATTTCTTGCTCAGACTGCGGTATCTGCACCTGTCATTTCTGGACAGTCAGGGTTGCCTGTGTCCAGTATTTTTTGTCTAAACTGTGGTATCTGTGCCTGTGATTTCTGGACAGTCAGGGCTGCCTGTGTCCAGTTTCTGTTAGCAGTGTTACACCACTGAGCATGTAGTCTCTGGACAACCAGGTTTGCCTGTGTCCAGTTTTCTTGTCCACACCGCGGTAACTGAGCCTCTCGTTTCTGGACAGTCAGGGCTGCCTGTGTCTAGATTCTATGTCCAGACTGGAAACTGAATCTCTCGTTTCTGGACAGTCAGGACTGCCTGTGTCCAGTATTTCTTGCCCAGACTGCGGTCTCTGCGCCTGTCATTTCTGGACAGTCAGGGTTGCCTGTGTCCAGTTTCGATTTCCACACTTTGGTAAGTGAGGCTCTCGTTTCTGGACAGTCAGGGCTGCCTGTGTCCAGTATTTTTTGTCTAGACTGTGGTTTCTGTGCCTGTGATTTCTGGACAGTCAGGGCTGCCTGTGTCCTGTTTCTATGTCCACACTGTGGTAACTGAGGCACTCATTTCTGGACAGTCAGGGCTGCCTGTGTCCAGTTTCTATGTCTAGACTCTGGAAACTGATTCTTTCATTTCTAGACAGTCAGGGCTGCCTGTGTCCAGAATTTTTTGTCCAGACTGTGGTATCTGAGCCTGTCATTTCTGGACAGTCAGGGCTGCCTGTGTCTAGTTTCTATGTCCACACTGTGGTAAGTGAGGCTCTCGTTTCTGGACATTCAGGGCTGCCTGTGTCCAGTATTTTTTGTCTAGACTGTGGTATCTGTGCCTGTGATTTCTGGACAGTCAGGGCTGCCTGTGTCCAATTTCTTTGTCCACACTGTGGTAACTGAGGCACTCGTTTTTGGACAGTCAGGGCTGCCTGTGTCCAGTATTTTTTGTCTAGACTGTGGTATCTGTGCCTGTGATTTCTGGATAGTCAGGGCTGCCTGTGTTTAGTTTCTATGTCCAAACTGTGGTAACTGAGGCACTCGTTTTTGGACAGTCAGGGCTGCCTGTGTCCAGTTTCTATGTCCACACTGTGGTAACTGAGCCACTCGTTTCTGGACAGTCAGGACTGCCTGTGTCCAGTATTTCTTGCCCAGACTTTGGTATCTGAGCCTGTCATTTCTGGACAGCAAGGTCTGCCTGAATATAGTTCCTTTTTCCAGATTATGTGCCACAGAATGTCCTAAGCAAGGCCAAAGTAGGTCCATTTTATCTCAGACTGGCTCTGTCGCAAAAGCACCCAAGCAAAACAAGTGCAGTCTATTTATAGTTCTCCCAGTCCCCCACACCAGAAAACAAAACCCCCCAAAAAGAAACAAAACTAAGTATTCAAATAAAGGTAAATCCTCCCAAAAAGAAACAAAACTAATTATTTAAATAAAGGTAAATCCTCCTTATCTCCCTGTTCTCTCTCTCTGTTGATATGCCACTACCTTACCGCCAACAACCAACAAACCGTGAATAACAGCCATTTTGAGAGCGCTCTCCATTCACACCACAATACTCACTCATACCTGTTTGAAGTATATGAATGTGTATGAAATTAGGTAATAGCAGTTACTAGTCAAACCCTGAGTGTGCACCCTCAGGAACTTGTCTAGCAACCGCTCAATGGAAGGTGTATGAATGTTGTATTTTCTGTGCTACATGTACCCCATGACAGCCTCCTCTGTCACACTATGCTAATTGATTCTCTTGGTTCTAGACAATCAAGGATGCCTGTGTCCAGTTTCTATGTCCAGTATTAAACCACTGAGCGTGTCGCCTCTGGACAGACAGGTTTACCTGTGTCCCGTTTTCTTGTCCAGACTGTGGTAACTGAGCCTCTAGTTTCTGGACAATCAGGGCTGCCTGTGTCCAGTTTATGTGCGCAGAGTTATACCACTGAGCATGTCGTCTCTGGTCAGCCAGAGATTAGCCAGGTTTGCAAATGCCCAGTTTCTATGTCCAGTGTTATACTATGTCCGTTTTATATTTCCATGTCAACACAGTTTTTTCTGACAGTGTACTGTCTGGGAAGCCAAGTCTGACTGTGTCCAGTTTCTATGTTCAGCATGTTAAGCTTTTCTGCATGTCTACATTCGTGGGGGCATTGTGGTTCCCATCCGGTCACAGCTGAAAGCTTCTTTTGGTTCTAAAGTCAGAGTTTTAGCGGAGAATGCAGAGAACGGGTCCAGTAGGTCGTTTCGGGTACCGTGTTCAGGGCATGAGCATGGCACAAGAGTCAGCGATGTTCAGCTTTGTGTCTAAGGCGAGTACCAAGGTGTGAGCTAAACTCAAAAGCATAAAATAAAAAAACATCATACCTTGTATCTCAGTTTTGTCTCCTTTCCATGGATTTTCAGGTGCTTCTCTCTTGCTCTGTGCTGTCGCACCCTATTTAAGCTTCTGTAAATCTACAGATATTGACCTCATCTGATCTGTTACAGTTCACCACAGAGTCTATTCATATGCATGTTGTAATTATTACTTTCCTACCTGTGGCAACAAAGATCCCAGTTTTAACAGTTTTAATTTACAGTAATATTAACAGTTGTTATTCCCCTGAAATAATTATACAACAACAATCAATGACCTTGTTAACTAAAATCAAAAATATTTTTTTTGTCCTATTCGTGGCATCCTTATAATCAGCATCGGTGTACCTTATCGATTTGTATTGAATTTGGTGTGGACACTGGGTCCTGTTTCTACATCTATACATAAATATCAATAACAAAATTTAATGCAAAATACCAATGAAAACATATTAAAACTGTATAAATCTTACCATATTCCCTAAATCATATTTTATGTAAGGTTCACTAAATAACTAAAATAAAGCTTATACATTGTCCTTTGTTTCTCTGTGTTAACTATAGTGCACCTTGGAATTAAAGTATAAACTTTGGGCTGCCTGCTGAAAGACTTACTACAGGATTAATACAGAATAAAAAATCAAATGTAGAAAAAAACAAACCCACTGGACCTTTATTTCCCAAAACTCTTAAAACTACTTGTGTTTTAGAGAACAATACCATTACTAATCCTGAGGGATCTGTGCTGTGCTGAGGGCTCCATGCTGTGATCAAGATCTGCTCCTCTAGTAGGTGGCTGTGAAGGAGGGACGTGCCTCTCCTCCAATCAGCACTGCTGCTCCGGTACACGGCTGTGCTGCCTGTGATGAGTGGCTTGAAGGTGGGCGAGTTGGAGGAGTTGTGGAAAAACACACTGTTGGCCACTTTTTTGTCCCACAAACCAGTAAGTAGCAAAACAAGATCAGCCTATTCTTTATTCAGACCATCAGGTTGTGGTGTTTTTAATACCAGATCATGCAGAATCACACACTGCAACGATTTCCCCTCGATGTTATATCCCTCTGTGAGATTGAGGTGCTTTACCCGGATTTTGAAGAAGAAGTTAAGGTGTTGACTTGATATCACAGAGCAATAATAAAACTGTGATATACAGTAAGCTTTTTACTCACGCGTCAGCTGCACGGATCTGCTTTGCTGTGAGTTGAAGGCGAGAGGACGTGGGTGGTGTGGAGATCGTGGTGGACGAGTAGCCATGATCCTCCAATCTATTCTGCTCTCCGACAGGTGGACCCCATGCTGACCCCCGCGGAGCGTCACCTGAGCAAGATGCAGAACCACGGTTACGAAAATCCCACCTGCAGGCACCTGGAGCAGATGCACATCTAGCCCCGGCCGGCAGGGGGCGCGGCGGAGGCGAGAGAAAATACTACTGACCGATAACGGAGCTGCAAAGGTTTATTCCGCGCTGAGAAGAAAAGCTAAAAGACACAACTTGTCACACCTGAAGAAGGCAAAGCAGCCGAAACGTTGCGTCTCTTTTCTTTTCAGAAAGGAATACATTGACCTGCTCCTCTGCGGTCAGAACTTGAGCTTCACCAGCGAACCCGCTCGCTTCAGAAACAGCCCTCTTCATCCATCGGGAGCACATTTCAAAGACTTCAATAATGCTACTACTTACTACTATTGTCCTCTAGACCGGAATTTCGTTTCTTTTTACGTGCAAAAATCATCTGGATAGAACAATGTAAGATATTCAAAATTACTCTGGAACACAAACGTCAATTATTTCAAATGGGTAGCTGCGTCAGCATGCGTAGGCTGCAAAGGAACAAGTTATACTATAACTTATAGGTTTATTCCATGCTGAAAAAAAGAAGAAAGAGAACACAACGTTTCGGCCGTGGAGCCTTCTTCAGGTGTGTCAAACTTCACACACCTGAAGAAGGCTCCACGGTCGAAACGTTGTGTTCTCTTTCTTCTTTTTTTTCAGCATGGAATAAATCTATAACTTGTTCCTTTGCAATTATTTCAAATGTTGAGTTATGACTGACTATGATTTAGTGTCCTGTTCTCGTGTGGCGGGAGGGCACTCGTTCACAGGGCAAAGCAAACTGATCGGGAGCGAAATGTCGTGGGTAAGAAAAACAAAATTGCCGCTTTAACGTTTCATCTCAAACCTGTTTTCAAAATGACACAATATCTATCAAAAAGATGTCGATCTTTTTTAATAGATTAATTGTTTATGAAGATTCTTTGTACCGATCTTAACGTGAAGTGAAACAAAAATTTAGGAAAAAAATGACTATAACCCGATGATGAATGTTTTCCGTTCACTGTCAAACGCGAACGTGAGGAAAGGTGGTTTTCCTCGGAAATTTCTTTACCTGCTCCGTTGCTTTCCAGGGAAAACCCGGCTCAGGACGAGGAGGGCTTCCCGGGCGCTGAGCGGGTCTTTTTCGGGCGGTTTTGGCGGCGGCGAGGCAGCCCTCAGGGCTCGACGCCCGGCGCCGGGCGGGAAGCGCTCCGCGAGCTCCTCACCCTGCCGCCGCGCTCTTCGACTGCCCGCGCGCCTTCCGCGCCTCCTCGAGCTGCCGCGCTCGCTCCCTGTCTCGCGCTCGCTCTGGAAGGTTCGGGAAGGTTCATTGTTTGATAAATAAGGGAATTGTTTCATTTATGAAAGGATTTTGCTCGCCTATGATCTATACTTCCCATTTCCTTAAAATAATTTGTTTCATAAGACAGGCCATCCCAGTAGGTTTAATGTCACGAATAAAACATCATTTACGATTTGTGAAAGAGTGAAGACTGTCAGCAGCTGTCTTACAGAGGGAACACTCCTAAACGATAAAGGATGGGACCACACAGTCCTCAGAGCGGCACTGAAGAAGAACAATCTGTTTTTGTAAAGGAATACATGTGGGATACAGCCAATTCAAAAGTTTACATACAGTAACTTTTACATAAAATGTAAAAGTTTTACACTCATTGCAAAATATAGAAACCTAAACAAGACACTGTATAATACTCTATATTTATTTGTTGTTGTTTTTTTCTGTCCCTGTGCTGTGATCTTTTGGAATGGGTTTTCTGATTCTATTCAAATCAATACTGGGCAGGTCAATTTGCTAATAGGTAACAGGTAATGTCAACCAAATATCCAGAAGGGTCTCCTGAGTTTCCTTCTGAGGTGGGCTAGCAGTAGCAGGCTGGACAAAACCGGCTGCAGATGAGGTTCCAGCTCATGGAGCACAGACGACAGCCCTGCCCCTCTGACACAAGGACAGCAGCCTGGGTGGTGGAGGGGATGACTATACCGGGTTTTTTTCAGCATTTCCGATGGAGAGAATTAATTGGAAGTCTGTTTGACAATTGGGGATGCCAGAGACACAAGTTCATCATTCTTGGATGGCATTAAACCTGAAAGTTAGTAAGCGTAAATGTATTCTTTTTATTCATATATAATATTATCTGGAGTGGCGCAGTGGCTGAAATTGCCGCTCTGGGGTCCTGGATTTGACTGAGAGGACTAAATGAGGTACTTCAGCGAGAAACTGGGAGTGGAAGTCAGTGGTAAAGTCACTCATAAACTGAGGCTTGTCACAACTACCATTACGAAGCAGGACAGTAGAGTAGATCTGCTCTCTTAGTGAGGTTTTGGAGATGAAGGCGGATGTACACCACTGTACTGTATGGGGAACGGATGGGCTCAGATTCACCTCCCGTTGAAATGAATGTTTCCTGTACTGTGCAGCACCTGCATCCCCCGATGAGGGTCAAATGCCAAACTCTGCTTTAAGGCATATGCAGTACATACCCGTAATGTATTGATCTAACCCGCTACCTCAAGCCAAGAAGATGCACAAACATAAAAAACACTCTTAGATGAAGGGCAGCACATGCAATGTGTGACGCACATTCACGCGTTTGTTGCTGTTGTCAATCTGTACACGAAATAGCTGTATGTTATTTTACTCGTCTGAAGGAGGTTAATCTATTTAATTTATCAACCTGAATAAAAGCTCAAACCCGCGTCTGCTGTTTAGGTTTTTTTTGTGACTTAATTGCAACTGAGTATCGCATTAGTAGTTGCGTACCCTTATCTAGTATATTTGATCATTAAATGCATGGTGAGATTAAAAACGAACATTTAATTGTCGGGGATATTCAGTTACAGATAAACACGACACAGACAGTGTAATTACATATTAACGCAATTACCAGATTAATGGAAATGTGATGCTGATGCAGAGCCCCTGCAGCTCGCGCTGACCGCAAAGTCCAGCTCGTCTCCAACTTTGGTCTTTCGCTGCAACTGAGCTCAAAGCCAGAGCTGACCTCCAGCTCGCACCGTTTTAATTAGTCCGCACCTGCGTGCTGCCCGCGAGAGGTCGTCTGAGGGGACCCCGCGGGTCGGGTCGTTAATTAGCTGAAGGTGTGCGAGGGGTTGAGCGGTGAAGGGGAAGACAGGAGAGGAGAGACAGCGGTGTCCAGTCCTGGCTCCGGCCGATAGGTCAGTGTCTCTTATTTTGGAGGTTAATGCACTTCTCTGAATTAAGCGTATCTTTTAATTAAAAAAAAAATAAATAAAGATGAGAGGTATTTCGCTCTATGGTCACTAGGCGATGCCCGGTACAAGTGCTTAAACTGCCGTTTTAAACCCTTATGGTTTCGTTCCGCTGACTGGCTCTGGAGGAGCTACGCAGCCGCCGTGATTAACGCCGATGAGTCTCACCTGGGGCGGTTACGTTGTACCGCCACACACACTCACGCTCTCGAGGTTTTGCACACAAAGAAAACCGCTTTATTGCAAAACAAGATGCATCTCATAGGCTGTTTTTTTTTTTACTTTTATTAAGTACAGTTATTGGCTTCCAACGCTGTAGCTGTCGGTACAGCCGGTCCTCCAGCGGGAGTCCAGGAGTGGCGAGTGTCCGCAGTGCCGGCAGGGGGCGGCGGGTTGGGCCTCTTAGCTGCTGGCACACGAGGGGGGGGGGAGGCAGAAAAGCCAGCACGCTGTTCAAGTCCTTCTCACACCTGGGGAGCTGCCTAATTGAACCTTAAAAGGTTACACACGCTTCGAGACCGCCTTCTAAAGCGTTCATCTCCCAAACGAGTTTTACGCGTTTGGCCACCCAGGTCTTGCGGCCAGGAGCTACGGGAGCGCTCGTCCTCATGCCCTAAATTAGCCTCCTGCAGCTTAGCTGTCCGTACAAACACAAACTGCACCTTCCCCTCTCGAACCTGTCGCCGCCGGCGTCCTTCTCGGCACTTGCAGCCCGTGACACGTCTGCGTTCAGGGGGGGCACATCCTCCTCGACCCGTGAACCCGCTATTTAAAGGCAAAGACGCCCACCCAGTTGCTGGAAAATATTCCAGGCAGCTAATTGAAGATTAATTGATAAGATTAATTTAAAAATGATCGAGGTTCTATCAGACCTGTCTTGGTGTGGCTTCTAATTACCTAGAAACGGCTAAAACGCGGACTTGGGTGATGAATTTGGCCGTGTGCGCTTCGTACACTTTGTAAACACAGCCTTTCAAAGGCACAGGTAACCCATGTGGAGGCAACTACCACTCCGTACTCTGTCATTAAATCAGGGACATTAATTTACAACTAATTGAGCCGTTGGTGAAGTAATTTATTGAAACGTTTTTTTTTCAAATACGATTCAGATCACAAATAGTACAAGGTTAGAAATTAGCATTAACCCTGTGCCAGAAATTAAGCATTAAGTCCTGTTTTTCTGGTTTGGATCAAGCAGTACGAATTATGCTGCTAGTGTCTGATAGGGAGCCTCACCTGTGATTACTGTACATGACTATTTGACTAGTGGTTGACTGTCGGTACCTCTCAAGGGTCTGAGGACTTGAATCAACTACCATTGATGTACTGTAAGTTCTACACAGGAACACAACGTTTCATCTGTGAAGCCTTTTTCAGGTGTAACCTAGCATTTTGATGACTTTTTAAATTGCTTCTACACTGTGTAGGAGATCACAATGACAAACATCTTCAACATTTCTTTTACTACATTTACACCTTAAGAATGTTTTGGGGACAGACAAAAGGTGAAAATCCACAACATTTGGGTAAGTGAAACTGACAATGATTTTTTTTTAATTGTAACAATTACAAATATACTTCCTTTAGCAAAGGGAGAGAGAAGGTTAAATTGGTTTTCCTGCCTCCCTCCCAGTACATTAAAATACACCCTCAGAAAAATTAGAATTCAAACTTCATCCGTGGTGACGTTAATGAAAAATGAGTTCAAACAAGTGTGAAATTATATATCAAGAACACAGAACAATTATGTGAGATACTCAGTTCAATTACTTCTTAGTGTTTGCTGTGTAGTTATTTACTGTCTAAAAGGGATTTATGCCTTAGTTCATCAAATCATTAAATTCAAGGCCAAATGACATGAAACAATGAAAATGGGACAAAAAACTAAATGGATCAGCTCACCCAGGGACTAAAGTATCATTTAGTGCTGTAGTCCTGCCAACAGTGAGCTTAGACTGAGCAGTATCATTGGTCAGCTGGGACCTGTATTTCCCAGGACTGATGATGCTGTCTCCAGCTGGCCAGGTGAGGCCAGGTGCCTCAGACTCACCTCTACAGCACAACTCCAGCCGATGTCAATGAGTCAGTCCGAGCCATGCAGGGAGCAGAAGTCGGATCTCAGACCCCTGCACCTAAACGTGAGCTGGGCAGACTCACGGCACAGGATGGCTGTCTGGAGCAGGCATCAGAAAACTGCTTTAAAACATTGAAAAGCAAATGCAAACCGCAGCGGAAAATCAGAGTGATATATTAAGACAAAATCCCCCAGGTGGTGTAAAATACTGCTTTGGTGGCGCAGGGACCTATCAGTTTGATAAGGATTCTCCTTCACTACTGCTGTCACCTGTGGGCTGTCGATGCTATCCTCTTCAGGTGGCGCCACATCGATTTTCCTGCTGTTTACTAAGGCAGGAACGATTAAAAGATTAGCGTGAAGTACTGGACTGTGTGGAGGCTCAGGAGCTCAGCGCTACAGGGGTGGGCTTCAGTTTAAGTTCAGTTGCAATACGAGCAGTACAGGAACTCGCAAGGCCAAATCCACACTTGCATACAACCTTCCACAAGAGAGAGCAGGGACGTTCCTGCACGCTAATGGCATTAAAATCCTTCAGAGACATGACTGTAAAACCTGACTTTTAATTGCTTTATTCCTCATTAAGTGCGGCACCCTCAGGCTGTAACAACTTCTTTTACAGTTACCTTGAGAACTGGAGCCTAGAGAGTGGTGTGGAGAGGGGCAGCAGTACTCCTGAAGTCTGGGCGACGAGGAGGAGAAATGGGAGCCATGAGGGAAAGAATTAGCACTGGTTTACAATCCCCTGCAGAAATGGCTGTCCTGCATCCAGTGCAATAACTAAATTTGCTATTGCAGCATGTAAATTATTACAGCTTGGTGAGTTATACAGTATTTGAAATCCCTTTATATAGCAGTGCTATTGGGGAAATTACCATCAGATCTTGTGAGAAGTGTTACATAGACATTTACTTGTGTCAGCTTCCTGTTTGCTGTGCTATTTAGCAGAAAATTCTAATCCCACTCAAAATAGTGCCTGTACACAAAATCTGATGGTTGGGGACAGCGTACGGTATATAGCCTAAATATATAATTATGCATTAACCTATGCAACTCAAATGTTCACCTCCACATTTTTGTACTGGGTGTTTGAAGTCACGGAAAAGAGTAAAAAAGAAAACATTGCAAAACTAGGAAACAACATCAGAGTGACTGTTTTGCTGGCTGGGGCTGCCACCCCTCTGAGACAGGGTTTGTGGGACCAGCAAGCCTCTCTCGGCTCTCTGTGCAATATCTGCAGCAGTGTGTCGGGGCTGGCTCTGCGGTCTTTACTGTGTTTGTTGGGCAGTGCGAGGTCTCAATGAAGATGCACACAGAGCCCACAAGTGTAATAGAGAGAAGGAAAAGCATTCTGACAGCCACAAACATAAATCCCAAATACATTTACATTTCAATCCAACAACAGGCAGAGATGCAAGGCAAGGGAAAAGTGCTGATGTTTCAGGAGTTTAGTTATTAGATTTGACTTAGCAATAAATATTACTGCAGTGGTGTTGAGTAACACAGCTCATTGCACTGTGCGTTTTTTTTTTTCATTTTGATTTCCCGAAAGCAGTATGCCGGGAATTAAATCAATCAGAAGTTTGCCTGGCAAACTGCTTCACCGGCAGACAGCCTAAAACTCTGCCTGTGATTCTCAAAAGGTTTGATTTTGTTAAGAATCGCAATCATTTGTAATGAGTAAGTCAAACGATTCCGAATGAGGAGGCCATTCAACCAACAAAGCTCTCTCTGTAATGAATAGTTATTTTGAAAAAGACTAATTGGATACAATTTAAATAGCATAACAAATCACATGACTCCCTACAATCAGATAACACTCAGGTATCCCAC
Source organism: Lepisosteus oculatus (assembly GCF_040954835.1). Lineage (NCBI taxonomy): Eukaryota > Metazoa > Chordata > Actinopteri > Semionotiformes > Lepisosteidae > Lepisosteus > Lepisosteus oculatus. The sequence continues at coordinate 5,927,449 of NC_090718.1, read as the reverse complement.
CACACGCACCCACAATTCAAGTCTTCTATAATTCTTTATTTCATCAGAATTATACTCAACGTATTCTTCTAAAATTGCTATGAATGCAGATACATGTAGTAGCGTTATCACTTCCCGGCAGATCTCAGAAGCCAGACAAGGCTGGTCCAGGTCAGGACTGGGATGGAGGACCTCTTACAATACATTATAAGTGTTGAATTCATAGGACAGAAGTGTTTAAGAGAATTGTTTTATTATTTAATATACTTACTGAGAAATAAAATTCTGTTGGTATGCCTGTTTTTCTGCACCAGGTATAGTGCTTAAAACATCATGAAAGGTTACATTTTTTTTCAGTTAGATCAGAACTGGGTAGGGAAAATAGGTTTCAGTCCAAAAGACAGTTGTACTGTCACAAAACTGGGATCGCAATTGGTGGCCTAAACAATTCCTTTGAGCTTTGCGTAAGTGTAAACCTTACCTTTCAGCTTTTAGGAAAAACTGAGATTTATTTAAGCTGTTTTGTATTTTTGATAAATGAGGACACATTTGCAATACTTCTTCTCTGTCCACATAGTCCCCATTAAACGTCCCCAAACAGGTGAATATGAATCCTGTTTTGCTTTCTGTACCTCTATTGCCTCTAGCTTGATTGGTGTCTTTGTACTTTTATAATTGGTTCCTGTAAATTAGGAGCAAATTCTGCTCAGGAACAAAAACGAAGCATAGAAAAATATTCTTCCGAGTTGATTAACTGTAGTGCCCAGGTTCAATTAAAAATCCTGTACTACAGCCTTTCATCAGCTTTTTGTTAAGTGGAATTTCTGAAATACAAAAGCAATTATCACATCTTCACCATCCACAAAGGAAGATTTGGGGAATTGCTAGGCAGCAACATTTTGGGAGTTTGGGATGGCTGCTTTTCTGTTGCTTGCAGTGGGCTTTTCTATGATGCTATGTTTGCTCATGTGATAAAGTTCTACAGAAACGTGTAATCAATCAAGAAAGCCTGATATGCACGTCTCATCTTTTTCTTTTCGTCCAGAGTAGAGTATTAATCACATGGTATAATCATCAGTCTAGCCAAATGTAAAGGGCAAAATCATGTCTCATTTGGGATCAGCAGCCGATTGTCTCCAGAGAAGCAGGGCCCGAGAAGGAAAAGAGACTCACTCCCACCCACTGTGCCACACTCAGATCACAAGAAACAAACGTGTACACAAGCCCCACAGTGGGACACAGTGAAACAGAAACACACATGCTGGTGTCTGCTGGGGAGCGGTCTCCAGACGCTGGGAGACAGGGCTGATATTCGCACCTTGGGGGGAGGATGTCCTGTTGTGGGAAGGCTGGGCAGTGCCTCTGCGTTTACCTTTGTGGGCAGTGGAGCTTGTTTGAAAATAGTAGCCTGGACTTCCCTAATCCCATTTACAGCCCTGACAAATTACCCCCGTATCTCCCCAACCACAGGAAAACATTCTCTTTTGCCTGATTAAGGACTAATTTGATTTTAAAGCCCAAAAGACATGCTTTTGTTCGGATGATAAAAAATAGAGTGCTTTCATTGTTTTTGAGTGCGTGTTGTTCCCCAGTCGCGTTCTTAACTGTCCTTTCCAGGCTGAAATATCCCACCCGTCAGCGCGCTGGAAGAGCACGGCTCAGGAAGGGGATTGCTGTGGTGTCACTTTGCTTTTGTCTTCAAATGAGAATGACCTTCTGTGCTCGAGGGAGGGCTGCCAGATTGTTTGTTTTTCCCCCCCAGAAAAATTCTACACATTGTCGAAGCGCACAGCTTGGCCTGCGCTCATTAGCTGTCGCACCGCTGTTTAGGCAATCTGCTGTGAGCAGCAGGAGGGGACCCTGCCTCTGTGCTGGTCACCTGTGCTTGCCACACAGTGCTGTGGGCGTTGTTGTCATGTGTGACCATCGTCAGGCCATCAGACAGCTCGCTGGCTTTAAAGGGGCAGCAGGTGTTTGCTCTGCACCCTCTGCTGTGCTGGACCCCCCCCACAGTGCCAGGCTCAGACGGCGGTACAGATACTGCACACCACCAAGCAAACTCATTTTGGGCGTTTTTACTCATCCGCTCTATTTTTGAATAGAAAATGAACCAGCGCAGTTTGCAGGGAGCAAAAAAAAGTGAGCGACTTGGAATAATAAACACTCAAAGATCCATGTCTTGCACTCTCAACTTTCCCAAAAACATGGCTCTGATTCCTACAAGCCTCTTCAGGAAGTCCTGTCATTTCACCGGAGAAGTGGAAGGATTCTTAAAGGGTGTCCTGCATGTTGAATAGGACACCCCAATCCTGTAGGGTTTTTTTTCATGTTTTCCTAGCGATGAAGAGGAAGAGTTTTCCCTGTTTACTCTGAGGGATGTGGGAGTCTGGAATTAACCACATTGTTGAAGCACATTCCTTGGAAATCTCTATTCAATAAGCTGCTAGAAGCCAAACTAACCAGGTAGTCTTTTTGTTTTTTTTTCTGCCACAAGCGGTATGTCCTAATATTCCCCAGAGTTTGAAACGACCGAAACATGTGCTCTTAAAACAACAGGCTAATACACTTCACCTGCAGTGACCTTGGGTTTTTTCTGAAGCCCTAAGGTTTGTCTTTGCAAGCTGTTTGAAAAGAAGATAAAAACCTTCAAATTAAACTTTTAAACTGAAACCAGCCTATGGAGCCACGAGGTGGTGAAATAAGGTTAAACCCAGTCATTTTGCACATTAATATTGCAGTCAGGGAAGACCAGGCACAGCTTCGCCAGAGCAAGGTGTGGGAGGAATATGAAATGGACGCAGAAACAGTAAAGGCAATGAGCTGAAGGAATGCTTGCTAAAGTTCGATGTAAGACAATGAATGGTAGGGTGGAGCAAGCTTTTGTCTCTTGTATTTGATTTAGCAGTATTCCTGTTCTAACAAAACGCGATTTTACTAGCTGAAGCTATAATCTCTCAGCTCAAGGCATCAGAGTTTTTCTGAAAGGAATTGCAACCCTGTAGAGAACTCAGCAGCAATAGATGCTTTTGGAAAACCATAATCTGAACCCTTTTAGTCACTGAAAATCCTGAAAACATACAGTATCCTACCTAATCAAGGGCTCAGCTGCATGCTGGTCTCACTTGCTTTTGGTCCCTGACTGACTTCTCCAGTGTCTTCCCTTGGTCCGTGAAATCAGGAAAGCAAGTCGATTGGGTCTCATGGCCCTGTGGAAATTGCCTTTCAGCATAATCGCGCAGCTCAACGTTGTTAATCTAAGAGGGCCTTCGGAGGTATGAGGCTATATGACACCAAGCAGAAGAATTCAAGCTCGGGACGTGTTATCTGCAGTGTGGTGTGAAAAGACAGACGCCCCGCTTGATGTCCTGTATTTAGGGCCTTTATTGGGCCCTCAAGGCACGTAATTGAAAACTTTATCACAAAAACGGCAGCAGCTCCTGCCAGCTCCACCCCTGCCAGGCAGAAATTGATTTCTCTCTCTCTCTCTCCTTTTCTGCCTCTGCCAGGCTCCTTCTCCCTCGAATTTTCAAAATTGTGACTTTAATGCCGGTTGACGCCGTGGCAGGAAAACCTCATTAAGTCCTCTTTAGTGTTCGCTGTATCGGTAACAGAGGAGTCCAGCTGTTGTAAAGGCTGGAGGTGGGCTTAAGTGAGCATTCAGTAAGTGTTCAGAGCTGGAGGACAGTTTCCTGGTGTGTTTCCCACCTCCTGACTCTACGGGTGTGAGGGTTGGTACTGAAACCGAGCAAAGCAACAACGTGGTAAAGAAAGGGAAGGCCATTCAGAAGTGCCAGAGGAATCAGACCTATGATGCACAAAACAGAATAGTGTCAGTGGATTTTCCTTAAAGCGGTATTTGTGCTCCATTAGTCCATTAATCCCACCTTGTGGAGGCCTTCGGAGCAGCACAGTTAAGCACTGCCTTCATGTAAGACGGGAGAGTTTGACACCCAGCAAATCCAGACAAGTCTCCTGCTGCACACTGGTGGTTCTGGGTCTAAGCAAGTTCTAGAACAGAGAATGCAGTGCAGAGCAGAAAATACAGCAGAGACAATGCTGTACAGCACAGAGAGCAGACCAATAAACATGACTGTACAGCACATCATAAAGAACAATCAAACAGAGATCACAGATGTAACACAGTACAGAGTTCACAATGTATTGGAATGCTACACTACTGCATGGAGAAAAATGCTGGAACTCCAAACTTATACCTATCCTTGCTTATGTTCTTTTAAATCCACTAGGTGGCAGCATTTGTCAACATATCCCACACAAAGCGTGCTGGGTAAGGAATTTCCCCTTTTCCCCACTGAAACTGCGTGTCTTCCTAAACATTAACATAGCAGACGAGGGGGAGCGTCCACATGACCTGGAAATTTCCCCCCTTGATCCCAGAGTGCCTGCTATTTATTTGTATAAGCTGACCTGACACCTGACCAAATACTAACACGTGATAATGTGATTCCCCAGTGGGGCGTATCTCTCGCAGGCCATCGCAGGAGCAGGGCAAAGAGCAGCACATGAGCACAATCACACATCACATGTGTACAGAACTGTGTGGGTACAAGGCACACAACACACGTCAGGCTCACAGCCAGCACGTCTTTAGGCTCTTCATGGCTGAAGTGGGTTTCTTTCTTCGTTCTGCTGTGAGAAATGGAACTCTTCATTCAGGATTCTTGGATATTCATCCCTCATTGTAGAGTGACAGGGATGGGTCAGTGCATCTGACAGTGCTGCTCCAGCAATGCCAGGCTCTGCTGTTCTGTGTCCAGAAGGGCTGGCAGTGCCCAGGTCTGAAAGTCCTGCTCTAGCAGTGCCAGGCTCTGCTGCAGCCCCTGTTCTGGGTCCAGAAGGGCTGTCAGTGCCCAGGTCTGGTAACTGTTTTCCTGAGATCTGGAAGTGTTCTGGAAAACCATGACTGTGTGCGGAACAGAGATGGCCACACACCTTCTAGTGCCAGCAGCTCTGTTTGCAGACACATGGAGGAGAGTGAGCAGTAAGAAGGAGTAAGTGACGGTCCAAGAGATGTCTGGACAGACTGGGTCCCACTGAGGAGAGCTGAGTGAGGTGTGGGGACAGGAGAAGGAGGGGAAGGCAGCAGAGGACGTGTGACAATGTGTGTGAGAAAGAGTATGTCGGAATCCTGCCAGGTAAATCGTTCGACCATGAAGGTTTGGCAGGAAGAGGAATAAGTGAACCCACCCGGCTCTGCATTAATCATCCCGGAGGAGAGGAAGAAATTCGAAATTCGAAATTCAGGGGTTCAGTTTTTTGGGGGTAGAGCTGCTGCTGCTACATTCTCTTCCTTGTTCCGTGACCAGCTGATCCGCACGCACACCTGTTCACCAGTAGGGAACCAGAAGCCCTGGTGAGCCTGCAGATGGGCTCTCCTGTCCCCACGCCCTCACTCACAGACCCAGCCAGGGGGGATCAGGCTGGGTCTCTGCTCTATCACGTATGGCGATTCTCTATACTGTATGTGTTCACTCAACGGCTAGCAAAGGGTTGTGTCTGACGTATGTAGGATTCAGATTACGTAAAAACTGGCACATTCGAGCCTTTCTGCAGCCAGGGGAGTGGGTGTACTGTATTCCCAAGGCTTTGCTCTTAGTTTTAAAAACATCTCTTTCAACGTCCCCGATCATTCTTACCAAGAGTTGCTCCGTTCCTCTTCTGCCATCAAGCTTCAAGAGCAGTAAAAAGGTGAAGAAAAAGAGGCCAAGGGGCTGAAGTCCCTCTCCTTTTCCCACTCTTAAGCCTCCCAGCCAGGCTTTTTCTAAACACTGTCAGTCTCTCTGGATCCAGAAATAAAAGCCTGTGGTAATTAAAGCACTTTTTAAAAGGGTCACGTGTTGGCTCTCTGGAGGCAGTGATTAATATTCCCTCTCGTTCCATGAGAAGCTCACATGGCTGAACATTTGTTTTTGAATGAGTGACTTGTTCTCAGACGGTTTTAAAACACAACTTATCACTGTGCCTTTGGTGGTGACCTACAAAAGCAAGGCTTAAATGATGCATATCGTCAAACGTTCGCTGGCGTGTCTCGACGTATGAGTCACACTCTCAAGTCGAAAGAGTGGCAGAGGTGGCTGTGGTCCAGGAGGTCTGCCCATGCTGGCGTGGGTGTCCTCCCACAGTCCAGAAACATGCTGGTAGGTTAATGGACATCTGGGAAACTTGTGCCTGGTGTGTGTTTGCATCGTTTTGTGCCCTGCGATGGACTGGTGTCCCAGCCAGGGTGTATCCTGCCGTGCGTCTGCTGCTTGCTGCGATAGACTCCATTAGAAAATGGATGGAAGGTCTCTGGATTATTTCAGTTAACAAATAACTTGCTGAAGTGTCTGAAAATCAATAAATTAAGGGTGAAATAGAACACCTGCAGGGCCATGCTACTCTGGGACCAGGCTAGGCAGATATACGGGCTGCTACCAATATGCTAGTTACATACATCCCTGTAAATGTGCTTTCACTGGCATTCACAGTTGGGTATCTGCAGGTGTGGAGATGCAGCGAGGAAACATCTGAAATGATCGACAAAAGTAACCAAAGATATCAGGTGCTCAAAATCTGAAATCATGCGCTAAACTTGTGGGTGGACTGTCATTTTTTTCTCTCCTGAATAGTTTTTGCTTCAGTTACTCATGTTCTAGAAATAGCAGGCTGGATGATAATGAAAGCAAATTCTTTATATAACCCGGTATTCTTCTTTTTCCAGTTCCCTGCATCTGATGCCAGATTGTGTGTAACGATGTTTTTTATCTCTTCTATAGTAGAGTAAGAAAAAGGGAAAAAAGGGAAAAAAACTTTGAAAGTGAGGATGTGGGACTGCTTAATAGAAAACCTTATTCCATCACTGTTCCTTTGACAGTCTGTGAAGAAGAGCTCTTGCTTTGAAACGAATACAGTAGTTTTAAAACTCAGCTGCAGTCTTTAATTATGTTTTTTAATCAACACGATCTGAATGAGGTACTTGTGATAGTTTTTTCCCCGTCTTTCAGCCTGGCTCTTAAGAAATTGCGCTTGCTCATTTCCCTCTTCAGCCCCTGTTGCCTGGCAGCCCTGAGACCCCCAAGCCCTGATGTGTGGGCTGAGTGGGTGCTTCCGCAGCTATAGGGACAGGGGCGCCGACACATGTCAGGAACTTTCTGAAACACAAGGCAGGTATCGGCACCTCTGTTACCTGCTGATCTCTGCATGACGAAGCCGACGAAGACTCTTTTCATGAGGCTTCAGCACTGGCAGCTCAAGCAGTGGAGGTGCGTCTTGCCTGAGTTCTTCAGGATTAGGTCTGTGTGGGGGTGGCCAGCCTGCAGGCCCTGTAGAGCCTGGGTCGAGCTGGTGTTCAGGGGTCATCCTCAAAGGCTCACTTTCAATAACCGCCTATCTGAGCTGGAGCCTATCCTGGGAAGCAACAGGCACGAGGCAGGGGAAGCACAAACACGCACACACACGTGCCAGGCTCCGTCTTCCCTGGGAGCCGATTACCCAGAAGCCAGCACTGGGAGAACACGTAAACACACAGAGAGCACCCCAGGAATTGAACCCTGGGCCGCAGAACGCCCCAGAGCTGTGAGGCAGCACTGCTAATCACTGCGCCACAGAACTGCCCACAGTCTAACATTTTAGAGTTTATTCACGATTCCATTATAGCGTGAAGAAAATCAACACCAAACCTATTGTATACATTTTTTTTTGCGTTTGTGACCATATGGCTCCTTGCCTGTTGCTATTTTATACCTGCTGGAAGTCTGGCATATTGAGGTCATCCAGCAAATCGAGGGGATCAGTCATTTGCCTTCCCTGGCACACGGGTCTTTCACGTGCCCACACCCATCTCTGCGAAGGGATCCCTCGCTCGCTGCTCCGCTCTGCCCTGGTCTTCCCACTCCCTCCGGCCTCGCTCCACTCTGTCAGGCGGCACGCGAGGGATCCTTGGAAGTTTATGTGCCGTTACGTGGGTGGCGATAAAGACTTGCACCCACAAGAGCAGACTTGTCCGTGCAGCGCATCACTCTCGACGCGGGCTGAGGTCCCTGTCTGACTCCATTAGGAGTGCAGTGGATTAATGCATGACCCTGTCGGCCCTCCGTCGCAGACCCCGGTCCCTTCTTAATTAATCAGACGAAGGCTGTGTTGTTTTAAAGGCCAGGTACAGCCCCACGTGTTGGAGAACAGGGAGCTACAGCAGCCACAGCATCTGTTCAGATCTCACCTCTCAATCCCACTGCAGTGTGGGGGGCTGGCTGGGGCACAGGAGTGGTACCTGCAAAGTGGTGGTTGCTGTACGCTGGAATAAGTTGTGTAAATGGTGTGGCCAGCTCAGGAGTGAGGTTTCTTAATGGGGCTATTAAAAAGATGGGTCTCAGGAAAACAGACAGAAACTGGTGCTATTTATATTTAAAATGTGAAAAAATAAACTAAAACTTAACCCTTCTTCTGAGCCCTAATGATTCTTTTCAGTTCCCTATCTGGAAGCACAGCCAGGCAACAAAGCTGCTTACTGGCTTCAAAACACATCTCTCTTTTAAGCTTCTAAAAAATCTTATGCTATCATGTTCTAGGGCATGTCCTATGGTTATGCCTTTATCCCTCTGATGCAGCTAATCCTGTGCATCTCAGAGGCTCTGCTCTCTTCCTTGTCAGCAGAGGTAAGCTCTTCAAAGGAAAAGGTAAAAGTTTATTCCATACTAAAAGGAAACGAAAAAGAAACACAGCATTTCGTCTGTGGAGCCTTCTTCACACCTGAAGCTGAAATGCTTTGTCTCTTTTCTTTTCCTTTCAGCATGGAATCGACCTTTACCTGTGTCTTTACAGCCTACGCATGCTGATGCAGCTCCCTACTTGAATATGTTTCCTTCTGTCGGTTCAGGGTGTCTATTGAAATCTCAGCACTCATTTCTAATTGATTGGGGATTATTTTTTGTGCCCTGCCGAGCAACAGAAAAATATTTTTTTTATTCCAAAGCATTTCTGAGGATTTTAATAACACACAAAAAACTGATACTGTGTTAGTGGAATCTCCAATATTAGGGTTTGCAAGCATCTATAAGGTAGCAGGACGTTGCTCACGGTTACATACGAGGTGCCCCACGAGGTGCTGGGGTGAGCAGTCGTTTACAACTGACACCTTGCAAGGTTTTAGCAGACACTGGTTTTGCTTGGTGCCGGTCTATCATCAACCATCCCAGCAGGCGCCTTCCTTCTTGTTTTCAAAGAGGTCATTCGTAAAGAGAAAACATCACAGAGTGTTCGACACAATGCATTCCAGTTGTCTGGTGGCCTGGGTGTACAAGGTAGTATTCAATCTTTAATTTAATGCTTTGCAACCCATTTATAAGTGCTGAAGCATTCAGTGTGTACAGTGAAAAAACAACCCTGCGTTAATGAAACTGGTGGCATGCCAAGCTGTTTTTCTAAATCTTCGCTCCACGATTTTCTCAGTCCTCTAAAGTCATTCATTTTGCTGGCGGAGATCTGATTGGATCTGTGCGACATGTCACAGGCAGAGAGGCAAATGGTTCTTACTTTTTTTTTCTGAAGACATTCAGCTAATCTCTCCCACGGTGTCGCTCTTTGGATGTTATTTCTTTGTTTCAGGATTTCAGTCAATTTCAAATCATTTTTTCAGGTTCTTTTCCAGTACTAACACTTCAGAATGAGCTATGATTTCTGTTGCCTTTGTGCATTTCTGCTTTAACTGTGTGTTTGACTCTCAAGGATTGAGGAAAGATTATGAAGAGAAAGCTATTTGTCCCATCTTCCTCTTTTGGCTGCTTATAGCTAATTGATCATGATGCAAGAATGCTTTCTAAACCTCTAAATGTTATATTTCCATGTTAAACGAAAGTCGTCAATGTTTTTTGTTCAGACTGTGCAGGATGAATATATTAAAATGTATACAAGACAGATACCATTCATTCAGATCCAGTAGAGAGGTGACTCATGGAACGGAATTCATCTTCACAAACTCAGTGGACCTGATTGAAAAGAAGTATTTTTTACTTCTTGTTATCTCTTATTAGAAGCTCTCTGAATAGCTTATGTATGTAACTCACACTTAACATTATTTGTACGAATAACATTCTCCAAGTGAATTGGACTTGTAATGGGGAACATAGGCTCAGGCTTTTGGGAACAAGGGTACCTGCTCTCTAAAGCGTGGAGATTAAAGAGTCTTTCTCACTAAATGTCACATATGTTTTCTGACTTACTTCGCAAGGTCAGTCTTTGTTGGCAGCTCAGTTTAAAAAAATAAACATATGAAATTCCAGAAGGAGTAGTACTATCTGAAGTGACATCATTAAACAGTAACGGTATAGTCCAGATGGAAGAGGGGGCTCTTTGTGTGAATTAAACAGAAAATCAGATAAAAGCCAACTTCTGGTGAAGGCCTTGCTGTCTTATATCATAGCTGAACCATCCACCCTGTTCTTGATTGCTCTATCCTGTACAGAGTTGCCAGAGCCTATCCCAGCAAGCAACAGGTGTAAGACAGGACACATCATGGGCAAGTTGCCAGTCCATCACAGGACACACAGATAAACACCAGGGCCAATTTTCCCAGAAGCCAATGAACCCACTAGCATGTCTTTGGACCGTGGGAGGAAACCAGAGCACACAGAGGGAATCCATACAAACAGGGGGAGAACAGCATCCCAGGAAGTGAATCCAGAGTCCCAGGGCTACAAGGCAGCAATGCTGCAGTGCTAACCAGTGTGCCACCATGTGTCCATCTCCCAAGAGATCAAAGACACAAAGAATTGGAGAAGAGAGTTATTCCAAGGTTTTATTTTCACTTTGATGATTGAGGCGTTCAGATGCTGGCCTCCGTGCTGTATGGGACAGACTCTTATTCTGAACTGTTACCAGCAGAAAGTTTTTTAAATAAAACAAATCTTTCATTCGGCAGTTCGGCATGACGTTTATTCCGATATTAATAGTGTAATTTCCGGGCATATCTGAAGAGCTTGTGGAACAGCTATTATCACTAATGAAGCACAGATTGATGGATGCTGAATGATTCTTTCCCATCAAGAGAGAAGATAATTACTGTCACAATTAAAACAAGAGCTCTGGGAGAATTCCCTTTTCTTTTGACTCCCACCTCTCTACCCCCCGTCCCCAAACCCCCCCTCTTTAAAGATTCCAGTTTCATCTGAACACCGAGGATGAGGGATGTGTTCCGAAGATAATGAAAGTTAGTAGAAGCAACAGACCCATAGGGAGAGACAAAATCGTTTGTGTTTTTTCCGATCAGCAGAGATTCTCCGACAGAGGCTTTCTGCAAGCTGCCGCTTTTGTTAAAAAAACACCTATTGGTAACAAGGGCACTGGCTGAGAGATTCCTCCCCCCACTGTCGTTGTCTAAGTGGGTGGTGACTGACAGCCCCCCCCCGAGTGCTATCGCCATTGGCGTCACCTGATCTGCACACCCCTCCTTGCAGCCCTGCGCCGCTGGGGTATCCGAGCTCCTGTGACGGGCGCATCATTTCTCTCTCGCTGCCCCTGATTGAGCTTCCTGGGTTTTCCAGGAATAATCAAGGCTATTTTTGTACCTACCATTTCAGGTGTCTCTTCATTTAGCAATAAAATGATGTGCCGGGGATAAAGGGCTAAAAAACAAAAATTGCAAAAATTGCAGCAAATTCAGTCACCTGGCAGTAACAGGGCAAATTATTGTCTTTCTATCTAGTTTTCAGTGCTTTCAGCACACGTGGTGGGAGATGTTAAAAGGTTTTTTACCATCTCGCAATTTTCAATAAAAGCTCTGAGCTTTTGAACTTTGCTTTGGTGAACATCAATAGCTATAATAAAGCTGATGGCAGCCCTCTAAAAATTTCGCCGGCTCTGAGGCCTGTGGAGATCTGTGAGATGCCAAGTCACTATGACCGCAAAACAGCTTTTTAAAGTTTCCGTCCTCCAGAGACATTTATATTAAAACCTGTTTATTCGTCTACCTCCATCCATCCACTTTCTAATCCGTTTATCCAGGGCCCATCCCGGCAAACAACGGGCACAAGGCAGGGTTCACCCTGGACAGGACACCAGTCCATCTCAGGGCAGACACACAGGCACACCGGCACACCAGGGCCAGTTTAGCCAGCGCCACATGCAGCCCTCAGACTTTATCTCAACTCCTTTTATAGCCTACCGTGTTTACTTAATTCAGAAGTCACGGGATGGCTTTCTCTCTACTTTGTTTTGGAACATTTTTTGGGAGATCAGGCTCACAGCTTCCCAATCCTAGTCTCCAGCTTTATGTGGTGATACTCATGTGTTTTTCTCAGAGGGCAGCGGTGTGACAATAAGATCGAGGATGGTTTTGGTGTTGGTGTTCCACTGTTTTTCATTCAAAAAGGTTTGGGGGTAACAGATTCATAACTAAGAGGCATTTAAAATGCAATATGCTGTCGGTTCAAATACTCATTGATTGTGTTTTTTAAGCCTCTAGGCATAAGGACTTGTATAGTACTTAGGAAGAGGCTGTGGTAATTCTAAAAGAGAAGCCTTTCATGGACAAAATAGTATTGCTAGTGCACACAGTGTGCTGGATATAAGGACAGGTCAAGATGCTCTAGTTCTGTAAGATTGGTGCTGGCAAGGGAAGTATCTATGTGCATTATTCCTAGGCTCAGTAGGGAGCAATCTGGTTCTAAATGGATTATACTTGACAATGAGATATGATATCTCCAGCATGAATCCAACATTCACCTCAGCAATCAATCACTGAAGCAAGCTCACCTTTGATAGACCTATAGTGGGTTTTTACAGGGCGTCTGCATCCTGTGATATACTGTAGCACAGAATTATAATGAAGGCATCAAATTGGGAGGAAGAGAAAGCAAAGCTTAACATTCCAGTGTTAAAATATTGTTTTTGCATTTAAACAACTTCTTTGTGATAATATCCCCCTGAATCGGAGCCGGGTCTTTTCTTCTTAGCTGTAATAGCCTGTTGTCTGAGTGATTTAGTAAACTGCTGCGCAGTGCAGCCCGTCTCCAAATTGAGAGCTAATGGAAACGAAGCATCAGGGATGCAGTCTAATCCCCCAGCAAGTTCAGATCAGGTCTGTCCTTCTTCTTCTGAACTTTTCCTACAGGTTTCTCTGTCTCCCACTTCCATTACTTTCAGAAAAGCTTGGGGTTTATTTTTTAAGAGGCTTGGGAGGGTGGGGTGTTATTTTTAAGGCTGAAACAGAAAAGAATAATTTCTCTCTTTTGCCTTTCCTCCTTTCTTTCGGTCTATTTCCTACCACCAGCAGCAATAAGCTCATAATTCTAACACAGCAAGGCCCCCTGACAATATAGGAAGGGTAAAAGAATGCAGGTGTTCAGGTGAAACTGCAGAAAAATGTTTATTTTAAGGCTTTTCTTAACATTGACCTTAATGTGTAGTTTTACCGAAAGGTGATCAGAAAGGAAAGGCACTTTACCTCGGGTGCTGAAAAGACAGGGATGCGGTGAGCTTGCTTTCAAATAACTCGTTACGCCGAGGCCTGCCGTGCCAGCAGCAGCCTCATGAAATGAACATGGAATCTATTATCTGTTGACTACCAGCAGGGTTCAGCATAAATCACTGCCGGCTTATCTAACGAGGACATTGATGAAGGGGAGAATAAGAAACTGGGAAACCGGAAGTATGTGGCCTCCTGCTTTGTGAATACATTTCCTTTCTACCTGCATCGAACCATCTTCCCTTTCCTGCATCAAACATAATTCCCGGGGGCGAGAGCGCCGAGTGAGGCCTGTGGTCCTGACGGCTCTGATAGGAATCTCGCAGTCCCCTTCCGCGCGGCCTGGCGCCGTGGAGCTCACGTTGCGCCAGGTGATAGATGATCCTGCAGGAGGGGGTGTCGGAGGAGCTTGTCTGTGCATCTCATTTTCTCCCACTAGATACCGACTTAAAACTAAACCAGCGATTCTACACTCGCCCCAGAGAAAAATGCCCGGAAAGTTCTCCGTTTCGCCATTTAAGTACAGCGACATGCAATGGTCGTCATCCCATACTTGCTCTCAAGCACTTTTCTCCAGTCTGCGCACAGCTGCATTGTACAAGTCCCGTGCGCTTATTTAAAGGGAGCGGAGAATAAAAACCGGGGCCACAGAGGATCCCCAGCCTCGGCCGGAAGAGATTGTCATGGGATTGCCCATTGCTTGGAGTGGAGGGTCATCAGGCCTGAGTCCCTCAGAGATCTTATTTCTCCTATAACTCTGTGCCCACATGGTCACCTGTAACCGAACAACAGCCGTTTAATTCAGTAAAGAGCTTCGTGGCTAACTGTTCCCTCGGTGAGCTGAAGCAAATGAAATGATCGCTCGATGGCTTATTGTGCTGAGGAGCTCAGTGATTTTATCCTGATTTAGCTCCCAGCTAGTTCCTTGTGTTTCATTCTTTCTCTGAGTCATAAAACTGAGATTCTTTTGCTGCTGAAGGCGTAATTATTGATGCATACTGTACCTAGGTCACCTCCAGTCGTGGAAGTTGCTTTGAATAAGATTGTGTGCCCCCTGAGCAGGTTCTTTTTGATTTTAGATCTTGCTTGAACTTCTCATTGACTTGAAAAACAAAGCACCTCTTTATTCTCCGGGTGCCGCACGCTTCCCCACAACGTTACAGAGTCGGGGAATGAAAAGATAGACAAAGTTTGTTTTTCAAGCAGATGCAGGGCCTGGGTGACTCTGCCTGCAGAGACGTAAGAGCTGTGTTTGCTGACAAGGGTTCTGCAGGGGGAGCAGAGGAATATAGGCTGTCATATTACTGTTCAAAATGTGTATAAATATCAAGACCCGCTTCATGCTGTTGAAACAATCTGTCACCGTAATGGAGTTTGAAAAGAGGTGCGAGAATTTACCACTGCATCCTAGCAGTTGGCAATTAGTTGCAATGACTGGAGGGCACGGCTGGCAATTTTATTTCTGTCATGATATTTATCCTGGTTTGTAATATTTGAAGGCTGAGTATGAAACGAGAAAACAAATGTTGATCTTAATCGAATCAGACCGCCACTTCTGCGCATGCAAATTGCGTTTTTCTTAACCGTTAACAGAACTCGTCCCTCCGGCGGGGGGGAGGGTGACAGCGAGAGGCGGTGGGTTAGGATGCAGACAGGCAGCGCAGGCAGACGGACAGCCAGCAGCAGCGCAGCTCTGCCCAGGAAAATCAGGCCGGTTCCGGAAGGGATCAGCATCACAAGGCTGTTTTATCTTGTCATTTGCACAAACCACAGAAATGCAAATGACACTATAAAGCAGAGGAATGAGCACGGAATGGCTTGGCCTGTATACTTAATGCATCAATATCTGTCATGCTTTTATTTTTAGACTAAAGATTCTCAATTTCCAGCATAGTATCGAGTGGTATGTGATACCTAAGAAATAGCAGAGAGGTGGGGATGACGTATCAGGAACAGCCAAAGGACCATAAGTGGAGTGGTCACTCATAAACCCCCACAGGGTGGCCATGGCTGGTTGTAACACGACTGTTTCAGGACATTGTGGGGGATACACCTCGCGTGAGTTGTCTCCCAGCGTTCTCTAGAAGTGGCCGTTTTCTTCACCAATCAAACCCATCTCAAACCTATATTCAAAGTGGCTATCCTATTCGCTTACTGTGGAGCAGACCACTGGGGTGCAAAAACCAAAGTCTTTAAAATTGTTTTCTGAAATACTTTTATAACCAAAAACCTCAAGAGAGGAAAATATCATCCATCTATTTTCTAAGCAGGAAGAAAATGTCAATTTCAGGGCTGCACGAGTGCCTATCCCAGCCAGCAACGGGGGCAGGATGGAACACACCTTGGTCTTGCCCAGAAGTCTTTGGACCATGGGAGGAAACCAGAGCACCTGGAGGAAAACCACACAAACACAGGGGGAGCATGCAAACTCCATGTAGATAGTACCTCAGGTCCAGAACTGAACCCAGGGTACCAGCTCATGCTGAAATCAAATTGCCTCTCATTTTGAGCACAAATGATTTTGATTTATATGAGAAGCAGTCAGGGCCAACAATATCTTCCAAATCCACACTGCCCCACTCCTTTCCCCCAGCCGGTGGAAATGGATCATTTTCTAGTTCATAGACTGGATTTAAAATTGCAGTAACCCCGATAGTACCCATACTCTTTGAGGATAATGGAGACACAGTATCCTGGACCTGGCATGCATGTAACAGTTACTGTAAAGCTGACTAGCCTAAATGCTAAATGAAAGAAGACATCTGGGTCCCACAGGTGCAATGTGGGTGCTTAGGCTTGGCTGCAATATGAATTAAGCATGACACTGGGAACCCTTTGGTGACTCAGTGCAAATGTACGGCTGTATAATACATAGTGTCAGATTATTAGCCCCTCAGTCAGCACAAGTCTTACCAATAGAAAATAAAGGACAGGGAGGAGAATAGGCAGGTGTCAGAGGTGTCTATTAAAAATACACATTATTGGACAAGCTCTCTTCTCCCTCGTCTAGGCAAAGAGTGTCCAGCCCTGGTCCTGGAGAGCCGCTATCCAGCAGGTTGTCGCAACATCATCAATTAGTAAAAAACATGGAGCATATGTGAGTGGTGATTAATTTAGTAAGTTAATTGGTTCAATTAAGCCAGAAATGGCCAGCTGTGGTCCTTGAAAGCTATGTGAAAGGTGTTGTGATTTTCATTGAAAAAATGTTCAAATGATCCCTAAAGAACTCAATTGCACAAATCATTTGCTTAAGTGGTGAGAACACAATTGCTTTATTGTGGCTCTATAGGACTGGAGTTGTTCACTAATGCTGTAAGCTATTGTAAATACAATATTATCTCCACAAAGCCACATGCTTCCTTAAACTGCTAGTTACTAGGAAGAACACCTAATCAGAAAATGTTATGAATGTTCATTTTTGAAACATTAGGTATAGAGTTTGAGGTCAACTTGCTAATCTAAGAGCCGACCAGCTCCCACTGAGATGAAGAAGTCTAACTACTGGGGTTGTTTTGGAGGCTGCAGAGAGAGGTTCTACGTCTCCTCAGAGATCTGCTCCGCATCACCTGTCTTAGACCTTTTACACCCAGATCCCTACTGAGCTACACTCATCTACTTGCTCTTAGAGACCCAGGAGCCTCCAAATGACAAACTACTACAATCACAGCAGTTATACTCCTCTCTGGATCCTACTGCTACTAATAAAACTAATAATGCAGTAGAAAAGAAACTCCCTGCAAGTCTTTTTTTTAACCTTCTCCATGTTGATCTGCATTAGCACTGAGCCCAGCAGCTGGACTGGTGAAAGAACAGCACAGGTGTCCTATAATAATAATAGTAATTGCTTACGCTTACATAGCGCTTTTCTGGACACATCACTCAAAGCGCTTTACAGGTCATGGGGATCTCCTCCACCACCACCAATGTGCAGAATCCACCTGGATGATGCGACAGCAGCCATAGTGCGCCAGAACGCTCACCACACATCAGCTCTCAGTGGGCAGGAGAGCAGAGTAATGAAGCCAATTCTTAGATGGGGATTATTAAAAGGCCATGATTGGTAAGGGCTAATGGGAAATTTGGTCAGGACACCGGGGTTACACCCCTACTCTTTTCGAGAAACGCCCTGGGATTTTTAATGACCACAGAGAGTCAGGACCTCGGTTTTACGTCTCATCCGAAGGATGGCGCCTGTTTACAGTGTAGTGTCCCCATCACTATACTGGGGCATTAGGACCCACATGGACCACAGGGTGAGCGCCCCCTGCTGGCCCCACTAACACCTCTTCCAGCAGCAACCTTAGTTTTTTCCAGGAGGTCTCCATCCAGGTACTGACCAGGCTCACACCTGCTTAACTTCAGTGGGTTGCCAGTTGAGAGTTGCAGGGTGATATGGCTGCTGGTTATAATTACACAGGCTCTATGTCAACACCTGACAGATTTACCCCCCACCCCACACTCTCGCTCTGAACTGCAGGACCTTAGACAGTCCCCCTGGCCAAAGCTGTGACTTTCACCATCACATGGTCATGTCATGCAAGCAGACTGTCTTGCTGCTGTGATATAGGCTTGGGTCATTGTTATCCTTCATCAGAGAAAGTAAGGTTTTGGACTTAGTTTGGACCACTGGCAACACAAAGAATCGTCTAGAGACCAAAGAACAGTAGTGAACTCACACATCCTGGCGTGCGCCTCAGTTAGTTATTACCTCGGAAGAAAGGATAACTCTAACTTTTACCCACTGCGATTTTCTTGCAAGGAATTAACTGTACCAGAAAATTAGATAGGGGTTGATCTATAATTGGATCATTTTTTATAATGGTTCGTTTACAGGCAGTTAGATTGTGTAAGCAGCTGAAGAAAAGTCAGGGGAAGAAGCCAATTAACTTACCAGTATGTCATTGGATTGTGAGAAGAAGCCAGGGCACCCAGAGGAAACTCATGCAAACATGGGGAGAACATATAAGCTCCATACAGAGAGCACCCCAGGTTCAGAATTGAACCCAGGGCCCTCGTGTTACAAGATAGCAATGCTAACCACATGC
The DNA here is from genome assembly GCF_040954835.1 of Lepisosteus oculatus. Lineage (NCBI taxonomy): Eukaryota > Metazoa > Chordata > Actinopteri > Semionotiformes > Lepisosteidae > Lepisosteus > Lepisosteus oculatus. The sequence goes on along the minus strand of NC_090718.1, from coordinate 5,908,966 downwards.
CACCTAATTTTAAACATAATACAGAAAATGTGTATGAAGAAGTAGAAAGCTTTTTTGGTCGTGTTAGCTGGGGTAATTAAGTCTGCACGTAGATGAGAGGAAATCAGTGTCCCATTAAGAACTATGGGGGCAAAAGACCTGATCGTGACTGCATGGACTTGGAGAGCCCAGAATAAGAGTAACACTCTTTTTGAAACTGGAACAGGTACAATCCGTCACTATCCTGAACACCGCCCGGAGTGTGAACATTTCCCATGGACCAGGACTGGCAGGTGAAGAGCTGAGAGCTAGTCGATAAAAGAAACGTCTTCGAAATCGGTGAAAGTTTGTGAAATGTTGCAAAACTACCAAATTGCAGTTAACGTTTCCTGAACAAATCCAGGGAGTCTGCGATAATTGAGCCCATTTTAAGGGAAATGGCTTGCCTTTAAAAGTAGTACATGAAAAATCCCAGCGTCTTATTGGTTTAATTAATGCCTCCTCAACTGGACTTCATGTGGTTAATAATTCAGAATGTAATGTTCAAAATACCCTCAGCTGGAAACCCAGTAATTGTATTTAAAATTAGGACCAGACAAGCCACCATGAGCTTTGGAGAGATACAGAGCTGTCAGAGTAATTTGTGGTCATTTACCACTCCAAATAAAACTAGTTCTAATGGAATATTTGCTCTAAATCTAGGGCAGCACGATAGTGCCTACTGCAAATATTGTCTTGGGCCTGCAGCATGTATCTTTTCAGTAACTGTGTTGTAGGTAATGATTGCTTTGTTTTGCTTTATTATGATGCATCAAGCTTCTTAATGCCCACCGCAAAGAAGTGAAAACCACCCACAGCAGAGGACAATATTTTTATCCAAAGGGTTGTGGGATTCGGAAACAAGCTATCCAGCCGTGTTTTGTTTTAAGACGATACTCTCGCTTCTCTCAAGAGAGGACTGGATGAGACGCTCTGGTCAGTTCGTTTTCTAACGGCGAGCCACATCTCATTTGTATGTTTTCTTGTTAGCCCTAATTTTATTTTTTTCCAGGGCTCAGTATTTTACAATGGTGTCCTTTCTTGGGGTGGCATGCTGGGGCGCGAGTTAATACTGCACAGCCCGCTCAGTCCTGGGTCTGACTTCTGACTGCAGCGAGGTGGAGTTTACATGCTCTCTCTGCGATTGCAGTTTTTACCCACTAGCCATACCGACTGAAGTTGATTAGTGAAACTTTGATATATTCTCCAGGGCATAACGTGTAAAACTGTTGAGCAGAGCCTAGCCTTGTGCCCAGTGAGGTCTGAACTGGCTGCATGATGGGTTGTCGTGATTAATGCTCTGTGCTTCAGAATCTCCAGAAATAGTAACATTTGAATAACAAGTCATGCAGAAGATCAATTATACAGGGTGTTCAAACAAGCAGTAGAGCAGGACAGCTATGTGAGAGAGTGTAGGAGAGGCAGTGTGGGCCTGTGATCCTCTCTGGACAGCCAGGTCTGCCTGTGTTGTCCAGTTTCTGTGTCCAGCCTGTAGTCTCTGCGACTGTACTCCATCAGGGTCTATTTCTCCTTGTTTTCTGTCACCCCCGTCAGATACTGGGTCTGTGTGTATTATCTTTTTAGGGCCCAGTCGTATACAGTACTCCAGTTTGTACAGACGTGGTTGACTCTGATTAGTGTTTTTTTAGGCTCATTAGGGCTTTGTGATGGTATGAGCTCTTGACACAGTTTTTAGGTGCGGCCAACATTTTGCTCTCTTCAGTATCTTAAATATACACCTTACTGCACAGTTGGTATTGGTGTAGCTGCAGCCTATACACATAGTTTGGTGTTTATATAGAACTCTGTATCAGTTTTACCCATTTGGGACAACTCTTTGTGTTTTGATTTATTTATTCCATTTTTTCTAGTAGCAGTTCTGGCTTCTTGCCTCCTCAATTTCTGTGAGTGGCCTGTTTTTGTGTGCATTGATTTTTTTTCTTTTTAAGGGTGCATTTGTAGTGTTTTACCATTTCGGAGCATGGAACAGCAATACTGAACTGGAACATTTCTTGCAGAAACAATAAATAAGTTTAAAACAGTATTTTATTTTCCTTGATTCCTCTCTCGCCAGTGTTATGCTTTCATATCTTTCAAGATTCAAGAGAGATTAGAATCATTCGGCCTTTCTAAGCTGTCTCTTCAGATTTAAAAGTGGTTCCATTACAGGGGATGTGATTCTGTTATGGTACAGATAGCATAAAAGACACACATTTGAGTTACTCTTTGCGCAGCAAGCAAATAGCAATAAAATAGAAGATAGCAATCTTTCTTTTTTCCACAAATGGAGCTTTTTGTCACTCTGATAGTCTTTGCCAGACAGTTGATTTTACAAAGCTCTCGAATTTCCAGATGCAGCCGTCATTAAGGGGGACAGGCTCCTGCTGAAGACAAACTCTCTTCCAGCGAGGGTCAGGAAGCGCAGAACGCCTTCATGATTCCACTCATGCGAGAGCTCGCTCCCTGCATTCAGATTTGTTTCACCGGAGGAAAGAAAGCCTCCTGAATTATGAACTCTCCTGCAAACCCGTTGCCCTTCTCTGGCATTTTTTCTCCTCTGACTTTAGCATAATAAACACATTCACTTCTTTTTCTGCTTTCTGCTTTTCCACCCCTGCTCCTGAAATGAATCTTTCTGCAATGGAAAAATCATTTACTAGCATTAAGTGTGCCAATGAATAATTCAGGAGTTCATGGCCGCTGTCGATTCCTTTAGCGAATGAGGCGTTACAAAAGCATCTAACAGGAGGGAGTCTGTGTATGTGTGCACATGTGGGAACCTCTGCATAAATGTAATTTATATTGTCATCGGAGGGGTATTCTGCAATTTTTCCTGTGGGTTAGTTCAAGGGTAGGCAGGCGAATGCACTTGGCATGAAGAGACAAAATGAATCTTCTTATGCTGTTTGAAATAATATTTTGTGCAGGTCTTCTCACTAAACAGAATGAGTGGGCAATAACCTGTAATGCCTGAATCTGGCAACATCATGCAGGGCCTTACATAAACCGTCTTGCAGATATCAAGGGCAAGGCACCGCAAGGATAACTGGTTTGTTCCATTAGTTTCCAGGACTGTTCCATTAATGTACAGGGCTCTATATACTGTACACTGAAGTGGCTTTGAGTGGTCACTGCTGTGTCTGACCACTAAATTATCATTTTCTATTCATTGTGCATTACGGAAAACTTGTCACGCAGAGGGAAAAATGGCTAAAATGGCTGATTTACTTTATGTACACGTAGTTGTGCACAGGAAGTTACTCCTTTGTCCTTCTTGTCTCATTGTCCAGGACAGCACGGTGGCATAGTAGTTAGCATTGCAGTCTCGCAGCGCTGGGGTCCAGAGTCCAATTCTAGACCTGAGGTGCTGTCTGTGTGGAGGTTGTATGTTCTCTCCGTGTTCTTGTGGGTTTCCTCTGGGTGCTCCAGTGTCCTCCCACAGTTTCAAAGATATGCTGGTAGTTTAAACAGTTAAACAGGTGTTTCTGGAGGATTTGTGCTCACACACCAGCCTTATGCCTATTGCTTGCTGGGATAGGCTCTGGCTCCTCCACAACCCTCTATCAGATAAAGCAGTTTGAAAATGGATGGGTGTCTCCATGTCCGTTTTGATGGCATACTGTGACCATGTTAGATACTGAGGCAGTCAGTGGCTTTGGATTTTGATTCGCTGCATGATCTGTAAACTATTGGGAAAGATCAACAAGACAAGAAGAATGGCCTTCTCTTGCGAGTCCTTTACTCTTGCTGAATGAAAAAAAAACAGGAAAAACTGCAAGCCAGAGAAGCATATCTGGTTTATTTTCTTCATTAGGTTTCTAGTAGTTGGTTGATTTAAGAATCAACAGTCACCGCAGGACTCACTGGTGCTCCCCACAGTGTAATAAAGTGTCTCCGGGTCCCAGTCTCCGATTTTCACCACCGCAGCGTCCAGCTGTGGCCTCTGGTCCAGCGGGGCTGCCTTGCTTGAACCTGGGAGTTCGTTCTGAATGGGTGAATCAAGCAGAATGTTTGGAAATCATCTGCACGCAGCTAACGCTATCAGATTTGGATAAACTAATGACTGAGTTTCATTAGGACTGCAGGGAAAGCAAATAAGCACCCCACACACCCTCCCACGCTCCAAACCATTTACTGGTCTCTGGTTCCATCGGGCATCAATCAGCAACACTACAATTCACTCTGATTCCTGCCCCATCCACGAGCTGTATATTTACATATATATCATAAATTACCAAACAGTAGCTATGCTACATGTGTCGTTTCATTTCCACCACTATGTTGCTATTCTTCAAGATTATCTTCAACTATTCTTCTGGTCTCTTTTTCCCTGGTTTGGCATGAAGTCACAGATGTGGCTCAGACGGCTCTTGGTGCTCAGTGCTGGGTGATGGAGAGGTTACCTTCCTGTGCAGTGAGATCATTTCAAAGCTCATTTCCCTCTCCCAACAAGACTAGCACACATTAGCTGCAGTTCAGATGCTTTTTGACTTCCACAACAGGAGCGCTCTGGGGATTTTGGTCATTTAAAAACGATGCAGATGTGTTTGCATCTCACTTCAATGTTTGGATGCAAGAAAATACAAGCAGCGAGGGAAAAAAGCACACAATGCTTTGTTTCCATTGTTGTTGTGAATTGCCTCTTCAAATCTCATTTTTGATGTGTTACTTGTCTATTTTAATTTTGTCTTTGGCCTGTTTCCTGTTTTTAATATTTGTTGCCTTTTCCAATTGTTTATTTTCATGTAATCGTGTGGGGTTTACATTCACAACAATAATTTTTTCATAATTAGAGACTGAGTGTGTTGGCTTTGGTGCACATGAGGTACTGCTGCGGAAGACTTCTCCTTTAAAGCAGAGCCCACTGCACTGTGCATATGGCATCACTCACAGAGGAAAGGCAGGTAAATAAGAGTTAAAAAAGATTAGGAGAAAGAAAGAGCATCATAGGGATATTCAAAAAGAAGGTTCGGTTATAGAAAATGAGCACAGAGAATTGGAAGCGCACATAAAAAATCTCTAGAAAGGCTAGAGGGGACATGTTGGAACGTAATGAAGTAAAAAATATTTTTTCTGCAGTGCAACAGAAAGGAAAACAGTAAACCACTATCCATCTATCCACCAATTTGTTCAGTACAGGCAGCAAGAGCATAATACTGCTGCCTGTAAATAAACAGTGCAAGACAGGACACACCCTGGACAAGAAGCAAATCTATCCCAGGACAGGCAGGCACGCACACACAAACACTCACACTCACACTCACACTCACACTCACACTCACCCACACACACACACACACTTTCCCAGAAGCCAGTAATCCTACCGGCTTGTCTTTGGACTGTGGGAGGAAACCGGAGCCCCTGAGGGAAACCCATGTGAACATGAGGAGAACAGACAGACTCCACACAGACAGCACCCCAGGTACTGAATCCAGAGCCCCAGCAATGATAACCTTTGCACCACCGTGCCACTATAAATGATGCTGTAAAAGGATTCCAAAATGAAATATTTGAAAATATTTGTAGAAGATGAAAGGGAAATGGCTAATCTACAAGGAGTGCAAAAAAGCTCTATTTACATCATATATATTGAAATACAGCAAAATGCAAGGAACTGAATAGAGCAGATGATGAGCCTGATTCAACAACTGTCAGAGTTTAAGATTGCGCAGTAGAAAACCTGATTCTGTGAATCAATAATGCTGCAGTACCTTCAGCAAGACGTACAGTATACTTAGACTGGTCATATTGAACATAGCTTTAAACTTTGCATCTGCGTTTTGGCATTGTTGGGATTAATATTTGCCTTGGCAGTAATCAAAAAGCATATTTTCCAAATGTGAGCCCCTGTGTATTTTGTGGATGTTGAGAGCTGTTTCTGCTCAGCCATTTGTGCAATGTGTTAACTCCTCCAACAACCCTGAACAGAAGGCTAAGATCAGGAAGCACGTGGGACTGTTCAATCCATCAGTAGCACTAAAAAGGTTTGAAATCTCAGTCTAAGCTTGAATCCAGACTGCTGAAGACTGCTGGAAAACCCTGTCTTTTCAAGATCCAGAAGATATCCTAGAACTGATCTTGGTTGCTGTGACCCTTTCAAGATAAAACAACACGCCGTGAAGCATGAATCTTTTGTTTTTAATTGAGAAAATGGTTTAGATGGCATTTGTAAAATAATTGTAATTGTGTCTATGCTTCTTTTTAAAAAGTGTTAATATAAAACTTCTTAAATCTTTTTAAAATAATGTAGCAGAGATTTAAGAAGCATATTTTGACCCTTAATAATAATTTTAATGCAAATGGTACTTAAAATGTTGGTACTTATGGAGGAAGAGGTACAGTATAAAGAGAGAACTTACATGTTTAACAAGCCATATACATCTTGAATTGACACAGTAGAAAGATCAAATCGCAGTCTTCTCTGGACCTTGCTGCACGGAAGATGTAAGTGATGTGTTACCAGAAATATAAAATCTTATTTGGCGAGACTTTTCAAGGCACCCAAAGAAGGCTCCACAGTCGAAATGTTGTGTTTCTCTTCTTCTCTTTTCAGCATGAAGTAAACCTGTACTTGTTCCTTTGCAGCCTACGCATGCTGACGCAGCTCCCTACTTGAACTACGTCATTTGATATACATTTCCTGTTTACCAGCAATCCTCCCGAAGCTGCATGACCTAAGGTGGGTAAGGGGATGAGGTCATCTATCAACATAGTGGGTCTTCTTCCAGGTTCTCTGACCTGACCTCTGACAGTGTCTGGCCAGTGCTTTGACAATGTTGTCTGTCTGGGTCTCTCAGTCCTCCTCTGTCCTGTCTCTGACCGGTCACCAATTTAATGAAGTCCTGTGCCTGCTCACAGTGTCTCTCAACCAAGGGTCCTGCAACACAAGAGGGAAACATGCAGACTTCACACAGAAAGACATCTCCAGGACAGAATTGAACCCTGTACCAGGGAGCAGCAGAGCAGCAAAGCAGCACTGCTAACTGCCCCATGAAAGGTGACACTCTTCACAAACTATAAACACGATTTTAAAGGCCTGTTGGATTATAGCTCTCCAGCTGAAAGGTCTGCCATCCGTTTTTTATTGAAAAAAAGGCACCAAGATTATGAAGCTGTGCATTGGCCCTTTCAAATCTAGGCTTTTTAATTGTGTAAAAAAATGTTTAATTGGAAGCAATCCAACTGGCATTATGAGTGGAAATATTTTGCTAAAAGACTAAGAATATAGCGTGCAACTTTATGAATGCAGCAGTTACCCCCGAATAAGACTGCATATAGCATCAGGCTGAGAGAGTGCGATTTACTTTTTACTATATGAGAACATGATGAAACTTATAATGTTTTTAAACGTTTTAATTTTTTCTTCAGAATAACATTTTTTCTTGCTCTGGGGTCCGCTTAAAGCCACCCAGTTTCATAAGGCATTAGATTAACAGTGATTCCAATGTTTCTATTTTTTTTTATTTAATAACTGTCCGCGTGTAGCTCAAATAAGATCAAATTCAGGCCGTGTTCACCGGCCAGGTGGCGTAGCGGGCAAAGTCAGTGTTGCAGCTATTGAAAACCAGGCTCTAAGCCCTGTGGCTTAGAGTAGCCTAGAGCCCCCCCGGCACCTCTTCGCTCAGAGCGGGTTCGAATCCAACCCGGGTACGGTCCGATCACGCTCCACCGGTGAAGTGCGTTTTCCAGCAGCCGGGTCTGCACCGGGCCGGTATTTTTAGGGGGGTGGCCATTCTAGGTCACACCCCTAAGAATGGGGAACATTGCACGGGATTAAAGTACTAAAAGGGGTTTACAAAAAGGGGACGAATGACGTAATTGCAGAAATTAGGGGCGTTTTACGTCACTGCCACCTGACATAAATTCCCCACGAGCGCGGCTCTCTCCCCCTTCCACGCGTGGGTCAGATTCAAGATGGCAGCGCCTGCGGTTTGCGAGGTAGTGTTTCTCTTTTTAAACAGTTTAAAATGTTTAAAAAAATTTACGGGCTACAATGTAATGTTTTTTTGAGGTTTCATTCAGGTACGAGACTTTTCAGAAAGATGTCATTTTATTGAATGAACAGTGCATTTCTGCGCTGTTTGAACGGGGTGAACGCCTGGAGTCTGGGACGGAATTACTGCAGGTGTGTGAGTGAATTCCCAGCGTGTGTTTGGTGGTGGTACGATTTTAATGAAAATGAAATGAAATGGTTTAGATAATCTCCGTATTAAACGCTATTAAATATACTTTAACGGTTGTGGATGAAAATAAAGGCGAATGTCTTTTATGTTGCAAATAGTTTGAAGCTGTTTAATGTTTTCTTTTCCAGGTTTTATTGTTGTTTCCACTCCGTGTACGAATAATACAAACAAAACGGCTTCGCTGCATGAGAAGACCAAGAGTAAATAATTTCCGAATGTTTTGTTGTTGTTTCCACTCCGTGTACGAATAATACAAACAAAACGGCTTCGCTACCTAAGAAGACCAAGAGTAAGTAATGTCCGGAAGTGTGTGCTTTTTATGTGCCACCCTTTATTTAACTTTTTGTTTTTTTCGGATCTGAATCCTGTGCAAATCGAGACATGGTGTTTTTTTCTGGACATAAACCCTGATTTTGGTAGTCTTTCGTAAATAGAACTGTAAATATATTGAGCCTCAATGGAAACTTTACTTTAATTGTTACTTTGCTGCAGATGGTTATTAGGAAAACGACGATCTGTGTAGCAGATGAACTAACATTTTATTAAAGGCACCAGAAAAAAAAGTTGATTCATTTTGCTCTTCAATGTTTCTCATCAACAGGGGGTCTCCTTTGAAAGGCGCATGCTAGTGTCGTGTGTGGACACACATTCCAAGCTGCACATCTGCAGTGCCTGTCTTGCAGCGTGCCGTGGTCACTGTCTGGAGGGATTTGGTTCTCTCTCCCAGATCCCGGACAAGCACGTGCCTGTTCGCTGGTTGCTGAAATGTATGTGTCCTGCAGAGCTTTCGTCTGGTGAGTTGGGCCTTCATGGCTTTGACTGTCTGGTTCTCATCCTGCACGTCAGCTGGGTTTACAAGAGCAGCAGGAGAACACGCACTGTCCTGCTGGCATGTTGTCACTTCAGGATGAGTCTGCATGAAGGCCAGGTAGTGAGGGCCCAGGACGTGGGCAGTGTAGCACCATGCAGCCAGGGTGCCATCAAACACTACAAGAGGAGTTTGATAGCAGCTAGACTGTCACACGTGGACTGTCACACTAGAAATTCCTGAAGAGCACAAGACAATGACCAACAGTATCCTGCCAAGGATACACACAGAAGTGTTCTTTTGATATGAACATTGAAATTATTATAATTTTTGTTTTCCAGTTTTACTTGTCAAGGAAAGGATTTGAAACCATCTTCTATAGGTTAACCATGCTGAATATTAATGTCCTTTTTTATTGGCATCATTTTGCAGAACTTCTGTCTCCCATACAGTGGCTGGAACTGTGACCTCAAGAAGTTGGAACGAAATAATGATTTGTTTTAACTTGTTAAACATTGTTTGTATGAATGTGTCCACTCCACACAGATATACAGTTATACAAATAAAGGTTTTGCTTCCTGGGGAAATCCTCTTTTTTGCCACATGTTTATTCTTATTGTTTCTGGTCCGAATCCAGTGTAGATCGAGCTGTGGTCTTTTTGGTTCGATCTAAGTTTTGGTTTTCAGTAAACCCAGAATTTTCTACTCCAGCACCACTTGTAAAGAGAAACTGGCTTATTTTCAGTAATGTTTGTACTAATATTTGCTCTATGCATGGAGATAATACAAACAGAATGGCTTTGCCTCCTGAGAATACTCCATAGGGTATCAGTGATTTTGAAAGTCTGTGCACATTTTTTGTGCCACAATTGTTTAATTATTCTTATTTTTTCCAATCTGAATCCAGCATTGATCAAGGAGTGGTCTTTTTCATCGCATCTGTGGATGTTTTGTTTTACAATAATCCCAAAATATGCTACTCTAGCATGATTTGTGAGAAACTACATTATATTTACAGCATGGCAAAAAAAAGAGAATTGTAACTTGACTGAGCATTAAAAGAAACATCAGTCACTTTGCTGCAGGTAGCAATCAGGAAAATGACAATCCGTGTAGCAGGTGCACTGACATTTTATTTAACACATCTCATATGTCGGTTTGGTTTGCTGATTAATGTTTCTCATCAGCAGGGGGGTCTCCTGTGAATGGTGTGTGCTAGTGTCATGTGTGGTAACACAGTACGAGCTGCACATCTGCAGTGCCTGCCGAACTCAAGGTTGCGGTCACCGTCTTAAAGGACTTCTTATAGTTTCTTTTCTCTCTCCTAGGTCCTGGGCCAGCATGTGCCTGTTTGCTGCTCACTGAAACCTACATGTTCAATGTGTCCTAAGTCTGGTGAGTAGGGCCTTTGACTGTCACTTTCTCATCTCAGAGTTATGAATTTAATATAGAGGACGTATGGGTTCATTTGTGCTTTTGTTTTCTTTATCTTCATCTTCACTAGGCTTGATATTCAGCAGAACATATCGCCTCCTCATGACCTGACCAGTACTCTTCTTGAGCAGGTGAGTTAGGGCTCATGCGACAGTCACTCTAGTCATGAATGATCAGGTTATATTAAATAATTTATTCAGTATGGTTAGTCATTATCAAGCGTGGATAGTGTTTCTTTTTTGTACAAAATATAATGAACACTGATGTGAAGATTGTGAACTGTATTCTATTAATGAGTGGCACTCCAGGTGTAAAGGGACTTCAGGCCAGCCACAGTAGTGCAAAGTGGAGTACAGATGTGTTTAGGCCCATCCATGTTATTACCACTTCATCCAATTCAGGGTCGAGGTAGAGCTGCTGGAGTCTGTATCTGCAAGAAATGGGCTCAAGGCAGGGTACACCCGTGACAGGACTCCAGTCCATCGCAGGGCACATTCACACTCACAGCCACATGTAGGGCATATTTCCCTAGAAGCCAGTTACCCTACCAGCATGCTTTTGGACTGTGGGAGGAACCCGGAGGGAACCCAGATGAGCACAGGGATAAGGTGCAAACTCCATGCCGATAGCACCCCGGGTCCGGGTGTGCACAGGCAGTGATGATTAAATATCCTCAATATTGCACTTGGCTGTAGCCACCTGAATTGGTCTGGACTCATCTTGCCATGAATCAGTGACTTGTCTGTGCACCATTGTTTCTCTTCTTACCTGCCAAATGCATCACTTTGTGACACTGCTTCATGACCATGTGAAATCATGTTGGTATCTTCAGGAGCAGCTCTTTATTGACACATTGTGAAGGAAGAACTGAAGAAAAGCATCATGTTTATTGACTGTAATGCAGAGCAGCAGTACACATGAACTGGGGACAACAGCTCTTGAAACGTTTTGTCAAAGATTTGCATTCTAAATGGCATGTATTGTCTTCTCCCTTAGACAAAGAGAGCCAGTACTTGGTGAACACGACTGCTGCAAGTCCGGTTATAGTTTTGCCACGACCTGCCTGTTGCTGAAGCCTCGCTCCAGCGGGATTCGCTCTGTTTCCACAGCCGGTAAGTGTTGTCATTGTGCTCTTGTCTTGAAGTAAATTGTATAGGTATGGGACAAAAAAATGGAAACTCACATAAAAGGTTACTTAAGCTGTGGCAATAACCCCATTGCTCCCACCTCCAGTGTGTTGAGTGGAGCTTTGCCACATGGTCTGGATGCCTCAGATTCTAGATTGTGATTTAGGTTGCTAACCTTGCTGCTTGAGCAGAACAGCATCAAACTGAAATCTGCATCTCCTTTTATTTTCCTTCTGCCTTCAGACCAGTGGCAGAGCTAGTTGTGCACTCCTTTCTCTTGAAACCATTATACTTTGAGATGATGCTTGACTGATTACCTGCTGTCTGGTGCCATGCAAACCAAATGTGTGCATGTATTGATTGAATTTGCCTTAACATTCACTGGTGTCAGCTGAGTGTAGTTTATTTGCAGTGGCATTTTACATTTAGAGCACTATTGTGTTTTAAACTTTGCATCGACTGGAGCAATGTTAACATGCTTATTCTTTCTCATCTAGGACACTGATGGCTGCTTTGAAGTCTGGCTTTGCTGCTGAAACCTCATTCCACAGAAGTCCTAGTGATGGTTCTGCACCTGTTGCTTTGTATTTTCCTTTTGCACTGTGGTCAATAAACTACATTTTGCTCTATTTGTTGCCTCTTCATTGTTTGCAGGCTTTGCTGCTCTTTGTGCAGAGAAGGAACCAAGGCAGGAAAGGTTGGGTGGGGCTTAGGCACAGCTCCTCCCAACACAACCATAATTTTGGAGAAAATCTCAAGATAGACAAAAGTTGGGCTGGTTTCTGGGGGAAGAGGGGCAGGGTTTTGAGGGGGGTAAGGTATGGCTCCTCCCCAAACAGGGAGATAGGCAAAATTTGAGCCCTTTTCAGGGGGACACAGGTGGGGAGGGAGGAGGGCCAGATTGGGTGGGGTCTGGCTCCTCCCCAAACAGGGAGATAGCCAAAATTTGAGCCCGTTCCTGGGGGAAACAGGTGAGGGGTAGGACAGAGGGTGGGAGATGGGGAAGGGCTGGCTCCTCCCCAAACAGGGAGATAGCCAAAATTTGAGCCCGTTCCTGGGGGCAGCTAGGGAAGAGGCAGGCTCCCCTGCTGGGAAAAAAAAAAATCCCCAAAACCTATCTCCCTCAACACAATGGACAGGTGGAGCGGGCCTATTCCTAGCCTCAGCCCCTCCCCTGCTGGAAAAAAAAAATCCCCAAAACCTATCTCCCTCAACACAGTGGACAGGTCGAGCGGGCCTATTCCTAGCCTCAGCCCCTCCCCTGCTGGAAAAAAAAAAAAAATTCCCCAAAACCTATCTCCCTCAACACAGTGGACAGGTCGAGCGGGCCTATTCCTAGCCTCAGCCCCTCCCCTGCTGGAAAAAAAAAAAAAATTCCCCAAAACCTATCTCCCTCAACACAGTGGACAGGTCGAGCGGGCCTATTCCGAGACCCAGAGGTGGCCACAGAAATAAGGAATGCCTAACACCAAAGGGAAGCCAAGCACTTTTCTTTATTAAAACGCCAAAGATGGACTCGGGTGTGCTCCCCCTGGCAACAAGGCTCCTCGAGTCTTTGGCACCGTCTGAAATGAGACAGGAAAAAAACTAACATTAGTGACACCTGATAAAGACAAAGTGTGAGAAACACCTGTTGACTACACATTTGACAAAAGAGGGGAGAAGACTAATAACCTTAAACTGGCTAGTCAAATTATTTTGCTTACTTGTCAAAAAAGCCCCATTCATTACTGGCACAATTTAAAACTTGAGCAAGCTAGAAGATTACTAAATAACACATCTTGGATATGCATTTCCAACAAAATACATTTTGCATCACAGGTAAAACTCTGGGCAAGCACAAAGCTATTTTCCTAAGACACTTAAAATGAGTCTGTAGTCCTCAACTGTTAACAAGGAGGCTGTTTAGAAATACACATAAAAACTAGGCAAGAAATGTGCCACCATAACCAAGAGCACTTCGTCATGAAGACTGGGAACCATCTTGTGTTAAAACAATGTGGCAGCTCAAAGGCAGTTTTTGTTTTTTAAGTTTTGGGTGGTCAAACAGCAACCTCACCTAAATGTTCAGGTAATTCCCAGTCATCACGAGTCTAAACTGCACAATCAATACAATAATAAGCTCAGTGCAAAAAAAAAACACAGCACCACACTTCTATACGAAAACTCCCTATTTGCATACAACACATATGACATGAGAAACAGCAGTACTGGGGGACATCCATGCAGATTCTGCTAGTCAGAAGTGACTAGGACAGCCTATTTGAACAAAAACGCACTCTCACTTCAGATAAGAATCCATCACTACACAGTCTATCGCCCACCAACCCCTTTTTTTCTCCTGTATCATTCTATTAAGCTCAATACATTCACGGCACTGGGCCATTTCAACCAGTTCTTCAGATACTGCATGATGAGCTCACAATGTGCACATAGTTGCACAATACATTCCTGCACATCTGTGTGGTAATCCAGAAAACACACATCACAAGCACTGCACAGCTGATTTTAATCAGACTGGAAGAATTATCTTGCATAACCCTTTAACAATTTACACTGCAATGTTAAGTGTAAGGTATTCAAATACAAACTGTAGTACTGTCAGCACTACAAAGCCTGGCTGCATTGGGCCTGTGATTCAATTTTGAAGAACTGGAACAGTAATTGAAGAATTTGGTTTTCAAAATTTCAGTAGAAATCAGGATAGGGTTGACAAAGCAGGGCTGGGTTGCTAGTGTGTAGCAAAACATATCCCTGGGAGCCAGATTTTCTCGAATATCAATTGGTCAGATGAGAGCCAGCAGAAATATTTTAAAAAGAAAACCTTGGCATCAAGCACTATAGAAACATAGGGCATACTAAAGAAAACATTGGGATTATAAGGCATTTTAAGGTGATATAAAGCAATAGGAGAATCTGAATGAGTTAAATAATGTACTGTATACTTTTGTGCAGCAATCTTATTCACACAAGAAAAAAAATGTTTCACATAGACTACGTGGGTTGCTGTTGGAGACACTGCATTTGGATCAAGAAAGCATCTCTTAGATCTAGCTAATCTGACCAGGTTCAACACGGAAATCCCTCAGACACGTGTGAACGATACAGTGGGGTGACAGATGTCACAGAGGCCTCTCTTTCGCCACACAAACTGAAGAATCAGTCTGGCAAGAGCTTTGGGATTCTACAGGAGCTACAGGTTTCTTTTTTGACAGAACCAAACCGAGAACTTCCAGCCCAGGAAGACTATACCGACATTATTCCACACAGTTACAGCAAAAAACTGTCTTACCTGGCTTAGAAGGTCCTGGGAAACACTTTGTTTCTCTTAGTGGTAAATCCAGCTTCAGGGGTGGGCTGCTCAACACTTTCTGCACCTTGAGAGGCAAAAGTAAACAGGGAAAATGAAGCCAACGACCTCCATGTCATACCTGCTTGTTCCCAAGCTGAATTAATGCTCAAGTCCTCATGCCCTCACCCAAGGAAACATTGTTTCTTCGCAAACAAATGAAAACTTAAAAACAGTGAAAGCAATAAACACGTGGCTACAAAAGCACTTTCCGCGTCTGTTTCTTTTCATCTATTTCCCATAAATAATGCATCAATAATTTTAAATAGGTTTTAGGGCTACTGTTATTTCTACTAACAAATCCACAAAACGTATGCCTTGCAAATGTAGGTAACATGGTGAAACAATTATGATATACGACCTCCAAAAATACGATCTACATTGGTGAATGCTTACTTACACATTTGATTTAAAATAATACAGCACTCCATGAACGTGTACCGCACTAAACCAGTCGCAAAACCAATAATTTTGCTCAATGAAATGTACTGACGAAACCAAGAGAATTGTCCCAAGATTTGAAAACGAAATAAGATCTTAACAAAACAGGCAATTCAAAAATAGATTCACCGAGTCATCAAGTAATTTTGAATAAACTAATAAATATAACAAAAAACGACTTACCCCGAAGACAAAAAACGGGTCTTTTCTCCATAATATCCGATGTTGAAAACGCCACCGAAAACAAAGCTATGCAAGATTTAGATTTAAAAAACCCATCAGAACCCCAAAATGAATTTCCATTTGACAGCAATGAGAATAAAACGCATAAATGAAAAATGTTTGATTTGCAGAAACTCGGGCCTACTCCAACCCTACGAATTTGGAACAACGACCATCTTACGCTCCACCAGCCGGCTTGAATGACCGCTCACGCCGCCACGAGTAAATGGCGAGAACTGCGGCTAAAAACCAATTCCACAGTTCTGCGTGCAGCAACACCAAACCAATTTGGAAACATTGTACCGTGCAATGCCATATGCAGTGCGTAACTTTGAATTTTAATTGCATAGTGAGCCGAAATGTCGTTAAAACCCCGAAATATACATAGCGGTTATGAGAAAAACAAACTGTGAGATAAGAAAAGTTACTCTATGCCATGCAAATTAGACATGTCATGAATGAAAGGCTTTAATCCAGACAGAACGTTTATTAGGGTGCGTAATAATAAGAAAGCAGTGTGATTTGCTTGTCACAAACTGCAAACTCCAGTAGTGAACAGCAAAAGTTAAGAAAACGTTACAGTGCTTCAGACCATCAGATGCATAGTTTGCTTTAGTGCACAAATAATTGAAAAAATAATCGCATTTTTTTACGAATAATGAGCCTGATTTACTCCCATTTCTTTGCACGGTGATCTACCATATGTTACTTTTTAATGAAAGCTGCTATTTACTTAGATGATAAAGTGTTCTATATAAATTCTGTAAAAAACCTTTAGATTCATTTCTTGGGGGTCGTGCTTGTACAGTATTTTCTTTGCCTGCAAGGAAACTAATGATTATTCCTGATTAAAGAACCAAATTTTACTGTGCATTGATCGTTTCAAGGTCTTTAATGTTATCTATCCAGCAGTCCGACTCAAACATATGCTTTTTATTCTAGCAGCATGTAGTCGTTTGAAAATCTGAGTCAAAGCAAGCTAAAACTTTTGAAAAAGCTAGAGCTTACAGTTTTACATGTATACACTGATACTGGTTGTATAAACACATTTGACAAAACTGAAACTACATGGCCCCAAATAAAGACTATGCCAGCTAAATTATAAGCACAATTCACGTGTTTACCACACAAATAACATTATACATCAACTTTTTGCAAAACACTATACACGTCCTCTCATTAGGGACTGTCATCAGTGAAATCACACGTGGAAAGCACTGACATTCACAATAACGAGCTGCAGTCATCGATGAACAACACTCACTCCTCCAGGTGCAAACACTGAATCCTTAATTGCTTAATCACCAATCAGAAACCTAGCTTTACTATAAAAGGGTGGCTGGTGCTCTTTCCTTCTGTTTGCAACAGTGGCTGCATGGAATGCTGGGAGAGGGAGGCCTGTGCAGCTGTGACTGTCCATGAATTTTCTATGAGGAAAGCTCAGCGGAGTCCAGCCAAATTTGAGCTGCTTTGCTGTGGCCTTGGGTATTCAGACATCCAGAAATGAACATGGGTAAGTTACTGTGCAACTATCTTAGGAACATTTGAATTCTGTGCCGTAATTATCTAACCTGCAGTACTGGGATTGTACAACCAGTATAGTGTTCTGCAGCCTCCTGTTATCCCTGATTGCTGCATACTGTAGAATGCTGTGCATTATAGCAGAGCAAGAGGGACCATACCAATGTGTTACAGGACAGTCTTCCTGTACTGTGTTCCTTGAATACATTAGTACTGGAAAACTACCATGGCCTGCTGTAATCTCCTTTCCACCCCACCAACTTTTTTGGTACACCTGGGAGACCAGCAGCTAATGGTAGATTACTGCAGAGCAAGGAACATCATAGTTCTGACAAAGGATTCCATGTGGCTTTGAGCACAAAGTCAAATCACTCAGGACAGTCTGTCCTTGAGCAGACTCACCCAATGACTAGATGGTGGATGAATGCCTTTGTGTATCATTTGAAGGAACTGCTCAACTTGACAGAACTGTGATGCCAATATAGTATGTGCAAATAAGTTTCCTGACAAACTGCTGTATACTATTAGTGTGTTTTTCAGCATTAACTGGTGTTTTGTTCTACTTCAAATCCAACAACGTTAAATTTGATACCTCTATCTTTTAGGAAATGTTTGAGCTTGATGCAAGTGGAACCACAAGAGAAGACCCCCAACATTGATGTTGGGCTCAACTGGACAAAGTGGAGTGGACAAGGAAGATGCCTCAGTGGCCAGTGAGCCATTGTGGAAGCTCCTGGCCAGAACAAGAGAAGTGTCTCACTGTCAAGATGCCCCAGGCAACAGGTAGGCCAGAGCAGCTCGTGTACGTTTTAATCTGGCACAGTGTCACTTTCCACTGTACTGCTTCAGCCCGCAACTGGTTTCTTGATTACCCCAGAGAGGAACACTACGAGTGAGTAAATCGTCTTCAGCCCATGGAGGTCTGCAGCCCTAGATGAGACCTACGGTAGCAGGGTCTCTTCCCCGCTGCTGGACAAGGCAAGACCCAGCCAGTGATGAAAACCACTGGCCTAATCCTACTCATAGGCAGGATGCAGAGGCAGAATAAAACCCAAGTTATCACTATTTCTTACAGTAAAGACTTCCATGCAAGTGTTTTTCTGTACTATATGGTACCTGGGGCTACTTGTGCTGCTACTGTTTTTTGTTTTGTGGATGATAGTTCAAATTCCAAAATGACTATCTTTGTTTCCATGGCACAACTCACAGTAACAGCGTGACAACTGCAAGGCTTGCAAAGGTAAAGCTAATCTCCTCATCTGTGTTTTTCAGTCCTCTCAGCCATGTTTTAGTATGTACTCTTGGGTCTTTAGTGGGGGTTGGGGGGGAGGTTTCATTTAGATAATACTACATTTCATTCATGTTTTGAGACTTGGATAATTTGGGGTGGTTTGCACACTGTAAATAATTGTGAACTGTAAAACCTGCAAGGCTTTCTATAAGTACTAAAACAATTATTTGCTTCCCAATTTATCCACCTAGCTAACAGTGGCATTAAATTATACTGATGTTGTATAATCTAGTTTTTACTTCTGTAAACTGTACCATGGATGTATAGTGTTGCAGTGTGAGATCCTGTATTTAGTGGTAGTATTGCACTGGTGTGTGACATGCCTCTCACTGCAAAATATTTTCTTGCAAATTAAGTTTTAATTATGGTTTAAGTTCAATAACTACCTCTGCTTACTGCACATTGTAATGTCATTACTCTGCTTGTTTTGCTATGGTTAAAGAGGTGTCCAAAACACAAGCTGTAGCTTTTTTTTATAAACTTTTTTTAAATTAATGGGGAAAAACAAGCATTGACATTGTATACAATAGCTGTTATAAAAAAAAACATCTTGAATGTAATCTGTTTGTAACAGATGAATTTATTTCCAATTGCTTATGTTTTTAAAACAAGTGCTGTGAATTTATATGAAATGGTTATAAATGTGAAAACAACCATACTACATTTGTAATCCCTGAAACACCTTGTGTGTGTATTTTTTTGCAACTTTTCTAGTTTGGGGAAAACATCCTCCCCTTGATAAGCAATCAAGTTTTTGCCAGTTACAGTG
The DNA here is from genome assembly GCF_040954835.1 of Lepisosteus oculatus. Taxonomy (NCBI): domain Eukaryota; kingdom Metazoa; phylum Chordata; class Actinopteri; order Semionotiformes; family Lepisosteidae; genus Lepisosteus; species Lepisosteus oculatus. Next base: position 5,889,803 of record NC_090718.1, on the reverse strand, counting down.
TTGCATATTATAGCACATAAGCATGAATGTGGAGTATAGACCTAGAAGCAGTTTCCCTCCTTATTTAGAAAGAAATCATGAACTCTGATTTGTAGGGAGGAAGTCCCAATCACCACAGAGCCCTCACCTATAGCCATGTAAGTAGAGAGGTATCCCTTGTTATTTATGGCTAATACTGATAATATCCAAACCCATTTAAAAAGAGGAGTATTCAGGATTTGTACTTTAAGGAAAAAGATCCTGCATTCACTTTGGACATTCTTTGTCCTCAGAATGGTGTTAAGGAACTGTACTAATCAAGTGTGGGACTGCCCCTAGCTGTGGGTGGATCCTGAATACACATAAAATGGCTTAACGGCACACATCAACATCCTTCACAAGAGATGTAGGTGCACCAGACCTTGGTCCCATAGCAAAAGTGGTGAATCTGTATGGTAGGGAGCCAGTTATTCCATTTTCAATTTATTAATTAAGGGGGATATACAGAGTTTTTCCACTTTGTGAAGTCCAAGTTGGGAGACTACTTTTCATAGCCACTGGATAGTTTGAGAAGTTCCAGGGGATCTATTTTTTTTAAATTACATTAACTAATTTTAACATCTAGCAGCCAAGGTTTGAGAAGAAATGTTTAGAAAAAGACATCTAACCTTCCATGTTCAGAAAGCTGTTGATTGCTGGTAAAGGTAGTGGAAACCCAGAGCCTGTCAGAAGCATGAGACACAAGGCATGTCTCTACCACGAAGCACACCTGTGGACAATGTCCAGATACCAGTTACTCCGGACTCGGCAGGAGCAGCATAGACAAACACTCGCCCTAGAGCCACTTTTCCCAAAAGCCAATGAACCTACCAGAATGTGTTTTATTTTGGACTGTAGAAGGAAACTGGAGCACCCAGAGGAAACCCACATGAACTTGGGGAGAACATTCAAACTTCCCACAGTGAGCACCCGAGGTAGGGTGTAGTTACCATTCACAGTTTAGTCAGGATGGCAGAAAAGTGGGTTTCTGTATACTGTATCTGCCCTGTTCCTATGAGAGGTTTTGCTGTGCCACATTCTGTAGGTTTTTGAGAAGTCTTGGTCATAAAATTATAGAAGTGGCTAAACCAAAGAAACTCTTTCATGTTCTAGAAGACAAGCCAGGCAGACTCTGGCTGTAGTGTTCAGCACCCCAATCGGTTACAGTAGCTGAAGAATTCTTGATGTGAGAATTTCTTCAAAGCCTCACAAATGACCCTGCAGCAGAGAATCATAGCACATCCCTCTTTGCCTGCATCTTAAATGCTGGCCACTGGGTCTCTATCATGTGTTTTGGGGAAAATGCTGGTTAGATAGCAGTAGTCAATGACAGCATTTTTATATGATTTATTTAAAAACAATTATAAAAACAAAAAGGACTTGCAAACACCATCTCAGTGATATTTAAAATCAATGCAGCACAAAGCAGAAAATGTATCAAGATTCTTAAGCCATTGTCCTAGTAGGGGATGTAAAGTGGTGCTGTTTATTTGTCACATCAGGGTATGTACTGCATAATGTGTGCAGGATTAGCTTTCACATAGTGGGTACTGTATCTAGTGTAGATCAATTTACATTAATCAGAAGTGCACCCATGAAACAAATCGCTAGGTTCAAAGCAGGAAAAGAGTCAGTGAGGTTAATGTATGTGGATTTAAGTGGTGGCCTAGCTGTGAAGTGCATGTAGTTGTGTGTGGGAGTGCTTCAGAGAGCAGGGGGACAGAGCATTCTGTCACATTGCAGACAGCAGCCCTGGGCCAGAACTCAGTCAGAGCCTCTTGCAGTGCTAAGCCGTGCTGCTCATTATTTGTAATTATTCTTGTCAATTACATATGTTTTGTAACATTAAGTGCAAACAGTCTTATGTAGTTACCCATTTCTTCAGTATTGGTGTATACTGTATATGTATAGATATACAGAGTATCTGGCATGACTACCTAAGGGAATTATGGCCTAGCTGAGTGGATGGGTCACCCAAACACCCCTCACTATTGTCATTGTGCCTGAAATTTGATCACGCCCTGAAACCCAGTGCAGCACAGGACCTATCACATCATTTCCTCGTGCTTATATACTGGTGACACTTCAGACATGCCTATTGACCTGTCTGGACTGTGGGAGGAACCGGGAGGGCTTGGAGAGGACACAGACAACCGCAGGCAGAACATGCAAACTCCACACAGAAGGCACCCCGGGCTGGAACGCAGATTAGGACCCAGCAGGTGGGAAGCAGCAGTACTACCTGCCATGTGACTGAGCTTGTATTCCTGTTAAACTGCACGTTGCCTTGGATAATGTGCCTGGCCGACAACACTATAACCACCAATCATTTCTATTCTTTCATTATATGGACATGAGCTATCTGCAGAGCAGCTGAAGGCACATGGAACTGAAATGGTTATCGTGTATGAAGCTCTTTAAAGTTACTGCCTGCTGAATAATATGGCAAGTCAGTGCACTGAGAATTGCGGACTCTGCAAAACCTCTCTGTAAATGGACCTTTAAACATCTCATAAAGAAGAGTAAAAGTCAATAATTAAGGCAGTATAGACTGGCAGAAAATGTTTTAATGTGCTGATATTTCTTAATGCTGATCATTTTTATATCCATTGCTTTCATTACATTTGCACACTTCACCTCCTTAGGATGTAGGATATCTTATGGCTTAAATATCACAAGGTCTAACTGGCCTTTTCAAATTATATGTTTAAAATGCAAATGTATTCATCTTTCACCTTATCCAAGAAAGACTGAGACAGTTTCTTTACAAAAATTGGGCGGATGCTATGAAATCAAATATTACTTGATCTCAAAATGTATAAGGGAAACTTTGTTCTGGTTTATAATAACTTTCAGACTTAAAAGCTTTACAAACACAAAGATTTAGATAGAGAGAATACAAATGTTTACTGTTTATATTACAATACCATACGCACTTCTTATTGTACACATAGTTTATCTGCTTTGTGAACCTGACACACCACTGACACATGAGGGAGAGAGCAAGGACAAGGAAGGGACTGCTAAAACCATTGTTATGTCGTATTATTTCACAGTTTGTGGTGAATGCCAGCTCCCAGGCCGCCACATGTAACCCAGTTTTAGGAACATGTGTTTCAGTGCTCTGTCACTCCTATTGGTTTGCAGAACCCCTCCCGGCTGCTGTGATACACTGACAGTCCCCTTGCGGAGAAGCCTACACAGTCCCAAAACCAGACCATTGGCACTCAGTGTGCCATTTGCACACTCTTCCTTTTCTATTATTCTCGGCCTCAATCTTTGGAAAAAGCACCAGGAGAGATGGAACAGGTGTATTTCTTTGAAGGCTCCAAAAAGGGACTCTCACTACAAAAGTTAACAGTTCATGACCCTGTCCTGGCATAGTCACAAGCATAGCCTGACTGTGCCCTTTGCAGGCTTCTCTTCTCTGGAAGATTCATGTTCTATGTCTCCTCAGAGATCTGCTGCGCATCACCTGTCTTAGACCTTTTCCACCCAGATCCCTACTGAGCTACACTCATCTACTGTACTTGCTTTGAGAGACCCAGGAGCCTCCAAATGACAAACTACTACAATCACAGCAGTTACTGTGTACTCCTCTCTGGATCCTTCTGCCACTAATAAATATAATCCAAAAAAGAAAAGAAAATCCCTGCAAGACTTTTTTTTTACAGTGCATTCTTGGATTTTACTGATGAGGAAAAAGGAAAATGGTAGCCATTCTATTGCTTTAAAAGCCACAGGAGTGGCATTGGCTGACTACAGTGAAGCCCTCTAGCTTAGGGCAAAGACAAGCTTAGAGGCTACATCGTATTGTTATATTTAAGCCATAAGATATCCTAAGTAGGTGAACTGTGCAAATGTAATGAAAGCAACGAACATAAAAATGATCAGCATTAAGAAATATCAGCACATTAGAACATTTTCTCCCAGTCTACACTGCCTTAATTATTGAGTTTTGCTCTTCTTTATGATATGTTTAAAGATCCATAACTGGGGGTGAGCATAACTGGGGAAGAAAGCAGCCATCGAATGAGTTTTTAAACTGCATAATAGACATCAGAGCTATCACAGTAAACGCCATACCCTCTTAGTTGAAAATGAATATTTGCTTTGAGCTGCGACAGGCGTCTCAAGGCAAACTATGACGTTTCGTGCTCTCGCTCAGTATTGACGACACTCTTCAGTAGATCTATTGTGTTCTGTGATGGATAATGGCTTTAAAAGCATTATCTACTGAAATGATCACTTTCACATTGCTTACAGTATATAATTTACAAGCGCTGACATTGGACAAGGCAGCATAACCCCACTTGTTTAGCACGTGATGCTGGAATACAGAAAGACCAGTGAGGCGTCATTGGTTTCGTGCTTGTCCGCATTGCTAAACCACAGCTACACACCCTTCTCTTCAGAACTGTTCAATAACTCATATGGAAGGATTCTAAGTTCTGTTGTGATCCTCAGCTACCTTTCAGATGAACCAGAGACACCTCCCCTGATTAACTTAAGGTTAGAAACCTGGTAGAGGATAAAGAGTACACCTTGATGGGGGTGTTTTAACTGAAATGCAGGACCATTGTGCAAACACAACTTAAGATTGTTCTTCTCCCCCACATAAATCTGGAAATGCACCTTCCAGACAAGATTTTGGCTCAGTGCATTTATAAAGGGTTAATGGAGAAGGCTATAACATGCATTGTGGGTCACAGAGATCAGACTCTTGTGTCACTCTGTTCTTGCTCATGAATACAATTTCTCCTTGGGTCTCTTTGGGATCTGGCTTGCTAAAACCAAATGTATTTAAACCTTAACTTGGTCAACAGTCACAGGTTCGAGCCTGGGTCATGCTACTATGGATTGTCACTGCCATGCCCAAGGTAGCGGCACAGGACTGCCAATTCATCTTTAAGTGTAGTCCGGGACTTTTGGGGCTAGTGACTTTCTGTTCTGAGCAAAACAACAGTTTGTGCAACTCTTCCAGATGCCTGCGGGCTTGTGGTAACATCACCCGAGGATGTCAGAAGACAGAAGGTTTGGTGGGAGGTGGTTGGAGTGCCCAGGCTGCCCGTCTTCGCTTTCCCCATGTGGTACAGGGGTCATTACTGCGAGCTGGGACATACAGTAACAACTGGCAAGCTGGGTGCGAATACAAACTTAGAAGGAGGAACAGGACGCCAACAGGACTTCTCATACATCATTTTTCTCTGTAGTGCATTTGAGTAAACAATTTAAAGTTAGAAGCAAAGAAAAATAATTAAGGGATTCTACAGTATGCTAAAATTGTCACCGCACTGGCATCATCTCATGTAGCAAATTAAGCACAATTTTGGGCACTGTATTCTAAAATATTGAACACAGTATCTCAATATTGCTGCTCTTGGATCAGTCCAAAGACTGCCCACCTTCCTGGGTTTTTAAGATTCAGAAGGCCAAAATGAACTGGATTCATTTAGAGGAGCCCAGATTCATGCATTCAAGAATTGCCTTTATGGACTGACAAGAATTGACATGTTTAACCCAAAGCACTTGGTCAAATCAAATTGGAGAAAATTAGGACATTTAGAGGCAGTACAAGCATTTAAAACTGAAAGAGGAGGCACGTCTTGACACAAAGAAATGTGTGTTCGGAACATGCCTCTGTCCCATTGTTGAAGCTGATACACTAACTAACTTTCAGGGAAAAGCTGAATCAGTGGGTCAGATCAATTAGCAACTAGCAAAATATTGAACATCTAGCAACTAGCAAATCAAACAAGCCACTTCAAGCCATTCATCTGAATGGTCTCTTCTCATTTTTTATGTTCATATAGCTCATCTAGGAACTGAAGCTGGTGCCTTTTCTATTGATTTACTACTATTGAACAAACACTCTGCCACACAGCAGAGAAAAACATGTCCAATTTAAATCGCTGTTTGTTGTGATGGTAAGGTCTCTGCACAGTTACGAGCCCACTGCTCCTTATGTGATGGAAGTGTCTGTTTCCTCTTCACAGTGACCTGAGTCACGCACAGCAACCTGTCAGTTTGTCACAGGAGAGTAATGCTTGTTTTAGAGAGGCAGAGAGCTCAATTCTCCCTGTCTTGTTTTCCTCAGTGAAGACAGGGTTGACACCCACCTTTTTCCATGTAGAACAAGAATCCTAAAAGCCAAATTAGCAAACTGAATTACTGTGCAGGAGCACCAGGAGGAGAGAAACTCACAAAAATACCCACAGCAAGATAGCTCTGGGTGTCCTTGAAAGTAACCACAGGACTTCCAGTACCAGCAATAACATCTCCTGAGTTTTAATTAATACCTTGAGATTTCCAGTTCATTTGCCTTCAACTCAGCCCTGTTGGCAACAGGTGAAGCGCTGGTTTCCATTCCAGATGGGAACATATACAAGAACACAGAATGTGCAGAGGGCTGGGGCCCAGGGTTCAATTCCTGGGGTGCTATCTGTGTGGAGTTTGCGTGTTCTCCCCGTGTTTGTGTGCGTGTTTCCTCCCACAATACAAAGACATACAGGTAGATTAATTAGCTTCTAGGAAAACTGGCCCTGGCGTGTGTGGGAGTTTGTCTGTGTGTCTGCCCTGTGATGGGTGGACCCTGCCTTGTGCCTCTTGTTTGCTGGGATAGGCTCCAACTCCCCCATGACGCAGGACTGGATAAGCGGATTAGAAGACGGATGGAAGATGGAAGATGTGGGATACACACCACCTCCTTTTGAAGCTGTGCTTGCTACACGCAGACAGCAGGCACAGTTATGTGGAGGGAAGATTTCAGCAATTGGGTCAGTGAGTGCGTTTTCCAGCAAAAGAGCCGAATTGTGTGCTTCAAATCCAAACCGTGTTTCTTTTGCTTTTTTTGTTCTAGGCCCGTTTGTCACACGGCTTTCTCGGTGCCTAGTGGCAGCTTCTCGGGTGCGAGGGGGGTCGGTGACCCTGAGTGTCCTCCCCAAACTCTCTCCCCCTGGAGCCGGGAGCTCGGCCTGCGCAAGGCGGGGGTGACGAGGCAGCGCTGTGCATCACACCACGGCTAAGTAATTGTGGAAAAGGTCAGAAGAGAAAAACTGCTTTTGATAAATGTGACTGCAGAGCATGGGATTACAGAGCCCACAAACCGGCATCACAAATTCCTCTTTATTTTTCAAGATAGAATTTGGATCCTATTGCTTATTCAATAGCAAGGATGGTGATATCTTTATAACACATTTAAGGTAACAGTGGAGAAGGGTGCTGAAAGTTTAGAAGGCTAAATCACCTGAGCACACTTTTCCCCCACAAGTTCGTCCCTACTTGCAAATCGGTCACGCACAGTTACAACAAAAGACACTGGAACATGAACCACTGCACTTTCTGTACATATTCTAGCGCAGCAGCAAGAGAAACCACTGACCTGGGGCACGAATCAGAGATTTTGTTTCTTCACTTTAGCTCTTCGGGGTTGAGAATAATCACAGCGTGCATGGAAAGAGCACATCCAAACTCAGTTAAACGATGAGGCAGATACCAAACTTTCGGTTAGCCTCAGAAAGCCCCACTGTCTGAACTGGATGACTGCTGGTTATGGGTTCCAGTGATGTCACCTCCCTTTCCAACACAGCCAAGTCAACAAGCGCCCTTCCACAGAGACAGAGCGTCACAGCACAATTCGTCAAAGTCCTGCAGCTCTCAGAGATGCACTTGAAATGACTTGGACTAAGAAAAGAGAGGCAGGAATGTAAAATAGAAGCTAGCAACGTAAAGTGAATGACAGCGTGGAAGGATGACGGCACCAGCCAACCTACTGCGCGGACTAACTCCTTTCGTTTGCCTGTTAATAGAGCACTCCCTGTTTATCTCACTAAACAACGGGACTAATTAACAGGGCAGTGCAGGGGAACACACAGCCACTGTGGCACAAGGAGGTGTACTGATATTGCCATTTCCCATATGTGGCTCCCTGAGACCCAGGCCAATTAATTGGAATATAATTAGAAAGCTGAAAGGTGCAGGGAGTCAGATATTAATAACAAAATCCGAGGCTTCATTCTGTTTTGGGACCCCCTGGTGCAGGATTTTTAACCTGAAATCTAACACTCACAGATTTACTCCCTGGCAGTGGTTCAAGGGTATGTCCTACAGTAAATAATGAACCACATCGAGTTCTTTAACACAGAAGGAAGGGAAAAGTGCTGTCAGGTTGCTGGAACTTGTTCAAACTTTCTTTAGAACATTCAGTCTCAAGCACCACACACCTACGCTCTGCATATATTTGTGTATATTGCATCTCTATCTCTACACTCTACTGATTACACGATACAAAGCTGGTAAAAGCCAAAATGACTTTTGTAAAATAAATTTAACAAACGCTGCAGCACATGTAACAAACTAAATACACTGTTAAGCGTGGAACTATTCGATTGTCACGTAATACCACCGCTGAGGAATTCTGCAACCTCGCAAATTCGGTGAAAAAAAAAAAAAGAAATATGCTGCACATAAAACGGAAAACTCTCCAGCAGTATTTCTGCACCAGATATTTAAACCTGAGATTCACAGTGTTTTACAAAGTGGTTATCATACAACAACTTGGATTGTGTGCTCTGTGATCAGATTCTTTATGTTCAGAGAGAACACACTAATTTAAACTTCAGATGCACTGAATGAAATGTCAAAATCAAAATACAGATAGTGACACCTCATTTTTCATAGAAGCATGTAGCATGTATGTTTAGAGACCAGGTTATTATTTTTTATTACAAGTTCATAAAGAATAACACCACCCGATTTTTAAATGCATGTTGTATGTTCTTTTTCTGAGTGATTCTTAATAAATGTGGCTTATTAAGGCTGAAGGCCAGCCTCCTGGTTTTAGGACAGCTTTCAATTCATTTAAACATTTTATTTTTGAGTATTCAGTCAGAAAAATAACGGTAATAGATTCCTTACATTTTAGTATTACACTATAACTACAGTTACAGTAGACTGATAAATGACAATGTTATCAGAATTTATTTAGAAACAGATATAGACATTCAGAATAGAAAACGCTTCTGAATGCAGCCGAACCGTCGAGGTGCCATTCCTGAGGAGAAGCAGGCTCTCTCAGCGACAGTCTGACAGGTGGGATAAGAAATTAGCGATGGGATGCACTGTAATTCCTCACCTCCGTGTCAATGGCTCACACTTGGCAAAGGTCAGCAGTGATTGAAAATCATTCCCTGTGCCCAGCTGTTCGGAGGAAGAGCTTGAGGAGAGCCTTTACAAAAGACTGTTGTCTCTGTACCTCCCTTAAAGAATAATTTAAATGTTGTTTGGATTAATTTAATACTTCTGCCATCTTGGTAACAAACACCATCTTCTGCGAAAATTAACCTGTTATTAAGTGATTAAAAAGAAAGCCCTGAAGGTAGAGATTCTCCATAAACTGAAACATTTCTTTGCTAACTCTACAGAAGTTGCTAAATACAGTACGTAGTGTGAAAACTGCAATTGTGATTTTCAAGGTAAAAGTCTGGCTCTTATTTGTACATATCTGAAACTGCTGTTAGATGTGCTGTAATTTTTCCCTCTAAAAATGAATTTTTTCAGAATTGTTCACTGCAAATGACCTTTGATTCTTTGTCTATGGCTTGAAAGTAAGTAATCTCTGTGTGAAAGAGAGAGCACATCGATTACTACTACCATTTATGGTACCACAAGCAGGTTAGCCTCTAACAATGCTGTTACATATCCCTCACGTGCAATGCTGTGCAATCACCCTTGTTAGAGGAGAGTGTTAAAACCTTTCACTGCCTTAGGCACAAATTAGAACAAGTGTTGTGAGCTCTGCACTTGACATTCTGTTGCCTAGCGACATGTGAGGTCTGGCACTGCCTCTAAACACTGGTTAAAAAAACAGAATTGATTACAAATGATTAGTGATGGTGAAGAGGCCCAGTAAGTACAAGCATGGAGAGTCAAGACACTTCTGTATGAAGAAAAAGAGCGGTACGCCCATTGCCACATCAATGGTTTTGGTTCCTAACACCCTGATTTTTTTTTTTTCCTGGTGTGATCTCTCAAAAAAAAATCCACAGCACACCTGTTCAAATCTGATGGCAGAGCAGTCCAATGGCACAACAGTGTACAGAATGGCACTGATGTAGCATTAGCTAACAAACCGAGGAGCTGGACATGTCTGTGACAGGAGAATTTACAGATCTGCTCCGATATATATCAGAATTGTAAGGAGTGCGAGCCCATCCCTAGTAATAATCGCAAAATGGGATACAAACTGGATGGGACACCAGTCCATTGCAGGACAAACACAGACAGACACACACACTCACACCAGGTCCAAACTTCCCAGATTACCCCATTAATCTACCAGCATGTCTTTGGATTTTGGAAGGAAACCAGAGCACTAGGAGGAAACCCACACAAACACAGGGAGAACATGCAAACTCCACACCTAGAGCAACCCAAATCCAGAAGTGAACCCAGGGCCTCTGGTCTGAGAAGCAGGAATGCTGGCCACTGCACCACATCCAGCCCCTGATTTAACTCTCATAATCTCACATTCGCAGTTTGGCAGTTTAGAGCACGAAACACTGAAATCAATAGATATTCTGCTTCTGCAGCTCCACCCTAACCCTTGAAGAACTGGGAGAAGAGATGTTTCGATGAAGATGTGCCCTAATCTGTCATCTGTCTTGCACAGCTGGGGCAAACAAGTTCCACCAATAACCAGGTGGATGAGTCTACCTCAGCTGTAATATAATGTAGAGATGAAAACCAAAACAGCTCAGAAAAGCACAGCATGTTTAACTCTCTACGTTGTGTAACATTCCTCTTTGTTTTCCTTTTTCAAAGAAAGACAAAGGAACATTCCTTCTGTAAATATTAATTTCATCAATAAAAAAATATGATTTGATCAGCCATTGTTGCACTATCGGAATATAATATTTTCACTGTACGACTGATGACTGTGTGTTGTGCGGAGCCAAAAAGGTAAAAATGACTTTTGGTTATCTGAAGCGATAAAAGTACTATCATAAGAAAAATTGTCACTGAAAAAAAGAATAACCTAAGAATAGATTAAAACTATTGAAGACAATGCAGATGAAAAGCTGAGCAGTGAAATTGTCTAGTGTTCTCTTTTCTTTGTACTGTTATGCAGTATTGTCCTACAGTGAATGGTGACTTGCTACCCTCTGTTTGATAAAAGATACCACATCATAAAAAGCATGCAATTAGTCTCCATAAACAAATGCAATGTAACTCCTAACTGTGACTCGAAAGGAAAACCACCTGTGAGCAGTGGAAGAAGATTCTGAGCTTTACTTTTCAAGTTTGCCATCTCTTTCTATCTCACGGCATATTCCTCACTCAACATTCTGTATGAGGAATATTCAAAACCACTGCTTTTAAAAATGGAAACTGGTCATTCTAGTCGGGCCTTCTAAATGAATACTAGCAAGAGCAATGACTTCAAATGTATGAGATTCTGTCCCTTTTTAACTCACTCCTCTATAGCAGCAGACATTTATACTGACAATTATCTTTAATCCTGCGGATACAATACTATGAAGTTTTACCAGCTGGTTAAATGCGACTACAAATGGGAAGCCTTCTTTAGATCACCACCAACTTAACTATCGAAGTAACACATCACCTAATCAAGGCGAAACAAAATATTGCTATCCAGCCGAATCGTACCTAAATGCCCAGCCTCACTTTTGCTCTCTGATAACAATGACATCAATGTTCAAGTGCTCCCAGCCCAGCTGCTTGTAAGCCATTACGACAATTACACAACCACAGGATTCCCATAAAGCTGATTCCACCCTGTGTTTGTCCACCTTATTCATTTGTTTATTTTCGCATCTGAACAGCCACAGCAGCCTCGTCCATTAGGGTGCCTAACGAGCTGTTTCAGGACGGCTGCAGGAGGACAGTGCGAATGCACTGAAGCGTTGCACAACAGTATGTTATGTTCCAACATTGGTGCCTCTTTATACCCGAATCAGCATCACAACTGCATGGCAAACATGGACAAAAGACCACGGTCATGTTTTTCCTGCCTGAGATCATCTTTTCAGCCACAGAGCAGATGGCGTGATTTTATTACTTTTGCATCTTTTTTTTTTTCCCTAGCCTTGCGAGCCTGTTGCGTTTGTTGCTGTTGCGCCTCTTGATGACTCCCGGGCCTATCTCGTGGCATCGTGATGGGAGCTAAAAAACGGATACACTGCACAGCGGGAACTGGCCCGACCTATGTAAGCAATACGAAAAAGAAAAAAGAAGCGGAGAGCTCTGTGACAAAAACAACAGTGTGAGTCGTTGCATTGACACAGCGATGACACAGAGGCTGTAGCTGGGGCAGGCTGTGTCTGTAGCCCTCCAGTTAGGGAAGCAGCACAGCAGATGTCACTGTTGGTTTGCTGTACCTCAGCCTCCTGGCAGCTTCGCAGAGCAGCTAGAGAAGATCTGAACGGCACAGGCCCTGCGACACCTCTTGCAAGGGGAATCCGAGCTCTCGGAAAAAGGGCCCTCCTCTCATTGTTATGCATTTAATTACCTCTGATGCTCATTAGGGCCCTTGACCTTGGCAGTACATGCCGCAGGAAGGTCTCGCTCATTGGAAGGGGTCTCTCAGGTGACGCTGCACAACCCGCTGCTGTGTCTGCAGATGCTGTCGGGGTCTCGTCAATGGGGGATGGAGCCCAAGCCAGGGAAAACGTCCAATTAAACACTGTCGTTTTTCGCCGAGAAAAGACTCTGGCTCTCCCCTTGTTAAGAAAGGTTTGTCCGAGGTTTTATTTAACATACCATCCAGTATGTGGTATCAGATGCTGAATATGTTTTCAATGTGACATTCAACAATTAGTGTTAAGAAAAATAAATACTGCAGGATGTAGAAAATACAATGACTGAGAATTGTGCATACTCATAAACATAAATCAAGACCCTACTTTCTTAGGCATTTTACTTAGCTATTATAAAATCATAAGAAGAGAAAGAGAAAAGTAAACATCCTGCTGGCTAGTATAATTGTAACTATCAGTATTTTATATAAACCCTCTTTTATTTACTGTATATTGAGAACCAATGGATTCAAATATCTTGGCCACCTAATACCACATTGAACATAATATAAACAAATGATAATATCTATATAGATATAATTATAATAGTAATAATTGCTTACACTTATATAGCACTTTCCTGGACACTCCACTCAAAGCACTTTACAGGTCATGGGGATCCCTTCCACCACCACCAATGTGCAGCCCCACCTGGATGATGCGACGGCAGCCATAGTGCGCCAGAACGCTCCCCACACACCAGCTCTCAGTGGGGAGGAGAGCAGAGTGATGAAGCCAGTTCAGAGATGGGGATTATTAAGAATCCATGACTGGTAAGGGCCAATGGCAATTTGGCCAGGACGCTGGGGTAATACCTCTACTCCTTTCGAGAAACGTCCTGGGATTTTTAATGACCACAGAGAGTCAGGACCTCGGTCTTATGTCTCATCCGAAGGATGGTGCCTGTTTACAGTATAGTGTTCCTGTCACTATACTGGGGCATTAGGACCCACATAGACCGCTGGGTGAGCGCCCCCTGCTGGCCCCACTAACACCGCTTCCAGCAGCAACCTTAGTTTTTCCCATCAGGTACTGACCAGGCTCACACCTGCTGAGCTTCAGTGGGGCTGCCAGTTGTGAGTTGCAGAGTGATATGGCTGCTGGAGATATGAATAAATAAAGATGTATATAAACAGGCTTTGTGTGCTCTCAACCGTGTTTTGTTCACCTCTCTTACACCTCTCTTACAATTCCTCTATTGAGGTGTGAGGAGGATAATTTGTTAATTGTTAATGTTCTACACAGGCGTCTACACAAAGTCAAGAATTTCTCACGTGCGGAATGGTGCCGTATCCTGAAGTGTGGCTGATATTTATTCCAGTTAGCTGCAGGGTGCCAGACCCTCCACTCCCAGTATGTGCAGTGGTGTGGAAAGACTGGGACAGTTTCCACTACCAGTCTGTGCAGTGGTGTGGAAAGACTGGGACCGTTTCCTCTCCCAGTATGCGCAGTGGTGTGGAACGACTGGGACAGTTTCGGCTTGCGATGGTAAGGTAAAACTGTGATGACAGTGATGAAGAAAACCCGGTTTGTGCCAGAAAACAATTGTAATAATAATGCAATAATAAATAAACTGTAATAATAAGTAATGATAGGAGTTTAACACCTGACCAACACAAAACGTCAGGGAGTTGCAGAAACAGTAACAGAGACTTTCAATCCTACTTTTTGAAAAGAAAGAAAAACCTGGATTTTCCCATGTGAACAAACTGCCTCTCTTTGTTAGTAAGGCCTTCCATGGAGAATATAGAGGGCTTCAGGAAATTCTACAGGGAAAGGTAATACTGCCAAAAACCTGAAGAATTTAGACTAGTTTGTAATTGTACAAATGAAACTTGACAGAAAATAACACCTAAGATACATTATTAGGAGCAAAAGCCGATAAAGGCCTATGCATATTCCAACAATATGGTTGTGGATTCTCCCTGCTGTCTGGAATGGACACTGCTGCTTCTTGAGAAGATGTTCAGGCATCGAAGCATTCAGCCAGAAAATCTAAGCTGTGCTTGTATATCTAGAAAGGACGCCAAATGTACAATGCGGAGACATCTGCAACACCTGATGAGCCTGTTCTCATTTTCCTCTCTTTTCTGTTGATCCAAGTAAGCCGCGGTTAAGCTTCCACACACTCCTACATTCAAACCAAAGCAGTCACACAAGTCAGCACCACAGCTCCTATTGTCGCTTCTTGCTCCAGAGCACTGTCTTCAGGTGCGTAGCCCCGACGCACTCGCCAGAGGCACATTGCCCAGCTAAGTGCACGTGGTGCATGTTCTCCTAGCTCAGCTTGGGGACTTAGCAGGACTCGTGCAGGAGGCTAGTGCGGAAGGGAGGAGGTGTGCAGCGAGCCTTTGGCGTTTAGACACAATCCCCTGCCAGGAGCGTTAGGGCTGGGGACCGACATGTGCTGTGCGGACTCTCGGAAGGTCTTGAGCCTTGTGACAACCAAGATACAACCAATTGGTCACCTTGACTGCACTTCCAAACACTGGGGCCCGTTCCTTTCCACCGTGACTCTTCACGGCCTCACTCGAATCACACGGTCCTCTGCTCATCCCTGGTTTCCTTATTTCCTGAATTTTCATGAAAACATAGAAAGTTTTTACATTTTCACCGCCTCCCTGTGCAACACTTTATGATTCAAAGGCTGCAACATTCCAAGTTAATTAACAATAATCCCTGCATTAAAACTGACAAATGCCAATGAGGAATAAACCGATAAAAGGCATATATAGCCCTGAGACATCTTTACTGGGAAAGTGTAATGGCTCTTCCTCCCTCTGGGAAAGCTTGAGACAGTCCGGGAAGTGATGTTTTCATCATCGTGCACCTAACAATATTCTCTTGGGGCTACAGCAGATTCTGCCCAGGGGAGGCAAAAGTGTTGCTTTGCTGTTATAAAATACAGTTGGCATTGGTATCATATCACTATATAAAAACTGTTAATTGCTATAGAGAGACTTTATATGTTACAGATATAACACTGCTTAATTATGCCTTCATCCTACAGACATTTATAATTAGATTAGGTGCTCTCTTTTTATCAATCTTTTTATCTAGCCCTTACCATTTTATGCCAATAATTCTTAATTCTTAATAATCACTCCTGATGGCACTTCCAAACCTTAACATTATCAATACTATAAGTAATCCCCTTCTCTCTCTTGCAAGCATCTCCCGCAGCCCTCCTCTCCCAAACCTCTCAGGACACTCAGTTCTGGGGTGTTGTTATTCCTAGTGAATGTATTTTTATTGTGATCTTAAGGTTCCGAAACAACTGTATTATTCTCTTATAAAGGAAGCAGATCTCTTTCTTTCAAAGTTTTTTGTCTCTAATGCGTGACATATCAATTTTTGGTATGTTTTCTAGAATAAATATTGAGTTGAGAGGGAGAAAAGAAATGGAAAAAAAATGTAGAAAGAGAACAATCAGAAATGTATGTAATATCTTTATACTTTTCTGTTGGGCTGTATTGCAAACATGAAAATGCCTTTTGGTATTACAGGAAAGCTTCATTATTATTAAGGCATCAGTTTTAGAACATTTGAAGTAACTGAATATCCATTAAATTAAATGAAAAATCACCGGGAACGTGTAACTTTTCTCTCAGATGTATGTCACCATTTCTACTTCACACATTTCCTTACTAAGAAAGTCAAGATCTGTGAATCCTGATTTAAACTTAATAAAATAACGACAAGTACAATACCTCCGTGCTGGCTGTTATTTTCTTAACACAGTTCCTTGTACGTTTCTTGTTTCTGAAGTGTTTTGGTAAAGTTCCACATAAAAGATTAATTAAATTAAAGGTCAAAGACACATTTGCCAATATAATAAAAGTTCATGTATAAAACAAGTAGTACATATTCAGGGCTGAGTGCTCAGTGTGTTTAGTACCACAAGATTCTGCATTGGGATCAAGCAACAGGCCGGCCAGGATGGGGCTGCAGAATTAGGGTTGAATCACCAGAGGGCAGTGTGGAGACAGTACCAGTAACACATTCCTCTCCTTCGCATGAAGGAAATCGGGGAACTGTCTGAACCTGGAGCCAGAGGTTGTCTAACCAGACCCTCACAGTCACTTTGGGGACAGTGAGATTACACGGTCTTTCCCAAAGGGTGAGACCCTTTGGGAAAACTGTAATGAGGTTTACGAATGCTCCGTTAGTAGTAAAGACAAAGTCAACACTTATCCTTATTAGCCATAGCCTTGATCATGGCCGAGCCTGCCCACCGGTAGAAGGTAGGGTGAAGGCATAATTGAGGCATAAACAAGGTAAAAGCACACTGCTACAATCATTGTCTGATTAAATTACATTATTATGACCTACTGCTATCACGTCTGCCGTCAAAGCCTAAACAGAAAGCCCAAAAGCAAGGAAGAGAAACTGGACTGCTTGCTTCGTCACAGCTGAGTTTGCAGGACAGGTAATCAAAGAGGATAAAAGGGCATCTTCTGGCTTACTCTAGTTCATTAACTTCTTGGTAAATCATTAGTCTTCATCAACACACAGAAACACAGAATAAAAGACAGGACAAGAGAGAGAAGGAACGGAGAGACAGACGTTTGCCAGGCAACAGAACCTTGTTCTAATCAGTCTTGGAGCAGATTCTGGCTCAGTACCTTGGGTCTTGTTTTAGAGAGCTGCTGTTCTGTTATTTTGGGAAATTCCTATTCCCTTTATTGTGGAATCCTCAGCCTAAAAACATTCTGTTTTAATTTGATTGTGTTATCTTTATAAAATTAATAATAATAATAAAAGTAATTGCTTACACTTATAGAGTGCCTTTTCTGGACACTCCACTCAAAATTTACAGGTAATGGGGATCCCTTCCAGCACCACCAGGGTGCAGCCCCACCTGGATGATGCGACAGCAGCTATAGTGCACCAGAACGCTCCCCACACAGCAGCTCTCAGTGGGAAGGAGAGCAGAGTGATGAAGCTAGCTCAGATTTGGGGATTATTAGGAGGCCATGATTGGTAAGGGCCAACGGGAAATTCGTAAATTTCATATATATTACATATATATTAAATTTATATTTGTCCTGATGCGCTCTTCATTCCAGTATCTGGAATTGAACAAACTTCTATTTTTGGATGTTGTGTCTCCAGAACAGATATGTTGTTACTGCTGTCGGAGAAGGTAATGTCTGAGGCTATTGAGAGAGGGAGGAATTTAAGAAATGGTGTCTTTGATTTAAATTTGTATAACAAGTTGTCAGCTCAGGTCCATTTAATGAGGGCTTTGCACTGTACAAAGAAAAGGAATATTAGAGCATCTCAAGACAGGATTATGAACTGGAGACCACAAAAGACAGCAAATTATAAAGTATAATTATCAGTAGTAATTCGTACAATTGCTATTAATATAGTCTTTTAATAATTTAAAATTAGATGCACCAAATTATTATGTAAATTACCACTGAACATTGGTCATACAAATCATTTTCACTGCATGTCAGATTTCCAAGCATACGTTTGGAGTACACTTCTGTTCACCTCCTGTGATTCAGAAGTGCTGTCATGTTCATGCAGTGCTAATAATAAAACAAAGAACTGACAGTCATTCGCACCCAAACCCCAGTAGAAAGTTTTGTTACAGGCTTTTTACAGGAGTTCATTTGTACTGTAATATCTAATAATACTAACGCAAAGGCTCAATACCAAGAAAGTGGCCATCATTTACGATTTCACACAGTCATCCGAGCCAGAATTCTGAGAGCTGCGCTCTAAGGTTATTATTTCATAACAGACGGGTATGTGCAATAACAACACTGAGGTGTTTGATCCCTGAGTGGCTCAATTCCAATCTGTCACAGGTTCGTATGTTGTGTTAAAGAAGCAGAACTCTATCAATGGTGGCAAAATCTTCCTCCGTCTCTTCCTCATTGTTCATTCTAAGGTGCAAGGTCAGAGGAGGGCGGCCCCTACCGAGACAAGCTCAACACAAACACGCGCTGCGGGACAGGGGGGTTGAGGCGAGACGTGGAACTGAAGCCGGCATCATTTCAAAGACAAGAATATGTCTGGAAGCACAGATCTAAGCAGAACGAAACAATAATTCCAAACCGAACCAGAGAAGTCAATCTCCAGCCAATTCCAATATCAAATTAGGGGTTCCCACGAGCTGCAAGCCATATCAACAATTCAATCTGGGAACACACCGTCACAGAGAGGTTCACAGATAGGACGCCCCAGACAACTCAGATGAATATCATTCTGCAGTGCAGCGTGTTAATATTGGCTGACTTTTTTCTATTAAGCAGGCAGTCGATTCTTATTTATATATATTGTATATTTCAGGACAAGCATTTCATTTTTATATATCACGTTCCATAACCTAGTAACTTCCTATGCAAGAGGACAGAGCTGCAATAGAACATGAAGCTATTATGACATAAATATAAAAACGCTTTGTTAAGAAAACATACAATTGCCAAATGGAAAGTCAATTTGGTTAGATGCTATAATCAAACTACCTGTGCATTTAAGGACTCGATACGAGCAGTTCAAATAAATATCTTTATGGTAGATAAAGATGGCATGTTTTTTGTTGGTAGAGCCATTTGAAATCCCTACTGTAATTCTTATTTAGGGGTATACTAAAATATTATAATCCTTTAAAGGAGAGAACACTTGTTGCAGACCTATTAGAAATAAAAGTGTTACCTTTTATTACTGTCTCTACTACCACTGTCACCACTACAATTAATAACATTAATTAGTCATTTCCAGAATACAGTATCTCACCATGCTCACTGCTCAAGGTGCAGCTTAAACCAGACTGCATAATAAACTAAGAACAATTTAGAACAATTCAGGAATTAGTGATTTTAAGAGGATTAGAAATTCTCTAATTACTGTACCACAGAGTTTCTGCTGAAGCATTTTTGTAGTTTATAATAATAAAAATGCAAGATTGGAATTTTGGAGACAATAGCATGCATTTTCTTTGTAATCTGACTTTCTAGGCTTTATAGACATCTGTACTGTACCATAACATATTCACAATATATTGTATATTTAGGACTAAATGCAAGACAAATAGTCACCCTAGAAGTTGTGAATACACAGTCCCTTTTCATCTCTTTTTATCATGTCTAGGACTTTAAAGGGCATACATGTACTCAAATACAGAAGCGCATCGAAGCCAGAAATCCTTTTGAGCTTTAGTAAGATCACTTTATTGGCCATATACAATTTCTTGTATTTGGAATTCGTCTTTTCGCATACCCCAACTTGCTCTCCACAAGGCACATAGACAGGGAGAGAAGCTGGGGGTCAGAGCGCAGGGTCAGCCATTTATACGGCGCCCCTGGAGCAGTTGGGGTGAAGGGCCTTGCTCAGGGGCCCAACGGAGTAGGACTCCTCTGCCAGCCATGGGATAAAAACCGGCAACCTTCCAGCCACAGGCGCAGATCCTGAGCCACAGCTGGCCTGAGCAGCATAAGCACTGAAGGAGTTAGGTGTAGGTCAGTATGCAGCCACTCTCCCTGAATGAACAGAACAAAGATGGGCTGCCTGATGTATTTATCGATTAATAAGTGTGATGACATAATTATGTACATGGGTGTGTACTGTATATTCTTTAGTGCCAAGAGTCCTTTCCTCAGAATTAGTCAATGATATCCTAAGTAAAGCAGAACTGACACTGAGGATCTACAGAGTCTAGAACAGGATAAAACGAATAAATCACCCGGGTGTGAAAATAATTTCCAGTTGCACATCCTTAGGTTGCACACAAGGAAAAGAGATGTTTATCAATGACCTTGAAGTTCAAGTAACAATACACACAGTATGGGATCTGTAGTCATAGACTGCACCATTTCAAATCTGAAACTGATTGATAAATAGAAGGACCAAACCTGACACAGGAAACTACACAAATGTTTCTCATACAAATATGATTACAGAAAGTGCATTTTAAGACAGACAGGAATTTAAAAAGGGCTGTCTTGTATGAACCGGACTGACCAGTTTAACGTAAAAATATCTTAGGTGACAGCTGCTAACAGAGTTGATGTAGGCAGTGGTGTACCACATCTGTTTAAAAAACATTCCCTGAACATACATCAACAAAATCATCTCATGTTGTCATGCAAGTTTGGAAAGCAAGGCTATAAACTCTTCTCTGTCAATATTCAATGCCATAGAGGCCATAAACAGCAAACGAAGGTACTGTACACAGACTTCCATGATTGGAAGGCTCTACCTCTAAATCCATGCATGAGTCTTGTTGCTGAAGTCCTGTGTTTTGTCTCACAGTACAAAAATAAACATGTATGATGATTTGAACTTGTAAAGTAGTTTCTTTCTATTGGGAAGATTTTAACGCGGAACATCAAGCTGAAGCATTAGCTTGATATAGTGTGACAGTGTTTTTAACAAATTAGATGCTGTGGAAATTTGTGTCCAGAACTGGCAAGAAGTGTCCTGGAACTCAATACCTGAACCATTTCGGCTCTTGATCAGCTTTCCAACTCATAGAAAAAAGCTGATTTTTTGCAACACTTCTTTTTCTTTGCTTACGTGCAAAATACACTACTGCTCTAACTATAATGCTCTATAGTGTTGAAATAGTCTTATACAGTAGGTACAGGACACATTATCCACTCTAAGGATATGCTTGCTTTCTAAGAGACCATTCAAACATTTCCAGCTCATTGTTGCTGTGCTTGGCTATCCCTGAAGTCATCATCCAGGTTTTAAGTGAGGCCTCGTGTTGAAATGCTTTGGGATGTCCCCTTGTCCCTTGTCATTATTAATGGGTAAATGTTTAACTGCATCAGAGGGGGAGATAAAAGTAAGTCGGATGAGACATACTGAGTAAGGCACTACAGGGTGTGTCTCAGTCTGTGAGCACAGCAGGGCAGTGATTTAGTCAGTGAGCAGTTTATGGAAAACTCATCATTTTGCAAATTACATCAGTGGGAGGTTTATTACATACCACAGTCTTACAACATCTCTTAACCCCCCCCCCAGGTTTAAAAAACTTTGCAGGTTGTTCCAAATCAAGAGCAAAACTTCAGAAAAACCATGGAGCAGCATTATAGATTAGCAGTATTTTGTAGTGCTAAACAATTAAAAAATAAAAAGCTCTTAAAAAGATCTATTATATGATATTTAAGAATACAGCTGTTGTTCTTATTTCAGTAAATGCTAGCTCTCTTTTATTTTAGCGTAACACATCAGCCATCTTCAAGGAAACAGTATATTTATATTAAACAAGACATTGACTGAGCCAAACTAATGAAGGGCACAAAGCAAACTAGTATTTTATATGCACAGTCATGTGGTAATCTAACACACTGGAAGAAAGTAAAAAACATTCTGAAACACAAGAAGGTAATGAAAACGAGGGGAGACCATTCAGATACACTGAAATTAATACAACAGACAATCAAAATGAAAACAAAAGAGGTTTTCATAATGTTTTCAGCAACTGTATTGCTCTTTATAGTCGAAAACATCAAGAACACAGAACCAAAAAGACAAAAGTGCAGAAGCAGTTAAACATTTAAGCAGGAGTACAGACAATTTGTCTGAACTGTACAAACCTACATAAAAGAGTTTTGTTTCATTTGTTTCAATTCTTACCTTCCTCTGAAATGGAAAAGGACAGAGAGAGGTCAGAACACATACCTACTAGGCTCACAAAGCAGAAACTAGCAGGACCAGAGGGTGGAATCCCAGCAGTTTTATGGTTAAAAAAACATAAACCTCAAACAAAAAAAAAGAGATAACTTACTGTGGTTTATATACGTACTCTATATATATATACATACAGTACATTTGATGCAAATCTGTGCCTATTTAGAATCAAGAAACTAAGACAAATTGTAATGCCTTGTATTGACTCATATATTCAATTATTTGTTAATTAAAGAATTACATTTTTAATCTGAATGTTTTTTTATAATTTCCAATAAAAACTTTCAAGAGAAAAATCCTTCCTCTTCTGTGGAAGCTTCATTAAACCACACACACACCTGCCTACCCAATACCTACAGGCTTAGTTCTGGGTGACAGCGCGGTTTTGACTGTCACTCTTCAGGATGAAACATTCAGGAAACGTGCTGGCTTGAACATGCCCTTTGGGAATTAAACGATGTTAAGTCTAGATATATTTTCCATTTATGCCAATTAGTGACACTTAATAAAAATAAAACCGTGGGAAGCACAATTAAAAGGTTTTGAACGTATTATTAATTTATGACAATTTCTTATGAGGCTAACACTTGCCTCAATTTGAAATGATGTATTAGTTAAGGTTGTCATTGAGGGCCGGCATGGATGTGCAGAAGTAACTGCCTTAAATGTCCCTGTGTACATTTTTACAGTCCTGAACTGAGGGGAGAGGAAGATCAGAGGAGAGGGAGGGGATATAGGTTTGAAAAGTACCTGCATCAGCATCGGAAGGGAAAGGAAGGAAAGTGGAAAATTGTGCTGCATGGCTGTCCTAATTAGATTTGCCTACAATGCAAGTTAAAGATGTGCAAAATGAAAAACTGCCTGTCTACTCCCTGATATCAATTTTAGGAAAGTTTTTCAAGTTCCTCGCAAAGCATTAGCAAGCTACTCCAGACAGTTAATTACATCTGCTTTATGAATGCCAATGAGCATCTCCCTGCATCACAAGCCAAATTCCAAAGAAAGGTATCTCTGGTCAGAATGCTGTTCCACCTAACCATTGCTATACTCTCCTCTTCCATGAAAGTCCCTGTATTTCATGCTCAATTTAACATGATGCCATGTGGCCAAGAGCAATGCAGTAAGTGGCTCTATAAAACACAGTTCCTGCTCAACAAGAAAAGGCTACATACAAGCCCTATAGCACAACAGATCTCTGCTGTCTTATCACACATGGATTTAATGCACATTTCACCGGGCACAACAGCATCTAAGAACTGGTTGCTCTGTGAGTGCTTGGTGAGAAAAGTCTGGCTTAACTGGCTTGGTTAACGGGCAGCCTCCTGGCCACAGAATGAGGAGGCTCCAACACCTTTGAGAGTGGGAGAACCAGGGGGCGGCACGGAGGAGATGGAGGAGGGATGCTGGAGACGAATGAGAAGGGAGGTGTTTGTGTTCGATATACAGAACTGATTTCCGTGGTGGCTGTGATTGCTGTGGGAGATTGACTTGTCGCTCTTAACCCTCCCGAACCTCAGTTAATTACTTCCATTTAATGAGATACAGAGCTGAAAGGAGACATGCTTTTTAACTTTTTCGTTTATTTTTGTTTTCCTCCTGTAGCCTACGAATTGTAAACGTGGCTATTCATGAAGATGACAAGATCCACATGTAACAGCAAATGAGTGTTTATTATACCAATAACAGAGGGTACTGTATATATCTGTATAATCGATACATAGTGCCAACAACAAGGCTGCTCGAACTTATGCCATACTGTCTTCTAACCTGAACTAGAAAAAGAAATGACACAAAACAATCTCAACAATACTAGGACACCGCACTACAGATGTGAAATAAAACTAATATGCGCTGTAACCACATTGAACAGAGCATACACACAACAACTCATTATCTGTCCGCTATAATATCAAAGCTTAATGTATTCTCCGATCTTATGTCTGCTTTATGATTTTGTGTCTGTAATGGTCACCTGGTGACTCTTCACCCATCTCCAAACTTATTTTTCCCTGTTTAAAACACATCTCTTCTAATTTCACTTCTCTCCACTGAACCAACTGGGCTTTTAGACAACATCACGTGACCGACAAAACCTTTGTCTCTGCTTTGGGACTGAAACATTTTACTCGCAGCGCCGGGCTCAGAGAGTGAGCCCTACACTATGTAAAGACAGAATTCTGCCCAGGTCTAGCCTGCAGCAGGACCTTGTGATCAGCTCGCTACTGTACCACCACGCATCCGACTGGTCACCGGTGCACTACAGTTGGACTTTCGTTGACATGCCTGAATGTCCCATTCTTCAGCAGTAGCCACTGCACCGGAACCAAACCAAGTTGCTCCCCTTTCTGTGCGACTCGTGCACAGACTCTGCCCCAGGTCAGCTCAACGCAAACTCAGATGTCTCTCCGGGGAGAAGTCTCTGTGCAAGACTACAGGAGGACTCTCTCTCACTGATACTTCGAGCTGCACCAAAAGTGGATGAGCATCAAGCAAGCACAGCACAGATTAGACAACACTGCAATGGGTCCAATCAGCTGTTCCCTCATAGTTCTGCGTGGGAGTTGCAAATCTTCAGTTGTGGATGAATATACTGCAGTTCAACATTCACCATTCCTAACACTTAATCACTTAATATCAATTCTCCTTAAGTAATAGTATTTACTTATGAAAATCTGAATGTTGATTATGTTTAATGAGGTTAATTAACAGGTTAGTATAACTAACCTTTAGTGTAGTATTCATACTAAAGTATAAACTAAATGCATAATCCTTGTTTTTGTTTCTCGTCTTAATTTTGACATCTCCCGATCACCCTCATGTAATGAGCTGCCATTATATACAGGGAGACTTTCATCTATTTACTTTGGAAGCTTTTACTTAATGCACACATTTTAGGCAATGAAGGTATTCCACGTATTTTAAATCTGTGTGCAGACTGTTTTCCTATTCTGTCAGCTGATTCCTAATAGTTAAGGTAAGTTCATTGTAATTTACTGTTACAATGAAAATGTTGCCAGTAAAATGACACAACAGTTACACTTTCTTCAGATCTGCTTTTCGTGAGAACTGTTTAAAATGATTGTTTTGTGCTGGAATAAAGGAGGTTCTTTGTGTTAAAAAAATGTGCGTGCGACCAACACACACATCTTAATTAATATCTTACAATTATTTCAACTTAATTATATCTTCAGGTTTTGGAGAATTTAACAGTTGAAAAACCTCGGATCAACCTCTCTACCCACCTGCCATTCATAATGACTTTTACAGTTTCTCTTCTGAAATCATTTTCAAGAAAAAGATAAGCAGCAGTACTTTCCTAGTCATTGCTAAGCATGGGAAATCCAATTTTAAAGTTGAAGATACGTAACTGTTTTAATGTTTGTTCCTTAAGGCAAGAAAATATAATTAATTCCTTTCATTATTTTACAACATTAAATATTTTATAGTTCTTAATTAATAAAGGTCATTCAGTTTCATTTTGCTTTTATTTCACCAAACTTTATACTTCTGTTTTATGGATTATTGAATTAAACAATGGAGTGTTAACATATACAGCACACTGTAAGGAACTGTGAAGAAACAAATCTTCAGAAATCTCAAATAAACATTTCTCAGTAAAAAGGCATGAAGAAAAGATGACCACCACATATTTTCATTAATATTGACCATTACCAGCGATAATGTGTATTTTAAACTGGATTTTACATTGATCAGATTTTTAGGGCTTCTTGCAGATGGATTTTGAAATGCAGTACATTTAGCTTTGTTACAGCTTTGTTACAATGCACAGTAAAATTTAAATAAATGTTTAATGAATAAACAATAATAAAAGTATGTCATTGCTATTTCCTGTATTAGTAAATTGAGTTAGGTTTATATCCATCCATTTTCTGACTGGCTAAACCACTGCACCAACATGTTGCCTGTTAGGTTTTAATAACACAAAACAATTCCTGGTACTACTAAGGTATGTATATAATTTAAAGATTGGTATATAATCAAATACAGAGATAAAGTATACCAACATCTCACTTTCTCTTTCAGATAAAGCTGTATGACTTTTTAACAGATATTTTAATCATTGTGAATTTTTAACCTAGGAACAGTTTGAGGAGTAGGGTTAGAAGTAGGCTTTACTACAGTATAAACAGTGAGTGCCAATGTTCAGTATTTTGACATACTGTACTGTATACAGTAAAAACTTGTGTGATACACAGTGAAGGGGATTCAATTTGTTTAGCACTTCATTTAGTTACAATACCTGAAAATCCCCGAATACTGTCCTGATAAGTAAATCATTATCACAGCCGGCGTAATTTTAATTTTGATTAAAAGGAAGCATTACCACATGCATCCTACATGCATGGCCAATTTTAAGTACTTTGGTTCAGTCCTTTCATAACATTAAATGATCAAAAGAAAAAAGGATACACTTTTTTTTCCAGTATTACGGTCTTGTTCTTCAATTACAGGAGAATAATGGGAAACATCTAGTCAATAAGTTGTCAATTATAGGATTCTAGGTGATGGCACTGCCGTTGAAAAGACAGATATATTGTTAAATTTGCAGAGTTCTTTGAACAAGAAAAAACAGCAGTTCAGAATACTCCCTAAGCACACAATATGGCATATTAAGATTTCAGAATGTTTTTGATGGAGCTGAACGAAATAGGTATTATCATGCATTAAAAATATGGTTTGAGCGTTGGATTTAGTTAACTCTAACACCTTGACAGCAAAAAGGCTATCGAATGTTGGAAATAAATTGCTCTAATATGTTTTTTGTATTAGCTTTACTAATGTATTTGAGATTTCATGAGAAAAACACGATGCAGTGACACAGACTCATTGCTCGTCAACCAACCCCAAACCCTAGCCTTGTTTGGCAAACCCAGTAAGTTTAGATAGATTAATACTATAAACACAGGTATTCATGATAAAATGAATATTCTACTCATCAGTAGTTAGGTAAACAAAAACAAAACAAATAAGGATGTGTATTTGCTCAGGTCTTGAGATGTGAACTGTTAAAATCCTCATTTTTGGATCATATCAAATATAAATATGACTAAGGTTTATTTGTGGTGATTCTAATTTCCTTGATGTATTGCATTTACTGGTGAATCATAAGAAAAGGGCTTGAAAAAAACACAAAGTGTCCCCTAGTTGGAAACAAAAGGTATTTCAGAGGGAGAGATACTGTCTGTCCTGCAGTCAAACAAAGTTCTGAAGAGTCTGCGGAGCCTCAGTCATCTGAAAAACTCAATGAAATCTGTCACTCTTCTGAAGCAGAGCTAACACATCTTGCAGATAGCACAGCACAGTGCATCCGGTCTGCTACGGTATATGTGTAAACAATACTGTGTGTGAGTCAAACTTCACTGTAGAAGGAAGATGTGTTCGAGCGTTCACTCAGGAAATGAATCTTATCCTTGAGGCTGTAAATAGTGGCACTGAGATGGGGAGAAAGTGACAAACTCCAACCTGCTGGCGCGTTTAGATGTGGTGTGCACTGCTCCTCCAGCCACACTCATTGTACCATCCCCACACATGTGCCAGGATAAAAAAAAATATCTACTGTCTACTGTTTATTCTCTGATGCAGACAAGAGTTATGGGATTTTTATCTCTGGTGTTTTGTCTGGATATACTGTACAAACTGCCCTCGCCTAATATTAATATTTCATTTATTTCCAATAGCACATTTCATATAACATAAATTGAGCCATCCGTTTGCAAAACAGTTTAATCATTCATTCATAAGAACATGAGAAAGATTACAAATGAGCAGAGACCCATGCAGCTTGTTTGGTAGTTAGTAGCTAATTGATTCCTGTCATTTCATGCAAGAAGTCAGGGTATTGGTTTGAACCACATTGCTGGGCAGCTAGCTCCAAATCATACAGCCCGCTGTAGAAAGAAGTGCCTCCTGTTCACATACACATTATGCCTAGTTAATACAAATGCATTTTCCCTTAAATTTAATTTGGAGGCCTTACATATGACATAAAAAATGAAACTGTCAAACTGTCAGTTCAGGTTTAAACCGAAGGACATGAGGTGTATTTATGTTGGTGAAACTTGGTTTCTGTCTCAAACTGTTTAGCATTGCACACTTCTGTGAAGTACAGTACGACTGGTCCTGCGATCCACAGTCACTTCAAATAGACATCTCATGATTGCCCATGGAAGATACATCACCCAGCGTAAGGCCGTATTGTCAATGTGAACATTAGGACTCCTCGGTATGGTCAAATGATCCAGGCTCCACCCCTCATTAGCCCATACTCATATCTAACTCAACTGATCCATATCTGAACAGAACTGCTGCACTGAATTATGTTAAATGCCATGGCTACCACTACTAGAATCCCACAAACTCGAATATCTAGTATAATAGACTGTATGAATCAGTAGATCCAGAATCAAATATCAGGCTCCTCACATCAGAGTAGAATACATGCTGATAGTATTGTGTTTCTAATATTTAGCCGTTCACTTCTCCTAACCTAATATACAGTAATAGCACTAATAGAATTCACTTTGGAACATTGTAACCTCTACTTAAGCATTTGGATTTAGTAAGAAGTGAGAAAGAGAACTAGCTGAAATGATCCCATGAGGAAAAACAGACGAGCGTAAACATGGGGAGAAATCTTGCATCATTTTCAAAGACAAAACCAAAATCTACTGTCTTAGTACCTCGTAATAAAATATGAGCTCCACAATAAACACTAATGATTATTATCTGATTATAAAAATTCATATCAGGAGGACTGGCATTTAACATAATGTTAATGTACACCATCTTTCGGGTCCATTACAAAACTTTGGACCTATTTATCAGGAATTTATCAGAAATCATGGCCAATGTTCAACTTGACTTTCCACTGATACGTGTTTTTAAAGCTGTCTAATAATACAGATGGTCCCGAAAGAATAATTTGTTTAAATTTATCTAAGCAGATAGTGAAATGATCACTTAAAAGGACAGAAAGTTACATCTGAAGGTTTTCTGAGAGCAGATACCTCATTTGTTTGTACCCTTGGCCTTTTGCCTTTAATCTTTCTGGTAATTTAATTTTCTAAAAAATAAAGAGAAATAAAGAAATCATATCACCAGAAGAAAGGCAAAGGTAACATATACTGTAGGCAGGAATTTCCTGAATGCTGTTGCTACTGTGACAGCCAGGCCTGTAACCCCAGGGGAGCTTGTTCCATGAATAAATACTTATGCTGCTATCCTCAGCACAAATCTCTATATCTTACGCCATACTGTTAGAAATAATGAGGGTGCCAGGAAATAAAGTGAGAAATAAATAATTAAATCCAAATGTCAAAGATATACCCAAGTGGTACGTTTAATTTGAGGCTCATGAGTTCTTTATTCTCTGGCACAGCTTTGGTGACAAGAATAATAATTTCAGAGATCAAATGTGATCAAATGTTTATTAACAATAAAATATAACACACCCAAACAACACAAATCACCACACAACATACAACATTAAAAGTTACAAAACGATTAGTCTGAGAGGCCTACAGACACAGAAACTAAGGCCAGTTTCTAAAAGGCCAACAAGAGAAATAACCTGTTTCCTAAATAAAAGAATATGATCCAATGCTAAATCACTCATCCAAAAATATGGTTGCCCAAGAGTGAATGAGAATCTATCTCCCTATTCTTGGGTATGCATTCACCAACTAGGAGAGAATATCTCTAGCCTGAAGATTCCACAATAAAGGAAATTCCTAAAAAATAGGTGAGCAAGCTCTCTAAAGCACGTTTCAAATTATTTAGCCAGAATCTGGTTTCCAAGACTGAGGATTAGAGGAAGAGGAGGGAAATGGTGTTTACTCTTTGTCTGCCTTCCATTTTCTCCTTCTGTCTGTTCTGCTTTGTCTTTTTATGCCATGTTTATGTGTGTTGAATGTTTATTCTTATGATTAATCAGAGTAATTCAGCAGAAAACTCCCTTTGATCTCCTGTGTCTCAGCCCACCTACAGTCTAGGCAAACACCAGTATTTGTTTTTGAATTTTCCGACACCCCCCCCAACTATGACAATATTATTCCTTGCTTCCTCGTCACATCTTCACAGTACTATGTAACCACTTGCTCGAGCTGCACCACTCCCTCCCGCTGTTCCTGCATCAGAGTCTAGGGACCAGTGAGGGCTCTTCTCCCCTCAGCCGGGCACCCAGCTCCTCCTACTGCTCTCACACAGCGCACATCTCTTCCACCTCCTGGTGCCTGCCAGGACACTGCTCTCCTTGGGTCCGAGAGAGGATCTGCCACAGACAGAGAGGGCACAGGCTCTCGCCCGCCAAGGCAGCAGCTGACACCCCGTCATACTGCCTGCTAGCGAACCGTTAAACGTTTCAGAACGGGCATATTACGCACAAGCAGAAACGAGTATTGTAATGAGCTTGGATTTGTAGTTGAATAAAATCTACTCAGGAAACACTCAAATACTTACACTAGTTCAAGAAAAATGATTGCAGTTCTGTGACTTGCGGTTATCAGCCAATCATTCTCCATCCCTCCGGCTCCTGGGAATCACTGAAAGCTAATCGATGGACCATGCTCCCAGTTTGTAAACTAGCTGTCAGTACTGTCTCTATGAAGAAAAGTAAACTGCACTGGAGCAGAAATCTTCCAAGCTTTGTACATTTTCAGTGAACAGCCATAATAGTTTAAAGGTATAAAAGCAATAACTGATCTGTATTTTAAATATGAGAACATTAAAACAGTTCCAAACAACCCATCTAGGTAGTTAATACTTAATTGATCCAAGGGTCCTAAACAGCTGTTAAGAAGCCAGGGTATTTGCTAAATGGGCTGAATAACCTTTCTTATTGGCTTCAACAGCATGGATGAGTAGCTTTTTCCATTCTCCCACAAGCCTTTCTGTAAAGACACGTCTCCTGTTTTTGGTTTGAAATGGTGTCACTTGAGCCTCCTGGTTTGTGAATGGTCACTGTCCATTCTGAAGAAAGCTGGAAGGATGTTGAATACTTGAATCAGATTTCCTCTGTTCAGATTTT
Source organism: Lepisosteus oculatus (assembly GCF_040954835.1). NCBI lineage: Eukaryota > Metazoa > Chordata > Actinopteri > Semionotiformes > Lepisosteidae > Lepisosteus > Lepisosteus oculatus. The sequence continues at coordinate 5,858,489 of NC_090718.1, read as the reverse complement.
TCAGTCGGTGTAGGGCTTTCCCTTACAGCCAGAATGTATCTGTCTGCTGTTCTCTGGACTATTTCCAGAGCAGCAGTATTTTACTATAACGTGGTATGCATAAGTGTTCAGAATATGTAGAGTATGTAGTGAAATTGCACATATTAACCACTGTTTTGCAAAATATTTTTAAGAAATTAAAAACTGAGAACAAAAAACATTCCACTTTAATTTATGCATAGAATAAAATTCATGTTTGACAAAAATGCCTAAATGTGTATACTGGACAAACCATACTGTTAATTCAGGATTAAGATTCTTAACCAAGTCTCTCTGTTACAGCACTTCCATAACTTTCTGCATAATGCACTCTTAAGTGCTGCTAATGTGACCCTAATAGTTACATTACTCAGGTAGGTCTGTAGAACATACGAATTGTTATTGGTACTGCCTTCCTCTGTAATAATAGCCTGAACTGCGTGTGGAAAAGGTAAGACTTTATTGTTGGAAAGGAGCACTTGTGATATGTTACACTGTTTTCTGGAGGCACGTAGCACTTCACTATTGAATTTAAAGACAGCACTAGAAATGGCTTAGTCGATAACAACCCTCACACAAAAGAAACGATCTCTGCCATATTAAAACAAGCACACATTAGATATATGATATACCCCCAAAGAGCAACAAAATGCAAAAAAGCAGAGCAGACAAATACACATTGGTAGTCTGCATACTGTATATCACCATTCAGGACCTGATGCAGAAAGGTTACACCAATAATAATTTCTCAATTTCATGAGTTCTAATATAATAATTTAATATGGCAAGGCTTTATGAGCTATTATGGCACCAGTCCATATTCAAGCTCAGCACCCAAAACCTGTGAGACAGCAGCACCATGGTGCTGCCCTATACAGTACACACATATATTATAATAATCAAACTCCAACACACAAATCTATATATATATTTCTATTACTTAATAGTGTATTATAATGGAAAATATTGTACCATTCCCAGCCCCACAGAGTAAACTGATCAAGAAATCCCTACATTCCCCACCCAGTTTCCTCAAAAGAGGAAGAGATCCTTTTTCTGTCTCGTTGCCTCATGTCGGTACTTGTGGATGCACCTGTTTCTCTCTCCTCTCACTCTCTCCTGCCTTACCTACCTTCCCCACTGACTAGCACGGCCTTTGTAAAGTTAAGGGCAATACAGCTGTCTTGGTGAGCCTGAAAGAGTCTCTCCCAAGTTATTCCCAGCTCCGCCTACACAAGACCTGATTCACAACATAATTGTATATACTGTAGCAATACAATAAAGCTGAACTCCTTAGTAGTTCGGTATTATTGTCAATTTACATATTACACAGCTGTATACTTTTCACGTGACTCTCAATTACATACTTGACTGACAAATTTGAAAAGCTCAGCTTTCCGCAGACTGAGACTTTGAATGCAAGTAGCCCAGGTTCTGCCTGAATTCCCAGCCGGGTTGGTCTTGAGGTTACTGCTAAGGAGCATCAGTCTGACTGTAATAAAAACAGGTGTTTCTATCTTTACTCCCTCCATGCCTCTGCTCAACACTCCCAACACATCGCTCCTGGCGAATACAAGAAAAATGACCCTTCACTTGAAATAACTGTTCCCTCAGCTGCTCAGCCAAGATCATCAAATAAATGTGACAGAAAAAAGACACGCAGAGCCATTCTTTCAGTCATGTGTACCACAGTTGCCGTTGTTCTTTTGTTCGTTTTCTAACCAATCCAGTCCAGGGAGAGCCGGAGCCTGTCCCAGCAAGCAACAGGCACAAGGCAGGACACACCCTGGACATGACGCCAGTCCATCACAGGACACAGACAGACACACACACACACCGATGCCAGTTTTTTTCAGAATCCCATTAAACAGCCAACATTTCTTTGCACTGTGGGAGGAAACCTATGGAAATATGGATTGATGGATCCTTTAAAAATGACATACATCACAGGAGTTCATTCCAGGATACTTCGACATACTGTATCTCTATATGTGTCAATCTGCCAACCTATTTATCTGTACCTTCATATCTCTGTGGGTTATTGTTGTGCTTGACTTTTCAGAAGTATTCAATTTTTTTTTTCATTATTCAGAGAGCTTACTGGAGTAGTATAATAAAGCCAATCAGCATATATCAAACCACTGCATGATCATAATCGTGAAAAATAATTGCAGCAGGACCCCTTTATATTGAGGAGCTCTGATGAGTTTTTCTACTTGTTGGCTGGAAATCAAGACTCATTGGAAATGCAGCAGCTGCAATATGATCTTTGAACAACAGACTGGAATCAATAAACATTCTGAGGTTTTTAAGTGTTTACGTTTTAAAATCCCATCAGTATTTGGAACACAACAACAAAAAAAATCAGAGCACTGTAATGAACTATTTATCATGTAAACTATGAAAAAGCATCTTCCCTCTTTTGCTTTTCAATAAGAAATAATATTCTGCAGGGAAGATGCAAGGCGATGGTTTGTGATCCTTTAGTATTAATGTTGATGACAGGGTTTTTTACTTCCTGGGAATGGAGAGAGAATAAATCATGGCCTCTATGTGCACAAACAAAGAGCAAACTTCAAAATACTGCAAACTGTAGCAGCCAGATTCTCATCACCCCTCTCACGTTAGATGAGTTAGATGCCACATTTTTATACCAAAGTTTTAGTTTCATTGATCTTGTGTTTTAATTCCCACGAACATATTTGATTACATTTCCATAATGAAGAACTCCTGGAAGATTTTTTGGGGGTTTCAAATGCTAAAGCTTTAGCGTCATTTACACAGTATTAGTTTTAGTATTTTTCTGACAACGTTCCACCTGAAAGAAAGGAATCCACATCGCCTTCTAATTTGCATTCTGATGAGCTGAAAATCTAATGACCTATAAATGAGACAGACAGAAAGAGAGAAAAATTATGTCGAGCTCATTTTGTAATGCCAATCTCTATTGATGTCTTCAAAATGAATAACTTCAATTTCATCTGAGGCTTGACAGAATTTAAATTGCCTTTTTTAAAAATAAAAAGTTGTCCAATCATGACGATAGGAACTTAATTTTTTTTTTGTGAAGTCAGGTAATTGGATTATTGAAAAACCATGAGAGCACTTACACTTCCTCTGGGGACATACATGAAGACCACTCCCTATTTAACCAATGATAAACCTTAAACCCGATGTGAAACTAACATTTTCTTCCATAATGATATCCATGAAACAGCACAATTGCTTTTAATACTGCATTAAGTGACATTGAAAGGCAAACTAAAGACATAGAACTGTTTCTGATCCAAATTTCAACCACCTTACAGACTACCTACAGTGCAGAAAGTTTATAACGTTCCAAGGATATTTCTAAAATCACTGTAGTATGAGACAGGCTCAGCAGACTTTTCTTCTGACAAACAGACTGAGGAACTCGCAAGACCTTTCTTCACAGCGCAGATGATAAGATGGTCTGGTACTTTGTGTTAGTACAGTGTGAACACATGGGGATAAGGAACTGTTCACCAGAGTCTTAGGCACACAGTGAAGAAAGAGGAATTGTCCAGAACTGTAAACCTTTGATCACTGCTGAGAATGTGAAGAGGGAGCTATCTATTTGAAGAGAAACTTAAAAAAAACTGTTCCATCTGCTGCAAGAAGCATCTAATTAAGACCACAAGTAACCTAAAGAGACTTACTGAAAACAGTGCACATACAGAAACAGACATTTGTGCTTCCAGTTAATAAGCGAACACCGTGTGTATTGCTCAACTGGTTAAACCAAAGAGTTAAAGAAAATCATAAAGTAAAAACTTTAATGAAAAAAGCAGTTCTTTGGGTGCATTTTAAAAGGGTCCAAGTCGCAAAACCTCAAATGTATATTATATATAAAATATGGTCCTGCACATATGAAGGCTCTTTCACCACTGCATGAAGTCTGGACGTTTGCAGATCTAGATTGCCTGAATCAGCAGCTCTCAGGTTAGGTGAAGGATAATACTAATACAATGAGTTCTTAAGAGCCTCTATTAAGTCCATTCAGTGTTTTATATGTAAGCAGGAGAACAATAATGTTTCTGGGAGCCAGTGCAACTTTCAGAAGATATATAGTCATTTTATAAAGCACATGAGATGTAAAATTCTGGACACAGTGAAGCCTTTGTAACTTCTAATATAGCAATATTCTAATCTTCTTTAAATAAAGGCACATGTCAATAATTCAGAGATGCACAGATTAAGGGCTTTAATCAAGCAGTGGTATACAGGTTGAAGAAAGATGCCCCTGTGACATTCCTATGTTATGGTTTGAATGATGTAGGTATTATTTGTAATATGAAAATAAGTTATTTTATGGAATTCTGCTGGGGAGTAATTGAAATGATTATGATCTGGTATGTAATTGTATTGTATTTGTAATACAGCTCTCTATAGATTTCCATGTTTATTTTTCCTGAGCACGTGTGTTACCAGTTTAGTATCCTTAAAAGACTTATTTGCTGCATCAAAATAATGCCCTTTTATTGTAATTTGATAGATTTATACGTTTAATCTGAATGGAATACATGTCCCCAGTGATCTTTTGTTGCTTGTAATTGTGTTTATTGAATAAAACATGAAAGCTGTCAAAAAATCTTTATACTGCAATGAACAAAACACATTAATTGATACAGTCAAGGATTCCATAAGGAGCTTTTCCTCGGTTATTTCAATTAAAGTGTAATGTTTTGTTAATGTTGTGAGGACGAGTTTGTTTTTTAAAGAATGGCCATTGTATCAGAGGTCCAAAGCCTTTGTGTTGCATTTTGATTTGAAAATAAGTTTCCTGTGTTTTGTGCAGCACCCACCTCCGAAACTGCAGACAGAAATCTAATAGCTACGCTTAACTATTCAGCCCCAGAGTCAGTTCCTGATGTCATTGTTTGACAGTAGGGGGTTTTGTATGATTATATATTTCATCTGATCTTTATATATTTTTAATCATAGGATATATGATATATGATGTATATACCTAATTTGTTCTTCCAAAAAATGGGATGTAGCAACAAGTTATGGAGATATTATAAAAAAAGAGAGACACATATAAAACATAAATCTCTACATCTTGTTCTTCAGTTTACTGAGTAAACATTGAGATAAGTTACCAAGTACTTCCAAAAAAGCCTGGGTTTTCATTTTGGTGGACTACATCAAATCTTTCTTAGTTTCTGCAATACAATGACATCACACGGTATACACAGAGTTATATAAGGAGGTATACATGGTTCAAGTGAAATCCTTTTGTTTCATAATGGAAAAAAACCCAGAAGCTTGCTGCTTGCAAGAGAACTGAGATAGGGAAAGACTAGAACATAGAGTACTGGGAATACCTACAATACAAGAGAGCTTGTTCAGATTCAGGCTGTTGAAACAATATTCTTCTGATAACTTTATCACACAATACAGACAATCCCATCACCTCCCTGGATGGTGGCAGCATGGCCACATTCACTTCTCTATTAAGGCAGTATAGTTATGGTTATATGCCTTTATTTTCAGATATTTAAAATATATCACTAAGTGTGATTCAGTCAGTGTGCCTGAACTGTGCTCAAGAAGCTCTCGATGGTAAGGAAACACAGGCAGGATATCAGCACGGACTGAAACAACAGATATAAGATAACCTCTAACTGACAGGTGATGTTTGGTGTCCATAAATCCAATCTATAGCTGAAAGTCTCCACAAGGCACGTTGAGTTTAATCTTGAATAAAGTTGTAAAAGCATTTATATCCTCAAGGTCAAAGAAGGGAAGAACACCTTAGCAGCTGACTTTGCCACAGGATTATACCTTTGTCCTGAAGGCAAGCCATCACCACAGCAGCTTGACTACAAAAGTTTGAATGAAAGTCCTCTAAGAGCAAGTGTCAGAAAGTGTGATATTGGCTCGCCAATATTGACATCGTTGCATACTGACCCTGCAATGTCTGTGAGACTTGAATGGAAATGTTCCCTGCTATATCATTCTGTTTAGGAACCCCAGGTTGAACGACTGTTTAAGGCTGCAGATGAAGATAAGAAACACACGCAAAACTATTTGGGAATGTCGGTCTTCTGTTCCAATGCTCAATGCTTAAGAGTTCAGATAGTTGTTGTGACTAAGTCAGTTGCTGTGCTTGCTTGAAAACTTCACATTTGCATTGTTACGCTAACATCACTTCATCCATACGCCTCTAAGATCAAGCACTAGGAGACTGTGCTTGTGACGTACCATCTCAAGTCAACGGAGAAAATGCAGTATATATTTTTTAGTGACATTAGGAATGCTGGTGACTTTTCGGAAGCTAACCAATGATGTTGTTCGGCACCTGAGAGCCCAGAAAGCTGGTGCTGGAATGGGCTGTGGAGCCGAACAGACGTGCCCTGCAACTGGGGGGATCGTCACCCCCACTCACCCAGGAGACCCGAGACCAAACACAGATCTCGATCGGCAGGAAAACTGGAGTTTTTGTTCCTTATGGATTTTTACTGGTACTGGAATCACTGTTACAGTACGTGACACACGGCAACCCAGACAAAGCGAAAAGAAGAAGGAGAATTATTTGGCATCACTCACGCCACCCCGTTCCATACAAGGAAGTCAAAAATGGACTGAATATCACTCTCTGCAATGAGCTACACCAGTGTCCTACTGTCTATTATTAGTGCATGGTGAGCGCAATGCTACAGTATTTATCATTGCCGGAAGCAGCTATTTTAAAGGTATACTGGCCTCATTACCTTCTGTGGGATACACGTGTCTTACATTTTGCTTTGACTGACAAGCTGCACTAGATATGTCGGTGCCCTTCTTCACCTGATATTTTCTTGGGCTCCCATCAGAGGCCTCCTGCCTGAAACCCCCCATTTCGTCTCAGTGGGGTCCCAGTAGTCTGACAGACGCTCCGGTAAAAATAAACGTGACACCAAAGCAGGAGAGCTTCACAGCAGGGTACCTGCAGCTGAGCCCCTGTTAAAAGCTGCCCTCTTCCCCAGCAGCTCAGCAATACAAGGTCTTCTATTCCACTTTGCAGAGCTCAGTGAACTGCTGTCTGCTGAGCAACGTGCTTTGAGAGAGAAGAAGAAACTGCAATCATTGTGACTGACGCAATGGTAAACCACAGCATTAAGAACCACAATTAGCAGATGAATAAGGAACACAAGGTGCATGTGGACACTGTGAATGGTTTTTGTTCACATGCTCTTTGAACCTCTTTGCATGGATGCTGCCCATCCTTCAGTTTCAGCTGCCTGTGGGTACAGGAGTCTCTATTTTCATACTTCTAGCTCCTCATTTTATGGTTTAGTTTTACTAATAATAGTGGTTATTCCTGGATACCTTTTATATGAGAACAGAAAAAAATGTATTAACGGAGAGGAGACCATTAGACTAATCTAGTATGTTTGGTTGGTTGCTACAGTAGATGAGCCAACAAGCTCATCCATCTGTTTTTTAAAGAAGAGGGTTTCAGCTTCACAAACAAGCTGGGAAGCTTTTCCAGACGTCTGTACAGTAGCTCTTTGTGTAAAAAATGCTTTCTGTTCAATCTAAAGAATTTGTATTTTTTGCAGCCTCCTCCTGTCTAGTTTGCCCATTGGATAGAGCTGCTCAGCGCTTCTGAAGATTTTGACTGCTTGAATCACTTTTTGTAATGTGACCAAAAGTAATTATCTTACTAGTGCACTGCACACTTGCCTTTTATTAAACTGCAGCCACAGAATGGGATGTTGCAAGAACTTTGACTAAAAACAGTGCATGTGTAGTTTTGATATACAGTATAAAGTAATTCATGTGTCCATTTTAAAGTTTTGGTAAGTTCCACACTTGCACGTTAAATGTTCTTCACACCGGGAGGGTCTTTATAGTGCCAGCTGAAGAAGATGGAAGGAAAATGCCCTTGGGATATTTTTTATATGGCAGAGGGTCAAAATTAACAAGAATGTTTCTAACCTCTGTCAAGGGTTTTATTTTAGCACAATCAAAAAATCTAAGCCTCCAACTTTGTGAAGCAGATGTTGAGAGACTTTGAGCATAATTTAAGTTTTTTAACAGTTTCTTTTAGGAAATGCTCTAATGCTTCCAAATATTAATATCAGACGGACCCCTGGAAAGAGCACAAATCTAGAAAATATATTAAAAAACCAGAGTGTCCTTAGCATAGCACTAAAACCTAGATGACTGTGATGTATCTGACGAAGAGACAATGTGTAAATTTTAAACAGTAAAGTACAGGCACTGAACCCTGTAGTGAAACACAGCTGAAACATTTCTTTTCTCTTACTGTATCATGATTAATTGTATCATGGAATTAATCTCACCTTTTTCCTGACTTTTTCCTGAGATTTATAAACCTATCATTCAAGGTCAAACTTAAGTAGATTTATCAACTTACAAAAATAACTCATATTCATAAATACTTTCCAAAGGAAAATACATTATACTCACCAGAAATGACTGGCTTAAATAAGACAACATTGGAAAACACATTAATACACATTTACATGAATCCATTATTCTGCATTACTCTTATTGTAATACAATTATGACAGGAGGACTGGTGAAGAATTCTTGATTTCTAAAATATAGAATTATTTATCAAAAGTGAATTTGAGAGATGATGAATTTTACAGCAAACATGTAAGAACATTAGGTTACCTTTCTCGTGAGCACACAGCTACACATACTCCAAGCCCTGTGTTACATACGTATAGTATTTGCTCCTTCTTCAACATCTTCACTGTCAAGCTTATCAACAGCAATGGAGTGGAGTTGAGGTTTGGTGACAGGCAAGACTATCACAGCACATTTTCAGTCCGTAGCTTCTCTTTTTTTTGAAGCAATCATGTCGAATGCGACAGTTAATTTCCTTGAGGTACTGAGTGCCATTAGAAGAAAAATGCTCAACTTGATGCCCTCTCAATCTGTTCCATTCCACAATTTACCTAGAACCGCATCCTTTATCTATCAGCTTGTGCAATGGAGCAGATTGGAAGGACCACATGTTGAGCAAACCTGCAATCCTGCATTAGAGAGTGGAGCTCTGTACCTTTACTAAATGTCATGTGTGCAAAAAACCTTCTCGCCTGCACTTTACAACATTTTCTTATCTCTCACTAGAATATCTTTTTCTTGACTCAATAATATAGAATAAGTTATAGGTGTAATGGAATTCTATACCTTTTAATGCAATAACTAACACCCTCAGATTACAAAGGTAAAATCTCACACACACGATAACGTGTCCATCACCTGCAGAGTGCCACACAACACAATGAATCGGCGATCTCATGTTCCCTTCTGAAATTGTTGCTGAAGGGCTGCATGTGAAAGCACAGTTATAATATGTTTTCTAGCAGCAGGGGATGATTCCATTTCTTGTTCAAGGTTCAGCTGAAACACAGATCTAGAACAGTGGAGATTTCCGTCATCTGGTTGCGTTAACTTTAAAGGCTAACCGCTCTCCTGAAGCTGAGAGGAGAGACAAGCTGCCTTGTTCACTCTGCAGGATGGTAATGTGTTCTGCAATGCCAAAACCACAGAGCCCTCTTGCTCTTTGCTGTGTGTGTGTGACCTGTGATGGATTGGTGTCCTGTCCAAAGTGTACCCTACCCTGTGACTATTCCTCGCTGGGACAGGCTCCAGTTCCACTGTGACCCTGAATTGGATGAAGAGGTTAAAAACTGAATGGATGGATGAACATCTCATCGGTTTTGTTCCCTGTCTGGATAATTACCTTTTCCCCAGTAGTACATGGGGCTTCATTGTGTCTATAATATCGATCATGACACTACATGCACAACAAGGTATCCCAGAGGCTGTATTCTACAAACCCAGAATACAAGTTCTGTTATCTGAAACACTACATATACCTTCATAGGCCAACAAGAGATATACAGTACCTAAATAAACAGGATCCAGTACAAAATCTTCCTTTCCATAATAAGTGAATGGGAAGATGTATCACCAAATCAGGAGAGAATATTTTTAGCCTAACAACTCCACAATGAAGGAAATCAGAATTTCCTAACACAACAGGACAGCAAGCTGTCTAAAACAAGGTTTAAGTTAGTGAGCCAGAATCTGATCCAAGACAGATCAGAACAAGGTCCTCTCACATGGCACAAGCTAGACTGGCGATAGTGAATCCAGTATCTCTCTCTGTCTTCCTTCTGTTCACTCCTTCCTCTTCTTTCTAGTTCTTAACTCCTCTATTCCCTGTCTGTTATGTGTTGTTTTTCTTTGTTGAATGTATTCTTTACCATGATTTACAAGGGTAATTCACCACAAAATTATTTTTGATCACTGGTGCCTCAGCCCTCCTACTGTTAACACTTCGAATGCTATCTATTTATTTAAGGCTGTTAAGGCTTTAATAAGAGTCATTAGTAAAAATACAGTATATTATCATTTAACTAAATGCTCAGAGCAAAATAAATAAAATAGAAAAGATTGAAGATACTGTACTAGCATTCATTTAATTTATTTATTTAAAAGAGCATTAATGACCATTAGCTTAAATACATTGAGGCTTTTAGAAACCTTTGGCTAATAAAAAATATACAAAAGGCATAGTCCCAGAAGTAAGCTACATGCAGCCAAATTCAAATAGCAATTACACAGACGTTATACACAATCAGGAAGATATGCAGAAAGGAAAAGTCATTATCATGGGATATTTTTTTCTCACATAAAATGAGAAAACTAATGGAGACATCAGCAGCTGAAACGGAAAGGAATGACAGAGCAAACAGCTGGTTTCTTATTCGGACTGTCAGATGGGACTCCTGTACTGATCACGTCTTTTCAAACAATCGAAAAAAAGTAAGGAAGACATGGATGAGACACTAGTCATAAGAAGGCATGCTTTGCAGTATACTTTGAACTTGCACAGACCTGAATGTAAAATAAAATGTTTATTAAACAGTACATATTTAAACATATTAAACAAGGTTTAAGAATGGAAGAATGAGATACGATAAGAATACTTTTAAAGTCATTGTTTGAAGCACAGAAGAAATTCATCCCAGGATCACAGACTAGAAAGCAGTTGGCAAAATGACTTAATAGATCATTTAAGAAAAGCAGAAGGAGAAAGAGAGAATTTCATAAAATAATCTTAAACCAGGAGCTAATTACAGAACTGCAAGCACAATTAAAAGTAATATTCTAAAGAGAGAGAAAAAAAGAATATTACAGAATAGGCTAAAAAATAATAAAAGTCTTTCTTCGGTATTATAACAGTAAAATAACAGTAAAGGATGAAATTATCTCTGAGATAATGGAAACATTTTAGACAAAGCAAGGTAAGTGCCTAATTTATCAAAAGTATATATAAGTCAGATGTACACTGTGGATGAAATTTACAACATTATAGCATATCTACTGTATAGAAATATCCAGGGTCCAGTGGTATTCCACCAATTGTACTTAAGGGAACAATTAGTTTATTAGCTGTTAAACCAAACACTACTCCATGCTGCTGCCTATGGTACTGTATATAGTTAATAGTTCAGAATAAAAATCAAGGGATGTTAAGTTAAAAACACAGTTAAAGACATTATTTGGAGCCACCTAATGTACCACATTAAGAAACACACATTTTTGAAAATAGAGAATTTCGCAGGATAGGAAAGAAATGTCATTCACTGACAGGCTAGAAGAACTGGACCTGATTCAAATATTCAAAATCCTTAAGGGAACTGACAGTCAACTCAGTAGATATCTTTAGAAATAAAATATTAAACATTAATATTAAATATTTAACCGTAATGTCACGGACTGAACTATGAAACCTGAAAACAAAAACAACTGAAAGATGTCCGGGAGGCAATGAGCACTTTTCTCACACAGGGGTGTGGGAACCTCCAACAGGATTCAAGACACCCAGCCATAATGTTCAAGCACAGCTGGATCAGCAAGCAACTAACTATTAATCACTGTACAATACATGGCCCAAGTGAGCTCTACATTTTTGTTATCCTACTTGTAATCTTATATGGCATCGTATAGAAAAACCAGCCTTTATGGCCTGACTTTCTTCAGAAAAGATGACAGTTATTGATGTGTTCCTCAGAGACCCCAGAAGAGACACATCTGTCACTCCAGATGTGTAGCGTTCCATACGTCTCACTCTCACACCTCAGCTATGCCTTTCACAATGCACTGAATAAAGAGAAGACCTGATGCACAGACGCTGCAGGGGACAGCAGAGAACCAGGACCTGTTCCAGAACTGATCATGGCCCTCCTGGGTCATTCCTATTTGGACACATGGCAAGTTCAGCAAGTGCTTTCTGACCAGGAGGTAGTGCACAGTGCTCAGTGGAAGAGTTTTTCCCTGTTTTACATGCATTTCCCTATGTGAAAAAAGGTAATTAAACATCAGTTCCACTGTGTCCTTGTTAACCCATTTGCGAATACTCAAATTGTTGACGTTTGATATTTGTGCTTTATATTGTACTTTGTATCTGCTATTGAAACTAGCCATTGAGAGGATTCTTAAAGACATTGAAATCTAGCCTTTAACTAGACTTTGATGAGTGTGGTGCTTTCTTCCCCTCCAAAGTGGGACCAGAGAGGGATCAAAGCCCGATTCATCATGGTATGAGGCCCTTGTTCAAACCACACATACTTCCTAGTCACCCTGTTTAAATATTCTACATATTGCAAAAATATGAAGACTTTCTCAGGCGCTGCTTTAGGATGTACAAGGAAGTATCTCCTGCCATGTCTGCTTGGCCCTGTCTTCTCACAGTTGTCTTTTTTTGTCCTCGCACCATGCTAATGAAATCGGCAGCCTTCACACGGACTGAATCACACACTGCTGCTGAGATGCTCATCAATTATCGCATAGCCCTTGTTTTCACAGAGCTCAAGCAGAAACTCAGAGGAGGTGCATTTAAAACTGAGACCACAAGGCACTTCTTTGACACCAAAGGCAGTGGGCGTATGGAAGACGTTACGCAGCCATGTTGTTAAGCCTGTTTTCAATGCCCTGTTTTCTTTCAAGAATGGCTGGATGACGACCTTTAGATCAATTAACTACTAACAGGCTAGACAGGCTGAATGTTTGCCTCTATTTGTTCTTATCTTCATGATTAACTGGTCACAGTCAGGTAAGAAGCCTATGGTGTGTCAAGGTGCAGATCAGGGGGACTTGAAGAGAGAAAAAAGAGACAATAAGAGACAGTACTATGTAAAAGAAAAAAAAAATTCAAAAACTTCTGTGGGTCTATAAATCATTCAAATTTTAAAAATTGAAACATTCTAAACTTCATACGTGGCTGATTTATGTTTAATTAATATTTGTCAGTGGATCCTTTGTTTAGCCTGTAATAAGAATGACAAAAAACAGAAAGTTAAAATGGTAAAAAACAGAGTAAATGCACAGGAGGCTAAACTACATATCGTACGTAGGATGAACAATCAACATCCCATGTCATTGCTGGGTCTGAAATCACATAACGTAAGAGCAGCTCATCCTTTTCCTGGTGAAAAGATAAGAAAAGTAACATACCTTTCCCGCCGTAGAGACTTCTTCGGGTGTTGGGTGTCGGGTGTCACATCCGAAGAAGGCTCTACGGTCAAAACTTTTCGTCACTTTTCAGCCTGGAATAAACTTTTTCTTGTTCCTTTGCAGCCTACGCTTGCTGACGCAGCTGCCTACTGGAACTACTTTTTTCATAATTCCCACTAAAGATTGTCCTGGTAAACACAGAAGGCGTGTGACGGAAGTCAGACTGAGCGCTGAAGGAGTTCCTGACCTTGGGCTGTCTCCCCCGATCCACTGTCTGTGGTGGACAGCGTGCGAGCAGGGTGCCTGGGTGGGGACTTTAAACAGTGAGAGACCCACTGGAGCATGTCTGGGCTTGGGTGGCCAGTGCAGGGATTCAAGAAATCCCAGAAAAGCTCAACGAAGCTTAGAAATGACTTTATTCCTTCAGAAGGTCTTTCTGGAGAGCAAAAAAAAAAGAGCGATATGTACAGTATATATCTCCTTCTCCTGCATGTGCACAGAATGTGGGAGTCCGTGGGAGCTGAGTCTTAAAGCAAGGTTTATATTAAATAGAGGTGTGGTTTATTAAAATAACTCATATAAACAAATATAAATCAAGGCAGCAAACCAGACCCCTACTTATGTGGATAAGAAACCCCTCATACATGCTGAAACTTGCAATGTTTCTACTGCCTGTGTTGTATTTGGTTTTAACAAAAATCAAACATTAAGCAATTTACAGTACCTTTAATATGTAATAGAGTTAAAAATAAATGTAAGTGCTCCATTTTTCTAGGTATCCTAAGAGTGGGTCTTCTAGACGGCAATTAAATTTGTTGCTAAGAGCGGTTTATTCAATACTAACTGCATTACAAATCCTTCTAATATATCAAATAAATGCATTAATTTCTTGCTTAATAAAACTGCATCTCTAATAAGTTTGGCTAGGCTACAACTACAAATAAAAATTCTAATGTATCATACCCTTAATAAATACCCTTATTATGTATTATACTGCTTCATTTATGGCATTACTGCATCAAAAATGAATATGTTCCAAGATCAGAATAAAAGAAAAGCATTGATTTAAATAACTTGTCATTTTTATTATGTAGAAATGCAAGGGCCCAGGGGAGCTTGCAGAACCTCTGAGCTCTCCATGATCTTCAGAGTTATCCTGTGAAACAACATAGAGGAAGGTGTCCAGACCCCACAGGAACAACACAATATCATACACACATCCTCTGAATGTGATGTTGAGTATACAGTATGTGTAAGGTTTACAGTTCACATGCAGCCCAAAATTAGAGCTAGAATAAATTTTCTATTCCTGCCCTGTTCAGGGGGCAGTTTCTGTGGTACTTTATCTGCTTATTTGTAAGTTGAATCATTAATCAGACTCTTGTTATTTGCTGATACTGTTTAACTGAAAAACCTTTTAAAGTCACCAATAATATAAACCCAGATAAGAAGATGGAAAAGTACACCACCACATATACAAATTAAATACACTCATGTCTCTGAACTTGATATAGCTATATTTGAAGTAACAGCACTTTATGCTCAGTTCAAACTGAATGTAAGAAGCAAGCTTCTTTTTCACTTATTCATTCATTTTTTATATAACCATGAACTTGTTTTAAAGAGACTAGGCGACAGTGCTGTTCAGAACTTCATGAGATCTGTACAGTACGTATCTAAATCACAGCTCCAAAGCGTGTTAGTACCACTGCCCAAGGCTAAAGTCCAGTACTCACATCACATTTAAGAGAAAATGTACTGTATCTTTGTGACAGTGCTCTATTGTAACACTACATACCTTTGTGTGTAAGATTTGCCCTGCGTGCAAGAATTTCTTGTGTGAAGGAGAGGCTGTACAGACACCTGTAGTTGTTACAAAGAATCTGACAGGCTGAACAAGCATCCTGTTGTTTCACATATACAGAAGTCTGACGGAAGGATCAGAAGTGAACTCTAAACATATTGATCCTAAAACATGTGCTTCTCCAATACCACGTACAGTAGGGTACAGAAAGATGTTCTGAAAGAACAAAAGGAGCTGTGAACAATGGCAAGCAGATCTGATAGAGAGACAATCTCTCTGTCAGTCTGATCTCCGGGAGGCCGCTTTGCTATGAAATAAACCTCTTTCAGATCTTCACTAATCTACAGTATGCTGGGACTCCTTGCATCTCTGCACCCTGGTCTCTTCACTCAGATCTCTGGCCGTGGCTGTTTAGGCACAGGGTGCACTCATGGGTTACTCTGTGCTGTCAGGACTCTTTATTTCTCGTATGTTGTGACAGGCTCTGCTGCAGGCTTGTTAGGCAATATCCCACTCCTCCAGGTGCCCTATCAGCCCTGCTTGAGCAACCCATTCCCATTCCTCAGCAGTGCACTTCTATATTGAGCCAAACCTGCCCAGGACTAGTTATGAGTTAAGTCCTTACAGGACCTATCCTACCAGCTCCTTGCCCTCCTGTGAATTGCCATTCCCTCCTGGAGGGTCCGGGTGTCTGTACCCCCTCAGAGCTGCCTCTCAGCACAACACAGTCTTGTCTAATGATGGTGGGTCATGTCTGGTAGGTCCTGGAAGTCAGAGCAATACCTACTATTTAGAAGTAAATTCAGCTGTACTGTAATTCTCACTATTACTGCTTTTTAGCCTTTAGCAGAAAAGATTATATGTTACATTTATTTTAGGAACTGAACTACTGAAACTTACTGACCAATTCAGCTCAGGAGACTTCAATACCTTTGATACTTCATGGACCCAAGGACACAAATGGAAACTATGTTTAGGAGCATCGAAAAACAGATTAGTTAAACTATTAATCCCGGAAGCGCTTAATCAGCTATGGGATTCTGAGCATCCAAATGACAAAATGTGGGTTATTGAATGTCACTGAGCCACCAGACCAATTACAATGACGGAAAAGATAGAATTCAGAAGGAGAACTTTCTAAATGGAAGGACTGAGCTCAAAAATATCCTCACAGAAATGAAAATTCCTCTTTTTAGTGCAGTGTGTCGCTTCACTCCGTTTACAGTCTATTCCTATCGGTCTACTTCTAGCTGCTCGCTGTTGTGCGGTACGCTGTGTTCAGTGCGTTTCATTTTAATAATTATTAACAGCCAGAGGACCCATCTTGTACAAATTAGGTCCAACCAGTGTCTTACACGTGTTTTTCCATTTCATTTACTTATTCATGCACTCCTGTTTTTTTAAAGATAATTTTTAATAACTGTATTATCTCTGCAGATACATTTCACTGATCCAGCTACTGTTTTATTCATTATCCCCCTTTCCATTTCCCCAGACTTATTTATTTACCTGTTAGGCTGCCAACATTTTAATTGTCTCTCTTTCTGTGTGCCGCTCAGCACCACTAAATTATGACTGAGCTGCAGCAGCACAAGCCCCAGGAATTAGCATTCGGCTGTCTTTTCATCTCCACTTCAACTTGCTCGGAAGAGTGAGACTTCGGCAGCCATTAGCTGCATCTTTGCACAGCTCTGAGCCCTGGTGTTTCTGTGCTGCTGGGCTAGGATCAGTTTTTATACCACCTCCCAGAATCCATGCTGGCAAGACACTGGGAGAGCTCTTATCCACAAGCAGTCATCGCTTTCCTTCAAACTTGTTTTCTGACAATGTGCTGTTTATTGGTCTCATTTTTGAGACGGGGAAAAACATTGGCTTTCTAGTATTAATAATAAATTATAATAATTCCTTACACTTCTATACTGTAGGGATTTTCTGGACACTCCACTCAAGCGCTTTACAGGTAATGGGGACTCCCCTCCACCACCACCAGTGTGCAGCCCCACCTGGATGATGTGACAACAGTACGCCAGTCCGCTCCCCACACACCAGCTACCAGTGGGGAGGAGAGCAGAGTGATGAAGCCAGTTCAGAGATGGGGATTATTAGGAGGCCATGATTGGTTAAGGCCAATGAGAAATTTAGCCAGGACACCAGGGTAACACCCCTTCTCTTTTTGAGAAATGCCCTGGGATTTTTAATCAGCTTCAGTGGGCTGCCAGCTGTGAGCTGCAGGGTGATATGGCTGCTAGCAGGAATTAAAACATTCTGTGGGTCTCATTGAGAGGAAACCGTGCAGAGGTCTATGTTCAAACTGCCAGATCACTTACTGATTAAGGAGTTACAGTATCTATCACTGATACAGCGTGTGGCAAGAAGGAACAGTTGTATTTTATAATTATTATCATTGTATTTGATCAATCTTGTTCTTAAAACCATTCTGTAACAATGAATGTGATCTAGTTTGAACAACAATTTGACGTGTTCCTTTGTGAAATGCCGATTTAATGTTATATAAAGATGTTGATTGAATTGCTTAGTGGGAGACTAGCCTTGTCAATACTCAACTTCTGATCCCTAACCGACAGGCCATGTGTTAAAAAATAGTGGGTGTTGGACAACAAATTTCCATTTCTCTTCCTTTTGAGCACAGTAGATATGAAAGCTCTGCATTACACAAGGAAAAAGTGGCTCTACATCAGTGCACATCACAAGGTTACAGCTACTGATGCATCTTGCAGAACTCCCTGTTGTTTCTTCCATTTCCTACAGCTGTTCAAAATACACTGTCTAAGGTACCTTAAGGCTTCCCCATCAGCTAAAGTACTACAGTTTGACAAACTTTTCACAGGCATTTAAATAAATCAAACACCGTCAACATTCCACACGGCCCTTCAAGATGAACTGTAAGCCACAGGGGTAAAGACTAATTGGTTAATGATATTATAAATGCCATATGGCTGGCTGAAAATGTCCATATGGCTGTCAGCTTGGCGTTAACTTTTTTAATTTTATCAACTCCTACGTTTTAATTAAAAGCTGTTCTTTGTTAGAGTGATACAGAAGTAGATTATAAATCACAACTGCAATCATAGATGTTTGCTTTCAGCAGCACGCGGCAGCACAGCTGAAATCAAGAATACAAACGAGAGCAACCCCAGCAGCCGCAAGCCAGTTGTTTAAACTGAAACGACTTTCACTCGCATGGTACAGACCTCCTTTGCTGAGTGCTCCTCTCACACAGGCATCAGATTGGGACCATGAGAAAATAAGAGTTTGTGAGACAAAACCCTTCAATTCACCTGCTTGCTGATTGTTGTTAATTGATCCTGGTGTGGTGCAAAAGGCCTTATCTTGTAACATGGCTGGCTGATCTTCTCTCTCTCCACTGATATGGCTCTTCTATGGTCCCATTTCAGTACCATTCTCTGCTCTATGTTGCACATGAATACTGATGCAAGAGTTCGGGTTTTGTACTACACATGGAGAAGAAAGTGATCAGGCCCACCTTCTGTGTGGACAATCTGAGACAGGAAGGAGAAATCAGAAAGACTCTTTCGCTAACTGATGAGGACAACCACAAAAATAAGTTAAAGTAAAGGCAAGTAAAGGCTTTTGTTATTATTATACAATCCGATTTCCACCACAAGAGGATGGCTGCCCATATCAGAACACTTTCCAATCCTATTGGGGGAGGGGAGAGGAAAATCAATCGAGCTCAGCTTAGCATGCGATCTCCTGTCACAGCCTGAGGAACAGCTAGTGAGCCAGTTTTATGTGATGCCTGTAAATGTCCAATAATACAGTAGGTTTTTTACTGTAAATGTTGTGTTAATTGTTTTCTGCTTTGGCAACACTGCAATTCATGCCAAAACACTGTATGTCTTTGAATTAAAATTTTGACTCCTGTCATCTACAGCCGATGCAATGTACCCAGTCTTTCTAAAGAGTCAGAAGGGGCAGGAGAAGTTACTCCTTACAGAAGTCACTGAGCAGATTATAAGCTAAGGCTCTGCCTTTCCATCTTGGCACTTTGCTTGCTCTCTGCACACATTTTCCTGCTGTGGTATAATTACAACAGGCACTAATGAAAATGGAAAGTGCTTCTCCCACAAGAGTGAAACAATAGCTGGTAATTCTAAGTGTTTGCACATGATCACCATTATCCAAGCCTGCTGTGACACACAGTGACAATGGAGCAGTGCCAACAGGATGAATCCCACTTGTTCAGGGAAGACAAACATGCTGGGACTTGGGGCCCATTCCTGAGTAAGTGAATGTTGGACCTTCTGCAGGGTCCTTAAAAGGTGGTGTCATCATTCCTGTGTTTCTCAGGTTTCATCATTGTTTTAGCTGTGCTTTGGCTGTTGTATGCTGTGTGCTGTCACAACATAACACTTTGCATTCATCTTCCTAGATGACATTTAAGGAGGTCAGAAAATAATTACTTCCAGCAGCACAGTGATGCAAAATCCCCACAGAACATAGCCTTGCCCAGTGGAAAGCTGATACCTCTTATCCACGAAAGGCTTAAGTTTCTCATATCTCATGGAAGTAGGCCAACCTTTCTAAAGCTATATCTAAAACTTTTGAAATAACTAGATCACGTCTGGTTTCGTCAGGAATGTCCTTAGAAGAAACACGGAGTTCGATTGTTCATTCACACATCCAATGTGTGAAATCTGAAAGACAGCTCCCTCACATCCTCACCTTCGCTGTCACAGTGCATCTGCATTTCCATGAGCTTTAGCAAGTCTACTCAATGTTATAAGCCAACAAAAGTAGAGCCCAGTGCTGCTTCTCCATCCAGCCAAGGATGGTTCTGCAGACTTTGATCCCAACATTCCCACAAGAGACTTGTGGTGGATTGGAAATCTGAATTTCCATGAATATAAGAACTTGTGAAATGTCTTAATTCCAAAGATTATGCTCAGTGCTTCCTTCTCAATTTGTGCATAATTTAATTCACTTGATTCTGGACATTTGAAGGAAACTCATTTCTTTTACAACGTACTAGCAGGAGAATTCATAAACATATAAACATGACATGCACATTACTCCCTTATTGTGAATTATGCCTTCAGTAACTACTTCATGGATCACTGGTGAACTTATACCCTAGTAAGAGATTTCGAAATTACATTTAAGCAGGTATTTTATACATTAAATTGTTTACCTGTCCCCTTTGCTTACTTCAGGATTATGTACATGGCACACACAAACATACTCCAGCTAAACGCACCTCATCGTCAACGTCTCTGCTTCCCAGCTTCCCTGCTCTCCCGGCATCCACAAGTCTACTCTCTATTTTCTCCTTCCTTCTGTGCCAATGTTCAAAGCAAGTGGGAGAAAATACTCAGATCAAAATAACCGTCATCACTAATGCCTTTAAATGTATGCCTGTCGTCCCTAAAATTAGGGTGCCCTGGCAAACACCTTTAGGGTCCATCTGGCTTTTGACTGCTGCTCCAGCCCAGATCTTTTTCTGCACTTCCTGAAGTCCTCTCTTGGATGTTCCTTCATAAAATTTGCCCTCCATCCTTTATTTCTCAGGTGACCTTTTTGACGTTTCCCTCGCTAGAGCCCTTTCAATTTGTACTCAGTTTTGTTTTTTCCAATGAGTACTGAGTTCCCTTTAGCACTGAGAAAATGTAGGCAATTTCCCTTCTTGAGTCTCTGGGGGTTATTCTCAATTTGAACCTCTTATGCCTCCTTGCCACAAGCCACACATGGCTGCTTTAAGGCAATTTGTGCCACTTCCTCCTGCTCTTATTCAATGGAAGCTCTTAAACCTCCTTGCTCACTTAAATGATCCTGTACATTTGTACATTATGCATTGGAATCCACCATCTCTTATGTTCTCGTTCTTGCTTCCTACGTAACACTGGCACCACTGTGTTAACTTGGTTGCCATCTGCTCATCGATGTGAGGCTGTAAGAAGTGTTTGAGGCCACCCAGCCTTTTATTGGATCTTTTAGATTCACTGTATCATCTGCACTGCATCATCTCCGCCACATGCTTTCTGCAGAGTACACTCGGATGTCAACATCTGTCCTTCACCACTCAGTCACACATCTGTAGCACACAATGCCAACACTCTTTAAACCTCTGGGCATTTAAACCTTTCGTTCCATCTGACCTTTGTCTCCTTCCTTAACTAGTCCTTGAAATGCTCCGCTTGCATCCCTTGTTACTCAGTCTAGTTCATGGGCTTTCCCTTCCCTTTCCCCCTCAGAAATTGTGTACATCTGACAGCAGGTCCATATCTTTTTCAGGAGTCATAGATCAGTATCTCTTCCTGTGTACAGTATATCACTTGGATCGTTTGTTCAGATCTTTCCTCTTATTCACTCCTTAACACCTGTCTCCATAAAGTTTCTCTCTCGAAACCCGGTGTCACTCTCAATAGGCCCTCCCAGATCAATTCCACTACGTAGCCCAGCGAGTGTCTTACTCACCACTTTCCTTAGCCCTGTCAGTCTCATTCGCGGGGTCAGGCAGCCATTCCCTCAGAAAGCCCAGTTACACCCAATTAACTTTGAACACATTTCACATTTTCATTCTGTTTCGTTTCTGTGTCAACCAATTAGGATTTGGCTGAACTACTGAAATGTCTCTTGGTTAATTTAACAGATTTCTATGGGTTTGCAAGCTCTGGCCCAGGACAGGAAAAATATAATAAAGCAGAGCAGACAGGGGCTGCAGCTCTTGTGGTCTTGAGCAAAACCTTCTTGCAACTTTTGACTCAGATGGTCCAGCAGGACATTGCCTGTGGACAGTGGAGATGGAGTCTGCAGAGAGCAGTGCTGCATATCTCAGAGCTGACTGCTGTTTGGCTCTGCTTTTCTGCTATGCTTGTGCGTAAACATGCAGTCAACAACCCTGCTAACTGGTAACTGTACTGCTAGGCAGAATAATCAATCAATAATCTACAATCAATATGCAAAAATAGAAATGTATGCATTTTCTCAGTGTAATACAAGTCTGAGATCAGTTCCATGCTGCATAGAGAACAAGAAGTGATGAACTAGTTGACAGAGAAATGTGATACGGTGCTAAGGTTTGTATCTTCTTCCTTTCAGGCTCAGAAGGTCTCAGCTATGCCACTGACTCACTCTAAAGCTTTCCTTTCAGATCAATGAACATTTGGTGTGTAGTGTAACAAATATAGCACCTTCTGAGTGCAGTCACTTCAGAGAGCGTACTGAAGGGCACTCAGTCCAATAAAGATTGACATTATTGCCAATAATCCAATGGACTTCAAATCACTCCTCTCCCCCATTAGGTTTAAGCAAAGAGAATGGGCATTGTTACAGAAATCAAGTATTTGTCTGCATCAGAGCGACAGGAGATATTCATGGAGCTGCAAATAAAGAGGAAGGAAGAGAGGAGAGACATTCTGCGGGGATTAGGCAGTATTTTCAGGTGCTGTAAAAATATAGTTTGTTGTGGGTCTTACAGCGGAGCGTGATTCGGAAGGATTTTCTATATGATGTGGCGTGACAGTGTGGGAGCTCTGAGCGAGCTGAACTTGAAGGAGCGCTGTCATCGAGGCATTAGGGGAAATGGAAAGTTTACATTAGCATTCGTGTTTCAGTTGCATGAGACTGAAGTCTACCCTGCCCTCTCAGAAACTAACCTGGGTGTTAAAAATGACACCAGCGGGGACTTTTATAGCTCTTACAAATGTGCTGCAATGTTTCAGCACCTGTGGCTTACAGTCCCCCCCCCCTCATCATTCAAACCACCAAACAATATAAATACAGGAAAGGCAAAATCAAATCACTGCAGTCTAAACTAGCTCTTCACTCCTGGCCTGAAAAAAAGATATATCTATGACTTTGGGGTTTTGATTCATATCATGTTTCAGCTCAGAAACCTCTAATCTAGTTTTCTGGAGCCAGTCAGCCATTACTCACGGGTGAATGTCTTGCTGCCTTGAGGCCCTTTTTTTATTTGTTATCAGGAATACTAAACAGGAGGTGCAGTCGTGCCACGGGTGCAAGACGGGCTGGTAGTAGGAGACGCAGGCTCACCCTTTCAGCGAACAGGCACCTCGAACCTAAGGGGTCCAGGCCATGCGCAGAGCCTGCTAATCGACTGCCCAGGAAACCTGCCTTGTAAAAGAAGCCTGTGTACAGTATCTGTCTCCATGTCTGACCTGTTTTCCCTGTTCTGGGAGGCACGATTCACTTCAGTGCTGAACAAAGCAAGCCTCCCCGTTAACTAACTATAAAACTCTTTGGGTTTGGGACGTTGGAAACGAAATGCGCTCTGTAAATGCCAGGATCTTGATTATCAAGAATCCTTGCTGTAGAATTTGGTTTTGGCTAGGCATTCTTATTCAGGGCACTTCTCTAGTGCCCTTCTGATGTGCCTGGCTGGGCACAATGATCCTCATATCACACTTAGGAGTCTGTGCTCAGAATGTCTATGCTGAGCTGCGCAGCTCCTCCTCAGAGTGATGGTAAAGGTCTGGCCTCAGGCAATGTGTGGTGCAGGCCGTCTCCTGAGGAGCCTGCGCTTTCATTAGCACTAGACAAAGCCAGCTTCCTGGCAGCACGTTGAACGTCAGAGATTAAAGCACTGGAGGCTGGATTAGCCTGGATCCTTTTAATTTTTAGTCCCTAATAAACAAGATGGCATCAAGGTTTTTGAAAATTAAAAAAAAACAACAACTAAAAAATGACCTTTCAAAATGAACCTAAATGAACAGGTCTAGGTTAACCTAGGTTCTTGCTTGAAACTCAGCAGCGAAAATGGAAATTTATCTCAGCTCAAGATCCCAACAGAAGGACAAAGCCAGAAGGGAGAACAGGAAGCACACAGAGAGTAGCAGGTGTGTGGAAGAAGCTGCCGAGTCGTGTTTTGAGTTCTGAGGCACTGGTGGCATTTAAAATGAGTCTTGAGGAATGGCAGATAATCAAGGTGCTAGACATACTCAACAGCCTCCTGTTTCAGCATGTGTGTGCAGTAAGAGCTGAAAACTAACTTTCACTAGTCAGTCCTCCATTCAGCCGTCTCTCTTGAAGTTATTAATGAAATCCAGATTGAACTGGGCTTCAGAAGTCTTTTGCACATGACTAAAACTCCCACTATGCTTCTAAACACTGATGTTTCCTGCTCTTTTTGAGGGTCTCCCATAGTGTTACATTTCTGTCAATGAACCTAATGAGCAAGTCATTAATAACAAGCACAAAAGAATTCCATTTTTATGAGTGGCAGCTCCATACTGTATGAGTTTGCTTTCAATACAGCCTGTGGAGCTGCAGATGGGGTTTGAAACACACCAAGCTACCATAAAACAAGATGAGGCAACTATCCAAAAAAGAGAAACGATATTAAAAAATAACTCATAAATACTAAATCAAATGTTAAGTCATTTCTTTTAAGCAATGTTGGCAGGGAAAGAACCACAGATGCCATTGCTGAGAGTTCTTTGACTTCTTTTCAGAATGCCTTTCCATGCAATGAAGCAACTTCGAGGAAGCAGTCTTTTGACTAAGATGCCACTTAAAGACAGAGGCGGAGTCCTGTGGGAATTCTTAACAGTCAGCAATGGTGGTTTTTAAACAAAACCAGCACAAACAGTCCCCTCTTCTGGGAGCACGCGTTTAACACATCACAAAGCCGTAATTTTCAGCTCCATAAATGGAACGCTTCCTTGATGAATTCTGCCTCGCAAATAGAGAGATGAAAAACTTCTGTTGAGTTGGGAGCAGAATCGCACTGCTGTGCTTCATGTATTTATTAAAACTTTATTTTTTAAGAAACTTTATCAGACATCACAAAAAACAGACATAAACTGTAAATGTTTTTCAGACAGGTAACTATTATCATCTTGTAGGAGACCTGCTTCAACCTCCAGTGAAGTCCAGCTTTCACATGGGTGACCTGCAGCAGGTATGAAACACACATCAGAGCAGGGGGAGCAGTGAGAAACTACTTCACCAGTTTGCATTAGGAGGAACTTGAGGGGCCCAGATTGTACAAGCCCAGAGGGAAATCTAGCCAAGACCTCATTAGGAGGCTAACACTCTTAATCTTCTGAAGACTGCCACTGGATCTTTAATGACAGAGTAATCAGGACCTCATTTTAACATCCCATCTTAGGGGGAAGGACTGCCTCTACGACAGCACAGTGTCCCCAGTCACCATCCTGGGGAACCGATTTGGAAATTCTGACCCAGGGGCAGCCTGGTTTACCACTTCTGTAGCTTCTATTAAGAACAAAAAAATACTTTAATTTGGTGTAGAATTTTCCATCCTTCTATTTTCAGCAAATGCTTAGTCCAATCCAGGGTTGTGACGAGCAAGCGACCAGCCCAGACGGGCAGATTTTTGATTCAGCTGAGTAGCCAGTTATGGATACAAACCCTTGATAAATAACATGTTGATGTCAGCTTGACATCATTTCTTCTCGAACGTGTTGGGAGGTCCCTTTTTACTATTACATTTTACGAATACCTCACAAATCTCACACTTTTGAATAGATGAAGACCCTGGGCAGTTTACAATTAAGCGAACGGTTAATTCATGAAACATCTGGTTCATGAAAATCTCTAGTAGGCCAAATGTCTGTTTGCTCTGCACCTCTTTGGTTTAAAAATAGCAAAATATGAGGCAACAAATTTAACTCAATAACATTAAAGCTTTGCATGGACAGATTACCACCAATATAATAGCATTTTGTGAATTTGAAACTGCTTTGATTTATTTGGAAGTGTACTGAGTCAATATGACCCGCTTTTAGAAGACATCGGCAGCAGGTTTTCATGCAGCAGGAGTGTCTCATCTAGCAAAAATGTAATCGGTGAGCAAGAGTGTCATTACATCAACAACAGTTATTGAAGTTCAAAGATTGCTTGCGCCATTAGCCAAAGAACTTGACCAAAATGCTGTCAGACAGGCTGATTTTCAAGTGATGCTGCAATCTGCTTCTGCATTTGTCACATCGGTCTAACATCTTACTGGAAAAACTGGGACAGGCTACTCTTCTGTGCTTATTCATTTTAGATTTAAAGGGCCGTCACTGACTGGGGGAAAAGAAAAGTGCACAAAGCCAATTAAAGCAATGAAGGCCACCAGCCAGCTTTGTGGACAGTGATCTGTTTTAAGACCTTGTGTTGAGTCCTTTTCCAATTGCTTTGAGACAGCATTCAGTGCCACTTGTTCGAGGAATC
Organism: Lepisosteus oculatus; assembly: GCF_040954835.1. Lineage (NCBI taxonomy): Eukaryota > Metazoa > Chordata > Actinopteri > Semionotiformes > Lepisosteidae > Lepisosteus > Lepisosteus oculatus. The sequence goes on along the minus strand of NC_090718.1, from coordinate 5,831,974 downwards.
TGGTAGATCAGCAGACAGCTACTGTAAACAAGAGCTTCCCACAGGCACTATTGATATTACAAGGCAAAGATCCAGCAGGCGTGAAGCTACAGGTGAGTGTTTTGAGAGTCTTGTTTGCTCAGTATCACTTAATCCACCAGAGGTAGGTACATTTATCGTTCTTTGTTCCCAAACAGCTCGGCCATGGCAGTGAGAATTTACATAAAGTGTTTAATAAGAAATGGCTGCTCAACTGCCGGGTGACAGTGTTTACCTTCACCTGTCTGAAGCTCCCTGTTCACAGAGGACTTTAATGGACAAATCCCATCAATCAACAATTTCCATTTCCCCGCTCATTTACTAATTGGGAATTGGGAAGGAATCCAGTTATTAATGTGGAGAGCAAGGCGAACAGCTGCTCTCTCCTGCAGCAGCTGGAAAAACAAACACACACACTTATGCAAATGGCCAGCAGCAGCAACGAGCCAGGCTTCTCCCGTCTTCCCCTGCCTGACAACATCTTCTTTTTCACGTCAATGAGGATGGGTTTTGTGCCTCTTTTACAACAAAAAAGTGTTCCTCTGTCCATACACACTTTAGTGTGTGCAATCCGTACATACCTTCTAGTTAAGTAGAAGCAGGAAGCATATTTCACATCATAACCTCTGAACTAGTGCCTGTATGCAGTATGTGTATAAGATTCGCGAGAAATGTTCTGAACCTCCTGCAAGAAGGCCTCAGAGCCTCCTGCCGTTATGCCTATTTTCACACTGAGTTGATTATGAACTACTGAGTTACAATATCCTGGGTGGTTTCCTATAGTTCAACTTTTTATCTATGCAATCAAGGATGCCGAAGATTTTTGCAGTGCTGAAGACAAAGGGCATGTTTACATGCATATTTTGAAAGCTGTAAAGCTCATAAACTTTCACTGGAACATTAACTCTCTGTGTTTGTTAATAACCTCTGAAGCATTTTAACAGGAGGTTTTATTGAAATGCTTGATGCAGAAATAGAGAGTTTTATTAGGGCCTATATTAAATCAGGAGTTCTATCACTCTGACATGACCTTTATGGTACAGTAGCTCTGATTGAATATGGTTCTAATTAATCAACTGTGATGTGTTGAGTGCTTTTGATACATCTAATACACATTCCTATAAGGCGGTGGTCTCCAGTCCTGGAACTTAATGATGAATGATAAGCAATCAGAAATCATCAATCATTAATCAATTTGATCAATTAAACTAAGCAAAATGGCCATGCCAGAAACTAGGTTTTATATATGACATATTAAGTGAGATGAAGGACTGCTGCACTCTCTCATAATCATTCTTCATTTACCCGTTTCATTTTTTGCCCATTTATAATTTAGTCTTGTCTAATCATGTCATTGTGGTTGAACATGTCACACAGCTTAGCTGGTCGCAGGCCGGATACTGTTAGTAACTGCAGTTTCTTGAACAGACCTGCAGGTAAACAATCACTGGTTTGCATTTTATTTTTGCATCTGGCCTATTTCTATGGCTTCTGTAGAAGTCATTGACCTGCTGACAAGCAGTTTAGTCACGTTCAACTTCTAGTCACAAGAAGGAAATAAAAGACATTTTTTTTAATTTGTGTTGTCGGTGGGGAAGTTACCTCTCCTAATGTATCAGTGTTTTGGCTAAATAACTTTGATATATTCACGGTGTCTTTGAGGAGCACATCTGGCTTTCCCCTCTTGTCATTAAAACAAGCAGCTGGTAGCCGGTAGGCTCTTCAACGCTCCAAATCTTCCAAGGTCATAAACAACTCACCGGGTGACCACAATCGAGCCCGTTTACCCACTCCCCACGTGCTGAAATATTGCCTCTGAGCCGCCCTGCACACCAGACTAATAAACGCAGTGCTTTTCGAAGTCAATTAATATTGATCTCATGTTTGCACAATGCAGCCCTGTCAATTTATACCTATTCTGGGGAAATGGAATTACTCTGAAATAAAGTCAAGAAGGGACAGGCCTTGTGGGAAAAATGAACAAGCTGGCCCCTCAGGGGAGGCGGGTGTTAAGTGTATAAATAAACACTTAAGCACTTGACAGCACAGCCAATGTGTTTTGTCTCTTTTCTCTTCCTTTCAGGATGGAATAAAAATGTACCTGTTCCCATACAATGTTTAGAGTGGAATAGTGTGCCCTACAAAGATACGTATAAGAAACAAGTAAAAAAGATTACTTTTCTCTACACTTTTGTGAGCAAAACAAACTGTGAACAAAGTAATAGGGAAAATAACCTGTGTTACAGATCGAGGCACTAAGTAAACCCGTTTCTTAAAGGAATAACAGAATTCCAACACCTTTTTGCTTGCATGCAAAATTAGATCATTTTTTTCCATTCCTATAAAATATACTGCTAATTTTCAAAATTGCACTGAAAAAATAATGCTGTTTCCCTCCCCATGCCTGCCCTGTCTTCTGTAAGACATTTTAAAATAAGTTTTTCTCTTTTTTATAGAGAAGTTTTAGAGTCAGTTCTTGGGCTCAACTTTTTTTGTGTTTGCGTTGTACTGTATGTGATGAGTAAAACCACAGAACAATAGAGGTGTTATTGGGGAGCAAAAGTGGCAGACAAACAACTTTTGATATTTCCACCTTAGCATACTGTGTTAGATTTTAATAACACCAAAGGTGCTATGAGTACTCCTCCAAGGACCTTGTAACATACCAGTGTGTGGCTCGATTCCAGATTTGATTCCAGATTCTTGGCTCCTGTGGTCTATGCATCTTTTCTGAGTTGGGGAGCGGTTTTGTATACTCTATACATACATAAATGCACCAGAAGTATTGAAACACAACAATCACAGCAGATCGCCAGTTGTAACAAAAGCAACTAAAGGTGCCTTGACAGCTTTTCTTCATGGCTGCAGCATGTCTGCACATGACAGCTGAATGGAAAGAAAGAAAACCTCCTGACAAATGTGGAGACTTTAAGAAATGAATGGTTCAGAAGTATCTTGTGTAAAACTGAGAGAAATCTATCCCTGTATGGCAGGTCCAGCTGTGTGCTTCACTTAACACTGTCAAGCAGAAGGGACACTGTGGCAGGCTGGATGTAGCGAGTACAGTAGTTTCAGCTGACCTGCCTTGTAAATAGGATCACATGAGGTGCTTGTGTGATTAATTAGATAGTTGAAGAAGAGCTGAGAGTCACATTCTCACATGGGGTTCATTTAGATTGGTTTGGTATATTAAAGTTCTGGCAGCTGGTGTTGTGTTAGTTTAGAATACGTCTCTGGTGTTGAACTTTTCTGCTGAATAAAGTCTCTGGTGCTCAATATCTTTGCCGTCCATTGTGATTTCCATGTGCTGAGACCTCATGAGCCCTCTTTTTATTTTCTCTGTTCACACATTTTGCATACTGCTTGCAATTATAGATGCTATAACAAGCATCAGTCCAGTGCAAACAACAGATTTAGAGCCCTAAACATAATTGACTTTAGGCTCCCACTACTCTTTCTGACCAGAGAAAGCCTTCAGGGACTTTCCTGAAGTATCCTTGTGAATCACCATTCAAAGCGTGTATAGTACATGGCAGGATTGTTCCCTACACTCACACATGTTCTCTTTGACTCGTTCATACCTGAAAATGGCTGGAACAAGCCTCCCAGCCACTTTTTTGAAACTCATTCCCTGGAGTTGTTGAATAAACGGATAAAATGAAGATCAATAAACATGCAAAGAACAGTCTAACGGCTTCTGCTTATCTGTCACCTGTACTGTACCATGTTGTAACACTCTGTTGATTAGTAATTAGTCACCAGATAGCCCACCCACCCCAGCCCATAAAACCACCCACAATTATATTATCAATATCCTGTATACACTGTTGCCTCCTATGAGATAAAGTGACACTATCAACTAAATAGGAAATAAAGTTTTATGAACACTGTATATAATCTGAAGGCAGCTGCTCATAAAATGCCTATTTGGCATGACCACAATTACACTGTGGTCAATTTCTCATAATATCTCAAAATTCCTTTCTCTCTCATACACACAGATGTAATATCAGTGGAAATCTAATAAGAGGACGTAAATATTCACCCAACCGATAACATCTGTTTTAATGTGCTTCTAATAAAATCTTGTGAAGCAGTGATGTGATCTGAACAATTTCCCTGCAGCTGGATTATTTTGTCAGATGTACTCTGCAGCTCACTAGGCTGGACGAAGTGTATTATTAACCTTGATTGGAAGAGATGTGTTGCTGGGAGCATATGCTGATGAAAATCTTCATCTACAGTATAACGGTCTTTATGAGAGATTCAAGATGAACATCCATGCTCTTTAGGATAATTTGCACATAGAGTGTGTGTATTTACAGTACATAGGGGAGTAAGTCAATAAACTAAATTATCTACTGTATTTCACAGGTGGGGAAGAGAGTATTATTTTTCTACACAGTCTCCATTGAACACCCACTCACTTCTGCCACCTCTTCTCAAGTGGACGAATACCATCATGATAGAATTGAAGTGGGACATATTAATACTGCACATATCCAGCTCTTCAATATTACAACTTAACAAATTTGTGGCAGGTATTAAAATAGCATCTAAAGCAACTGATTTCCTATCCAGGACTAACACTTGCAAACACACAAACCATAAAACTGGACATACAAATCAACTTGCGGTGCATATCAAAGGACAGGGCAAACACCCACCAAAATATCACAAAACAGGACAAGCCCTCAAAGAGCTGTAGGCAAAAAGACAGACAAAACAAACTCCATTACATATCAAAAGGAGGACAAGAAGTAATAGCACATGATAGAACAGGACAAGATTGTGAAACAAACGTCTTTCTGAGCCTATATAAGTGTTGGGAAGCCCGTGCAGTGTGTCTGTTCTGTGAGCCCCATCAGAATGGAGGCCACCATGCGCCACACAGAGGAACTTGTTTTTCAGCTGCAATCACACTGCCCACTTTGCCCTCTGGAGCCCGCTTCAGACTGACATCGGCTTGTCCCACGAAGGAAGCTCTCCAGGGCCCGGACTTTACTGGCGACAGTGACATCCACAGGCTGTGGTCCAGCATTCATAACCTCGCAAAGAGACTGTGCAGGTGGAAGGAAATAAGGATGAAAATCTTCTCCAGCTGTGAAGCCTCTGAAAACACTCTTCCTCGATGCTTGTGTGTGACATATATCTGCTGGCTCATATCCTCAGGGAACAGTTCCAAAACCTCTTTGAAAGAGCTGCCCGAAACCTACAGTACAGGTGTATAGCCTGCCTGTTGGCAGACAGAGACCTGAGAAAGCCAGCCTCTGGATTGAAATAAACCTCAGGGGTGCAATAGACATCACAAATGAAAAAAGAATAGAAATCAATTCCAGCTGAAGTCAATAAATGAAGTGCTCTTGTTCACGGTTCTGAGTGTCTCTCCATGGTAATTTGTCAGGGCCCTGGGGAGGAGTGGTAATGAGGGCAAGCCCACTCCGAGATGGACGGCATGAGATGGATGTGAGCTCCATCACGGCTTGCATTTCACCTGTTTTGGTTGCGATTCCTGAGTGCCACCATACTCTGCAGCTTTCCGATTTCATCAGCTGTCTTAGTGTAGCATGGCTTAAAACAAAGACATTCTCAGAGAGGCACAGGAGCCTGGCCAGATTTGGAAGTCAGCATACTTTTTCCTAGCAGTAGCTCTAGTACTGCCAACAGCAGCTAAGCAAACAGCCTTATCCAGTGCGACTTGCAATATATACAAAGTTTACATGATGATGTGTGAAGTCCCTAAGAAAACAGATAAAGCCCAATGGAATATTTGAATACAATTACAAGAAGACTAGCACACGTCACCTGTTGCGGCATGCTCATTACCATGTTTATCAGCTTGCATAACAACAGAGTAGTTCCTTCTACAAAGCGCCTCCACAAACTGCAAGGAATGTCTAACTGTTCGAGTGGTGCTTTTTACAGAAAGGCTGGGAGAAAGGAGTGGTCATTTGGTCCATCTAGCCTGTTTAGTTTCTACAAACTAATTGACCCCGAGATCTCACCCAGCCGTTTTTGATGACCCATAGCTACACAGAGTAATTTCCCATTTCAATGACTGTGGGCCTCAGGACTCAGCAGGTAGCCATTCCTAGCCTTTTGTAGTCTCCCTCCAGTGCAAACAAGACTGAGAGAAATAGAATTTAATATGCACCCTCACTGCCCCACCTCACACCAGCTTCTGCATTTGATGTTTAATTATTGGTGAACTTATGGCTTTGAAACAACTGGCTGGCACATTTCCGTAACAGGTAGCAAACAGCAGACAGGACAGAATTGTGAAACAGACCTCCGACTCTATGAAAGGGGTATATTACTGCAGTTTTTCTTATTATGTATAATTAGTATCAGAAGAAAGAAAAGTATATAGGCTCTTAGGATAATAAAGCACAAGGGCTTTTTCTACTGATTAAGCGTTGTTTGGTTGATGTTTTGATTTTCCTAGCAGACCATGATATGGTTGCATAAGCACTGACACACCTCATTAGTAAGTGAATTACCAAGCAAAAGTGGTGAGGTGATTCAACCCTTTGATCATCATGCCAGGTGAGCATTATAAAAAATAAAAAGAAGAAAGGAATCAACAGCAGCCAGTTCACAAGAGAAGAACATCTTGCTGTCTAAAATGTTCAAAGCCAGACATTTCTAATCTGGCAGGACATGACAGTGAGCTAGTGACCCTCACAAATAAAAGACAGACCCCTGGGTTGGAGTTGGGTTATCACAAAAGTTGCGTGTGGTGATAAACATCCACATATAAAGTACGGCATCTTAGTTTGAACAGTTTGACTGCATCATGTGAGCACAAGGATGGAAGAAGGACATAAGGAATACGTTTCCATGAAAAATGATAAAATCATATCAGAATGTTACACAGCTCCAGTGTGACCACGGTTTTTGTCCATGATACCTTGCAGAACCTGATACTGTACACGCATTCCTTCAAACCCATACTCCATCCCAAACCATCATCATGTTGTTATCTGTAGCAAAAGAACCATAGGGGTTTTTAGGTAAATGCAGACAGTCACCTAGCAAAGTATACATTTAAACTGAAAGGTTTGCTACAAAGGCAAGTCAAATGCATGGCAACAGTAAGGATTATTAAGTATAGGCTGTGGTGCTGATTACAGAATGTCCTCGGGTTAAAATGCAGAGTATTATACTGTGAGTTTAATTAATAGATGGTCAAGCATATCATCTCCAGAGGGGTCATTTTTATCTGAACTCAACACTAATTATACCACTAGTAGAGTATAAATAACTACCATATGTTGAAGTCCATGATTTTAATTATTCATGTCTCACACAACCTTGAGTTTTCAATATGAATAAAAAAAATGGGGAGCAAGGAACTGTATTTTCCTTTTTTAGAGATAATATTACATTTGCTACCTCAGCAACAGATAATTAGTTAGATGTGACAAGGCAGAGAAGGGTTAAGAAGTACAAGCTATGAAAGCAATTTGTTACAAAAAAGAACAAATCCTCAAAAAAATAATGGCATTCTGTGGGCAAAATATTTTTTTAATGAGAAGCAGATCTGAGGTGTGTAGTTGCTGTGCAAGTAATTTTTAGAACAGCTTTTAACTGAGGCAGCAATTGACTAATTTCACAATCCAAGCATGAAGTTGCATTACATCTTAAACAACTAAGGAATACAGAGCCAGAAACATCAGAAATTGCATTCTGTTCTCAAGACGCCTTCCAAGAAACATCTGGACAGAGACGTCTTTCCATGTTGAGAACATTTTGTGATAAAATCTGTCTTACTGCTGTTATAGAACTATTAACTCCTCTACTTGTCAGTCAAGATTAAGATCAAGATCTCTTGACATTGACACTGAAGAACCTGGTATCTGTTCTGGGTTTTTATCCCTGGCCTCCCTTCTATCATCATATCATGAAACTTACATACAGCACTGGTGTGTCATGTGTGTCTTGACATAATAGATTGAATTAGATAAATCTTCCTAGGAGGTCAGTATCACACCACATACAGTATTCGATGGTATCACTTGCCTTTACGTATGTAGGCCGAGAGGCATTACGATACCTTCTCAATTTAATCCAAACATTGTTCTTGTTGCTGAGGGGAAATTTGTCCAACACAACAATACAGCATATCATTTATCATCAATAAAGAGGTCAGGAGCACATCCCATAAAATATACTATTATATATACTATAATACTATAAAATAAAAGACACTAATGGACTTTAGACTAGATTATTCATAAGTGAAACTGGAGATACAGTTTTATTACTATTACTCCTCGAGGCACAGAAACCTCTCCCATATGGCTGAAATGCAAATTCACAGTGGAGGAGATGTTCCACAAACTCCATAGTGTCTTCTAAATGGGCTGACCAAGAAACATGTCAATATAATAGTACTTTAGGTAACATTTCAGTCTAAGACAAAAGCTGTTTCTCCGTAATGTGCTCTTTGTTTGTCCTTTATTTCCATAATTCCCACTAATGTATCTATACAAACAACTGAGTCAGCGAAGCTCAAGAACATGAAACAAAATAGAAAAGCACCCCAAAATACTAAGGGCTTCATTTCTGTCAAACATATCATGCAGTGCTAAAATGTCCCCTGTATATAAAACTCTGCCTCTGTAGTGCTCTATCAAGATCTGATTTGCATTTATACAGCGCTGTTTATGGTAAAATGTTCCCTAGGGCTGTACCAGAGGACAGCTTGTGTGTTCATGCTTGACAATGTGATATGGAAAACATATTGCTAATGAAGTCAAGTGGTCTATTCAAACCACACTCAAACAAATGGGAAAGTGAGGAGCATATTGTCATATTGTACACCTCAGAGGGACCTCTATGGAGTGTGACTATGTGGCCACATTTCTGTTCACGATGATGGCATGAGGGGGGCACAGAGGTTAGCATTGCTGACTCGCCAGCTGGCAGCTGACTGGATTCAATGCCTGGGGATGCTGTCTGAGTGGGATTTGTATGGTCTCCCCTTGTCCGCTTGGGTTTCCTGCAGGTGGTCCGGTTTCCTCCCACAGTACAGCGACATTTTGGTAGGTGAAAGCTGGGAAAGCTGGCCCTGGTGTGTGTGTCTGTTTGTGTGTGCCCTGTGACAGACTGGCATCCCGGCCAGGGTGTATCTCGCCTTGCGCCCTTTGCGTGCCAGGGCCAGTTCCAGCTCTGTGCAACCCTGATGAACTGGATGTTTCTGTTAGAAATTGGATGGATGGATGAAGGCCTGACATAGCTGCAGGAGGCTGTTCTGTGTTCAGAAGGCCAACATGAAGTCTCGGTGCTCGTGTCTCATAATATCATTATTAATACAGGCAGTTCTTGATTTATGATGCAGAGGCATTCCCGAAAAATGTTGCGTCGATCAAAAATGTGTGAATGAGAAAACTTCATCTTCATGCCTTTTAAATGCGGATGTGGCGGCTCCTTTTCAGAAGAGACTGAAATCACAGTGGAGCTGCCAATAGAGGCCATTGTAGGACTCTAGTTACTGTAAATAGACACACTAGGTGAATATTAGTTAATTGTATAACTGCTGAAGGGGTCAGAAGACACATTCTCACATGGGTGTGACTATATACTGTAGAATATAAACCCAAACCGGGTGTCATTACAATGACAAATGAAATTCCAATACAATGAAATTGGGTTTCTAGATAAACGACAATGGCTCTGTTCTCTTGCAGAGATGTATCTTATATTACTGCATCTAGGACCATGTCTCTGGAAGAAAATCTTAGTTATTTCATGACCTTTCTTCTCTTAATGTACCCACTTTTGGACGAGCCAACTAGATTAGGCTGTTGCTATCTCAGAGGAAATGCTCTTGAGATATGTGAGTTCAGTGTTTTATAATTGTGCTATGAAACCTCAAGAAAAGAAACAAACCCCAAAACAATTTAATTTAAACCATTGTGCTGCAGGTGAGGAGGGATCCAGGTGTCTCCTGCATATCACATTGCTGTGAGTTTCTCAGCAAATGAAATCGATGGGGATTTTAATACACAGAGGGTTTTGAGGAACAGAGCAGGGAAATGACTTTGACAGCAGTGCCCTTTCTGACTGATCACCACGGACATGTGGATAAAAATAACAACAGCTATGATTGGGCCTAAAAGGAGACACAGAGGAGCAAGAACAGCCACAGACCTGGGCTGCAGGCAGAGGTGATGATGTTAATCAGAGGCAGTTTGGATCAGCTCTCGAGTTACACTTGAGTTTCATCATCAGTTGCAGTATCATTAATTGTAGGTAAGACTAACACAGTAGAAAAAAAATCAAATGTAGGTTGTATTTCATTTGTACATTTGAGAAAGTATTCAGTCCTAATTAAGGTACCAAGCAGTCTTAGGAAATGCAATCTCACAAAAGTAGACTAACTTTTAACATTTTTTTAAATGCCACTCGTTCCCTTCCTTGGCAGAGTAAAAACGAAAATGTGCGAAAACTCATAAAAACATTATGAGTGAATCGTTATGCAGAATAGTGTTAAACATCACAATATCATTTGACACACTCACCGCAATCCTTTTAAACTGAACTCAATCATTTACACATGCTCTAACAGTTTCCTGCACAGGAAGTTTCCTCGTTGTGTACAGTAAGTAGTTACTTTGTTCGGTTTTAATTTTGCTGACTGATGAAGTCTGTGGATGTTTTGTAATGCAACAAATGACAAGGCTTTCACAGATATACAGAAATAATTACTGATCTGGCTGTGAATTTGCCAGCTGAGATATTAAGTACACCCCAACCTTCTGAGGGTTACTTTTGTGCCAAATTCATCTTGTGCAGAGTGAAAATGTCATCTCCTATGTGCCGCTTCCTCAAGAGATGACTGGCAGTTTTACAGTGTCTAATAGTGAGATGTCCCATAGGGTTGTGGAATGGCAAACATGGTGTGTTTATTCTTGATAATGTGGTGTGGAAAATATATGACTTTATTCATTGCCACTACTTCACACAACCATGCTGGGGGAAATTATGCATGGTCATTCAACCGCACGGTTCTATTAGAAATCCCTGAGTCTCGTTAAGGGTCCTCCTGCTGAATGTGAAACAGTAAAGTGAAGCCCATTAACACGTGCACTGTATGCACATGCACAAAAATGTTCATTGTGATTATGTAAGTATACGGAAATGGGGCAAAATAGTACCAGTCTATATGTAGACCATAATGCGTTTATGGATCTTAATTAATTAATAAATCAGTGAAATTAATTAGAACGTATAGATGTAAACTGTGTGCCACGGCCCTGGCTTCAGTTCCAGAGCCTGTACATTCTCCCCATGTTCATCTGGGTTTCACCAGTTCCCACCCGCAGGTTAGACATACTGATGGGTTAATCAGTTCCTGGGAAACCAGGCCCGGGTGTGAGTGTGTGTGTCTGTGTGTGCTCCATGCCGTGCGGTAAGAAAATGGGTGGACACCACCTAATGAAACAGAAGAAAGAAAACCCCAATTCTCTTCACATTCAAAGTGATATTCATTCAAATATTGATATTTATTTGAAATATCATTTGAGATGTCTAATTATTAATGGCACAGAGATCCCAATCCATAGATGTTTTTTTTTACATTCAATACACAAAGAAATAAAAAAGAATAGCAAAAAGTGAACTTTCTACTTCATCCAGTCTGGCCTTAATAAAATGCAACAAATGTGTTGCCTGTTGAGACCCTGTTGAACTGCAACGTGTTGACATGGAATTGCATTTTTCTGCATGTAAGATGTTGTGACATACAATCTTTTTGTGTGCTGTCAGAACTTTTTTAACTCCAGAGGGGATCTGGGAAACTGGACTGGAATACTCTCCCACTGCCACTTGGTTGGGTTGTTTCAGCAGCTTCCTCCCAACACCCAGCCCAGGGGTGCCAGTTGAATTTATCTGCCGAATGCAGACTCCCCTCCTTTAGAATTAATTAATTTCTCCTCTGAGAGAGATTAAGGCTCTCTGGTGATAATGGACTGTGGTGTGGGAGTCATCTGGAGGTACCTCCACATCAAAAAGCCCAGGAGGTCTCCTCCTTTCAGAGTTTGCTCAGACCGGATTACTGAGCAAAGGAGCATACCAATTTGGGTAGCGGATTTTCACACTCTGCTATCTTACATTCTTTAATGCAGAATGTTGAAAAGCATTACCCTTTAGGAAACTGGGATATGTATAAATATATATCCTATCCATAGAATTATTCTAAACAGCTGCTGTTTATTATGCTATGATATGCTACTTATAATACCTGAACCTGAAGAACCTAAAACTACAAAGCAAAAAACTGTCAAGAATGTGAAAGATACACAAACATTTTGAAAGCAGTTTAGAAATGAGTGCAGACTTTTTTTCTGATTATATGAAGACATTTTACACAGTGTACAGTATAACGTTATAGCAACTTTCCTGTGGACACGAGGACAAACACCAGCATGTTGAATTGGTAAATTCACTAGAACGACCATGTGCAAGGATGAAAGTACGTTCAATAGGCAGAGACTTGCTATTGATATATTTCTTTTAATTTCAATCAATTATAATTTCAATCAAAAAGTATTTATTACATTTAATTAATTGAACCTATCTTTTTTTTCAGATGAAGAATATTAATACTGTCGTTGATGCTTTCACACTCACTCTGTTTGATAGGTTTCTTTGCTATGAACTGTTGTACTTGATATAAGTAAATCAGTTTACAGCTTACAGTGAGCTAAGTCACTGAACCTTCCTGTGCTTTCACCAAGGTCTTTTTTCTAATGTCTCTGTAGCTGTAGTATTTCACTCCTTAGTCTCTGGAATTCCTTTTCTTAAAGCACCGAGTACATAATTGATTATTATTACTATTATGTACGGTGGAATAATGTTAAGAGTTACAGTATGTAGTCATTGGAAACTAGGAAGAAATGCGAGACACAACCGAGTTTAGCCTACACACTGGGTTACCACTCCTTTTTGTTAACATGGGGAAAACTTTCATGACCACATGCAAGCAGATCCTGCAGGTATTGACCTGGAAGGCAGGGTATCCTATGGGACAGCACTCCCTGTGGCAATCTCCACATGTTCGCTTGGGAATTCTTAAGGATTGAGAAGCATACAGCCTCTACGGTAGGTCCTCCAGTCTGACCTGGAGCAGGTGTTTCTTCAGCGGTTAACTCCTGAGGTCTGATTTCAAGGAGGTACATTTATTATTAACAGAGTTAGTTGCTGAGGTGGTGGGGGGAATGTCTAGAATGGATGACTTGTATGGGTGGAAACGATGAAGAGGCAAATCGGTTCTAAGGCTGAAAACCAGCACTGCGCTGTACACCACAGGATAAGAACAAAGGAAGCAGGTAGCTCTTGCAATTTCAGTTCCAGGGCTTATTATGTAGTCTGAGCCCATCCCTGCTGATAAAGGCACTCTGGAACATTGAATCAAGTGAACTAAGAAAGACCTCTCTGACTAATAATGTGCTTTTAATAGAAATTTGATCTGGAGGCATATGGAGGCCGTTTGAATCTCACTCAGAGATCACAGCTAAACTTTCCGCGTCATTGAAATGTGAGTGACGGCCACGCACAGTGACTAATGATGCAGGCTTGCCGGCATCTGTTTTGAGCGGTTCATTGAACCTAATAAAGTCCTGTGTACTGTAGACAATCAGGCTGAGCTGCAGTTCAATGTGGGCTCCAGAGCTCGCTTTCGTTGTCTCATGTAAGTGCACACAAGGCTCATTTGCTGGACTGGAATAAAAGAGACCCATCCTCTCAGCTTTTAAAGTCTCCCAGCACACTGTACATATTTACAGGTATTTACTGTACATATGCACATACTCTGACTTGTTAAAAATTTGCTATTGCTAAAAAGCTTTTAAATAAATGTGTTTGGCCAAACTTGCAATAAGTCAATTAGGAATATCCACCCTGTTCCTGTCACGGAGATTCTTACTTTGAAGTGTTCAGTCTTTTCAGTCATCTTAGAGGAGTTCAGTGAGCTTCACCCTACTAGCTCCTCAGCCAAGCACAGACACCCAATGTCTGAATTCCCCTATTTTCTCTCGTACTGAGCAGTATTACTGCTGACACAACACACCATCAGACGAGTAAAAATAACCTGACTCATGCCAGTCTAATCTGAGCTCACGTTCCCTACTAGTGGGTGAACAGCCCCACGTTTGGCACCGACATCAAAGGACCAGCGAGGTTGCTGTGAATGCCTGGCTGCAACAAGCCAGGTATCCCTGCTGCCACTTTTTCCAGCTCCTACCTTCAAACCCCGAGAGCCACTGATCGACTGCAGTTTCCCTGCTGCTGTGTTGGGCAGAAGCCAGTGAGGAAACATGGCAGACTCTTCTGGATCTCCACATAATGACACAACTGGGATTCCTTTTGCGTGGGGCTCATCTGCACTGGCTCACAACAGACTTAAACATCTCACTCGCTGTCATGCCACAAAAAATAGAATGTACTTCTGTGCATGTTTCATGAGCAACGATCCAAAACATGGACTCTTCTTACCTCACTTAAATGCAGAACCGATGTGGTATGTGCCAACGAGATTTCAAATTTCATGAAAAATTGTGCTGTTTAGTACTCCAACTAAGATATTGTAGAATTTAGCATGGATGACACCGAGGTCTTTAAAGAAAAAAGCAATAAGCTAAAATTCTTCTCAGCATTTTCCTTGAACAGCGACCTTGCCAACAGAAAAGTTTTTAATTGATACTGTAAGATTGTTATTGCTGTTCCATAAGCTTTAGGCTGTAGTTATACCACGGATGTAGTGGCAGATGGATTCCTGTGAAGGTTGCTCCAAGGGATTTTTTCATACGTAGACACGCTAGCAATGTGTGAACGTAAACCGCACCTGTACAGTGTAAGTGACGTCTCCAGCAGGTCTGTAACAAGCAATTAGGGCTCCTGTTAACCCTCATTAGGGGCCCAGGATGGGACACCTGTGATTCACATGCAACATCTTTACCTCTTCCCACCCAGAGCCCCGCAAGGATGGCCGGCATCACACTGACAACAGACCTCTTCACCCACATGCCTCAACAGGAGAATCTCAGAACAACCCAGCCCCCCTGCTTGCTCCTTAAACACACACACCAGCACCCCGACCCCCTGTGAAATCACTGCTTACAAGCAGCTTCATTTTTCACCTCTGAATCATTATTACCTGATTAAGGGTGATTAAGAGAAGATCATTAGCAGCTGCACGTTCTGTCACTAATGATTACGATGATGGACGCGCTAGATGGAGATCCACAGAGCTCTGCTGAGAGCCGCTGGCCACTTAATGACTTGGGAAGCATTGTCTGAGACACCTCGGGCACTGAATTTCAAAAGCTTAAGCAGAAAACATGTTTCACCTGTAAACGGTTCCACATTCCAAAATTACCATACCTGCACACGAAGAGGAACATTGTGGGCCTTGACCATGGAGGTGAAGCTGGGGACCAATTTGCACAACAACAGTTCTCCTGTGGGGCTTCAGTATAAAAATAAAAATCCAAACTTTAAAAAACAAGTATACTTTATACAATAATTCATAAAAACTGTTGGCATGAAGATTAATCGTCAGCTCCTATCCTGACCCACTTAACTTAATAGCCTCCCTTTTGTTTTCTGGTATGAGCATCATCTTCTTTTTATCCTCTGAAAGCTTTATCTTACACAATAAGGCTGATCTACAATACAAAATCTATTTTAATAGTTTGCTGACAATGCTAATAAGGACCTGCCGCTTGGTGTTAGAGGTCGCAGTGAATGCACTTATTGTATTATTTTTGTACAGTTGCTTGAGAAACCTGATAGATAGATACTGTACCCACTATGGCACTACTAACTCAGTAAGGTGCGGAAAGTGAAATTGGCAAATGTGCCATTTTATAGCTTCTTTCATCTGAATCTCAAAATGCTCTACAATCACTCTTGTGAGTAAGTGAAGCCATTTAGAAATTGGACCGCTGCATGCTTTATGCTAGAAAAATGCCCTAAATTGACCCTAATTCTTTTTATATTTTTACAACCACTTTACACTTAAATTAGTGTCCTATGACAACAGTGACAGCTAGTATTCATGAGGAATCTGACAAACCCAAAGTGTCCTTATACCTGTATATCTATACCTGTATATACCTGTATATATTAATACCTGTATATATTAATACCTGTATATACTAATACCTGTAATCTGCAGGTGCAGAAATGTGTAGGCCAAAATAAACACTTGGGGTAAAACTCTCGAATAGTGTGTGCAAATTGCTAAGAAGTACTACAGATAGACAGGATACCAGTTGCAGCTGCCCACTCTCTGAATTCCTGCAAAATGTATTCAGAACTAAGTCCAGGCCATCCCTGCTGTTGTTTCGTAACAGTAACATTTCTTGTAGGGTCTTCAGAAAAACCACACTAATGAACTAAAAATTAATTTGTGGCCAATCCAGTACTCTTGCCTGCTAATATTCTTTGGACCTAATCTGGAATTTGCAGACTTCTTGAAAATCAGGATACAAACTATTAAACTGGAAGGTTAATGGAGATGTTTTACGGAAACAAAAAGAAAAAAAAAATTACCATTCGGCTGAGATAAATGTTAAAGAGCTTGCCTGCAAGGCATTACTGATGTCCCATTTCATGTACGCATTCCATTTCCCACTGCTTATTCCATACTTGAATTGGCTAAGAAAAGATAAGTATAGGTCACACATATATTGGATCTGGATTTCTAAGTAATTGCATGTTTATTTACAAAGCTCATTATTTCTGTGAATAGCTCTTTGCTGCACCACACACAATAGCAGGGTATGAGAAAAGTCTCTGTGATCTTGTGTATTTAATGATATAAATAAAAATCAGCGTTTGTACCTTGACAGGAAACAGTTTTACACTATGTATAAGTATGCTGGCATGAAATATTCCTGGGAAAATACTAAAAAGGGAAAATTTAGGGCTGATAATTGAGATTTATCTTCGTTTTGACTGTTTGTGAAATGCTGAATGCAAGACCTGAATATTTCTTAGAGCTTGTTACTACATGATTTTCCAGTTTTTTTTCTTCACTTAGTCCTCTACATTACAGATGGAGCTCGGAGTTTTCATATTTCGTTTTCATTTCGAGAGCAGGAAGGATCTCTAGCGACGGTCTTAAGACTGCCTGACACCCCCATCCAGCTAGTCTGTTGGGTCACCGTAATTGACCTGTATTTAACAATTATGGAGGGAATGATTAATGTAGAACGTAAATTGTTCAGTTAAGGGAACTCTGTCCCTTTAGGAGCTGAAGAGTGTTCGGATATTTGATCCATATGATTTCTAGATTACTGAGTTGATCATGTCGCTTGTTTAACTGATTACAGGTCTTTAAAATTGATTAACTCAATGATTATCTGTAAAACCTGCCTGATGGGGGCTCTCCTGCAAGAGTAACATTCGAGGTTCCTTCTCAAGAGAAAGAGTTTGATTTTAGCTGACGTATCCTTGCAGATATCCTAATTTTAAAATACCATATCTAAAAAACCAATGAGGCTCAAATTATTGGCTGTGCCTCCTCTGAAACACTCAAAAAATGAAGAATTTCACAGAGCAGAAATTTCTGAGCTCGATTCTTCATACCGCAAGTAGTTAGATAAAATTGTAGAGCATAACCAATGAAATAACTACAACTGGTATAATTATAATTGATGCATAACATGGCTATATTTAATTTCAGCTTGTGGTAGGGACTAGGCCATACACATGAACCTCCACAATGTTAAGACAAGTTAGCAAAATTAGAGAAGATTTGCATTACTATTTGCAGAAGCAAAAGACACGTGGTGCCATGACAAACGAACTATCATACCACATTTCCAATCCTCCTGCACAGCCAGTAGCTTATAGTCATTGCAATGCAATCTGTTTTTCTAAACTCATAACAATAAGCAGAAGAAATGGCTCCCAGCATTCAATGATGACAACGCAGTCTTTGCAAAAATCATGCTTTGCAAATGGCAGAGGAGACACCATCTTCAGCAGAATACTCAGACACAGCACAAAGCAGAAGCGCTGAGACACAGGCGAGTACAGTCCTTCACTAAAGAAACAGGGAGAGGGTGAAGGACTGGCACTTAATTTGCAACAACTTTCAGAATTATTAATTCCATATAAAATCTGTACCGGCTTAATGACCTAAATGTGCTCACACAACCCACAGTGCTCTGAAATACACATTGTAAGAAGCATATGCAGACACAGCGACAATCTCAGATAATCACTGCAGGATTTTAACATGTTGGCAATCTTACAGAAAACATACACATGCCAGGGCTTTTGAGTGAAGAAAAATAGCTGTAGCTGTCTTTGTGTGGATCCCTTTAAGTCCGGCCAGGACAGCTGTACTGAAAACAGCCAGGAAGACCAATGTCTTCCACCAAGCAAAGCTCAGACAGGCAAGCTAACTAAGCTCCTGTATAGCAAATCCAAAAATCTCAATTGTTCTCTCCTCTCCTTTTTAATTAAAATTCCCAGCACCAAATTTCAAAGCGCTTTCAACTAAAGAAGAGACAGCTGGATTAAAATATCAAATGACACCTTACCTCTTGGTAGCGTCCGGGCGTTTCAGGATGCCATTGCGAAGGAATTCTGTGAAGAAAACAAAAAGAAAATATGAACATGCAAAACTGCACATCAGAACTAAATCACAGATCTTGGACTCACGTTTCTGTCTACCTGGGGGTGAAACAGAATTCCAGGTTTGTTTGGGGCAGTTCTGGATAGCTTCTGTTGGATAGCAGCAATGCTATATGCAGTGTGCATTTTATTTTCATCCCTGCATTTTGTACCTGGTTGGAAAGACTTCCATTTAGTTCCCTAAACCATTCTCTCAGAGAGGATGGTCCCAAGCGGCCCAAACATTCAAGGTGCTCATTCAGAATCCAGGCTGACCGTTATGCTCTTGAATTGCACCTGGGCCATGCAATGAGCCAACACTGACACTGACTCCCGAAGAGGCAGGTTGCCCCTCCAGTGGACATGAGTTAGCCAGAGTTCTCAGTGACCATTGTGAGACACGCCCGTTCTTCCGACTGGTGCTCTCTCCTACTGTATGAGTCTCTCTGGAACGCGCACGCATCAGAAGATAAAGGACAGATGAGCACACCAGCCAGAGCTTGTCTGTTAATGCTCATTCTCCCCACAACACACAAAGGCTGCAGTAAAAAGCCATTTTTAAACAAGTGCAAAGCAAACCACAACCTTTTATAAACCTGGGTGCACAGAACACAGAAAATGACATTAACACTGGCTGTTTTAGATAAAAAGGAAAACTCATCACTGCTCATGCAGGACAGTTCAGAGAACAGCTGGGGGAAACAATTAGTGTTGCTGCATAGCTAAGGGGTGAGGAATATCAGCAAAGTTAGCTACAGTACATACCTGCATTTGCTATTGGTAAAGAACAAGGTTAAATACAAAGTTAGACTACTAATAGATTTACTGTATGGTTGGTCATATCGCATTGCAGAGTTAAGGAATTGTTTTCCAAAACTGAGTGAAATTAAAAAAGTGTTAGGAAAATGCTTTCTATTGGGTAAACTCTCTCAATTTTGTCATTTCAGGTGGAAACAGAACCATAAATGGGGCAAAAATTGGGTGGGTCTCTAAACCCTAAACTTAGATTGGCCTGAAACGTGTTGTCATTTAAATACCTTTTCTAACGGCATTTTTCAAGTGAATGAAAATGTGTGGTGACTAGGGGTAATTTTTTAGTACATTTTGCACTTAAGTGGTTGCAGATTCTTTGTGTTGTTTATATGTTCTATAAACGACAGGGGGCTTGTTTAATACAACAGCCACCTTTTATAATCAGCATGGATTAACAAGTTTACGCATGAATTTAAAAGTGATTTCTGTCAGGAGTCACGAAACTCAACACAAATGCAAACAGCACTTGTGTCATTTTCTGCAATTACTCCTAAGACTCCCTTCATCAGGGGGATGCTGCCACATTCAAGTGCAAACAACACAATCAGAGTTTCCTTTGTCCACGATGCACAGCGGTCTTGAAAATTCTGATTCCCACTGAGAAATCTGCTCCTTCAACCCTAGAGTGTTTTTTTTTATTTAAACCTGTTTAATGCTTTTATACACACTGAGGTAATTACTTATCTCAATCAAAATAAGGAAAACAAATATAAATTTGGGAGGGGGTGAAAAATCTTAAAACTGATTTTAAAAAATCACTGGAATATAATGTCTGTTTAATGAGAATGTCTAGGCTGCTTTAAAAAATGTATTAAACTTACTTAATCATGTGAAAATGCAATGTTCTGGTGGAATTTACTGCAACATAAAAACAGTATGTTGTTAAAGGTATTTGCCAGTTAATGAATGATAATGAGAAACACATAAGTGCTCGTAAATGGAGGTATACCAGAGTAAATGGATCTCTGGTATACCTAAAGTATGGGTTAGGACACCGGAGAGTGGAGCAGAGACATTTCAGTTACAAAGAGAGAATGCATAATCAAATACCCACAAGAATACTAGAGGACTGGCCTCACCTGTATGAACCCACTATTCCCATATAAGCGTTCAGGGAGTGAACGGTCATGGTCTGCTCACAGGAGTCAGACCCTCACTGTCAGGTGTAGTAGGAGACTCCAGGCGTGGTCTCAGAGGAGTCAGACCCTCACTGTCAGGAGTAGCAGAAGACTCCAGGCGTGGTCTCAGAGGAGTTAGACCCTCACTGTCAGGAGTAGCAGGAGACTCTAGGTATGGTCTCAGAGGAGTCAGACCCTCACTGTCAGGAGTAGCAGGAGACTCTAGGCGTGGTCTCAGTGGAGTCAGACCCTCACTGTCAGGAGTAGCAGAAGACTCCAGGCGTGGTCTCAGAGGAGTTAGACCCTCACTGTCAGGAGTAGCAGGAGACTCTAGGCGTGATCTCAGAGGAGTCAGACCCTCACTGTCAGGAGTAGCAGGAGACTCCAGGCGTGGTCTCAGAGGAGTCAGACCCTCACTGTCAGGAGTAGCAGAAGACTCTAGGCGTGGTCTCAGAGGAGTCAGACCCTCACTGTCAGGTGTAGCAGGAGACTCCAGGCATGGTCTCAGAGGAGCTAGACCCTCACTGTCAGGTCTAGCAGGAGACTCTAGGCGTGGTCTCAGAGGAGTCAGACCCTCACTGTCAGGAGTAGCAGGAGACTCTAGGCGTGGTCTCAGAGGAGTCAGACCCTCACTGTCAGGAGTAGCAGGAGACTCCAGGCATGTTCTCAGAGGAGTCAGACCCTCACTGTCAGGTGTAGCAGGAGACTCCAGGCGTGGTCTCAGAGGAGTCAGACCCTCACTGTCAGGTGTAGCAGGAGACTCTAGGCGTGGTCTCAGAGGAGTCAGACCCTCACTGTCAGGAGTAGCAGGAGACTCTAGGCTTGGTCTCAGAGGAGTCAGACCCTCACTGTCAGGAGCAGCAGTGAGTAACACAGTCTCACAGGGGGTCCAGTTGAGTCCTAGGGGTCAGTGGCAATGAACGGAAAGCAGCATTCTAATTGGAGTTAAGCTTGTGGTCAGGATGCAGCTCTAAACTAATGTGCTCCATTAAGACCTACTGCAGAGTACGTGGCAGCTGAAATCCATCCACAGCTCCGTACTAAACCAGTCCTTAAACACACAACACACTGCACCCAAAGTTACAGCTGCTACCCTCTAGAGGTCACTGAAGCAGGGGATAAACTTACATCACTTCTTCATATGGTTTAAGCAACTTAGCAGCGGACTAAGCAGAACACTGGATCACATTAGAGGATATCTGAACATAGTGGAAATAACATTTTCAGTAAGTACTGAACTTACAGTAAGCATTCATTGCTAGGAAAATATGGTAATATTTCACTAAAACTGCTTTTCAGTCACACAAGTTTATTAAAACATATGTTTATTTATGTTTAAAAGTGTCGTACTAATGAAGTTCAATGTCTATCTTTATTCGTAGCTACTGTATATTACAGCTAATGCATGTAAAAAGTGAGTTTTCACATATCCTGGGGAATGAAAAGAACTGAAACCAAGTAAATACGTATCTAAAAGGGGAGTAAGTCCTAAATGTGTTTAGTCACATATGGGTGTCAATTAAAAATATTATTTGTATATTTTATTGTGATGGGACTCTACACTTCTCAGTAGTTCTCATGGGAAAGCAGGGATTTTGAGGAATTGGAAGTACAGGGAATAGATTGTGTAGGCAAATGTAAGGGTATGTTAAAGAAAAAACACTTTTACGTGAATTGCAAGAAACAGTAGTTCATGGTGAATAAGTGAGTGAGCATAAGTGCATAACCTTTATAGACTTTTAGATAAAAATGTAGCCTATTAATAAAAAAAAATAGGCATGTTCTCTTATTCATCTGAAGTATTCTATATCTATATAGTAAAGAATCTATATCATTTATCAATGGAAATAAAAGCTGCTGTGATATGATACATGTTCAAACTCAAATGCACAGCTGCTGTACTCGTTTGTCTTGTGACTAATTGCAGTCAGTCCGGTTGTAGTTGCATACACTTATTTTGGCATAAATGCGGAACCTAAATTGTCAGGGTTATTCAGTTATACAGTTCAGACCATTAATGAATACTGATCAGATTAATTGATGTGTTCAGATTCAGAGCCCCTGCAGCCCATGCTAATTAGGACACCAGCAATGCTGAGCCCTTAGGACTGTACCAACCACAAACTCATCTGGTCTCCAACTTTGTTCTGCATGTTTTTTCTCTGCAATTGAGCTCAAAGCTGGGGATGAGCTCCAGCTAGCACTGGTTTAACTAGTCCACGTTTATCACACTGCTGTGTGCTAAATCCAAAACTTCTTTGCAATTGACCCTAGATGCTGGCTCAGAGGAGCCAGTGCCTCAGTGCCACGGGGTCAGTGAGTCCTAATATAATCATTGCTTTTACTGTATATACAGTATAAGCACTTTAGAGAGCTAGGGGCCTGGATTCAATTCCACACCTGCAGTGTTATCTGTGTGGAGCGTGCACGTTCTTTCTGTGCTCACATGGGTTTCCTCCAGGTGCTCTGGCTTCCTCCTACCATCCAAAGACATACTGGCACTGTAGGAGAACTGTCTTCTGGGAAAACCGGCCCTGGAGGAGGTGTGTGCATGGGTGTGTCTGTCTGACCTGTGATAGACTGGCGTTCCATCCAGGGTGTACCCTGCCTGGCGCCTGTTGTCACCTGGGATAGGCTCTGTCTCCCCCATCAGCCTGTACTGGGTAAAGTGGCTAGAAAATGGATGGACGGATTGTAAAGGAAAGATCAAACGAACCCTTGCCTGACTCGCCATTTGCTTCTCGGGGGGAACAAGGAAGCACAAGCTGAACAGGCTGGAGCCTCACCGATGGACAAAGAGAAGTGCCTGCAGTTTCTTTCGTCGAGCAGCCAGAGCCTAATGGCCAATAATTCCATTTGCCAATTAACCTTCACAATCAGCTCTTTCTGACTCACTGAGCAATCTGTGCTGCCAATTTTCTTTCATCTGTCACCTCCGCACGTCCAGATGAGACCCGACAGGAAACCCAGAGTGTCTACAGAAGAAGGTCAGACGTCACCCCTTCCCCACACGGGCTAGCTGCACAGGTCCAGGAAAATTAAATTACATTCATAGAAATTGTTCTGTTAATGCTCTTCACACACTGACGAATACTGAACACCAAGGAAATGAACAGTATATACAGATAGGATTTCATATGCAGCACTGACCAAGAACCAACTTCTCAAGCTGTCGACCACCCTCATGAGAGAAAACATCGATTGAAGATGGGCCGGTTGCCCAAAGTGTGGAATATTAATGCCGTGATGTATGAAAAAGTAAGTTATTAATTACAGGTTGTTCATTTTGAAAATGTGATGAAAGCAGTCCAGGCTAGGCAATCTACCAAAAAATATTTATCAGCATGCTTTAGCTTAGTATGGCTGCTATGTATGATTCTGTCTGATTAATGAAATAAATGTATAAAAATGAAAAAGAAATTTGACTGGGTAACTAGTGAGCACACAGGAGCCCAACAAAATTGCAAAATTGTTTGAATAAATCAAACTGGAAGTTTCTACTCATCTTGTTATTATTCTTTATATTCTGTATGCTATTTCCTATGCTGTATGTACAGTAAGTATGTGCACCTTCAGCAGTGCGTTTCCATTCATACTATCCTTTCAAAATTAAGCACTGGAAAGCAGTCACAGAGATATGAAAGAAACATCATAATCGCTCCTAATAAATTTATAAAATAATAATCTTACACCAGGGGTCTTCAGCTCAGCGTCATGTAGGCTACAGTTACCAATAAATCACTTTGCAATCTAGGTAAAAGCACAAAAACCCAAAGTCCTTCAGGAATTGAGTCAGACACCCCTGTCATTTTCTACACGATACTAATATCTTTCACGCCTCTTTCAGCGAGCGGAACGCTTCTCCTATGCTCCTTTTCGCTGAATAGCTAATAAGGATATAAGCATGGCCTGCAGATTTAAGAAAACTCAGTTCCTTAATTAAAACTTCTGTAATAACTGCTAGGCCTAAGTGTAGTTGGGTTTGATTATTTTCACACCTGACTGAAGTATTAACTAGGTCAAGGTGGTCCAAGTGCAGTCCTGGAGGGCTGGAGCTCCTGCAAGTTTTCATTCCAACTCATCTGTGGATGGCCTGAATTAGTTCATTATTGACTTAATTGGATGAACACGTCCCAGCCTTTCAGGTGCTGCTAATTAAAACAGAACTGGAAGACCTGTAGCCCCTCCAGTGTGCAGAGGACCACACTTAGCGGGGTGTCTGTGTCTGTTTTCATTAAAAACACTTTCTCAGCATTTTTAATGTGTGGGTTCAGACTGCAGATACAAATGAGAGGAGACGCTTTGACCCACTGTGCTCATTTGATTCTATATTGCTACAGTCCCTATAGACAACACCAGTTGTATTTGAAACACAGTAACCTCCCTCCACAACAGCACGTGAATGTTTGCATTCACCCCTCTGACCTCCACATCCTTCACTTGGGAAAAACACCCATGCAAAAATGAGGAATAACATGCAAACTCCACACTTACAGGCGTCCCAGAATGGACTCATACCAAAGACCTAGAAGCTTGAAGCTGCAGGGGTGACCACGCTGCTGAAAACTGACAGTCCAGAATGTGAAATCTGACAAACGGGACAAGCAATGCTATAGGGAACTTAACATAAACAAAAGTGTTTAGTATTCTGCCTGATGGGAAAT
Source organism: Lepisosteus oculatus (assembly GCF_040954835.1). Taxonomy (NCBI): domain Eukaryota; kingdom Metazoa; phylum Chordata; class Actinopteri; order Semionotiformes; family Lepisosteidae; genus Lepisosteus; species Lepisosteus oculatus. The sequence continues at coordinate 5,806,728 of NC_090718.1, read as the reverse complement.
GTGCACAAAAAGGCACAACTAAATCAAGAAGAAAATGAAATACGAAGACAATTCTTTATGGACGTATTTCTTATGGTAAAATGTTAAGAAAAAATCTGTAGCCTTGGTAAAATCGATTACGTTGCTTTCAGAAGTCCAAGGGTTACTTGTGACCCTCAAGGCTGAAGTATCTTACCACAACCATAGATGAACAGAGTGTTTAAAAAAACTTACAAAAAGTACAGTGATATTTTTTTATCACACCGAGATGTAATTTGTTGGGGGTGAATGTGAAATCACACAGTCTCAGTAGAACATCTGAGGAGACAATCTGGAATTGAAATGAAATCCTTTATTAGATTTTCTTTGCACAAATTTACATGGGTTACATAAGTAAAAAAGTCACAGCAAGGAACCCAAGACCAGCAAAGTAAATAGAAAAGCAATCTAGAGACGATTAACTAATTTCATTTAATTGCTTTATGTCCTCTAGGAAAATAATTAAAAGCAGAATACATTTCAGAAAGATAAACAGGTTGGGAGACTTTTCTCTGTGCCATTAAAAAATAATTATCTTGCCATTTGCTATTTAATTACCTTTGCAATTGCACTCAAGCCTTGCCCTCTAACATATTCTCAAATCCGTGCATTGTGGTAAGTTTTCAAATTTGCCAGAGAGGGAAAAGGAGAATTTATTCTGTTAATTATCTTGTTCTGAAACTTAACTATATGAGACTTTTAAACTGATAAACTGAATTCAGTCCCTGTGCCTTCGTACTGCAGCCCTGTCTTCTAATCTTGACCAACTCAACTCACTGCAGATGAACATAGTCCAGCACACTAACACTGTGCTACTGAACACACCTGAGCTCAGCACTCCAACACTAGGTTATTGAACACACCTCAGCCCAGCACTCAACGCTGGGCTATTGAACACACCAGAGCCCAACACTCCAACACCAACAACTGGCTACTCAAATACATTGTTTTTTATAATTGTCTCAACTGCCCCTTCACAAGATAACATGATTTAAAAAACATCTTTCTATCATTGACTTTAAGAAGCCAAGAACAGCTTAAGCTACTGAAGTGAGGTCCATTCAGTACCTTTAAATTATTGCGAATATGACTTCTACGGTCCTAGAAAACAGTTAAAAAGGAAGAATTGGTCACAGTGCACGGTTTTTGTTTCTTATCTAACAGCGACAATCTATGCAAGTATTCATTAAACATTAAAAATGGAACTGAATTTAAAATAAACACAACAAATGAATCATTCAGACGCTATTAGCTCTCACATTACCTGAAAAGTGAAGGCACTTTCGAGTGCTGTGCACTTAAAGCAGAGCTTTAATGGAGATCGTTTAGCCATGGCTGCCTGGGATAAATATTTAGGTGCCAAGGAGCTATGACTCACAGCAAAGTGACAGCTCTCCAACAGTTTCGGGTAGGCCTCATGATTGCCTCCATTTTCCTCCCCTCTCGACAACTCAAAAGCAATAACAAAATCCAATTAAGCTCATAAAATACATTCTATGCACCCTGCATGTATATATGAGCACATGTACTGTACTTACACAAACTCAGCACTGCCACTTTGCAAGTGCACCATTAATTCATAAAGGATACTGCAATTAAACCTGATTCATTAAATTCATTAAATGCATTAACTGTAGAATGAATCTCATTTGTACAAAAGTTTGTCTTCTAACACATTTTAAATGGTGTCTTTTTTGTATTTCAATACTTTGAATTCTGCAATATCTGGTTATGGGCTTTATATTACTTTATTTTGTGTAATGATAGGGAAGAAAACTACATTTATTTTCTCTCATTAAATATGATTGGTGTTTATGTTTGTTTTTTTTACTTTGTGTGATCAATCGTCCCTCTTAGCACAGTGGATAATGTTAATGATCTAATTATCTCTGGAAAGAGAATAAATCGATTGAACTTTCCACAAGCTCTGAACGTCTAATCAGGTTCAGGTCTCCTCAGCGAGGCACTAAGGCTAAAACCACTGCAATCTGCCCTTCTTTTATGTGTCTGTGCCAAAAACACAGCAGCCTCAAAAGTAGTACAGTTCAATGTGCATAATGCTGTTATTGCTTACCTCAGAATAAATAAAATAGAAAAAAAGAAAGTTTTGTAACACACGCACTGAATATATTTTAAACTAGATCTTGCATTTGATAAAGATCAAGGTACTGATTACATTGCATAGCTTTCAAAATTTCAAGACAGCAGTGATAAAAATATTCAATTTTTGTAACAGAATCTTCTCCCTTTTTTCAAGGTGCTTTTTTTCATTTTTGCCTTTATACGATCTACATATATATGTAAATGATAAGATACACAAAAAGACAGAAGACCGAAATGTAAATGTAAAAAAACATAGACAATATTGAATCTAGATGAATACTAGATTCAAATGTACAGATTAGTATAAGGGTAATTTAGGACCCGTCAGGGCAACGTACTGCAGCTAAATCTGACCAGTGAAATCAACATTTACTGTATGTAGTTTCTTACAAACATAAGGAGTATTTTAAGAGCAAGCAGTCACTAGCAGAACTACAGGAATGCAAGTATTAATTAACTCTGGTGGTTACACAACTTTAGAAAGCAGAACTGTTAAAAAAGACCTCTAATTCCATGTTGGAAGATGTACTTATTAATAAAAGTTAAAAGCTCCTCCTACACATTTAAAAGTTGGTCACTCTGAGACAGATCAATAGACATTGTGACAGAATTTAGGACAAAGAAGTAGTCAATGTCTGTTATGAATCAGGGATATGGAGAATGATACTGCATTCTTTACTTCCTGTACCTTTCCCCATTTTATTTGTAGTGAAAGAGCTTATCAGAAAGGGGCTTTTACCAATGGCTCATAGGATAATGATGGCCCATTTAAGGATTTTCTACTTGAATTGAGCACCAGTATGTCAGTGAAGGTCAGGCCCTGGGCCTGGATGGTTGGAATTGCTTATATTCAGAAAAAAAATAATAGATGTTTTGTGATTTGGGTCTATTTTCACGAACTCTACTGCTCCGATACATTTTGGGAGGTTGTTGAAAATCTTTGGTGGTAATGAAACAGTAGAACCTTGATTTTGCAATAAACACTGTCGAGAGATACGTACACACAGGTGTTCAGATATCAAGGTGTGTCAGATACAAAGGGTTGTAGGAGCGTGGAATGAGGTACCCAGCCATAATGTTGAAGCCAGTACCTTGTTCTATTTAAAGCAACATCAGAATGAGAATCTCAGATCAGTTAGCTACCAACTGCTATGGGGCTGGGAGGGTTAAGTGGCAGCCGTTTGTTTGTCACCTTTCCAATGGATGGTCATCTGTTTTCAACTTTATCACCTCGCTCTCCAGCTTGTCTGGGGCAAGCCAGGCATCTGCCACTAAGCTCACAGGATCTATAAAGGATTCTATCTATCTTCATTATCGCCCAATGCAACTGAGTTAATCCAGAAAACTGCTCACTTGCACTGAGTGCAGAGGCATTTCACACATTGTCTTTGCTGGAAATATCATTTTATATTTTTTTGTGTGCTTTGTACCTTCTGCATCTCATACTGTACATTCAGTTTAAAAAAAAAAAACTGTTAGAATACCAACCTAACCAACCAGGAGGCTGTCCTGCTCCACTCCTTCCTCACAACGCACACCAAGAAATCCCAACCTCCAGTCATTTGACTTTGGTCACAAGCTCACACTGCCTTCCCTCAGTCTCTCAGCTAGAACCAGCAGTCCACACCACTCCTCTCATCCCTCTCTCCCATTCCTGCAGCTCCAGCCTCTCATCCACACTGTCTCCCTCTATCAGCTGTTACCACTGATGTGCACAGTGTCCAGGCCACTGTCCCGGCCCCTCAGCGCAGACCACTCTACAAGCCCGGCAGCAAGGCCACCCTATCTCCTGTCCTTTAGCAGAACTCACCTCCGCTGAGACTCCATCCGAAACCAGAGAGCCGAGGCGTCTCTTACAGTATTTGCACATCAGGCGAACACTTTCTGGGTTTACAGCAGGGCACTGATGTGAAAACATAGATGACTTCCACAGCATTAATGAACGTATTTTATCCTTTTTAAAGCAAGGGATAAAACAAAAGGGTGCGTTAATTGGAAAGCTTTTCATATAAAAAAAGATCCAGCCTTGTCTTTAACACAATTCTTTGTCTCTGTCTTTGTCTTTGAAACATATCAAAAGAGCCAATTATAATTACTTTTTATCAGTGCCTTCACCACCACGTTTGAACCCCCTGACGATAGCTGGCGCTCTGATTGTATCATCCACCTTTGCTCTGAGAAAGAGAAATAAAAACCTCTACATCTCACCACCCGCTGCCCTGATCACATGCCCACTGGGCAGAATTACAGATCCGTCAGATGGTGGCTTTAAGAGAAAGGGCTACAGACACTCACCACCACTCTACAGAGCGAAACACAGACAACATGCTCTCACAAAATTCTGTGCACATGGGAACACACAGGAAACAGCCTATTGGAGGAAAGGCCTTCAAACAACATCACACCCAGCTGAGGTGAAAGCTGCTTCCGCCCCAGACAACGACAAAGCCGGGCCTTCTCCCTCCCTCATCTTCACCTTCCTCATTTCATTCTCCAAGTTAGTTTTTCAAAATATCTAAACCGTACATAGAGGATATAGGGTAGGGATCTTCACATGGCACACATATGTCATGGGACACAACAGCACCAAGCACAACAAGGTGCAGACAAACACCTCTCGTACCAGCATCTGGTAGACTTTGCTGCTGACATGGCCTGACACTGTAGGTTATATACAGTACTGTAGAAGGCAGGCGATCACCTACTGAGAGAGTTACACCTGATGATTTGTCTACAAACTCAGTCCTTATTAAACTGATCAAAAACCAAAAACAATTACAATATTGTGCAAAAATCTTAGGTACAATCAGAAGTTATGATTAACTACGATATGAAGTAGATTAACAATTCTTTTAAAGTCCCTGCTAGTGTTTTTTTCTATTTAAACAGCTCAGAGTTTTTAATGCAGCTCATTTTGGCCAACGAGAGAGTCTGCAATCTTCAATTCACACTAATTAGGTACATGAGCAGCACATAACACGTCTTGTAGCGACTAATCTATCACTTTCACTCTGTCTCAGGTGATCCCCATCATTAACACCTGTTCCTCTCTTCGTAAAGCTAGAACACTGGTGTCCAAATACAGATCCATTACCTTACAACACATCCTCTACAATTTCAGTACAGAATCATCTGATTTGTTTTTGCTCTGAAAAAGAAAACGTAAAGATAAAAGAGAGAAAGATCGTGTGAAATGCTTGAAACGTTTACACAGCAGTAGTGTACAGTATGTCTTGAATGCCCTGTTTAATATGGCTACTTTTGCACAAAATTCACTTGGAGCGATGGTGTTGAGTCAGCTGGGAGATACATGCACAGCAAATCAAAATGGCTCACTCATTTCCTCCTGCAAGCCTTACACTTTCCTCTCAACAAGATGCTTCAGGCAGGAAGAGATCTCTTTCTGCCTGGCGGAGACAGCTTTTCTCCCAATTACTTGGGGGCAAAAATAAGAGTGCTCTACTGAAGTGCTGCCCACCTAACAGTTGTGTCTTTGTTAATTGCAAGCAGCATTTGGGTGATCAGAAAAAAAAAAACATGTATACACTGGAGAGAACAAAGCTATGATAAATAAATGAGATCAGTCAGGCAGGTGTATCCCCAACCTACATGTTCCTTTGAACACCAAGAGATCGGATGTAAAATGCCAATCACTTCCCGTTTTGCAGTTATCTTTACCAGAACTAACACCAAGAGCAAACACACCTAGAGCACCGAGGCATTACGCAGGGCGATGTAGACAAATCTGCTGGCTAAGATTTATGCCATGCATGAGAAATGCAGACAAATTCATTATCACCGCAGTTACAATTGCAAATTAACTGCAGAACGGTTATTTACATATACTAGTTGTTGGGACTTGTCTCGCTTCTGCCTTTTTTTGTCCTGACAGAACAGCTGTTATTAAGACTAAACTTCCGTTGTGTCCTTGACTCCACGCGTTTCTGTCCAGCAGGGTTTAGAAATTCATACTGGGTGCACCACAAACGTTTATCGCTTTCTCTTAGCAGAGCCATTTAGCGTACTTCTCACCTTAAATCCGAGCGCAGAGACCACCAGGAACATTAACAACAGGTGTGCAACATTGGGGTATTTCCTCTACAACATACGTCAGCTACCCGTCCCCTGGGCTGCTCTGGGGGAAAGCAAGACTTCTAAATAAAAAATAAATCATGTGTACATGGAGACGAATGATAATATAAAACTGTGCAGTCAAAGCAGAACATTCGAATTACAATGCGTAAGTTGTTTATTTAAACTCAAAAGCACCATTTAATAATGCAAAACCTTTGTGTCATTTTCATTGTTAACTGTGCGTTTCGGAATACTGCTTCAGCTTTCTGACGTACGGTACTCATGTGGTTGTCCGTTATCTCCCGTCGAAAAACCCCTGTTACAGCACGCTGTCTCTGATTATATATCCAATTATCCATTTATTCCAACTGCTTTACAGAAAAAAAGACTGCAGAGTGGAAGTGCCGTCTTTTTATGCTTTAGCAGCTACAGATCCTTTCAGAACAGCTTACACTCAAGTGTATTTTCAAATGTGCATGGTAAGCAATCATCAGTGGTTTAATTTCATACACACACTGTAAATCATTTCTCGTTTCAAAAAGGGCAATCTTAGTTTTTTAATTTGTTTTTTTTTTCATTTGCAAGCTAAGGGGAAAAAGCAGGAATTTGGTTTGATATATTTATTTTTTTGGAAAGGCTGAGTGTGATTGAGTACTTCAGGTTGCCTGCTAACCACCGAATATATAAGTTTGAAACTTGCACGCACACACACGCCTTCGGGCAATTTAGACTTGTTCGGAGGATGGACGAGGAACATTACAACTCCTGTATCAAGTTGTAATGATTTTCATTGGGTTTCTTGCTAGGAAAAAAAAATCTGTCTGACAGATCCTATAAAAATCTATATTAAAAAAAGAAGTACAGCATGACTTCATGATCACAGCATCCAGCTCTCAGTCAATATGACAGACCCAAGCATCGACTTTTCAAGGAAAACTTTTTTTATATTATTTATTTCGCCAGTTATGCACAACACTCTCACGGTGTCCCACTCCTCTCCAGCAGACACGCACTCAGGTATCAGCTGTGGTCAAATGAAGTTTAGGCTGGAGGTGAATAACCCAGAAAGAAGTCTGACAATCTGACTTTGGATTCAGGTTTAATGTCCCAGGATTGAAATGAGTCAAAAAAGTCCCTTTGGCTACACGTGGATTGAAATACTGTTGAAAAACATAATTCTGCTGACTAGATTTACCGTCTTTTTAAATCTAGCACAGCGTGGTCTCTTCTCCTCATCACCTCATCACCAGCCAATGCAAGTATTCATATTTTCTGCCACCTTTTTGACACATTTTGACTGGTTTCCATACATAAATCTCTCAGTGCTGCATCCAGTACCGGTTCCCGGGGGAGCTGGAGCCTATCCCAGCAGGCAATGGGCGCAAGGCGCTATACACTTGGGATGGGACATCAGACAATGCTGGGCCTGAAGACAGGTGCGGGTCATGTCTGTTTGTGTTCTCTGACCATACGGGGCTCGAGAGCTACATACACACCCTCTTCCACCTCGCAGGACGGCTCAATACGCTTCTCAGGGCTAGAATTCATTTATTTATAAAGGCCTTACCATACTATTTACAGTACTACTGACTGACTCTGCCCTCCGTGTGCCAAGAGGCACTCTGCAAGGCTCAAAGGAATGTTTCAATGGTAAATACAACACAAAGGTAGAGGATTGTCTTCTGTATAAAAGGTACCATTTTTTAAGTGAACAATGTAATGTTTTTGTAGAGGTTTGGACATAATGCTTGTGTCTGCTTGGTGAGTTCGGGACTGGAACTCTGATGTTGTGCTGTGATGACATTGCAAGTGATCTAAGGTATAACAGTGGTGTTATTCTGAGAAACTCCTAGTACAGCAGGCAACAGCAGTACTTTATATACAGTACATGTCAATTCCACACTACAGAAGCTACCAAGTGCGACGGGACCTATTTTATGTGATAGAAGGACTTTTTTTTTTAATTTTGTTCATTAGAATCATTTTTAAGGACATAAAATCTCTGCTCACTGAAAATTATTACAGAACCAAAGAAGCCCATCGTGTATCGGATACAGTATATCTGTTACAAAATGGATGGATGGATCTCTGGAACAAAAGATTTAGATTCCAAAAATGCCATTTGTTTTATGGGTAGGAAACAAGTGCTTGGGGTGTAGAAAGAAAAAAAGAAAATCAGAAACTTTATCAACCGATGTTTCTTTGGTGACAATGAAGCAGCTGTCTCCCAGGGGCTTTGTGCTACATCTCTGGGTGTCTTGTAGAAGAGGAAAGCATTTGCACGGAATACAGCAGATAAATCACCGGAGTACATCATCATCACTTGTGAGCTAGCTTTCCGACAGCAGCCCAGAGTACTTTACTGAGTGTCCTTACGGAAACATTACTGGATTTTACTCCTGGGGCCACATCGGAATAAAAGGATCAAGACAATTCCAAGCATCAGAAATAAAAATGAAATCGGAAGATATTGTGAGGACACCAGGAAAATGCTTAGCAAAGGAACAGTAATATAATTAAACTTACAGTAAGAGACCTCAAACACAGGCAAATATTTGGAGGGGAGAGCCGCAGAGAACAAGTAATGAAATCAGTGAAGTGATTCACTTCAGCAGCAAAGGTTAGCATCAGGAAAGTGTTTCCTAGTTGCTGATTTTTTTTGTTTTTCAGTTAGGCGGCGCGTGCAGTTCGGGGGGCAGGTTAATTGGTCTGGCCTCATTTCTGCTCCCCTGGAGCAGTGAGAGGAAGGTGTAGGTGCGAGAGCAGCTGAGCGAATCTGAAATCAGTACCACAGCGAATCTGCTTTTAAAAGCCTTTGAAAGCCGCCAGATTGTGAAAAGATGCTTTTTCATCCTCTGTCTTTGTTTGCGAAGGCTGGGAGAGATGATGTCACACCATGTTAGAGCACGGCAGCAATGGCAGGCACTGTCTGGATTGTTTCAAAAGTATGTGTTGGTTTATTTCAATTATCCAACAACTTGAAATCTACACCAAACAAAGTGCTAGAGACGGTGTGCATATCGTTTTAAAGATGAATAAAATAGAGTTATCTATTCATGGGGGCAAAATGCTTCTCTGCCTTTGTCTTAGCTCTCCTGAGTCCCGGTGTGTCCCAGAACCCATTTTGCAGCATTCTGATTCTGGTCAGACTACTTTATGTGACCCTGCCATACTGTATCAAAATGCCCCCTTGAGACCAGTCTGGTCTATCAATTAGACCAGATCCTTCAAGCAACCCCACGCCTGGAGAGTTTCAGGTTTTTACTCTAGCTGCACTCTGAATGGCTGAGTTGGATCAATCAATTGAATGAGTAGGAGGAGTTAACAGTGTTTCTAGATCTCTGGTCATTGACCTTTTAAGGCTGACTATAAAACCTGCAGGATCACAGCTCTCCATGACCAGAGTATAATGTCAGCTGTTGCTAAACGGTTAATTGGTGTTTTATTTTACTGCCGCCCTTGTTTGCAGGAATGTAATTGCTCTGAAATGATAATCCAGCAATAGGGTCATCCTTGACATCTGTGAAACAGCATATGTTTACCACTTCTTCAGAGCCCATGGCCACTGAGACACTGGACTATCAATCAAGCCTGCTTCTTCCCCAGGACTCAGTGAAAATGTTGTAATGAGGGGCGCAGATTATTGTTTCATGGCAGATATTTTCCAGGAACTATGAAACAAATATTACAAGCTTTTTTATTAACATGTTATGCAATACTGTGCATTTATTTACATTATTAGATGAATGCAGTAGATACACAGAAAGATAACATATTGTGAATAGGTATAGACGTGCAGAAATAATGAACACAGATAAATAGATCAGAGCTAATTAATATTCACATTCCCTGTGATAGATACTGCAGGAAGGCAGAAAAAGATAAAGAATGTAATTGTCCATGAAATGCCTTGATGTTATTAAATCTACACAATACATGCCTGTTTGTGTGGGAAAGTGGTCTGGGAATTTACAAGATCAGGCAAGCCAGCAAAATCAGCAACCCAGTGTAACGCCAATGTCTTCTTTGCAGACCTTCAAAGTGCCTCAGAGTAACACTGGAAATACTCTGGATCTTCTACTTCACACGGTTCCTTTAAGGGTTTATTCAAATTTGGTTTGTTTGAATGACACGATGGCTATATTAAGTACCAATGGACTTAACAACCAACTGAAAAGATTAATGCTTTGCTTACATTATTCACATTATACTGTCCTGGTAGAAGCCCATGTACCCCCAGAGACATTTCACTGAGAAATGTGGATCAACACTAATCCAAAGGCATCATTCTAGACATTGTCAGAATCCCTTACTGTGATACAATTTCCTTGAGATTGTGCAAGTGTCTTAATCGGTGTGAAACCAGAGCACATTCCAAGATTTAAAACCGGCTAGATGAAAAGGAAATCATAAAGGTTTTAATGAACAGAGTGTGTGTTTCTGGCTGTGCAGTGCAGTAAGGCTCAGCAGAGCCACTGTATTGAAATGAGCAAATATTTGTACCATGTCTGCAAGACAAATATCGACCTTCTGCATCTGACTCTGCATAATCCACAAAGTCAGAATTATCCAACACTGATACAGTATGTCTGCATATACAGTACCTCATTCTGTGCTTGGTTTTTTGTTACAATTGTATTAAGTCCTTGTGTAGTCGCAAAGGGATACAATGAACTTGCAGCTAAGAGAAAAAGAATCTTAAACATTTTTGTTTTACTTTAACACAAAGTGAAGAGTTAACTAGAATCTGATGCGCTGTAATAGTAAAGTAAAATAAGCACAGTCACAAAACTCCATGTACTGTATATACACATTTTAAGAACTTAAAAACGTCTTTGTAACTTGTACAGTAAGTGTACAAAGGGTCATTTTTGTTCTTGGTACTGTATATATATTTCATATGTGCTCTATTTTTATTTGACATTAGTGAGTCCTACCTCTGGTGCCTGTGTTAAAGCTCTCACCTTGACACGGTCTTCAGGGAACATGACACCGTGCAGACCTCAGCTTAAAAGCTGTGGTTCATCTTGAGTCCCAAGGAATCTCATTTTGTTTCCCAATGGAAGGCTAAACGGAAAGAGTGTTTCTGCACTAACCGCCGCTGAAGCTGCCCTGGGGAGTTGGACGAGCGTCCGCTAATCGCCGCGATTTGATCGCTGAGCTGAGACTCAGGTGGGCCGAGTGGGAGAGCTGCTGATGCTGTCAGAGCAGACTGGAGCGCAGAGATACAATAGCTGCCTGGGCGGGAGGTGTCCCCTCCAGCACCGCAACCTCAATACCTCTGACCACGGCGTGTTCAGGCGACGCACAGCAGACATGACCGACAACTGCAGCATAACAAGCAGGAAGAGCTCTGTCCGCCTGCTGTCGGGCTGCCATGTAAAGCAAGCCCATGGTGATTAGATTCTTTTTTATTCCCTGCCTTTCAAAACCGCTTGCGCTCCAAGACTAGGGACAGCCCAGCAATCTCATAGTAGACATCTATGCTGGGACAAATGAACCACAAAAAACTGAGGCCCCACATCTGCCTCATCTCCGCCATTTTGTCTGAGAAGCATGGCATCAGAGGCCTCGAAACTGGACAGGTTTCATTAACACCCAGGATGCCTCTGATTCGCACAGTTTATTGTCATAATGTTCCTGCCCATAACGTGTCATTAACTGGTTGATGGAAAGCAGCCTGTTATGCACATCGAAGGTGTTTCTAGGATTGTTTGGGCCATTAACACCAAACACGATACGCATCATTCTAGTGAGCGTACAGTTAACATCTGGTGCACTGTCATTCCTGCATTTATCAAGATGGCAATGCTACCGCTGTCTGAGAATATGAGCTGATTCTCATATGCACTGTACAAGCTGCTTCTACAGCACGCACAGCTCTTGTTAATAGACACTGTAGTCAGGTATCAGCCAGTTAGTCAGGTATCACAGTCAATTCAGCGCCCTCCTTGAAAAAGTTCAAGTTAGCTTTAATAATGAACTCTAATATTATTTCTCATTAAAATGCTGGCTGTTAAGTATGGCTCTAAAGTGTTTTATTTTCAAGTCAATTCATTTATACTGTCTTGGATCAATTATACAATTGGCAGAGGTAAACCCTCTTTATTTTGAAAGTGCAAAGGTATTGGTACAAACTGGCTGAAGGGTTTCTCTTGTTGGTTAGTGTGTTTGTTTGCTGTTGGGTAAACAAGAATATCTTTTCAGCCTAACCTGCTTTGACTTTTGTGATTGGTGGTGGAAATTCAAAATAAGACCTATGCAACTGACTGTTAAAGAAAAGCAGGCAATTTTGAACATGAAAGAAATGTGAAAGACAATCAGAACCACAGCACAGAAGTTAGACAAACAATCCAAAAATCAACAATTGGGAGGGTACAAAATACATAATAGATATCATGGTTACATTACTCATCAGCCAAGAAAATCATCTGTGGTTGGTTACAGAAAATTATCAAACCCTAAAAAAAATGTCAGTGAAAACGGCAACAGCAACCAGTGTGTGAGGCATCAGAGGCATCAAAAAAGGCTCTTCGAAGAAGACAGACAGCTATCCAAAGGCTGCCTTGCAAGATGTAAACCTTTCATCAGTAAAAAGAACAGAAAAGAACAGCATTAGGTTTTACAGAAGCACAAAGATGAGGCAAGAGGATCTTGGCTTTTTACAGACCGGTGACACTAACAAATACCTTTACCAAAGTGCAGGAGAAGTTGGAATGTGGAGGAAGAAAGAGGCTTTAGATGCACCAGTGAACACCACCATATTTCTGAAGCACAATGGATGCGATGTCCTGATAAGGACAAGCATGACTGACTATGAACACAGTGGCACAGGAGTAGCATTGCTGCCTCACTAGACAGTGGAGGGATGGATGACTACCTGATTCTTAAACAGGCTTAAATTTTCTTTCGAAAATTGAAAATGCAGCTAAGGATAGTATTGGCAGAATTAAGTCTGAAGATCACAGAAACATATTCCTGTTTGTGCAGAAGAAAATGCTTCCAAACTTATCGAGCAGAACCTCACCGCACCGTAGGACACGGGCCCAGAACAGAAGCCAGTGCAACCAAGGAGTCCATCAGGACAAACAAGTGAAAAACATTTTCTTGGACTGCTGAAGTAAATCTCCGGATCTACATCCAACTCATTATGCAGTTTACATGCTGGAAAATGTAAGTCAGGACGCCACAACCCATCTTTAATTTGATACAGGGCATCACCAAGGACACATAATACCCTTCTTCGGGCTCACAGGACAGGATAGTATTTCAGGACTCTACCTACTGAAACCCACAGGCTGACTCATTTGTGACAAGTTCACAAGAAAACCTAAATATTCTCCTATTGCGTCTCCAAGACACTAAATGCAAGTAATGATTTAACCTTCTGGGATGTGGTACCAATAAGATGTTCATCTCATACTGCATAGTACGTAACAGGTGATTCAGGACTACACAAAAATAATTTGCTTTGAAATACTATGTATTGTCAAAGTGCCTCAGAAACACCGGCACAAACCCCACATCATTGTCTTGGTCACCTGAGAAGTATTTACATATGTCACACCCATGCCACACAGATATCCAGCCATTCACCACAGCTGTGGAGACACTGCCCTCTTAAACTGACAATATCACCTTTATTTCACTTGGTGCAGCATGTCCCTCTCTTTATTTTCCAGAGGGAAAAGTCAGTTTGTTCTAGGTCAAGATCAGACATGAAAAGGCATCAAGGAGATTCCACCTCCCTTCCCTGGGCTAACAGTCAGGCTCCTCTGACTCTGTGATCCTCAGAAGAACAGAAACATGCGGCAGCCCCCTTCTTCACCTTATCACAGCTGCAAAGCATCGGTGGCTGCAGTTTAAATATTTAGATTATGTGTCCTGACCCCAGCACAATGGAAATTTCAGTCGCCTTGCGGTACTTGCTATGCAAAAGCACACCTTGCCTCTCTGTTCTCCTGCTCTTTAGGACATCGGCAGGCTTTCCAGAACCTTTGACATCGCTATCAGGGGAAAAGCTCGGCAAGGGACACAGGTCTGAGCTACTGCATTGAAGGGTTTGCCGTAATCTTTCAGTGTAGTGCGATAAAGCAAGCCTTAACTCCTATCCCCAGTGCCTTAGAAATACCAAAGTAATGAACTTGTCATTGATAAATGCTAAACACACTGCAGTTCATTTTCCGAAAGAATTAAAAAATATGATGAGAGGCGGAATGGGAAAAAAAACTAGTGTGGGATTAAAAAACAAGAGTAATTTGTTTCTTGCTCAGGTGATGGATTGTGAAATCTTGAGTTTCTTTAGCTGGCATTGTGCCATATGATTTTCACGTGTTTTTGTTCCAAAGCAAAGCTGCCCTGCCCCTGCCCTAATGGCAACAGCTGGCACAGACAGGTACAAAGCTCCTGGGAGATGAGCAAGGTGCCGAAAAGAAATGACATTGTTGTTCACTTGAAAAACAGTATATACTATGCATAAAAAATATAAATATGAGCTACAAAAACTTCACAAAGTTATCAGGGAAACGGCAGTCTTTTTGCAGCAGATGCATGAACATTTCCTTGGACAGATATGCCAGAGGTAAATGAATTGTGCTTATTAATGCTTGGTCAACAACAGGAGGGCTGTTGGAAGCAACACAAGCTGTACAGTACGTGTACAACAGGTGGGGCTCAAGGCTGGTGAGAAGTCATGGCGTAACTATCACATTCTGCTCTCACAAGAAAGTCATTGTTGCACATGACACATGAGGGTGTGTGTTGTCCTGCTGCTATGTTGTCACGTCAGGACAGGTAGGGCAATCAGTGTGCTTGGGATTGCTGCTCTGCAACAACACGCTGCATCTGTCCAGACCATCACACCTAAACATCCCCATCAGTTGTTCTCCTGTATTCTGCCTATCGGTGCCACACTCCCTGACATTCATCAGAGTGGTCTGTGCTTAAACTCCAAAACTGGCACATCTACCAAGGGTGACATAATCCAGTCTCTCACAGACTCGGCAAAGGGATTTTTTTCTAGGAAGAGGGACATGTACATATACATCCATCCATTTTCTACTTTATTGAGTACAAGGTTGTGGTGGAGCCAGAGCTTATCCCTGCTAACAGCAGGGGAAAGACAGGGTACACCTGGACAACGTATCTGGTCCATCGCAAGGATCATACAGAGACAGACACACACTCACAGCAGGACCAATATTTCCAGAAGCCCATTAACCCACCAGCATGTCTTTGGACTGTGGGAGGAAACTGGAGCACCCGGAGGAAACCCAAGTGGACCCAGTGAGAACATCCAAACTCCACGCAAACAGCACCCTGGAAACTGAACCCGTGCTGCTCATGAAGAACTGTTTATTAGGCATTAGGCATAAAATATATAAAAAATACTGATGCAGATGGTCATTTCAATTCAATTACACTATAGAAGTTCAAGAGTCCACAATACAGCAGATAAATGGGCTAGGAGTTTCATAAATTCAGCAATGAGTTCTCACTGGAGCCATTAGAAGGCAGCAGATGCTTTAGAATACGGTACATTTCTCACTACTTGTTTGACCTTAATTTGTAATTGCAGTTTAATTGATCTGTTTAAGTACCCTGTCTGCAAAAAAAATGAGCACCTTTTGAGATCCGAAAAATCAGCAAAACAGGATGTCGGATGAGACGGTAAGCTTTCATCTTGTCAGCATGGAAATGGAAAACTGCATTTTATACAAGGGCACACCTGTAAAGTGTAGACTCACCATCAGCTGGCACAGCCTGCTGGAGGAGACGCAGAAGGTGACATTGTGACACCACTCCAGAGCCAGGGAAGACCTGTTGAAATATAGGGTTGGGTGTTAGTTCATTTTTATGAAAACATAACACCTTTTATAGCTCTGTAACAAAGAAGGTAGGAATAGAGAACATTTTAAGAGCTGAAAATGTTTTTATTTTGTTGTAATTTAAGGATGGTGTTTTATGTATCATTATTTGAATCTGAGATGGAAATATTTTATGGTCTTCAATAACTGATAATTCTCAGTGTTATCAGGAACAAAAAAGGAGTGCTTTAGTGTGATTTATATGCATATTATTATGGTTTTAGTGCCATTTAAAGATAGACTAGAAGGTTTTATTGCCAGGATGAAGAACTAAAAATGTACTGGTCCTGTGTCATTATTAGAGAAGAGGAACTGTTTTATGGTCATTATTTACAGCTGAGTTTCAGAGTAGTTATTTAAGAGTTGGAAATGGAGTGTTTTAATGTCGTAATTAAATACTGTTTGTGCTGTTTTATTTTACGATGAAACGTAGAATGGGCAAGAAGAAGACAATCACATCCTCATTGAAATACATTTGATACTTAACCAAAGTTTGGACATTACCACAACTATACAATCAGAGACTCTCTAATCTCTCTACTTTACTATCTATATACTAATTTACTACTACACTACACTGTGATCTACTACAAGTCTCATATAGAGGTATGCTTCTGATCTGCTATGGTTCATGTTAGTTGGCTATATGTCATGTTCTGCACTGCAGCACTCGATTTCTTTCATGCGACATATTCATTTTCCTACCAGGATGCAAACAGAATATTGCATCTTCCTGCCACAGAAAACGGCTTGCTTTCTGAATCAAACTAAGCTTCTGGGTGCCCCTGTTACGGCTCCCATCTGAATGTGTTAGCACAAACGCACACAAAACAAAAACAGGAAAAAGAGGGAAAAGTTCAACAAGAACAAACAAGCACTTAAAGTTCCAGACAGCTCTTGAAGTGTTTGGTTAGAACAACTATGAAGTGATAAAAAACTAAATTAGGGTAAATGTTTTTAAATGTCAGCCTTTCTGTCTGCTGTATCACATTACGAGCGCTATTTCCCCCTGCATGCCTGTTACACATTTCTGGTTTGTTTCCATCCTTCTCCGTTTCAGCAGCCGTTTCTAGATGCATGCCTGACACAGAACATCAAAAATGATCTCTACTTTTAAATGAAAGTTACCACTCCACCACGGCAGCATTTTCTTAGAAAAAATAAATCTGATGGAGCCTTCAGGACTGGGGTGAGAAAGATGCGCGTCGTCCTCCCTGTCATCTTAAATTCTTCGCTTGTAAGCTGGAGATGTTTTGCCTTGATTCCCTTCCTGGGAATGCACGGCGTGAGAGGTAAGCTAAAATTACTCTCTTGCTCAGCAGCCCCCCTGCCTGCTGGATGAAACATTTTAAGAGTTGTAGACTGGCAGCCGGCCCAGAGGCCTTCCTCACTGCAGGGGGCTGGTACCTGCTGGTACCTGCTGGTAAACCCACAGAATTCCCTGCCCCCGGCACAGCGCTCTGTACCTACAGCACAGCACTGTGACTGGGTGCCCAGCTGGGGCCCGCCGGGCACGTGAGGAAAAAAACGACCTGCCCGTCTTTGAGGCCGGCACATGTTCTGACAGCTGAATCCTTCTCTTTGTTCTGTTCATCAGGGTTTGGGGGGAGTTGATTAGTTTAAAAAAATCCTTTCACAGGTTCTGTACTGACTGCAAATGCTGGGCGGCTACAGCGTGGGATTTACGTGCAGCTAGAGTACAGGAAGGCCTGTCAAGGCTCTGGGCTCTGATGCAGAATCAACCTCCACTTTCTGTAACTCCAGATACATTCCAGCTAGGTTTGCCAAACTGTGCAAGGAAGTGAGAAAAATACTCATTTCACTCCTCCCTTTCAAAACGTGTTGTATCTTGCACCTTTCGACTTTGGTAATTACTTTCTGGTGAGTAAAGCTTTGACAATTTCACTTGTTGTCAAGAAAAGACATTATGGGCTGACAGAGCTAGAGCTATGCCCAGCTGGAAAATGCCTCCTGTCTCTGTGTCAGTGCTGAGAATATGAAAAGCAAGCAAAAAATATATATATATTTTGTGATCTTTCTCTCAGGAGTTTAATACCAGGCACACGGCATGTGTTAAAGACAAATCATAATAAGAATTACTCAAGCTGTCGGATAGCTTGTGTCAGTTCCAATAAACACTGCAAGAGAGTAAGGTCATCCAGAGTATGTGCAGAACATCCTTGATTTGCTTGTTTTCAACAGGCTCCAAATGAAAGAGCTCAGTCCAGCACAAAGATTAAAAACTGCTGTAACTTTTAAAATATCACAGAAATGCTCCTGGAGTGAAGAGAAGAAGCTAAAGTTGTTGTCAGCTTTGGCTGTTCCAGTGATTTACAGGCTCTGTCACTTTCACTCCTGTGGAGAAATAGAGAAGCCATATTCTTCAGCTAATGCATGCAGAAATGCAGCCTCTGTACAGTCAAGAGAGTGATGTATTTATTCCCCTCTCAGTTGTTCACAGAAATGTTTCTGGGCCTCCGGGTTCACTCTAAATGTTGTTATAAAGTACATTTGACCGCAGCTCCAGACTCACTTCCTTAAAGGATAAATAGCTCCCCCAACAGCAAAGGTCTAAACATCAATACACGCATAGCTATTTCTACCTACACAACACATGCTTCTTATACAATGTTTTGTAAAAAAGTTCAGTATATGTAAATGCAATTATTGTGAGAATTACATCAAAATGTAAAAATCCATAGTGTCACCTCTTCCCTAACCAGCACTGTCTCAAACACTTCTGTCCTTCTGAAGCTTTTTATAGAGGTAGAATGACACACTAGAAAAGATGCAAGATTTTAAAAAAAAAGTGCACGACAATTGACATTCAACTTTTAACACATTTTAATCACTTTTAACAGCCATTTAACTTGAAAAGTGTAATTTCCATAAAAATCTAAAATAGAGGACAAGTGGCTTGAGTTGTTAAATATTGCCTGATTTTGATCGCTGCCTAGCCTCTCTTTTGATACGGGCCTCTTACTTCTCATTGGAATTGGATTAGGACTGAATATTCATGTATGACAATGTAAACATATTTTCTGCTTGGTTTGTCATCTAGATAACTCCCCATGCATTCATTTTCTAACTGCTTCCAATACAGGGTCCCAGGGGAGCTGGGCTCTATCTCTGCAAGCAACAGGCATAAGGCAGGACACACCCTGGCCCAGTACACTGCAGGGCACACACACAGACACACTCACACCTGGGCCAATTAACGTGCCACTAACACCACAGAAAAGACACACAAACACAGGGAGAACATACAAGCTCCACTCAGACAGCACCCCAGGTCCAGAATTGAACCAAGGGCTGCAGCACTGCTAGGCAGCAATGCTTACTGCTGCACCACCCTACTTCACATGATTTTTAAAAATTAAATTGTTAACCATCTGGTAAAAGATTATGTGGTGGTGGGTTAATTTCTCACAGTCTTCAACAAAAGACAATGGAAAAGGACAATGAATTTCCCTGCAAGAGAGCTTTCAATTAAAACCCACTCACCCCTAAATTGACTTGTTAGATTAAATCACTTGCATTTTATTTCTTGCTCCCAGATCATCAGAGTAATAATAACCTGCCACCTTTTTCCCCCCAGCTCCAAAACCTGACACTCTTGTTGAAATTTTTAGATTAAAATGTTGATAGAAAAAGTGAATGGATATTCAAAACAGGGGATAGAGATGGAGTCTGTATAATTGAAGGAAAGTACGACTGCTTTTAGTTCTTGTCTTTATTCTTTTCATCTACTTTCCCATCTAAGTGAGCTTTAAGGGGGTCCATTTTAAACAAAAGCTTGTGGAAATGGCTGCAGGAGGCAGCAGGAAAAAATAGCTGGTTATGACACAAGACTACGAATGAAGAACGGCACTGTACCCACGAGCTTTCACTGTTTTTTTTAAATTTTAATGGAGTTTTTCCCTTTCATAAAAGTGGTATTAATGACCCAGTGGTGTATCTCCGTGAATTTCCATCTATTGACTCCCATTGATCTAAGAATGGATGAAAGCCCATCTGATTATACAGCAAGCAGACTCATTTACACTGCAATTCAAAGTATAATTCCACAGAGATGAAGCACGAAAATATGGTTTGCATGAAACACGCACTACTTTAATCTTGTCTTCCATTATAGTTCATTTGCAAAAATACGTATATTGATAAATATCTCTTGGGGAGGAAAAATGACACCTCATAGCTGCCTAAACACAATATGACAGAACTGTACAACAGAGGTGTTAGATTTCTGCAGGTAACTGAGGGACAATTAAACAAAATATCTGAGTCAGTGACTTCATTTCTAAAATACATGAGTACAGTGTTGTTCTATGATAATCTCAGACTTCAGAGCGCAAATGCCGTTTAAATAGTGGATTTGTCAGGTATCTGTGTCTTGTGTTTTGTGCGGCCAGCTGAGAGAAAGACTGTGCTGTTGAAGACTACTGAACCTCGATGACTCTCTGGTAGCTGTGCATTAAGTGTTGAGCAATCCTGGCCCCTATGGGGTAATGACAGCTTAGGACTGCTCTGGTGCCGACGGGGAAGCAGGACTCACCCTGTGTGAAACACTCTGGGTGACCCACCTGCAAGCTGCCTTCTTAGAGCGCACTTTGGAATGACTTACGAGCTTAAAAGCCAATCTGCCTTCGCTACTCTACACAATTCTGCTGTC
Organism: Lepisosteus oculatus; assembly: GCF_040954835.1. Taxonomy (NCBI): domain Eukaryota; kingdom Metazoa; phylum Chordata; class Actinopteri; order Semionotiformes; family Lepisosteidae; genus Lepisosteus; species Lepisosteus oculatus. The sequence goes on along the minus strand of NC_090718.1, from coordinate 5,785,995 downwards.
TTCTAGGTAACTGTCCATCCGTCCATTTTCTAACTTCTTCTTCCACTACAGAGGCACAGTGGAGCTGGAGCCAGCAGCATCCCACCAAGAAACAAGCTCAAGATGGGGTACCCCCTGGATGGGACACCAGTCCATCACAGGACACACACAGACACAAACACACTCACACCAGGGCCACAAGCCAATTTAGCTACCAGCATGTCTTTGGACGGGGAAGAAAAAACAAATTCCACACAGACAGCACCCCAGAGCCCCAACACTGTGATCTAGCAATGCTAACCGCTGCAGCTCTGTGCGGTCCATCTAGGCAACTATAAACCTCTAAAAGCTTTTAGCATTTTTAAATGTAATACAGAGTGTATTGTGCATGTGCTGTATATACTGTAATTGTAAGCAATTATTATTATAATTACAGTATATCTGTGTCTGTAATGTTAGCAAGAGCACAAGCCTGCACCTGTATACTGGCTTGACAGACTGTGACAGTGACTGTTTGGGTTTAGGGCCAACAGTAAGGAAACCCACATTCTCATCGGTCTGTCAGCCACACAGTCGATCACCTGAGGCAGACACCACGCCAACTACAAGAGGATCAATCTCCCTGGGATTTTCCAATCTATGAATGAAGCTGTTGTGTGGTGAGCGTTCTGGCGCACTATGGCTATCATTGCATCATCCAGGTGAGGCTGCACAGTGGTGGTGGTGCTGGGGAGTCCCTATTACCTGTAAAGCGATTTGAGTGGAGTGTCCAGAAAAGCGCTATATAAGTGTAAGCAATTATTATTAATTAAGTATTATAATTATTATGTTTTACCCCTCTCCATGGGCTAAGCATCATCTAGGCTTTGTTTGTGCTCTTTATTGTAATGCTGTTGTATTGGTCTAAGGAACAAATGAGCAGATTGGACAGTTTCTAGAAATAATCAAAAAGAATCGTCCAAGAAACATTCTTGGACATCGATTCTCAGAAGTGTAGTGTACTCTAAGGTTTTTTCACTGTCCAGAATCTCTCTGTATATACAGTTAAATCACAGTCAAAGGGCAACACTTGATGACATTTAAAAGAAAACTGAAATAGCCCCTGTCCTTTGCAAGGATGCAAGAAGTCACAGCACAGTTCAGTGAAACTTTGAAATGAGTTTCATTTGTTATGAAAAGGCCATTTCTGAAGACCAAACAGGAACACACACCAAGTGCTTCTCTGAACCCATCAATTTACAGGGAACTTATATAATTTAGAGCTTCTCTCTCAGTTACCATCAATGTCATGTTTAGGAGATACTCCTGCATCTGCATCAGAGCTTCTTTACAGATTTCCATACATACTGTAGCACAATGGTTATTTCTGACAGTGGTTATCCTCCCCTGCCAATTGCTCTGAAATGTCACATACTCTCTCTGTAACGAGAACTGGTGTCTATCTGTCTTCCGGCACACTAAAATCAAATTCTTAACCTGGATATGATCTGATATTCTCTTGATATACTAAGTTTATACACAGGAACTGAAATGACCTGGACTGGTGAGAAGTGATTCAACCTCACCTCATATGAATTTCAGAAGCTCTTTTTCTCTGTGCAGTTTGTATTTACTTGTAAAGATAGCACATTTTAAACTGACAACCAAACGCAACATTCAGATACACAGCAGACAAAACCTCGCCAACACCAGTGCCAAAAACTGTGTGAAAAAACCCATTCTATATTTGTACCACTGTCACAGCAAGAGTTCACAGTGGCACCTTTCAGAACTGTATTCTTTGTAAGCCAGTCCAGCTTTTGCTGTGAGTTATTGGCCAGCGCAGCAGACACGTGTCTGCTTGGCAGTGAGGTTGATCTTGTGCTAAATTATACAACACAGAGCCGGCATGCACCTGGTATTCATAGTGTACACAGCTACAGTGTGTGCCTTGGCTGTACAGAACATGACAAAATAAACATTTTTTTTTCTGTATGTCAAATGACCTCCCAATTATTAAATTATCTTCCTTTATCCAGTGCTGTCCACACACTGTGATTGTATACTATATCACTTACTGTAATCCTAAACTGATGCAATTCTTTGATGAGACTTCTCTCCTCTGGAAAAAGTAAGGCTAACACATTCAGCCGTTGTGTGTTGAAGTATGAAGTATATTCAGAAAAAAGAAGTGTTGACCATCTTTTCCATTAACTAAGAGGAGCACGGAATATGATTGGGAAGCTGTATGAGGAGTCAAGAGAAATTATAGAGCTAATAAACCATTCAGCTGAGCTTGGCATTTCAAAATAGTCTATCATATCAAACAATTTACTTAAACGACTATCAAAGCCTCGTCCATCTGCTCGGATTAATCTACCCTACTGATTAATAAATAGCACTGAGCGCTGACACTTTCTTAAAAGTTCATTCAATTGTAGGCAAATGTGCCCCTTCACAAGTCCATCTTTCAGGAAGAGGGATCTGTTAAATATTCATTACAAAATCATTCCTTCCACACTCCCGTCTTTCAAAACAGTCATGCATTAATATCTTCACTTAGCACATACTCGTCTTTGACTGTGATTAGACGAAAGGTATTTTGTTCCATTAATTATTCATGCACTGGTACTGTACGGGTTGGCTTTGATTTATAAGATGTTGTATGTACAGAGTATATATTATCTGTTTGATTGGATTAAAGTGTTTTGCAGTTGCAGTTTGGAATTAAATTTCTAATCAAAGATAAATTCAATCTTTAGGAAGTTGGAACAAAACAAATGTTGTCATAGGAACGGTTTAGCTCCTCTGCCCAATCTCTTGTGCTGGGAGGGAGACGATGAACAGAAGCAGAGACGCAAAATAGTTTTCAAATTTTCAATCCTTCAGCCGCGTTCTGTCGGTACAGTATATAATTACACACAGATCACAACTGCAGAAAGGACACCAATGGAAGGCAGCCATTCAGCCCTGTGTGCGCATCTGTGTCTGTTTCTCTAACATCACACAGGCAGTGTGGCTGTACTGAAACCAGTGCAGGAACTCGCTACTGTAGCTTATCAGTATAGGTGTTTCTACTAGAAAAGTCCACACAACTGTCTATGCTAGAAACCACTATAACCACTATATAGTAACCACTATGCTACTCTGTCATTTAACTAATCATTCACTCACTGTGTTCATTTAATTTAAGTTTTTTTCCATTTCTTTATAACTTTATATAACTTTATTTCTATATATCTTTTACAAAACAGTAATTGTTGTAAATATGGAAGAGTTTCACCCTACTGCTGCCAACTATGCAAAATTAGCCTGAAATTCAGATATGTTTTTATGCACAAAAACTGAAACAGAATATTTAGGGAAAGATCAGATCTCCACCACAGGCTCCAGACATTTAAAGATGATTTTTATGTACCGAAGAGGAATTCATATAATCTATTTAGCATCAAACGAAATACATTGAAAGTTATTGTACTGCAATATTCTACAAACTCCAGACATGGTCAAACAACAGTGATCCGGAGCTGAGAATGGAAGCTAAGACTTCACATTTAGCAGAGGAAATTGTGAACAGGTGCTTTAAAAACTGATGATAATATGTTTCCTGATTTACAGAGATCTGGTGTTCTGGAATCAGTAAGGTGATAATATCCACACAAGCCATGTAGGCTCAAAAACATCCTCATGTTTTAACCCTTCTTCTGCCTTATTGCTCTTCTTCAACACCTTCTCCTCATTGGCAGCTCTACTGAGTAATGATCACCGTCCGTGGTGAATGTTATTTTTATGGAATTGATTTTGGAGTTTAAGCAATAAGAGTGGGCCAAAACACTCACCAGTGAAGAGGGGAATAATAAAATAGGAGTGGGAGAGCTCTCAATCTATAGATGAGTTACTGACAGCTGAAAGCCAGAGAATAGTGGATAGATTTGTGTAACTTGTGATCTAACTGACTGAAATGAGCTGGTTTAGCTCTTAAAATAATCTGCCTTTCTAAATAACTGTTGGCCTGAAGGGAAACTTGTGTTATAACGTTACTATTAGAACTCGGGTCACAGATGTCAGATGCTAGAGGGCTGGTGATTGGCTGACTATCAACAGACTCTGTAATGGAATGAAGTAATGGAAGTAATTGGGTTGCTAATGTTCTGCACAGGCACATACAGTATTTGCAATATCTGCATGGAAGAGTCACTTTCTGCTTCTCCAGCAGGAGAACAGTTTCACAAAGTCTATTTCTTCTACCACTGGTTATGTCATCAGATTAGATTTAACAATATGTTTTAGACAGCACCATCGAGCTAACTTTATAAGGCAATATTGCAGCGTCTCATGTATGAAATTCATTGATCATGTGCTGCAGAAAAGCATTTAGTCAGAACATTGAAAAGATGTTTTGGTTTTGGTTGTGGCTAGAAGTAATACCAAACAAGGAAGCATCAAAGATAGTTTGCTTTTGTTGATTATACAGAGGTTTATACTGTGTTTTCATTACACTAATGATTCTTTTTACTCACTGAAATTATATTCAATCAAGACATGTAATTTGCAGTCTGTGAATAGACTGTAATCTACTTATAATTAATGTGCTTTTTTGTATTAACTTCAGGTATTGAATTAAATATGTGTGATGGGATATTACTTGTATACATGCACACATTGACAGTGTTGAATTCAATGACGCACAAATATTTTAGAGAAGGTTGAACTGCTCTGTATAAATATGTAATTGAAAAAGTATTTAAAACTTTGTGTACAACATAAAACTTGGGTTTCTCAAACAGATGGTAACAGTGGATTCCCTCAAATTTCAGAATGAGAGTACCATTGTATTATTCGGGACACACCTGAAGAATTCACAGATCTACCCTGTAATAGTAAAAGTTTACGACAAGAACAGGTAGCCAGTCCTTGACATTTTCCTCTAGAGAGCAGTTCCAGAAAACTGTTCAGCAGGATTCTGAGAGATCACTATAATATCACCCTCTGGAACATTAAACCAACAGTAACAATTCGGGGAGTCAAAAAATCAGCTCTAGTATTAAAGCAAAATCTGCTTGATGCCAAACATAACTTAGATATAGAAACAATAAATGCATGTAAAGCAAAGAAGACCCATTTCGTGAAAGTGATTTAATCTTATCCTGGTACACCTGGGGGTGTGAGTCATGATCAGCTTTGGGCGGTCATGAACTTTCTCTCTCTGAATAGGCATCAAACCGTATTGGCTGTCAATACAGAAACCACCTCACTGAAAAAGCAAAAAGCTTGCCAGTCACATGTCAGGAAACAAAACGGTATGAAGGAGGAGAGAAAGAAGGGCACAGGAGGAAAAGAAATAACAAATCCCATGCCCAGTAAATAAGGAGTGCCTCAGTCAGCAGGTTCAACTATCCCCAAATTCACACATTCTGGAACTGCATTTGCATTTGATGTGTGCTAGTGAAATTGCATACAAATACATATACAGGTACCTCTGCATTACAACACAGGCACTAAGCCATTAATACAGGATGTTGCATTTAATTAAGCTCATTAAGCACCAATCTGACACATGAAGCTCACAGCAAGGAGGACCAGCTCTGTAACCCTTTGGTGCAAATAAGTGGAAAATCCTCTTTTGAATAAGTAATACCAGGGTAAAATCCCTTTACCTCTTTTGTGTTAATCTTTCAACTACAAGAGAAACTGTCTTGCTATGTTTGGTAAACGTGTGAACTATAATTCAGCTTTAACCAGCCATGATGGCTGGCTTCTGCCTTCACTCTGTTGATAGCTTTAGAATTTGCTTTTCCAATCCTTGACATGGCATCCTGAAAAGAGCCCAGAGCATTTCCTTTTCATTTATCCTCACATTACGCCTCTGAACTAGGTATTTTAGCTGGCAGAAATTTAATGAACTTCTTAACTCAAGGCTCTCAGCATGCAGTACTTTCGTGTTCACGCTTGGCATTTAGCACAAGTTCCCCATTTAGCTACAATCATTGCAATTGAGCTCCATTAATGAAAAATTAAAATAAAAATCCGTAGAATCAAGTTATTAAATGGTGTTTTTTCTCCAAGGTATTTAGAAAACAGATGTAGTCTTGCATTTTAAATTGACTTTCTTCTTTTTAAAAAAAATCCTGTCATGGGCCTCTGCTTTTCACAATATTCTCTAACAGTCTACATCAGTGATGTATTAATCATTATGTATTGTCCCAAACAAAAGCAATATATGCTGTTTTTTCCAACCATTAAATTACTTTCATTGAGATTTTACTGAAAGCAGCCTAGATTAGTGTAAAGCACTAAAATCTGTTGATTGTTGCCTTTTTAACTGCATTTAATGAGCCAGTTCTCATTTTGAGTCATCCATAACACGTTTGTGCCATTTAATTAATGCATAAAGACAAAGAACCCATTTAGTGATGCCAGAATGGCATTCTAAGTAATAGTATAATCCTTCCTGAAGTAATGCACAATATGTTTGCTGAATGACAGAACTAAATTCAGCTGGTAAAATTATTGTCTTATTTCATTTTAATTTGTTTATGGTTTGTTTCTCATGGAAGAAAAAAAAAGGTGGGCTTTATTTTTCCTATGTAGCTTGTCTGTTGATGGTTTTTCTTATGATTTTATGTACAGTATTTCTTAGTTTTTCACACAAGCCACGGTCTGTTATCAGATCCTATCTTTTATTTACATAGACTCTTAGCTCATCCAGGACAAGAGGGGATTGCAGACATTGCAGACATTTTCAGCCTGACCACAGAAAATTTTAGTTCATTAAATATATCTAAGGCACATTATTGACAAGAATACTTCTTCACATCACTACTACTGTAAAAACATGTGAAAAATGTCTAACTAAATGTGCTCCTAGAAATACAGTATATGTTATATATTATATGTGATGAAGAGTTGAAATGATATTTTGTATGATGTCAAATCATTTTTTGCAAACGTCCTAATATTCTTCCTCAGGCCCTGTCAGCAAAACCAGAAGGTATGAAAAAAAATACTGAGGCTCTTTTAAAACTTAATATAGGTCAATACTACCGATGATAAAACTAGTCATCGTGAAGATCCAAATGTGGAAGAACTAGCTTCCTAACTGTGGAAGAACAGATCATAATAAATCCTTTCCTTGAATAAGACATCTACAGTATACTGTACTACATCAACAAAACATAAAGCTCTATTTCCTGTTGAAAGTATTGCATTGCCTTCTGTGTAAATTTATATTAATTTATGTTCTTAGATTTGTGTGTTGCACTTTTCTGCACTTGTCTTGTTGAGAAACTCTCTTAAAGCTGAATTATTCAAACAGGGAGCCTTGGTTTACAGTAACTAGACACGTGAGTGGATCAGGTCTAAACTGTTATCATTATGCATGTTAATAATTCAACCTTACAAGCAGTCAGGGATGGAGAAAAGAGGCAAGAATAAAACAAGACTAAAACTGGAAATATTGAAATTACTTTTTAATTCTGACTGGCATGTTCATAGGCTATGGTAAGGTTCTATCCAGCTGCTACGCCCACTTAAGTTCTTTGGAATGCTGTTCTGTGTAGATTTGTACTTGTCACTTAAAGTCAGTTCCAAATACACGCAATTTATATCAGCTCCTGAAGCTGGATCACCAAAATGATTACAGATGATACCAGTTCATACCCAATAAAATGTGCCTTAAGATGTAATATTCTGAACATCTGAACAATCCAGAGGGAGAATATATCTAATCTCTAACTAGATTTGGTGAGTCATCTTTACAATGATGAGTAACAGGACCCTATTGAGCGAGAGACGCATGATGTTGGAGTTCAACTTTACTAACATTTTAATTCTGCTTCCTAATTCCGCACCGCATTTGGGAATATTACAACTGATTTCTGGAATATTACAATATTATACCAGTTAAAGGTTCTGGCATGAGTTAATTCAAAATGGCACATCATCACAGCTGGTTAGAAAGACAGATAAAAGACAGAGAGACAAAATAGGAAGAAAATTCAGAATCAGAACTGTAATTGCTCTGTGAACTTCTATAATCATGGCTTGTTTTGTGCATTTTCCTACCTCTGCATAAAGCTTAATTCGCATTGCCATTTAACATCACTATTTATCATTTTAACACCTCTAGCACTCCAGATAGTCCATCTACCAAAGCATTGAACTTATAAAAATAGACTCTGCAATGCAACACAGTCACTTACGGTACTGTACATCACCAAAGTCAGTCATTACATATCTCTGCATGTCCAGAAGCTTTCATTTCCTTTCTACCCTTAGAAATGTGAGGTCTACTGGTTTAGTAGTCCCCTACAACTGGGGAAAGGGATGCAGTGCTTATTTGGGTGGCCATTAGAGGCAATGCAGCAGTGAAGGACTGTGTGAATAATCTTTAATTATTCTGAAAACTTTGTAACAATGGTCTGCTTATTAGGTTAAAATGGGCAGGATGACACACTATTCTGAGTCAAAAGAAGGTCTTTTAAATTGATCTGTCTGCCTGTTTATCACTGTGACACTCTGGATAATTTATTTTCCTCTGTACTTTCCTTTACAAGTCTTATCCATACAAATTAAAGCCAAAATATCAGACAGGGTTACTTTAATTCTCTTTTATGGTTTTTCAGTCCATTTATTTTCCCTATCCCAGCATGCAATGAGTGCAAAGTTGGTACACTCTGGACAAGACACCAATCCATCACAGGGCACACACACTCACAGACACGCACACACTCACACAGGGCCAATTCTCCCAGAAGCCCATTAACCTACCAGCAGGTCTTTGGACTGTGGGAGGAAACTAGAGCACCCGGAGTAAATCCACAAGAACGTGTGGAGAACATACAAAATACACGCATACACGCAGACAGCATCCCAGGAACTGAACCCAAGGACTAAATTAACATTGCAAACCAGCCTTCAAAGAGTCTGGGACACTGAGTTTTTGGGAGAGCAGGGTAGAAATACATCAAACACATTCTTTCATCAAGCTTTACTGTGAGAATCATTTTTAGTCTCAAGCGACCAAAATGATCCCCACTGTACAACTTTACTTTGTTGAATTCAATCTTGCCAAATATTACCATTACACACTCTTTGTTAATGCGGTCTGCACCATTAAAGAAAATAATCTAATGTTGATGCATGAGGGTGTCTATTTACAGTGTGTGTGTGTTGAGGAGATGTATTATTCCCCCAAAGTGTGTCTCTCATGATTTCCCAAACTATGGCACAGTCTTTGACCCTTTCTCCCTCTGGGATTCATTTCTTGCGGCCCTGATCTCCACGCAGTATTCAGACAAGTTTGCCTAACTTCTTCCACTATGTGCTGTGATTATTTTTCACCTCTGTCCTTATTGAGATCGTTTAAAAAAAAAGAAAAGGAAAAGCAAAAACGATATTTGCACCTTAAATGTTTGAAATTTATCCACCTCTTCTGCGATTGCAGAGGGACGAAGAGAGAGAGAAAAAATGTTTTGCCTATTAGAAAAGCTTTTAAAGGGATTGAAGTTCCCAGAGATGAATTTGCAGCAGCACTGTATGCAGGGCTCAAGAGACTGCAGTAGTCAGCCTATTGAACTGGAGCAGGTGTGAGACTGTGCTGTGTGCCCATCACACAGAGAGATTGGTTTCCCACTCTTCCCTGAAATTCTATTGCTGCGAGTCTCAAAGTGCATCTGTGGCTCTGGGTGCTTTTCTCTCCTGACTTTAAAGCCATAATAAGCTCCATTTCCTGCCCACTGTTTAGACACCTCGGCCTTTTTTAATAAGATTCAGTCTAGAGCAGTAAAATGCACCAGGGTAAACAGTGACTCCTTTTACATTTTCGGTGCATCTCATGAAAAAAAAAATAGTGCTTGTAATAGTGCCAAATTTCATACTGCAGGCGCTTCTGAACTTGTGGTGTACTATAGATGTCTGCTTTCTGCATGACTGCTGTATACAGTGAATACACAAAACTAAGGTACCAGATACCAGTATGTACTCTATCCTGGTGGGTGCTGCACACTAATGGTGGAGGAGGAGAGTTCCCATTCCCTGTAATCACTTTTTGTGTAGTGTGTAGATACAGTAGGTGCTATATAAGTGTAAGCATTATTATTATTATTGTGCACTTTGCATTACAGTATATTTTCTTCAATGTGCTGGTTTATCTAAGCAGTAAAAGCAGTGAGTAGGTTGACCCCTATAGGTTGGATGTTCCTGGTTCAGCTACTGTATCTGCTGTCAGTAGACTGTGCTTCCACACAATGGCAGAAGCAGCAGTGGGTTGGGTGGGTTGGGCCAGCTGTGTTATCCTCAGGAGCATTCAGAAACCTGCAGGACTAACAGGCAGAGCAGCCTTGGTGTTTGGACTTTTGTAGTGTGGAAGGTCTCAGAAATGGAGGTGTTGGGACACCAAGTGTGCTGTGAAGTATTTGAAGGGAAAGAGTTGTGTGGTATGTTGAGAACTAGTTTTCCAAGGTGTCATGAGGATATACTGTAGCATCCTTGCTTTTCAGCTGCATTTTGCCCATTCTTACTCTTATACAAGGTTTTACTTTTATCTCCTTTAAATTTATTTGCTTAGAGTCACACCTATTGCACCATTTCAAACCTTGGGCTAAGGAATAACTGCACATGTTAACCTACTGTGTGGAAAGCTGGAGGAGGAACAGGTGTGCAGAACCAAACACCAATCTGCTGAAGCTCTAGAAACCTTTCCAGGCAAAGGCTCCTGTTCAGATGTGGCTGATTACAGAAATCCAGCAGCATGGAAACTAGAAAGGAACAGGGGAGATGCCAAGCCAAGGAAGCTTGGGGTTCCTTGGAGCAAAGACCAAGGGAGAAGCAAAGGAAACAATAAATGATCAGGTGATCGAGTGCTTTAAACTAAATGATAGGAGTATTAGAAACAACTTAGATGAGACAGTAGCTGCTGCATTAGCAGACAATTATGATGTTATTGGAATCACAGAAACATAGTTAATGAAACCAATGGAGATGCACACTGTTCCAGAGAGACTGGGAACACAGACGAAGGGTAGGTTAAGCACTATATATCACAAAGAAAAGCTCACATACTGTACATAAACCAGAGGGATAAGAGTCTGAATCTATATTAACAATATTGAAAGGTACAGTATTAGGAGTATATTATAGATCACAAAAATTCAGATGTTAATTCATCATTGGGGTTTACAGTATGTGCAAAAGGAGCAGTAGCAGTTTTTATGGGTGACCTCAACTTTCCCAAAGGAATATCAGCCACAGAGGCTCAAATGGTAGACAGGGCTAATGATAGCTTCTTTACTCAGTTTGTCAGGGCACCTACAACAGGAAATGTTTGTATAGAGCTCATCTTCTCAATCAATCAGGACAAATTCAGACAAACGAAGGAGAGAGAACCGTTAGAGAACTGCAATCATAATATTCTGCGCTCTGAAGTACACTTTGAAACAGTTCATGTCCAGGGCACAGGTGTACTATTTCCAGAAAGCAGACGAAGCAGTGAGACCAGTTTAAGAGGGTTAGAGTGGGAGAGGACAGACAGGAAAGCAGTAGAAAATAGATGGCATCAGATTCTGCCTGATTCACCGAACAAATGTATCCCCAAAGTGGGTAAATATAAAAAAAGAAAAAACAGTATCCTGCGTGGTACAACAAATCAATTAGAAAATAAATAATAAATAATAAATAAGCTCTTTATGAATGAATAAAAAATAATAAAAAGTTATTTCAGAACCATCAAGGATGAAACAAATTATATTCAGGACAATAGTGGGAAACCTCTAGAAAATAGAAAGGAAACTAGCTGCAATGCAATGACATACTAATGCAATATTTAACTCATGTATTCACTATGAAAGAAGTTAAACAACATGCCCCAGGCAGTGCGTGTCAAAGTCCTGTATTAAACAGCATCAGCACAGCAGAGACAGAAGTGTTCAGGGACCAGAAGCTCTCAAAATGAATAACTCCCGAGGGGCTGCTGGTGTCTTACTGCATTCCAGGACACAAGGGCTGTGGGAAGCAGGGCTAGCACTCAGGATCCGGAGAACTGAGGAGATGTAGAAATGATCCATGAAAAGAGTGAGAAAGGCCAATCAAAGAAGTATAGACCTGTGAGTCTAATTTCTATTACATGAAAGGTTATTGAAAATAGAGTTTATTTGAGAAAATCTGCACCACCGCAGCTCTTCTTTGGTTAATTATTCAGTTTTCTCCCAAGCAGGTTAAGACCAACTTACCATCACTTAACTCTCAATAAATAATTTTTTCCATGCATTTAATTTCTGGGTGTTGATATTACTTGTAGACAATTATTAGATCTAAACTTTTGGAACTTTCTCAAAATAATATCCTAGGAAACATGAATATATAACCTTACATCCTACTGTATGCCAACTTGAACATACAGTAGCAAAGGTACAGTAGGTCTTGCCTAACCAGCTTGTCGGAGATCTTTCCAGAAGCAAGAACAGTAACCAGTACACACAAGACATTTAGCAAACTAGTTTAGTTTGCCAATGATACCTAAATAGGAAACAACAAACAATGTAGAGGCAGCAAATTAAATTCAACATGATTTAGATCAAATTCAAGACATGAAAAAAACACCTGGAAGATTATGTTTAACATAGACAAGTGCAGGGTTTTGCAATTGCACAAAGTGATAACATAAATTAAAAAAACAAAATGGGAAAAGCTGAGCTAGAATAGATTACTTATTAGGGAGACTGAGGTGTTTGAGTTGACACAACTACAGCACATCTTCTAGACAAAGAGACAGGTAAAGGTGCACTCCTTGCTGAAAGGAAATTTTCAATAACCAGAACAGAAACACAATGTTTCGGCCGTGGAGCTTCCTTAGGTCTCACGTGTGTGTCAACGTTGCGTTTCCCTTCTTTACCTTTTAGCAAGGAATGAGCTTTTATCTCACTGACGCAGCTCCCTATTCGAATGTCTAGACAACGTGATTTAACACTTGAAAACACCAAACACATGATACACAGCTAAAAGCAGGGGATTTTAAACAAGTTAAAATTGTGTGAGAAACTAGCATGCCCTCATTTAGATTACTGTGTACTGTACATGTCTGGTCACTGCTTTACAGAATGGATATTCTATTACTTCATGTAAGCAATCAAAACCCTCAAAGGTGTTGATAGAGCCAACACAGCTGACGTCTTCAGAACGAAACGAGAAACACGAACCAGAGGACACGAGTGGAAAATGTGTGGCAGCGCATTTTAACCCAAGAACAGGAGGCTCCTCTTTTCCCCAGGGGGTTATAAGAACATGGAACAAGCTACCCAGCCATGTTGTTGAAGCCCTGAGCCTGGTGTTATTCAAGACATGGCTGGATGAGATCAATTAACTACTGGGATCAATTAACTACCAAATTCAAAATGGGTTAGATGGGCAAGATGACACCTTTGACACCTTTCTTATATTCTTATTCACACACTGGAACTAAAATGTACTGTTTTATAGTTAAGTTATTACACACTGTTTGGAAAAATACTACTGTTCCTGCATTTATAGCTTCTTTTAATTAATAAATGTTAAAAAAAATCAAAGCACCTGTATTTTCTTTGCTATTTAAACTTTTAATTTCAGTTGATCAAAGTCTTGAATACGTCAAGGCTGATGGTATTATATTTTACTGAAATATTGACCTAGGAAGAGCTTACACTATTGTGTTCTCTTGCAGAAAGAATACTTTTCTATTAAGTGAGATAAATAAGGAACTTCAAATGCTGAGTCAGAGAATACAGAGTTTCAAATGTCATGAAGCAGTCCTTTGGTTAAGAATGAGTTCTCTAGTTAAGAATGAATTAGTATTTATTTTGCTGTGTTTCTTCCACTTCTTCTGATATATTTCATAATTTCCCTCTAGGATTCTTTGAAACAGACAATAAAAAGAGTGTGCAAGATACAGGGCTAAAAAAGGGAAAAATAATATTTTCTCTGAGAAGATAATTTTAAATTATTCAGGGCAGACTAAATAAATCAATAACCAAACTAAGAAGAATGTCTGCTTCTGGTCAGTTATCCCTAAGTGTGCATAAAAAAATAAATAATTTGTTAAGTGCCCAGGTACAAATGAAAGTAAATTACCTAAAAACAATATTGTATTTTATAAGATCTAAAAATAAACTGTCCTAGTTTATGAAAAGTATTTTGTTCACAATATTTTAATACTTTTTACAAAGCAAAGCTGCATGTCCTTCACTGAAATGTTGAAAAGCATCTTCATATTTCTTGCTTTTCTCAGTATCAGCACAGAAAAGAGAATGTAATATTTGAACTGGGATTTGAAGGTGTCCTAAATAGACAACTATGATTAAAAAGATACAGATCTTATCATGTGATTATGAACCGTGATATGTTAAATTAAATGTGGAACAAATCAAGTGGGAGTCTTTTTGGTGTTTTATTGAATATTAATTAAGGCAATTAACTGAGATAAAGTGCAATTCCTAATGTAATTGACAATGAGCTGACATTGAACATTCACTGAAAACTAGAATGAATCCATATGCACTTTACACCTCTCTCAAGAGGTCTCAACGGCTCCATTCTAATCCTCCACTGAGTGTGAAGTGTAAGTGGACGTTTTGGAGAACACAAATCTGGCTGCATGCAATAAACATCCATCCGTTTCTAACTGCTTCATCCAATACAGGGTCACAGGGGAGCCTGAGCCTGTCCAAGCAAGCAACAGGCGCAAGGCAGGGTATGTCCTGGACAGGACACCAGTCTAGTAGACCAACAGACACAAACACACTCACACCATGGCCAATTTACCCAGAAGCCAATTAACCTACCAGCATGTCTTTGGACTGTGGGAAAATCTAGAAAACCCAGAGGAAACCCTCTAGAACACAGGGAGAACATACACACTCCATTCAGACAGCACCCCAGAAATTGAACCCAGGACCCCAGCGCTGCAAGTCAGTAATGCTAACCTTGCTGCTCTATGTCTATATCGTTAATAAATTTAAAAAAAGAAACAGGTGAAAAGGGCGACATCAATATCACTGAAGCCAAGAAAACATGAGTTGACATGCCCTGGTTTCATAATGAAAGTGTTCTGGTCCCAGCAGACTTATTAATGGGTTTGTTTTCTATGCTGCTGGTCTGTGAAGATGGGGGATGCTGTATTAATTATGCTGCTGCTGTGACAAAGGTGCCAGGAGGGAAATGACAGCAAAGTTGCTCACAAGTCACACTGTGCATCTGCAGAAGTATTCGGTGAATACCCAGACTAATTAACACTAGGTGGGGCTTGTTTCAAAGAGAGTCAGGGGCAGGCCTGGAAGGGCACTAACTATAGAAACTGCAATGCAGACACTGAAACATCCTTTCTCTCTTGTGATATATCCTGACTGAGAAGATCTCACCACCTCACCCATTCACACCCCCAAGCAACAGCCAACATCAATGACAGGCTGTTCCAGCTGTACTTTACTCTTACATTAGCCCATATGACAAGATTTATAGATGTAGTATCAACTATAAGTTAATTCAAATCAAATGGGATCTTATGGTTTCTCATTTCTTTTGCTGGAAGCTTTGAGTTAAGTTTGAAAAGACTGGAAGATTTTACATAAACACACTAGTAACAACTTTACACATTGCAATTTTTAATTTTTTCATAACACGGATATACGGTGTGAATATCCCGATGAGTTGAAATGGGCTGAACAGTTTAATAACACAGCCTGCTATCTTAATCTGAATCCTGGCCTTGTGTCCCGTGAGTCGTTGTTTTGCATTTGGAGTACTGTTTGCACACCACATGATACATACTGGTGCTCTAGAGGGAGTGCAGCGCAGAGCTCTTCTTTTAATCTGGAAGGAATGACAGAGTCCCAGACAGACTAGGAGAACATGTAAATATGTAATGGAGCATTATTGAAAATTTCCATTTACGGCTTGTAAAAGTAATATTGCACATATTTAAATTGACACATGTTTACAAATGGTTGGAGGATGTCACAGACAAAATATTCTAATGATGACTTGTACATTTTTATGTTTCAGTTGAGTGTAACCTTGACTGTATGTACAGTAGCTGAAAACAGTGGAAAAGGGAAATGACCAGCTGGACCAGAAAGACCATATGAGCTCCAGAACCAAACCTGGAGCTGGAGCTGAGATACCAGAGACCTTCTAGTACATCACTTGTATCTTCCAAGTCATGTTTCAATGCCGATTCTGTAGACTGACTAATTTTTTATGGGTTCATTTGAGGTTTGAAAATAAATTATTCGAGTTCCCTTGTAGGCTTCTTAGTCCAAGACTAAAAAGGTTTGGTTCTTTTAGCCTGTCAGTACAGGACTATTTAAGCCCTGGAATGTATCCGTACAAAACCAGTGGAAAAGAACAGAGATCCACATGGCTCCTTCTCCTTCAAGGCAAAGAGGTTGTGAGAGATGGTGTCCTGCAAGGACTGGCCCTTTGCAATTTATGTGCACCGTGGCTTCAATGTCTACAGGGGGAAAGCATGGGCTGGTGTGTATCTGTTTAATTAACTCAGAGGTCCATCCATCATCCCTAATCTGCTGGCATGCACCTGCTCCTCCGCAAGGGTGCAACAGCCCACAGGCCATCTGGGTCACGTTGCAGCACTGCGCAACAGAGATGGTGACGAGCCGGGTCTGTGCATGCCAGGGCCAATGGGGAGCGTTTCATTAGGAGACCAGCCCTCTGCACGAGGAGGTAAGCATTCATCACTTTCCCATGGCTTCTCTGGCCACTGGGTGATAAGTGACTGATGAATGAGCAGACATGCGGCTCTTAACTAGTGAGGAGAGGCAGGGACCCCATGCAGACAGGTGTGCAATCCCATGATTGGCCCCCACAAGTGGCCACTAGTAATCCCCAAGGCACTGTGGCGAGAAGAAACTGCTTATGGGGCCCTGAGCAACTCAAAGGGGAGCCTTTTGTTATTCAGTTGTAACATTTTCGGTACGTTTTCAGAAACTTCCAAAATAAAGTCCAGTAACTCCTTCCCCACCAGCGACAGAGCGTGCTGACAGACCCTCTGTGAAAGCTACAGACATGAAGAAATTCATTTTAAGGTATGTATAAAGTACTTCACATATTTGGTTGTAAGTTAATTGCAATAGCAAGAGTAGATTGTAGCTATTAGGTTTTATCTGTTTCTCATACTGCCTTGGTTGTCTTTGCAAAGTTGCTTAACACCAAATTTAGAATATAAGTTTTTCAGTAGTTATGTCTATATACATGCGTTAATTATTTGAAATTTTTGTTGTAATCGTGGATATTGGTATTTTCATCTTCAGGAGCTGATCCAAGTTAATTACTATACCCGAGACTCAAGTAATAAATAATTTTATGGGCCTAGCAGGGAACTGTTTGTAAACTCCATGCGTGGTGTAATGGCAAGATGTTTCTTCACATTGCAGGAAGCAAGTTTTACATTACGATAAGCTATAGTTTATTCTAGGAGCCACTCATCTGTGCAAGTGAGATATCATTATGCACTGTCATTAAATCCTACACTTTGCTCCACACTGGGAGCTGCTGTGACACTCCCTGTAACTTCCTGTGTTGTAGCTTATGCTACAGGAGAAGAGACAAACTTATCAAAATTAATAGACACAATCAATGCTTGCAAGTCTTCTTTGGCACAGGACCTCTGGACAGTTATAATCATCAGTCATTATCTAAGAAGACCGGTGCTATACAGGTATCATAATGTGTACTGTATGTTATTGAATCACTGCGTGCCATATCATGATTTGGAGTGGACCGTTTAACAAGTTTATTGCCATTGTAATAAACGTGTGTGGTTTGCCCTCCCAGAAATATTCCTGCTAAGTACTGGCAGTGGTTTAGGACCCAGGCTTTCTAGAGATAGTATTCCCCAACTGCAGTTCACAGAGGACTACGATCAGTTCAAGATTTTCTACCTCACATCTCAACGTTCATTTTAAAAGCGACAATAAGAAACAATAATTGAAAAGAGAAACGCTTCCAAATCAGTTTTGAGAGCTTGGGAAGATATCCTTCTGGGCTGTTAGGAATAACACAGCGAAATACTGTGCCTGTGGAGAAAATTAAACTGACATTTGGTTCTATAAGGTACAGTATCTGCTGACAGGAAGGTTCAAATTTGCATGGCAAATAATAGCTGGCATCAGGTCTCTGACATAAAAGGATGGTCTCAGTCTTAGTGCTTCTCCTCACTGTTAAAGCAGCCTGAGCTCTGGTCCACCTGCAGACTAGCACACTCCAAATCCCACAATACACACTGTAGACACAGAGAAACGCAGGGAAGGGACACAAACAATAGAGCAATGAGCCAGAGGCATTACCTGTGCTTCAGCTTATACACCACTGTGACTTTCCTGTGACTCTCCTTTTGTTTTGAAAGTAGATTAAAGTGCATAAAACAAATCTGGACATTTCACCACTGTTTTCTTTCCAATTACATTTTGTCTTGATATGCGAAGGACCCTCTCTCATGGCTACAGCAACACCTGCCTGCAGCAAGGTAATAAAACTAGCAAATCCCTGTGGAGTAATCCTATTTAAAGCCGGGGGTTCTGTAGCACTAATGGCTACATTGATTTAACTGTAAAGAGAGAATATGCAACAGCGCATTAGATGGAAGGGTTCTTAAATATCATAAAAAGTCAGAGAGAGGTGACTAGAAGAAGGATCTGCCAAGAAGATTGGGGCAATGAAATCAGCAGCTTAAATTGTTTCTTTTTTAATCTCAACCACCACGTCCCCTCGTTCTGATTTCATTTGAAATTTGCATTAAGTGCTACAGAAATGGACTGGCAGCCCGAGATATTAGATTTCTTCCTTTCCTTTTCCCTTCTGCCCATGAAAAGTCTATAAATGAAGGGAATAATGGTTTCCCAGTCTATCTGCCTGACTGTCTAAAGACAGCATAATAAACTGTAGCTTGTATTGTTGCAGTTCATACAGAGGCACATGATAACCAGAATACCATGTGTAAATTCCTACGGAGCACACAGTGAGGGCTCAGCTGTACATACTGTATTATTAAGTCTTAAATGAGGCAAAAATCAATGAGGCACATTTGTTAACTCCAACAGGTACAGTAAGCCTCACTAGGGACTTACAGCAATCTGACTAACCCCAAGGTCAGTTTGAGATCTCCAAAGAGCCCTGCATTGAAAACTAATCGAAATATTATTAGGTCACCCTCACTTGCTAGATTATTACTGCTACTATACAACTACTGCATGATAAATAATACACCTTAGTGATAAACTGCTGATTTAGGGAAAATGTAACAAATCAAAATCACTAACACAGGTGCTGATGCTCAAAGTAATTTGATATTGTCTCTTAAATTAACAAAGGAGAGTGAAATATGGGGCAGTGAAATCATTCCCTAGTTTGAAAACTTTCCTAATCCAAAACCCATTCCTCTTGGTGTGTATGAGGCTAGATGATTCTAATATCATATGTAATACACTGTGTGACGCTTCATTGGTTTGGAAACAGATTTTTGAAATATCACTACACTACGTTTGTGTCTGGTTATTGCAAAATTCAAGATACATAAGCAGGCTCTTTAAAGATGTATTGTTTCCAAATGCAATTCACTTGACTTGCGAAACCCAAACACACATCTCCCTTAGCCTTTCCTGATTAATGCAGGAGGCACGTTTGAAAGCCTGACTGTTTTCTTCCAGTGCACTTCCAGGCACCTGCAGATGACTCAGTGGTAATAAGATAATAAGGCGATGCAGTTAACAATTTAATGAACACAAGTGCTGCTGCACATCTCCACATTGCAGCCAAGATGCATTGCAGCCTCACAAAGTTTATGAAAACTCACCCCAGAGAAATGGAGTTGAGGAAAAATGAAATCAGATTTAATTGGTTACTTATTCATTGTTCCCAATGAAGTCACAAGGACATTGCTAATGACCTTCCCCATGAGTGGTGCTAAGAGTCTCTGCCTTTTCCATTTTCAGTCATGTGGGATATCATGCTTTGTTAAAACCCCATCATTAGTGAAAAAGAAATTCTGTTTTTTTTTAATTTATGTTTAATAGGGATCCTTAGAAGTGGCTTTGTTACTACCTACCTTTCTCAAGGTAGTATAAACTATTTGCTCTGCACAGAGGAACAATATTATACCTACAAGTATTCAGTTGGGATGAAATTAATTCAGGTTCATTGACTGATCATATACTGTATAATATGAAACAATATAAATCAATACCACTCCTTTCTGTTGGCAAACTTGAGATTTAAAATCGAGGCAAAGTAAAATGTTTCTCAATTGATTTGCAAAATAAAGGAAAAATATTAAATTAAACCTTTTTAATAATTTATCTACACTGGTACCTGTGAGTTCTAAATAATAAAGAACTGTACCTTTAGTAACAGTACAGTATTAGTGGTATTTATGCCAGTAGCCAACTAAAGCACTCCTAGTACAGTACTGTATGTGCTTTCTCATACCAGGACACCTGATTCTCTATTGATTTATTGATTCATAATAAGCGTAAGGGAGAGCAGACAGAGTGAGTGGAAATGACTGCAGAGAGTGAACTCAAATGATTGAAGTATGGAAGAGCATGTCTTGAGCTCACTCATTGCACGTTTTTCGATACTATTGTCAGTAATAGGGTTCATAATGAATATTTATTATCTTACAGTCACTGGCATATTGTTTTTTAAATAGCAGTTATCAACTATACTATGACATTACCATTCTAAATGCATGCCAGGCATGAGGAAGTGAGTCTATATAAGCACAGCTTTATCCAGAGCTGTCTGCGAAATAACAGGCTATAGTTGGCTCCAAGTTATTATCTGCAGACTCGACTTGATGTGGGCTCGATATGTTGCCAGTCTGCACTTTTAGGCACGTGCCCATGAACATGTTCTGAAGACACAGGAGAAGCCCTCTTATTTTGCCACATTAATTGCTGCTGATTGTTTTCTAGCCACAGCCTCCTCAGTGGTTTCTGATGCCTTGTGTGGCAGGCTGAGGAAGTGTTAACCCCTTGTCTCCATGGTTTATTCTCTAGCCTTTGTAACGAAGCATCAATGTGCTGGGATAGTGTCGTTTTACATAGCATCTATGAGACACTAGGACACTGTCCTAGTGTGACAGTGAAAAAAAGAACAAAATGATGTCCATGCTGTAGCAAATGAAAAGAAGAAGTGAAAGTTTTTTTCTTCTGTTTCACCTCACTGATATTTGCTTTTACCACACAAAGATGAATAAAAATAAATAGCTGTCTTGTTTGTGTGCCCTTAAGACAAGTGTTAAATGTCAAACCTGTGTTTCAGGTTAAAGATGGTTTTCTGCACATGCGCCCTGAGGAAACAGGGCACCTAATCTCTTCTGATTTCAGATTTCAAAAACCTTCCGCTGGGCTCTGCCTCTCCAACTATTAGACATTTCAGTGAGGATGTGAATGAAATCTCCTTTCAATCTGAGCTCACTAGCAAATCTGCTGTTTGCGTTTTTAGAAACCCCAACAATTTCTGACAGCCTACTATATCTAATAGACTACTACTTTACTGTTTCTCAAAACTGACATTTGGGGAAAAAAGCATGTAAAATATCGTTGATCAGTTTAAGTGGTTTCTTGGCGATAAAAGCAGTGTGTTTTGTTTTCAGAGTGTAAAGTAAGACGAGACGGGACCGACTCAGTGACATCTGCAGTGGCTCAACTCTCATATCTAAGGGGCATGGAGGGGAGATGGTGGTGGCGCAGTGCTTCGTATTGCTGCCCTGCAGCACTGTGGCCCTGGGTTCAATTCCTGGGGTGGATTTTATACAGTGTGTTATTCTTGATAATACCCTGGTTTTATTTAAAAATGAACAAACACACTTTGCCAGAAAGACTGAATAAGATCCTGAAAAAAAGATTCCATAAGCAAATTACTGATGAACTTGACAGGACTGAACTCTTCTATGTATTGATTGATGAAAGCAAAAAGTCTGCCAACAAGAGACATGCTGTAAATTCATGGAGACTGTTCTGATAATTTGTCACTTTTTAAAATAATCCCTGCATTTATATAGTGCTTTTTGCCCTGGAAGGACACAAAGAGCTTCATACAAAGGGAGTCAGGGATGACAGCAGTCTCACCATACAACAGATCAGTGGACAAGAGAGGAATTGTTAGACTCCACAGTGTGTTCTTTTGTGGTCTTGATTTGTTAAACAGGGCTTGAACAGGCTTTCCTGTCATTTTATTATTATTTTTAGTCATATCTCTTTGATAACACTGCCTGGTAGTTTGCAGTCTCAGTGAAATTAAATATATAACACGTGAAACCACTGAAGATCTCAGACTGATTGTTTTACATTGAAAATGCAGTCTGGGAAAATGTGCTGGTATTAATTATTGTATTACTATACACGTACCAACACATTATAATGAAGAAAGACTTTATATCCATTATATTTAATACCTGGATTACCTGCTTTAGAGCAAAGAAAATGAGAAAGACCATAAAGGCAATTAAGCTTATCTGCAGTAGCTTGTGTGGTTACTAGGAGCTCAGTGAAGAGCAGAAATACTGTATATACACTGTAGTGAGCCTGCTAAACTGAGAATCCTGAACACATGATATAGGAATTGCTAAACCTAATCCTTAAGAATGCAGTACATACTGTACTATTACTGTATATTAAATTACAGGCAATTGAAAAAAAACTCAGGACACCACCCTGTTCCAATACTGTATGAATTAATATCTACAGCAGGCCCTGACACTGACCCCTCTATACTCTGTGTTTCTTCTCGTCAAAATAAATTAAATGAATACATGCATAAAAAAATCAATAAGCAACTCTGGTTTGATTTACTGCCTTCACACACGAAAACCTTCTCAGTGGGACCAAAAATATGCAGAGTTGCTTGACATTATCACTGCGAAATACAGCTCCTCGCTGCGACAGCTAACTTGAATCAACGTAATCAGTTTTTTTTCTACTGGGGAAAAAAAACAACTACTGTAAATGCCATTACCGGCAAAGGCAGAGTAAGGCACGTACAAAAATTAAAAAAAAGTATACAAAACATCTGAAGAAACAGGCTTGGGAGACCATGCCTGTTTATTTTGGAGAGTAATTCTGTGATGTGATGCTTTCTCATGCTATCTCATCACATTAGGCACAGGTAACCACTGCACAGTGTCTTGCAAGGCTGTGTATCAAAGGTGTCAAAGGTTCAAATAAGAAAAAAGTTAATGAGAATGTCTGACGAAAATCAGTCAGAACAAGGACCTTATCAAGGCTTTACGGTGCCAAATAGATGGAGAAATTAAATAATTATACAAAAGTAAGGCAGAAAACAATGGAACTCAGTATTAAACAGCACACAATTTCTTTATTCAATGGCACCGCTTGGTAAAAGAGCAATAACTAGGCGACTTAATAATCAAATATTGATTAAAAAAAAGAACAAAAAATGCCTCACACAAAAGCTATATCTATATATAAATATTTTAAAAGCTTTCAATTTCAAGGCTCTGCTTCTTACAGACATAAAGATAATGAAATCTGTGTTTATAATCTAGAGACAAACACTTTAAAAGGCAGAGAGGAATCCTGCGTCCAGTCAAACAAAAGGTTCTTGTCCAGCACTAATTCTCAAAAAAGAGGATGCTAATTAATGAAAGTGAAATGAAATAGAAATTCCCTAGTTTAATCAATACACCATTTACCAAGGATTTCTCCTCTGTGAAAATGCCTTCCACAACAATAGTTTGAAATGCATTTTAGAGATAAATATTTATTATTTTGGGCAGCATGGGGGCACAGTTGTTAGCATTGCTGCCTCACACCACTGGGGCTCAGGGTTCCATTCTGGACTTGGGGTGCTGTCTGCAAGGGGTTTGTATGCTCTCCCCATGTTTGTGAGGGTTTACTCCAGTGCTCCTGTTTCCTCCCACAGTCCGAAGACATACCGATAGATTGGGTTCTGGAAAAACTGGCCCTGGTGTGAGTGTGTCTGTGTCTGTGTGCCCAGCGATGGACTGGTGTCCCGTCCAGGGTGTATCCTGGATTGAGCCCATTGCCTGCTGGGATAGGCTCCGGCTCCACAGCAGCCATGTATTGATAACATGGTCAGAAAAGGAGTGGATGGATTGTCCTTGAGAACACCCCGGTGTTTTTTAAAATGAACACTCTTTGCCAGAAATTCTGAATAAGATCCTGAAATAAGATCCTGCAAGCAAATTACTGATGAACTAAGCGGGACTGAACTCTTCTATATTGATCGACAAAACCAAGCCGTTTATTTCTCATGAGTTCAAAGCTCCATAGACGTCTGCGTACTCCATAGCAACCCAAGCCTTCCTCATCTTTATCCTTACATTCCAAAGTGTATTCATCTTATCCAACTACACGCTCACTTACAGTACCTGAACGCTTAAACTTCAATATTTAAATAATTTGTTCAATCCAGATTTGTTTTTACTGGTCTGCTTCTCTTAAAGTGCCGTCCTTGGGATCCTTAAGCAGTGGTCGGATGACCGTGTGATTAATAGCCTTATAGATCTTTTAAATAAATGATAAGCACCGGGAAAGGAAATCACTGGCTCGAGCCTCGGCATTTCCGGAGAGATGGAAAATAATGCTAAAATAAACTCAAATAACACCTAGTAAGGAGTGGCGATCTTCCACTTCACTGAGACTTCCTGAAGGGAAGAATAATCTTGTTGACAAACAAGACAATATAGCATCAAACAATTAGAATTGGCATCCTGCAGGCCACAAGATAACCTGCACCTTGGTTAGCACCAACACCGCATACAAAACACCCATCTTTCAGAATGCATTCTGGAAGGGTGAGAGAAATACAGACACTTCTGTATCTACAGTGCCTCAGAGCCCTCCACACACACGCATGCACACACACACGGGACACTGAAATCCGTTTGACAGGGCCTCATAAAGGGAGTAATCGGTGTTTTGCGTTTCCAGCCAGTTAGAATTTGTGGCAGAGAACAACTGAATGTTAAATGGCTCATTAGAGGGATAGAGGCTAAACAAATGTCAGATTTCCACATGCGGATCCTTCTGCTGTGCAGCCAGTGAGTAGTCACGCCAGTAGAGAAAGAACAGGAGAACAGGAAGACGTCTGTGATCCTGCAGGCGTGATGCATTGGAGGTCAGCTGAAAGGTGCTAATGGCTAATACTTGAAGACACAGTTGTGCGGTCTCTTCAGCACCGTGCCGGGATTAGAGACAATAACTGTCTGGCACTCTGCATTCCCTGAAGAGTGACAAGACACAAGCTACTGCTGAACAATTAACCAGCTGGCATTACACAGTTCTTGAGGATCATGCAAACACAACTGACGATGCTCAGCAGGAATCAACTGTTTGCATCAGGTTCTCTCATCCCTTCAGAAATAATCGTCCCTTTCTCTGCTCAGTCTTTGGAGCATGCTAAAAGTGTTTTTTACAGCACATTTTACTGCCAGAATTGGTGCACATACTGGAAGAATGAACATCTTTAAGAAGCAGGGATGTGAATGATTCATTGTAAAATCAAAGGAAGGAATGAAGCAATTTGTTGATGTACAGTATTTTAGCCATGTTTGGCATTTCTCCCTTGCAAAGGTCTACTATTATTCATTTCCCCCGACTGGTAACTTTTTTGTGCATGACATTACAGTACGTTTAGCATTTAATCTCTTTTTATTCATCTTTTTAGCTGAAAGATTGTACAATATTTAATCAATATCTCACAGGCTACAATGGCACCTCCTTGCATATTTTTGCATTAAAATAAGAGTCCTTGCTTTGTTTTAAGTCCTATCTGTGTACTGCATCATATTTCCCAGAAGACCCAGACTGAGAGATGATCTCGAAGACCTCAACACATAGCACAACTAATGTACATGGATTACTAAACATGTAATGTTTGTGTGGAACACAGGACAGTTGAAATAAAAGGGGTTTGTCTCCCGGAGTGGAGGGGATCCCCATTACTTGTAATGTACTTGAGTGTGCAGTAAAGCACTGTATAAGTGTAAGGAATTATAATTATTACTTGTTCCTTTGCAGCCTACGCATGCTGATGCAGCTACCCACCTGAACTATTAAAATTATTATACAAAGTATGAGAAAACTCAATCACGTTGGTAATTATTTACTAATATATCTAATATCTATTATATGTAAGGTTATTGAAGCAACTATTAGAATTAAATAAGAGATCACCTACTGTATATATGTGGGGGTGTAGAACAAGCTGCCCAGCCATGTTGTTGAAGCCAGTAGCTTGGCTTCTCTCAAAAAAGAGCCGGATAGGATCACTGCTGTAACTACCGAACGGGCCACAGTAGCTGAATGGCTCCTCGCATGTGTACAGTAACTGTTCCTATGTTCTAAAATATAAGAAAATCGAATTGTTACAGAAAATAGGGTGTGTATATTGAGCATAAAATAAAAAAACATACAGTATCACTTCATTTATTTATTTACACACAGCCACAAACAAAATATACAGACTTTGGATATTTGGTAAATGTGTTTTGTAATCATTCTTGACTTACTGTGATACAGTCAAGTGACTGCTGCATAAGCACTAAATCACCTCATTATAAAGAGAGTGGATTGTTCAAAGGCGATGAAAGGATTTAACCTGTTGCAAAGCCAGATAAAAATCAAAGAGAAATACACAGAAGTGAAACAGTTGATATGTATAAATCCCAGGGAAGATACATCTCATTTATTACATTCTCTACAACTTGGAAACAGTAGCCTCAAATGACGTTACTGGTGAAATCCAGGGGTCATGTTTGATCATGAGCACTGTTTTGATGCACAAATAAAAGCCACAGCTAAAGTCTCTTACTTTCACCTCAGACATGTTGCCTGCATTCTGCCTTCTCTTGATTACACTGCTGGAGAAACTCTGATTCTTGCCTTCATCACCTCTCAGCTGAATTACTACAATGGCCTTCACAGTGGTCTCCCTACCTGCTCCCTAAACAAATGTTCCAACCTCAGCTGCTTGACTTCTAATGTGTTCAAGACTCTGTGATCACATCGCTTCAATTCTGACACATCTTCACTGGCTCCTCATTACCTAGTGCATTCAGTTCAAAACTTTACTCTTAACTTTTTAAGCTCTACACACCAAATCCCCACAACACTTAGCATGTCTCGTTAAGAGGCTGACTGAGGCACATCTTTTACTCGAACCTTCTTACAGGTACAAGCAGCCCTGGGCACAACCTTCCAGCTGCCTTACTCCTCAGCTCTGGGGCTCACTCCCTGACAATCTGAAAATTGTAAACTCATTTACGGTTTTTTAAATTTGATCTAGTAATTAATCTGTTTAGTCAGGCTTTTAATTAACATTTGCCTTTTCTCATTTTTCCACATTCATTTTTATTTTTATCTTTATTTCTGTTCAATGCTCTGTTCGGTGTTTCTGTTTTGGTTTTGTTTCACCCTGTAAAGTGCCCCAGACACTACTGATGTACTGTACATGGGCAGTGAAAATAAAACCAGTACTGTATGTCCCATTCACCAGTTCAGCAACACCTCTCTGGTACAGGTAAGCTGAAGACAGTGGGATTGGGCCATGCAGGGAGCAAGTGTAAAATAAGTACATGTTTGTTCAGGGTCTATGAAAGGAATGGGACAGACTCCCACAGGATTATCACAGGATAATCTGCAACCTGGTGCACAGCGTCAGTCACAGATAATATGATATATATATATAATAATATAACTACCATGAGATCAGGTGCTTGCTAAAACATGGCCAGCAGGATTAGGAATTCTGTTCCTAGGAGCGGCCAGTTAGCATCCCTGACTCAATGCTTATGATGGAAACCAGGAAAAACAATACTGTATATGATGTGAAAAAGAAAAAGGTTAATGCCTTGATAAAGAGATGATTCGCTTCAAATAAAGTGTCCCCTCTTTATTTGAAAACTCATTTTGATCTGCCACTGCAAAAAGTATTTGATTCTTTGACAGCTTTTATAGGTTTCTTTTATATAGGCCTATATCAGGTGCTGGTTTCGTGAGGTTCAGACAATAAATGCTTTAAGATTTTGGTTTTCACAAGCACAATTTGTGCAAGAACCAACAGCGTGTGAAAATCGGAAATGGATCAAACATCAGTGCCAACAGGAGGCTTCATTCCCATCTCAGCTTTGTGTTTGTATTCGATGAGAGACCCCCTCCTCCACCGTGTGGCTGGGCCTCAACGATCGGCTCCTTTGTGTTCAGAAGTCTCTGATCTCATCGACACACTGCTTGTCTCAGCTTTCCCTGCTCATTTAAAAATCCACAGAGCCTGCGCTTGCACAGCCACACACGCGGACGTGCGGCCGAGAGGACGCCTGGGCACTTCCCTGCTGCCATGTCCAATAATCGGGCAGCGCACTGCTCATAAAGGAGAAGCAATCACGCAGCAGGGGAAGAGACTGCACTTCCTTTCTGTGTGGCAAAGCTACTGACACTGAACGACCCCCTAATCTCTTTTCGACATCTCTGGAGAAGGAGCTGCAGCTATCCCACTTACGCCACTGCCTTCGTGGAGAAGAAACAGCTGATACTGCATTAAAAAAACAGGCACCTTCCAACACAGTGTCTGCTCTGAAGTCAAACATTGGCATTCTGCTTTATTGCAAGGCTTAAAAACACTTTAGCAGAGAGGGCAGGTGTCTTCTGCAGAAATAACAGATCACGAAATATGTTTTTGTCCTTGCTTTGTAAGTCCATAGGTGGTGTGTTGTCTAATGAATGTTTACATTTTAAAGATACTTGACAGCTTTACATCGTTTTCTAAAACCAAGGATGTTTAAGAAAAGGCTGTCGAAAAGGAACCACCAGCGTGTTGCTTAATGTAGTTGCAAGTTTTCAGAAGCTGGAAGGAAGGCTCAGTACTTATCCACAGCTTCACGGAGAACATGAACACATTTTTATTTCTCTAACGTGACTGTGAGAAAATATTAAAAACACCAACATTTCTTTCCCCAAAAAGGTTAATTGGTAACACTTTCATTAAAGGACCCCACTGCTAAGAATACAAACCAAATAAAGCATACATTTCCAACTAATTATCTTCAAATAACCAAATAATAAGTTTTGGAAAATAAATCATTAGTTATGCATTGACCATGACCTATTGATTAATTATAATGCGGAATCCAAATTTGACAATTATGATCCATTTACGAGCCTGTATTGTTGCCTTCACAATAACATGCTGATTAGTCTAGTGTAGTATTTACGCTGCACCTCTTCACTGCTGGTCTGCAGCATTCTGGCTTCTGTGGTAAGAATGCTCATGGTTCCAGTGCAGGTTTATGACTGAAAGAGTAACAAGCCAGCAGATCTACAGTACAAGCTGTCGTGGGCACACTCTGCACCCCATTCTACCCACGTGCAAACTCAATATTCCAGCCAGCCTCCTTTGTAGGAACACAAGACCCAAAGACTGCCATTATAAGGGGCTGCCATTATCCTCGCTGAGAGTTATAGATTCCCTCTCGCATTTCGCCTGCAACCACCATGCTTACTACTGTGTTCCACAGCCAGGCGGTCTCCGACTGGGCTCCATGTGGTCCAACGCCTGCTCAGCGGGCACCTACCGGTGCTGGACAGTACAGTATTACTGTACAGTATTCGTGGCGAGCACATGCGTGAGCTGATCGGTATGGGCTGCTTGGGTATCAAACTGAAAGTTCAAACTGCTGAACCAGCCTACTGTATGTCTGTCGCCTGAGAACAAGGTAACAAGCCTAGATATCCCGTTCCTGTTGTGAACTGATTTTCAAGCACCTGCAGCTCAGGAGTGCCGGAGGCTGACACTCTTTGGCTGTCTCCATAACTACTGTAGTGTCATGTCCTTTGTACACTGAATGTATACAGGAGTACACATGATGCTACTCTGATGCTGCTCTGCTTAAGACAATTTTCCTGTCATATCATGACACAAGTCCTGCCTAAATTTGAAACTGATGGATGGCTGTTTGTTCTAAACAGTGTGTATCTAGTCCCCTGTGCTTTGTAGTCTAACTGATAAGCACACTGTACTCACGCCACATTTCAAAGATGACAAATGGAGACTAATCCAGAAACTGCACAGTGCTATATTCTCTTACTACCCCCTGGTTTAGACTCGCATACCACCATGTTGACAATGGGACACGTTTCTTCAACACATTTCAGGCTAGTTACTTATAACACTAACAGAATGCCTAAAGAAGGAATAGAAAGAAACAGCTAAAACATTTAGAAGTTTTATAAGTTCATATTGCAGTATTTTAAAAAGAACAATGTAATGAAACCAGAAAATAAATGTGGGAAATTATACACAGTATATATTGCAAACTACATTTACATGCATGTAAATATACTTTTAGCTAAATGATATATTTTACATATTTTAGTATCTGACATAAATAATTAAATGTAATATAAATGGAATTTTTTTTCAGAAGCATGTTAATACACTTTCAATTGTCTTTTGACAGTTTTGTGTTTACACATTCTGTCCATTTTAGTCAAACTTAATAGAAACATTTTTGATTATTTACCTTTTCTACAGATGGAGTAATTCTTGTTTTACAACCAGCCACAACACCAGCTTTGTGTAAATCAGGTTGTGAAGACTAAAGAAAAGATTACTGACATTAGAAATACTTCCTGAACACACTTGAAGCTGAGGAATCCTGTATGACCTTTATATTCAGCTAAGGTTTCCATTGTGGAGGAAGGATGTTAGTGTTATTGTTGGTGACCTCTTTGGAGCTGGAGGTTTTTATTAAATGGCAGAGTGCAGTCTAATTTGCTTTTGTGTTACCCCATCTGTGTTGGTTACAACGCAATGTGTCAGATTATCATGCTTAACAGCTAATAGCAATGCACAGCATTTCCTAAGAGGTATGGAATTAAAAGCCAACCCACTACTCAAGCAGATTCCAGCTTAAGAAGTGCTGTTTGGACAATCCACATGCACAATCTTCACATGCAACACCTGATAGCACGGCCTCTTTCTTTATAATCTCACCAATGAGTCAGACTGGTCTGAGATAGTGTTAGGCTGTTCACCATGAAGTGTCAACTTGAAAACTGTCAGCCATGCAATTATTTAAAAAACCTACATCTTTCATTTAATTTTTACTTTCAGACAAAACAAAACGGCCTGACAGGCTCTACGAGAAGCTCCCTGAAACGGTGAAGAGCTGCTGGAAGGGAAAACGGAGAGAGGAGAAAGGAGCATAATTCGATCTATATCCTCATCTATCTTTCTCCAGTTACCCCCTCAGCTCCATGCTGAAGTGTTTTCCTATTGGCA
Organism: Lepisosteus oculatus; assembly: GCF_040954835.1. NCBI lineage: Eukaryota > Metazoa > Chordata > Actinopteri > Semionotiformes > Lepisosteidae > Lepisosteus > Lepisosteus oculatus. The sequence goes on along the minus strand of NC_090718.1, from coordinate 5,754,732 downwards.
AATGTAACCGGTACTCGGTAATAAATCACCAGTGAGCTCTCAGGCCCCCAGCTCATCTGTTCCACCGAGATGCATACCCACAATTGGATTTCTCCCTGAGCACATACGTTATACTGGCAGCTCGTGGTGTAAGCCACAGCTGCAGTCACTGCTGCTGCTTCTGGTGCTGCAGTTCCTCCCAAACCAGCAGAAGGCTCAAAGATATGAAAACAGTCTCTGTATACAGTCGATACAGAGCACTGACTGCTGACTACACAGCCTACTAACAGCAGCTCAAGTTCCCATGAGCTCCAACTGATTCGGTTTCATAATTTGTATTTGATTTAAAATAGTTTTGAGGATACCCAGCACTCCTAACTGCTATCCATGATGATGTCACTCCTGCCTAAAGTGTAATCTGAATTCTTAGGCACCAAGAAATATTTTGTGTTGAAAAACACTGACCTACACAAGTATTAGGATACTGTGCATTGCACTATAACTAGGTACGCTCTGGACAAACAGCTAAAAGAAATACATGGTCATTTTCTTAAATCACTGGATATTAGAAGATTATTGTATCTTCCTGAGCACAGTCGTATACTGTACAGCACATACATACCCACACATTTATGTAAATCACCTTAAGCAGGGGATTATAAAAGCTAGGACAGCAGTAGGGGGTTTTGGTTCAGGAGAGCATTGGGAGAGGTAAGATGAAGACATATTATTATGCTTTCATAATTTTCAAGCACATCGTCACTTGCTGGAAGATGGGAATAAGGAGCAGATGGAATTTCTTCCATTACTGTCATCTGTTCTGCCCCGAGCAAGACCAAGGCTGCACAGATCTTCAGGACATTGACGTGAGCTCTCTGCAGTCCAAGTCAATGTACTGTAGCTTCGAGATACGATAGCCACCTCCCCTGTGACATTGGTTGTCTTACATCAGTAGTTTGAACCTCTATTGGCTGTAGGTTCTATATTTTCAAAAATGCTCTTACCACAAGGAAACCCATGGAGTGGTCGTGCAACAAACTCTATGAAAGAGAACACCAGTATACAATGTTAAAGGTTTGCCTGGTTTCCACGTGCCAAGAGTATATGTCTTCAATTTGTAATCAAGAGTTCTGTAAGCATATGGAGTAGCAAGGGGAGTGCATACTGTAAGTGACCAGGTATTGTGAACTGAACTGTCCTTCTCTCTCCATAGCACCCTATTTTCAGTACATGTGCTCCTGTATTCAAAGGGCTTGTCTGATCTGGTCACCCATGCACTGTGTAGAAAGAAGTGGACCCTGTGAGTCCACTGACACATTGAAGAGGCTGTTTTCAACTAGATGTTGCCCCAATGTTCACTACAGCTGTTCAATTACATCTTTGACAAATGGTCTCCAGGGCTACAGACCTGCCTGTGATAAAGAGCAATGAAGCACAGCAACCAAGATGATTTTACTAGAATGCCATTAAGAAACTTCTGAATGCATGTGCTGTGAGTGCAGTTTTATTATAATGGCCAGGTTACAAACACAATTTAAAACATACTGCTTGATCAGTTACTCTCTTCATTAATCAGTTGCCTTCACAATTTTTAATATATCTTTGCAACATTCACAATGCTGATAATGAAAAGTAAAGTATTTCTTCAATATGCAGAACATGAATCTCTCCTAATGCATCATTCATAAAACCAAAACGTTTATGGAACGTTTTGTGTTAAACTCATAAAAATATGAATGCAATGCTCAAGCTATAAAACAAACAAGCACTTCCAAAGTTAGTCTGTTGGAAGAAATGCCTTTTCTAAAAAATAAACACATTGTCATATTGTACTATAGCTGGAGACCTTTTATTTCTAGTATCCATTTTCAATTGATTTCACTCCTATGTAATTAAAAATTTCAGGAGTTTAAAATTTCTTGCAAGACAGGTAAGAGCAAAAGAGAAAAGAAAAATAAAGCAAATGTCACAATAAGACCTAAAACCTTGTTTTTCAGACCTTTTCAATCATTTCTTTATTATTTTTTCTTATTCCTGATGGAATTCAGCTCACGCCCTGTTCAAGCAATGTTTATTGCTCACAGAGATCTGACGTATTATTGGCAGGATTTCCCAACATTGTGGCAGGTGAGTTTACTTGGAACAGAAGGCGAAATAACACGTGTAGCAAAATGAAATGAAAAGGAACGGAGCATTAATTTGGCCATCATTGCAATTGTTCTGAAGGCTTTCAATTGTCATGTAATCCTGTAATGTTGTCACATCATACAATTGTATGTAATATTTGTAGTTATGACGTTACCAATTGTGAATTTATCGCTAGTAGGAACTCACCACAGTTCTTGAAAATACAATACCTAAATGTGTTCTTCTAAGAACAAAACTAAGATGAAAGAAGATCAAGGACATTTCTGTCCTCTGCCTCTTTCCTTGCTAGGAGTCCTGTGGGTTAACAGAAAGAAACGCAGCTCAGCTTCGGCTGCCTGAGCCTTTGTGACACAATACTTTCCCACACCTATTCCTTTTCTAAAGCACCCTTATCAGACACAGTGCCAGAGAGCTGCTGCTTCTGAACATCTGGAGCCCCGCCATGTGGAAACACTGATAAGACCCTGGGAAACCGAGTTCTTTCTATCAATTATAAACCCCTTTTATATCTTAAACAGATGCGGGAAGAAAAGAAGCCAAGCAAGACTGAAGAAATCTCCTCAGCTCTCAGAAAAGAAGAAAGGGGTGACGGGCGCTGCAGGAGTGATTGGGAAAAGGGTGGGAGAATGTCTGAGAGAAGATCTGGGCCAGTAAAGTTTAGTAGGCTCATTACAGGCGGAGTACCCTCCTTCACTGATACCCCAATCCAGCAGCACAGTGCGTACAATGTACAGGCAGAGAGCATTGCAGAGCTCCTCTCCAACCAGGGCAGTGTAGTCTTTGGAGGTGTGCAGTCTGTGGTAAACTCTACAGGTTACTACAACCGACTTGCAACACTGTTCCACAACTTCGACCCCCCTACCGCAATCCAACAGTCGTGGTTCATCGCTGCGGTCTCCGATTCAGATTTCGACACACCTTTGGGGATAGCTGTTCCTTTGAGAGAGATTTCTGAATGGAGGGAGGAAAAAAAAGGTCTTTCCTGAAAAGAAGAGGATGTTGGAGAAGGAGAGATCAAAGGCTCCTGTTTCTATGACGACCACGACAAACACCAGTGCACAGAAACAGCGTGGGTCTCGGCCTCTTTGGTAAAAGAATAATCAGTGTCATTATAACTGGCATTATATTAGCATAGTAAATAGGGACATTTTAATGTAATCATGCCTTTGTTTGTGTGAAATTTAATCTAACTGTTCTATTCTAGTGTAGTGATGGAAAAAAACAATTGCCAGAACTACAAGCTAAAAATACACAGTTTTATTCCCACATCAACCGAGGCAATTCTGTGACCTCTTCAGGGTTTGTTAAGAAAAAGAAGAACATGCAGTAGACTAGTTTTCAGACCTTTGCCTCCGACTTTTCAAAAGTCACAAGATCTGAAATGGCATCTCAGATATCCAAAGCCTTTCTTGTCCCTAAAGCACGTGGACTGTATACACATGACTTTTGCTTAACATATTTAAACCATTAACTTGGATACACAATCACTGGAGAAGCCTTCAACAACTCTGGAGTTTAATACACAGTGCTAATATTGTAAATATAAATATCTATAAAGAAATAGATAAATATACAGTGATAATGATGGTAACCAATATTATCTCTTGCCATTTCAATATTCTAAGAGGCAGAGAATCCTCTAATTCTACTTTTTTTTAAATGATATAAGATACATTGAAAATATTCATTCCTGTAATCCACAGTGCTTGCATACACATAGAAATACTTCATAACCCTGAATGGAGTCACACATAATTCATATAAAAACATTAATAAGGAACATGTAGGACACCTTGTTCAGTAAGATCAGTACTGACACATGAGCTTTTCATTAATACAGTATATACTGAAGCTTACTTTAATTTAACTAAAAAGCTAAGCTTCTCATGCTGATGAATCTGTCTGATTTTACTGCAGCTTCTGGGAATATACGATATTGATCTCAATAATCTCCACTAAAGGGGGCTTTTGGAAACTGTCTGCTGCAATAACAGGTAACTCGAGGGCTGGATCGCTAAGGCCCTTGAGCTCTGGAGTTAGTCTATTGTCATGGCTACTGTAGCTCTTGTTTGAGACACAGATCACAACTGCAACCTGTCAAGTTAATTTAGATTTTCTTTTGAGAATCAACAACAAGAGAAAGAGACTATGGATGGATTAAGGAGCTTAACAGGTGTGTGCAACAAATAGAAAGGACCTCATTCTGCTGGATAGCTTTCACTGCTGAAAATATGGAAGAGAACAGCTAGAGGCTAGAGACAGACATGACAAACAATGATCTTCTTGTATACGTTGCACAATAAATAACAGTACCGCTGCTGATTGATGAATATCCCTACATGGCACACCCTTCAGGGTTATGGTGTTTTTTTGTGAGATTAAACATCTGCGATGAATTATGGGGATATGAATGTGATTCAAATCTGGCCTGTTCAGAATACTAAAAGGCAGAACTGTCCAAACAGACTTCTGATTCCACTTTGCAGGATGTAGATGGACAGATGGGGCTGATAGGTGTACTGTACACACGTTTATATAAATTACCAGGGCGATACAGGTTTGCAATACACTGAGAAACTGACAAAAAGAAGGAACAAAATAATGCAACAGGTGTTTCTTGCACTGCTGCATATTTCAATGTATTGGCAAACCACAAGACATAAGGAGATTGAAATTAATTTATGCCATTTTTTCTTTTTGCAGGCATTGCTCAGAAACGTAAATTGATCTGAAGAGGCAAACTAATAAATGAAGAATTAAATACATCTTTAATGTGAAAAGTACTTTAATTAGTTGGCACAATGCTCCATATCCTGCAGTGTGTTTATAACCATGTAAAGCTCTCAGTATTGCTCGTGTGGAAAGTTTTACAGTGTGTGCTTATTCATAAACTAATTTCAGCACCATGGATAGGTCCATGTCTCTGCAGAGTAGCATTGCCTGTAAGTGTGTATTGTATGTTATGAATCTCAATATCTGAATATAGCTTCTCTAATACAGTAATGGCAACAGTGAGAACTGTTATTTGTGATTGTACAGTGTTTTGTCTTTTAAAGTGAAAACATTTTCATTGATTTAAAAATCAAAGCTGATCATCTTCCTAAACAGAATATTTGATATTAAGAATAAGTATACGGTATACCTAGATGCATATCTTGAATGATACCTGAAGAAGGCTCCACAGCCAAAAAGTTGTCTTTTCTTTTCCTTTCAGCATAGAATAACGTTTACTTGGTCCTAAATACACATCTGTCTTACACAATTTCTGTATTCTGAATGCAAAGCTCTAGTTTTTTGTAACTAATGGAAAATCGTTAAGTTTATTTTGAAGAAAGCATTCCAAGGCTTTAAATAGTACAAGTATACATATATACAGAATATGCAGAATACTGACAATGAATTGAAATTGTTCGGCCAGTTTTCTCTTACAGTATGTTGAAAATAGCCTGATCATTTTATATAAAATAGCACCAGAAAGACCTTCCGTTGGAGTATGTTGTATAAAATATGGGCTGGAGAGATTTTTTTAACTTATTGAGTAATTGGATTAATTCCAATTTTTGTAGAAACAAAATATTCCAATAGTGTTTCATTTCCAGTGCAAGACATTAGTGCTTAATGAATAGGGTAATTGTGCTGCGATTGTTACCATTAATTCTTTGCAATATAATTAAGTCACCTTGAATTGCTAAATAATAATTAGGTATTAAGTGATACATAGGGTAGGATGTACTTAAGCATTAATTGCCTGTCCAGTCCTATCGCCTCTGCCTTGTGATGGCTGTCACATTTCATGATGTTCTTGCTGACCCTGAACTGTCATTTCACTTTACCTCTGCTCCATCACTTCTGTCTGTTTGAAAGTGTTGTTTTCAGCACCCCTGAATATTTGTCAGCACACTTTACCGTACGCCCCCCCAAGAATTAAAACCCAGCTTTCTCTGCTGCCACACTCAGACTCATCGCCTTATCCTGCTCCCTGCTGCATTCTGGCTAAGGTGTTGATGCAGTTGAGGACATTTTGTTATCTTTTAGTTTGCATCCTGTTTTGTTCTTCTATATTAAAACTTCAGAAAAGCGACCACAGAATGCAATTCAAATGAAGATTTGCTGGAAGATTTGAAAATTGCTGGAACATTAGATAAATATGTTATTTGCCCTGTGAATTGGGAATGAAGTTCTCAGAGAATCCAAATTAGTTAATGAGGGCCTTCAGCGCAGTTGTTTGATCCTTAAATACACCGCTATGCAAGTGAACATTATACAGTACCACTTGCATTCACACAAAACCATCCTCTCAAATCCACTATAAGTATCCCCATATTTAGCATTAAATATATGGAAAATATATCATTGTTGTGCATACAGTGCAATGGGATTTTGTCCAAACGGTACAGTATATTTTTTACATTAACAGCAATCCACGCCCCTAGTTTTATTGGACTGTACTGTAGCATGCACTGGCAAACTTAAAGCTGCTAACTGTAAGCAAGAAACGGCTGGATGAGATCCTGGTATCATTCAGGTTTGAAATACCAAATGAGCTAGATTGAAAACTCCTTTCATTTGCAATTACAGCAATTTTGTTTCCACAGTACTACAAATCTGTGCTTGAATGCTGCTGTGCCCTGCACTGATGTTGGTACAGCAGTTGCAACTGTCAAGAATAACCTCTTCTATGCATCTTGTCTATAATGTAATGCCCACCTGACAATATTAAAATGAAGTCATATTGTATATGACCCTGCCAGTTACCAAAATTTTTGAAACATTACTATTTTTTCAATGTTCATAAGCTGTCCTGGTGACAAAATGGAGCTTTCGTGCACTGTGGAGCCTTCCAATCGTTAAGCTGTCCCACTCTTTGCAAAAACTCTTGTTTTTATTATACTGTACTGAACATTGCATAAGGCCACAGACACCATTGCACGGGATTTTTAAGGGAAAAAATCATTCAAACTAAATTTTGTGACAGAGGTGATTTGTGAATTTCATGATCTTTACTGTATGCTTTCTTTACAACTAGAGACATATTTTTTTGTTATTATTCTTAGTTTGTTTCTGAGAAGAGCTCTTAGGGTATTCTAATGTAGATGACTAAGTCAAAGGACATAGGAATTCAATTTGTATAAGTGGCCTTAGAGCTGCATTTAAAATGCCTATTAGATAATAGATAACAGAAAGAGTTGCCAGGAAAAATAGTTTAAAAAAATCCAAATAACCAATTTCATGGCTATAGGCAAATAAGAGAATGCTATTAGTAGATGTTTTGGGAAATTGTCGGTACTACAAAGGGAAATGTAATGAAATATTTCTTTCAAAACTACCTTCCATTTGCATTTTGATGTGGAGGTCTTGGATATCCACCTCTGTGATGGCTGTTCAGTCAGCCCAGTGGAGAAATGCCTGATTAAAGCCAGGATAGAGGAGATATTATCTGTGCTTCAGCAAATTAATCCTATTCACACTGAGTTTTAATATTTTCGTAAGTTTATTTTCAGATCCATTTTGCAGACATTGAAAGTTTTTTGATCAGTGCCTTATCCTTTTTCATTGTCCTGCGGACACAAAATTCATGATTGATTTAATTTTAAAAGCTAAATAACCCAACATTAGCTCAATACATTTAAACCTGGCACTTCCCAAAGGTCACGCATTTCATTAGAAACAAGAAAGTAGCTTTTGCATAAAGGCTGCTTTCCTTATGAAGAAAAAAAAAGTCCTTGTGTTGTAATGGCCAGACCTGCCCATATAAACAAAGTGCCAGGGAAACTGACATGGCTGTTCAATAGCCAAAATTAATTCATTGCAAAGAACGTCTGCAGCCAGTTTTATACCCTGTAGTATTCCCTTCAGTGGCAGAACACACAAACTCCTTTTTGAACACCTCTTCCACATGTGTCTTTTTATCAGACAGAACAGTTAAATAACTGTAATAACAGTTTCAACATTTATCCAATTTAGAAAACCCAGTTTGTTTTCATTTTGTACATTCCCACCTCAATGTGCAAACAGCTGTCGATTATCTCAGGCTGACAACTGCAGTGTGACTCTAGTACCACCAGCATAGTGGGGGATAAAAACCTTCTTCCAAAGGCTACATTCAGACCTCAGGGTATTGTTCAAGCTCACAGTTCCTACAAGAGGGTTACTGACTGGAGGAGTGATGTGTCCATCACCACTAAGAGAGCTCACAAGAGGAAAGACGCTGACAATATTCTCAGGCCACCTAACACAGCGATACTATGGCAGCTGTGCACTGCATCTTGGGAAACTTATGGTCAGTCAGCTAGTGACAAAGCTGGAACTGAAACTGGAGACATCCTCACTAAAAGGGTCAGCTTGCACTTTGAAGACTCAGTGATCTGTGAGGTTTAATCTTGTACAACAAATCCCCTTAGTTATGTTTCAAGAGCATTTTTCTGCTTCAAAAATGCATCTATTGCACCTACTGTATAGCCTATAGTTTGAACGTTGCATGGCATTGATGCTGAAGATTATTACTGTGGCAGGATGCTTTTCAGGAGAGTTCATTAGAGAGAATATTAAATGTGGCAGACAGGACCTTGTAAAATTTCATTACATTTCAGAAATAACTTTCCTATAATAAAATGTCATCTAACATGCTATAGCACCATTATTTACCATTTTCAATGCTGTGCCTTTTAATGTCAGAACCATTATAAACTCATATTGATCTACTGCATAATGTCATGTTTAGATTTCCAGCATTTAAGCTTTGGTAGCGAAATTTAAAAGGAAAATAATGGATTTCAGTTTGAACGGAGACAATCTGGAAGTGCCCAATTAGATTTGTCTGCCTGATACAATAATTAATGGATGTTGAACAGATTAAAGGGGTGGCACAGTGGTTAGCCTTGCAGTGCTGGAGTCCTAGGTTCAGTTCCAGACCTGGGGTGACCTAACATGCTTTCCTCTGGGTGCTCCACTTTACTTCCACAGCCACAGGACATGCTTGCAGGTGAATTCAGTGAAAACTGGCCCTGGTGTGACTGTGTGTATGGCTGTGTCTGTCTGCACCTTGTGATTGGACTGGCGTCCCTCCCAGGGTGTATCCCACCTTGTGCCCGTTGCTCTCCAACTTCCCCGTGACCCTGTACTGATAAACAAAAAGTGGATGTAGGGATGAGTTACAGAGATGCTTTTAGAAAGCTAGCTCCACTGTGGACATTTGATGAAAGCAGACAAACTAAGACAGTAGTTCGTAGTCTTTTAGATCTATTTTCATTAGCTTCAGTTTTATTTGTAAAAGTGCATGGAACACTTAAAGAGATAAGCATTCTTTAAGCCACCTAAAGCAATTACTTTTCAAAAACACAAGCTCTAGCAACAGCGCTGGGTGAACACCGAATTGCTCAGACTTTTGACAAAGGGATGATGACTGAATGGCAGAGCTGCCAAAAGCCAACATGAAAGTGTAAGATCATTTTAGTGGATCCCCAGAGCCCACTTATAACTCACTTTCTACTTTAAAAAAAAGTTTTTTTCTATTCTTTTTTTTTTACATTCATTCCTAAATGGGAGTAAGACAGGCTGACAGTGCAGGGTGAGTAGTGAGATAATTAGAACCCATTTTCTGATAAATCTCAGTCTCTGCAGGAGAACAGAAAGGTTCATCCTTTCAGAGTGGCTCACCAGAGGGAAGAACAAAAATTTGAGGAAAAACATAGCAGAAGTACCACAACAGATCACCAGTCCACAGCCCATACAAAATAAGAAAGATATGAGGGAGGTCAAGCCAAACAACGATAGCTTTCTTCTGTAGGGAGAAAATCTTAAGAGAGCAGATTAAGTACTGTATCTTAGAATGCACTGGAAAAGAGAGAGTTTATTGATCAGATAAGCAGGAATTATTTAAAACAAGTTCAATCAGGCCTCATATATAACATTGTGAAAGTATTGCACAAATATTTTGTCTTGTGTGAGAATAGAGACTTCTCACTCACATCCTTCAGTCTTAAACTCATATGTCTCCTACTGGCTCATCTGTACTCAGAATATGTCTGTGTTTTGTTGCATACTTTGACTTCTTGATGTTTCATTCTACAATAACTATTTCATCGATCAACAGTGAAACACAAAACCAAGAACATGAATGGAAAGTATGAGGAAATGCATTTAAAACTGAGAACATTTCATTACGCAATGGCTGGTGGGAGCATTGGACAAGATTCCAAGTTATTCTGAATAAGAAGCTGACACCCTGGCTTTTGCAAGAAGTGAAAACTCACATCAATCAGCTTCTAGCTGACAAAATGAACTACTGTATATGGCCTCTTCTCATCTGCAACCTTTCATATACAGTACTGTCATATCACTAATCCGTGCATTTTCTAACCACTTCATCCCATACAGTAGCACAGGGGAGCCAGAGTCTACTGTATACACCCACTGACACCCACTGACACCCACTGACACCCACTGACACCCACTGACACACAGCCTAATCCTGACGCACGTTGACACTCGCTGTCACCCACGACACACACTGACACAAACAGGCATGCACTCACACCAGGGCCAGTTTTCTCAGCAGCCAGTTAACCTACAGTACCAGTACAGTATGTCTTTGGACTGTGGGGGGAAATTGGAGCATCTGAAGGAAACATACGCAAACACAGGGAGAACCTACAAACTCCCCAGGCCGCCAGAGGGGAGAGGCAGCAATGCTAGCCACTGTGCCACCATGCCACTCTCTTGTACTGATCTTCTGCTTAACCTACGTTTGAACTTGAACTTGAACTTTATTGCCATATGTAACCGGTACTGGTACAATGGAATTCTTACTTACAGAAAGTCTCTCGATTGTAAAACAAGTGTAAAAAACAAGACAAAGTGCAAACAGTGCATCAAGACAATGTACAAACAAACAATAGATAATGTGCAAGTAAACATGTAGACAGTTTGAATGTAAACAATACAGACATGTAAACAATGACTGGAGATGTGCAATAGATAAGAAATCATAAAGAGGTAGATGGTAATGGTGTAGGTGTGGTCCGAGGGGGATGGCTAAATGTGTTCGCCAGTCTCACTGCTTGTGGATAGAAGCTATTGAAGAATCTAGTGGTAAGTGTCCGTATGCTCTTATATCTCTTGCCTGAGGGCAGTGGGGTGAAGAGCTCATGCCCGGAGTGGTGACTGTCCTCTGTGATGGCCAGAATTCTACCACGGTAGCGGTCCTCATAGAGCTGTTTAATCTCAGTGAGACCGCAGCCGATGATCTTCTGGGCCATATTGACCATTCTCTGCAGTGCCTTTCTTTCTCGCAAAGAGGTGTTGCCATACCACACGGTTATCCCGTTGGTGAGGACGCTCTCGATGGTGCAGCGGTAGAAGTTCACCAACACATGTATTGGCATCCCCCAATACACCTCAAGAAATAAAGGCGCTGCTGAGCCTTCTTCATGATAGAGTCAGTGTTCACAGTCCAGGTTAGATCTTTAGAGATGTGAATTCCCAAAAACCTAAAGCTGGTGACTGTTTCCACTTCCATTCCATCAATACTGAGTGGGCTGTGAGTGTATGGCCTGTGTCTCCAAAAGTCCACTATTAGCTCTTTCGTTTTCTTTATGTTCAAGGGCATGCACTCTATCATGGGCATGCAAACATGCATTTGGGTGCTAGTTTAGTGATTGAAGGCTGAGGTTGCCTTTACCTCCCTGGCTGAAGGTTTCTAGTGACATTCTAACTATTGCGCAACTCTGTGGCCCTGTAACTCTGTTACTGACCAGAAAAACAACTGGAAAACAGTGCTACTGAAATCAGATCTACCACTGACTAATGTAGTGTAGAATGATTTGCTTATGGAACAAAAGCATGGAAAATGAAGGTGGATTTAAGAAAAGAAACATACAGTATATAGTACATCAACACATTTATTGTAAACATCTTGGGAATTGTCTCCTCATAATTGGTGTTTACAAAGACAGTCCAATTTTCCCCAGACATATTAAACAATGAAATGCATGTAAGGTAGACTGGCCTGCTCCACAAACGTGCTCAGAGAAGTTAGCAGTCGGAGAAGTAGCAGCAGAACAGAAGGAATTATTTAGAGGAGTAAAATATTTATCTAGGATCTCTCATCGCACCGCATGCCCTGCCACACTGCATTCTGTGCCAGATCAAGACAGGATCTTCCCAGAATATTAAGACCGGATAATTCATTCTGGATCTTAGGAATTACCCATCGATTTAATGGGATGCAAGAAAAGAGCCATGTCTAGTCTACCAGCACAATCTCTGAAACCATTGCAATACAAAACCTAAGGCGTTCATCGTAGCCATGTGTGAAACTGCAATGCTACCTGGACGAGGGCAGCCCATGTCACCAGACTCAAGTTAAAATGAGCATCCTGAGAAAGAAACTGAATTTCATTCAAATTTTGTCAAACATTTCTGTGCTGTTAATATCACCCCTTGTGCCATGGTCTCTATAATAAAAAAATAATCCATCACTAGGTTTTACAGTGTTTGAGTCCACTCCATTTTCTGCTTGGTGCACACAAAATTTCTGTGTGTTCACATTAATAATGCCAACCCAGGGCTGACTACCATGGTAAGGTTTTTTCACTAGCTTCGTTTTTAGGACCTTAAACCATCCTCTTTTGCTTCATGTGTCACGATAAGTATTGGAAAAGTAAGTGCAATACAGTAGCTGGAATTCAGAGAATTTAGGATTTAAGAAAGTACTAGGGTTTAAATTTATTTCCAGACATTGATGTGTTGAGTATTCAGCTTAGCTAGACATCACACATTCTCTTTCAATGACAATTAATTTGAATATGGGTCTTCAAAAATTCTTCTGTTTCGTGATTCAGATGGACACGCTGACCAATTTAATCAGATAGTCATGGTACGAGTGGAAGACTGGAACTGAATCACTTCAGTCTATTAATAGAGAACACTTAAGCTCCTTCTTAGTGGTGTTTAAGTTAACTGGGATCAGTGGGCCAGAAAAAGGTGAAAAGCTTTCAGAAAGTGAAGAGCCATTTGGGATCCCAAAACGCAGCTTGGCAGTGTGTTCTGCCAGTTCAAGTCATTTTAAATCTACACAAGTCTTACACCAGAAAAATAACCTCAGCTCTTAAACACACAGGCCCCATCATGCATTTACTTTACTTTTCACAGTGGTACAGTAGTTTCTGAAAGGAACTCCAAAAAAACATGAACACTCCCGTAAACCACTTTTCTTTAGAAAATACAGAGCGGCTATTTGGTTAAATAATAGTGAAAGAAAAAAGAATTGTACTCATGCACTTATGTTGAAAATTGCTTTAGAAAGAAAATGTTTACCACAAAATTTTTTGAAATACCCCTTTGCATTTCAGAATGTTAAGTCTCTGTTTCATTAAATTCAGTGTAAGTGGTGCACAAAAACAGCCTCACAGTCTTTTGCGTATATGGGTCTGTGTGTGCACAATTTAATGAACGTGTTTCCAAATCACAAGCGTGCATTGCGCTCCCACTGCTTTTCAAAAGCACTCAGGATGATCCTGATTCTTGAGTCACGCTTCAGTTAACCAGCATCATGACAGGAGAAAACACACTGATATTCAGGGATTCATGGAGTTCACGTCTCTCCAGGGATATCTCCGGAGAACAGAGACATGCAAAATCAAAGAAATCAGTACCACCTCCTCTCACTGGTTCACTCCTTTATATGCTTAATGACGTCTTACTTAAGCACAGAGGCTTCACTTGTCTTCTCAAAGAAGATGTAATTGGTAGCCTGATTTATTGAGTGACATACAGTACGTGTACAGAGGTTCAACCCTGCTTTTTTATAGTGAAAAGATTGGACTCTCCATTACTGAACCTTTCTCACACAAGGACATTCTGCTGTTGAAATAAGACAATGACTTTCAGAGGTTTTTGCTCCTTCGCAAAACTTTATTTAATCTTCTGGCAAAGCCCTGTCATAATTATTGAACAGCATCTGAAAGTCTCTTTCAACGACATCTAGGCAAAAGGAAAGGACTTCAATTTCTCTTACAGACAGCCACCCTGCTGCTTGCTACTGTAGATTTGAAAGAGTAAATGCAATTCCTTTAAAAAAACTGGGCATACGTTTGTTATGGAGCAAGACCCTGATGCCAAAATCTATTCATACTGAATCAACTAAATGCGGAAAAGGTGAGGGGCCACCCGTTTGAACATCATTATTGTCTGTTGGTTCCTGCCCTTGGGAGTTCAATTTTACAAAACAGTGAGCAAATTAAGCTCTCCTTTGCAAAAAGAGCTTAGGCTTGCCTGTCTAATGGCAATATTGACTTTCTGGATAATTTAGTCAGTGTGTACCTGTTATTTTATTCATACAAGGTACTAACGTACAGTATCATAGTAATTTTGTGCAAAATCTGCACAGGAACTGCAGAATGAACCCCAGTGATAACACCTTTTTAAGTGAGCTGGTGTTACTGGTTGTTGTTACACCGCTCAGAAAGCACAACCAATACTTAAGTTGCATTTCTGCTCTGCTTATCCTTTTACTGAATGTCACGCACTAAAAAGATTGTCCTACCTGTAGATGTACAGTGTTCAGCATATTTCAAAACTCCCTGAGATAAATGACTCTTCCTGTCGATTTTGTCTGACAAAGTGGAAATAGAAGCAAAGATGAAAGCCACAGCTGCTGTGATTTGTAAGACGGCTGACCGAAGTGCAGACACTGGAAATAAAATTTGATTTAGTATTTGCCAGTATCCAAAATGTTAAATACAACTTTGAATTTCACAGTGGAGGAGGCACAGTGGAGCGCTGTCTGTAACTTTGCTGCCTTGTAGCACAGGGGCCCTGGGTTAGATTCCGGGGGTGCTGTCTGTGTGGAGTTTGCATGTTCTCCCTGTGTTTGCGTGGGCTTCTTCTTGGGAGCTCCGATTTCCTCCTACAGGCCAAAGCCATGCAGGCAGACTAATTGGAATGGCATGTATACACCCCAGGGAAAAGTGTTCGAAAAGTGACATTTAAAAACGGTGGACGGCTCGGATTGGTTAACTATGGTAATTCCAATAAGAAAACAAAGTGAGAGCAATTTCAGCATTTTTAAAAGAATGGAAGCATCCTATGTAGAAAGTTAACAGAAGTCTGTTTTAACATATACAGTACATGGAATGCAATGTCCCCCCCTTTCAGCAGACCATGAGAGTGCATTCAACAGCAACACTTAAAAACATCCTGGACTAGCAGAGAGAACTTACAGCACAAATAGTCTTCAAAGTTTTAAGCTCAGAAGAGATCTAATTGAGCAGTGTGGGCAGATTTTGAAAATTGCTCCTTAAGTGCACTTGTCAATAAAGCATTTTGGGTAATATATAATTTTTTTATAAAATAATTGAAAAATAAATCATTCAAAAGTTGATTTTTTCCTCCATCAAATGACTAATTGAATAAAACAATGAATCCATTCAGTTAGATACATTGACTTTTCTATGACGTGAAACATTTTAGATCCGAGTCTGCCAGATCCTCACTGATGCTTATGTATTTGCACGCTGTGCCTGTGAGGATGGCAGGATGAAGAGTAGTGGAGGAGAAATTGCCTTTAGCTCTTCACTAAGTAATCTCTCACCCCTCCGATCACCGACTCTGTGAGCAATGAAGATACTTACTTCCCTCCTTATTGATGCAACACTCTTACATTGCTTGTTGAACAACGGCAGCATTTTGAGATAAATATTTTATTTGCAACTTACTCTCATCATTATTTGTATGCCCCCCCCCACACACACACACACACATACTGGGGAGGAATACCATATGTATTAGTTTTTGTGCCAGAGGCAGCACACGGTGAATGAAGCCTGTGTCATCTGGAGGAAAGAATGGCCTGTGATTACAAATGCAGGTCTCTCTTGGTCTACAACTCATTGAAGAAACAGCATCTTCAGCTGATACAATTCTTATCAAATTATTTACAACTTGGTATGTTTTGTTGTCCTGATGTTACCAAAAACTACGTGCTTCTTGCTGTTATTCTGGAATGTTTCTTTTTTTTTTACCTGTTACTGGGGGCTTAAATATCAAAGGTCATTATTTCATCTTTTGTCAAATTCACCACGTAGATCTTCCACAGACTAGAGAAAACAAATAAGTTTAATTACATAATTCTGCCAAATATTAAGAGTGAATATCAAACTGCATTGGCACGTACAAAACGTTTAACACCACATGGTATCCACCTTGTAAATAAAACACAAGATCACCTGCCTTGTTGTTGAGACTGCTTGCTAATTATATAATAGTCAGTTCAAAGCACCTGCATTGAGACAACTACAATGTGCCAAAAACCTGCCCAATAGGCACAATTGAAAAATAACCTTTCCAGCAGCTGTGCAATCTTCCAGACTATCCAGAACTTAAAAAGCCCTATTATCCCAACTTAAAACACACACACACAAAAGTTGAAGATGAAGAGATGGTTTTAAATAAATTCTTGCAGTGTTGCATCTTTAAAAGAAATAAGACAGATGTAAATAGCCACCTGCTGGCTGTGCCTCATAATTGCAGACAGTTTCAGTGTGCGAACCCCATGCTGTGCACCTCTGCCTGCCTTCTGTCTGTTCCTGGGATTACAGCCTGCAATTTGCACACAGAGAAAGACTCCACCTGGATAAAAATAAAACATAAGCTTCCGTTTCTGGAACTGGCATTCATGGAAATGTCAGATAAATTCTCCAAAGGCTCTTCAGGCCATTAAATTAAGCATGACATGCAGAAATGGAGTTGCAATGAAATGCATTATTCTGAAGTGGAGCGTTCATTCGTAGAGCGTTTGTCTTGTTTTTGTTTTCTAGGAGAAGGAAGTGGAGGGGTCATTCAAAATTCCTCTGCTGGCTCCAGGTGCGCTGAGTGACTTGTTTAGTGGATAGCAAGGATGAAAAGCTTTAAATAAAATTCTCAGTAGTGGCACAAGGCTCCTCTACAAGGTTCACAACATCTGTCAGTCAGGCAAAGGCAATGCTCCCTGTGACAACCCCAGCAGCAGAAATCCGTTTGTGTGTTCCACTGCTGTAAGGCTTTATTGAATCTTTTTTATAGTTGCAGTGTACTTGGACATTTCAAAGTAGAGGTGGGAGAAGAGGGTGTGAAGTTTGATAAAAAATAACAGCTGTAATCGCTACGTGTCACATCTTAACGATGATCTCTGAAAACTCTCTTCTTGCAGTTCTCAGTAGCAGCACTAAAATAACTCAAAACATTTGGATATTCTGATAATAGTTGTTCACAATTAAAGGGACATTTCATTCCTGTCTTAATACAGACACCAGGACATTTGTTTAGACTAACACGGCTCTTAAAAATACCATTAAAACACATGAATTAAATCTTATCATGGTACCAACTGGGAACTTCCACTTTCACCATTATCTGACACAGTAAAAAAACCTTCTGTTCCAAATCTATCAAAACTATTACAGTATATTATAGCTCACCTTTCCTTTCCAGTCTCAGTTTTTGACCTTCTCATGTATCGAGTCCCGTATCTAGTGATGAAAGACTTTGCACAACAGTTGACCATTCAGCAGAATGGGGAACCACAGATTAAAACACAGTCTTATGAAAATTAAGAGATTGGCCTGTAAGAAGACTGACACAGAAAAAAACCCTGTTAATCCATGCACAGCTGTGGAGTGGGGAAAAATATTTTTTAAAGCCCAGTCTAGAGGTCATGGTGTGGTGGGCTAGGACTTTTCCTTCCATGAATGTTGCTAACCAAAGTGGGTTTATGACAGAATGGTTCAGTCCTTCCTAATGCCAAATGTAAAGTGCTTTTACAGGCATTCATTTCCTCTATCAACAAATTACCCAATCCATTGTACTGCACAGCTTGCCCAAATACACTGCGGTGTTTCTCTTATTAAACAATCATACCTTGCTCTACAACAGTTTCAAAAAGAGGAATCTAGCCTCTGACACTATGTTTTCTGAGAGTCTTTCAATTTCAGGCAGTTTAAGATCTATAGAGTTGCTATTGCTCCAGAAACCCTTCAAGGGACTGATTAAAACATTTTCCTTAGCTGTGAATTTTTTACTTCTTAACTAAACCTAAAAGGACACCTGGACCTTATAAGTGCTGGTGTTTGAGCCCTATGATTTAGAAGAAACTGAGCAAACACCCTAAGAGTACTTGAAAAGGAGAAATCATTTGACCCATAAAAATGGTGGCTGGTAGCTAATGTAGGAGCTCTAATCTTCTCTCTTCAAGAATAAAAGGCTTTTGTTCATTCAACCTGTCTCGGTAGGGCCTTCCTTTGAGCTTAGTATCCGTGTATCCTGGTTACTGTTTAAACTGATTCTATAACAGCAATATCTTTTTTTGGAATGTGTACTGTACATAGTCGTTCACAAGACCCTTAATGAGGTCTTACCACTGTATAATAGTGCACATTATCTATATATCTTAAAAGCCTCCTTTCTTATCAGTTTTCCACCTTGATTGCTGGATAAGAGTTTAGAAAGAGTGGAGAAATAAAAACATTAAAGAGAAGAATTCTGCAAAATGAAAATCACAGGTGCGTGGGGATTAACACCAAAGCACGCCCATAAGACGCAGTGTTAGAATTTAATGCTTCCTAACAAAGCTATCTGCAAATTCAGACTGGATTACCTCCAGTGCAGAAATGACCAGTATTATCACAGAATTACCGTCAGTAATGCTCAGTGGGATCAGAGTTT
Source organism: Lepisosteus oculatus (assembly GCF_040954835.1). Lineage (NCBI taxonomy): Eukaryota > Metazoa > Chordata > Actinopteri > Semionotiformes > Lepisosteidae > Lepisosteus > Lepisosteus oculatus. The sequence continues at coordinate 5,735,907 of NC_090718.1, read as the reverse complement.
GTGTTAATCAAAGACTTTAATCTCAGATTATTCAGATGGAACTGCAGAAAGTAAAATGATGAAATGGGCAAAATTTCAAGAAAAATATTGAATTTAGAGGATGGGCAGGAAAAAAACAGTCATGAAGTGTAAACATCTCACAATGATACATCCTGAGTATCGCTTTGTCAGAGCCGGACTTTGGAATTCATCACATGGGGGGGAATATACAGTAGTTTGGATTCCAGCACCTAACCTACTGAATAAAAAGACACGTCAAAATGTTTCTTCAGGCAAGCTTTGTAACAGAATCTGGGGAACACCAGCAAACCTGCAGGTCAGCACCGTTTTTTCTCGGATGGGAAGACCTACAGTATCTCATGGGCTAGTTAACTACAATCTACCTTCGGTCGTGCGAGATAAACGTGAAGAAGATCTAAAGCACAGAAAAGGTGGCCAAAGGATCTGCGTCTCAATAGCACAATGTGCTGGATGTGCTGGATATTGATTACAATCATGTGGATTAGTGTCCTGGGGGATTTTGAGATTGTAAGGTAACAAACGTGCTGACTAGACATCAAACATGCTGTGCTTGCTGAATGCTGTATCTTGTACAAGGTTTATATTTAAACTCCACTGCTTCCATTCCCAGACTATAATAATAACAGTGTCAGTCAGCAAAGTTTGAGGAATTGAAGAATTTGGAGGAAGCTGCTGTTTCTGTCTCTTCCCCCCCGCAATCGCTTTGGGCAAGCGGTCAGCCGGTTTAATTGTAAATGAGAATTCCAAATTGCCAATAAACTGTACTGTCCTAATTTTATTTTGCTTTCAGACATTATGCATTCCTCCAACTCACAGAGAAGAAATCAAGGTCTGAGTTACTGTACTTGTTGACATTAGTAGCGGATTATGAAGCACATGGGAGGTGATTTCAATTTACCCCGAAAGCCTTTACAGACAATCGACCTGATGATGGTCTCAAGGGTGTTTTTTTCTTCACTCAGCAAAATCCTACGTACTACACTAGATAGTATACTGTAGATGGTTTCAGTTGTCTCTGATCAGGTTAACAGACAAGCAGTGCAAGTGAAATCAAGTTTAGTTTGTAAAATTTCCTACAGTAACATTCAGAATTGTACTGTACCTATTTTTTTATTAAGAAACCATTAACTGAAGGTTGTCACTCTGTCCAAGCATTTCTTTGAAACAAAAAAACACATCAAGGTTTTTTGCAACATTCTGTGCAAGCTTGGAGAATGGGAAAAAAACGATCTCTTGGTCAGGTGGGTTGATTTTGCTGCAACTGACCAAGAGACAGCTTTAAAAAAATCTTTGAACTTAGATAATTAGGTTAAAGTAACAACCAGGAGTGCTTCTGAGGAGCTGTGGTTACTGAGGATGTGGTAATAGAGATACATACATACTGTTGTCAAGGGTTTCTACTTATCAGAGGATGCTATGGTATATAACGGCTCCGTAATGAAACACAAGGGCAAAGTTTGTACACGCACATTTACGGTGAGAAACCACATTAGGTAATACGGTGTTCTTCCTCTGTCTGTAGGTTTTGCAGCTGGGGGCACCACATTATATTGTATTCCTCAGCTTTATGGAAGCATGCAGAGCTGACGGATGGGTCAGTTTACACGAGAAAACAAAACCTGCAAATGGAGCTGCAATCCAAGTAAGCAAAAGGACAATCTTCTCAAGCCAAAGTAGTTGGAGATGTCCTGCTAATGACTGTTTGAAGACACTAAACACTGTATGATACTGAGGGTTTGAAGTTATTTAGAAGTGAAATGCATGTATGAAATGCATCTATCATATCAACATTTAATTATCCGAAATGATAGCACAGCACTCTAAAGAGCAAGCGTGTAAAGCATAATTACGCAAGAGGAGGAGGTCTGAGTCTTGTACATCACCTTGTGACCTTCTAACAAGTCAGTACAGCTACAATTTTTACCCAGTGGGCTAGCTGGACTGCTCGTAGCCCTCCTTACTGTATGTAAAAAGACAATCGTCCCTTCTGCAGTGTCCAAACTAGGGAGCAGTGAAACAAATGAAGATGAAAATTGAGAAGACATTTTGCGGAGGATAAAAATGAGCTAAAGAAAGAAACGTTATCATAAATGACATTGGTGACAATATTTATAACATTTATAACATTTTTCTCAAAGAGGAGATTATGCCAAGGGATAGATGTTGATTATAATGAGGATCCAAATATGATTTTCAGGACCTAAGTGGCTTTAAGAAGATAAGAACATGAGAACATTTGGCCCATCTAGCCCCTTCGATACAGTAATCCAGTCCTTAATGGATGCCAGGATCTCAACTAGTCATTTCTTGAAAGAAACCAGGGCACCAGCTTCACAACATGGTTTGGTAACTTTTCCCACACGCCCACAAGCCTGCACCCACTCCCCCAGGTAAAGAAGTGCCTCCTGTACTCACTATGAAACACGCTTCCTCTGAGTTTCCATTTGTGTCTTCTGCTTCATGTTTTGCAATCCATGCATAAGAAATCCTCTGGGTTAAATTTGTCAGTGCCTTTAAGGATTCTGAATATGTAGGGAACAATGCTGTACACAATATTCCTAATGAGACCTTACTAGTGCATTGCACAATTTTAAAATAATGGCAAAATTGAAAGCAATTTTAAATTTTTGCCATTACAGTAACCTAGCATTTACTCTGATTTTATAACTGCTTCCCCACATTGTCAACATAAACACCTACTGTACATCATTTTGTACCCTGTAAGTAATGTGTAACTTTGTATCAGTTTGCCTCTTCTTCTGTTTAGTATATATTAAAATTATATTATAATTGTGCATAGCGAGCAGGTTTTTAAAATACTTTAAAAGTTGCTTGTAAATTTTCCTAACTGCCTAATGAAGTTCATATGAGTCATAGGTTTGTGCTTTGAAAATTAATCATCACTTATCATCCCCCCTCTGTACAGAGTGTCTGAAGATCGAAATTCAAAAATGATTCAGTCCATGGCTTTACAAATACCATTAAATTCAATATATATGCAGTGCTTTGTGATTAGCAACTTTACATACTCTTGGCACGCTGAAATTACATAAGGTATTTTAAATACTTTTTAAAAATGCTTCAAAATATAAAGCCTTCTAAGATAAAAAATTCCAATCACTAAAACAAATGGAAATACTGCAAATCCTCGTTAATCCTCATGCAAAATTCATTGTGTTATAACCTAGTCATTGGCAGATGTTCTCTTGTAAAACATTGCCTAATCACTGCTATAAATTCTGCTCCTTCAGCAATATTGAGTTAAACCTGGCTTAATTTTCCTAAAAACTTTGGCTCAATGTTTCTAACAAATGTAGGGGATAATGTATCCAAACCTGCCATATCGAAGGGCTTTATTTTTAAATAAGTTATCACAGATCTGTGAAAGAAATGGACATTCTGACAGTGACAGTGAAAGCTTACTGTACTTACATGTAGAATTTAAAGATCCAATTTTTAGAAATGCATAATGCTTTATTGACCCGCTTATCAGCATGCCATAACTTAATAATTGCCCAATAACAGAAGTAGATATGCATTAGACATCAATTATCAACTAATAAGGTGTGAAATTCAAATTCCAAACCGCTCATCCATTCTGTTTGACTGGACTTTGAAGACCGCAATAAACTGCCTTCAGCATTAGAAGATGCCTAGTAAAATGATTTTTTTCTCTGGTTTGAGGAGTGATGAGCATCCTTTCAGGAATTGCTTCTTTCGATCTTTGAATGAGATCCTAATCCAAGGTCCAGACTACCTGATCATTAAAGATCCCACAGAACCTTTCAGAAGAGTCAAGGTGTTCCCTCACTGTCCTGGCTATAGTTAACCCTGGGCCTCACACGTACTGCCTGTCCGAAGATATTTTTTTATTTCTCCTTCCATTATTAATTTTCATATGGTGGAAATGACAACACCACTTCTGTAAAGCCTCTGATTCTACAAAGTGATGTTTATCTTTGTGCAGTGGGTCTGAGAATGTCCTGATGTCCTTAACATGTTTTCTCTGGGACTCTCAGATAGTTTAAGCAGAAAAACCGTGATCCAGCAGTAGTGCGAGGCTGATTCGGGTCACTAACAGATTGTGATGGCTTGCAGTTGGCCGAGCAGTGCTTGGTGTGGGTGGTAGGGCTAGGATTAATCAGCGAGGTCCTGGTATCCAGAAACACAGCAACCGCTGGGACCTGCTACGTACAGTATGTGCCTGAAGTCTATCAGTGACATCATTGAGAGATGCACTGCTGCTTTAAGACGTATTGACTCTCCGGTTGTACGCTGGGGAATGTCAGCACATCCAATGGCCGCATGTCATTCTTTCCCAATCTCTGAAATTGCACCACATCCCATTCCAGTCCCATTCCAGTCCTAAAGCATCTAGCATTTCTGGATTGGGTGGGTACACAGTTAAAAACATTATGGGCCATTCTGCATTGAAAACACCACTGCTTTGCATCTTTGCACATACTATAGTGTATACTGTATATCCCAGATAAAAAAGATCAAAGATAGTGTGATAATAATGGTTCTAGTAAGACTGTGCCAAATACAGATGTTTAATTCCAACGAAGGTAGACTATCAGATTGTCCAGGCTGTTAAACCTAGACTTTCCTGCACACAAAGCTTTGATATCATAGCAAGAAAGGGAACATACACCAACAACTTTGCTAATTAAACAGTTTCAATGTTGCAATCAGCGCAACATTCAGTTTTTGCAAGTATTTCTGACTTAATTATCTGTTCCTCTGCTACTGACATTGCAAATGACAAATGCTTCATGAATGAAGTGTCCCCCCAACCAACGCATAAAGAAAAAAGAGCATTCCTGGCCTTGGCCAACTTACTCACTTAAGCAGTTGTGTAACCTGGTGATGTGTAATGTAGGATTTATTTTGTAGCTCCACTGCTCTTCCTTTAAAGTAGTATTTTAATGAAGTGCGCTCTATTTTCAACTCAAAGCCAGTCCTTTTCGTTTTCCTCCCACTGACATGCCCTGTGAGCAGCAGCTGATTTCTCTTTACTCAAACTGTACATTCTGAGCTGTATTTCTGGAGGGAAGTGTAATCAGTAGTTTTAGATTTCTATTCCTGACTTGAAAGGCACTATATGGCTCTTTCAATGTCTTCAGTGCTGATTCCCAACCACAGAGCTTTTTAGGGAAGACCCGGATTTTACTTTTTCCCTCTGCACGTCCATGGGGCATAGGGCTGAGAGAAGAAGCCACATGGCACCAGGAGATTGTGCATTAAGAAGACTGATTTAGCAGGCAGATTTAGAAAACACAAAGAGACAATTCTGCCTATTTCTGCCAGTGGGGGGGAGAGTATATTTGAGAACACACAGTAGGCTGTGGTAATTCATAGTGGCTGGAAGGGAATGAAATGTATTTATACATATACAGTTGTTTTTTTATGTTCTGCAGAAAATCTCCAACTTTTCTAATATAGTTACACTAGAGCAGTTAATGACAGAAGCCGTTCTGAAATCCACAGAGCTGAGGACTTGGAGAGACAGGCAGGCTTGGAGGGGGCATGAGCAAACAATTAAACACTGTCCAGATGCGACATTCCTCAAAGCCAATCTCCCTTTTCCCCATAACCTAATTTTGCCCTTTGCGATAATGCTCATAAGAAAAAACAATTACCTGCAAATGTGTGTGTGCAGGTCTTGGTGAATACAAGTGCTCGCTGAGCCCTGCTACCATGTACAGTATTTAACACCTTGAGCTTAGACTGATGTGTGGTACACTCTGTGCCTACCTACTCTACTGATTCAAAAGATAACAATCCACAAGCAAACATCAGTTTTCATGGAAATGGACCAAGTTAGCAAAAATGTTTGAAAGGTTTAGCTGACATGCATTTAGGATAGAAGATGGGAGGCACTGAGGTCTGGGTATGTAGTTAAGTGACGTTATGTTTCAGAAGCTTTCCTTAGAGACCTCCATACAGAGTGGCTAATGATCAGTTAGAAAAGCAAAACTGTCCAGATGGACAGTTCTTGATCATAAACGTTCTTGTTTGTTAAAGAGTTTGCTTTCCTTCTAACAAGCGGGGAAACACATCATTCAGATTGTTACAGTGCATTAGAGAACCGGAGTAAAAAAACAACAACAACAACAACAAAACCACTAGTTCAAAAACCAATTGCTTCACTAACTGCTGAAATCATGCTTTCCATTACCAGACAAAGTGCAGGCACAGAATGAGTGATGATTTCAGCTCCCAAATCAGTTACCAGGCAGCAGCCTAGACATCCTGTATCAGCCATAAACAAATGTCTGCATCGCAGTCATGAATATTCAGATAAAAACAAACAAACCGGAGAGTATGATGTTGGGACAATATCTTTGAGCTTTGAAATGAAATGGAGGCATCAGGACGCCCTCTGACAAGGGCGATTCTGTGTGTATTACTGGGAGAACAAAGAGATGCGAGAGCTGTACTGAGGGGAAGCAGGTAGAGAATGCAGTTCTGATCAGCACCTGGTTTGAGGAGAAGACTGCATCACACCTGCTGGAAAACTGCAGGCCTGGCCTCTTTCTCTCGAGCTAATCTTGTAGCAGACAAAGGGAAGTAAAGTCATATTCTGAAATGAAAAGATGCATTCTAACATTTTCTGCATTGTAATACATTACACACGAAGACCTAAGAGATACACTGTAATATGCAGCTGCCTCTTAGTTTACGAGATTCTCATTTGACGTGCTGGCTCACTTTTGAGACTTAGGCTTTTAATTCAAATACCCTCCTGCAAAGTATGTGTGGTCACTCTGTAGTTTCAGGTACTTGTGGTTCAGATGACCTTGCACAGGCTATTTGTTTTAACAAAATTGTATGAGGATTAATTCTGCCAGAAAGCATCAGAGCGAGTTTGAGGGCATTCATTTAAAACAAGTGGATGCAGTGTAACCAAGGGCAGTGAACTGTTTCACCTGAAAATTGTTTTGCCTCAATGCAATAAATATTTTGGCCTCAGTGAATGTGTTTTAAGGGTGGGGGACAGGTAAAAAGATTATGAGCTGCTTTTGCAAAAAAGAGATTAACATCATTTTGAAGGTATAAAAGTTATGAATTTAAAACATACAAAAAGGATCGCTAATGCGTGGGTAATACATTGTTCTCATTGTCTGCAGTCATCATTGTCTACAGAAGCCACAGGCTTCCTTACTTTTTAAATTGCAGCTTCATTCATTCTAATTATTTTTTTCTTTCTGTGAAGGTCACTTTACAGCATGTTCTGGTTTTCACAGCACGAGGAAGGAAATTATCAGATATGTCTTGACATTAGGAAATACATTCGCTCACCAATGTTAGTTTATCTATTTCTGGACAGCAAATTATAGCCTGCAACTACTTTTTTTCCATAGGTTTTAAAGTTGTGTTGAGCATTCTCATTTGAGAAGCTCTCCTGTAGGGCTACACAGGCTTAAGGCCTAATTCAGGATCATGCAGACACTGCAGGGGATTAAAATATTTAAAGTACTCAAGTGTCCAGCTGGGAAAGATTCAGGTAACAGCGGCCCAGAGCAAAGCAGAGCAACTTTGAAAAAGCTATCGAATTGCAGTTAAAGCGACATACTGTACTGTATATTTTATGTATATTTCATATCCCGATGAGATTTCAAGTCTCTGTTCGCGTGTACAGCCCTCGTCAGCTTGCATCTCACTTAGAGGACTGTCCTTGAGGCTGCTGCCTGTTGACACCACTCACGGCTGTTGGAAGAGCTCCAACCGCATTCATTGCAGAAGAACAATTTGGGGGGAAAAAGGTGTTTCTCCGGCAGCCATGAGTGACAACAGATGCACAGCATGCTCAAAGACCTACACCTGTGGGTCTCCGAGCTGGGATCTTGTGAGGGAAAGCAGATGAGTTTTAAGTTTAAATATACTGCATGTCAGGATTTAAAAAGTGGAGAGGCGTTACACTCAAGGACACGCTACTGCCCAGATGCATATTTGAAAATGAGTGTTTGACAGCAGCAACACTAACGTGTAGCCTGATCTTGTCAGAGCTCAGAAGCTGATGATAGGAGAGCTCTAAGGCAAACCAGGTTGCTGCTGTTAGAGGTTTTGGTAGACCAGTAGGTGGTGCTCCACCCTTTGGACAAAAATTTCTGTGTTTTGGATGTGACATTAAACTGAGATCTTGGATCCTTCGTCACTAAGGATCCTATGACACTGTTTGCAAGAGTAGGAGTGTTTAACATGGTGTTTGGGCTAAACTCCACTTGGGGCTGACTCAATCTTGCTTTTGTCAATTTCCCCTTAAATCAATCCATGACCACACTTCCCACTTCCCCCCCTGCTCTGCTGCACAGTGGAGGTCCTGGTGCAGACTTGCTGCTATCCGTCATGCGGGTGGGGGACGCATTTTAGTGACAAATGAAGTGGGTGCCCTCGTATACTGTATGTACTATACACCGTTTAGGAAGTGTGATGAACATGCCTCATACACATTCAAGACATTATACGTGCAATGCAAAAACTTCCCCATTTAGGCAGATTAATGGTAGTAGTAACAGTACACATACAGACTCACAACCCCCGGTTTGTTTCAAAACCCAGGGATATTTAAACTGGATGGAGACAAAACTATTTCCCTAACTAAGGAAAGCAAACTGTTTCAGAATAAATAGAGAAATAAAATAGTCTACTTAGCATTTAATTGAAATCTATAAGCCCAGAATTTGCTGTTTGTTCAAAATCGTGAAAGTCAATAGATGAAGAATTTAAGTTTGTACAAAGAGGCAGCATTCTGGGTAGTCAGACATTTGTGGTCCATTCTTTTGCACTGAATCATATACGCAGCTGACATTAGTGCCTAAATTTCCGAGGGGAAAATGCTTTTAAGAAACAGCAAGTGGTCACCCCTGGCTCTCTGGTAGTTTGAGTGTTAACGTGCATATCCACAGATATACAATTACTTTCAGAGGCTGAAATACATTCAAGCTAATCAAAAGCCCCCTAACTTGATGAATAAATAAAACTTAAAAAATGAACAAAACCTGAATGTGCAATCTTGGTGAGATTCCAAGGAGGCTAAACTCAATTATATAAAAAGTAACCATTCATCACCTTTTGCAGAGGCAGGAGTTGCTAAAAGATTGTTCTCTGCACTCTCTTGGCAGTTTTCACTATTAAAATCATTTGATTCTACTCATGCTTTTGCCCTTTCATTCATTGTTAAAGCCCTCTCAGGCAAATGCCCTGGCCATTACTTTTTATGACATTCTGCAGTACAGCAAGTAATTATTCCTCAACTCCAACAGAGCAAATGACAAAATGACTTCATAATCTTTTTCTAAGGCCACGAAATTTGCACACATGAAGAATGGTGCATCAACTAAATATCTGTTGACAAGTGTTGGCATTTTCAACAGTTTAATAAAGGTGGCCATTTTCTCAGTATGGTGTTAGAGTGGGAATATATATATATGATTCAAGAAGAGATTTACAGTAATAAAAGCCATTTGCATTGATACAAAAAGATAAAAATATCTGAAGTATGTGAAGGTTTGGGAAACCTGTGTCTGATTGTCCCCTCAGATTCTTAAAAAGTATCTAGGCTATACTCTAGGTCTTGAGTGCAATTTAAAAAGCGCGTCGGAGTGTTACCATATGGTCTCAAAGATGCAAATTGTTCCTTATTTTCCATCAGGGACTAACTGCGGGCAAACAGCCCACTCCGCTGTAAATGAATTAGATGGGACGCTTGCCCACAGTTTGCATTTTTGCACTGCATACTGTATGTGGGCTTGTATCTTCTAACAATATGTGCGGGGACGTTTAACCCTCAAACACTCTGGAATGCAGAACTGTAAGTGTTTTTCAACAAGCCTTTCGATCACCCTCATCCATGTAAATATACAGACTTTGTGCTCAGTACATTATCTATCTTTTGAGGGACATTCCTCAGCTATAACCCTGAATGTTGCTGCGTCAGCCAGACGCTCTGCTGCTCTTCTGATTATAAAATTTCTCTATTTTTCTTATAATTCGCAGGCAGAATTTATCTCTGCAATGCTTGGCTAGGACATGGCTGAATAATTGAGGCCAGATGTACTGTACATTTTCAAACACCAAGTCCTGAAGTTTTCATTCCACTGAAGAAATGGGAGTAGAGAGAGAGAGAGATGGGATGGCAGGGAAAAGCCACCCTTTCCAGCCATGGCAAAGAGGGTTTGACTGGGGCAAAAGAGAACCAAGTTAATCTGATTTCTTCCAAGTGGATTATATGCAGGAACAACTTGTGTGCAGTTGGGATTGAGCTGGATTGGCATCTCTGAAGAAGATGTAATTTTTCCCCAATTTGTGGCTCTTGCTCCTGCATCAGGGCTAGTCCTGCTTTCCTGGACTATTCAGCGCTCAAATGCTCTACTGTCTATCCTTCCACAGTCCACATATTGAATTTAAAAAGGAGAAGTCACTGTCTAAAACACATGCATATGAAAATTCTCAGGCAGCGTTCATTTTGTCCTTCTTCCTATGCGTTTTCCTACTGTCGGAGCTTTCCAGATCAGTCCTTCCAATACATACAGTACTGTATTCACGCCATTGATGTGCAGATCCTCCTTTAAGAATGGATACAACACGGAAAATCGCCTAAATCTCCGCTTTTATTTGTGTGCATATGCAAGTGCATGAAACCATCAAAAAGACTCATTAACACAGCAGGTTTAACTTCACCCACTCGTCCTTCACTGCAATCCAACCCAGCCACGGCGCACAATATCTGTCATTCTGCTCCGGCTTTCAGACTGGGGTCTGTCGACTCTCTTCCATTCAGTCCTCGCCCACCATTAATCAACAAGGAGCTGCTTTTTGTTTTCCTGTCTCCCGCTGCCTTTTCCTCCCTGGACGGTGACAAACATGAGAGTGCCACTTGCTCCAGTGCTGGAGGAACAGGAGCTCGCCAATCTGCTGTGCATCTGCTTGGCAGCGGCCTGGGCTTATCATTTCTCCACAGGAATGGACTGGCACGGTACCGATTGCGTTTATTTCTTTTTTACTAAATATTATTCTTGCCTCCCACTACCCCCGCCACCTCCCTGCTTTGCCCACCCAGCTAAGATCCTGAATAAATAATTATTTTCAGCACCAGTGCGCCTTTGACCATCTTTTGGACTTTTTCCCAGAGGTTTGATTCAACAGATCCGCATTTAAAACAATTTGTTTTCTTTTTTTTTAAACAGCTATCAGTATGTTCAGATAGTTAATTCAAAAGACCAGACAAACTCCTGTGAGTGCCTACAGAGGATAGGTGAATAGAGGAAAAGGCAAAACCTATTGCGGAGCCCTGTGGATCCTCAAGGCAGGGTTCATTCTGGCTACCCTAGTGTAAAGCAGAGAGATACAGCATGTGCCTCCCTGAGACACAGGCTCAGCCCTTCAGCCCAGCACTCATACAGTACAGATGGGCGCACAGGAGCAACTGGGCTAAAGTACCTCACCCAACGATGTACACACAGCTGTGTCTGCAGTAAAAGACCCGAACCAGCAACCATTTAGTTAATGAATCCCAAGCATCACACACTTCTTTGTATCATCCCTGATTAATGGAGGACTGTAAGCTAAATTAAAGTTTCCACACTTTCCCTAAAGCTGCTATTCTGACCAACATCGCAGCAACTAAACCGCTGTGTTTAAGTTGACATATTTTTTAAATAAATTGCCTTCCTTTTTATTTATGTCTGGCATAAAATCTTTGGGGATCTCTAAGCCAGGAACCAGCAAGATATTTTTGGATTGAAAAGAGCACAAAATTGTTTTGTAAGCAAATATTCTGTATTTTGTTTTTCCTTAGTAACCATCCTGGAGCTGTGCCCCTTTTCACTGTAATTGTTCAAATGCTTTCTGAATGAAATGTCTTATCAAATCAGAACACACCTGTAGACGGGTGTATTGATTGGCCGGTTCCCTGCATGTCTCATTTCCTGTGAGATACTGCAGGTTATAAATATAAAATCTGTCCCCTGGGGTCCCAACCTGTATACAGCTGCCCAATATTATTGTGCATGCAGGAGGATAATAGCAGACAATCTGATATACCAAGACTTCAAGTAAAGCTTATCCTGTTTTAAATGGAGAGTCTTTTGAGATTGCAACACCTTTCTACTTCTGACATCATTGTCCAGAGATATCGCTATTACATAGCCCAAAGTTAAATTATCATTGCTCATTTGGTTAAGACAGACATTTCTAAAGAACTTAATCAGTTTACAGTTATCCTGAGAGCCCGGTGGTTCATATCTTGTCAATATTAAATGCTGCATATGGTCTGCGTAGGCTGGAGGTATTTTTGCTTGAGGTAACACTGATACTTCCAATTGGACATCTTCTAAGATGAGCAATCCAGCACTGCCCCCTCTCTCAAAGAAATCCTTTAGCTCCCAATCTACATAATGTTGTTTTAACAACAGACAGCAGAAAATCATTTTTCTTTTCATTTCAAACCTATTACAAGCTTGCTCTGCACTTATGAACCACTTAAGAACCACTTTACCAACATCATTCACTTTTAACTACATTGTAGTCTAACCTTGACAAGCTTGAAGCAGAGCTATTTAGAAAACCTGGAGTCAGAATGAACAAGGGAAGCAGCTGATTTGTAAAAAAACAAAATACAAATTTTAAAGCTTCTAACCACCTCTAAAAGAGTGTTTAGATTTCTTTGGGCACTTTCAATGCTTTTGTTATTTACAGATCAGGCAATATGGCCACCTCCCACTGTTTGTTGTGAATTGCAAGTTCGCTTGCAGAGGAGATTGCTTTCATCAAAATTGTTAAATAAAATAAAACATTGTTAGTTTCCACTGTGGCATATCATTGCAAAGCTGTAGAGGCCACAGGAGGAAAGAAAGGGAAAGTGCTGAACTTTAAGAAGCAAGCCGATGAACAGCACAATACCAGGGAGGTCTTACAGAGCTCCAGGCTTCCGAGGCACAGATTACATCAAAAGCCACTTGAGATACAGTAGTAAGGAAGATCTCAGCCACATGGAGGAGAACTGGTTTGTTGATCACAGCAGCAGCACTCTTAGACAACAGGCCCATAAAGGATTATGCCAAAGTGATCACGTTATGGCTTTGTCGAAGAAAATCCTACATGACAACTAGACGTCCTCTCTGGCTGCCAACGTTACCACCCTTTCCTGTATACTGACCACTAAACCAAGCCAGGACTCATGACATTATGTAAGGCTTTGGAATAACTGCGTAGGAATTATAACTCTGTTCTCTCAAATATGGATTGTACATTATATCCACTGGAAAAATAAATACGTTCTAGCAGGAACCTGAACACTAAAGCAGACAGAAAAAGACAGAAGACCTGCATCGGGGGCGATGGCTACATCTGCCGTCGTGGCATTGGATCAGACGGACGGAGGAGTAGGAGAGGGGATGCTGGGCAGCTGGACCGCCTCGATTCTCGTCCATGGGGGCTCTGTGACGTTCTCGGCACAGTGGAAGCATGAATCAAACAAGGTGGCAAGGGCTGGGAAGGCAACTGCTGTCTCAACCGGCATTAGGGAGGTAATGGTGCTGATGAGACTGCAGGCCCTGGCAGCAGAAACCTGTAAGGGAGGAGGCCAAGGCCATCGTGTTGTGGCAGCTGCTGAGCTGCTCATGCAGCTGTCCCGTGTCTCCTTTCAAAGGTTCACATGAACCGGGACTGTGCCGAGGGAAGCAAGGACAGTTCTGCGTCATGCAGGAAGCAAGATTAAAAATGTTTGCTTTCAGGATTGACATTTACTCTGTGTCTCCGATATTGTTGCAGATAGAAGTACAAGCCCTTCAAATGAGAAAACAGGTTTTTATAGTGAAAACCTCCTTTTTTTTTGCACCGTTTTGGCCAAGCATCACTCTTCTATATATTTTTCACAAACCTTGCTCAGATTAGAAAGAAAATATAAGGACTTTACAGCAATATGCTGTCTCTAGTATTTTGATTTTCTGTTGGCCCATGCAAGAGAGTTTGTAGCTGGACTTAGCATTGCTACCTCAAAAGGCCCTTAACTCAGATAAGGCATACTGAAACTCTCTCTAACACATCCTTCAGCGCTTTCAATTTTCCTGAAAAAAGTTCCTAAATATCGTCCTCACCCATCAATAATTCAGATCTAAATAAACTACTTTGTGCAGTGCTTTTCTAAGGATGGCAACATGCATGATTTATGTAGCATTTTGACAATCGTTAGCAAAAAATAAAAAGTAGAGAAGGAAAGAAAAGCCAGCAAACCTAGTGCTCAGTACAAACCACATAAGTCACTTGCCAAACCACTGGGATTGTGGAGCTGCGTGTTTGACATCTGCATGCGCTGCACTGGTTTCTGCCAGAGAGAGGCCTGATGGAGAACCGGGGGCCTTAATCTTGATCTGCTTTCTCTAAATTAGCTCTGAGAGCTCACAGGCTGTTTCTGCAGGCTCGGGGAGGAGCAGAACTAGAGCCGGATGAGCAGAAAAAGACAGGGCGGCTCAGTGTAACTTGAGACAGATGCATTTGTCTCTGAATATTTTAACCCTTAAGTCCATATGATTTTCATTACATTCCAAAGGCACTGGCTGGCAGAGAGCAAAATTTCTATGGTAAGGTAGATACACCATGTTTCTTTACACAATTTGTCTTTTTCGAATATGCTCTGAATTTCCTGCAGTAAGTGGATTCATGTAGAAAGTAGTACAGCAAATATTGCTGCATGATAAGTGATTTTGGCCGGCATACTGAGAAGACTGCATCCTGCCCTGCACCTGTTGCTTGCTGGGATAGACACTGGCTTCCCCATGACCCTGTACTGGATAAAGTGGCAGACAATGGGTGGGTGGATGGAAAATGGATTTGTAGGACTAGATTTCTATAGGACACTGAAATAAGCCCATTGTGCTCGCAGCTTATAAGCAGCAGAAGTAATTGGCATCCAGCACCCTATATTAATGGGCCCTAATGTGGGAATAATGAGGGGGATTGTTATTCGTTTGCCTGGACCACCTGTTTTCTCAAGTCTCCAGAACGAAGGGTGGGAAAGGCTGTGATCACGAGCAAAGCCACCACAGCCAAATAGACATGTTGACATCGGGGGGGGGGAATGACCCTGACTGAGGAATTAACAATTTCAGTTGAACTGCAAAAACAGCTGTAAAAATCAGAGCTGAATCATTACCCTTCTGTTGGAACAAATGAAAGATGCCCTGCAACCACGTCTTCCGTTTAATTTATTGGCCCTATGCACTCATATGCAAAACTGATTTTCATTTAAACTAATCATTTTCAGAGCAGAATGACCCATCTGAAGTAATGCATCACCTCTCCCCAGCCAATCAGATTTTAACCGCTGGTGTGATTTTGTATAATTGAGCAACTGTTTCATGGTGCGCCAAAATACAGCAGCACCAAATGCAGGGAGTCCCCTTCCTGCCCTGATTTTTCCAAATCCGCTGAATTAAATGATCGCCTGGAATTGTGAAAGGACTGTCCCAGCATGCTTCCCCGGCACTGTGGTCAGTGCTGGTGGGATGAGCTCACCAAGAGAGCAGCTCGGCCCGCAGACCAAACCCGAGTGTCCAATCAGAGGGCAGGCAGCAGTTGACCACATCGACCACCGGGAGACGCTGGGAATCACGGCCATTAAAATTCCCAGTGCAGCCCCGAAACCATTTCTGTTAGGGTGAAGCAGCGAATCAGTCAATTGCATCTATGCATCTCAATGAGCCAGGCTCAATATTAACAGTTCGGCAGCTAGGTTATGAGGAAAAATGAGTGGCATAACCACTTCTGCTGCGCCTGGGTTCCTCAGCCTATTTCTCATTAGGGACTCCACCATCGTCGTCCACAGTTGTAACAGCAGAAGCCAGCGAGAGTCAACACCCACGCTGACCGACGCACACACATCTGCACTTGCAGGGTTCCGATCTCACAACCTGAACTGCCGAGTCCTGCAGGGAAATTGTTTTCCCTGAATTATTCAGAAATTTCAGAAGAGGCATTGTTTATGTTACTCCAGAAGCAATTTGCTTTTGATACATTTTTCTATTTTTTTTTTGTTATGTTGAGCAGGCTCTGTATTAAGCAGAGGCAGGATTTCAGTTTAAGATGGGAAAATTAAATGAAATGTATATTTCTATCCGCACCAAGATGACACAATAAATGCATAGTACCTCTTTTTTTTTCCACAAGTGCCTTGCAAAAATTGTCACTATCCATCTGATGATGCCCACTTTGTTGAAATAGAAATAATATATAAGCATTGTTTTAAAATGAGTATTTTAATCCAAACCTGAATGCTCAAACTGAACACTTATGGGTGAAAGAGGTTAAATAACAGCAAAAACGAATGTACAGTATGTGGTTTGCAGAAGTGTTCACTCAACTAAGTCAATATTGGATGGAAGAACCTTCAGCTACAAGTCTTTTTGAATAGGTTTCCAACAGCTGTGAGCACTGGCAAGGAGCAATTTGTACCCATTCTTCTTTGCGAACCTGCTCAAACTCGATCATGTTGGTTGGGGATTGTTGACAGACAGCAATTTTTGCAACAGTTTTTTATTGGGTTTACGCCAGGACATTAAGTGGGCCACTCAATGACAATCATCTTCGTGAACTCTCTTCTTGTTAAGCCACTCCACCATTGCCTTTGGTTTAGGTCACTGTCCCGCTGAATTTTGATCTCAGTATTTAAGAATATTTTCCTCTAAGATGTACTTTGTCCCCCTCACTGCTGGAGCAACAGTAGGGTTGGTGTTGACTGGGTGATGTGCTGTGTTGGGTCTGTGCCTCACATAATGTTCCAATTTTGTCTCATCTGACCACATGTAAGCAGAAGCACATAAAAACAATGTGTATACAGTACATTGTGATTTTACAGAATGAGACACATTGAAAGGGGAAAGTACGTTTAAAAGGCACTGTATTTAACAAAGTTTAGTTAAGAATTTCCTCTTTACTCCGTTGCTGCTGACTACCTTTAGAACTGTTTTAAGAGTTGAAATGCAAATTACATTTCATATATTTTTTTAGAACAACAATCGAACGGTCACCGACGGGACATACTTGTATAAATGACCATTGCCTTCTATTTCCATAATGTGTCTCAAAATGATCCTATTTATGCAAAATACTAAGGCAGGTTAAGTAATCCCTACATAACACAGGCCTGTATTAACAGTAAAGGAGTAATGTCCTTTTCAAGATGGTCTCCATGGACTTTCAATTACCTCCGGTTTTCTATTCCAACTGATCTCTTAGCCACGTGCTTGAAATTGGCCCTAGTGTGAGTATGTGCTGGTCGATCACAGAGCACATTAACACAGACGCACACACATTCACACCAGGGTCAATTTTCCAAGTTAATCTTTGGACTGTGGGAGGAAAACCCCTGCAAACACAGGGAGAACATACAATCTCCACGCACATCTGTAGCGCCTCAGGAATGGAACTCAGGTTTCCAGCCCTGCAAGGCAGCAATTCTAAGCACTGCGCCACTGTACCACCCTGATTTAAAACAGAAAAACAAAAATCAACACAGGGAGGTTGAGGCTGTTATATAAGAATGACAGCAAGGTTATGTTCCAGATGAATTCACATAATCCAATCATGGAAGCCTTTTCCGGATGAGCTGTCGAGCAAGTCACTCGGTGTCTCCCAGGAAGAAATGTTCTCTCGGTTAACCTGTCCAGTGCTGCCTATGGCTTTTAAACATGCTTAAGGCCAGATCACCCATGAATGACTCTTTTAAATTAACCTTTTAACCTTTACCTATTGTATGCTAAACAATTCAGGTCCCACGGGCATCAATTGCATTTCCTCTGTATCTTTGGTTACATGGTTATTTCTCCAAGCAATACCTCAAAAGTTTGGAACCATTCAGTCAACTGAATGTCGTTATAGAGACAGGTGTCTTTCTTCTGAAATCATATCAACCAATAAATGAATTTACCAATCAAATGAGAACGTGTGGACTCCATGCACATTTTAGAGCTCACAAGGAAATGCATCAGGGCTCAACCTGATGTGTCATTGCAAAGAGGGGCAAAAGACTTAACAAACCAAGACATTACAGTAATTTCTTTTAATTTTCATGTAACAATTGTCCAAAACTTGTGTTTGACTTTGATGTTTTAGAGTGATTGGTGGAGACCAGTGCCGAAAACTCCATGTGTTTCTGTTGGGGTTTTCAACAAAACAAATTGTGCAGAAATCCAAGGGTTGGGAATCTGGAGGCATAAGGCAGCCTTTAACAGCTCATCGTTAAAGGGGGGTCCTAACAGCTGCGGCTCAACATCTGACTTGTCCACAGACCAAATGTGACAATCCATCGTGCAAACGGACAACAGAAAGAGGTTAACGAACCTGTGCCATTGTCTCTGAACACATTCTGAACATACCATCTGCCACGGAAAAAAAACAACGCGGTGCTCAGCGCCCCTGCCAAAACCAGCCGCGAAGCGCTTTGGTCTCTCGTCTCGGCTCTCAGGGGCCCCCGTCACTCGTTAGTGGCTGGCGAGGCCGTGGGAGCAGCAGAGGGGCAGGCCGGCCAGCGCTGAGCGGATCGGCTCCTCACTCCGAGACGGCAGGTCTGATTTGCCAATCAGAGGAGTCGTAAGCTTGATCTTCACACAGGCCCAAAGGGAGTCCCGGCCTTCTTATGGCGCAACAGGCCACACGGTTTTCTTTATGCAAGCTTATACTACGCTACATGAAAAATAAACACAAAGTCCCATGCAACATGCATGGAGGTGCAGTGGTTATCATTGCTGTATGGCTGTGCTGAGGCCCTGGGTTTATCTCCTGGGGGGGGCTCTGGCTTCCTCCCACAGTCCAAAGACACGCTGGTAGGCTAGGCGATCGGCTTCTGAGAAAACTGGCCCTGGTGTGAGTGTGTGCGTGTCTGTGGCTTCAGATGCCCTGCAACCCTTTATCCAACGAATTAAATCACGTGGTCAGAAAATGGATGGATCGATGACGCATGCAATGTGAGAATGCTGCGTTTTTGACTCTGCTTCTGTATTTCTGCATGTACAGTACGCGTTGGGACAAGTGAATGCTGAAGCTGAAGCCCCTCGTGACAAAACTGTTGCGGATGAGAACAAAAGCCCTTGCTTGGGGCTTTGACATGTTGATCTCGCTACTGCAAAAAAAAAATGAAGAGAAATTATCCTTGATCTCATCCAGGTCTTAACTCCAAAGTTTACTAAACACTTTTCAAATCTCTTTGACGCCCATCTGTAATTCTGGAGCTGGCAGACGACAGTGAGGCTCTCCTTCTGCTCCTGCCATGGAAAAACCCCTGCGCTGAGCAGAGCATTTCGCTTTCTTCCCTTCAAGAAATGGTGCTAAGCCTGCAATACCCCCGGCATCACCTTTAAAGCAGAGTTTCGCCTACACACATAGTGCTGTTAATACAATTGCCTGTTTTGTTAAAAAAAAGTGCAAGCTCTTGTTTCAGTTTACATCCAAACATGAAAAATTCCATTAAACGTCTGCACACAGAAAAGTATACCCCATGGGAATCTCTCTAAACACCCATTAAATCACTTCTGCTACAGCCTGCCCTGGACTAGCTAAATGTTAGAATGCCCTCCCAGTGACTAAGGCTTTAAAAAGAGAGCATAGAGAACACAGGCTCACCAACATTCACAACAAAAACAAGAAGAGGAGGAACTGAGCCAATGAAGCTTAATGATTTGCTCATCTGTAGAAGATAACATTTCTTCATCCTCGTTTATCATTTTTGATTATCAGGACCTCCCAGGGCTAACGTTATCACTGCAGTTTAGCTGCCACAGTCATCAATACATCCATAATAAGATCTACTTAAAAGAGGGATTAAATACAAAATGTAGAGGCTTTGTATATTTTTACATCAACATAATAGTTTTTTTTTTCTAAAAAGCAATTGTCTGAAAAATAAGAAATAATCATAAAAACAATGGAAGAGCCACTTAAGCATATCAGAAGAATATTCTCATTTTATATACAGAGTAATAGCTTGCAGTTCACACCAAGTGTTAATTTTGTGTCAAGTTAAACAATCACTTTAAATGTTCTAACTTTTCAATCTTAACCTCAGCTTTTACGGAACAAATTGATTTTGGCTGCATCATCTGTTAATCACAAATGAGCCCGGGAGTTTGTTCCGAGAGGAATAGAGAGACTCTCTCACAAACTCCAGTATCCTGAACCAGGAAGCAAGCACTGTGGTAGACTTGAATGAAGGATGGGGTTCTTGCTGAGACTAAGAGCAGGATGCCAGGGTGCCAGCCCACCAGAGGGGCACAGAGGAAGAGACAGTTGACAATAGCCAATCAAAATGAACCTGCAGGTGTTAGGGAAATAAGAGGAAACTGGCACCACAGAAGAAAACACGTTCACAAATCCAATCATTTTTAAAAAGATAAATTGCCTTGGATACATTTTACCTGTTACAAATTTAGAGTACAGGTTGCCAAGAACTGCAGTATATACAACTCATTAATTGAGAGAGAATTAATTACTAACAGCAATGTTGCAGCTGTTGGAGTCTACCCATTCTTTACAAAAGTGCAGGCCCCTCAAACGGAATGCCATATCCAGAGTTCGTACTGTATCTGCATGTTAAAGACTTAAGAAAGAAAAGGTCTGAAAATGTATTCTAAACAAAATGAAAAAAACACTGTGTAGAATGCACTAGAAGAGCCGGTCATTTTCTGTGAGTGTCCTGGGATGGCCTGCAGATTGGGACTCAGGGCATGTCAAAAACGATTAGGTATTACAGTGTGGGTGAAATTAGGACACTAAACTAAAGAGAAAAAAAGCCACTCTCTAGCCTCCTCTGGAACTTCTTCACTCATCTTTGTGATGGAACTAATGATGGCAGCAGAAGGAATTCTCACATTCACAGACACATTTTGTCTGCTTTCTGTATGAATAAGAATATGCTTTCATACTTATTGGGTAGTGGTTCACCATACAGCTTGACAAGGATTCAAAGCATACTGAATATGCAACTAAGGAATTCATCAGGAGAAAAAAAGTGGAAAATCTTAGACTGGTCAAGTCAGTCTACAGATGTAAACCCAGTTGAGTGTGCGTTCTATACACTGAAGAACAAAATTAAGTCAGAACACCCCAGGAATAGGCAGGATTTCAAAGTGGCTGCAGAAGAGCATGTATTTAATGAAAAGCACGATGAGATCTACAGGTCACAGACTGCATGCTGTTATTGCCTCAAAGAAATATGCAACCAAATATTTTATAATCTGTATTCTTTACTCTCTAAGCTTTACTGAAAGTCAATATCTCAATACTTTTCTAAATCACTGTGTTGAACACAGAACATGCATTTGCTCTAATATGATACAATATTTGCATGGAATTAACCAAAATAGAAGCATATTTTCCACTGCACTTGTTTTTCATATTAATCTCATGATCGCAAATGCAAATTGCTTGACTGTAAAGCAAAAACGGTAGTTTCGATTTTGCTATCTCAACGCTTTTGGAGGGCACTGAAGTTTCAGCTGTATGAAGTGGTGATACACCGTACCGAGTCCCCCTCAGATGACATTCCTAAGATGCTCAACAGGCAGAAAAGTACAAGGGCATGCATATTTATGTTTAAAATCAGGTCACTGAATTAATAAAATGTGTGTTGCCATTCCATAAATGAAAAAAAAAACAGCATTAAATATTAATTCTTTGCCAGTGCAATATGTTTTGGGTCATGTACTATAGAAAGCAGCGAGGATGAAACAGAGGCAATGGTTGTTCTACATCATTGGTTTAACCCTGCATTCTCCGGGGTCAGTTTCTGCTTTTACATAAATATTCCAAAGGGAAAGTGCCTGTGGAAGTGACGTTACAGGCAGCACAAGCAATGGCTTTCTGAGTCGGGAGGCAGCAGAGGCAGAAGTACTGCAATAGCAGAATGCAATGTGTTAGAACATGCAAACCAGACTGCCCCCTTGATGTTAGTAGTGCTGCTTGAGATCTGTGCATGTTTCACACTTTGGCCATACTTATCCTCTGCTTTTTCCACCACGCGTGTCTGTGAACCAGAGTCACATAAAGCCACGGTCGACCTTAATGGACTAGTATTGAGAGACTAACTCATAGCACTTATCTTCCCCGTGGTAAACTATAGTGCAACTGTATTGTAGTGAGAAATGAGAAAAGACTATTAAAATTAAAATAAAAGTCCATGGCAATGTTTCGGAAGTAAATCACAGTAAGTGTCAACTTACATTTGAATGGCTTTTTTTTAGCCGGTAATTATCCTTTTTTTCTTTAGGCTGACTCCAGGACACTATTCAGCTGCTATTTAGAAATCGGCTGCAGCCTTTTCATGCTCTATTGGAACCAAAGATCCCCGTTTATGACTGAATGCCAACTCAAGGACAAACGAAGCAAGTTAAAAATGGAGATGGACTAAGGAAAAGGCTGCACAATCAATGTTTCCCCCCAGTTCGTCCCTCCTCCCTACCACTCCTCCTCGTCTTCCTTGGCTGTGCTGGTTAAACTCTCACTGTCAGCCTGGCCCACAGCTTGCTTTTCAAATGGGGTCTTCACTTGTTTACCAGGAGGACAGGAGCCAGGTAACAGCACGTGCTGGATTTTCTCCAGAGGAAAAGACGGGGAAGCTGAGCTGATTCAAAACCCTTCTCAGGACTGGCTACTGTATGTTAAAAATTAACATGCTTGCCTGCAATACAGAGATCGGGGTCTGGCAGTAGAGCAGATTATTTGGCTGGCATTCAGTGTCCCTCTGCTAAAAAAGAGGCCTACGATCAGTCCCTGCTCAGTCGTCAGCATATTAGATATGGACAATAGTAGCAGAATTAATGTTGCCATAAGGGTCAAAGAGAGCCCAGTGCAGAGTATCATTGGAATTGGGGTTAAGAAGGATTTGTAAAAATATGAGGGAAAACTTGCTGTTGTGCCATCAGTACAAATAAAATATCAATAATAATCCACATAAAAATGCTCCCATTTTCCAAAGAGCTTATAGATTGGACCCCAATATATTGTAACATGGTTGTACATAGCAAACATTTCAAAAATACTTTTTTAGTACAAAAGAATGTACCTAAGGGGGTAATAAGCATGAGATTTGCAGTTACTTACTGTAAATAGACATTTGTATGCATGAAAAAATGGTGCAGCTGAACAAGACGAGAAAGGTCAGCAAAGATAGAGAGACAGAGATAAGTACAGTAGATACTGATAGCTGAACCTTCATTTCTAGACTATTCCCAAAGACGCTCCCGCCCTCTGAGATCCCCCGCGGAAGCGTGAATAAGGGGGAAAAGCGGAGCTCAGCAGCCATGTGTCAGACACACTGGGGCCGGGGCCAGAGGCTCAGGGAGTCCCTGAAGCGTGTCTAACAGGCATGATGGCTTCGCAAGGCAAAGATCGGGCGCACGGAAGCGGAAACACTTTCAGATGTCAGCTGAGATGGCAGTACGTCCAGCGGGAAGGTCGCTGCGCTGTCCCCGTGCGTGTGAGGGGGAAGGGAACCTACAGACCTTTCATCGGCTGCAGACCCTGCAACAGCTAACACTAACCATCAAGAGCAAAGCAATACAAGAGATTATTTTACTGCCGCTTGCAAGGTGACCTGATAAATAGCTTCATCCATCCATTTTCTACCTGCCTTATCCTGTACAGGATGGTGGGGGAAGCAGAGCCTGCCCCAGCAAGCAACGGGCACAAGACAGATACTCCCTGGACGGGATGCCGGTCCATACAGGGCAGAAAGACAGAAACACACACACTCATACCAGGGGCAATATCTCCAGAAGCCAATCAACTTTGGACGGTAGGAGGAGATCAGAGCTCCTGGAGGAAACCCACAAAAACAGAAGACAGACAGACATCACCCCAGGTCCAGAACTGAAGCACGGACCCCAGCACTGCAGTGTTAACCACTGTGCCACCCTGCCACCCCTTAAATAGAGTCATGAGGCATAAAATATATGTCCTTTGGATTACACCCTTAACTAAGGCACAGTCAGTAAAGCATACAGTATATATGCAATGGCAAGAAGGAAAGCTAAACTACAGTATACAAAAAAGCAGAGAAAGTTACTTACAGTAGTAAAACAGGCTATAGGAGAAGGCAGCAGAAAATAGAACTGTTTTTACTGTTTCTGAATGTAACCAAGAAGTAAGCACTTTTTTCAGAAGATCCACAAGTGCAATCTGTACAAGTGATTATAGGTATGGTGTAAGCACTTAATAATTAAATCAGTAAACAAACACTTTCCCCTTTCTTCTGGATTGGTTCCCTGCTATTTAGATTGGCCAGCTGTCAGAATCCAAGCAACAGTCTGAAAATACAATGAAGGGCATTAGAAAACAAAGCGAACATTGTCTTCTGAAACGTTTAGGTGAATACAAGGGGAATTTTTAACTGTTGCTGGTTTATAGGCCTAAACAAAATTTCCTTTGCATCTACTGTCTCTCCGTTAACCCTACTCTCTCCCCACTCCTGTCTCTCCATTAACCCCACTGTTGTACATATAATCAACTTAAGCATGTTATGAAAAAAGATATTGCTGCTCTGGAGGAGCAACTGGATGATTCCCTGGGCTTAAAGGAATGTCCTGAGCTGACAGGCTAAAACAAAAATTGCATCTTTTGAGTCTTGAACAGAGAAGACTGTGAGGAACCCCAATTTAAATATTCAGAATTGTCAAAGGCATTAGCAAAGCTAACCTGATGGACTGCTTCACAGTACCTAGAAGAAACATCAGAGCTAGGGCTCTGTACTTCAAAACCCTGCAACGCCCTGCCTGGCTTTAAAGCTGGGTAAGGCATCACTGTGGTACCCTTGAGCAAGGTTCTTTGCTCATATTGCTTCAGCAAAATGCCTAGTTGTATAAACGGGTACAACTGCAAGTCACTTCAGATGCAGGCATCAAGCAAATAGATGAATAATAATAGCAAAGGGACAAGCTAGAAGGGATAAATGCCCCCCTTTGGCCTGTAATGCCTCTTACGGTATATCTAAACCTTGCATAATAAAATAAAAATACTCGCATAATAAAATAAAAATAAGTCACCATAGCTTAGGGCATTTGGTAAGAAAACATGATCATTATTTTTTTCATTTATTTGACTGGAACAAGGCACCAATTATAACACTTGTGACCAGCTATGTGATGTATTGCACCCAGAATTATCTATATATGCGGAATTTACATTGGCAGTCCCTTGGCAGATAGGAGAAAAGGCTAAACCAAAAGGAAAGACAATACACAAACTGCAAAAAACAGCACTTACAATAAATTCAGCAGCTCGTTATTTGATTGCAGGAGTTAACACTGTTCACCCTGACCTTATCAGATGTCAGAAGCCAAGCAGTACTGGGATGGGAGAACTTGAAAGAAAAAACACTGTACGTGGTGTGTCTGGGGCCTGTAGGTGGTGAATCAAAGACAAACCCTAACACTCAAGTCAGAAGTCACACTTTTATTGACTGGAATCTGTGATGCCACAGCTACCACTCAGATGGATCCATGCTGGCCATGCACCGATGCTTTCCACTCACAAAGAACTGCAGGAAAAAAAAAAACTTGCAAAAAGTAATACTGTGTAAACATAACATTAAAAATAAATGTAAAAAAAACCCACATCAATCCATACATAGTTATTACACACCACACCTAAGTAAATTTACCGGTTCTAGAATCCACAGTTTACCACAATCTGTACATTCACTTCCCCACAATCACCCTAAACCCTGGAATTGCACAACACCCCTTCATTTGTGCACAGAAACACCAATTACACTTGCCCATAAACCAAGGCTCCTTTAACAGTGAGGCAGCAGCATTAACACCACAGCACAGTACCTCCCAGAATTATCAGCAGCAGCAAGTTAAATTATTTCACATGAACCTAAATGAGTTATATTGAATCTGACGGGGGGGGCAGGAGCCAGGCAGGGGAGGTGAGAAGGTGGGCCAGACGAGCCTATTTGTGTAATCCGGGCTAGCCGGGGCTCCACTGGGAATTCCAGAAGTGTCTGTTCTGGTCCTAATAGGGAGGTGGAGGAGCAGCTGGTGCCAGAGCTACAAGCACTGAAAGACATCTTAGAGAAGCAAAGAACCGGAGAGAACTGCAAATCTGGAATTCCCCCACTGAGGGATTTCTGGGAGCTTGTTATTGTGATCATTTTAGTTTGTTTTCTTATTTTGTACTCTGGAGCTATAACCACTTACTATTTTTACACAAGGTATCCATTCCTATTGTATATCCATGAATTGTGATTGACACTCAAAGGTTTTAACTTCTTTTTTATACGACAGTATGTAAAGCATACACTATGTGCTGGGACAGTGAAGTTGTGTACTATGAGTACTATTCAAAAGTACGGAATTTGTTTCTGGGGATTATTTTGTATAGATGTTTAGCCATGTCCAAACAATGTCATTTGTTGTGTTCAATCCCCCCATTTCATGCGAGCATAAATAGTGGGACAAATGGCGACAGGTGTTTCAAATTGTTCAGGTGTTCCACGTTGGCTTAATTGTGAAAGCACAAAAGAGCTGTGCGTGTGTATATTGGTTCCTGTTTTGGAGCTTAATTTCTGGGTCTGCCTCTTGAGTTAGTGGCAGTAAACCAACATGACGAGAGAGCTGTCTATGATGGAAACGCAAGCATGAAGATGACAGCAAAGGAAATTCCAATTAGACCCTTTGCAGAGATATGCAACGATAATCAACATTATGCCTTTAAAAAAGAAAAAACTAGAGGAGGGAGCAATCAGCAAAGGCCAGGTCATCCGAGGAAGACAACAGCAGTTGATGACAGAAAAATCTTTAGAGCTGTGAACAAACACCCTGAAATAACAGCCAAAGGGATTGCAGACAACCTCCAGAGTGCAGATGTGAAAGTATCTCAATTCACTGTGCATAAAGGAATTTGACAGGAGAATTACAAAAGTTGCACTGCATGACGCCGACCTCTCATTAGCACTAAAAACAGAAACACCAGATGAGAATCTGCCAAAAAAAAGTACAAAGAGGAATAGTTACAGATCTGGAACAAAAGTTTTTTTATAGACAGACAAGTCAAAGATCTGTGAAGATCTGTGAAGCACGGTGGAGGCAGTGTCATGGCTTGAGCACACACGACTGACTCTGTAACTGGCTCACTGATCTTTATTGATGGAGTAACGGATGTCGAGGGTAGCAGAATGAACTCTGAAGTAGCAGAAACATCTCGGCTCCCCATATTAAAACAATCTTCCAAACCCATTGGGCAGCAACTCCTTCTGTAGCAAGACACTGACCCACAGCATACAGTCCACTTCACCAAGGAGTTCACCAGGAAGAAGAAGTGGAAACGTTTGAACTGACCAAGTCAATCTCCTCATTTGAATCGGATGAAGGCGGTAATTTTAGTTGTTGAAGAAGAAACTAAATTCAAATGTGCAACAGCTGAAAGTGGTAAAGGCTTGACAAAGCATCTCAAATCAATGTGTCAAGAGTGTGGTCATGTAAATGGGTCACACACCTGAAGCAGTCATTTCTTGTAAGGGGTATATGACCAAATACCAGCGTTACAGTAGTTTAATTTAAATTAATTTGCAATACTTATGATGACCTGTAATTTTTGTCCTAACATGGTTTAACATGCGCAGAAATCCAGAAATAAAAGCAGATAAAATATTTCAATTGTACACAGCAAAAATTATTTTTATTTCACTGTCCTAAGCCTTACCGTTTTCACTGTACTGTATAATTTAAAAAGCAGTGATTACACCATTTTACTATTTCTTTCAACACTTAAATACTGTGTATGAATCTAATATCAGTATACATTTGAAATCTTAACTCAAGGCTAAACCAAGACCAGGAGATCAGCAAAATTGAAGGGTTTAATTCTTTCTCTGGACACCATGTTCAGCGAAGCACAAACTGAGCCATTAAGTGCAGCCAATGCTGGTGAGACTAGAAGCCTGCAGACAGGAAATATGCCTATTCTAGCGCAGATGCTTAACCAAAACTGTACCCGTTTTTAGATGCGTTGTACTAATTCAGTCACATATACATTTTGTGATCAATCGCCATGGAAGTTTCATTAAGTAGTAGAAATCAAATATAACTGAAGTTTTCCTTGAACTTAAACTGTTCGTCTTCCTTATCAAGTAAATGTATAAAAAGTCAGCTGTAACTCTTCTTGTTGGGATGACTACATTCTGTCTAGATTACAATTATTACTCTTTTGCATTACCCTATAAGAAACTAGATTTGTTAGTTTAGAAACCAAAACATTAAGAACAGCCATGTCAAAGGTGGATCTACTCTATCATTTGTAAATAAGCACACTGGGTGATAATTAGTTAAGTATAGTGATGGTGATGGTGATGGTGGTTCATTTTACATTCTTGCACAGGTTTAATTAGTGGAATGTGGGAATATAAAGGAATATCTCAGGATTGGTTGGAGATAGTTAACAGTTTAGAGAGGCTGATTTGAGGACTGGTGCGAAATCCTGGAGGATCTCTGAAATAAAACCTCCTGTTCAGTCCATCATTGCCAATTTAATGGGTTTTTTTATTCGCTCAAATCAGGATCCACCTTGTTTATGGGTAGGGTCAGTCAAATCTAAATCTAGCTGGGCTCATTTGCACTGAGCCTATTAAAGAAGGTGATATTGCATCCTTTTGAATCCGTGATGGCTCTGAATTCTCTTGTGGCAGAAGACCTGGTACAATTCTATAGCAGAATTCACCACTGTCTCAAGAGAACTGCTGAGTTTCTCCAAAGCTGGAGTTGCTGATGAGCAGCCATTATCAAATTCCAGCGCTGGCAGAGTTTCAATCACCACATCTAAATGGAAATATTTTAAAGCGTGAGAAAAATAACCTTAAACAAGGTTACAACATACTAAGTCTTGAATCCAGGATCTCAGTACTGTGACTGTCATTAAAAATACATTATGAATCAATAATTTTCCCTGAATAAATGTTCATGGTATCTCTATAAACCTAAAACAAAAAATGTTTCATTCAGCAGAATAAGAAAACTAGATTCTCTTGAAAAACATAAGACTAACTTTCTAGGTACAGTACGTGGTTACCATGGAAATGCACATTAAAAAAATAACTTTAAATATCAGCGCAAAACCTGTGATAACAGGCATGGTAAATCCCATAGAGTCTTCATAAAGGAAAACTGCTTGAATGGGATCCGTAAGAAGCAAATCCAAGCTCGTCACTTAGGTTAACCACAACAATTATTAAACGGCTGTTTAAAATAATGCATATACCACTTCAATATTGTTGAAGAAACTATATTACATTGAAAGTCAGCGTGGTTTAGTATGGTGCTGTTTATGTGCTTAAAATTCTTCAGAAAAGGGAAATGGATGAAGACCATTGAGATGATGGAGTAAGGAAACGTTTGCACTAAATCTGCATCTGGTCTCCAGTTTGAATTACAGTACCATCTGTATAACTCTGAGCAGCCTGATCCCTTCAAAGTCATCCAGGATTCTCACATGGAACAGAATTCAGTTAATCTGTGAAGAAGGGTAAGAAAGCCTTCAAAACGAATCTGAGATTGAGCTTTACATCTCAGCGTGGACTCAAATTGTAAAAGGCACTGTGAATCTTGCCAGAATGTACTTGCAATGGTGCTCTTGAACGTTTTTTTTAAATGCTAATTTTGACATCAGCCTTGACTTATAAATTGCCCAGTAATAAGGTCCCCTCCTCTGGCACAGATAACCAACTTCAAAAAACCGACAGAATGTGATTAGCATTTACTGCTGAGTATAGTGTTTGAGTTCCCCTTTTATTCCATTTTTTGGTCAAAATAAAGCGCTAATTGGAGCTCACTATCCAGCTGTCTTCTGCAGAATCAGGTTGGCAAATTAGGTTGGAGACGATACACCTCGAGAAAGTCACATTAATTTTTTGCTAAAATGGCCCACTTTTCATGCCTTTTCACTTGTACAATATATTCAAGCACTCTCCTTATTCTTAAATTTTAGCATTAACATATCACTGATATGTTATTTTACAGTTTATTTATAATTATTTTTACTACATACTGTACCTACCAAACTACCGAATACTTGAATCTTTAGATCTTGGTTCCCAGCGTTGATCACTGAACCCAGAAGGGGAAGAGTCAGAAAGTGCAGCTAGGCTCCTCTGACATGCCCACTATTCACGAGCTCTGCCTCAATTCAGGCCAGGCAATTCAGCTCCAATCAGAGGACTAGACCTTCCCTCCCTGATGTTACTGCAGGCTAGGGGCAGTTGCTGAGGTTTCTATTTTGCCTGAGAGCTGAAGAGAAACACCTGACTGGCTCATCCCAAACCTCCAGTTCCACCAGTAAAACTGAGCACACTGTGGGCCCCTTGCAGAATATGGTGAGCCAGAGAACACACATGACATCTGCATCTCCAAATTGAACCTGCGCGAAGGCCAACCCATCTGGTCATTTCAGGACCCCATGACACTGGAAGATTATTTTTGGGGATGTACAGTAGCTGCTACAGGTAACTTGCAAATGTCGCTTGACAATGGAAGAACTACAGTGAGCTGAAACAAATTACACCCACAGTAGTGCATGGCACTGGAAAGCATTGCAAGTGAGTAACACGGAATCAGACAAGAATGTGTATCCACTGTGCTTCCACTTGCCTTGGAAGGCGCAAGCAAACATCAGGAAATTACTGGAGGGCCTGAGGGCTGCTGTCTGAACCCAGGGGCTCTCAGCGAAAGTTGTGCATTCACTGAGCATGTGCTGGCTGTCTTTGATCAAATTTCCACCAAACATATCCAGCAAGATTCCTGTAATTCCCCCATGTAAGGAGTTTGGGCCATGAATGGGCCGCAATCTCTTGTTATCTCATCCACACCATGAGTGTTTTAGCAAAGAGCCGCGTCTCAATCCACTAACATCACTCTTATGTTCACAGTGCTGCTGTGTATGTGTTTCAGCCATAAATCTAAATTCTTCCAAATTATGGAGTGTGTTTATGTTGTGTCAGGCCTCGGAAGCAGTAACACAGAAAAGTGACCTGCATGTGTTCCAATCTCATCTGTCTTCCATGCCAGCTGAACAAACAGCAGCAAAGCAAACAATAGGCATCCAGCTGTGGTAACTGGCAGCAAGCCAGGTCTGGTGTGGGCATTCTGTGGCTCCCCAGCCTGGTCTGCTCCCTCCTGTTCCCCTGTCACACTCCTCTCCCTCCTCTGACAGCCAGGGAGGGCTTCATCACGTCAATATCTGTGACACGCCACTCGCGTTCCTTTTCATTTCCCCTGACATTTAGTGAACACATTCGCAGCTCGGAGCCGGGCACCGCCGCAAAATATCACAAAGCAAATCAGATGAAATGAGGGGCAGAGGGATTTATGATCATTTCCCCTTCTTCGGCGGTGATGTATTGTACACACATTCATTGGTAACTACTGTACTGCTGTCAAGCTGACATTGAGCGTGGCCTTCTCTTACAGTACAATGGATTGCTGTCTTGTGCTGATACCAGAGCGGATATGCTGAAAGGTGATCGTTCCTGAGTGCGGGTAAAGGGAATAAAAGGCATTAAAGCAAATTTATAAACCTTATTTATATCAAACCTTTCTGGTTGATATCATCAGCCACCACTGATGTGAACGCTAATTTCTTTTCATGCATTTAAGATCTCTTATTCTCTTATTGACTTAAGCTTAACTCCTATCCACAGGTTTCACTTAAATCTGAAAGATTTCTTCTGTGGGAAGGTGACCATTCATAAGAAATGAAGGCTGCTTACTGCGCAAGGTTGAAAAACCCGAAACAAATAGAAACTCTACTGTTTTAGCTGACCTGGAACACCCCTTACAGATATACAGTAGCAAAACCCTGAAAGAGATGCCAAAAACCATTCAAATGAGTTTATAAGGTTAGCATAAGGTTTTGTTATTGCAAAAAAAAAATCGATATTTTTAACAGTGCTCTCAGGTTACAGTCGTTCCAAAAGATACAAAGCTACATACGGAAGAAAATGATTGAACTGGATTCAGATAGATGGATGAAAGAATCGATATTTTACTTTTATTTTCCCTGCCAGCACCCAATCAATGAACCTCAATAGGTCTTAATGGGGCACAGTGTTGAGAGCTGAGTTCTATAGAGACATTTGAAATTGCCTGGCAGACACAATAGATTCACTTTAACCAGCCCTAGTCAAACATTAATACACTAATAATAGACAGGAACTCACAGTGTTTCTATCTGTTTGAAACTAATTTTTAAATAATACCAATAAAATTGCAATAGTTTTTTCTCTCTCTCTCTCTCTCCTTCTCCAAGCTCTGAGCTGCAAAGCCCCACTGTTCTATAATTATTCTGCCCTTTAAGAGAAGGAACAATGGGAGAGACTTTGTTGCTATCAATTTAATTTCTGTAGAAGTGACACTCACCAGCCTCGATACATTTTACCTCCATTTCACCTTTTCTCCGCTCTCCAAATGCGGAATCATTCTATTAAATTTGTGTTTAACAAGGCCCTGGCAGTTACACAATGGAGGTAATTCATTAGAATTACTTAAAGACCAATTTGGAATGCAGCCGTTGTTTGATTTAACATAAAAGCCTGTCTTATCTTTAGGAAGAGGCTTTATGCGAAGACTATTAGCTCACTCCCAGTGGATAAGTGCATTTACTCATATTGTTATTGTTGGTGTTTTCCCTCTTGCATTTTAATCGGACCTCTGCAACAGTGGGACAGTGCCACAGTGGGTGGGAGGGGTGAGTGTGAATCATTCAGAATTAATATTAAAGCACAGAGCCTCTGAAGGACAAAGGGTGGCTTAGCCTGTCACACAGAGTGACTGACGAGAAAAGAAGAGAACTGCAGGGAATTAGGAAACTCAAAAAATGTTATGGCATAAAAGATATCCAGTATTAACATTAATTATCCATTAGCAAGCTGTGCAGACGGTTTGATCTGATTACCTATAGGATATAATGCACAATTATAGTAGATTAAATACTTGTCTTTGGCATCAATAATCCCAAGAGAAAACATTATAAACAACTTTCTGATGCAGATTCCTTGGAGACAGTGGACAGTGTTCATTAATCGTTTCTGGAACATCTTTTGTGAAAGTATTGCAAAATCAAATCACAGATATTGAAACTGCCTATATAGACTCATTAGCATGCTGGTATAAAAGTATCAAGATAATTGCTTTTTCATGCATTGTACCCAACTGGAAGATAGTGGGAAAACTGGAAATGTTCAGTGTAGAAGTGAGGTGATACCACATGCGTATTGTAAGGACATTTGTCCAATTGTCCAATTTATTTAATAATATTGCATGATGAGGTATTTAGTGGACACTTATATGCAAAGTGACTCAAAGGCCTTCTCTGACAGCTACACAGAATAACAGATGATAAGCACTCCCCATTACTCTCTGTCACTGCCCTTGCATGTTTTCAAAAGTGGCTCAATATTTTCCCACAGAGGGGCCATTCTGTTAAACAAGCCAATGGAATTCACCATCAGGCCACAAGCTCACCATGTTATGCAACACTGAGGTGCATCAAAAGCTATTGAACACAGATTTAAGTGTGAAATCTGCATTTTTCCATTTTCACTTGGTTTTATTCCTCTTGAAAACACTAGAACACAAAAAAGAAAGCAATAACTTCCCTGGCACAACACAGCCAGGGTAGCCAGTCAGTGGCAGAGGCAAGAGGAAGCAGCCCTTATAAATAACACCGTCCATCCCTTGCCTACAGGTTTTCTTGGTTTGTATTTTATTTACATTGGATCCCGCAGTTTAACTCCTGCATTGTGCACAGTGTATGACCACACTTATTCTCACACCAGGAATGTTTTTCCTTGAACAAATTTTTCATCATCTGTGAAAATTTCTACTTCTACAAATTGTCATGAAAAAAAAATACATCAGTCTACTTCCTTGGGACCCTGATAGCTGCACCGAGCCGAGTAAATGGGGAAAAAAAAAGTTTTCTTAATGGGTCTCACAGCAAGATGCCTCTGATGCTGTAATATTTTAATTCTTTAAGGTTATACAGGTCTACCGACAAAGTAGGAAAGCAAATTAAAGGCATTTTCTCTTTATGTTTTTGAAGTTTCACTGAAAATAAGAAGACAACATGAAACACCTGGTCTTTGCATTGTTCAACAGCCTGCAGGTTCTACCACCTAAAGTGGATCAAACTGCTATAAAATAGGAGTCTTAATGAAGTTTCCCTATGACTCCTCATTAACTATAATAGCTTTTACAGCGGAATGCATTAGGTTAAAATAAGATAGGCGTGAAGACACCCATTGATTGTTCTGTGGGGTCTCTCCAGTGGGTGCGACCACAAGCGCGTTCGCATCGCCACCCTGCCCAGTCACCTGGTCCCCTCACTGAGGCGATTCAGAGGCTGCCTAATGTTCTGCTAAATTGTAATGGTTTTCAAAATCTGATTTAATGACGAATACAGTCTGGATTACTAATTACCACAATTAGTGGGTATTAAAAGGTGTCAGGAAGACAAGTGAGCATGGAAGAAGCAGAACGCCCTGGATCCAGGAAGGGTTTCTGTTGTTTGCGTTAGTGTCATTTATCATTCTGTTCTTCTCTTTTCCTTCATCACGTTGTTCAGTTATTGATAGTCGGGCAGTGGCAAGCGCTACAGGAAATGTTGTCCTGGTAAGGACAGAAAGGTCTGAGACATACTGACCTTTTTCCTTCACAAATAGCTCCAAAAATGGAATTTCCTACTAATAATTTTGTTAACCACATACTGTAGCACCTAAATAGTAAAGAAAACTGTTGCACAGAACGGCACAAACCAGTTTGCAACCAATATGTAACAGCTTGGATAAAATACATTATTAGTTATGCTTCAAAATTTGAATTAGTGGCTAATTAAATATGAAATTATAAGATTTTCATGAATCTTTACAATAAGGTGTCAGCTTAGTAATGTGCTCATTAGATACCAATTATATGCTTAATAGTTACTAAATAAATCCATTTGCACATAGTCATGATGAGTAATGAAGCACCATCTAGACAATGTTTTGCTCAATGTGCACATTTCTAAAAGAAGTTATGATGGAGCTGTGTAATTGTAATTAGACAGCAAATAAGGGTAAAGCATGCTTTAAAATGGATCTTTAAAAAGGCCCAACTGCTACGTATAATGCTAACGTGAAAAACTCAGCATTTAGTAAACTCAGACAGAAACAGTTGGTCCCTCCTGCAAACACAGGGACATACTGTAGGTAGACTTCTGTTGAACATCTTGGACTCAAACCCATGAAGGGCATGTAAAGAGGCACACCGGTGAAAGTGGCCACTTCAGCTCCATGCTGTTGTTTTGCTGTTTTTTCCCTGGTAGGTCTTTCAGACATCTCCCCAGGGCAGTGCTGGAAACCATGAAGGATATATTCCTTCTCCATAACATCCTCCCTTGCCGTTGTAAACAAATAAACTAAACAACAAAAACACTTTGCATTTACACAGCACTCTTCATCACTAATGCTGTCCCAAGGGGCTCTGCACTAATTCCCCCCGTAAATCAAAAGCAGTGGCCTTTCTCCCTGGAAAACTGCCCAAGCACTCGCCCAGAGGCTGAAAGAAAACCCCACAGTGGTAGAGAAAGCAGAGGGGAACGTTTGCAAGAATTTCTGATTTATTCCAGTGGAGCAGCATGTGGAAAAAACACCCAAAGGAAAGAATGAAAAGACTGCTCCCCACCAGAAAGCTTCGGCAATGTGGAAGAAAGATATCATGTTACAGTCACAACAAACTGACAGGTTAATGTGCTTCTGAAAAAGCACTCTCTGACAAATGGGAGAAAACATACATTTCAACAGTGGAAAGTGATTATAGACAGATCACCACTGAATCACACAAAAATAAAACACTACAGGTCTCACCCTGGGATTTCGAAGGGCTGGGGTGGAAACAGATTCTGGCTGTTCTTCACGAGAATAATACAGAACAACACTACGGCAAAGTGATTAGTAAGTGATTTACTTGACTTCAGGAAACATTTTCATTTCTCTTCTCTTCTTTCAAAAGAAGCAGGTTCAACGATTTTCCCTCTTACCCTCAATTAAATAACAGCTGGTTTGCAAACCAAAGGACAGTCCCTTAACAGTGTGCCAAAAGGTACAGTAGCAAAACAGCTTTTCTGAACGGTCTTGATTTTCTAATACTGCTGCATTATATTGGCAAACTTAAAATTTGAATCTTATTTGCAGATGTTCTGATTTGTTAATCAATACTCCAAGCCTTTTTTTCAAACCACAGCAAAAAAAAAAATCATTACCGCCTTTCCTGAATCATTTGCAAGCATTTTTTTTAACGTTTTGCAGTCTATTTACTTATTATATATGTGTACATCCCACTTAATGAAAAAGATTGTTTTATGTGTTATGATTTAATCACTGGTACAACCCTCAGAACCAAACATATTGTTGCTTTAATGAGCATGCCAATTTCACCTGCAGAAGCACTGCCACACTCCATCTGCATATTCAATGTGATTCCTGAAGACTTTACACTATATACTGTAGGACAATATGGCAGGGTTAATTAAAGCAACACTGTCGGCTGGGAATCAGTCTGTTGCCTCCTGCATCTGTTCTCAGATGGAATCAAATATGCAGCTCCTGAAAGATGCAGGAACTGCTCAACAAAGCTGTTCTGTAAGCCAGTGTCTCCGAGTCTGTCTTGAGAAGAACATCACCTAAGCAGACAGGTGCTGTCTTAAAATCTCTTGGCAGAAAGCAAGTACAGTATGAATGCTAAAGGAACCAGCCATGGACACAGCATTCAGTGGTAGTGTAAGGTTGTACAGTAGTAGGATGTAGTAGAGCCTAATGATTTTGTTTCTTCGCTTCAGTGCATTTCAACCAAGCAAAACTCTTCTCCAAACGATGCCCAATTAAAGAAAAAATGGCACAGCAGTTGTGTGCCATTCAACAATGGGTTGAATGGGGTGCTATCTGCATGGGGTGTTCTCCCCATGAGTCAACCAGACACATATAACTGCAGTCTTTCAAGAAAAGTTCTGACTAGG
Source organism: Lepisosteus oculatus (assembly GCF_040954835.1). Classification (NCBI taxonomy): domain Eukaryota; kingdom Metazoa; phylum Chordata; class Actinopteri; order Semionotiformes; family Lepisosteidae; genus Lepisosteus; species Lepisosteus oculatus. Next base: position 5,698,848 of record NC_090718.1, on the reverse strand, counting down.
AGTTACAAAACAATTAACACCACCAGGATCGTTAGTTACACAAACCTTATATATTACACAAGCCACGCTGAAATAGAGATGAACCTCCTGCAACCCCAGTGCCAGTTCAAATTCTCTAAGCCCCACTCCCAGATCCTCTGATGTGCAGGAAAACCTCCATTCAAACCAGGGGCGATCCAGGCTCTGTAACCCTGACATGACATGGTGGAACAAACAGATAAGGAGAAGACTGTGGATCCACAACAGCTAAGACAGATACAGAACAACTAATATATAGAGGAACTTATTGATTATAATTAAGCCAATATAAAATTACCCCCAGTTCAGCAGGCCAGCCCTGTTGCCCGGCAACCTTGTCCCCCATTGGGCCTGTCAAACGAGCTGCCTCACAGCCCATCTTCTCAGAAACTGTGACAAGGTCCAGATCATCTTCTAAAAACCATCACTTCGTTGATTATACCAACCTTATTAGTACAAATGTGGGGGAAAAAATGTAGTATGAATTAAAATCCTAAATGTACATTCTCATAAATGTTTGGAAATCAGAGTAACTTTTTTCTATATAATTTCAGTTAAGCGAAGTGTGTTGGTGGCACCATGTGACCCATGTAAATTGTACTGAAGAAAAAAAAGTCAATTTATTATTCAGAATCTGGTTATGAATGATTTAATAAATCCTAACTTTTAATTCAGCGGTTACTCTTAATCTTTACTTTTACACAGTATGAGGAATTATAATAGTCTTCAATCCCCTATCTTACCTTCACATTACTGGAGTTCTATGAATTAATAAGCTCATCTAGTCTCCATGAATCTCTGCTTAAGAGAATTCATCCACCTTCTCCCTTCAAATGTTTTTATTAGCACTTTTCTGCTGCAGAGCACAATCTTTCATTTTCCCCTCCTGCTGTCCAGCAAGTGACTGCGACACAGTCTTTGATAGTCAGTGCTTCTTTCATGCATTCGTTACCTGTTTTATTCATTATCTGTTCTGTTATAATGAATGTTATTATTATTTAATACATTTCCTATATTTAAGTGGTTTAGGATTGATGTCAAATCCAGCATAAAAGCTTAATGGTGCATGCTTATAAAAAATGAAAAAAACTGACTATATATGAGAAAATAAAGTCACAGTGTTCTAATCAAATAAAGATGCTACACTACGTTTCTCAAATGCAGTCAACACAGTGTAACTGAAGACAGGTCCCTTGACTGTAGACTTCATGTAATGCCTGCGTTTCAGAATCTCAAGTTGTAGATATGTATACTAATGGAAATGCTCTGCTGGAGAACACATTCAGTAAAAGGGTGATATCTGAAAGGAGAATGAAATCTTTTTAGGGTAGATTATGTTTTTCAGAGCTTTGTTCTCAATTCCACTGCAACAGAAACAGCCAGCCAAAAATAAAAAAAATGGAAGTTGTTCAGAACCCATTTTAAACTATGTCTCTCTACAAGCTCAGAATCTCCTAGATATCCCATTTTTGTGTGTTGAACAGATTCTCAATACTCAAGTAATTCCAAAAGGAATGATGAGAAAGCATGTCACAGCACTTGTTAAATCCTATATAGACTTCAAGAACAATTCAGGAAAACACAAAGGTGCAATATTACCCATAATCGATACAAACACACTGACAAGAAGGCTTGGTGTCTTGTTATCCTACTCAGTAAAGGATAAAGCAAAGGGAACCATTGGCTAAGAGCTCCTTATTAAACTCAGCTAAGCTCTTTATAGAGTTGTTGCAGCTTCTGTTTTCTGTTACACAGAGGATACATAAAGATTGTCTGTCCCTAAGACCTCAATAAGGATCTTCTTGAGTTCTCAAAAAAAAAAACATCCATTGATCTCTCCACCCTGGTCTGTTGGAATCCAGTCCTCACTAATAGGACTGTTGTTAACATATTGTACCTGTAGCAGAAATATGGAATAAACAGCACTTTCTCAAACTGAAATTTTATATTTATCCAGTGGGAAATGTGTTTTGAGTCCAACACAAAAATACAACATAACAGCATTAACAAAAATAATTATTTTACATTATTTATGAATATTGATTTATTCATGTTTACCTCTAATTAATTATTATTGCACCAGACCTGTGCCAGAGAATAAAGAACCCATGTTAAATTAAACCTCAAATTAAACTCAGTTTGTAACACCCCACTTTTACCCCTACAGTAATCCATTCAATACAAAATATTCAAGTTACCATTTATTTTGAAACTCAATAAAAGTGGATGAATTACAGGATATCAAAAACAAGGTGAACATGAAGAAAATGACAGGTTTATGGTTTAGAAATATTTTGACCAAACAGAAAGAGTTAGGCACTGACTCTATCCCTACTCTCTCTTTATACAAACTGCAAGGAATCAATAAGGTTCTTGTCCTTCATAGTATAGTGCTTTAGCATACTGTCCATCATTTTCAAAGGTAGAAATGAGAGAGCCACTGGCCTCTAATTGTTAAGCTCACTTGGTTTAGCAGTTTTGGGGATAATAACATAATTCTTCCACAGAGAGAAGATTATTTGTAAATCTGTCATCTTTTACTCTGGTCTTATTCTATTACCTTCATATCTGAACATCATTGGAAGCAGAGTTTTTGTAACAATTTTGGTATCTGTGAAAACAAAGATATATACTGTAAATGAACTGTATATTTGCTCAAGTGTGTCCTTGTGAGTGGTGAAAAAACAAGTACAGACACTGTGACATCAGTGACAGTAGCTGATCAGCTGAAGCTTGTAGCACTCTACCCGTTGTCTCATCTATACATTCTCCAAGGAAAACAAAAGGTATTTTCTGAGTAGTTGTCCCGTCTCTTTTTCCAATATGATACTGTACGGACCTTCTCTTAAAATTATCCTCCTGCGTGCCTATTCCTAAATGCTAGGAGCATTAGAAACAAATTACATGAGCTAGTAGCTACCACATTAGCAAGCAATTACAATGTTACTGGAATCACTGAAACATGGCTAACTGAAAACAATGGAGATGAATGTAGCGTCGGTGAACACACTGTTCCAGAGAGACTGGGAAGGCAGAAGGGGGGAGGATAGCAGTACATATCAGAAAGTGTATTTAGGCTCAGGAACTCACTCACATCAATACTGTCTGTTTCTATACATGTCCATTTCACAAAAAATATTTCTAAGGTATAGTATTAGGAGTATACTATACAGTATATCACCAAAAATATATGTTGATTGTACTTTAATAATTCAACATTGTTCAACATTAAGAAGTAATGTGCAAAGGAAGAAATCATTTTAATGGAAGACTTCAACTTCCCCTGCACAGATGGCTGAGAGATCCGTTACTGAACTGTATGATTTTCCAGATTAGGAGGCTTGACAAACACTGCAGAAGCAGCAAATGGAATTTTAAAAATTGAACAATATATACCCCAACATGGGGAAAAATATACACCAAGATGGGAAACATAAAGCCAGAAATATGGTTGTGGCAGAACAGAACAAGCTGTTTAGCCATGGGTGCTACTTCTTTCAAGAAACAGTTGGATGAGATTATTAGATCAATGACCTAGTAACTATCAAACAGGCTAGATGGACTCTCATTTTCAACTATTAATTGTGTTCTCTTTCAGTACTTAGCACCAGGCTGATGCTTGTAGGCAGGTACTGTACGTCAGGGAATCACAGCACACCTGCTCACAATACCACCGTGCCCTTCACAAGTTTATGTCCTCCTCAAGAGAAAATTTCACCACTCTGAATCTGTTTCCCGAAGCTGCACAAGCTATGTTCTCGTTTCATCTTATCAATTAATTTTTGAAAGAATGCTTTCTTTCCTGATATCCAGGTTTCCTCTGGAAAATCTCCAGCCCTTCAGCAGCAAAGCTGTGTGACCTAGATGACTCAGCCGAATTATCTTCTTTATAAATGTCACGCTAATCAAAAGGGATTTTTTTTTTTACTTAAGGGGCTGCTTCTTTTGAGTTCTTTATTGCTGCAGAATTATTTTATTCCACATTCCACATATCTTGAGATTTTGTTTGTGGAATCTGCATTCATGGATAGGGTAGTTATATAATAGAAAGAGAAACTTTTATGAAACATAACACATGCTTGAACAGCAGATTTTAGTTAAGCTCTTCCACAGGCTCATCTTAACAAAACATTATGGGTAAAAGTCCGATATCTGCTCTCCAAAGGAATAATTAAAATTGTCGTTAAATATTAAACATACAAAATAAATGTTGATATTACAGTACCCACAATGCTTTCCTCATTTCCATGCCCTCCTAATTGCTGTCAGTTGATGTCTTCTGCTATTTTTCTCTAGACAATACACTGTGAGTGTTAAATTTTGCAAAGCTGAACTAGAATAGATTTTCAATCATTTTCATTACCTTGAAGCAGTGCTAAGCGCAGGCTGTGAAATCGCAAATCCACCAAAGATCCACAATGCAAATGCAATTAAAAGGATCAGTTTTCTCAAACCACTTTGCTTCTGTCTGGAAACGTACAGTTGTTTTGTTTTTTCAGAAAAGAAGGGAAAGCAAAAGCAGAAAAGTGCGCCTGCGAGGTTAATACAATGGCCACAAAGCACACAAGTAAAGCTTGCTTTAGAAGCTTCCAGATTGTGTTCCACTGAAGTGCTGCAAGGTGAAGCTTCAAATCTGACCTCAAGAAATCCCAGGGAATGTTTAATTTAAGTTGCAAGAATCATTGGTACCAGACTTTGTATAACTCACTGTGTACAAATTGTGAGAGTGTTTCATTGAGAGGTTATAACAGTTAGAAACAAGAGGAGACCATCGGGCCCACCTGTCTAAACCTGAACAAATATTTATATTTGCTTTTAACACTAGAATTTTCATGACCAAAAACAACATTTTTAATCATTTTTCAAAGTATCACAAGTGGTCTCCAAGTTTATTTTTACAGCAGTGAAACAGTTTTGTAATAAACAAACATAATGACACAGCACTTTAGACAGAAACTGCTGTACATAACGGGTGAATTACTGTATATGTTTTTACCAGCAAAATCAAACCACAACACCATAGACTAGATACTGTATCACACAGGAGACACAAACCACCCTGAAGTTTTCAAGTGTGTTTCTTAACAATATACAACAAGATAATGCAAATTAATCATTTAACCACTGTTTAATTTTAGAGTTGCACCAAAGTACATCAGTAATTTATCAATTATTCAGCAAAATACAATCACAAAAGCAACATTTCGCCAAATGCATAAAACCTGTTGAGCCCTACCTTGGAAGAACACATGTGCAGAGTTCCAAACAGCTCACAATGGCTGCTGAAGGACCCCTAATTTTTCAATATTATTCAGCTGTGGGAAAAAAAGTTGATCCAATAGGTAGAATTAGTGGTCATTCAACAAATTCTGACCATTTAGGGACATAGGGGAGTTTCTTAGCTGTCTATTCATTTGCCTGTGAAACAATATTACATAACTTCTTGTCAATCTGTCATAAATACACACCAGAAGTGTGCAAACAAATGCAAGAAAAAAACAACAAAAAAACTCAATGCAATAGAAAACAACAATGCATTATATATTTTATTACTTAGTTAACATTTTGTGGAAGGCAGAGAAAATCCTAGGTGTGCCACAACTTGAGAAGCTGACCTTAAGAAAGACAATAAGATGCACGTGTGTTTTTTTCCTGTTTTTGTTCTGGCTATTTCTTTCTAATGTGTGTACTGGGTTATATGTACTGTAAAAAACTCTGAAGGTTCAGACTGGGTGTCCAAGGGGTTCCCTTGAATTCAAGACCCTAACTAGCTGGTACTGCGTATTCCTTCCGATATAATTAAAGGTATTGAAGGGTACATCCATTCCAAGAGGACACTAAACCTGGGGTTCATTTGGTGGAAGGGGAGTATATGAATTATGGCTATTTGTTAGTAAGTACTGATCTGTGACAGATCTCATTCAGCTGTTCCATGAAAGAGGTCAGGGTATCGGCCTTAAAAAATATGATAACTTGGCAGCTTGCTCCACTCTCCCACAACCCTTTGGGCAAAGATGTGCCTCCTGTTCTCACTTTGTAAATGCACTGTCACAAAGTCTTCACTTTCCTACTTGTTCGTGGCAGCCAAGTTGGAAGTGCAAAGTGGAGCCTGTCACCCCCAGCAATGAGTACATGGCAGGGTATACTTGCAGGCAGACACACAGACACGAACACAGACCATCACACCTGGGACAGTTTCCAGAGAAGACTAACCTGCCAGGATGTCCCTGGACTGCAGGAGAAAGCCATTGTGAACCCCTGGTCAGAGAGAGCTGTGAGGTAGCTGTGCCAACCACCATACCACCATGCTGCACATATAAAGATATATCAATTACATAATCCTTCATTTGCATGAATAGCAAACAAAATGGGAACAGAATCAATGGTAAAATGAATAAGGTAAAAGCTTTAAAGTCCAATTCAACATCACCTTTGGGACAGGCAGAATTACTGGCTCAAGAATGAATGTGCTTTGTATCCTGGCACATTGAATGGAAATCTTATGGCCCTGTCTTTTATTGGAACCAAACTGTGAAATTATCAGGGGTGCCCGTCTTTAAATGTATTAGCGTTACCAATGAATGGAAGGAATCATTGCACACCTTTTCCTCTGGCTGCGGACGCCTGCATTCCCTGCCTCTCTTTTTTCCCCATTGTTCCCTTTGTTCACTTCAAGAATAGCCATGTATGGCCACTGGCATGTATTATGGCTAAAAGCTCCTGATTCTTGCTTAGCAATTCTCCTCCCTAGTTATACTTGGCTATATTTGATCAAAGCAGCAGGACCAAAATGCACAGCTCACTTCAGCAGTCATCACTAACCTGCTTTAAATTTACCCCTTTAGTTCTAAACCTTAGGCCCCTCACAGGGCAAAATAAAACCGATTTCTCAGCCTCTCTTCTGTTTGACTGCTGCAACGGCTCAAAACCAGTAGGAACTTTTAGCAGTCCTTCTTCGTATACAACATCCCCTCTGTTCTCAGATGATGTTCTTTCATTCATGCTACTCCCCGCTAGAGCTCCTTCAACCTTGACAGGGATTTTAAGGATGTCCAAGTTCCCTCCAGAACGGAAAAAACAATTTTCCTCCCTCAAGACATGATCCTCGATGTGAAAATTCACACCTCCTTGCCGCAAGCGAAGACTGGCTGCATTAAGACGATTCTTGCCACTTCCTTTCTTTCTTATTCAAGACAAGCTCCTAAATATCCTCACCCTCTTAAGCCATGCAATCTCCCCTGCGCATCTTCCCTCGCGGTCCTCTGTTTTTCATCCTCTTGAGTCAGAACTCTGCACCTCAGTGTCCGTGACCCGGACACCAACCACTAGCAGAATCTGGGCTGTGGATCCTGCCTCTGGAGCATTTAAACTGCATCAGTTTGTTATATTAACTTTTGTCTCCTGAAAGGGCTCCAGCTTGGCGTCACATTGTCCATAGGCACTAGTGGGTTACAGAACAAAACAGCTATGGTACATCCCCCTATTTTTGTCAATGCCAGTATTCCAAGGGCCCCCACTTAAAATCTGTCCTCATCCACCCACTCATACCTCCATTGTTCACATTCTAAATAAAGGCACTTATTTATTCAATCTCTCTGTATTAACTTCCCAAAAGTCACACCTTCCTTCTACTTGTAAAAGATCCTTAGTAGGTACTACTCATATTCCCTGCTACTCAAAATCAGTCTCTGCACATACTGTAGTCCTTTGGGTTTGACTGAGCTATTTATAGTGCATTTGTGGGACCTGGGAATTCTAAAACAGGCATCAGTTGTACAGAAATTGCATGGCATAATTACAGTACATTGAAAATGTGAGTGTCCAGATTCACATCCAGTGACAATTGAATTTAATTACTGAAATATAATAATTACACTGATTGGAAGGGACCTCATGTGCATATGGCTCCCACATCAAATTGTAACAACCACAGTGCACCAAGCTGCCAATAACCTTTTAACCAGCTTTATATGTCTAGAAACCAGATAAACATTTTTCTCAGAAATCTGCTGCTGATAGATGGTCTAGATGTTTATGTCTGGTTAGGTCCAAAGAGATTTGTCAATTAACATATTTGCTAAAACCCTGCGCTGTCCCAGATGAAAACTTCAATGTTCAGCAGTTGACTCTTAATTAGATGCCATGTGAGCTCTTAAAAGGACACAGCTGTTCATTAAGAGGTATCGTCTGTCAATGTCCCTCCTCTGGAAATGCATTTTTTCTCAATCATCAATAAAAAAATTATCATAGCTTGCATTTGGCTTTTCTTCTAACCTTGCCTACTTCCAAGTCAACAGTGATTTTTCAACCAGATGTTCTGCTGGAATCAACCTAAAGGCAGAAGGTTGTGATGAAACACTACGTGCATTTTTACCATTCAGTTGTGAATGAGTTTCCAAAGTGACTCTTTTCCTAAAATAATTATTTCACTTTGGTTTCAACACTAATAAGTTGTGTGTACTTTAAATGAAAATATACTACAATTCAGTTATTTTCGTCTCCAAACTGGCACTCTGTCCAACTCAATTTGATGCAACCTAGCGAGCTGACGTTCATGGGGAAATAAATCACAAATATTTCTCAAAACACAGCACAAGCCAAAGACACTGTAGCTTTTCATGACACTTTCACAATTTCACAGAACTACAATCACAGAATTATGTCAGGGTGATGAAAAACATAAATTAACTACAGGCTCCTTCTCCATGCTGAAACTTTGTCAGATCCTATTAAAAAAAACATAGGACTGCGTGGATACCAAATTGCATTGCTCTCTCTCCTCATCTCCAGCATAGAGCTAAAAGGATGTGCTGGGTAAAGTTGAATGCCTGGCACAAATGTGATGTACAGCAACTGAAAAATTGCATTTTACTAGATACATTTACATTTACTAGAATGTATTTGTAAATTCTAATATACAAAGGTTGTTTTGTTTTTTTTATACAAGAAGCGAGACCCTGATTTCAGTGAAAAAAAGGCATCTTTATCATTCCTTGCTGAAGGAATCACATTACACAAGATAGAGGTCCTCTATAATATACAATATATTATCAGGGCATAAATGACAGTCACGCTAGGATAACAATAAAATACTTTTTAAATAAAAGATGTCATTGCTTGTGGTAACTTTTACATGTGGCATATCACTCCAGGGATTCACAAAAAATGTTCTGAATGATTTTGCCTTTGTTAATTAAAGTATGTCATTTGATTAAAACAATGATTTATGATGACTATAAAAGCACCTGTTGGTTTGAGAAAAGGAGACAATTCCCAACACTAATGGTTCTGGAAAAGTTCTGGAAAGAGCTACCCAGCCACGTTGCTGAAGCCGATACCCTGGGTTTCTGGAATAGATTTTCAAATCAACCACAACTAACCAAACAAGTCAGATGGGCCGAATGGCATCCTTTTATTTTAAATGTTTCTGAAATTCTAATAGGTGACAATGTTAAAATAAAATAATTCTATGCTTTGTATTTTTTTCTGTTTTGGATAAAGTGGTTAGAAAATGGATGAATGTATTTGCCTGAAGAATGAATACACCAGTCGGAAAGAGCACTTTCAGGGCTCCGAGCTGTTCTCTGAAGTCGTGTTGTGAAAGGCGCTATATAAAGATAAATTTAATTGAATAGTCACCCTTTATTTTTAAAGTTTATTATTGACAGGCAAAACACAGCAGGACTTGCAATAGTTTTGTGACTTCATCCACAAAGCATTCATTTTTAACAGAACCCCCCGTTCTGCCGAGAAAGGTTTCTTTCTGTTTTCCTTCTGTTTCTATTTGGGGACACCATTGTGTGCAGGGCTGTGCATTCACTGAATTTCTGCTGCTGTGCAGCTTTGTGAGACAAGCTCCTGCCTCTTCCCTATCGTTCTCACTTTGCCTGTGAAACAACATCCTTTCCTTTTCTTGTGTCTGCGCGTCGGGGTTCTGTCAGGTTTAAAGCCATTGTGCACCAAGTTCAGTGAAGCAAAAGGCACTCTGAGAAAGTGCAGCTTGCTTTCACAAAATATTCCATTTGCATACAAATTAAACCTAAGGTGGAGGTAAAGAAAATAAATCAATTAATGCTGACTTTTGAAAGCATGTAGAACATTTTTATCCCAATGCCCTACATGCCAAGCAAAGTTAATTTCCTAGCTCTAAACCTCCCTAGAGGAGGTTGGTTTGTGTGTTTCAGCGCAGGATCTGAACATGTTGTAGCCTCCTCTGATTAAAGATTAATTAACTGTTAAGACTTCGCCCTTTCATTATTGCAAATAGCTCTTGCATCTCTAATTAGGTTACAGGGCTTCAATCAAGAGTCTTTCTTTCCTTTTACTTTATTGTTGTGTTCATAAATAGACTGACCGTGTTTTGGGGCAGAAGAGGATTAGAGATTTAGAACCTTGCTAATTTGGTGACACGGAGATCATATCACTGCGAGGGCAGAGAAACGCTGGAAACTGTAGAAAGTAGTAATTATGAGCGTCAGTACCACTAGCAACATCCTGTTTCATAGCTGTTTCATGTTTCATGAGGGTGCATGCTTCATGCAGAGCAGAACAATAAAGACATAAACTGAAATTTTGCACACTAGATAGTTTCTAAAAAGTACTTGCAAACAATTTTATGACTCCTATGTGTTTGAAGTAGGCTAACTCACAAGGAACACAGGGTGGTCCAGAGACTTTGATCCATTAACAGATTCATTAATTTATTAGCCATTAAGTGTTCTGATGTTTTACTGCATTGAATCAATGTGAGCATCGCCAAGACACACCAATTGACTTATTGGTTTCCTGCTGCAAATATTCAGTCAATATTGAGTCTTGGGGGATAACAGGCACCAAAAGTCAGACATTTAATATTTGGATCTCACAGTGATTAAATGTAGTCCTAACATTCACCTTTCCCTAACTGGACCAAATACTCTATTAACATGAAATAACACATCCACACAAGAGTAATATAATGAAGATTCTTGCATAATCAGAATACAAGGGAAATATTATGCCTGTAATTTTACAAAGGGTGGATTGCTTGTAAGGAAACCACAATCCTCTAACTTTTTTCCCCAAAATATTATCATGTCAAAGAAGGGTTACTATTAACTGATGTTTTGTTGCAACCAAACTCCACTTTAATTACAAGCAGTTTCAGTTTACATTATTATATTTGAATCATATTAGCCTCCTAGCTGCCCATATGTCAAGCCCAAGAATCATTAATTACAATAGCAAAATCTGCCACTCATCCTTTGCAATACTACTGGAAACTGGAAATTTTAGTATTTGAGCAGGAGCAATGAAAGACAAAAATATTTCAGAATAGTACAGGTATCCTTACCCTTATCGTTTGAGTCCTAATCAGTCTTGAGTGTTTTTTGTTTGCATGCTGTCAGAATTACTGTAAATGCCTGTCTAGGATACGTGTCCATTGAACCAGAGAGAAGAACTAAACACTGCACTAGGATAGAGACAGGCGTGGGGGAAGAGTTATTTTTCAGATAACCAAGATGTGTTTTTAAACACAGTGACAAGAATCCGGCACAGCTATGATGCAGACAGCTGAGGTTCATTAACACATGCCATCATTATGTAATAAAAACAAAAGGTTTTTACTGTACTTTTTGCTATGTTCAGAGCCCTGTCACATTTGAATAATAATTGGGGTGCTAACTTTTTGGCTGAAATTATTATAATACAGCAGGGTTTTATGTGGGGGGACCAGGAGAACCCCTGTATGTTATATGGAAGGCTCTCATCTGTTACTGCATGCTGTGAGGGGATGTCTTGACAGGATGGAAACTCTAGCCTGAACTACATTTCCCAGGAGGCTGTGGAGGCATGTCCCAGCACCCTCAGCCGCTTGACCATTTAGATGAAGACAATTAGTCAGGAGACTACGGAATTTAAAAATCCACCAACCCAAACCACAACCGAGTGGTGACAGGACCCTGTGGAGCGGTTAGAGTCTTAGACAGAGGCTGACTTTCTGAATTTGTTTTGGAGAAGAGGTTTTCGGAGAGAAACATCTCAAGTCTTCAGTGAGAAACTTGGTTTTGCGGAAGAGAGCTGAGTTTGGAAGCTTTTAAGCTGCTATATTGCCTTGGATACTTTTAAAGGCACCCTGTTGAAGTCTACTTAGTACAGTAGCTTAAAGAAGAGGGTAGGCTTTTGTACTTTGGGGATTTTAATTATTTTTCCCACAATGTAAAACAAAGACCACTGCTTTTCAACCTTATTGCTGTATTTCTGCATTTTACCTCGACCTGCCTATGTAAAAGATCAAAGGCACGAAAACTCAAAGGGGTATCACAATACACACCGTACACACCTACATTCCCCCCCCAAAAAAAAAGTACTAGCCAACAGCATTTGGAATTTACATGTAGGCTTTAAGGAGTTTTAAGGCCTTACACCAAAAGAAATCCAACATTTCACTTTTGCTAAATTGACGTTGCTTAATCATGGCGAGACTTAAGGAAAAACTGATCAGCAGCTCATTATTCCTGTGACTTAATTCAACAGAAGGAGAAAACAGCTAATCAGTGTTACTGATTTGATCAAAGAGTCAGTGCAAATTAGGTGGATGCATTATTAATCAACAGAAGATAAATATCAAATTTAAAATAAGTCTTGACAGCAAATATGCCTTTTGGTAGCTGTATTTCATTGAAAATACTATTGTCATGCTTTACAGGCTGATTAAGAAACAAAATTGATGTTGGAAAAGGTGTGACGCTTCACTGACATGCTCACTCTATCCAGTTTTATAGGGAATTTTAAAAAACCATTCTCCTTTCTGCACAATCACATGATAACTAAACAAATTGGACACCAATAATTAATGTTGAAATATGCTACTGGGATACATCTACCTCCTGGAAATGTCAAAACATAGCCTACAGATATGTTCTTTCCCAACAGCTCACTCTACTCCACTCCTAGTTCAGACCCCAGTCTCCTTCTGATTGGATAGATGCAACACTCTGCCTCACTTCGTGCAAGTCTGCTGCTCCTTGCCTCCCTTCTCCCATGGACTCCTGTGTTCCAGCTGCTCTGACGGGTGGGGAGACAAGATTCTTGCTCTGTCTGCTCCTCCCCTGCCAGCCTGGCTCTCCCTTGGCCATTTCGTCTCTTCCAGCACCTGTAGAAGATTCACCTTTTTGGGGGGCACCTGTGATTCCTTCATGCTATCTACAGGCCCGCGTACATCTGCTCACTGGCTCTTCCAATTCAGAGGCGCGGGGAGCCGGAGCCGATCTTGGGCACACAAGGCAGGGTGCACCCTGGACGGGACTCCAGTCCATCGCAAGGCACATTCCAAGCAAATCCTACCTGTAAGCCTTTTGGCTGTGGGAGGAAACTAAACTGGAGCAGCTGGAGGAAACCCACACAAACGTGGGGAGAGCATGCAAAGTCCACTCAGATAGCACCCCGGGAATCGTAGCCAGGGCCCCAGCGCTGCAAGGCATGGACGCTCTTGACTGCGCCACCGTGCTGCCTGCTGTCTACCTCTCCTGTCATCAGCATAACACACTGCTAGACATTAGTTCAAATATTGGTGCAGTTTTAACAAACAATTCCTGACACATGTACTTATTTCTTTTTTTTTGTTGAGTCATATTATCCTGGTATTTGTTGCTGGATTATTCCTTCTACACCTTTCATTCTGCAGTATTTCATATTTCAATTAGCCACAATGTATCCCCAGCTTCACCGGATCACTCTAATTATTGCATTATGCAAGTCTCTTAAGTCACAGTAGCACATGAAATTATGCTTCAGTATGTGAGTTGCCTTGGATAAAAAGGCAAAATAATTGAAGTAATGCGTCATAACGATGGAAAAACAACAGGAAACAAGTGCACAATCGAATGCATCTATACAATATTTTTCATTAAACAAAACCTGTTCTTTTCCACAGAGTATGCTTTTGTTCCTACCAGTCTCAGAAGGGAGTTGAGAGGAATGTAGGGTTAGAAACTCTGCAAAACAACCAATAAAAAGTCACGACACGAAACAGTAACATTTACACTTTGTAACAAGTTCCCTGAGCATCATCACAGGTGACAAGGACCGCCTGACAGAACTCCCACGTTGTGTGTCTGCCGTTCTGTCCTCAGGATGACTGTATGAATGGGACACTGTACTTCCAGTATTCACATGTGCTCACTCTATTAACAGTCACTGTTTAGCAAACACTGTTATCCAAATCATCTGAGCCAAGTTTGGGGCAAACTACACATCTGCAACCTTTACTGTACAGACATTAAGAACAGGACTCCAGTTTTAAGCCTCATCCATAGGGAGGAGACCGAGAAGGTTAAACAGCTTTAAGTAGCTATCAGAGATTGACACTTACTTGGACAGCGGCAAGTGACTTGAACCACCCTTCTCATTTACTACAATCAACCTTCCTCTCCTGCACATTCACATAAACAAATAAATAACCACGGTTATTTACCATGAAAAACTCTTAGCTCTCAGCTGCATATCAATGTTAAAATTAGCATTGAATGATTGTCCCTTAGCCAGTCCCAAATGCAGACAAGCCTGCTTTTGTCCGTCTGCAGCGGGCAAAGTGAGATACCACAGACCTAATTACTCTGAGAGCGACTCGGGGGGGAAAAGCGCATGAAGAGGTGAGGGGATTTGGAGGGAGTGCAGCTGAACACTAATTTCACTGCTGGGACCTTTTGGCAATTAGCAAACTCCATTGAAATTCTGCAGGCGGAGGGGTTTAAGACGGCCAAGGAGAAAGAGTTTTTCAGAGCCACTGTATAAAAACTAGAGAAAAAAATCAGGACTTAAAGTGACTGAATTTCATTCCCAACTCTTTCTTCCAGATGGAAATTGCTGCCAGAGCATTCCCCAGAGATACACAGTTTGAAAGTGGGTGTCTACATACCTGTGATGGAAGGATCAGAGACACAGGCTCTTTATTCATTACATAAGCCTGAGAAAAACCTTGTGAATCTCCCTGGTTGATCCCTGTTCTTGCACATTTTAGACCTAAAACGCAATCAGATCTTCAAACAATTCCCAACCCAATAAAATTTGGTGCTTAACTTAAACATATAACACACAGGCATCATATATATATATATTGAATCTTTAAATGAATTCAATAGCAGATACTGTATCCTCATTAAAAAGCATGTGCAGCCTTATATTTAGCAACAGGTGGCACCACTTTGAGCAGCAGTGACTTTCATGACTTTTTCCCATTTATCCTCACATAAACAAAAACCCAGCAAGTGGCCGAATGTGTCTGATATTCCATCTACACCACAGCACTCGGAAGTGAGCTAGAGCTAGCTTTTGTGCCACTGTGTCACTTTTCTCAGCCACTCCTTTACAATCAGCAAAGCATCATCCACAGCCCACTGTGTGACGTAAATCACCACCATCGGACCTCCGGGTTGGTGAGCTTTTGAACCAATACAGCACAGATTCACACCACAAGCTCTGTCATTGCGGAACTCTGCATCGGCATCCTGAAGGTTCTTTTAATGCTTTTGAAATTCAGTCAGCCTTACTCTTATGGTTGGACTGGTAAGTTACACCAAACCTTAAATACATTTTCATGTTTATGTCATATCTGGAAGAGCTATTGAAATGGAGTTTGAGAACCAGCAAGTCAGCAGTCAGCAGTGTTATATTAATTTCAGCTGAACTGTCACTAGAGGGCATTTGGGCTCCAAACACTCCTACACAGATTTATATTTAGTGAAAATGTTAATTGTTTAATTGGGGGAGGGGAAGGATCACATTCTCACATGTGGCATATACAGGATGTCATGGAGATAACTGGTGTTGGTTTGCACCAATAGGTGATTTCTTTCCCTGTATATTGAAAAACATGACATAAAATAAATCCTTATTTCACGGTGTTGCGACATACTCAGGTGTGTGTCATAACAGGAATCTGACACACTGCTGTCAACTTTAAAACTCACCCAAGTGCAATTTAAAGCACAGTGAATTCAAAACACCAAACCCAATCCAACAAAACAAAGGCCTAGGCTCTTCTCTGAGCACTGCCTAAGCTTCCTGCAGTTCCTAAGTATCACAGCCGAGCAGCTAAACTGCTTACCGTCCTCAACAAACAGCAAAGTCTTCCCCAGACTTTTCTCAAAACATCCTCTCAATCTCTCTGAGACTCTTCACATTTCACAGAAATATCCCAAAACTCTGAGTTCCAACAGTCCAGGTCAGTCCTCCCCCTGGTGAGTTTCAGCCTTCTGCCCCACCAACAGCAGCCATGCACTCACCCCAACTGGTTCAGAAGCACCTGCTTCCTGTTCCTTAAAAGAGGCTCCTGACCAATTGCCCCCCTGCAAACTGGTCAGGTGACTGAGCGGCAGCTGCAATGCTTCCTCCCATCATGCCTGGCCCACGTGCTCAGGCCTCATGAGCCTCCCGAGGAGGGGAACTTCACAGGTCTCTCTCGCACCCCTGCCACCTCCCCATTTTCGCCCTCTCGTTCACCCCTCACGAAACCCAGAGGTGAGGTCTGTCAGCTGCTGAGCTCCCATCGGGAGAGTGACGCCAAGCAGACCTTTCATTTTTACCTCTTCTTCATGGTTAGAAGAATCTGACCAAAATTAAATGTGGATCTCCTCTGCTTTTCTTTGCACTGTAATTGATTGTATACTAACATGAAAACCAATTGAATTAAGAGACAGGAGCATACTCCCTATTTGTGTTAAAGTAGAATAAACTCAAATAATAAATAAGCATGCCAAGTCCAAATAAAAAATAAGTCTTGAGAAAGACTGCAAAACCTGTTAAGAATCTACTGTTTATTACTTGACCACTGCTGATTTACAACAAAATAATGAAAATATTTTGGGGGTTTGCATGCAATCAAATGCTGCAATTTTGAAAAATCAAAACATTTAAAAACTATTATTTTTAAGTAGTGCTTGTACTGTTTCCATACTGGATTTTTTATTTAATGCAATATACGTTCCCTTTCACAATTCCTTAAATATTGTAACATTGTAGTATATTATTGTAAGTAGATTCTTTCTGGATATTTTTTAATTAGAATTAGTATATGGAACCATGGTGAGTCATCTATTATATGATTATATATTACATACTGTATGAAAGAATCAGCAAGACTGGTCTTCTTACATTTATAATCTGTAATCTTTCTCGAAATTGTATTAATCTAAAAGTTATTACATGCATAATCCTTTTTACAACCTGACTGAGCAGGACGCTTATCCTAGTTTAAGGGAAATGGATGTTCTGCTCCTTTTCTTTCTTCCATACTAAGAATGGCCTAACTGTACCACCATTTAATACCATGATGGTCTGGCTGTCTGGCAACAGCAATAATGATAGCAAGAATGAAAATATAATAAAATAATAAATCCATCCATCCATTTTCTAAGTGCTTTGTCTAGTACAGGATAATGAGGGAGATAGAGGCTATCCAGACAAGCAACAGGAGCAGGACACATCCTGGACGGGATGCCAGTTTGTTGCAGGACACACAAACGCACACACACACACACACACACACACACACACACACACACACACACACACACTGCAGGACCGGTTTTACCAGAAGCCAATTAATCTCCCAGAATGTCTTTGGGCTCTGGGAGGAAACTGGAGCACACGGAAGAAACCCACGCTCACACGGGGAGAACATGCAAACTCCACGCAAACAGCACCCCAGGAACTGAACCCTGGGCCCCAGAGCAGCGAAGTAGCTATGCTAAGCAATGCCCTACTGTTCCACCCTAACTAAGAAATCATAATAAGGAAAGCCTAGATATCACAAAGTACTGTATGACACATATGAAGTTCAATTGAGACTTATGCATGGCTATGAAAAATCTGCAAATTTCTGTCTCATCACTCTGTCCATGTTATCGTCTTAACTAACTTGAGCACTTCTTCAAGAGGGGAGGGGGTCTGTCTACACCAGCCACTTTCTCTCACACCTCAACTTTTATGCATATGGAATTCTGTTGTCAAGGAAACAACACAGTCTCACTTTCTGCTGCAAAGTTTACATCATCCAGCTCCTCCATGCCTCTTCATTCACTGAGCTTAATTCAATTATGGACCTCAGAGGGCTGGAGAGGATATTATTATTGGGCTGAATGCTTGTTGAAAGCAGGAATTCGTTACAGGGTAGGTCGAATTGTCCCTTGACTGGGAGCTACACAAAAAGGATGAGCTGACCTGTCCCTGGCTTATACCTAAACAAAAATGTACCAAGGCCTCTGGTATCCAAGACATCCTTGGGCAGAGGAAATCAAAGACAGGATACAGTACTCACAAAAAATAATAGTGTTCTTGGCTCATTGTGAGGAGTGGGGGGGAACTCTCCAAGGACTTGCCATTTACTCGTATATGCTTGATAATATATTAATTCATGGCAGTAATTGAATACTTGTCCTCTCTGACTTTATGAATATTGATGTTTAGATTAAGGTTATTCAAGGGGGACTAACAGTCATCCAAGTATTACATCAACAAAATTAACTATATATTAGTTACTGTAGTTCTTGTAAACCATGAGTGATTGATCAGTAACCACAGTACATCTCAACATCAGCTTGATCTTTATTTGCTCTTGCTTTGTTTTAATCGCAATCGTTTATTATCGTAATATTAAAACAGCATATTTTGATCTGTGAATCTGTACCTGTATCTGTACTTTGCTAGTAGTTCTGTTTGATTGATTCCTGGTAGCCATAAAATTACACTTTGAATTCATCATTTCAATTTCTAAAGAACTAAGTGAATTGAAACTCGATCACTATCAAATCAATTCAGACGCAACTAATGATTCTGGATTAGCCACTGTTACATCTGTGATGCCTGTACAAGTATAAAAGTTAACAAGAAAGCTCTGACATATCATGAACAAAAAACAACAAAATGCAAATGATTTCTTTCTATAGGTTATGGAACACCTTTTTTCTTCAACACTTTGAAACATTAGTTGATGGAGAACTGAAAATAAATGTTCACATAATTCATTAAGACAGGCGAGAAGAGACAGCATTGAGAACTTCATCAGACTGGAGTTAAGACATATCCAAAGGTTAAGTTGTATTGTGCATCCACTGAAACACAAAATAAGTAGTTGGGTAAGTAAGATAACATGGATTTAGAATCTATTACGCAATGGAATTAAGCCTTCTGTACTGACCAAGAAGTAATTAATTATCTCAATTAAAGTTTGTGGAGCACAGATGGAATGAATTCCATTATGCCCTTGAGGCATCAGCAGCAAGAAACTGGTTTTCTTGTCCTTTTATGCGCAGCTGTTTTTTCTTACTGTTTTCTTTTACCATAGAATGACACAATGGTATAGCAATATATAAGAGCTCCTTGCCTTCGGATATCTAAGCTAGAAAGAGAAATAACCTATATGGAATGAGTTTAAAAAGTCAACAACTTTCAAGGATGTCAGCATTGTTCAGATTGAAAGACAGGGTAGAAGGGATGTGATAAATGAAAGATTTTTTGCAAGATGTTCTCTAAGGGACAGTCAAAGAAAAGCTAATTTCCATCATGGTAATATCAGTAGTTGACCGTGCTTTCAGTGGCAAAAGAATCACATGACGGGGGGCTAAATGATGACACTGAGATTTACAGTGCCTTAAAAAGTGGACCCAGCCTTTTGTGTCCCGTTTTGTGAAAGCTGAGAATGTTTCACATACAATTTTTTAACATAACATTTTAATCAAAACCAGAATGATCAAACGAAAGACACTGAAAAAAAGCGACAAGAAATATCATCAACAAAGAGAAAAACACTGAAACGTGTTGATTGCATAACTATTGAGACCTGTGAACTCAATATATGGTGGAAGCAAAATCCAACTGCAATTCTCTGGGGGAAAGTCTCTAACCATAATTGACCATTCTTCATGGAAGATTTGCTGAAGTTCTCTCAAGATGCCTGGGGATTGTTTATGGACAGCAGTTTTCAAGTCAGAACTTTGACTGGGCAACTCCAGGACATTCTCTTCCCTACTTTTAATCAACACCAACATCACTTTGGCCTTGTAGTTTGGGTCATTCTCCTGCTGAAAAGTTAATTTCCACTCCAGTTGTAAGGTGTTTAGCAGACTGAAGCATGTTTTCCTGTATTTGCCTGTATTTTGCCTGTATGCCTGTATGTATCTCACGGTTCATACACAAGACACTGAGAGATGGCTGATTCTTTTTATGTTCCTCAAAGTCTTTTCTTAAAAGTCTTCTAATTGAGCCTGTAAAAAATATTCAGCAATCATTCAGGGACTGACAGATGGGTCTAGTGTAAATTCTAGGACATACCCACTGGAATATGCTTTATTTAACTGGATGAGTCAATTTATAACAAATTTACTCTGACAACAGTGACCTGAAGAGTACTCATTTGCAGAGCTGGGCATTCTCCCCGAGCACTCTGTATGAGAGGAGCTGCTCAACAGACAGAAAGATTTTGTCCAGGTTGTCTAGACAGGACGTCGCAGTGTCTGGCGTTGGTGTTGCACTGACAAAGAAAGACACGAATAGGTCTGAGAAATGGATACTAAACATCTTCAGAGGGGGGACAGGGAAGATCCAGTGAAGTATGAAAAACTGCCTGTGTTCAGCCTGAAGCTATTAATAAAAAGACTGTCAATGAATGTAACACGTAACAACATGTAACACAGTCAGTCCTGGAACCTCCTGCTGTTGGTGTCAGCAGTGAGGAGTGGGAGGTGCCACTCTGGCCCCCGACCTGTAAGGTTGTAGGTTCAAGTCCTGGTGGGATGTAGTGTTGTACCCTTGAGGACTACCACCTGTATTAATGCAGACAAAAGGTGCTTCAGCAAAAATAATGTATTTCCTGAAGCAATAATATAGAGCTTCTTTCTGAAGATATGCATGCACTTGAGAACTAAATATTAGAATCTACAGTATATGGTGTGTGCAGCTCAGGATGAACATTTGATCGGAGGAAGAGTAATGAGTTGAACCGAGTAAGCGTTGACATGTTTTCTTCACATTCTGGTCCTGAAAACCATACTTGGTTTGGATGTGGGCATTTGCAGGCCGGATTCATTATACTGTACATATGTGTTCACCTCTGAACAGAAAGTTATTGCTCAGGAAAAATATTGTCGCTGAACCTGAAGCTTGGATCTTCCCAAATGGAAATGCCAAGTAATTGGCTTCTGGAAAAATTGGACCTGAAGTGAATATGTGTGTTTGCCCTTCCAAGCACTTAGCCCAATGCTTCTCTGAATTGGATAAGCAGTTATTGACGGTGATAATTAATAAAATAAATGTTTTAAACCAAACAGTTGAATGGTACAATACAACAAAGTGTACAGTATATATAGAATGTAATATATACAGTATATTATTTCAACTTTTAACTTACACTCTATACTGTATATAGTTTGGATGGACTAGATTATGTTCTGACTTGATGATTATGATGCTGCCCTGCATAACGGGTAAAGAAAATTCTCTTAGGATGAGACTGAGTGGATATGGGTGAATTATTAAAGAGCGATCACAAAAATTGAACAGCATAGTGAATCAAGATGTTCACCCAGAACAATGAATTTATTGAAGGGCATGTAAATCAGTTAATATAGGCTGAGAATGCCTATTAATCACAATTGTTCCTGTAGCAAAGAGACTAAGGAGTTATTAACATAGAAAACCTCAGTCAATGCAATTACCAATAATTACACATTGAGCATAAAATGTTATTGCTAATAATATATCTCCTTTGATTTTAATTATAAGACTGATCTATTGAAAAATTTGACCATTAAGAAATGTTAAGGTATTCTTTCTACTTGGACTGCAAATATATTTCCTTCAGCTAATTAAAGCCAATATAGTCTTTCACATCACCTTTCTCACTGTTGCCACATGTAAATGAATCTGTACCGTCCTTTTGTCCTTTTCAAGTTTGTACAGTGGCAGCTAGTAGAAACAGACACATTAAAAAAACACAATATATCTTCGAAATGAAGTGTGTATGAGCTGTTTTGGCATGGAACTAGAATACTCGATGCAATTCTGTTAAATCAGGTAAACATAAAGACAATATATCAATATACCCTGAGCTGTGTCCTTATTAAAACTCTCTCTGCCTCACAGGTGTGTGGTCATCTTACAACACAGTGTCTCCACTCACCGTTTCAGTAAATTGAATCTGACCTTCCAAAATCTCTTTCCTATCCCTCCCCTGCTTTGGTACAGATCGCCCAACACAAATAACAATAAATACACGGCTTAATTTTGACCTACTCATCTGGATGACTTTCATCAATCAATTCCCTCTAGTCTTGTATTCAGCATGCCTAGTGTGGTAACGCGCAGAAAATGCTTTTATTTAAAATTTGAGCCGAGCTCCTCCATCCTCTGAGGATTGTATGCAGAGATACGATTGCCGGAAAAGAACAACAAGATGAAAAGCTTCCTGTTCTCCAATCTGTTCTTGCTTACATTTCTAAAGAGATGCTTCTAGAAATACATGATAAAATAACATGGTAAAAAAAATCAACATAGATAATAAAAAACAACAGATAAAGAAAATTGAAATTTCACGGATAGCTTAGAGAAACATGAGTTCCCTTGACTGGGGATTTTAAGTGGAATCACAGAGTGTAAAACCACTACAACTGATCATTTAACAGGAGGAAGTTTGGAGATCTGAGCAGATCACACGGTGACGTGAGAAGTGGGCTGCGTGAAGGTGCAGTAGTTAGTTTTTCCCCCTTGCCATGCTGGGGAACTGTACAGTATGTGTGGAGTTTGTATGTTCTCCCTGTGTTTGTGTGGGTTTCCTCTGGGTGCCCTGGTCTCCTCCCATAGTCTAAAGACATCCTGGTAGTCTTCTGTAAAAACTGGATTCCATAAAAAAAACTGGCCCTGGTGTGAATGTGTGTATTCGTGTCCGTATCCATCTGTCCTAGGATGGACTGGTATCCTGCCCAGGGCGAAACCTGCCTCATTGCTTGCTGGGTTAGGCTCCAGCTCCCCCCTCCCAGCCCAATTACTGGATAAGCGGATTAGAAAATGGACGGATGGATATTTTTCCAGTATAGCTAAGGGTCACGTTTGCATACTGTGTTTTTCTGTGCGTTTTTGTTGGAGAGGTCAAAATGGTAAAGAGCATCAAGTCTCCCACTTGTATCTTTCTAAACTATGCCATTTTCCTGAAACAACGGGTTCTTGGTGGAAATTTTGAAAGATAACAAGTAGTCTGTCTGGATGTCACTTCAAAACCGCAGCACAGAACACAATGTCTTCCTAAAGCAACACAAGACAGAAAAACATTTTTGTGCGTTACTGAGGCTTTGAGAATGTCGTTCTGTTTTTAAAACAAAGCCACAGCGGCATTCAGCCTGTAAGGAGACAGGGTCGATTTCCTGGGGTTGTATGAATGACAGACCACAGCATTCATTTGGAAAACCAAGCCCGAATGAAATGTTAAATTAAGCAGCCCAGCTCGTGTGGACGCACAGCCGTCAGATGGGTGTTTCAGCCAGGTTGCGTGTTCTGCCTTCTGGGGTGAGCCGGTTGGAATTGGTACAGTCAGCTCAGTGAAGCAAAACAGTCACAGTATTTCACGTGTGATCCCAACAGACTCCAACGGTGGTCATAGTTCACATGCAAGCAATCTCAGCATCTATTTATCCATGTGCAGAACTGCGACAGCATTCCAAGCTCTGATTGGCAGTGAGATCTCTAAAGTGGTGTGGAAAAGCAGAAAAACACTCTACTGTACAGTGTACTGTATGTGATAAAGTACATCAAAAAGTGCTTCAGTGTTGCAGGGAGATGTGAAAAGCCTAAAACATGTCAAGGTAATCATCTACAGGAAAACATCTTTCCCACAACTTAATTTCTGGACAAGGAAGAAGCAGCATTAATTACAGCTCTGTCCTGGAACATCACTGCGACAGCTGTGAGGAGTGAGGGCCCTTGTCATTGAACTACAAGTCCCGAGCTCCAGTTCTGATCTCTGCCTGCTACCGGGTGAAAAGGAAGAGGACTTTAAAACTGAGAAAGCAAGGGCCAATTTGCTGTACCTGCACTGCAGGTCAAGTTGGTGGGCAGCAAGATCACAGGCAGCATGACAACGCAGCTGGCCAGGGCACATCTTCATACAGAACCTTTCAACCCCAGAAACCCTGCGTGTTCAGCTCCTCTCTGGGGAAGCCGGACACCAAATTCCTGTTCTGAGAGACACCGAAGTTCCACTTGTGAAAAGAAAAAGGAAAGGATGTCTAGCGGGCGCGGTGTGGTATCTCCTTATTAACTGACACGCCTCGAGGACTAGCTGTGACTGCTTACCTCCTATTACAGGTCAGGTCAGGGCTGAAGTGTGTTGAACAATGTGGAATTAACGATGGCGAACAACTACTGTAACTAGGCAATGTCTAAGGTGGCATACGCAACTGTGCCCCCCACCCAAAATAAACATATGGTACACAACAGGACTAAAACCAAAGCATTAATGCAAGAGGAATGTATAATGTGCTAGACAAGGCACACAGAATTGAAACAGTTAAACCTATTTAAATGGGGCGACTTAGTACATTTTCCCTGAACAAGTAAGCTGACCTTTTATTGCATAACATGATATGTAATTTAAAAATGGCAATTTTAGGATCCTGTTCAAAGCTGATTACCTACATAATTTATTCTGTTACTCACCTAGTAAAAAAGGCACGCTGTTGTTAAGGTTAAGGTATGGGAGTATAGGCAGTATATACTGCAGAATTTCATTCACTGAACTTTCTTTTCTTCTTAAAAAGGAAATAATTAGTGATTAAATGCCCTTAGCGGTTAAAATTAAAGTTCCTATCATATGGAGTCCATTACGAAGAAATAAATGTATTTTCTCTTAATACTCACTTCAAATGAATCTTAATTATGTACCCCATGAATATTCATCACACAAATACTATTACTGTATGTGCTGTGAATGAGACAGCGACTACATATTGTATAAACACAATAAGCACTACTCTGAGAAAGGGGAAAATAAGGCCTACTTGGTAAACCACATCAGATTTTGTTTTCTTTTATAAACAGTCGTCCGGAAAAAGAAACTATTGTTCACAAAATCCATAAATAAACCCCGTTTCGTGAACACATAATACTTGATTTTTCTAACATCAGCTGCGATTGACGCAGTTACTGAGGGTTGTAACTGTGAAAACTCATGAAGTTTTGCTTTTAGAACAAGGGTGTTCTTGATTGGCCTTACTTCATGTACAATCCTGAAAAGGGAAGGTCGTATAAACATACTGTACCGTACATTTTGAAATACCTGGTGGAAAAAAATGAAGGTAAATTTCATCCAAGAGCCTGTCATTGTACTGCACGTCTGCAACCTTCTGCTATTGAAGCACAACTTTGTGCAGCTTTCACTTCAGTTTATCCTCTTAATCAATAACAGAAGATACAATTAGTTTGAGAATGTCAGGGTTTTTAGTGAATTGCTTGTTTTCATGACTTTAAATCTTTCTAGTCAATAAAGCAATTAATTGCATGTTCTTCCTGATTAATAAACTGGCAAGAGCATTGTTCCTGCTATCAGGAAGATGTGCAGAGGAGAAAATCTGGAAAATTGCACCCAAACATTTTTTTTCA
Organism: Lepisosteus oculatus; assembly: GCF_040954835.1. Taxonomy (NCBI): domain Eukaryota; kingdom Metazoa; phylum Chordata; class Actinopteri; order Semionotiformes; family Lepisosteidae; genus Lepisosteus; species Lepisosteus oculatus. The sequence continues at coordinate 5,673,204 of NC_090718.1, read as the reverse complement.
TTTTAAGGCAGAGTGTGGAAGGGGGTCTGAAGTTTTCATTCTTTGAATTACGGTATATGCAATGGAAGAGGTACTGTACTGTATGTTAATTATTTTATTTCGTCGTTCTGTAAATAATCTCCTATTCCCCCCACCCTCGAAAAAATGTCATCACAGATGGCAAGCCACCAAATACCATAAGTCTATTTTTATTATTATTCACGAGCTTCACTTCTCCTGTTTTTTCTCAGGTCTCAAGCGCAAGAGCGCACTGCAGTCTCCCGAGGAAGCCGAGTGCTGCGTGCTCGTCAAAGAGACGACCTGGGAAAGGGAGCGAGAGGAGGAGTGCTGCGTCAGCGAGCAGGAGCAGGACAGCACCGTGCAGGTACAGGAACTCTGCAGCCTCACGCTGGTGGCGCAGGAGATGCGCGTCGACGCTGCTGCAGAACAGCCACGCGTCGCTCGCGTACAAAGCGAGCTCGCCAGATCATCACAGAGACGGAAGGGTTTAAACAGCTTCAGATGAAAGAAAAAAACAACGGATCACTGCAAAGAAAATCGAGCAAACCGTGCTTCCGGGCACAAGAGTAGCGCACATCCAAGTGCCTGGAGGTTAACATTCATTGCATGCAACAGGGAGATTTTTAACTGCCCATTAAAAAAGTTTCATTAACAAGCCCAATGAGATACTGTGATGTTCTAAAAGATTTAATGAAAAAAAAATGCTTTCTTAATTACAGAAGAGACCGCATGAAGAGGAAATCGATAATCCACACATTCTTGAAAGAACCCAGGCTATATACTTTATATGCAAAGGAACAAGTAATAGGTTTATCCCATGCTGAAAAAAGAAGAAAGAAAAAACAACGTTTCGGCCGTGGAGCCTTCTTCAGGCGTCTTCTTCAGCTACCCACCTGAACTATATACTGTATATGCCCATTTACAATAGGCAAGATGGTTCACGCAATAATGAGAACGCAGATGTGTTACTTCCACCTTTTATTTCACACTTATTTTGCTCACCCTTTTAGGATAACTGCAATAAAAATGGCTCAGTTGATTATTCTGTGTAAATCAAAAATTACTACAAAAAACATTATAGAAGTGAGATTTTAGGAAATAAAAGCAGAAATAAATACAAACTAAACATGTGCACACATACACTCACAAACTGATTCATCATCATGCCACAATGTGTCATAGTGTGGGAGCGACTTTTTTGTTTCTCACTATGTTGCTTTCAGAATAATATGTTATGTCTCTGTTTATTTTCTGAAACAACTCAGGATAAAGGCCTTGTCAGATGTCTGAAGCTAATTTGGGGAGCTTAATAAAGACATGGGTAAGTAGGCTTTAGTTTCACTCTCAAAAAATAGGTTTCTGCTAAACCCCAAAAAGACTACTGAAACATATGGTTAAGAGGTGTCTTTTTTCAAATGGAGATACTCAACTAGATTGAGTTCCTATCTTGTGTTTTTTAAACCTTGATACCACCTTGCTGAAAGAAGGAGGATTCACTGATTGATTTGTTGTTGATCAGATGTCAGAAGGTACACAGAAGACTGCACTACAATTGTTGACTAGTACTCCTTGACACACCAGTTAAAAAACGGCACCACACTCTTCCTACTGAAGGTGCAAATCTTTCTCCTTTGTATCTAAAGATGCATTAATGAATCATGCTGCAGGAATTTCTGTAATGGCCTTTTTCATACAGAATCACCAAACATGTAAGGAAAGTAAGATGGATCATTTTGAATGAAAGTTATCACAGAGGAAGGTGCTCGCACTCTAGTTAAAACTGAAAGAAAGGGACATTGTAATGGTAATGAAATGAAAATATCCTGAATGAGTGAGGCATTTATCCTGAATTATGGAGTATTATTACTGTAGCTTGGATCATACATTAATGGAAAAGTTTCTGGGCTTTGGAGAAAAAAAGAGAGTTTTATTATTGTACCATTTTACTTGAACTTAAAGTTAAAATTTCAATAAAGCTAAGAAAAAAATCACTGTGATGCTGAGGGGTTTTGCAGCATACAGTACATACTGAAAACCTCCTGTATTGGTCTGTTGCAACACTTGCAGAAATTCTTTCAGCTGACACGAAAACAACATGATGACACTCAGCTTATGCTGCTCTTACAGCAAAGTATTTTTCTCATTTTCTTTCCTATACATAAAAATATGCATATATATATACTTCATATATGTTTTAAAAAATATACAACTAGGATAAAAGTTACACCTCCACAAACACTTTTTTTAAATAAAAAGGACAGACAGATAATGAAATTATGGCAGTTGTCATAATTAAGTACGCCATTTAACACATTTGTACTGGTTTTGCTTCTTAAAAAAATAACTGTCTCCTGTAACCCAACTGAAATGAACAAGAAAAAAAACTGAATGTAGCCAGAGGCAACAAAATATAGAACATGTTCTGAGGCATCAACACCACATTTAATAAATGAAAAGATGTAAACCTGTGACATTGCAAAGCTTGTGTGCCACTGAATTAATACAAAAAATACCTGTTTGTACAGCAATAGATACTCTTTTACCTTTGCAGCATGGATCAGATACCCCTAGAGACATTCCTATGGTATATATGCAATTAGATAATATTCCAGCTAGACTGAGTGCAAGGATAACACTGAGCATGACACAAGGGATACAATCCTCACATCCCTTCCACAGACCTTGAGCTTTTTGTCCTGGGTCCCTGTTTTTCACACCACAAAAGCATATTTTTTGTCCTACACCTTTAAAAATCATCCTCTTATTGTTCTTTCACATTTAGCACAAGAAACAAACATTGTTTTATCTGTGAACACATACCATTTCCACACGGCAATAACACTGTGAACATCTCAATTACTTAATTTAATGTATCTATTTCAAATTACCGTATTAACAAGAAGAAAAGCCTACATTTTTCCTACACTCATTGGCAGTGACCCCACAGTGCAGTTCTTTGAATATGTACAGAAGGTGCTATCAGAAGAAATGGATTTGACTGTATAGTAGCTACAGTACAGTACTATAAAGAGGACTTTGGTTATTGGTTAGCAAAGGTACATAATTATTATTTACAGGAGAGACACCTGATGCTTTGTTATTGTTCTATAACAGGATGTACAGTAACTATAAACCCATGTGTGAATGAATTATAATGTGACAATTTTAGATAACAAACAACAATCTAATTTGTGCTTTGTTGCAGTTAAAATCTATGCCATATCTAGTTTGTGTAGGTGGCTATGCATATAATTGTTAAGCAGGGTATGTAATTAGCCAAGTTAAAGATTTAGTAACTGCAGACTTTGTGCATTTGACTATGACCGAAGAACACGTGAATAAATCGTCAGTCAGCTCTGTCAGATCATTTTAAAAAACACGAGTGTGGGTACTGCAGATATATTCCAATTCAATGTGCAAATCTTTGTAAGCTGAAACCTATTTTTGAAGTCAAGTCTCCAACAGAGGAACTCAGAGTACAGTACAAGCAGAACCCTAAACGTTACTGGGACTAACCCTGCGCATTAAGCTTGTGCTTCTCAGGGCCCAGTCTTGAGGATTCCATAAATTGTCCAAGTATTTGATTGAGTTACTATCATTTACTGTAAAATCCTCCCATTGTACCACAGCACTTGAATCAATGTTTTGGAACGTAAAATTAAGTAGCCGATTTATCTACTGCCAAGCACTAGTCTAGAAATTTTAGAGGAAAAAAAAGTGGGATTTCAGTAGGATACGAAATTGAGGATTAGATAGAACCACATTAACTGGTGTCAGTACAGGTTTAGCTAAAGCCCAGATGAATTTCAAACACTAACAGGGAATCCAAAGTGGATCACCATTAAGAGGTGATTCATAAATGTGCTATGAGCACAGACTGCATATTCAGAAAGAACCAGGCTGGGTCTTGAGGTGGTGGTGGAAAAGGGACTGCCTGCCCTTTGAACACTAACAAACAGTACTAATAAATCTTCATAATCTTCATCATAGTAATATCCAGAATCATCATTACAGTATAATATCAATGACAATAATAAAGAACATGTACATTCACAAGCAGGCACTCAACCACGCACTCACAAGCAAGCAAACAAGATTGTCCACCGAAAATATGGCAAAGAAAAAGGAATATAATAATCCTAACAATAAAAAAAAGAAGAAGAATATGAATAAATCACCACCACAAAGGGGCACGGAGGGGGAAAGAGAGGGAGTGACACATGACTGGACACGGGCTGTGTGTGTGTGGTTTTTAAAAAAAGAGGAGGAGGAGAATAAGAACACAAAAAGGCAAAGGCAAAGGCAAAGGTTCTCTTGTCATCTGTCGAGCAGAGCGGCGCGAGGGTGGAGAGCTGGGGCGCTGGGGTGGTGGGGCGCTGGGGCGCTGGGCAGTGGTGTCTGGAGCGCGGTACAGTACGGCACGTGACGAAACAGCCCTAATGGCGAGTCTGGTGACACATGCAGTGCACAGCACAGAAGGTTCGGTTCACACACAGTCACAGCCAAAGGGATGACCCACACACTGGGTTTCCTGTGGGACCCAGAGAAAAGAGAGAGGAGGAATCCCCTGACCTTCTCTGTCTTTCTCTCTCGCTCTCTCCCTTTCTCCAGACGGTTGTGTCTACAAATACACACAGGCCAATACGGAGGTGCACAGTGTTTCTACATCTATGATTTCCTTGTTGTGTTGCTGTGCTGCTTCTCCCAGGAGCGGTGCAGGCCGGAGATGCTAGACGTACTGCTCCTTGGGGAAGACGTAGGGCACGCGGGAGCCGGGTGGAGGGTACCTGTACACGGGGCTGCTGGGGGGACGCTGGGTGTAGGGGTGTTGGGGCAAGTAGGAGAGAGGGGGGTAGGCTGGGGGAGGCTGGGGCTCCACACAGTCTTCCGTGCTGCAGGCGCGACGGTAGGTCACATAGTCAGCCGGGTTTGATAGCTCTTCGTAACGCTTCCCAGAGTTCTGCAAGACACGAGAGTAAGAGCGAAAAACGAGGAAATACAGAGGAGGGGCGAAGACCCGGGCTTCGGAGGGGTATTACTAGAAAGATTAGTAACAGTTAGAGGTGTCAGTGGTGTAAGGTTTCATCTTTAGTTTTTTTTTTGCGTAAAAAAAAATTAGCTTTGTCACTCAAAAGCCTGCAGCTACGGTCAAAGGCGCTCTATTCCAAACTCTCGAGTCTGGCCACCTACTGTAGGTAATGACCCCTGAGAAAATGTTCTTCCCCAACCTGGCGGCCCTTGAAATTTCAGCACCACCCACCAGCGGGCTCTGTCCTGTATGGTCCTGCCGCCCTCCGAGTGAGTGAGCACTGAAAACGTGTTGTCAAAGCAGCGCAAAGTGACGTGGCTCACTTCTTTCTGTTTTTAATTTTAAATTGGGATTTAAGACAGCTTTCACACTAGAATCCAACTGGATTCAGATGGGAGTTTTTGGCTTCCATGCAAAGCATATTCTACTTCTCCCCTCTCAATTAATCTACAACACTAAACTGAAGCACCTTGTTCACAAGCTGGGTAGAAATGCCGTCATAACAGGTATACCATGATTGCTCTGTCATTGAGTTAGCCTGCTGTCACCATGATTTCACTGTGCTTTATAGCACTTTACTTCGCTTTTACCTCAGTATACATCAGGAATGTTTTATATGGATTGTAAAAGTTCTCTGTAAACGATGCAAGGTGATGTTTCCACAGGGTCATAACGCAAAAATTAGTTGTTCAATCTGTCGTTTTGCACTACTTGCAAAATGGACAGAATTGTCTTACGAAAAGAGGCACAGTTTAACCCAGGACACACATGAGCAACGCTGTATCACACAGACCATGCGCCACATCATTATCTGTGCGACATGGCATTAATATTTTTCATAAGAATAAGCATCTTCTGACAGGAAAAACATATCCCCCGAAAAGTGCTGTAGTGTCAGAAATTATATTATTATTATTATTATTATTATTTGCTGTAACCCTCTACTGTATAATCTCTATAGTCTTGAAGAGCCTCCAATCCACTTACCGTAAGACTTTCAGTTCACTCTGAAAATGTGTGTTTGATTTCTGATAAAAAATTATCACTAAATTACTTAATTTTTGTTCCAAGTCTCTGGAAATGTAGTATTTAATAAATTATTTAATATCAGAAAGGGGGTCCCCAGAAGTGGGGATGGAGACCCCTGCTCTGCAACCTACAGATAACACATGGGTGGCTTCATTTTATTTTCTCACTAAAGCAATAGTTTATTATTTAAATGGAACAAAGAAAGAAATACGAAAGAAAATAAAATCCACAGACAGTATTTGCTGTTAAGTTCAGCTTTATGAAAATGTTCTTGGCTTCTGTATTTGTTTATTTAAAAAAACAAACAGCAGGAAAGAATTATAATTTAATGGGTTTTATTTCACACTTCACAGTGTGAGGGTGAGGAACACCTGCCCTTATATACAGTAGTTCAGGGATTCGTTATCATAATGTACTTACACCTGCAAGTGCATTAAAGTGTATACTGTAGAACTCAAACCCCTGGAGAAACATGGGATTGAAGATGGAAGTATTTAATTGTCCCTCAGCTGTCTTGAAAGTATTCTAAGGGCAGTTTGAATGAGTAAAGCAGGAGGCATTCCAATGGCATGTAATAAATGGAATGTGCACAGCTAGGTTAATAATAATAATAATAATAATAATGGAAAAGAAAGTACAAAAAAACAGAATACAGGGACAAATGAAGAAAAGGAAATGAAAATGAGAAAATGAGAACTTACGGGCTGTCCCCAAGCATCTTTACATCTACGATTACGACGATCCCCACTCTGAACGCAGCATGGAGACCAGGAGGAGCAACACAACCATTTAAACACACGGCTTTTCCCCGCGGGCACGAGACAGCTACTGGACCTCTGCTCAGGCCACTCGGGACAATTGCTCTGGGGAGCTGAGGGCAAGCAGAGGGGTGTTTTCAAACATGCGGCTGACCTGGGGGAGCCACAGTACACGAGGCTTAGAAACTTGTCGCTAAAACCACTACTCCACAAAACAGGAATAAAGCTCAAAAACCAAGCGCAAAGGAGCCGAAATGCTGAATGTTCAGACAAGAACACGCTTTACAGCACGCAGTACTGGCTTAGATCTCTGTTTAAGGGCCACTTTAGTTAAGGGGCATCTAGCATTAAATTACTTTGAAGCACAAACGCTGCAGTTGAACAGCAGGAGAGACGCCCACTTTGTTAGGATGGTGGGTAGAGAGGAGTATGAATTGAAGAGAGGTTTTAGCAGCAAAAAAATGCAAATGTGATGGGCTTTGAATGTGCCAGTACTATTTCTCTAGTTATTTAGATCACTATTTCATTTGACTACATCTGTGAGAAGGTTTGCAGAACAGGCCATTTAGAATTCCGATTGTAAAAACTTTAAATCTGTAGGCACTGAAATGAACATTATTGAAGATATATTAATACTGTTATTACATTCTCCTATGGCAAGCCTTTCAAAATGAATTTGAAGATAAAGAAAGCAATTTTAATTCATTCGTCAAACAGGTTTCCTTTCGATAATTTAGTATTCATTAGTCAAGGCTGAAATCTGAAGTGGTTAATAGGAGCTTCACTGAAGTATATCAAAAATTACAACTGCATGCAAATACTCAACTGAAAAAAAAACAAAATTGTTGTTTCAAGTGAAGCCTTACTTAATGTGGCAGAAAGCACTAATCCTACATTAACCCACATTTATTTTTCATCTCAAATTCCCAACAACATGGTCTAACACAGGAGTGGCTACATTTGCATTAACACAGGTATTGCGACTGGGAAAATTAGAGCATATACTGATTGACCAAGCAGGCTCAGCAAGACGATAAAGATCAACAGGGCGACAACATCCTTTCATACTTTTAAGTAATTTGAATCAATGTCAGTAAACAGAAGCACCTAAACTTTTCAGCCCTGGTTAAAGAGAGACACCAACCAGCCAGCTGTTCTCCTACGTCATCCAAGTGGTAATGTGATTAAAAAAAATACCAGAAGCATTATCACAATCAAGGAGAGTGGACTGCAAATCCCCTGGTTGTGATGTAGAAAGCTGACTCCAATCAATAACAGCGAATGTCCAGTGCACTAACAGGATTTACCTTTTTTTAACATTTCTTGGATAAGTTGCTGAAAGATGACTAGTTGACACATGTGAATGTGCATTTTCTGTGCGAATCCTAGGATCTGAGCTTTAAAAGAGGGACCTGTTATGAGTTCGGGTATTCAGCTTCAATGACCTTTCATGACCCCGGAAACAAAAATTGCGAAGCCTGCAGCCACTTTTTCAGCCATGAAGATTCTTGAAGGATGCAGTACTGAAAAAGAGCTCTTGACAAATCCCCCCAGAGCCTCTGAGAGAGCAAAGATGCCATGCCATGAGTTTCACTCTGGGAAATCATTTTCTGGTTAAAGTCTGGCTTGGTCATGGCTACATCTTATATTGTCTCACATTACCATTCAAATAGAATTAAATATACTTTGGAATGAAATAAAATAATAAAAACAACTTAGCTCTAGGTCATTAGACTTTCTCATTAAGGAGCTTTTTTAGAAGTGAAAATGATTCTGTCTTCTGGAATATTTTAAGACAGTAAGCTCTTACACACATAATTTAAAGGCCCCAGGTCTTACTACATTACATAGCATGTTTACACATACTGTATGTGCATGTACTGTATGCAGAAAATAGCTTTTCCAAATTCATCGCAAAATCTAACTGAAAACTTAAGCTGATATGAAAGGTCTTTGAGCACCTCGCTAATAGTTTAGACTTCTTCTGTCTTCGTTCTTCTTCCATCATATTCTGCTTCATTAGCAATTGCACACTGGAATAGATGAATGCAAAGGGGACAATATTCCTTCATGGCCAGGAATGTCAAGATGCAGCGGGTTTCAGTCAAGCAGAAATTACACAGCCCTCCTATCAGGCACTGGCAGAGTGGAATCCTACCTCACTGGAGGTAAGAAAACGCCAATTGGAAAAGTAAATATATATTGAAGTGCAATATCAAATTACAGTGGGTGGTTTTGTACAGTATCTTCAAAACATATGTCAAGCTCAAGACTGAACATAGGAGAAAAAAAAACACAGCAGTTTACTGGACCATCTTCCAAGATTCGTCTTTGATACTTATGTTTTGATAAACCATAATTAACCACCTTGCCATGGGAAAGAGCAAGTGCCTTTCTCAGTTCTCGAATTGAAGACATCAGTCAGTTTCAGCAGTGGAACGTACTGTACCACAAGACGCCTACCTATGCACTCAGGCTGAGAGAAAGAGCCCTGTGTTTATCCCAGATCTTCAAACGACTGAATGGGAGATATATTCCATGTTTTTCTGTGTTGAATCAATAAATCTGAACAAAGCCAAAAAATCATGAAAAGACAAGACCCTGGGCTATATCTTTGTAGAGGAGTGCTGTATGTTTTGCAATCTCTGGTTTTTGAGGATTACTTTTAAAAACTCCTAATTTCCCACCTGTTTGAAGGATGCAATTGCTTGCACAGATTTGATGAACTCTGCTCTTGCATATAATGCTTAATTTGTGAAGGAGTCAGAAGGCAGTTATTTGCATACCTTTAACAATCTTCTTCTAAGTTCCTATAACTGCCGAAATTCTGTATTTTTCCACGAACATTTACCAGCAGTGTCTGGCCAGAGAGCTGAATCTGCATTCTCTGCAAGCCCTTCTACCTGCTAAGCTATTTCTGAGGCTTGGTAACAGCCTCTGTACCTTTAATCTCTGCAACTGCAGCTTCTGTTATCAGCTTAATTGTTCCTTGGCACAGCACCACTGCAGACAATGAAAGGTGGACCAAAGACCCCAACTATCATCAAACTGTAAGTACACCTTCCAACCTCTGCAGTCACTATTGATATGTTGAAGAAATTCCTGGGACAATATCAATTCAGCTTCCAAAAATCCTTTTCATTCATTGATTAATTAACAGTAAATACCTTTTATACAGCATTTGCCACGCGATTCAATGTTTCTAAGGAAGATAATTAATGGAAAAAGATACATGTACAAGAGCATTTATGAACAGATTGATTGCTTTAGACACATATTGTTCGGCTTGAAGAACATTTCAAATCTGATGTCAAAAGAAGGGCTTCAGAGTCAGATGGCAGAAATGCTCAGTTGAAACCCCAGCTGGGTTAGGGTTAGAATTCCCACAATACATAGACCATTTTTAAGCTCAGTGCTGGATTTTGGGGCCCGAGTTAGCTTCAGGACGATTGATAATTTGCTCATATCTGCAATTTTATTTTTGGAGACTTATGGCTGCTTGTATTGTATACTGTACCAATGAGAAATTATATCCCAAAACACACCAAAAGTTTTAGTAAAATCTGTTTTAATGGGTAAAAACCCTTATTTTTGTCATTTAAAGTGCAACTAGAAGTATAACTGAAGGCAACACTCAATGGTTCTAAGCCCTAACCCTGCTTTGGCCTAATAAGGATGCTGATTTACTGTATATTTCCCTCACTTGTTGAAATCAAATGAAGCTAGTCCCTAACAGTTTTTAATCCCTTGTGTATGAAAATTTACATTTACATATGTTCTGGGAATGTCCAGATGTCTAACAGGTATTCCTTGCTTTCCTCCCGTGTTCCTGTTAAATGCTACTGTATCTCTCATTTTGACCTGAAACGGGTTTGGTTGGCTGGTCCCACCAGGGTTAAAGTCAGTTTAGTACAGTGTTGTGTGCCTCTGCCTTGTCTACCCAGACATCACTGGATCCTGTCCTGCCTCCTGGAAATGTACAGCATGGCTCCTGTAACTGCTCACAGTGCGTGAGTGGAGGAGGAACCTTGGTCCTTCAGAGCTGCTGGACTCGCCTTTTGTTCCATTGATTGGAATTTAAAAGGGGGTAACACTGACAGCAGGGCTAACGGGAACAATGTGCGTTGTCTTATTTTGCCCCATTTGGACTGTTTTAAATAGAATGGCGTGGAGGTAAAATGCTGAGCTTAATTGAAGAATTGGGAGCAGTGGAACCCAGAAGAGTCTGAACAAAGGCGAGGAGAAGCAGAAACTGGAGCAGCCAGTTCCACTGTACATGTTACATACGAAGCAGTTTCTAGACCACTTTTCTGTTGCGCGATCCATGGAAGCGCTGTGCCACGCACAAGGGATGTTCAGCTCATAAGCCCAGAGCAGACGTGAGAACAAGCCATGTCTGAAGAAAAAGCTGGACCAGATGACGTCTTACAGCATTTTTTCTGTCCTCCAGCAGAGCACATCAAAGCAAAGGTGTGCTGTAACTGCAAAATTGGAAAGATGTATTTATTTTCGAAAAAAATAAATCTATCAGGTGCAGAATGTGGGCAGCTATTTCGATAATTCATTTTCTGAGACCATAACAAAACCCAGGGGAGAGAGGCTGACTATGGAGTTGCAGGCTGGAGGCTAATCTAAATGGAAATCGCTCACCAGCTGAGGAGCATTTTGCAAGACCCCTAACTATGGGGTTGTTCTGTGGGAAATGGCAGCCTACCTGTAGGGAATCTGGGCTAGAATGGGCGTTTTCCATCTCTCTGATGGTCCGAGGACTCCCTCATTGCAGTAATGGGCAGTTTGTATTTTGCAGGACAATTATCTAGAAAGGTGGGAACCTGCTCTTCTAACATCTTGTCGTGTGAAATGCATTCGTGTGAAACTGCCAGAAATAACACATCAGGATGCACATGAGAGAGCTGGCACTGATAAACCAGCCTCTGGTTACCTTTTAATTGAAGGCAGTGAGCTAACAGCCGTGACCTTTGCATTCAGAAGTGACAGACCTCAAGAAACATTCCAGTTACCCAACAAGAACTCCTGTGGCTGAAAGCGATAGGTGAAGACAAAAAAAAACAAACACAAAAAGGGATTTAAAGCTCTGAAATTTGTTGTCACACACTGAGAACTGACCTACCAATATGCAAGTGGTTAATCTTCTTTTTTGAGAGAGCATCAGAACAGCACTAATATGAACTCCGAGCTAGGGTAAAGAGAACGACTGGAGAAAAACAATTACCAGAGAAAGAGTGACAACCATTTCTTCTGAAGTAGAACACGTTTATTTTCACCCTGATTATAGGCCTCACAACATCACTTTATCATTGGATAAAATCAGAATTAAAATTCCTTTTTCTTTGCATATCCACCTTACCACTGCCAAGTGTTTAGAACAGAGCTCTGAGAGCCCTATCCATTCTACAGTATTGAAGAATGAACGCATGCGAACAAGCCATCTTATTTGGAGTTGGTCATTTCATTTTTTTGCTAAATGAAGCCGATGTATTTTTTTATCATTTCACATTGATAGAATACCCTTCAATCAAGAAAACAGTTCTGTACCCCCTATCTGAACCTGTTTGGGGAAGGTGGCTATGAAAAGCCACTTGTGACAGGAGCTGATTTTCAAAGGAACAGGATACAGGAGAATCCATATGGAAAGATGAAGGATTAGTGAGGTGCACAGTCATCCAGGGATGATCCGAGGCTAACAAATGACTGGAGAACTGCTGTATAGTAATCCAATAAACATTTATGTTAGCCAAGACTTGAAGAAACCGATGTTAGTTGTCTTTCATCTAACTAAGGAAATGACCTTGCTTGACAAGGAATACTATTGTTTCCTCTAAAGCGTCCTTTCACAACAAAATGCAGTCAAAAACTAATATTTTATCCTCCCACGTTAACTTATAAAAATAAAGAAAATGTTGCACAGTAAAGGTCAAATATAGTTTCTCTATTAAATGCAAAGAAAAAATACAGTAATATAAAAACTAAATAACAGCCTGTACACTTTTAAAATTAAGAATTAAGAATTGGTATTACGGGCAGATTGTTTCTACTGACATTTTTCAAAGTGTATTCCAGAATCCATTGTATATATGTGGTGCATGATTTGAAGGAGAGACATACTGAACATGTTTTAAAATAGGAAATTATATTTCTAACTTTAAGCATAATCGCCAGATCCACTCAGTGCATTGTCAAAATAAAACTGTATTGTAAAGTGTAACTACTACAGCATTAAAAACATTTCTTTCACTTTCTTTAGTGTTTCTGGTCTACTCCATTAAACTTGAACTCCAATCCTGGTCATAGATGTATTTTGTTTTATTTCCGTTTATACATGACCATAAGGTTATTTAAACCTGTAATAGGATGAACAAGCTTTTTCTATGTCGATATTAACCAGATCCATGTTCATGTACAGTAAACATGGATAACGGTGTCTGCTTGGCCATTGTTCAATCTTTAGAAAAGAAATATGAGGCCACTGTTGTAAAATGTGATTTACAGGAAATCAGTTCTCTATTATGATGTGTCCAGAAAGGAGTGACCTACAGTATCAACAGCAACTGTATGTGAACCAATTAACAAAAAAAATACAGGGCACAGAAATGCCTTCATTATTTGCTAATACAGTTGCCAGCTCTCCACACACGCAGATTGACAATCTCTCAGGCAAGGAAGCATTGAAACAAGAAGAGGGGTCAAAGGCCAAGAGGACAGACAACTGCTCAGAAAATCTGGGAGTCACAAATGAAACAGCAACCTAACAGCACCCCCAGTACAGGTCCTCATAACACAGTACCATTGACTGAGCAAATGCTGACTTTCGCCATAAATACAGACGATGGCAATTCAAGACGTTTAATGTAAAATTAAGTAATTGAATCCCATTTCATGCCTTAAACATTACCTAAACAAAAATCTTAGGAAGTTAATACACACCACAACATCATATACTGTACAAACATAAAACATCATATACTGTATACACAGTATAATTTCAGGAATGCGCTTTTATAAAGTGTACAAATTTGAAGTGCACATTTTAAACTTTCCAGTGTCCCAAAACTTCTCTGGCACTTGTTTTTACAGATCACAGCAAAAGATAACTTTTCTATTTATAGAAGAGTAATAATTGCGTAAATTTAAAAAGTACTACTTTCAATGTTGACAGCTTTAGAAAATTATCACCTACAACTTGCTATTGACAAGCCAAACAAAAGTTAAGCAATTATTAAAGTAATTAATGAGCCACTCTAAGCCCATCATTAATTCAAAGTGATAATTATGAAAAGTCTTGCCAGTACAGACAAAAAAATGTTTACTTCCAATGAGCTGAACGTTTAGATGCCCTGGTTTCTAAAAGTTTTAGTTTCTTCACAATCCAATATAAAGTGTGTTTATGAAAAAACGGAATTACTGTATCTGAATTGCCTAAATGTGACATTTACATTTTGCCAGATGCCCCCCTACAATGCTATACATATTAAAAACAAGGTTAAATTGAAGCTGCCTGTTTTTTATATCCCTAAATTCAGAATTGCACATTGTAAATCAGTGCCCTCGGACACACGGGAGACAAATGTGTGTTTTTGTCCAGGCCTGTGGTGGTCAGAGCCTCCTGTCAGTTTTCATTTTCATGCCACAGGTCCATGATGACACTGCAGACTCACAGTCTCCAGGGGTTCCTGTTTGAATTAGTGGGAGACCCCCTTCTGACCCAATCGTTACTGGTCACAGTTCGCGAATCTAAACTAACTGGCTTGAACCTGGTCTAACAAAGCTTCTCCTGTAAAACACATGATCATAGGGGAGAACATGCAAACTCCATGTAGACAGCACCCCAGGAATTGAACCCAGGGCTCCAGTCTTCACAGACACCAATGATAACCAGTGTGCCACTGTGTTCACAAGTCCAGCACAGTATAATACAATTCAAAGCATCTTTAGCATGTTACACCAGACTGTAGTGCTATGCTTCACAGTACAGCACAAAGCAGTGTTAAACCCAGAATTCTGGGTAGAGAATTAAACCCAGAGCCCCAGCACTCACTCTGAGGCAGCAATACAAACCACTGTGCCATCATCTGCCCATGGATCCAGCCTACATAGGGGTGTAGCCCCGGCATCCTGGCCAAATTTCCCATTGGCCCTTACCAATCATGGCCTCCTAATAATCCCCATCTATGAATAGGCTTCATCACTCTGCTCTCCTCCCCACTGATGGCTGATGTGTGGTGAGCGTTCTGGCGCACTATGGCTGCCGTCGCATCATCCAGGTGGATGCTGCACATTGGTGGTGGTGGAGGGGAGTCCCCATTACCTGTAAAGCGCTTTGAGTGGAGTGTCCAGAAAAGCGCTATATAAATGTAAGCAATTATTATTATTATTATTATTATTATTATTATTATTATTATTATTATTATTATTACATTCCTGTGAATGTAGTAGGGAGCAGAGCTTGCAGAGGGCATGGCCGAACACACAATATTGCAATACAGATACAGCGAGACATCTGACCTGAAATTAAGTGGTACAAAACTCAGCAAATACACTGAATTTCACTCCCCTCTGGAAAAGTATGTTTTAAAAATGCCCAGTTTTGTCTTAGACTGATGCTGCTACTATATCTCGGGTTTAATGCTCAAAGCCAGATTGCTTAACCCACATGAACAATTGTTGAAAGCTCCCATTGCAGACTGACTCTCATCATGTGCATTTGAGATTGTCAGTGCAACTCAAATCAAGGTTTTTTTTTTCTAACCAAGAAATAAACCTTATTTCTTTAAGTACTAGACTCTCAGTACCTGTCTTGAAACCAACAGCAAGTCTTTTTGCAAGCTGTTTCCTTTGTTGAGGCTTTTGCACCAAGGGAACCGAACCAAAGAAAGCAATCTGACCAACACTAACATGGTTCTGGCCAAACTCAATTATTTTCCAATTATAGACCAATGTTGTGTTCCAACCAAAACATTAACCAAGTCGTTAACGCCAAATGAGCCTGAACTATTTAAAGAGTTGTACCATGACAAGATATTCCTTTTGGGTAAAATGTTGGATCAACTGTTTACTGTGGACTGTTATTTCCCCATTTTTTTCTTCACAACTGTATGAAACTATTTAATTACACCCTTGTTACTCACTGTTCATTATCAAAACAATATGTTTTGGAAACTTTAACGAGGAGCAAGATATAAGACCGCATATTTTCCACCAAGCCTGACTCTTTTTCAGTTGCAGCATGCCGTAAAAATGTGCAGTGTGTAACATTCGACTTATTAGCACTTGTTATTGTACAGTTTTTACAAAACATATAACACAGATGCTGATCAAAGCAAGAAAACAAACCTTTTTTAGTCAGATATTTCACATCATATTTTTACATCCACCTTTTGTTCTACAGTAAATAGAAATGATTGTCTGTTCAGGGAAAACGATGCTCAGATTTGTTTTACCAATGATGTATAATGTGTGCACTCTGGCAGCTGTAGGAAAATTCCTGTGTTCCTGCAATATTGCTCAGAGTTGTTGAACACATTAAAAGTCCTTTGGGACACCTCTCCACTCTTTGAAATAACAGAAAGACGCACGAGTCGGTATCTGCAGCAGATCGCCCTCGATCACCACTGGCGGTTTTGCACCTACAGTCCAGCAGGAAAGCCACACACAGCTCACACACACATTCATGCACACGGCTGCCATGCAATTGCACACGAGGAATGCACTCAACTATCTAAGAATCAATACACAATTAAGCTCTCCACAGAGCAATAACTCAGCTATTTCTCATAAAAATCTAAACTGACATCCTTTGCCAAACACAGAATTGCCATGCACAGCTCGAGGAGAGAGGGGAGCGGGTGAGGATGGGGGTCCAGGGGAGAGGAGGGGCCTGGCATGGCTACACTCTGTAGGAGGTCACATGGTGATTTAATCTCCTGCTCGGGTAGGGCTTATTTGCATAAATACAAGGGGAAAATGAATGTGATTTAATTGAACTAGTAGCTGTGGATGTAGTTGTGAGAATAATAGCAAATGTTCTAGCAGAATTATACAAACTGGTCAACTACTTGAGCAGATCAAGGCAAGCGGTGGGGAGGGACATTACGTTTAAAGCTTTTGTGCAAATGATTCAAATCTCATTGAGATGTTAAAGATCAATCAGTCACCATGGCCCTGCCCAGCACAACGAATCTAATTAGAAATACTGTAGATGGAGGTAACCTTGAATAGGTTACTACATGTTGGAATTCTGTAAAATAATTGTAAAAACTGTTTTCTCTTCAGTGGGTGGTGACTTTTAAAAAATAGGAAAGCCCCTTTGATAATTTCATTCATGCTACAGAAACAGTACTGGAGCATAAAAACAGAAAATAAAGCGGAACAGAGCCTCCAAGCTTTTCTGGAAATTCCATTTACACATATAATTACTTTGAAGTTTTGCTTTCAAATGCTTTTTTTCTCTTAGTTATACTAAGGTATTGACTTCAACTAAAAGAAGCTATAGCATGTGCATGCATGAGTGAAGTAAAAGCGTATATAATTCACAGCTCCACACGCTGTCTAAAAGCCTAGATCCCCCAAATCAGCATGTCAAATGCTGACATGGAGAGCAGCCAAGCCTTTAGGGTTCCCCAAGGGAGGGAGGGATGCAAGAAATAAAAATAAAAATCAGGTCCACAACCAGAAAACACACAGAGATATCAGTGCAGTGAGACAGTGAGGGTGATAAAACCGGGAGGAGGCAGGAGGAGAGAAGGGAGTGCACCAGTCTGTGTACCTTGAGGCCAGAGTTTGAGGGGAAAGGCCTATAATGGCATGCGCTAGCGTAAGTTAGGCTGGATGGTTGCATACTCGACAAGGTCCCCTCCAGTGTGAATGGAGCTTCGTGGGCTGGGCGAAGAGGCCAAAGCAGAGGTGTCCAGCTCAGCATACTGGACATCATAGTCCTTGTGGCCAGAGCTCTGGAGACAAGAGAGGCAAGAGGTGTGAGTGGAGAGAGAGAGAGGAAGAATGAGACGGAGAAACAGACCTGACTCAGAAGGGCGGAGAATGAGGTGGGGAGACAAAGAAAAGAAGCTGGAAGAAGACACGTCTGTGGAGAAAACCAAGGAAGACAGAAAGGCAAGGCTGAAAGGGAAGGATAAGGGGAGGGAGAGGCCAAAGGGAACATGGAAACAGAAAACAGAATTGTTAAGGTGGAAGAACAGAATAAATGTAAAATGGAAGGGATGTACATTTGTAGAAGAAAAAAAGGAGATAAACAATGGGAAATGGAAGTAGACCAAAGATCAACACAGGAATAAGATACCCAAAAGGGAAAAAAGCAAGAATAGTCGAAACCACAAAAAAAGGAATTTGGTGTCCTTCCTCCCAGATCCCATTGCCTCTGCATGTCTTCAAGAGGCTCGATCTTGTAGTGTTTACTGACTGCTGGGCTACTGAACAGTATTTGGGAACCGTAAAGCCTTGTAGGTTTTCTCTGTACTGGCCCGGCAGGCAATGAGCGCAAGGCAGGACACATCCTGGACAGGATGCCAATCTGGGCACAGACACACACACGCCAACACCAGGGCCAATTTTCCCAGAAGTCAGTTAACCTGTCAGCATGTCTTTGGGAGGGAACCCAAGCTCACATGGGGAGAACATGTAAACTCCACTCAGACAGCACCCCAGGAACTGAACCCAGGGCCCCAGCACTGCCAGGCAGCTATGCTGACCAATGTGTCATCATCTCCTGTTCCAATATATTCTAAAGATACTGCACAGACAGTGCAACACTCATATTTTCCATTTGCATTAGGGTTCACAGCTTTGTGCACAGCTTTAGCTAAAGTAAACACACAAGCGTCACTGAATAAAATACATTCTTAGCTTCTACTGAAATCTTATTTTAGGATGATAAAACCAAAGCTACTCATCAGCTTCCAATCTGGAACTCCTCCAGTTAGACCAATAAAAATAATATCGACATATCTACATTGAACATTTTCTTTCATACTCTTTTGAACCAAAGATTATTAATTTCCAGGAATACAGATGCATCCAATTCCTTTTAAAACTAACAATATTCTACCCTATGCTTTGAATCTGGGGAGAGACTGTATCCAATTTTAGAAAGTATCATTTTAGATATGTTTCTGCTACATTTGTTGAATGAACTTTAACATAATTTACTTTATAGAAGATCTTAATTAGATAGTATTAATGAATCACTAATTAGATACTAATCAATCTTCCCATGTTTTGTACAGTGTATTTTATTTTTCTGAATAGATAGCATTTGTAGGTCTAGTAATTAATCCTGAAATCTTAAGATAACAAATGAATTTGCTCAGTGTGCCCAGCAGTGTGCTTGATCTCATTTTCCAATTAGAAGGCAGAGGACGAATGAAGGGATCGGGGTTTGAATGATCCTGAGAAACCCACTTTAGACAGCAAACAAGAGACGGTACAAACCCCTCAGGAAGAAGACACGAGGTTCACATTATGCAGTGTCCTAGAGGAAGCTAAGGGAACCCAAACTGATATGCCAAGTGTTTTTCTCCCTCACTACTCAGACACTGCATCAGGTACAGGAGCTCCTCTCCTCCACAGAAGAACTAGAGTCTTGTGTGTCAGTTACACTATTGAGATAGTAGCTCTCAATGTCAAACACATTTTCAGAGCATTAGTTTTTATTGCAGCCTGAGCCTTACTGAAAGCTGAACAGAGTAAAGAATCGATACTGATCTCTCTCTGCCAGCTTGCATGCTTAAAATAAAAAGACAAAGCAGTGATACAGTAGGTGTGGTAGAAAAGGTTCATATTTCTGAAAGAAAATCACTGGCTCTAGTTTAGAAACACTTCTGGTATTTAGGGAATGATCGATTTGAGAAGATGATTGGGGTTTCTGCATTTGCCCTCCATCTTTATCTCTTCTGTAAAACTATATGTGTGTTTTGGCTCATTTTCATCACTAGCACTTGGTTTCACCCAAATAACAGTGGGCTTTTCCTTCATAGGAGCAGTGGGGAAAAAAATAACGGGCAAAGTCATTTTAGCTTCATAGCTAATTACAGCTACAACTTCCTTTCAGGCACTGACTGTTCTCTCCAGAGACTGGGTCATGGGGCTTGACGAATCTGTTTAATTAGTCTCAAGCCGCATTCCAAACAAGTCACTCAGAGCTGAGGAGCACCAATTCCAGTTGCACTTTAATGACAACTTTTAAAAATGGACAAGCTCCTTTGATGAGCTTGGCAGTCTCTACAAGACATTCATTTATTGGAAGGAGTGGGTGGTGAAAAAGAAATGATTTTTTTTTGGCTGCCAAAATAGCAGTTCAATGGCAGGGTGCAAAGCAAAAATGAGTGAAAGCAAAAAAGCGAAACATTTCTGGAATGACATGGTGAATGTCAGAATGCCGCACAGTGAAGCACGAAGAAATGCCATGATACCGATGGAGATGAGCAACATATCCACGCAATCCAGAAAAGTAATTGAAATAGTCTGTGCAACTGTTCTAGATTCAGAGGTGACCAATGACAGTCAGTTCTGGCTTCCAAAACCAGTACTGTTATTAAAAGGTAATACATTCAAACCAAAAATGATTGTATTGATTCAAGGGATGTGTTCAAGGTGTCTAGATAATGTGATGCTCTGACTTCGATACCTGATCTGATGTTTGTTCAGTTTTAAAGCCTAGAAATTCCGACAAGAAATGACAAAACACTAAAGTGCTGAAACTGACTGCCGGCCTCACAGACCATTCCTACCCTCTGAATAGCCATGGGAGTTACAGACGGTTGTTATGTGTGATGTAAATGGGAGCAGAGAAGTTTCCTGGATGACTGAACCACCCAAGAGCTTTTCTTTCTCATCTTTGCTTGTTTATGTTTCAGTATGAAGTTCTGTCGGTTTCAAATAAATGGAGATGTTAAACTTTGCCACAGAGAATAAAATATCATTCTTGTTATTTTTTGCAGTGGGAAATGAAAAGAAATTTCCAGCATCAACCAATGTTTCACTGGAGAATTACAATGCTCTATCTGCAATACCAGAACTTCATTATCACCTACTGTACCATAAGAAAGTGAATTCACCGTATGCTACTGTCAGTTCAACACGGGCATCAGACATTTATTTTGCCCTTATCAGGTTCATCGGTGTGATTCAAAGTTAATGTGAACCACCCCCTCCCTCCCAGTGCTGCAAAATGCCAAGAATTAATTAACAGCCATTCTCGTTACTCGAGCGTAAGCTCCTAAAGACATACCAATAATCTGAAAGGTGTTCCTTTTTAGACAGCTGGGTAACTGCTAACATTAACTATATAGTGTATACAGCACATAAAAGGGTTCACAAAAACAATTCCATCTCCTGTAGCAGCGTGATTGGAATGATTAATTGATATCTGTACCCATGATGCGTTGTGACCAGTTGGTCTTAACACACACCCTAACCTGGAAGGGTTGGTCTTCTTAGATAGATAAGTAGCCAGTTGCCACTGCGTAGCTAATAAAATGTCAACATGTTTTACTGTACTTGCAGGAAGTGAAGAAGAACATCCCAGGTATAAAGGTCTACTATAGCCTCAGGACTAAGGAGATGAGGCAATGCGACTGATATTTCAATGCTCCTGCTGCTTGTGGCTGTGGAGGCTGCTGTTGTGTGTGTCTCACATTGTGCGTCTTCTTCCACACTAATTAGCACTGTGAAATGCAAGTCAAACAACTAGCGAATCAGTTGGATTATCATCCAGAAGTAAAACCAGTCAACATCTTAACAAAGCAATTACTGCAAAGAGGCTTCACTCTGGTTATTTGTTGCAACGCACGTGCAGCTCCTGAAAGAAATTCAGGCGAGAGAAGTGGACTTGCTATTTCAACGTACTTTAGGTGGCTATTTTGTCATCCTATAGCTGTGAAACCTTTCCCTCTGACCTCTTACAGTAATTCATTAAGGTTAATTCTCAAACAGGGTTCACATTATAAAAAGACAGTCCTATTCCTGAATGTGAATCTCACTGAAAAGAGTTGTGGCACACAATCATTTCCATAAAATAACATTTTTCAGTTTTGCTTATATGTGCATCTGTATGTGCTGTGAGAGGTGCTAAGGTTTTAGTAAGTACTATTGGCTCTTCAACAGATGTGTTTATCTGTAAATGTATTCGTTCTGTACATGCATTACACAGAACACAGAATTGCTTGCTTCTCCCAGTATTAGAACTCTACTATCTAACCAGATCTTTGCTACAGAAGAGGGTAGCGAACTCAGTCAAGACGGAGAAATTAGCTGCTACATCAGTGTGGAGAAGTAGTGGACGCCCTTGTAATTTTGGTTTCAAAAGATTATTATAAAACGAGATAATTCTTTAATACAACATTTCATTCCCTGACCAAGTGGTTAGTGACTGGTGCCAGGGAACACAGTACTTAAAAAAGCTTTTATAAATCACATGGTTCAAATGTAATCATTCACTGCATAGCTGAATGTCTGTAGTGCAGACAGTATAATGTGCTTAATGTTCAATTCCTTATGTTTATGAGCTCTGTAATAAACATGGGACGTGTCTTTTAGTTTTACCTGCAAAATTAAGCATGTTTTAAACTGCTACCATAGCATGCAGTAGAGCTGAAACTGCAGCAGTGGTTTTAATAATATTGAAAATAAACACTAATAAAGCTAGTCTGTTCCTTACATGAATAACGAATACCTTCGATAAAGACTTGAGAGAATCTTGTCACACGGTGTCCTTGCAGAGATGCCAGAGGTGATGGACTAGCAGCAATAAGCTTCAGCTGAGAACTTTCCTTTATTTATCTTATTTCACTAGGTCTGTCAGTGGAGAACACATTCTCATTTCCAGTGATGAACTGGCAACCCATTTATACAAGTCAGCATTTTTCCTGGAGCCGTCTGAGGGAAGAGCTTTGCTCAATGATATAGGAGCAGTGTTCCCACAATCTTCCTACAGTATCTACAACTTCATGCTGCTGCCTCTTTAACCCTCTTACTAACCCCCACCACTGTTGATGAGCACTTTCAGTTGTCAAATGCAAACTTTCATCAACAGATCTATGGATTGCACGTTTTTAACACAACAGCAGTGGCTTACAAATGCTGCATACATATACAGTATATCATCTAACAAGCCTTCATATACATAACACCCCAATTTAAACAGGAAATCAGAGACACTACATATTACACTACTGTTTGATTAAGCATTTCTAAGGCTCATGTGATCAAAACTGAAGCACTTGTTGGCATTGGTAACACTTTTATTTTGTTTTGCCAGGTGACGGTGCAATCAGTATGTGTTAAGGGCTGTGTAACGACACGTGATTGCGTTGGGATTACAGAGTAAGTTGGCACTAGGACAGGAGGATCAGAGGGCATTGTGAGTACAAATGCACAACCGAGTTTTGAAATGAGATGGAGGTGAGATAGAGGTGGTGATGTAGTCAACGGTGTAAGAGAGAGCCTCACTAGAACAATGGTTTGCAATTCTCTACTATGCCCTTTCCCTTCACTTCATAGTGCTGGAATCTCAGCTATCACTTAGAAAGTCCCTGAAAAACTTTGTACTCCTCTGTGCAAGAAGATTTCAGAAATCTAGAAATACCACACTTTCTGTACTAATAGAAAACAGCTAATTATTAGCTATTATAAGCAAAATGAACCTTTTCCACACCATAAACCCTAGGGCATTTTTCTTAAATTTAGCAGTGAAAGAAAGAGGTCAACTAAGAGTTTTCTTTGCTTTCGCAGTGCAAAGTTCAAGGTATAAGTGGTGCATGCTGACATCAGTACCTTCTCTTTGCATTTGGTTATATTGTATAAAAGTGATTTTTCTTCCTTTTGTATTTCTCAGTGGAGACTGCAGAATGGCTCTCACGAGTCAATGAAGGCCTGCTGGCTCCCTGTGAGCCAGCCTGCCTGGGAAGAAGTGGGGAGGAGCTCCTGTCTGTGGGCAGTACTACTCACCGACTTGTCTGAGTAGAGGGTGGACTCAGAGGGCGCCATGTCGTAATAAGGAGGCTGGAGAGGAAGCTTCTGCATTTCCTCCTCAGGTTTGTCCAGATGAACGACCTATGGAGACACCAGAGCCCGCGATTGGTGAAGGGGCGCTTTAGAGCTTGGCGCTGAGAAAACGAGATTCCCAGCCTCTCACTCTCTCCCCCGGGCCCGCTGCCCAGAGACGGTACGAGAGTCTGCTGCCCCTCCCCCGACAGGCCAGGCTCTTCCGCTGCAGAGATCCTTGGAGAGGTGGGCTTGCTTTCTGAGGGGAACTTGCAACACTGCAATAAGGACTCAGACTTGATTAGTTTCAGGTAGATTATGCAGGGAAACTAGTTTTCCGAAGAGAGACCTCACAGGAGTCCCTTGTGCACTGATTCACTGCTGAAATGCGTCAGATCATCAGATTAGGAATGATTTGCAAGGTAATTGCCACCTAAAGTAGTGCAGTGCTAGGTGACAAAAACAGTGAGAAAAAGAGTGAGAAAAATAAGCATTTTTATGTTTATTTTTTGAGAAGCATGGCATGCAAAATATAAAGCATCCAGAATGTACTGTATCTTTGTCATCTAAATGGTAAAAGGTGCATTGTGCACCTTTTACTCCATCGGGTAAGCCAGTTGAGAATGAACTTGCTTTTTCAATGTTGACCTGGAGACCCATTTATAGAGCAGGGCATTTACTAGAGCCATCTGAGTAAAGCACCTTGCTCAAGGGTGCAGGCTGCATCAACACCCTGAATATGAACCCACAACCCTCCAGTTGAGAGCCTTAGCCATCACTCCCTATCTCCGCTTATCTGCGTGATTGATTGTAAAAAACTACTCTCACCTTCAGTGGAGTGGATTAGCAGGGACAATTTTGAATAATTCCTGTGGACTCCATGCAATAATCAAGTAGCGTTAGCATGACTGCACTGACCTGCTACGACAGCCATGGAGTGGACATTAATAGAATGAAGTCGTACAGTACATTGATCATTGCTCTGGAAAAAGCCTCCTGTTTTTTGCCTCATGATGTATTGTAAAAGGTCTTGCATGCGATGCATCCCAAATATCTTGGGTGGTAAAAGCCCTCACCTTAGGCTGAGCACTGTGAACACAGGTCTGAGCCTGCTGGGCCATGTCGCTGGCCAGCGGTGACCAGGATTCCTGGAGTGGGCGCACACAAGGGCAGGCTGGGATTTGTCGGCCCCCTGCAGCCTCCGCCTTTATAGCAAGGCAGTGCTGTTGGCAGTGGCAAGGCAGTGCACCTCTCCTCCGACCAGCACCGAACCTCCAGGACAGCTGTGTGCTGCCTGAGGCATGTAAAAAGACTGGGAGGGTGGAACGTAGGTGGAGTGGAAGAGCCCGCACTTTCTCACTCTCCCCCGTGTGCGGTCCCGGGGTTCATAGCTGTAAGCCGAGATTTGAAAATCACACAACTGGCTGGGCAAATTCAAATAATTGGTAATTGTACATTTTTTCAAAAGTCTATTATGCTTCCACAAAGCATATCGATTGTCAACTGCAGTTGTCAACTGCTACAGAAATGTGTAAAGAGCTTTGTAGTATTGATGTGAAGAGCACCATACCAGATAAAATTATTGACTGATTGCTTGAAATCCAGTTGTGAATTGTGGTTAAGTGGAGAACAGCTTACTATTTTTTCATATTGTTCTTTATTCTATGATTTTTAGGCATGTTTTTACCCATGGGCCATCTCATCTGATCCACAGGAGCTCGCCAGTCAAAGTCTGCTCCTCCCACAAGGCCTTCAATTTCATTCTCTTGTGCTACCTGGCCCAGCCAAAATCAATGAATGAATGCTATTTGTGTTAGGGATCTTACTGAAGGCTGTGCAGGGCATTGCTGATAACACGCAGGATGCATGCAGCAAATTGATGCCTTGAGACATTTTAAAGTGCCGCTGCTATAAAGCAGAAGCTTTTCATTTTACGGATTAATTCCAGGAAATATGATGAAACCAGAGAAGATTTTTTTAAGTGAGTAAAAAAAGGCTATTTCACCCTTGAATGCAGGGCAGCAGAGTTTGGCTGGAGGAATGTTTAAATGGCTAGATGTGACTCAATTGAAACTTTTAAATGTGGGCTAATCCATCAGTGTGGCGAATAGAGATTTTTTTAAAAAAAATATGAATCCATGACAGGTCATATCTTATTTCAAAGGGATAACTTTTCATACTATAGAGAATTCTTTTTTCCAGAAATGCCTTTAGATCCCATAAAAACATCTGTTCAATTGACAACGGTCTATAGGGCACATTTTTAAAGAAACAGGGCAAGTCTCCTGGAACTTTTCTCATTTTGTTTTTATTTTAAATGAACTGTCCTACTGTATATGCAGGGGCCAAAAGTTACCATCAGTCTGCAATCTTTTTTAACTGTTTACAATTCCACAGGCTACAGATCTGAGGACCAAGAGTCATTAATACTCCTACTCCACACATTTCATAGGCCATGAAATTAGCTTCACAGAAGGCTCCCTAAAGGCTGCCAACAAGCCTGACTTGTCCTTTCTGTTCATTGCATATACCTCACATTAATGCATGGTTTTAAACTTTAAAGAGACTTTTCGTTAGATGAGCTGTCAAGCATCCTTAAGGACTGTTTTCCTTTTTTTATTCTCCATGATCTGTCGCTGTTGTGCATTCATCATAGACCCTTGATGGTTTCTCGAGCCACTTGTCTGAACATGGTTTTGTCCAGCACCCGTGGGTGGTTTTTTGTTCAGTAAGTCCCTAGGAGAGCTCTTTCCACATGCTTGTATAACATACTCAGACAAGGCTCGCAGTGCATGAAGACAGAACCAGGAGGTGGGAATGAAAAGAAAGTAAAACAATGGCACAGTCTGATGGAAATGAGATGAAAACATGCAAACTTACCATATTTTCGCCTCCGACAAGAAGACATTCCTTTTGTTTGGCCTACATCGAGGGCCCATGTGAAATTACCCCTTGCTGGGGAGGTAGGGTGTGTGCTGTAATTCCACATGAGTTTCAATCTGTCTGACTGACTACCACAAAATTACCAGCACCTTTTAACATGCTGCAGTTACAGAAAACACAACTCTTGGGGCTCTGGAAGTAAGAAAAGATTCAAAGTTTTTTTTTTAATGACTAGAAAGGGAATCATCTGGCTCCAGACAATCCTTTGTGGTTCTAGGCCACAAGTGTAGACATCTAGGCAGAGGTAATCAGTTGGGTCACAAGACAAGCAGGTACAGTACAGAGGAAAGAGGGGAGAAAGGGAGGAGATGGAAAAAGGTTCCACGTTTTCCAGAATTTCAAATCACTGCCATTCCAGCACTTTTCCTCGCTGCTGCATTCCAAACCAGTCCAAACCAGATCCATGGCAAGATGCTCCAATCTCCTGTACACAGGTACTCCATTCTCCTAAATCAGACTAAGCAGTAAAGCCCCACCACGCACATCTCAGACTTAACTGCCTGCCTCTCTCTTTCTCCCCAGCCTAATCAGCAACATAATGCTTCACTTTACATCCCTTCACAGCAATAATTTTCACTTTAACCAGCCATTCATCCTCAGCTTTCGAGCAATGCCTTACAGCTTGGGAAACAATCAATCACTTTCTTTTTCCTCCTCGCAGGCTGAAAAACAGTACAGTCAAATAGAAGCAAACAAGCAAGCACCTTTCTAAAATAAACACAAGTGGCTCATTTTCTTAGGCCACAGGGACTGGCATTCGTATTCTGGCACAAACAGAGTCAAGAAAATCTGAGAGGCAAAAGCATTCTTATTCAGGATAAACAGGGTTTGGTATTTACTGTCCCTGCATGCCATTTCTACACAAAGAGTCAACCTCATTGTTCAAACAAGGCACTGGGGAACTATCAAAAATACTCTTATGAACGTATGGCCTAAAAGGTTTTGGGGTGCACTCTAATGAATCTTTTTGGGGACCCCACTTACCTCAAGGACAATACATACTGTAACACATGACTTACTTTATAGTTGTTTTACGCAGTCAAATTAAAACAGCAACCTGTTTCCAGTCAAATGGCATACTGTTTATACCAGTTACAGCCAACATCCTAACTGGCAACAAGTAAGTTATCTGGGTGACAAGCAAATTAAAATACTGAATACAGAAATTCCACATCCAGTTCCACTGCAGTACAGCATTCCAATTCATCTCCATAATTTAAACGCATGCAGCACATTCTGTGAATTTTTTAGTATTAGTAGTAGTTTTTTAGCATATTCCCTCAGCCCAGGTCCAACAAAGATAGGACTAATAATAACAGTGAAAGTTTTTTTAGATTATCCATGCTCCTAACATGCACACATACGGTTTTATTAGTATAGTTCCATGTCAAGGCAAATACAAACATTCCACAGCCAACATGGTACTGATCTTGCAAACTTTGGTAAAACCACACCTCAGATGCGACAAAGAATGGCTTATCCATATTTATATTGTTACAACTAGAGATGCAATGTAATGATTTTCATGCAGGACTGAGTAACCAGCAGGCAAGCTTGTAGTTCATCAAACATGTCAGGTGACGTTTTGTTTTACTGCTCCATCTGAGAAAGCCAGTGAAACTCTTCACATCAACAATAGCATGCACACATGAACAATGACACTGCATTAAAGAGCAAGCATTCCCCATCATCACCAACACTGTAAGTTCCCCCATTATAGTAGATGGGACTGAAATGATGATCAAAATCTGATCTCCGTAGCTGCTTTTACATCAGGATAACTTTTCTTACATATAAATACACCAACCAACACATTTTTACAAGTAAAGCACGCTGTAGTGGTGCCTGTTGTGACTTGGCAGAAATTGCACAGTTTTCTTGGCTGAATCCTTTGGGTTGTTAGGTCTGCGCTCTCCGTAGGTCAGGGGTTAACAACCATCATGAAAATGATTTTTGTTATACAGTATTTTCATCAAAGACCAAAGCATTGTGGGAACTGTAGTAGATATGTGAACATCATATTAAAATAAACAAAACATTTGGTGAATATACTGTAATAATGTTTTCAGAATGATGAGAAAATGAATAATATATCAATAAACAAGATTTGAGATTTTCAACTTACCGATGCTGTTAATGCGGCGTCTATTTTTGGACTTATTTCAAGAGTTCTGCAGTGTTTCGATAAATAATTTAAGATTTCACGTTCAGGCAAAACTCATTATTGTTTAGTGAATTCCCAGTTTGCTTTTCATGACGTTCACGTTTGGAAACACTTGTTCACAAAAGTATGTTGATCTAAAGATTGACAAAGGCCCATAAATTACCTAAATTCTGACTGTCAGAGCCAGTGAAACAATTCCCTTACTTTCAAACACTCATTCATTTCAGACCATTTGTCTTGTATTACCAGGGTGTATTTCTAAATTTCCAGATTCTCCCAGCTATACTGTATGCCCGGTCCTCTGGAGTTCTGGAATTAAAATAAGCAAATTCAAGCTCAAACTGTACTCAAACAACTCCAGTTAATGTTGAAAAATGTGTGCAAAGGTGGTCAGGTACTAGGTACATTTTAACAAAAATGACAAAATTATCTTTAATTCCTGTCAATTTTAAAATTGTTCATTAAATGCAACCTGAATCTTGAGTATTGCTTCTGCAAGGATCAAAGTCATTGGTATGTTTATTTGACTCCAGTATTAGGAGATGTACAGTACCAATGCATTCTATGTAATGGGAATGCAATGTTTCCCTACCAAATCAATTCCTTATTCAAAGATCTAAAAGACAAGGACCAATGGTTCCTTTTCTGTATAGTTTATATGGGGTGTTTTAATGAGAAGCAACATTTACAAGGAAATACAATTTCTGTATCTATACAGTAGATGATCCATACGTTATGCATATTCAGAGCACTTCTCTCGCAGAAAAGCTTTAACTTTCTTGAGATGAGCCACAACACCCAGTCTCTTGATATGTATGAGATCATAATGTTGGTTAAAGATGTTTTACAGATGCTCAGACTAATGCCTCTTGCCATTATTTTATCGTTGATCTGTACAAAACAAACCATCACTTCACAACCCTGTGGCCTAAAATGTTATGATACTGTGCTTCACACTTTTTTGAAACACAGAAACGAAACCATAGTGTGCACCCTTCACTTTGAGCTCAGACTCCTTTAGTTGAAATCGGGATTTCCCTGTCCGTGTCATTTCCTTATAAGTAAGCATTCTGAGACAGCAAAAGGAATATATGCTCCCCTAGTTTTTACTGTGAGTGGAAAAAGCTCATTGGAAAAAATGTTCGGAAGGGCATCCTAAGGGAACTCATCCATGCTGCATCCATGATCCATTGCAAGAGCAAAAAATACCACTAAGCTTCTAAACGGGTTCATCTGTGGCCACCTTCACAGTTCTGGCTCTTACATTCTTTGCAGTTAATGGCATACACAGTGTAATTTCATTTTTTTAAATTCCGTATAGATGCTTCAGTTTTTTTCTTATAAAACACTCTTGGCCTGTTTCCATAATCTCTTGAGGTACCGTAAACTGGCAGTTGTTGTATGATTTAGATGTTTTTCCCCTTCCAGCACACTCGCACTAAGCTTGGCTCTGCTTTGTACCCCAGCTCCTCCACGGCTCTTTCACATGCCCCCAGCTGCATTGGTTTTGGCAAATGAGGTATTTTCTTGATGTCTTTCAGTGTTAAGTTTCTTGTTTTTGGCAAGTTTCTCATTAGACATAACGGGAATCTGGCTGAGTGCATTATAAAAAATATAGGACTCCACTCATTTTTGGAATTCTCAAGATTAATCTTTGATTTCCCTATTTTATGACATTGTCTCCAAGCTTTTTTATTTCACCTCAATTTCGATCAGCTGTAAATGTAACCTTTTACACCTTTTCTGGTACGTCCAACTGCTCTTTAAATACATGCTTCCTTTATGCAACCAAGTTCCAAAGACTTTGTTGCCACTCTGCTGTCACGATTGTCATGTGCTGGTAGTCAAGGCTTATGAATAGGAATATGAAAAGGAAGCAGATGCTCTGAGAGTGCCGCACGGCTCCAGAATACTTGAGCTCCACTGAAAAACTCTCACCAAGACAGCCAACAACAGAAACCTCACCAAGATATATTCTTCAGGGCTGGTCATGTTTCACAATCACAAGCAACGAAGAGAAAATGCACAAGAGTTTCTTCTATAGCGTGGAAAACATCTTTTGCAATGAAAGATGATGTGCAGGCCAGCAGACACACAGACGCATGCAAAATCTCACAATACAGTACCAAAGACCCGGGCTTAATGGAACTGAAAAGGAAGTCCTTTCATGAACTTAAACAGTTCTGAGACTCTCCTTCCCAAATGGTAAATATTCAGGAAGCAGAAAGAAACCAAGACACCAGACGTCTCCAAAATGTAGGCCCCCTGTACATGGAATGAGTGGGGCAGCCCTTACCTGGATATCATCTGCTGTCAGGTGGCTCTTCATCTCACTCGTCTTCTTCTTGGGTGGAGGAGGGGCAGGTTTGTGGGCAGGAGGCAAGTCCGTCCTGTGAAGAGGAAAAGGCAAAGCAATCACAGAGCCGTCGACTGCCCTCATGAGTCGTGTATGACAACAGCGTTACCACTTTCTAGCCTGACTTAATCAGGTCTCAAAGGCAGGCAAGCCTGGTTATTCCTGGGATGAAAGACCTCTAGGGAAATCTAAGGAAATCCAGGTGGCTGCTGTTAGTGTTCGTGGATCAACATGTCGTGCTTTTCCCTCTGGATACCACTGCCCTGGTATGGTGACCAGAGACACTGTGCCAAAGGACATGTCATACTCTGAGTGTCAAACAAACTCATGTCCTGACTTACTGACTGTGCTGCACTCCAGACAATCCTCCCTAAAGTTCCCCCGGAATTTAACTCATGAAGCAATTGTTTGCATTTCTCTATCCAGACAGTTATGTAATGGGACTGTTGGCTGCTATGTGTCACCCAGTTGCATGGTGCCCTCTACATATTGATGATGTAGGTCTCCTTCCTCTTGTATATAAAGTGGTTTAGCATCCTTTGGGAAGAAATGCCGAAGCCTATGCAAGCAAGCAACAGGCGCAAGGTGGGATACACCCTTGTTTCGACGCTAGCTAGCATCTGCCCTGCTACCCTGAATTGGAAGAAGCGGTTAGAAAATGGATGGATGGATATTCTACCCCAGTTGATCCAAGTATTCAAAAATAGTTTTTCTTTCATATAGGGCTAGTGCAGTATAGTTTGCCTGACATATACTGTATACAAGTGCCTTGCAAACCCTTGATAAATCACAACTCCATCACCATGGAAACTTAAATTAATTATTAGATGACTGTCTTACTTCCTGATGAGATGTGGAAATCAGCAAGAGAGGGGTGTTTCTATAAGATCAGAGTGAGTGTCTGAAGGCCAGCCTTGCCCCTTGTTCAGAGCAAGAAGGTGAGGCCTGCAGATTGATATTCAACCCCACACATTTGAATTATTTGCTTGACATTTACGACTCTGCTGAGTCCTGACTGCTGTGGTACTGACTGTGCCAGCAATCAACACATAGCAAGTGCATTTTTTGCAAGTGTGTCTCCTTTGGCCTTCCTCTCTTTCCACCCATCTGTCTTTTTGTCACGAGTATGTCCACTTTTTGATATGCTTGTTCAAAGACACCTAAGGGTTGGGTACAAAGGATGCTTGTTCAGACACCTAAGTACAAGAAGAGTAAAACAAGACTATTTATACTATTTATATTCACTATTTATATCCCTCTTCCTCTTTTTGCTTCAACGTTTATTTGGATCTTTTTCCAGATTTCTTAGCTTAGTTTTAAATAAAGTAAAGCCATCAACTGGACAACTAGTGACAAGATGTATGCTGCAGACACAACAAATAACCAGATTAACAGGAAAGAAACATACACAGAAACTAATCATAATGCAATTCTGCAGACAAGCAGGCAGGTAGGAAGAGACAGGCTATGCACAGTATGATGAACAACAAGTCACGTTATGTTAATGTAGTTGAACAGCTGCAGGTAAGACATTCATCTATGGATGAGAAGTGATGGCCTCCCTCCCAGAGACAAATATTTAGTCCACTGCACCATTACATACACACATACTCAATTTCACTAGAAACATTATCAGTGTCACATTTCCTTCCTTCTTAACTGCATTTCTTCATTCCTCTATTGATCACGGCAAACTATATAGTCCTGCCATATCAAACTAAGCTCCCCTAAAACCCTCAGGTGAAATCCATCATTTTTGCTATAACCGTGAAATGTGTTTCTTTTTAGATATTTACTGTCCCTTGCAAAGCATCCAGGCTCTTGTGCAGTTTTCCCACTTTGTTGGTTTAAAACCTGCAGCCATGACTTTCCACTCAATCAATGCCAAATAAAGCACTAAATAATTAATATGGAAGATAGAAAAGAAATGATCACATGAGCAGTTAAATCTTTTGCTCTGGCAAACCTAAATTAATTTACATCCACAAAATGTCTTTATCAAGCCAAAAAAATTATTAAATGGCCTATGTGTGCAATATTAATGGTTCAGAATACATGTCTTATTAAGGTCCCTCAGTCAGCTAGTGAAGTTGAAGCAAAAATTCAACACTTAAGACCAAGGAGCTTTCAAAACAGGAGAAGGGTATAAAAACATTTCAAAGACCCTTAATACATATAGTTTTCATCATGGTGAAGGAAATCAGTGTTAAGCATGCAGACACTGCCCGGAAATAAGTCCAAACTGTGCAGCAGGGAAGAAGGAAACTGGTTAGGGATTCCACTGTGAGACTGATGGCAACTTTAATTCCAGTTACAGGAACTGAAAAAAACGGATCTGAGACAGTCCTGTAACACCATGGGATTTGCAACACAACATGTGATTCTGCAAACATAGCAAAAAGCTTGGTCAGACAAGAGAAATTTGGATTTTTGTATTGCAAAAATGGAATTTAAAGCAAAGTGTTACATGTCATGCAAACCCAACATAGTGCATCACTCATCCCTACTGACAAGCATGGAGGGACTGGGAAACTTGTCAAGACTGCTGGGAATGTAGACAGAGCAAAGTACTGGCAAGTCTTAGAGGAATCTGCTTCGAATTCACCTTTCATCAGGATAATGACCCAAAGAGCAAAGCTACAGTGGAGTGGATTAAGAATACAAATGTGATTGTCCTTGAGTGGCCCATTCAAAAGAGCATAGCAATGTCCACTTATCCCATCTTGTTCATTCAGTACTTCATATAAAACAAGCAAAGGTTATTTCACCTTGTAATTAATCTCTGTTTGTTCCTTTGCAGCATGATGATGCAGCCCCGTGCTCTAACCTAGATATATTCCATAAATCAACTCAAGAGGAATGAGAACATATAAATATTTTTAATGATTTCTTCTTCTTTTTATTCTGCATTCAAAGGAAAAAAGGCACTGAGGTATGTTTTTTGTGTGTTGCATTCATATACTAGCTGGTGAAAATGTAAGGAACCCTTACAGGAGTTAACAGAGTCTCACAGAGGCAGGCAGTACATGCTGTAACTAAACTGAGGGGGATGAAGCAGATCTCCATTGCTTTCACTGACCAGGAATTTCCCCAGATCCCAGCAATATGAATATATGACCAATATGAGGTTTATTCTTATGTGTATATTGTGTGTGTATTATGTGTGAATATGTGTTTATTCTTATGCTTGAGCCTCATTGCTGTGGCCTTCTTGAATTCCCTTTAGCATTAGGAGCACTTTGCACTGCTACAATTCTCTTTGGCTGGGCTTTACGGATTTATTTGCATGCAATATCTTTGGCACCTTTTGCAATCGTGTCTGTTTTCTAAAATCATGCGAGGCACACCTGGTGAGGTCCCTTTTTAAGCCAATGTTAAAAGGTTAATCCTCCACAACATTTCTTTCTCCCTTTCACTTGAATCGCTTTTCCTTTCTACATGCTCTGGGCAGAGGAAGAGGAAGAGCGAGCCAGAGCGGCTGTACTGTGATCATGACAAGAATGATCATGGCCCCTCTAAACCCGCTCCACTCCAGCCCTGGACCTTGGCCCCTGCTTTGACTCTAGTATGATTCGCCTCTCTAAAGTCATTACATGCAGAATCTCATCAGATGTTCATATTATCATAATACTTTGCACGATGTCAAAAAGGCATTTTATTGGCAGGTCTTATTTGTCAAAAGTGTAATTTTATTAAGTGCTCTTCATGCAGAGCACCAAACACAATTGAAGACAAAGCACAGTCCTGTTGCATTTACAGATTTAAAACAGTTAGTCTACAGTTAGGTCTAGGGGTGGCCAGTGTTCAGTGGAAGGGATCTCCATTCAAAGGGTACTGTACAGAAGCTGAACCAGATCCTGGTTGATATTATCGCATTTATTTAATTTCAAATGAACGAGGTGAAAAGCGAAACACCATGAGGTCTGGGAACCAGGGGTCCCTGGAGCTGCATCCTAAATGTTGTTTCCAACAGTCTTGAGATGACTGAAGGTGGCAGCTAACGCAAAACACTAACAATTGCTAACATGTTTAACAATGTTGACTGAAAGGGGCTCTCTGGGTCACATTGAAGAGAAGTGTTTGCCGTAGGAATGAGGGCAGATTTCACAAATGAACAAAGTGATGAAGAAGAACGGAAAAGCAGAGCTATTACTGTATCGTTACAGTGCTGTGTAAAAATGATGCACATGATCAGAACCCAGAGGACGTAGAAACTGAAGAGATTGAAATGAAAGGGAGAAAGGATATTATGAAGAATAAGTAAAAAAAAACAGTACACCAAGGCCTGGTTCTTATCTGTTTCTGCATACAGCCGTGTAATTGTTGAATTTATCATTCAGGCTTCATTGACAAAGCCCTCAACCTACAGTACCAAGTATAACCATGTGAGGTTATTTATGTAATAATAAAGATTTAAAAATTCTCAAAAAAGGAAAAGAATATTGCATTAATTAAAAAAATATCTTTGAGAGAAAAGCATTTATCTCTGTTTGGAGCAGCAGAAGCCATAGATAATAAGACAGGAATAACGTGAAGTGTGCAGGAAATGTGAGGAATGCTGTATTTCACCAGTTAAGCCCACGGAGAAGAAAGTTTTACTGACAATGCCCACCAATTAACACAAGTCATTGCCGCAGTGCTTTGGCCTTGGGTTCAGGTCCTTGCGTGACGTGCTATCTGCTTGGGCTTTGCTTGTTCTCCTCGGGTTTGGGCTTTCCTGCAGGTGCTCTTGTTTCCTTTCACGGTCCAAAGACAAACTGGTGGGTTTACTGGCTTCTGGGAAAAATGGCCCTGGTGTAAATGTGCATGTGTTTGTGTCTGTGTGCACCCTGCGATGGACTGGCGTCCCATCCACAGTGTATCCTGCCTTGTACTTGCTGCGAGCCGGCTTAGGCGCCGGCTCCCCTGTGATCCTGCATTGGATAAAAGTTGGAAAACGGATGGATGGATTTATACTATTATGCTGAGAACATAAGAATGAGCAACATGTGCGAAAATAACATAATAACACTATAGTTACAGTGCCTTGCAAAATTATTCAGATGTTTGCACAGTGTTCACATTGTGTTGCTTTCAAACTTGGAGTAATGCCACATTGAAGTCACATGTTGAATTAATTTTGTTACATACACAACCTTCGCACACTAACTACTTCACACATGCAGAACAAAAAAAAAACAAAAACGAAGCAAACAGAATATTAATATGAAAGTAATTAGTGCTTAAGTATTCAAAACCTTTCCTGCTGAAGAACAACTAACCAGGATGCACACAATTACCTTATCAGGACACACAATACCTTCAGTGGCCTCTATCTGTGTGGAATAATAGTGGTTCACATGATTGCCAAATAAAAACACTTGTCTCTGTAAGATTCCTTTGTCAGGTAGTAAATTTCAAGCAAAGACTCAAGCATGAAGACTAACGAGCTTTCAAAGCAAGTCAGGGATAAAGTCACTGAAAAGCTCAGATCAGGAGTAGGGTATAAAAATATCAAAGCCGTTGAATATCCCTGTGAGCACAGTATACTCAGCTATTACGAAATGGAGGGTACCACTCAGACACTTCCTTGATTAGGCCATCCCTCCAAACAGAGCTGCTGGACAAGGAGGATAAAGTGGTAAAGGATGAAACTGTGCAAGCTGCCAACAACAACTTTCATAGAGCTACAGAGTTTAAGGGCTGAGATGTGCATCAGTCAACAATATCCAGAACACTTCAAGAAGGAGGCCATTACCAAAAATAAGCTATTTCAAAGCCCATATTGAGATCATAGCAAGCACGTAAGTGACCTTGCAAAGACCTGTCAAAACATGTTGTGGACACATGAGACCTAATTGGAGTTTTTTTGTCTAAATGTGAAGTCTTATGTTTGGTGCAGACCGAACACAGCACATCTTCCAGTTAGCACTAACCCTAATTTGAAGCTCTGTGGTGGCAGCATCATGCTCTGGAGATACTGCTGCTCAGCAAGGACTGGAAATTTTATTAGGATTTAAGGAAGGTACAATCAAATACCAGAGGAGATCCTAAATTGGGGTGAATATTCACCTCTCAGAAAGACAATAATCCAAAGCACAAGGCCAAAGCAGCATAGGGGTTACTTTAAAGTAAGACAGTGAATTTCCTTAAATAGTCCAGTCAACATCCTGACTTAAATCCCATTGAAAATCTGAGGAAATATTTGAGTCCATAAGTGATGATCAAGCAGAGACCTACCCCAAAATATCTGCAGCTGCAACTGCTGCCTAAGACCTCACAAAGTACTGCATTCTTTATTCTTAATACTTACTGTACATAATCAACATATTTCATTTTTTTTCTCTTTAGTTTATGTTGGTATTTACTGTAACTTATCTTCTTTTTAAAAGTCTTCAGTATGAGCATTCAGTTTTTAAACAAGATATTTCCTATACCAAATGTTTTATGCATCATTTTGTAATTTCACAAAATAGGGACATGACAGGAAAGGTCTGAATCCATATGCAAGTCACTGTATCAATTATTAGATAAAATATGAAAACGGTTATCTAGGCATGCATATTGTATTTTCATGCAAACAAATGATCAAGAGCAGCAATCATCAGACAACTCGTCTGTCCTACTTATGTACTGTAGCAATATATTTTAATAGTTCAGGCATATATATCATTGTGAAAAATAAGGAGTTTGGAAATTGCTTCTTATTCTATTTCATCTCGATCTACTGCCTCACCATAGACAAGCCCTAATCTAATGAAATAAAATCAAACGTTCTGCACTTGGATGTGTTAATTTCATCCGACAATGCTGATTTGCTTCCTTTTATTTTTGCAGCGCCAGATTTCAATAGAAAAAGAAAAAGTTAATTAAATTTAGCCCGGAGGTGTAATTTGTTTCGTCTCCATGTGGTCTGTGTTCAGATCAGTGGAAAAAAAAACTCTATACCCACAAGGGAATGCCAAATAACTTAAACAACAACGACAAGAGAAAAAAGAAGAGCTTAAGGATTGCAATGTCTCTTGTGTTCACCTCCATCTTATCTACCAATACAATTAGCTGAGCCACCGATCCAGTCTCAGGGCGTGTTCAATGCCCCGCGCACTCACACCCATGCACCATGACAATGACAAGTGCGGCGCCGCCGATCGATGCTTCTCTTCAGCCGCCGGCTGTAACCAGACTGGATCAAGGCCACAGGGACAGAAGGGGATGGGCGATTGCAATAAGTGAAGGTGAATGGAAAAGCCAGGGCCCCCATTGAGAGGCACTGAATACACCTCGTGTACACTGTGATAAGGCTACACAGGGCTCTGACAAGGCTTCGCCCTGGTCCGTGTGGGACTGCAGACGACAAAAGACTTTTTGGGTGAGATTAAGACAGGGACAGTTCAGGGGAGTAAAAAAAATAAATAAATAATAACAACACGCCTAATCCGGGAACGGAGAAGAGCTGAGTTGAGAAACCAGGTTAAAAAAAAAAATGACCCTCTGCAGCTTTAGAAAAGAAAGCCCTTGTTCAAGGGGTATCTGATTGAAGTTTCCAAGCTCTGAAAAGAGATAAATGAAGCAAAACGTAACATGTTATTATACGCTGGGCCTGGATTCTGTGGTTCTTCAGGCCTTTATGGAAGCTCAACAGGGACAGTTTAAGAGCTGGAAGCAGATGACTTCAATTCGTAACAATAGAGGCTGGGCGTTTAAAGCAGCTCAGGAATTCAAGCTATTTGGAGCTGATGATTTCAGATACCTGCGAGGAGGAAATAAGCACTGCGTTGAGCCTGCCTGGAAATGTTCCGGGTTTTTTACAAGAAACGGAAATAAAGCTCCTTCTCCCCCTACGAAACTGTACGCAATAATATTTTGTCTGTGACGATCTTCATACTGCTAACATGCTGCATTAATAAAAAGGAAAAAACGAATTGACAGTTATTGTGGGTTTTTTAGTATTAATTCTGAAAGAGGTGATCTAAACACAGTCTGGTCATATAAGTGATGGATATTTTATTACTGATATCCCATTCCAGAGACAAGTCACTTGCTCTGCATGTTAACATCATCTCCTTCTTTCACGGCGTCTTATTTTCTTTCTAGAATCCTTGTTGGCACAGATTCCTCCCAGTGGAAGAGATCTGAAGAGACGTTTCCTTGGTGTTTCAATTGATTTCTGTTGATCACAATCTTATTGCTAATTAAAATGTAAATTATACTTTTAATTGCAGTATGGGGTTAATAATCAGTCCCTGTCTAATCGTGAGAAGAAAATTAACTGCTGGCGTCTCGTATAACTCTCCATTTTCAAAGGGCAATGGCACCTGTTTCACATACAATCATTCAGTGAAGGTTTTGCTGTTATTGACTAGTAACGGTCATAGTGGCTTTTAATTGTTTTAGACCACTAATTTAAAAACTGGGCAACATGGTGGCACATGGTGAGCATAGCTGCCTCGCAAATCTGGGGTTCAGTTCCTGGGGTGTTATCTGCGTGGCGTTTATGTGGGTTTTCTTTGGGTGCTCCAGTTTCTTCCCACAGTCCAAAGACATATGGAGCTTAGTTAGCTCATGGGAAACCTGGCCCTGGTGTGAGAGTGTGAAGGGTTGTGTCTGCGATGGGTCAGTGTCTGGTGCAGGTTGGACACTGCCTTGTGCCCATTGATTGCCAGAATAGGTTCCAGCTCCACTACAACCCCTGAATGAATGGACTGGATGAATTGGATGACGTGGTTAGAAAACGGATGTATTTAAAACCTGA
This sequence comes from Lepisosteus oculatus, assembly GCF_040954835.1. Lineage (NCBI taxonomy): Eukaryota > Metazoa > Chordata > Actinopteri > Semionotiformes > Lepisosteidae > Lepisosteus > Lepisosteus oculatus. Next base: position 5,633,181 of record NC_090718.1, on the reverse strand, counting down.
AATAACTGTATAGGAGGTATATAACCGGAGTTGGGGGTGCCACTGTGATTATTAGTCTATAAACCATTCATTTTCAAATATTTGATTTTTCTCAAACTATTTTGAATTTTCTGAAAAATCTGAAACAGTCAGTGTGGTTGGTCTGTGGGTTTATTACTAGGCATAATGTGAAAACACCTAGGATGTATAGACATTCAGGGAACGCTTACATGAGTATTTACAGTCGATTAAAACACTACACAAATAAAAAGTGTTAATGAAATACCCTGAGGCATTAAAGGAACATATCTGTTTTCTCCTTTCTGTGCATATGCTGATGGTAAAGATTAAAACAAAATACCACATTGAATCCTCAATTTACCACAGTTTTCATGTGTTATTCATCTGACACTTCTGTATGGCATCCCTTTACACCTTTTCAACACATGACAATGAAGAAAACATGAGCACAGTCTCTTGTTTCCTTTATGAAGTGTTTGTACCTCTGCTGCAGGCTTTCTTAGGATTGAATTTTGAGTGTCCTGAAATCACAGCTCTTCTTTCCAAATACCATCGGAACCTGTATAAATAAGTCTGGCTTCGCACCAGCTTTCCCTCAGCAGAAATTCAACACCGCATCTGGCCCTATCAATAACTTTTATTGCACTTTATATCATCAGTTACAATATCTTGCAGAAACAAGCCTGTTTATTTGCTCCAGACAGTTTAAGCATCTTTTTTCTGCCCCCCTCAAGGTAAATGCTCATTGAAAGAAAGTCTCAGAATCTGAGAAAGCAATAAAATACTCACTATTTAGGCTATTGTTATGTGAGCTAAAAACACAGCTGTGAAGGAAAATGACATTTTTCCACCAGTTTAGGAGATAATCTAAGCAAATGTAACAAAATCAAAACATTAAAGTCAGTGGTTGGAGAATGACAGAAGTGAAATTCTTTTAAACAAAAATGAGTGTAGGATTGCTATTTAATTTATGATGGAAAATAAAGAGGGAAAAAAATTGTCCTTTTTAGTTTCTGTGGCTGGTCAGTTTTCATTTTGCTTTGCAGCCGTCAGCGTCTGAGCTGCTTTCTGAGGAAGCCATTTGACCCAAACTGGATCAGCAGGAGCAATGTGCTATGTGTTGCTATAGTCTGTGCACCCTGGAAAAGACATTTCCAAAGTTCTTCAAACCTCACTGTGCACTGATTGTCTTCCCCTGATGTGTCATCCTAGACAGGGGACTCTACTGAGTAAATATTATTGATCAAAGAGAAAAGTTCACATGGTCACAAGGGGCAGCAGTGAGCCTAGTCTGTCCCTGACAAGGGGGCTGCAGGAGTTGTCCCACAATCCTCTTCTTGCCACACCTTCAACAATATGATGGATTTGTTGCTGTTGTTGTGCTGGTCAGTTCCTCAAACCTCATAATCCACGTCCCTCAAGCATCACTTGATCTGCAGACCTCAAGAGCTTGGAGGAAGAAATGAGGAGTAACACCATTTCTCTCCCAGAGGGAACGCTCAAAGCTGGGATCCACTGCTGTTCAGGTGTGTTGTTACTCCTGAATCGCTGAGAAAATTAGACTCAGAGATGCAGTCATTCAAAAGGGGATACCCCACCAGACACTTGGGGCACCTCGTGTAGAGCAAACAAGAGAAGTTCAATCAATTTGTCCTAGTTTTGACCACCTGTGCTCACTGATTTACTCAGTAGAAACTGGAATACAGACAGGATTTGAAAGTTTGTTCTGCTTCACCCACAGCTAATTTAGGTCAAGGGACAACTCTGAGATCAGCGAAAGGTTTATCTGATGTCTCTGGTGCCACACTGTCAATTACATTTATTTAAGAATATCTCCATTGCTTCTTGATGTACAATATCATATCAGGTTACTGTTTTAGTTGCTTAATCTATCTAGCTGTTTGGCATTCAGCACAATCTTTAATAGTCCCAGTCAGCAGCTGAACAATGAACACATTAGATGAATTCTGGCTGAACACACCATTTGGACAAGCCCAATATGTTATCATTAGAGACCAGCTAACGTGTCGATATTTCATCATCCTTTTCAGAGCAATATTATCACTGGGATTAACCATTTACAAAACAGACAAGGTATTGTTGTGGAGTACTGCATATAGCACGGTCCTCATGAAACTGTGCAGCAGAAAAACAAAGCAGAAGCTTAAATAGATACATGAGCATTTACCTGTATGATTAGTCACTAAATCACACTAATGCCTGATGGATATCCAGTAAAACCTTGATCACTACAATGTGAGTTTCTTTCTTTCTTGAGCGGTTGGCCATAAAATGCTTGCATACTTCTGAAAGACAAATGCTACAGAATGTGTTTGTTTTCAATTATTTACGTGGAAGTCTCTCCAAAGCAAGACAAACTCAAATGGAACCAGCAATCATTGCACCCGTTTGTCTTATTTTTGAAAGGGCAACAAAATAAATAATTTGTTCACAACAATTAATTGCAGATCATGGAACACTGTTTATCTTGATCTGGTGTGACTGAGCAAGTTCTCACTCTGTAACTATACTGCATGCTACTAATAATGACCTAAATGAAATGAAATATTGAAAAAAATAACTTTTTATTTTCATTCTTTATGGAGATTCCTTAGAAAACCTTTAAAAATATCTAGGCCCTTTACAAACCTAAATGTCTCTAGGAGCTTTCTGACCTTTGTTTGAAATGAATGTCCTCTTTTAAGCTTTAGGGAGTTTTAGACCTTTCGTCAAAGACACAGATAAGAAAGTTGGAATTTGAGATGGGGAACCTTTAAGAAATGGGTGGATATAATTCTTAGAACTGGCCCACCCAAATCATGGTCCCTTCACTTCTGTTCATGTCACAGTTTTGCTGCAACCAGTTCTTACGAATGTAATTCATCATGAGTAGTAAAAATATGGCAATTAAGCAACTGGTTGTATAAAAGTTTTACAATGGACCAGGCTGAAAGGGCTGCAAGTTGCAAGGACTACAGCATCTAAGCCCTGTCTGAGATCTTTAAGCTACTATCAATCAAATGTGCAAGAAGGGTTCAGTAGCCTCCTCTTGTTGGTAACTGTTGTTATGATCTTAAGTGCCTTGAAAACAGTTCAATTGAATGCACGATTCATAGTCAATAATCTTTGATTTTCCAATCCGCAAAGCATGGTTTGTTATCTTGATACTCCTGGGACATATCATTACAATGCGCATTACAATAAGGTCACTTCATTTACTCTGGGAGAGGCCACTGGCTTCTAAGCTCTTTAGCATTTCTAATTGAAGAAAAAAATGCTGCACACTGTACAATATAAATTTCGGGTCACATCTGCTAAATCTGTTTTCTATCACAGGAGCCTCCTAGATATATTTTTTGTACCACTAGAGTGCTCAGCTTTGATCCTTTCTGCTTAATGAATATTTTCTACAGATAGACTACCATCAAATAAATCAACAATAAAAATATGCATGTAATAACGGATAGGCAGCAGAGGACAGTACAGCATATAAAAAGTTCACAAGGACAATCATTGACTAAATGTGCAGTCTTTTGACATAGTGTTTTTTAAAATTAAAATCCAAATCACCAAAACTAAAAGTCGTTTTCGGAATGAAGACCTCATGCCAGGTGTTTTGAGTCTTTTGTGACTGAAGGACCAATTTCCACTTTGCTCTTTGAAAGATCCCTTAATGTAAACAGAAAATAAAAATGGACGCTTATCGTAATGTTACTATTTATTACAACAGTTTGGAGACAGAAGTGGAGGTCAAGTGGTCTAGTCAGCACTGTTAGGGGATGTCCACTTTACAAGACTGCAGAGTAACACTTAATTTGAATGTTGCTGCTTTACAGCTTCAATATCCCTTCATAACTGCTAAACAAAAGTGAGAAAAGATGCATATGGCTTTGCAGGTATATACACAAATGACATCTTACAGTATGCATGTTATGTACACCAGTTATGATGGAATTGTGAAGCCATTATGCATCAGCATTCAAATAAATTGTTACTGACTTGATTTTACACACCACGACACTTTGGGTAAAACTGTTCTTTTTGTTATTTCTGAGAAAGGATACCACCTGTATGGCTTCTGAAAAATAACTGGTTGGAAACCCCTGCCCAGCTCAGCGCTATGCTATACATGTTAACGTTCGTCATATGCTATGGATAGAGGAATTGTTAATTTCCACAGTGTTACATGTTCTCCATGTCAGTTCACAACCAACAGAGTCTACAATAACAACAAGAATAAGACAGCCTTGGGCATGCACACTGGACAAGCAGATGCACACTGCAAGCAGGGCAGGGACTGGGGGAGTGCAGGGAAGCAGTTTTATAGCACTTTGACTACAAATTTGAAACAGAAATTAAAGAGAAATGTTGAGTTTTACTGATGCTCTGCTGTGTGTTATTTTTCAAGGTAGTTGGTTCACGGAAGGCCATATTGAATTAAAATGTGATTAACCCAGATTGAAACTAATACTCTGAACCTTTTTTAAATTGTACATTGAATTGGGAAAAAAATATTATTTGTTTAATGGACTAAGCATACAGCCTTTTGTGGTCTTTTAACATGATAAAACAAAAATGAGCTGTTGAGTCTTTGCATGCTAACAAGGTTTTAAGGTTATTTTTCATTTTATTTCATACAGTTTTCTTATACACAGTATAATAGTATTTTCAACAACCAACAAAAGACCTCTAAATAAGAACCTTTTGAGATTTTAAGCATCATTGTCTGTAAAATAACTTAACATGCTGCACAGTGTTTGATCTTTTTTGTTTAAGAGAATGTACTGAGTTTGCACGAGCTTCTGTTGGAGGCATGCTGCAATCAGCCTACACAAAGACACCACTGAGGGGAGCAGAAAGGGTAGAGGTATGTTTTAGGGGAGGTTCTTGTACTTTCCTTGTAGGAGAGCCTGGTTTGTCTTGGGGCACACAACTATCAGCAATGCTGGGAGAAAGCAGGAGACAGAAGTCTGTTATTTTTGCAGAAGAGTGAGAGAGATACAGAGAAAAACTGAGAAGAGTACAAAGAAAGAAAGGCTGTGTGACTGAATCAGACAGAGAAGCAACTTCATTTCTCATGCAAGCATGGCCATTAGAATGATGATGGCTGTATATTCTGGTCTTATGGTTGAGACTTCTAGTGTAGTAATTATAGTCTTTGACCAGAGAAACGGAAAAGGGTGGAAATGGATGTCCATAAACTTTCAGTGGAATGGAAAAGAGTTTAAGGTTTATTATTCTGCAGCTTTCACTTCACTAGTGTAACTCGTAGCACCATTATCTCTGGATGGAAAAAGCAAACTGTCAAGGAACGCAAAAGAAAGTAAAAAACCAACAATAAAGAGAGCAGGCCTTGCTGGTGTTTTAGTTTTCCCATGTCAAGAGAGAGCTCTAACTGTGCCCACAAAATGGTAGGTATCTACCCACAAAGAAATTGTAATGTAGAATAACAGTGGACTTTTAAACCATTCTCACCATTAACCATTGCTTCTGATTGTAATTAAATCACGGTTTTGTTGAAAACAAAATAATTGATCTGAGGAAAGAACTGTCGCTTTTCTAGAACTTTCTGCTCTAGACTTTTCTTCAGTGAATCATCAGCACAGGCCTCTCAGGCTTTTCAAAATCTTTAGACCTTAACACAGGGATATGTAAATTGATTCCCAAGTTGTCAGTCAGGGGACACAGATTCTAGCTCTTGTAAGCATCGAATTCACCTGTCTTTTGGTTTTAAAACTTTTCTTTTTTGACTTGTCAGTTAATTTTTTATTAGGATTTTTGAGCGCTTTTTCAATTGGTTTAAAGATTTACCTGATTCAAGGACCTGCTAAATATTTTGAAATATAAGATGAGTTTGTTAAATGTATTGACTTTCCAAAATAATGATGGTGATTAAGTACTTGTTAATTAGTCTGAAAGGAAACCAGAAGGTCCTCAAGGAATTCAATTATGGAGCAAGGCTTTGACGGAGCCTTTCTCTGACAAAGAGCAGCCTAGCTATTTTGAGATAAATGGCTGCATTCCTAAAAGGCTACTATACAGCAGGTTGTCCGAGTCTTAACTAAATCAAAACTTCAATTTACACTCCTGTAGCAAATTCCATTCAGGATTGCTTTTCAGAGTTTGATGAAAGTGGGCGGTAGGTTTTAGATTCAGTTTGAGCCTGGACTAAATGAAACTTCAACACACCTCTCAAAAAATCACCATCAAACAGCAGTTTCCGTGTGACTGGAGAACGTGGACAATGCTCTTATCTAATCAATTCATGCACATTAGGCTTGGAAAATGTGGTCCAAATAAGTAAATTAACTGTTCAGGTAGTTTGGTTTACTGAAACCATGAAATCTTGGCCTTTGAGACCCAGCAATGTTCATCTCTCCTTAATATTTTCCTATAATATTCCCAGGGAGTAACATAAAAATGCACGTTCAACAAGTAAGTCATTCCTTTTTCGCCAGGAACAAGAAACAGCATCCTAAAACCAAGCCAATAAATATGTGTGACCTTGGATTACACATGCTGAAAGCAAAGGACAAAAAAGGGAAAAAAAACACATTTGTCAGGAATAACTGCAGGTACGCTGCGCAAGAACTATAATCACTGTATTTCCAATTTTCAAAGGAAATGGCACATGAGGCATTTGCGAAAATGGTGTCTGGAAATCTCTGCGGTTTTATTTTACTGCACTTACAGTGGATGGACTGGTTTCTTAAACTCACTTTTCCAATAGTACATTAAGTACTTTCGCCCATTCCAAATGGCTGGCAAAAAGGTGACCCAGAAAGGCTCATCTCATGCCTTGTTCTCTTCACTCTGTAGTGTACAGTTATGGCCTGGGAGGGCAGCTCAGTCAAACCTATCCAAAGAAGTGTGTAAACCTCATGTAAATTCTGCCTTAATTACTACTCATCTTGAAGTTCCTTTCTGGGTGATTTCCCAGCTTATGAGAATTCAATTCAAAATACTTTATTCGTCCCCAGGGAAGGGGACAATATACATGGCAAAAACTGAGTTACTCTATAAAAAAAAATACAAAAATGCTCGCAGGGACTTTGGGAATCTGGTGATACTTTCTAGCAGATGAAATACATGCATGTGTACTGTATGGACAGTAGAGTGTCTGTCAATGAAATCTCCTGAGGCAAGCCTTTTTTAAAGACAATTTATTGGAGGATATACTATATGTACTGTATATGCATTATATAGTACCATGAGAATACAAATCGGTGTATTCAGGTGGGCTGTTGCAGTAAAAGTTATGCACTGCCTTGCTGGATCATGTCCAGCAACATATGATATAGAGAGCCCCTAGTGCAGGAAAGTTTGTTTACAGAAATCAGGTGCACACTTTAAAACTTAAATGTATTAAATGTCTCACTGACAGTTGTTTAAAGGATGCTCTTGAATGTACAGTATTTTCACAAAATGTCTTTTTCAGGACAATGAAATATATTACATCCAGGTTGTGACCTCTGCCCTCCTGCAGCTGGTCCAGGGGCAGTGGTTAGCATGCCTACCCTTATAGAAATATCAGAGCTCATCCACGGATGGAGCTCCAGTCCGCCACAGGGCACACACCCAATATAGAGGCAGCAATCAGCCTATTAGAAACTGACTCAGATTGAAGTAGGCAATTTCCTATTCAAAAAATGATTTTGATAAAGAGATAAAATGAAAACCAGAAGTCACTTTAGCCATTAAACACCGACACTGCTCCTTCCTGCATCAGATATGTCTACTCGCTTTGAGTGAGTCGCTGAAGCGATTTTATTTCGAGACCAGTGGGATGTGGGAACTTTTATCTCTCTTTGTGCGTGTGCTGGAAAGGCAGAACAAAGCCTGTACTCCTGGGTCAGCGGTACTCACAGATCATTGTCGGTCTCGGTGCGGGTCTTCTGCTGGCGCCGATACACCACAAAGACGGTCACTGCCACGCCAATAATGAGGCCAGCGGCCACCACCCCTCCCAGAATCCCGATCATGCCCCCAGGGGCTCCCTGCGGCAGGGGCTTGTCTGGAAAAAGACAGAGAAAGGATGTGAGCGACACACAGGCTCACCGCTCCTAACGTGTCAGAGCAACACCGCGTTCCTCCAGCTAGAAGAAATATCACTCACACAAAAGCTGCCTTTTTTCTACTTCACCCCTGTTGTAAACACACAATTAGTGTTCCCACTGTGCCCCTATTTCAACGGTTTGTTCGCAAGCTATTACATTTGGATTACATTTGCCTTGAGAACAGGACCCCTACTTGCAGGGCTGTCATTTGTCTCACCAGTCTATTAACTTGGCGGTGCTTTGGGGTTTTATAAAAAAGCGAAATCTTGCACCAAAAAGGCAAAACGTAACATTCACTGTGCACTGACGGTTATCTATAAATCATGTGAAGATATTCTCCTTTAGCTTCATGTGCCACAGTGCACACAAAAGTTACAAATTAAACATTTAGTAGCTCAACAACAGTAGCTCAATTGTAAAATGCACACTGTGAATTTTTATACAGTTACTTAAAAGCATTTATGTTTCCATTTTTTGCAACCAATAACATTTTCAGCCGTGCTCTCCACCTTAATTCAACAATGGATAGGTTTTGCAGGTCTTTATTTAGTGACTGAATTTCATGTTAAGCTGAACTAATTAGGATTGAAGCAATTCAGAGCTTTGAAGATCTGTACAGTAGCTCTCTAGCACCTGTGATGTGGACATTTTTCACATCCCAGCTTGCCTAGTTGAAAGGATAGAAAACTTTTAAATAAAACAAACTATTTATTGTGGATGTCTTGGAAGCTTGGCAGCAACAAAATATCATCTGAGAATTTTGAAGAGAAAAAAAGCTTCAATAATAAGTGGAATCTTTTCTTAACAAAAAAGTGCCAAAACATACACCCTGTGCAGACGTTCTGAGGTCCTTTCAGTATAAAAAACCCTTGGTTTGCCACCTCGGAAATAGAATATAAACATCTTGCCTGTGACGGGCCCCTTTCAGTGTACTGGCCACACAGTTTGCACAGAACCAAATCTCAACCAAGAGATTGAACCTTCAAGTATTCAATGCAACAAACCGATTTGAAGTGAAGGACTTCCACAAAACTACCAGATGTAATTGTCTTTTTTCTCCCTTTTGAATTAACTCACTTCTCTGCCTGAAGACTGTGGTGTGTGATTGTTATAGCATGTTGTTGTTTCTTCCCCTCGGCACAGCCTGCTGACTTTTGTGTACTATTGGGAACAGAGCTGCCAATAGATAGCAATAAGATGTGTTACAGTAGCTATTTTATGACACAAGACAACACAAAAGGGCCCCATTGTATAGTAGTATGGTTCAATTCAGGTGTTGAGAGCTTTATTGTCTTGCAGCTAAAGATGAAAGCAGCATGCCTAATGTTGTACTATCCAACCACAAAAGCAACATAGTCAACAGATGCCCATCTATGCAACATTACTCATAATAAGTTGACAGGTCTGAAATATCCAGATCCTGCTGGCTTACACAAGAGCCCACCATAACCTTCAGTCTGTGAAAGCTGAAATGGCTCAAGCTTCTGTGCTACTGTAGATAAAAGTGGCTCCAGTGAAGTTCCTGTTGTTGAGTGCCCCTGAGAGCACAGGTAGGTTTGAGAAGCCAATTCATTCCTTCGCATGACGTGTGACAACATCTCCTGGTGCTTCCCAGGCAGGTACCCGACAGCTCGTGTTCTTCCCAGCGAGAGCCACGTCATCGCAGTGCTTGTGTTAGGAAACAGAATGCAAGGTGACAGATGGCTTGACAATGCAGGTTTTAGTGGAAAATGTGCACAGATCCTCATTCACTCCTGGCAGGTACAGGGTTATATACTGTAGCTGTCTCTTTCTGAATTCAGAGAAAATGCCTAGGGAAATCTTCTTAATTCCAAAGGTTAATTTTTTAAATAAATGTTTCCAGGCTTAAGTGACTTTTTATATTTAATTAATCAGAACAGGAATGAAGAATAGACAACTGTTATATCATGTACATGAATACACAACTGTTATATCAAGGACTACATGTTGGAAAGCAGGGCATGAGTAGGAAGTATCTCATTCACTCAAGCTCTACACATAATAAATGATTCAGAGCAACAGACATGCAAAAATGATAAATCCATAGACATTCACACCACGGAGTCTAGCAAAACAAACAAGATTTTTAAAAACACATCAAACGCTGACTGGGTACAAAGATCAGGAGATGCGATTCTCATAAAAAGAATGGGTAGGGAACTAATGAGAGTCTAGACACTGGGAGAAAGAGAAAAGAGGCTGAAAAATAATACAGACATAGTAGACTTAGTGAGTAAAGCTAATCTATACTCCCTTTATAAATAACTTGAAAGTGGACCTCACAATTCTGTCTCTCTGCCTGGGCAAAAATGCTGTGCTTCTCATACAATTTAGTCTCTTCTCTTTTTACCCCATTTCCTGGAATGACAGCTACTGTATGTTTTTGTTCTGTCTGATTACAGTATTGTCCATCCCCATTCCACTTCTTTCCATTTTGAAAATGATATGGATAAAAATCTGCCTCTGGTTTCTATTATCTTATCACTACAAACCTCTTACCTGATGTAAAAGGGAGCCTTTTGTGAAATGGAACTAGACATGCCCCATAATCAACGATCTACGTTTTATTAACCAGCTCTTTCAAGTGGTAATTATTTCAATCTTACAAAAAGGAACCTTTGAAGGTGATATACATTTCCTCTTAATTACAGTATTCAACCTAGTCATAATCTGTGGTTAACAGCAACACAGATAAAATGATAGAAAAACCAATGCATAAACACAAACCAAGACACTGTCAGCAGACAGCTCTGCGTACAGACACACTTCTGAATGCAAACCCAGTAATCTCTGTAAAAACACAGATACACATACAGCAACTCACATACAAAGACAGGATATCCAGTATACTAACACAGACACCCAATCACAGACGCATGCTTCTCCCAGACGATCCCACAACTCTTCCTGGCTTCATCACAGAGAAACAAGCAGCTGTGTGTGGATGAGGTCATTGTGGTCCACAACTTGGCATGTCATGAATTCCTAACTTTAGGAGGGACACTTCTGCAGCTGTTGCTGAATTTCCCTTCTTCCCTTCTTGTGGCTGAGCAGCTCACCAATGACAAGTCTCCCATTGTCTTGGGAAATGAGAACTGGCAGCAGAGCTCTGGCAAGAGGGCAATGTTGCATGTCTGGGCGTGGGGTGCGATCTGAGAATACGGGCTTCACCACAGAAACATTCCCACACTGCCTTCTGTGACCAAATGGACACCCACTCTCAGTTGAACTCATGTTCATTGTTCTGTTCTCTGTCTATATCAAAAGTACTCTATAAATGATGTGTTTATATTTGCATTTCTAAATTAAAGACGAGGAAGGAATATACAAATGCTGAATTGTGCCCCTGTGCATATCCACTACAATGTGTATCTGTATTGTTCCACCAGATTGTTCTAAATGAAATGCTTTTCTGATTTACTGTGACGGAAATGCATTTTGCTTACAAAGAACATCAACTATATACCTGCCTTTTTAGCCCAGTGTCCCCCCCTTTTACAGCCATCGTCCTGTTGTTGCTTAAAACTCTTTCAGGCCCGGGAATTGTGAAACAAATTAGACTGAATGCTATCACGGCATGGGTTACAAAAGCTGAGTGCTGGTATGTTTGCAGGTGTTAACAAGCCTGACTTGTTGACTGCTTGACAAGGCCCCCCACTGTCTCAATTCTAGCCTGGCTGTCCATCTCCGGCACCGACAGGCAAGGTCTTCCTCCCAGCAGTTCACTCAACAGTCTGAGCACTGACTTCTCTTCTCAATAACTCACTCTGCGGCTGGGTGAGCTTCCCACTCCCCACAAGATTCACTGCACATACGAAGATCGGCACGCTGAAGCCACAGCTCAGAAGTCGATCATAAATTAAAGCTGATCATAACATTTTTAATGCTGTCATTTCCAAATAAATGAAGAATGGGGCTATTTTAATCATTTCTAAGGTCAAGGAGGTGTTTATATTCCTTAGGAAATCTATAAATGTAGAAATATCTTCGATCCACTTTATATTCAAAATCTATATTAAAGGAATAGTGTGGTTTGCATTTTGTCCAGATGAACTTTTAAAAGGAAAATAATGATTACGTCTTAATCATTTTTAAAACTCTATTTTTAAGTCATGTTCATCAGTAAACCATTACTTGACAATGAGAATAAATATAATTAATTACAAGCAATAATAATTGCTATTTCTAAAATAGCAATGATCACACTGACCTTTGCTATCAAACACTTCATTATAATACAGAAATTTCAACAACTGTAAAATGATAAATTATTATTAATTATAAATTATTTATAATTATAAATTATATAACTGTAAAAAGGATAAAATGTCAAAACAGGAATTCCAAAGCCATCAGTAAATTGTATATAATCTAAAAACTTTAGTCCTAAAGCATAACTGTACTGTAGCTCTTATAAATAGACCACATCACTAAACTGATGTTAACAACTAATTACTTAAGATGAGTGACTACAATTCAGTCTTATCACCTTTACTGTTTTAATGCGGTCTCTTTGTTATGCTTATGACTTTAGTCAGTTATAAGTGTGTCTCAAAAGAGGCAGGTTGACATCCTCTTTTATCTGACAGGTAAATGTGAGCTGAGGTCAGGCTGAAAGTCTCGTCACCGTGAACCTAAAAAAAAATCAACGACGACAGATCCCCTTTAAAGGAGCTGGCGTTGAGAGTATCCGTCTTTGTGTGCAGAAACAAACATGTCGAGAAAATAACACTTGGGACGGTCCAGCATAAAAAGCTTTGCGTCCACACTGAGGAATGGCTATCACCCACCACTGCCTCTCTATCATATCCTGCTGTCCGACACAAAGACAGAGTTGGCTCAAGAGGGGGAAAACACAAGTGACACAGAATGTTGGGTTTCAACAAAATATCCCCAGGACGTATTGTTTAAAGAAAATCTTTCACAGGATTAAGTGTGCCCTATGTTCATACTCTAATTAAACTTAAAGGCCAGCTAATTTGGCCCTCTGTAGTTACACACATAATTATAATGCGATAAAAAGCCATGCAAAACAACTCTAGAAACAGAGAGATGGGGCAAGGGGTCTGTGTTGCCTGCATGGCAGAATTAAAATGATCACTCCGAACTGGTGAGCTCTGGGAGACAGCACTGTCCTGCAACAGAGATATTTTAAGAATCGCACAGCTGTCTCAAGAGATGGTGTGCTTAAGGAAATTCAGTTCTAGTGACCTCAGATCCCTGAGAAATCAATACTGCCCTAAGAATGTAGTGCTCAGGACCATAGCGTTAGCAAATTCAATTAGTTCTAGAGAACATATTACTGGGAGAATCTGAGTGCCAGCAGATTAAATTAAATCTGGAGAATGTATTGTCGGGGAACTGAGAGAGAGCGAATTCTATTAATTCTAGAGAGTGTAGGGCCATTGATCTCAGAGTGGGCAACTTCCATTAAAACAGAATTCTGTCTTATTCATTTCTTAATAGACATCTCTTTCTGTTCCCCACGTGTATCCATGCCCAAAGTCAGAACTCTTTTGCAGGGAACCGCTTAAAACCCCCCAAAACATCAAGAGAAACTAGAAAAAAACCTGCAAAATCAACAGAAATCCTTTGGCAGTGTTAACCCTGCCCAGGAGTCACTCCATAACAAACTGTGCAGCTAAAACTGGGATGGAAGAGAGAAAAAGGCTGGAACCAACACTGTCGGCCGTGCCCAGGAGAAGGACTCTTGTCTGCTTGTGGTTGGCTGAAGAGGAGCTTTGACGAGGGAGAAAAAATAAAAAATGAGCAAGTGGGAAAGACTGCTCGGTAAGTTTCTGCTAACTCCCAAAGGTAGGCTCCTTGCTCCTTTTCAGGCAAGACCGGGCATTAACGCATGTTAAATCATCCAGCTGAAGTAATGGCCTATCTCTCCAATTGCACTAAGCACCACAAGCAATATTGCAGAATAACAGCGCAGGGCTTCCTCCCAGATCAATCAATAGGTTTGCAATTGACCTGGCAAAGCTGGGAGCTCTGAGGAGGCTGTGTGGAGCAGGGAAGAAATCCATCAGCTTGACAGGGCACCCCAGTCAACAGGCTTCACTCCTGCTGCACCCACAGAGCTCATCACACAACACCCAAGAGCTGTGTGCTTGACACAAGCCAAGCCAGCCACAGACACAGTAGGTTTACTCTCTTCCCTCTTACTGTCCTGACACAGCTGGAGAAACTGAAAGCACAATGGCACATATCTTTTATTTGCACATAATTCATAAATGCTGCAATGCAGCAATTGTGTTTAGCTTGATTTTAATCACGGTGTATGACAATCTGTACAGTAAATTGCACTCAATTTTTATGTAATGTGTTAGGACTGCATCTACAGTAGGTCTTAAGGTAAACTAATTCTGATGCATGACAAAAAGCTGTTTACTCAGGGTAAAAGAGTAAATTTAGAGTTCAGAAAATCAGGAGGTGAATATGAAAAGGCACATGGGAAACTGTTGAATTAATTACATAGCTTTTTCATCTTCTTCTTATCTATTTAATGTCAACATTAAAAGGTCAATACTGAAAAAGAAGAAAAATTGTGTTCCGCCTATAATTGTAACTCATTGGCTTTTCAAAGATGGGGCTCGAAGGAGAGTTTTACCACAACCCTGTACCTTTTTATTGTTTATGACAGAGCCCAACTAACTAGTGTTTTGACTAACTCATGTTTGAATTGATCATGTCCTACAATTTCTCTCACTTTCTATAATTCCTGTTAATGTTTCAGTCACGCTTCCCAATTCCTCGTCACTGTGGGCTGTTCCTCGGGGAGAACGGACTGTCCTGAAACAAACATCGCCTCCGAATACTCCGCCGGACCTCCCCACATACACACATGCTCCCCGGTTCACTTATGCACACACGCGTGCAAACAAGCCTAAGTCAACATTAGCTTTTAAAATCAGTTTCTTTTCATTACATTTCAAATTCAATTTCTCTGAATTTGGCAATTCTGCTGCAGTAAAATTGCTATTGATTTTCAATGAAAGTATAGCACAGCACTCTGAACTCTCCCTGCAAGCAGAAGTCTGATATGACACATCACACATGGCAGCAAGCATACTGTGCATTTTAACTCCCAGCCTGGTCATGACCTTGGTTATTGGGAGCCTGAAGCCTGCGATCTCCACTGCAGGGACTAATATCAGCTCCTCCACTATAAACGTTCCTTTTCATTTTCACTGAGCTTCTCTCTGATCTAGGTACTGCTTGGGGAAACTGGAAACAACATGGTAGTGAACTGCAGTGCACAATTCTGCAATCACATTTCTTCCTCCCTAACTACATCTCCCTATAAATGCTCTGTAATAGTTTTAGACAACTCAGTAGAAGAGCTAAACCAGGTTCTTCCTTCTTTAAACTCCCATTAACACTTTAGCCATTCTGTTTTTATCAGTCAGTTTATCCTCATAGATCTGATCCTGTAGTATGAAAAATAGGCCTTGAGCTTCATGAATGTATATAAAGGAACAAAGAATGTTAATGACCAGGAGCACCTGATAGCAAGTCCCCTGGACTGGGCTGGTAAATGTGATGGATTAGCTGCTACAAAATGTAATATTGGTGCTCATGTACAGTTTACCTTCAGTGGTTTTGATCAAGTTTTGGAGGATTCTGATTCAATTATAAATTGCTAATTGAAAAGTTTGATTTCTTCTCACCCAAACAAAGGCATATTATTTATTTACTCCAGGTAATTATGCCATAAAACGTGTTGTTACTTTGGAAAGGGTTTCATACCTAGATTTTCTATATGCACTTCATAACTCCTGATTGCGTCTATAACGTCTATAGGATTTTTGCAAAGCTTTGCATACTTTCAGCTAAACCTAATTGGACTGTGAGAAGAAACCGGAGCACCTGGAGGAAACCCATGCAAACACGATGAGACCATTCAAACTCCACACGGACAGCACCCCAGGACCTGAACGCAGGTCTCCGGCTCTGTGAGACAGCTGTTCGGACCACTGTGCCACTGTGCCACACGTGACATGAGTCTTTCTGCACAAAGTAAAGAGAATACGAGAACATCCTCTGTTTATATTCCAAGCAATTTCTTGAAATTCACTCTCAATGGGTCTAACTAACATTCCAGTCTGAGCCACCTCTTTGCTTAATTAATTGCAAGTGCTGCACTTATCCTTCCACAAATTTGAAATCAAGGTTAATACCCACTTGAACCGACTCTTGAAAAAATGTACTTGTCAAACTTTGCGTGTAAGAAAATAAAATGTGTTAAGTGAAGGAAACCACTTCCACTGTTCAATGTTAAATAAAAAGCAGCAGAACTCAGATTCTGAGAGTCACATTTTAAGAGAAGACGCTTTGAAGAAGAATATTATGTAGTAGTATTATTATGTAGTACAAAGACACTGAGTTTTCTACTGAACAAGTCATGACCTTTATACACCACCCAGAGAGCGCTGTTAATCATCTGTGATTTGCACTGGCTCTTCCGCACTGGGTCAGAGAAGGTGTTCTTTCTTTCTGTTAAATGATTTCAGGAAACCGGAATAATTACATTAACCTTGACTGATTGGGGGGAAGAATTCAAATGCACTGGCATCCAAATGCTGAACAGGAGTGATGTAACGAGTTTTCACATTTTAATCCTTTGTGCTGCACTGAAAAGCAGACCCTTATGAAACAACATTATGATTCACGAAAAGCAGAAAGTAGAGATTTGTACTAAGAGTTAAATTAAATCCTGGATTGGATGTTAATTCTGATTTAGGGTCATCAGACTAAGTGATACTCTTAATGGAACTGAAGCAAAGCAACTCTTCCCAAAGAATATGAACATTTCCATCAAGAAGACAGACATGAAAATGAATGAAAAACAATCAATGAGATTAAATTTTACTGCTTTATCAAGAATGTCAGTTTCAATCCATATTATGTGCTTTGTTTATTTTCTGGCTTCAGGTGTATAAAAAAGTGCATCAACCTTATTTCACACTTCATTAATGCTAAGCTAGTCAGACACGGAGAAATAGTATTCTTGAATCCCTTCAGTATTCAGATGATGAGCCGAAAGTTTCAGTTTGGGATTTTGCTTAGCCCTATAAAAAATGAACAATCTGTCACAGGCGGTAACAGTTCAGCGACAGATGTGAATCGCAACAGGTTCTGTTCACAGAACTCCACGTCTGCGTCACGACATGGGAAGACTTAGGAAGCATGTGGGTGTTGTGCAGAAATTAGCTGATAATTGCAGCCTTTGTCTCGGATGAATGCACTAATAAATATTACTGCACTGCTGCAGGCACTGAAGAAGCACATTAAAAAGGGAACTTTGTATTGTTTGAACGGGCATGTTTATTGGAATTCCTTCTTTAACAGCCACCTTTTAATTGGTCTTTTTAATCCATATATGAAGAGCACACCAGGGGCCTCTAGAAATTGTTAGACCCAAACTTCACCTTAACAGGAACCATCTACCCACACCTCTCCCTACTGTACATACTGTATAATCAAAAAAGCTCTTCTTCTAAACCATGCAAACTGAGTCACAGTTCTGAGGACATTTTGTTCTCTGGACACCTGGTTCTGTAAGAGGACTTAGGAGGGCAACCAACACTGATGTACTCCCTGGAGTCTAGGGAACAGTAAGAAGAGCACTGAAAATCTGTTCGCAATTTAGCCTGATGTGATTGCTTTTTATTAATGCAAGGCAAATACCACAGAACCCCAATAAAAAAGAAATGCAGTTTAATGAAGTTCATAAATCTGTGTTATACAGTGCCAGGCTCACAGCACTGCTGGGTTCTTTTATCCCCTGCAAAGACAGGAATCTCATTTACAAAGCCATTTCCACTACTGACACTGCATGCCACTGGACACCTGTTGGTCTGGCTTTGTCTCTGAAGGCTGTCCGTGAGCTGAGCTCTGAAATCTACCGGAATGCACACCAGTCACCGCAACCAGCTCAGACCCTGTCCTGCGCTGCTCTGCTGTCCTACAGCATGGGCACTTTGCTATTCCACCTCCTGCAGTGCTGCACTTCATCACAGGGAAATTGCTAACACCTGGCTGGTAGGTAGTTAAGACAGAAATAAGCCATTAGTGGCCTAAAAGAAAGCCAAAAGCTTCAGGGAGGCCATTAAACCACCTGTTGTTGAGATGTTGTTCATTTTTTTCACAACATTACACTGCTAGACTGGAGCCTCTCCGAGTACAAACTTTGACCTTGAATCCCATTTAGAGTTAGTTGCAGTTCGCACCAGTAGCTGACGTTGTTCCAGAGAAAATACACAGGTATTACTGGGACTTAAAACGGACATTTCAACATTTTTTATCTGTTTCTCCGTGCGAAAAAGCAGGTGGGAGACAGGCATGTGTGCTGCTGGCAGGTGGTAACTTAGGAAGAGAAAAAGAAAAGAAAAACAATTCAAAGAGTGAGGCTGCATCAGAAATCTGAGCGGTTGGTCTCCACGATGAATATAAACAAGGCACAAGCTCGGCATCAACCATTCACCATGTACAAAAAGCCCGGCTCACCTGACAACCACAGCCCCTGATCATCTGAAAAGCACAAGAACAGGAGCAGCAGTCCATGTGCTGTAATGATCTTTATTGCTGGACACTTCATACGGACCAGCTAATAGCCGTTTCATCAGGAAATACTGGTCCTTATTTTCCTTGAAACTGTGAGAAAATCACCCACTACATTGTAAATGAATTAGATGAGCAATTTGCCTGCAGGGAAAACTATGCTCCTTGGAAGCTTCTACAGCTCAGCTTAAACCAAAACATGCCTGGAATATAAAACAAATCTATCTCCAGTCTACACAGAAACAGGATTACCTATTTGTGTTGTGGCCCTACTAGGCTGTATTTAATAACAGTCCTACCGGATAGATACAGTACTTATGATTTTAGTATGCTAAAAACAAAAACATTGCGTTTGGGCAGAAATTACGTGAGGATTGATGCCAGGAGCACACATAATAATTAGAAGACTTGTGCACTCGCGTCCCAGGCAGTTGTAACTTTTCTCAGCATCCACCCGCTGTCGAGAGTAGAATACTAGATGCTGTGGCTGCAGGCAATCTGCAGCCAGTACCAAAGCGGCTGTTAGTCAGTAGATTTATTATTTCGGAGCTGTCAGATTGACGCTGTCAAACTGGGTGGCTTTGCGTTGGCAGCTCAGTAATTAATGATGACGCTCACAGGTACCGAGTAACAAAAAAAGTTATAATCAAGAGGCACTGGAAATGAAAGGGTATAATAACGGCAGCTTGATGGGAAGAGAGTGAACGGTCCTTTTGGATTGCGAAATGTGTTAATTTATTAAGCAGAGTGGACTGGGAGCTGCTGTCTTGATGTAACAGCTGCAACAACACCATCACCAGCCTCCTCCATCTACAGCACTATAGCTGTATAGTCCTCTCAGAACACACCAGGATCACACACACAGCTCTTCCACCATCACCACTCCACCTTCCTCCCAGGTTAAAATTCATTTTTGACATCAGTGCTTAAATATTCCCAATGACGACACATTTTCTAAAAACCTTCCATAGATTTTATGCATTGCTGCATGCAGACATCAACACACAGATGAGCTGAACAATGAGCCAACAAAGTGTGTGAATGAAAACTATGTCTGTGGTTATAATACTGGTTTGATGCATAGGGGTTTGCAAACATCTGAGCACATTTGCAAAACTGATGCCACACTAAATCTTCACATTACCAGAGCCTTGACTGAGCTTGCATGGCTTTTTGAAAAGCCCAGATACAGTAGTTCTGTTTCTGATTCATTTATTTCTTATGGCCAAAATATAATTTGATAGATTTATAAATAATGTCACATATCTATTAAAAACAATGGTACAGTATATACCTTTGTGTACACAAGTACTGATACACTGAATAGATATGTCTTCCCATATTAAAGTCATTGGCAAGTGGGCAATTGCTTAAAAATCCCTGATAACGCTGCACAGTAAAAGATGTACTGTACAATCCTACAGTACATACAATTTAAAAAGGGCACAGGGCCCAGTTCACACAAGCCCCTTCATCAGCATTGTTAAAAAGACTATTATTAGAAGCTGTGACCCCGGAGCCTCCAAGGCTGGGAAGCAATAGGCTGCAGGGATGCATTTCTAATCTCACAGACAGCCGTTGCTTCATAAAATGCGATTTCCTGCGCACTGTGAAATGCAAGATGTGGCACCATCACCAGTGCTTCTTTGAGAAGAGGAAGCACTTTTTTGCTGCAGGAGAGTGGTTACCAGGAGGCTCTCTGCTCAGTACCAAGGATGCACGCTGTTTACACCTTATCCAGACCCCTTCCACTGCCTCCTCTCTCTCTTGCTCGGTGAGAGGAATTACTTCTCCACTGCGCCTTGCCTGCACGGCTCCTGACAAGCATCAGGAGGTCGGCGCTGTAATCTCCTCCGGCTCACAGCCAGCTGTGCGGAGCGCCAGCCTGGCCGAATGATTTAGAGGACACGCTCTCCGCAGTAACGCGTTCCAGCTACGTCTCTGCGTCTCCCTGCCTGCCGCGCGCTCCCAGCTGCTTTTGAGAATTTTATTTTCTGAATACCAAACTGTTTTCAAATTCTAGCCTGCAATCAATAATCAAGGCCATTCAAAAGCTTTAGCTCGTTTGTTACCATCCCCAGTGTCTGAATCCAGACAAGAGTTACAAGAACAAGCTCAGGCTGCGCTCATTATATTTTAAGAATGACCTACACCACTTCAGGATTTATTGCTAATGACCTAGCAAGTGGTTATTATACCTTTTATTTTACCTTTCACCTAGCAAGTGGTTATTTTCTACCATTCAAACAAAACAGGACTACGTATATCTGACTTGAGCAAAAAGTAAATTATCAAGCCTCTTCGAAGAATGGAATGTATCTGAAAATTAGCCAACCGGTTCTTACATTTTCTCTTATTTTAAGCAGGTGTCAACAGCTTAAATAACAGCATCTCATTTCCTGTTACTACCATTGCTGGCACAAACAGGGCCTAATCGAAATTTTTCCCCATATACTGTATCTGAATTTCCCAATACAAAATCCTCTTTCCTTCCATCTATAACATCTCCCTTTCCCTTCCTCTTGTCACGATGTGGCGTTTCCCCACAGGATTCACATCAGCTTCAACACACTTCAGCCTCAAAGGAAAAGCATTAAATTCTGTCACCATGGCAAACAGTCACATCACATGCTCCACATGCTGTCCAAGCCCAGACAGAGAACACCGCTTGTTGACTGGATCGCCTCGAAGGATTCACAGAGAAAATTCTGAGTCCCTCTCCTGTTGCTCCCTAAGTCAAGGGGACACTTCAATTGCTAACTTCAGTTACTTGGAATTAATAATTAACTTAAGTTCTCTGGGGGAGGGGGGGGAATCTACTACACAGCCACAATAAACCATTTTCACTGGCACATCTATCCCAGAACAAGGATAGATCAACTAGAAAGGAAGGAAGCTGTCAGTGCTCTTAAGACTTAAGAACATTTCAAATGAATGATCCTGAAACCCTCACCAGAATGTTACAGTATGGATAGTATTGATGTAGTTGAGAGGTACATAATCTTCCTTAGGATCTATCCACTTCTATAGGTTAAAAAATAAGAAGGATCTCACCAAAATTCTATCCATCCATCCAATCATTTTCTAACCGCTTCTTCCAATTCAGAGTAGCTGAGAGGCCAGATCCTATTCCAGCAAGCAGCAGGAGCAAGGCAAGATACTCCCAATAGGACACCAGCCCAGCGCAGGGCACACACAGACACAAACAAGCACGCACTCAGTCCAGGGCCAATTTACATAACAGAGTGTCTTTGGACTGTGGGAGGAAACCAAAACACCCTGGAGGAAACCCACAGAAACACAGGGAGAGCATGCAGACTCCATGCAGACAGCACCCCAGGTCCAGAATTGAATTGCTGCAAGGCAGCAATGCAAAGCCCTGCACCACCAAGCCATCCTCATATTACACACATTTTCTTCTGGCTACTGCTGTGAAATAAGCTTGTATGGTAATATACAGTTCAAAAATGCTTGGTGGAACATTTTATTCTCATTTACATAATAATCCAGACAAGAATGCCCTGTTTCCTTCTCTCTTCATGAGTGTAGTACTTTTTGCTGTATAATGTTCAGTTTCCTACAACAAACATGAAATTGAAGTTGTGGAATCTAAATTAAAAGGAAGCTACTTGTTGAAAAGTCTTGCCCGACAGTGTATTGATTCGGTTTGGATTTGCATTACGTTTACTTTGGCTGCTTCACAGAGTTGACCTCATGATCAAGAACAGGCTCTCCCTGGGATCGTGCTTAATGACAAATACAAATAAGTAATTTGCAATTTACAATCTGCATTCTAGATCTACGTTTTCAAGATAAAAACGCACTTTCAGGGATGTGATGCAAAAATATAAAACCACAGATATAGTGTTATTTAAAGAAGAGAATCAATGACAAAATCCGGTGACAGTTCAGAGACAGTCAGAGAAGATGTGTTGTTGTTCTTGAGAACAGAGCCTCTCTGAAGCCCCGCTTGTTCATGAGCACATTCATTCTAATACCAGCGAGCCAGCGAGAAGACACCCCTATGGTACTCTTCTGAGTTAAACTACACTTGGGGAGACAAACGAGGGCTGTGTGCATGTGTGACTGAGGCAGATATCCTCAGCTAAATGCAGATTCCCTCACCTGATGGCAAATCGCAGTTGACTGCAGACAGTGTGTATCCTATCTGCTTGGCTGCATTGTGGCAGAGGGCCCAGTACAATAAATGGGGAAACTGGTTTTTCTCGTTTACGTGCTATCACTGCAGAAACAGCAGTTAGCCACACTTTACCTTCAAGGAAGGAAATCAGCCTTCAGGCACTATTACAGCAACATAACAGTAGCCCAGGGGGGAGGAGGATTCTAAAAATTTTAACCACAGCCCTACAGTACCATGGTACAGCATTTAAATATCAGCAAGCTTTTAAAGCTTTTAGCTAAATATATCGCACATTCAACAGCAAATTGGCCCGGAAAGGCAAGCACTCAATTCTGTCTATGTTCCTTTGGGTTTATTTTAATTTATTTTTCAATTTGCAAGCTGCCAGTTGAAAAAAAAAATACATGTAACTTGAAAAGGAGCTCTTTTCTCATTACTATTGACCAAGAAAGAGAGCAGAAAATCTAAACCATATTTTTGCAT
Source organism: Lepisosteus oculatus (assembly GCF_040954835.1). Taxonomy (NCBI): domain Eukaryota; kingdom Metazoa; phylum Chordata; class Actinopteri; order Semionotiformes; family Lepisosteidae; genus Lepisosteus; species Lepisosteus oculatus. Next base: position 5,609,910 of record NC_090718.1, on the reverse strand, counting down.
TCTTCATTAAAAAATAACGAGAAATGCATACATTTAATAAGAAACACAGACATAACAGATGAAAAGAAAGAACGTGAACTAGAAATTAACTTCCATGCTCAGAAATCCTGGAAACAATTAAAAGTTTTTTTACAAGTGCCACTGTCTTTTTTGCATGAAAATGCTGGGATTGTGAGATAATTTCAGTAATAACCCCCTAAAAATTTCACACAACTTAATATTGAACTTCAAAGCAGCTGCACATTACACACAAAGCACATCGGCCATATGCTACGAGGTTCAACACACAACAGACAAACTGTGATAGTGGTCTGATAACAAATGAATTCTAGGCAGTGTAGAGACCTCAGTATTGTATGGGGTATTTCAGATGTAGACACTTTAGTTCAGCATGAATAATTAATTCTTTAAACATACATATTCCATTCACATTACATACTACTGTATATGGTTTAGTAGTTTAGATCTTTGTAAGTGAACTGCTTTTCAGGATGTCTAAAGCAGGCAATAAAAGACAGTACTACCTGGGGGGATTTGAGATGTAGCAAAATCAAAATGATGGCAAGCAAAAAAAAAGTAATCAGCAATCTGAGAGACACTTGGCTCATGTGATCCAAAAACTGAACCATTCAATACAATCAAGGGAGGTATATCCTATCTGATGCAAGTGCCAGTTTACCAGAGTCTGCTTAGAATCTAATTGAAAAGCCCTTACCATTGAGCAGATAAAGCAGAGACAGACTGGAGTGTTCAGAGGGGACTTGGATTTGATGCCAGCCCAAGTCAGGCCTTCCCACTTACATTTATTGCAGTGTAATTCTTCCTTGTAAAAAGGGGAGCTGCTTTATTGTCTGTGGCAGGGGGTCGCCTGCATCTGGAAGTCATTAGCGTTATTCAGGTTCCCAGAAAAAGATCACTACTCAAACCACAGTGAGTGCATGTCTCTCTTATTAACACTACAAGTGCACATGGTTCGAGTCGGCAGGCTGGGTGTGCTTGGGGAGCATGCAGTTCACTTCAGAGTGCTGGCAATGACTTGCCCGGTTTCTGTTGATTTTCTTTCAAATTTAGTTATGGAATCATACATGTTTGGGGGCACAGCTGCTGTGGCCACAGGTGAATGCACAGGTTCTCTTTGGATAAACTTCCTGCCCTGAAAAGTAAACACTAAGAGGTCATCTTTGTTCAAATAACGTTTTATTTATTGAATTACTCTAATTGCAGTGTTGGGTATTTCACAACTGAATGCCTGAGAGGCTAGAGCTCTGTGTGCCTCAGCAAGTGGGGAACTGGACCAAGAAACTGTCAGACAAATACACTTCTGCTCAAATTCCAATAATTTCCATAGCCAAAAAAGTCACTTTGAGTGGGAGACTTTTGCAAAGTTTGCATTTAACTCAAACATATAGAGCAGACTGTGCCCTAGGTAAGTTTGTCAACTTGTTATTCTCCCTTTTTACTGACATAATTAGACAACAAAAGGAAGAGTTTAAAGGATTGCAGAATGCAGTGCTTTATTTTCTCCACTGCCTTGAATTTACAGCTGAATCTCTGCGCCAAATGACCACATTTGGCAATTTCTTGTTTCTTTTACTCCTTTTTTTCATAACACATTTTTCTAACATTAAACCACAGCACTTAAAAACAAAAGGGGAGGGGGTATTTGATCCAGTTTATTTATAATTGTAAACAGAGACACACACAGGCTTCCGTGGTCCTTGAACAAGCAAAAAGGTCCAGATAACATGAAAGGTTTTACATGTGCTTGTAACTGACGGGAATTACACACACTTCACTCCCCATTCCCAACACTCAATCTGTAAATCCTAATACAGAAAGAAACAGACCTGTGTCATCTGAAGCAGGTGTACACAGACCACATAACGTTTTCCCAGTGAGTCCTTGGACACGCACTAATCTTCTGTGTGTAGTTACACACAGTGGGGTGGGAAGATGCTGAGAACAGCAGCGTAACTCTTCAGAGCGCAGCTAAAGCCATCTCCTTTCTTTTGACGTATTGCATTTGAACCAGACCTTTCTACCACTGCCTGTCCCTAAATTCTTCCATCTAATCGGGGCCCCCTGTTGAATGAGAAACGTGCGACGTGCCACTTGGGCTGTAACAAAATACTCGTCCCGAGACACCAACTTTGGAATGCGAATACGAGCGCGCTGGGGCTTGACTCCAGCGTATCCCTCCGGAAGACGCAGGGGGAGCCAGGAAGGAGGGAGGTGTCGGGCCACGTGCGTCCAGTTTGGAATCCTCGCATTCCGACTGCCTTCCCGGCACCAGCTGGGATAGACATCAGCCTACAGCCCTGTATTCTCCACTCCCGCCTCTGCTGAAAGTGAAACGTGAATGCAGGCCCTCCTTGCTTTCTGAGGCTGGAAAATCGCAGCAGTCTTGTAGAGCTGCTATCCTTCAGATCAGCCTAGTGTGAGTTACAGGGGTGACAAATGCAATTCCACACGCATTCCTCTCCCTGCCTGCCCCTCTCTTCTTCCCTACCACAACCCTCAGCTAGCACGAAACACACTGGCAGCTCAGACACACACTCCAGCTTCAAAGAACGCCACAAGGTACCTCCTGATTCCAAGACAAAGCGCGCGCTATGTGCAAAGACGCCTCGGACACGATCGACACATCAAAGGCACACGAAAGTCTTATTTATCCTCATGCTTTTAAAGTGGCCCCTTATTAGTAAGAATGATGTGTGAAAGCACACTCCACACATTTAGAAAAGGACTGTATTTCAACTCTATTACTGAACTGAGTGAATTGTTCTGCCTCAGGCTGGTCATCAATAACAGCCAACAGCAGCTCATTGAATCTGCAGATCTCTGGACTACATACTGTACAGTGCATACCATCTTAACATTGGATGTGACAGATGACTTATTAGAAGCTGTACATTTTGTACTGAAGAACCATGATACCAAGCAATACTGTTCTTCCATAGCCCTTTGCTTAAATTGCCTCTTGTTCTTGGTCTTCCATATAATTTCCACTTGTCTCTTCTGGTTCATGTGTAACTGTTCCTTAAGAAAAAGTAAAGCTTTTGAGGATTTTGAATACTTGAAAACTCAAATCCCTTCAGTCTTCTCTGTCTTTAAGAATAAAAGTGTTTATTTCTTCAGCGAAGGACATTTAATCCCCAAAACATATGCCATACCAAAGAATCGTTTTATGTTGATGACTGGACAGTGAATGAAACCCAGAGCAAAACCTGATAAATATTCTAAGGTTAGATTTGAGCTCTAGAAAGCTGAAGAATCCAAGCTAAAAAGGCCTTCATGATGCAGATGTCAGACAGTCTTTGATGTTTTATTCAAGGGAAAGTAGCTTGTCACCTGCATTTGTGAATGTGAAAACTAGTCTGTGACTATGGAGAGAGAAATACGCAGATAGGAAGACCAACGTGATTTTACTGGGAGTCATATACCGTAAGTAGACCAGTTATTTGTTGATGCTACCCTGTATATTCTTGAAAACTGCAATGGACAAGCATTCATTCACCTAAGGATTAGTGTAATGGAGTGGGTTTACTGTAGGTTCCAGGACTTTGCAACACACACTTGTAAAAGTACTGTAGTACAGAATCTTGGTATCTTGGTATGTCTGCTCTTTCTTTGATACTGTAAGTCTATTCAAATAAACAAAACATCAAGAAACAACAGCAAGTAAATATCTATCAAACTAACGCAGCCTAGTGTTCCTGTTTTAATTCAGCCTTACCTTTCCTGTGTTGTAGTGGTGTGGATCCAAAGGTGGGGTTTGGTGAAATACACGCTGGGGGGGTATTTTATTAATTCATTTTCTCTTTTCGTTTGCACGAGTTAACACGACCTGTGCAGGAACGCTGCGCAACGTTTCGTTGAAGTAGTTCGCGGGCAGTGTTGAAAAATGACCTGTACACCGGTAACAGCTCTTTACATTGAAGAACCGCATATGCACACGTTTAAAAATAAACATATGACAGTACACTACTAAACGTTTGTAAACCACCGAATGTTTGTGTATATAACGCGACACAAAGTAGCTCTGTCTTACAGGCTGAAGACAGAGCGTCGAGAAACAACATGGATTGGTGTTGTAGAGTCAATGACGTTGCTTGTTGCAAACGTTAAGGAGGTATTCTGGGATGTTCGTGACATGCACATGTTACTATAGAACAAGCTACTGTAATAATTGCGAAATTCGGGTTGACTTTGTTCTTGTATTTGAATTGTTAAATTGTGTGCAAACAAGCTCAACCCTTATGAAACTCCTAAAGACACCCGACCATTTAGAATAGTTAGCAAGAACTACAGCACAACCCGTTGTGTTATGTACTGTGTCGTTTTGAGGTTTCAAAGGCTGCAGAAAACACGATTTAACTAGAAATTATTTGTTGCTTTTAAATTAATCCCTCATAATTGACATAAATTAAACGGTGAAAATTAGGTTTGCGATAAAGTGCAGCATTAAGCTTTCAGTACTTGACTTTTGGTTTTCTTAGTTTAGTTAATGATTCCAACGCGTGCAGAGCAGAGGTCCGAGTCTTTTTCACCGCAGAAAACGAATCACTAATATAAGAGAAGCAAGCGGATGAAACAGGTGTTGCCAATTTCCCCACTGCATTGTCGGTGGCGAAACATCTCCGTCTCTCTTTTCTAACAGTAAAAAGAGAAGATACGAGAGAGAAGAAGACAGGGTAAAGAGTGACAGAAAACGGGAAAGTTTTTTTTAATTAAAGTTTCGGAAAGACGCTAAAGTTTCATTTCATCAAAGTCGAGTGAAGAATGGTCTCGTTTTCTTGACTTTATTTCTTTCTCTGGTTCTTATCTCTCTCCCAGCTCAGCCGCTGCCCAGGTTATCTCCCAAATTACCACCACAACTCATTTATTCTCCAATTGAATTAGATGCTTTGGCAGAAACCACATCTGCCTCTCTCTCGCTCGCTCTCCTGCTAAAACAATGACCTTCGCTGCAAGTGAGAGCTGATGTTGTCGCCACCTGCATTAATACCACCTGCGTTAATAAGTCCCCGCTCACCCAGGTGACCAAGCAGTGTCGGTGCACCTTACAAACGGCAGGTGGTGCTGTTGGAATGGGGGAAAAACAATAACACTGGCTTTTCCAAAAAGTAATGGAATAGGTATGATTATAGTGACACCAATGCAGAGATCTAAATATAGAAAAACTAGGGTGGGACAGTACAGTTGTACCCTTGGGTAAGACTTCTCTCAAGCTGTTCAGTTAAACGTGACAACACAGGAGTCAAAGCTACGGGTGGAAGGAAAAATAAAATGTGGAAAATGGTTACATATCAAACCCAAACATTTTAATTGTTTTTTTTTTTAGCTCCAGAATGCACAGTGCTCTCCCTCCCTATCTATCCTCACAGATAAATAAGCTTCAAAGCTTCCTGCTAAGGATATTTCCGTGTGCTGGGTGAGAAGCACCGTGGCTGGTAATTGTTTGACAAATGGAGCAAAGAGAGCAGTGAAACATGTCTCTGCCCTTTACGGCATTTCTCTCCTCCCTCTCCGTGCTCTGCTCTGCTCTCCCCCTCTCCATCTGTTTTTATTTTTCTTGGTATGTGTGACAAACAGCACAGAAATTCCAAACTGTGCTCTCTCTCTCTCTCGCTCTCTGTTTTGGCAAGACAGCTTGTGTATCACATTTAATCACAATGGTTTTGCCAGGCGCACTTGGGCCCACGAGACATCAAGGGGGAGAGAGAGGAAAAGTGATCTTCATGGCTGTGCAGCGCAGAAGCAGCATTTCAGGCAGACCACCAAGCCAAGACACGTTATCCATATTATCTAGACAATTTTATTGGCAGTAATACATGATGAAAGCCTGTCACTGTTGCTGTGACAGTTTGGCTTAGCCTGTAACACTCTGCTACACACTCCAGCCATACAAATCAGCACTGTAAGAGACAAGCATTTTAGGAGAAAATAAGGTCTTTGGCTGATAAGTGATACAAGTGAAAAGAGGGACTGATCTATCTGCTTTTAAGCACTCTCACCATTTTACAATGCAAGGAAACAGAATGTGCAAAACGATCTTCTAATTCTACAATTTGGAGTCCCTCACATCAATGGCAGCAGCTACAGACAGCTGTTTTGCCCCTGTCAGAGAATGCATCACTGTGACACAGCTAACTCTTACAAATGGATTGATCACGGACATCTTCCAAGGGTCTGCCTTCAGGGTTAATTTCTTATGAGACCGTGAAGTCAGTAACACTTCCACCTGTGAATATTGTGATGCGTTGTGAATCATCAAGACCAAAAGCTTCTCATTAGGTCAATACCAATCCGTAACTGCAGCAGAATCCAATTCCCTTTGCAACAAGCAGGGTGCCACACAGCCCAGCTTTTGAAAAACCCAGCACAGAAAAAACGAAACCGCCATGTTAATAGCACTTTCTTGCTCTTAGAGTTAGTTTATCAAACTTTTGAGTGATAAAGCACAATGTGACCTGGGTGTCATCAAACTCACTTCACATCAATTCTCTGAAGCAAGAACAGATTTTCTTTTTCAAAAAAAGCATAAGACATTTACAGTACAAAGGCAGACAAAAACATTCAGACAGAGCAATGTCCTGTGCTGGGCTTTTCCTTTGTTCTGAAGGGAAGAAAGAACTTGTCATCACATGGGAAGATGAAATGCTTTTTAAAAGATTGCCCATAAGAACCAGATATGAGTTTCTAGACACGCATGCCTGCTTAAACTAACAAAATAACTAAACGCTCTGCAGTCTTTAAGCTAGCAAAATCAGTAAATGCTGCCTCAGAGCACACAGGCTGCCATCACACAGTGGTGCTGAAGCTTTGATGAGGCTGACCCTTGTAATGAAAAGCAGTTTCTTATGCAGATATCCCTGAAGCTAATAAGCAATTGAAGAATGAATTGCATTTTTAAAAGGTCACTGAAACTGCTCTTGTAAAAGTTTATGGTGGCTGCAGATGTAATAGTCTTTAAAGTGAAATACACAACCTAATTACTTTTATTTCATGCTCATCCAATGTCATTCATAATTAACTCAAACATTTATGTCTGTGAAAACACACTGCGATATGAATCTCACATAATTATTACAATTATTTTACTTTTTAGAGGCATTTTTATATAAATTCTCATTGTCTGCAGTTGTATCTGCCTGATGTTCTGTTCAGTGACATGTACGGCACCAGGCAGAATTCAAATGAATTTTCAGAGCTGTGTGTAATGTCTGTGTAATGGCATCAGCTGTTATACTTAGACTTTGCTTTGTAACATTTGCATCTGTTTTGTGAACTTCTTTGGCCCAAGAATATAACACCGTCCACTAACAGCACATGGGACAGCAGCTTCACGGTGGCACAAGCTTATTTATTCACATCCCACTTTAGGAGAGAGAACCTTACTGTTGGAGAAAAGTCAGACTCATTTCTGAAGTCTATCACAAAAGAGTACACTTGTCACACCTGCACCTTCCTGATCACTCTTTTCTCCCAACATTAAAAGCATTGAGCCCTGGGGAATGCACCTCTGGAAAAGCTCTTCACTGGAATTAACATTACTGAGAAGACATGAGTGTGATAGATGCTACGGTCAGACAGCATGGTCCCAATGATCTAGACACATGCAGAAAAAGCATACAGTGACCACTGACGTGAGGCCCAGTCTTTTTTAGTGAATGCCTTTTCAGGTTCACACAGCAAATTAAATCACTCAAAATCCCTACCACCCCAGCTCCCCCCTTCATATCAAACAAAACCCGTATTACACCCATGTGAGAATAACCATAAAACACCCTTTACCACTTAGCTAAGCAATTACTGTACATATTTATCCCCCACTGTGTCTATTTACAGAGTTTGATGTCCAGTCTAGAGTATACAGTAGGTCAGTAGGCACTGCAGTGCCCTCATCTTCCACCCTGCCACAATTAGTAAACCGTTACCACAAACAAATGACCAGACAGATACATGCTGGGTTAGAACCTGTCATGTTACACTGGCACCAAACTCACTGGCATAAATTCAATCCTTGATCTGTTGTTAGTAATTAATAAACGTGTTAAACACTGTACTGTGCATTGGTTTTAAAAGCAATCACTGCAAAGCATAACTTCTGTAAACTCATTTCTCAATTTTCATTTACAGTGTTTGCAAGAGATAAATGCTGTGTATAAACATGCTGTTTGGGAACAAACTTGAGTCCCAGAAAACATTTTTTCAACATGTATGCATTCAAAGTATTTAAAATATTCAGATATTAGGTCTGGGTCTGCTGTGTGGAACAGTGCAGTTCTATGTACTGAGAGTTTTACTGGACATCATGAGAGAACATCATTCTAAACCTTATTATCTCTCTTCATCTTTAAATAATAATAAAAATAAATAATAAAATCTTTAACAACCCAAATGAAATGTCAAAAACATTAAAAAGACGACATTTTAAAAATTCATATAATCAGTCTTAGCACATAAAAAAATGGCATGTTCTCATCACGTTTTAATTAATCTGTATTCAGTCAAAAACGTAATGGACTACTTGTAACAGCAATCATTTAACAAAATGCTTGAAACGTTTTAGGCATTTCACAAAGTGATTAAAACAAGCTAGTGTATTAAAACAATTTCAAATTAAATATAATGATACCTAAGAGCACTACAGTATTATATACTGAGTTTGGAAGAAACTTAATAATTATAACTAACAAATTCACAAGTTATTAGGAACATGATTAATTTTTTGCAGTAGGTGCACTGGCATGAGAGGTAAAATCATTATGCTGAATAACATTTGTGATGAAAAGTGTTTAAAGAACAAGGTGTGGTGCCACCTTTGGAAGCCATACAAGTGGAACTGTACATCTGTGATGCGGGCTTTTGCCCTTTCTATACAAGGAGGACATAAATATCTAAGTATCATCTCACAAGAAAGCTGTTATTCCACAAACAGCATGAGAATGTGCATTTTCCTGGGGGAACTTTGTTCCCCTTAAGATGGGACTGCATGAGAGGCAGCCAGTGATGTCCCAGGACTTTATCGATGTAGAGCAAGCGGAGTTCTTTAGCAACGGCCCAGACCTTCGCCCTCGGTCCTCCTCATTGATATTAGCGAGATGTCATGACTTGTGGTCTCCCAGATTTTGGCCTGCTGATGGTGGACGGTATCTGGTGGTTACTGTCTTGCCAGGTTTGAATGTGACAGATGAAGACTGACACTGTGCTGAGTAAATGCAGCCTCCGACACATACTGTAGATGGCACACATTGGTTTCTTTCTGTGTTTCTTTCTTGATTTTCAAAGGTCCTGACATTCAACGGGTTAAATCACCCCAGTACTTGTGCCCAATCAACTCTCTAATTAATGACATGTAGTACTTTTGGAATAGTCCTAGGCACTCAAGTGTATCATGCTCAGTCTTAAACAATCGATTAATTAAGATGATGTCAAACACAATACCCAAAATCTATATACTTTGATTTTTTGAAACCATACAAGTATAAATTACTTGGAGTTATCCATTTCTTTTTATTCTCTCTCTCTCCATGGAGGGCAGTGTAGAAACTGGGGGAGTCTTTTTGGGCTCATGACTAGTGTCCCATGCAGAGGGAGAGTCTAGTACTGTCTAGTCTGCTTCATGCCATTGAAACCAGAATTGGCTCTACTTTGGATTTTGTTTTAGATGTATATACTGTATATTTCAGATACACTAAATAACTTGCAAATGTCTAAATATGACAGATGGTAGTGCGTCCTTGAAATGCAAAATAAAAACAAGCATTGCAAAATGAGCAAAAATGAGCAAAAGCTCGAGCTCACTTCGTACTCGAGTCAGCACAAGCCCATACTTATTTGTGCAAGTTCCTCAATAGGCCTGTGGGACAACGAGTATGGAGAGGGGATGAAGAGTCTTTAATACATTAAACTGAGCAGTGCCTAACCTGGAGAAGGTGATTTTAATAAACTAGTCTGAGTATAGTAAGGAGCACAGTTTACTGCACTTTTGCATGTTAATGTGCAGTACAATGAAAGCGCCTTGGTGATGCTTCAACTGTTTATAGCTACTACACATGACTGCACCCAGCTGAAGACCGAGCTCTGTTTGGCATTAACAAGAAAACGCTGTAATTTTAATGTGGATTCCTACTGTGCTTTTTAAACATACACAACATACTCAAGTTATAATTAATCACGCCTTTCTAGTTCATTGTAAAACTAAACAGTCTTCCTGCTCTCATTCTGAAGTCTTAACAGTCTTTGCACAGTTTTTCTGTTTGCTAGGAAAGGGCTGCTCAACACAAAAACTTTTTGGAAGGCACCGTTTTAATTATGAATTTCTTTTAGAGAAGAATTCAGCTTTTCATAAATCTTTGTTAGGAAGGCTGGATTCAATTCCTGGGGTGCTGTCTGTGTGGAGTCTTTATGTCCTTCCTGTGCTTGGTGCTTGATGCATGGTGCTTCAGTTTCCACCCACTGTCCAGAGATATACTGTACTGGTTTAATGGGCTGCAGGAAGATTGATCATGTTGGTCGTGTGTCTGTGTCTGTGCGCCCCACAATGGACTGGTGTCCCGCCCTGGGTGTACCCCACTCTGTGTGCTTTGCTTGCTGGGATAGGCTTGGGCTTCCCTGCAACCCTGAATTTGGATACAGTGGTTAGAAGATGGATAGATGCAGAGAACTGAGGCAGAGAACGGGAACAGGCCTGACCAATGTAGGCAAAACTGAGAATTAACAACCCATTGACAGGCAGGCTGGGGACTGTCCCAGAACATCTTCTAAAGGTTCCGGCAATGCAGACTAAATTTGATCACAGATTTAAAAAAACGAATTTTTTGACTTCACAACAATCACAAATTGCACCCATCTTCGAAGCCCACATTCCTCGACGAACTAAACCGAAGTGAATTTTTTTCTGGTCCTCTGTTAAATTCATGAATAAAAATTAATTTTAGTTCTGTTCTTTGGCTAGTTCAACACCCAGAAAATCTTCCTCAATATGCTGCAAATCAACTTGACTTCTCTGTACTCCAGTAATACGATCCACCTGGTTTAACAGCATGAACAGAATCAATTGAGATTCGCCTTCATGTACCTGCTCACATATTGAAAATAATGATATTATTTCTTATTACTCTAGCTGAATTGGTTCTCAAAGCTGGTACGACCAGCCCATTTCAAACTGTGGAATGTTGCCACTCAAGGACCAGAGGGAAGTACAAAATCAATCAAGCCAGAAAAAAATACATAAGGAGGCCTCTCACATATTCATTATCTCCTCAACAAAAATCCCAGGCGCTCCCTCCCCAAACTACAGTTTCCATCCTGTGCTAGGAGAGGAGGATGTACTTTCCACCGAGCATTCGGCTCAACCATTCATTCCAACATTTCTCAGCGCAGCCCAAGCTCCGCCGTCAATGGAAAACGAATTAGCAAACCTCTAATTAAAGGCAGAATCAAGGTTTTTCTTTGTGCGGCGGGAGGACAGGATTGATAGCACTGGAAATAATCGGCCCTTCGTTGCTTTTCTGCTGGGAAATACCAACAGAGCCGCGCCGGGGCCCACTCCCCTCCACCCAGCTCAGCCCCCTGGCCCACTGCCATCTGCAGTCCATGCTTATTCGTCTTCTTGCCACAGTGATCCCAAAGGTGTTTCTTTTTAATATTTTGAACCACTATATGAGTAGGACCAAACTGGATCATTTCAAATTGCATGTTAGCACCAGACTTTGCTAAATATGAAAAAGAAATCTGTACTCACTCCTCAATTCTGTCTCAGAGTGAAAGTATTACATTTTTGGTGGCGTGTTGAACAGAATCTCAGCATCCAGCTGTCCCCTTGTTCACAAACACCAGACCCATCAACAAAATCCCCCTGCTCTTGGTACAGCCGGTTAAAACTGAATAGCTTTAATATTACAACTTAAGGTGTATCAATCGGGCCTCAAGGTGCCATTGAACAATTTGCACTCAAAGCTTTTCTTGGCACACTTAAAGCTAATGAATCAAATTATAAGTCTTGAGACTTGAGTCTGTCCTTTCAATGTAACATAACCTTGCATACCTTTCATTAAGCTAGTACCCTAATTAAAACATATTTTTCTTTAAGTGTCTCTATAGTACTTTTTGTATGTCATGATAATGACTTACTAAATGGCCCTCTATCATTACTGATTAAACACTAAACTGCTTTCGGACTTGCACATCTATTACTGATGCACTAATGTACACTTTCCTATCTTCTGAGTACATTAAAACAGTGGCTGCCAAACTACATGTTTTAATGTTAATGTTAATGACCATCTGGTCACTCTATTGTTTCCTTCGTAGACATTGTTTGGCCATTTTTAGCAAGAAGCTGACGTTTCCAGGTCAGACTGAAGCAGATGCCTTTTTATATTCTGTCTTCTCTCTGCTTTCTGCAGCTCTGTATGTTTTACACTCTAAAATATTTTCTCAAGAGAGCAGCTTATGAGATGATAACACTTTTGACACCATGAGTTCCAGTCAAGATCATATCACTGTGGAAACAGGGACTAAGGTATCTGTCGTTGTTTTAAATGCACAAAAAAAAAACAAGTGTTATGACAAGAGTGGCAAAAACATTTTAACAAGCATTTGGCTGAGGAGTCCTTTGTATATGAGTCTTTGGTACTAGCGGGGTTAACTCCCTGCCTGGCTAAGTGAATAAACATAAAATGGGTGTATTACAAAATCAGAATCCATAACATACGAGAGCTGGCCAGTTATGATCCCTGCTGTCTGAATGCAGGTGTAATTGGGAAACATTTATTCCTCTTGATTTGGCATTTGTAATGAGACACGTTGGATTTCTTTTACCAACCGCTGAGAGCAGAAAAACATTCATCAATGTAACAGCTCTATTTAAGACACTGAAATGCGTTTTTTTATGATTAGCTGTTCTTGAATTATAGCTCGAAATTACATGACGTTAATCAACCCAGAAGTATTTAAAGATAAGAAAAAAAACTATTCGAACAATTTTAATATCTTGCCACCCTGCCACATTATTTTTACTTTTATTATTCACGTAAATGACACATTCATCCAAGGTGACTTGCAAATAATGTTGCTACTGCAAAACGTAATTATAAAGAACCAATTTAGTTACCTGCTGCAGTACTGGTTTACCAGTCTGCAGGACACAGGTACATCTTCCATGCATCCCTCTTTGTCAGAAGGCTTTTTTTGCTGGCAATGGCCCTGACAACCCAGAGTCTATCCAGGGAACAAAGAGTGCAAGGAAAAGCATCACCCTGCATGGGATGCATCCATCGCACTGTACACACAAGTATCAGTAAGACAATAAGGAAGCACCAGTTAGTGTGATTGTGAAAAGTACGGGGAAACAGGGAGCACCCAGAGAAAACCCGCTTAACCATAGGTCTAACTGTACAAGAAGGCACCTCATTCCATACCTGATAGCACTATCCTGAGACCCTGACTTGGAAGAAGCTATCAGGACATGGGTGGATGGACTACAATAGAGCTAGGGTCTCTCTCTCAGGCTCACTGGACCATCACAGTTTCACAGTTTCACACATCCGTGAACGTGTAAGTACAACTTGGTGATGCTGTTAGTGGGATGAACTAGCGGGTTTTGCAGTTTACCCTTCACAATAAGTCAAGAATTTGACTAGCTAAGGTGTCAGGCTGATATTAGAACTGATTAGGTGAAAATTGCAGCAGTAAAGTTACAAAGGAACCAAAACCCAGAAAAAACACAAAAGGAATTTCCATGACAAAGAATAAGTGCCACATCATGGCAAGATAGAACTGGGAGAAAACCAGGGCGTTTTCCAACTTCTGTTTGCTTTAACAAAACCCTGGAGCCTGGGTACTCAAAACATACAAAGAAAAGCACATTTGATCCAGTAACAAAACCAGGCAAAACAAATATAAAATGCACAAACATACACAAAACACACGCCCAAGTTCATCTTTACTCAAAACACTTCGATTGGAAAGAAGCAAACCTTTGGCCGGAAACTATCCTGCAATCTGATCTCCAGATCTTATTCTTGAATCTCTGTGCATTGTTTACCTATGCTGGCAGTCAAGAGCGGGTTTTAGAATTCTTGAGGAAAACCCATTGTTTCTCTGGGGCTTTTAGTCAGAGATAATGCAATCCCTTTTCTATGGAGTAAAGACCACTTTTGTGCTAACTCACCCATGAATAAGCTGGCAATGGCTTGCATGTGTTTCTGTATCAGTAGTGTCCAATCATAGCCCCTTCCTTCTCGGGGAGTTGGGGAGGGGGAGATCAAATTTGCCTAAGGATCAGCTCAGTGAATTGAGAGCCCTGAGTAATCACCTGAACAAGAATCAATTACACTCCTACAGCCAGTTCCAAGCCAGTGGCTTCATGCCCTAATATTCACTACAAGCACTTGTGCTGTAAACTTTGACTCTGTTGCTTTGCTTGAAAATTGCAGTTCATAAATGCAACACGTTTTTCGAAATTGTTGTCTCAGTAAAACACTCAGCAGAAGTCTAACCTTCTCCAAAAGTAAATAAAAAAATAATAAAGAACCTTGATAGAAAATAAATAGCCTTCACATTTGAAAGAGCAGCAAAGAGAAGCAGTGTCAAGGAGCAAAACACAAACATGTGCCTTTATTTCAGCTCATTACTGCAGCATGTACCCTCTGTGAAATATTATATCCAAACCTTAAAACCTTCTAGAAACTTCCATAAATATTTCTATTGAGAACATGGAAATGCACAAACACAGGGAAATAGATCTTCGAATGTCACCCTTTTACTCTTTAAGACACCCTTTTTGGGCATGTGATCCTCAAATGATTAGTATTATTTCTACAATTCTCTCTTTCCAATTAAGATAGTATCAAATCCTTGAAATGAGCATCATGCAGAATGCTTATGCTTTATTTATGGATTAGTTACATTTCAGCTTCAGCTTTCAGGTAACACTGAGCACGCTGGATGGTTCCCTACTTAATTACTGAATCTTATGCCGACCAGCCTTCAGAAGCAGCAGAAGAATGTTTACCGATTCCCATGATTAGGCAAAACAAGATGCAAAATAAGCAGTACCAGTTGCCCCCCGGCAGTATTCTCCAGGTTAGCGCTACCCACTGATTATTAGCCCTGCCTGATCTGAAGGGAATGTTCAAAGAAAGGAAAATAATTGAAGTTAGTTCAGTCTCTGCTCTTTTAATGTTTATCATGGCCCTGCTCTTAAGAACAAACTAATTTAGCTGAATGTCAGGGGGTGGGGGGAGAGAAGTGGATCAAAAGTTTTTCACATTTTACTCAAAGTTAGACTCAGAAACATGTGGGATGAGCTCTTCTTTGAGTTCACTTCTGTCGACACCAATTTAATAAACTAATATAACAAGTTATTTGTTGGCTATATTGTAGCCAGCATGCAGCACAAGCACAACATGGCCCAGCACAAACTGTAAGAACAGAACACAAGGCATTCAAAACAAAAAAGGACTTTTGCCCTATGTCATTGCTATTAGTTTATTGATCCAAGGATCTTGTCCTTTAGAATGCAAAAATAAAATATTTCGAGCAGGTGAAGATGAGCTGATTGATTAAATATATGGGTGATTAGTTTTCTGTTTTTTATAAAGAGCTTAGTCACTTAGAATGGCTCAAACAATAAAGACCCTCACTTAAGGAGTGATTACTGACTGGCAGTACACAGGTTGAGTCCATCATCCAGGTGGATGCTGCACATTGGTGGTGGTGGAGGGGAGACCCCATTACCTATAAAGCGCTTTGAGTGGAGTTTCCAGAAAAGTGCTATATAAGTGTAAGCAATAATTTATTTATTATTATTATTATTATTACTTTGCCAGAGGTCTGTCAACAGTGGGTAAACTAGTGGCTTCTGGGATTTCTCAGGCTTCCTAAGTCAGACTGTGATGTAATGTACCTTCCTCCCAGAGGCCTCAATTCGCCTGCCAGGTATAATGCAGCTTGATGAACAATTCTGCCCTTCCTCATCCTCTCTGTGAAGAACAGAAGTCAGTGCTACGGACCAGAATCTAAAGAAACTATTGGCCATTGCACATCAGTTGGGTACAAATGGAAAATGCAAAACAGTAAAATGCCTAATCTTGAGAGCTATGGAATAATATCTCTGTCGGCAATTAGGTCTGACCTAGCTGTGCCAATAAGACAGGGTCTCAGATTAAATGACTAAGAAATTCTGTGCTTATAACATGAAGGTATGGTCTGAGGTGTAATGACCCAATAAAACATCATTAGAGACTAGACAGGAATTAAACAAAACTCTTTTATACAGTATATGTAAGCATGTTGGAAGACGGCAGTTGTTGAGCAAAACCAAATCACTGCAGTGTTGACTCTGATGTGGGAGCTGTCTCTCTTGGGAAATCAGCAGAAGGGGAAGCACACGGCGCAGCTCTTAGATTAGAGCAGAATCAGTGTTAAATAGCTCAGAGTGAGTTCATTGCTGTCCCAGTTGACCTGCCTCTCTCCTTGTCTCGTCTAGCTACAGGGCAGTGACATGGTCCAATGATGTCATGTAACACCTTTGAAAGGTTCATACTGCTCCCAATTACTTTCTGAAGGGGAATTAAATTGAATCAGATCAAGTAGCCCTCTTTATTACACTTGGAGCGTGATGGCCATTCTCCAATGTGGCAGCTGTGCTGTCCTGACCTGCAAGGCGACAGGATGGATTGGACATGCAGTGAATATTCCTGCCCACTTCAGGGTTTTGGAGTCATGGGACCAAGAAGTTAACAGCTGCAGTACACCCTGCAGCTGCAGCTTTCTATATTACACTTGACTCCTGTTTTGCATGCATGCTGCTAAGCACCATCCTTATTTCACAAAGAATCAATGCACACTCTTGACAGCCTTGACTTTTGTTAGGTTTGTTAAGTATTTTAAACACTGGGCAAGTGGGCCCTGGGTTGGGTTCTGGACTGAGGCCCGACCCAGCAAAGCTGGCAGAGTTGTGTCATGTCAAGATGGGCAGTGTTACTTTCGCTTGCGTCAAGCGATGCTTTCTCACACTATCTTGCCATTCACCCCAAATGTTTAGCACACTGCAGCAAACGTGGAGGGAGCTCTTGCTGAGCAAGAGGGGAAACTGCTGAAGTACAGTGTTGCCAGTACAGGGATGCCAGTCTAGTACAGGGCACACACACATGAGCATTCACTGTCGGACACGTCTGGGAGGCCCATCAACCTGCACCAAGAATGGTGCCTTTGGTCCATGAGATGGAAACACACATGTGGAGACAGATACACATCTAGAGGAACACAGCAGGCTGTAATCAAAATGTATTTCAGAAAGCGCTGGATCATTTTACTTTTCTGAAATTATACCATATTCTTATTTTTTCCCGTTGCTTTACTATTAGGTTGAAATAGCAATGCCTCTCACAACCCTACTGAACAATGAGTTAGAAAAAAGCACAGAGCTGGTAAACTCAGACAAGGAAAAAAAAATCTGATAAACAAACAAACATTTTAATTGCCCGTATGTTTTTGTCTGCAGCAGCAGATTTGACCCTGTACCTCGGCCCTCAGCCCTGTCATTAGCCAGCTGTGAGCAGGATTCCTGAGGCAGTGATGCACATTCGCTCACGCGCTGTCTGCGCTGGAGCAGTGGAGCACAGGTGACTCACCGCCCTCCCGCGTACCTGCGTCGCTGGGAGCTCTCAGAGTTGTCAATGAGAGTCATTTCACAGATTCTGCTTCAGGGCGCAATGGAGCTTGGCCCCACAGACGAGATTCAGAGGGAAGCAAACTCCTCGTTCTCCCCTGTGACGATTCAAGCACTGAGCCAAGTTAACAAATTGCCCATTCAAAAGCTTCATAGAACAAAAAAAAAAGTGGCAAGAAATGCCCAGAGATGCGAAGCCACAAGGGGGAAAACACACACAAGGGGAGGAAAATGAACGGCTGCTTTTTCCTGTGTTCCTGCGTGAATGTTCGTGTGTATTTCTCTTCTCGTTGTAGTATGATGAACGACCCAGACAAAAGGAGACCAACAGCCCGCGCAGTCCATTTCTTGCATTTATTTAAAAAATGAGCATTTAATACACATTAGTCTTCACAGACTTCACCACAATTGTAATTTAGTTTTTTACAGTAACAGCGGGTTCTTTTCCCATCGTACCAAGCACAGAGGAAAAAAAAACACAAACAGGGGGGATGAGTACAAATGTAGTCAATCGGACATCTTAATAAGAAACAACTTACACTGAAAATGAAATAAAACATAATAAATCATAAGATATAAAAACAATAATTAAACAAAAATACAGTACAGGTTACAAAATGCATTTATATGCGTATACATACAGTACATGTATACTGTATATACACACAGGCACATTTAAAAAAAATCACAATTATTACACCGATTTTCAATGTTATCATCATTTCTTCAGAAAGGCAAGCGTGTGCTACTAAAATTTATTTTGCACAGCTAATCTGTTAGTCTAACAGGCGAAAGTTATTGGCAACAACCTCATTTTCCATTTCGCTGTTGCCTTATGGCACTCTTTATCACTGGAGCTGGTACAGCATATCCTTAATTAGGCTTCATAATGACACACTGCTAACCCTCTATAATCACACGCCACTCTGGTGCTTAAAAAAGCAACAATACTCGGTCGTGAGTCTTTTGTGTCTGAGACCCATATGGAAAATTGCACAAGCCTTGACCATCTTCTTCTGTTTTTGATGGATTTTTCAAATGGGTTTCTACTATGCCTCTAATCAAATGTAAAAAAAAATCTATAAAGAGAACAATTTTCAATAGCAGCCAAACAAATAGTTGCAGTCAAGCACTCCCTTCACATCCAGATGTGAGTCAAGAGACAGGGATCAAAGAGAAATGTCAACTTAAAAACGACTTAAAGAACATCTTTGGGTGGGGGAAATTTCAGTACCTGAGACTTTAAAAATTGGCAAAAGTTGAATTCCTTTGTTTTCATTCTGGTTGGTTTCAGAATGGATGCTAGTCTATATTCAAGCCCATGAGTCTGATGCTGATCTCGTTTTCCGAAGCGTTAAGCAGGTTGAGTATATGTGAATGGCATGCTAGTCCATCACAAAGTTATGTCCTCCCCCAGACTGCTGGTACTGACTTGGATAGGTGGGCAGACTGGAAGCGCTACAGTATCTTGCCCAAGGGTACACATGCCGTGTCCACTGTAGACACACAACCTTCCGGTTGCAAGTTCAGAGCCCTAACCACTGCTCAGCGCTGACCATAAGCTGGTAACAGTAGAGATAAAACACTTCTGCAATTCATTTTTGCCAAAGTGAATTGATCATGGTATTTTGGCGATGCTTTTCTTACGTTCAGAGTGC
Source organism: Lepisosteus oculatus (assembly GCF_040954835.1). Taxonomy (NCBI): domain Eukaryota; kingdom Metazoa; phylum Chordata; class Actinopteri; order Semionotiformes; family Lepisosteidae; genus Lepisosteus; species Lepisosteus oculatus. The sequence continues at coordinate 5,590,566 of NC_090718.1, read as the reverse complement.
TTTACTACACTTGACCACGATGCAGCATGTTTCTAACAGCTCGCTCACTAGCAGGTTCTTCTGTGGCCCAGAGAGGTCAAGCACAGAGTGATCGTTTGTGAGAATTATTGCACAAGTAGGACAAAACCACATGAGTGTGAAAACACAACGATAATTTCACCTGCAGAAGAATATCTAAAAGGTTCACTCAGTTTTCCATCTCTGTTTGACACCAAAATGTCAAATGCACTTAACAAGAGTTTTTAAGATTCAATAGCTCTGACCTTCAGGATAATATCCATTTGTTGCTCAACAGCCTTCTATCCAAATCCCTCCATATACACAAAAAAAACTATACTTTTGTACGCTAGATGCTTAAAATCCCATTGTGCTTTTATGCCCTGGAAAAAATTATATTAAAGCAGTAACAGTTGTGAACTTGATATGATATTTGTGTGTCTTAAAAAATTACTTGTTGATATTTTTCTCGGGCAGTTCTGCTGTCTATTATTATGGGTACATAAAAGAGACTGGAAGAAATGCCTGAGTGACTAAAAACTTGTAAAAAGCACAAAGGAATATAAAAAGCTGGCTCCAAACCCACATATTTATTTGAGGATTTAAACATGGTCTCAAACAGGCTTTTCGTTTTCAGTGAGATTTGTTAATGCAAAAAAAAAGCCTGCTTTTGCGGACTTCTTTGATCACTGGAGAGTTTTGTTTCAGAGCACTAAATATCAAAGAAGTAAAAAAAAACTTCCAAAACTGTTGCTAAATGGGAAGAAAATTCTTGAGAAAAACAATTTGTTTTTTAAGATCCATTGTGTCAAAACAGAAAGAACAAAAGTTTCATGGCTCATTTGTTCTTGCAGATAAAACCCGAGGTGGGCCGAATGTGAAGCGATAAGATTTAAACCTGAATGGCTCGGATCGTGTTTGCCCAGTTTCTGAGAAGTTGCATGAAATCCGATTGAACAGTTGGCCTCTCCTGCTGCTGTAATATTATCTCTGTTAACAGTACAAACGCACTCAAGGCTGTCTTAAAATGCAGATGCAAAGCACATTTATCAGTTGTGCATAGTTTGCTGATGACTTTGTTGTCCTTTAAGCGCTGATTGTATGTTCTAACCTTTCACCTTGAGACCCTTTTTTTACTGGCTTTTATACCTGTTGTCTCTTTATCTCTCTTTGGTTGAAATAAGGCAGAACCTTGTCTGCATTTCAGCGATTGCAACATGACGTGACCAGCTGAAGATCCCATTTTATATACATTTAATATACGGTATGAGTCTAGTCTCTTTAATGTACTGTTTTGTAAAGAGGTGTATATACCCTCTAGCTCCAACACCTTCCAAACACTCCATTTCTATGCGTGATGAGCACGGAAAATGTTCCAAAAGGGGCAAAACATTCTGCTTCACCCTCAAAACTAAGCTTAGTGCTGGGGAGGGACAGTAGTTTGGTCAAATTCTCACTAAGATGACAAGACAACAAAGTGTATAGAGATGAGCATAATTTAGGTGGTGGAGAAACCCGGCTGGCTGAGCCCAGGGTCGAGGCAGAGCAGGTTGATGCAGCTCTTTTGCACCCACATGGTGAGGGGGCGTCGCCTACGGGGGGGGGGGTCTCCTGCTTGGCCAGCAGGAAGTGAGGAGTGGGGCAGGGGAAGAGATAGGCTAGGGCCAGAGGAGTGGAGGGTTTGCAGGTTCATATCCCAGGCAGGACACCGTTGTGAACCCGATATGATGCTGCTGCCGCGCCCTGGAGAAGAGTAATCACCTCTCCAGTTCCGCTGCTCCAGGATGTCATTACCAACGGGAGTTTGCTCTCAAGTCTCTCTACTTGTTAAGTCAAGGATTGGATCATAAGCAGCTGAGGGTTTCTTTGCAGCAGGGCAGGAAATGGGGCGGATGAAGGAGGGGATGGCTGAGAAGGAAAAGACCACAGGGAGCTCTGGAGCTCCAGGCAGGTGAGTCGGCAGAGCAGGGAAAAGCAAACGGCGTCTCGAAGGTGGGGCGAGAGGGGACTCCCCCTGAATGAGGGTCGGATCACTCGGCCCAGCTGGGCAGGAGCCGGTGGGAGCAAGGACATGGGTCGGAGCCCAGCACTGGCGCCGAATGGAGCAGGGACTGTCAGGAACGACAGGGCGAAACATCAGAGAGGAAGATGTGGAGGGCAGGGTCTGTCTCTCAAGAGCAAACAGCGAGTGGGAAGAAAGACGCGCGGTGGGCGCTCAGGAGACGAGATATTTATGCACAAGTTTAAAATAATAATAATAATAAACTTTATTTTATATAGTGCCTTTAAAGGTGGCTTCTCAAAGCGCTTAATCTGACCTCCTCCCAAACTTCTGTTTACAAACCGCATTTGTCAGACGTGTTTCTCACCAACGATCATTTTGTAAGCTTAAAAAAAAAACTGCCGAGAGCAAATTTGTTTTCCGCACCGTTAGACAACATCTGCCTATTTCATTGGCGTGCTTTGGCTGCTCTGTTTATCTTGTCTTTCAAAGAAACTGCTTTCGCTATAAATGTAGGAACTGTACTGGATTTCAGAAAAAAACAGCAATGTAAAATGAAAAAAAAAAACGTTTTTAGAACGTCTTCTAATATTCCCTTTCAAAAAGTTTGCTGTTCACTCAACAAGGTCCAGATTGAAAATGTCAATTCAAAGTGAAAAAAGTGAGAAAGTCTTTTATGGTATATACTGTACTCTTTTTAGCCATAGGAACCAACAGAAAAAAAAATCAGTTATTTAATAACTATTTTCTGACATGAAGGATCTAACACGAATACATAGGCATTTCATATTATGTGAGAATAAACAGCATAATGTACAAATGCTGAACATTTCAAGATATGCACGTCGAACCTCTGTTCTCTGAGGAACAAACTGTACAAATTCTTTCAAATTATGATATAATGTGACTCAGTCAACATCGCCTCCAAGTCCTTGGACTATGTCTCTCTTTGCACAGTTTTGGCTTGACATTGAAAACAAGGTACAATAACAAGACAGAAGACACTTCCTGTGCAAAACGTTTCAGAGGTTTGTGAGTGTAGATTACAATGCCTCTGGGAATCCCTCTGGTAAACCCTTTTGTAAATCTCATCCCCTCCATATAAATGGTTATTTTATATGCAGGGAATAAGATTTATAAAACGGTTTACAAAATTCAACAATAACACTTTTTCATTTTTCTCGAGTGTTGATGAGAATCTGATTTAAAAAATTGAAGTCTGTGCTACTGGAAGCTCCCATCACAGCCTCCATCCCATGTTAAAGTTTCATGTTAATTAAACTAAAAAGGAGAATACATTTGCACATGGTTTAGTTCATTTCTCACAACCCAATGTGAAACTGTTATTTATGTGCACTCAAAATAGTACATACAGTAGTATAAAACATAGTAACTACTGGGTATATCGTGTCTTAATTGACACGACGGATCTATTATGTACTATAGCTGAAAATCGAAGCTTTATTAAATAAATCCAAATGACAGCAAAAGGCCTGACTTTGTCTTCCTAAGAGAAGACTACAAACACCACTTCCACAAACCTTCCAATAACAACTACAGTAACCATTCATAGAATAAAAAAGACTGCTCGCTCCTACAGTGGAGCATATCTCACCATACTTTGAAACAAATTATTTACAATGTGAAACACTCAGGTTCTCCCTTATGAAAAGCATTTCCTCTGAATCCCAAACCTTTATCATTTCATTTGCTCAAGACCGAACAAAGGGAAATACAAGAACAAAGTGCTCCTTCTTTGATTGATAGAAACAGCTGTTCTGGAGCTCTGGTCTGTGTTGTAATGAACGTGTTACAGATGTCCATGCACAAGGCCACAATTTGTATCTTGCTGTGTCAAAAAAAAACTTTCAACTGTTTTGGCCTCTTCCACAAGATATGGTGCTATCTGTTTTGATAACTCTGTCACCAGGCTGCTGAGAAACTGAAAGAAATAACTTGGTTTCATGCAGCACGTATCAATCATTCCTGTCTTTTGTATTCTTTCACAGGTCAACTAAGATAGGATTAAACAACACTGTTACCAACTTTTTAAGGACAGTACAGAGAATAAAATAAAATACACTAAGCCATCTCACCAGGTATAGGCCTACAACAAGCTCTCCAACCCTTGGAGTGTCCCTAAGGGGTCTCAATTCACTTAGTCAACCTAAATCACCTGTTTATTATTTTTTTAAATAAGGAACACTTGAAAGTTACTGATCAATTACACAAGTAATTTGTTTAATTAAAGGATCTCAGAGCCTTGAGGGCTTGAAGGCTATACTGATTTTTGTTCCAAATGATCTCTAAATTACTTAATTTAACACATAACCTGCTCAATTGATTGCAGTTAAGCTGTCCTAGGTATTTAGAACTTGATAATTTCATGGTTACCTGTATAAAGCCTGTTGATCAGAACTCTCTGGGATGAGGACTGGACCATCCTGGGTGACAGTGAAGGATAAGTGGGACTGCATCCTCTGCTTGAAGAAAATACTGATTTTTCAACCATTTCCAATTCCAACAATCCACCGACACATACAGCAAGACCAATTAAATAATAGTTTTAGTTTGACTGTGCTCATTGCATTCTAGAAGCTGCAAGACCTTTAATGTATCATTTATTTTAACCAGACCCCTTAAAGAGAGGAATCATTCAACTGTATACATAAGAACTACTAATATTCATCCATCAAAAGGTTAAAAAAACACTTTGGTTTAATAAATTCTAGGTATCAATTCAGACACTCCCATCTTCTTAAAAACATTTAATTAATTAATTAAATATACCTGCAACCAGCTTTTTCCATAAATACTAGAAATGAATTTTACTCAATTGTGTTGCTTTCATATTAGAGACAGACATTATGTTGCTTCTCCGGTTTATTAACAGCAAGCGTACTAGTTATCAGAAAGTTCCTTATGTGTGAAGGAACACATTACCTAGCACCTAGGTCAGCACAGACACTCAAAATCAGTTTAGTATCCAGTAAATGGCATCAAAAATACGTTGGTGGTTTAAGAAAACCTTTAATGAGTTGAAATTAAAAAAAAAAAACAATAAATTGTTTTCCCATCTTTGGGCACTATTTACAATACTGAATTTCTGAATATGTGGCATCCCACATCACCTATACATTCAGAGATTTACCTAAATATTACTTTCTGTGTCCTGCGTATATATTTTTATATACAATTTCATAAAAGGAATTGCCCATATCTACTCAGATATAGAACAGATATACTCTACACTCTACACACAGGAGAGGGGAATGATCTAAAAGCCCATTGGCGTTTCTGATTATTTATCAGCATTCAGGTAGTCTATACAGCCACAGTAAATCTAGACAAAAAAGGATATCTCGGGTACTTTATTCAGTATATACATTATTTACACTGGAACGTTAAGCTCTGAAGCCAGAACTTGGTAATGCAGTTAATGAAGCCAGATGCTACTGAATATTGGTTAGGAATTTTAAAAGACAAAACCGCTATTCAAAAACAGAAGTAAAACTTACAAGATGAACTTTTTGTACACAGTCACAATACATAGATGTTTAGGGGGTTTTGAACTGGTAACATACAGTCCGTTGCAAAAAGTATTCACCGCTTTCCAAAGTGGTCCTGTTTTTAAGGTAAATATTTTTAATCCAAGCTAGAATGCTCAAACTGAAAACCTTTATGGGTGAAAGAAGTTAAATACCAACAGAAAAAGAAAACTCAAAAACTAAAATATCTTGATGCAGACAGTACGTATGCAGCAGCTTTCCCATGGAAGACCTGCGTTAGCACAGATTGCACAAAGTGACAGAAGCAACGATTAGTTGAATGGCCTCTGTGGCCGGTAATAATGAATCACAAAGTTTCAGAATAAATGCAACGGTTTCTGTACGTTCCCTCTGTCAAACAAAGACTAAACCCTGGTGACTAGGAAGCTTTCAAAATAATTCAGGGATAAAGTTAGTCGAGTTCAGATCAGGGAACGGAAAGAAATATTCAAAGACGCTGAATGGACGTCCACCAAATTCAGAAGGAGGAGGCCTAGATCGAGTTATCCCTCTTAACTGAGCAGCCAGGCATGGAGGAAGGCCAGGGGGGCTACAAGGTGACAGTCACTTTGAGAGCTCAGTGGGCTGAGACCAGAGAAAATGAAACCCCTGTTACTCCACAAAACTGGCCTGTATGGCAGAGTAACAGAATAAACCCCTCAGATCCTGCATGGAGTTTGTAGCAAAGCAGTTAAGCGATACTGCAAACATGCAGCAAAATGCATTGTGGTCAGACATGAGAAAATTGGAACTTTTTGGTTACCATCTGGTGCGAAAGCAACACAGCTCATCACCCAGACAGCAGCTCCCTGCTCTCGAGCACAGTGGTGGCAGCATGATGAAGGGGCTGCTTCTCGTCAGCAGGGACTGTGAAGCTTGCCAATGTTGAGGGGCAACTCGACGGAGCAAAGTACTGGCAAATCCCGGAGGAAAACTCGCTTCAGTCTTCTGAAGACCTAAACCTGGGACAGAAACCAACCTTTCCACGGAACAGCGATCGGAAGGACAAGGCCAGAGTGGCTCAGTCAAGGCCCTGACTAAAATCAGACAGAAAATCCGCGGCAGGACTTGAAAATTGCTGTCCATTAACAATCTCCACCCGACTCGGCAGAGCCTGGGGAAGTCTGGCCCACCTCAGTGTTTACAGTTCACAGAGGCTTAGCTAAAAGGACTCCGAGGTGCAATTGCTTTCAAAGGTGCTTCCAGCAAGTACTGACTCAGGGGTGTGAATACTTACAGGACATAATCGACATATTTTATTTCTGGATGGTTCTCTGCAATTTTATATTGAATTAATATGAACAAATGCACATACACATATTTACATAAATGTGTCCAGTTTGAGCTTTCAGGTTTTTATATACATATATTTTTATTTATTTTTGTAAACAATGCTCAACAAACTCAAAATCACGGTTAACAAAATGCAGAACAAAGGAACCCACCCCCACCCCCTGACCCCCTCCCTCTCTTTTCCACCCACAACGGCAACCCACACACCTATAGAGCAGAAAATAATTTTTAAAAAACTAAACCAGAAAGCCTATGGCTGCAACAATGAATGAGATAACGAATCTATAAAAAATGTTTATATAAAAAATAGAATAAGGATTTAACTAAGACAGTTGCTGGATCCAGTTAGTTAGCAATAGCAATAATTACAGTAGCATTGCTGCCTTGCAGTGTTGGGGCCCAGGGGTGCTGTCTGTGTGGAGTTTGCATGTTCTCTCAGTGTTCATGTGGGCTTCCCACAGTTTCAAAGACAGACTGCAGGGTTTATTGGTTTACTGGTTAATTGGTTAATTGTGTGTGTGCGCCCTGGGATGGACTGGTGTCCTTTCACAGTGCACCCTGCCTTGCACCTGCTCCTGGCCAAGATGGGCTCTATCTCCCCTGTCTCACCATGGGTACCGTGAAAAGTTTCCGGAAATAAAAAGTCCAAAATAGTCACTTTGAAAATGTGAATAGCTAATTTGGAACTTAACAAAATGGTAGGAGTGAATACTTTTTCAAGGCACTGTACTCTCTTCACTCTTATCGTTACACACGAAGCAACGATGTCCCGCTGAAGTGATGGCACTGCTTTGCTTACCACTGAAAACACAAACGTTTGCCATACTTTTCTTAAAGAGTAAACTTTCTGACTTTGGTCTACAGAGACAAAGCATTTCAATTTATAACTGAAAATATTCTCTAAAAATCACCCTTCTGGGTCCTTTTGACATAATGAGAGTTTGATTAAATCTGACTTTGCCTTCCATATCTTCGCTGAGCCCAATTTTCCCTGTAAAGTGGGGAAACTGTGGGCAAATTGCCCATCTAATTTGCTTATTATGAAGTGAGCAGTTTGCCCACAGGAAAAATGAAGACCATTATATAAGATAGATTTCCATTTTGCAGCTTTTGTAATAGCTATCTGAAAATCATGAGCAAATTGTTCTCTGGGTGGGGGGGAGCTCTGAAAATGACTGTGTTCATTGTTGTATATTTAAAAAGGGACTTAGAAAACTAAAGGAAAGTACAGTATTGCTTTCCCAGGCATTCCTACAGCCACTCCAGCTTATTCAAGATCCAGAGCTGTCAAGGGAACTCTCCACCTCACACTTGTTTTCCACGATGTTCGGTACTTTGCAGGTCATACCTGCCCAATTTGGACCTGCTAATTGTTTCTTTGTGTTTCTGTTCATGGCAAACGACTCCTGGACTGGACAGGAAGAACGGGGGAAGAGCTGACATGTCTCCTGGAGACTTGTTGGTGAGGAGGCACATCTCTTGCTTACATGAGCTCGAAACATGTACTTTAGGTGCTCAGAAAATCTGTTATGAGATATGAGAGAGCACTGGCCAGCTAATCCCATGCCTACACTAGAGGGCACTAAACTGACTGAGCACTGCTGTTTGGGGGAATTGGTTTGCAATGTGATCCTGGCTCAAGCTCACAGTCTGGACTGCAGAGCTCAATCTGCTCACATGATGTAGCCATTTGAGTTCCCACTAGCCCTGTGATAGACTTCTGGGCTTCTGGGTTGAAACTGAAAAACCCTGAACATCAGCCACAAACTGTTCTAGAGCTACACCTCCAAGGCTAAATTGCCAGTCAGATTCAATTACTGTTCTTCACTTCAGTTTCGCTTCGTGTCTGTGGTATAACATACCCAGCCACAGCACCAGTTGTTGGGCCAGTTCCTTCGCGTGAGAATTTAGACAAGTGGTAACAAATTCTTGGATTAAAGTTCGAAATTAAAAAAATGTTAGAGCCTCTGTTCCATTGAAGGTGCTGCAATGGTCTTGATTTTAAAACATTGTTGCCACGACCTCTATGGTAAGTAAATTGAATGCATTCATGTTCACCATCATAGTTCCTATTGGCTGACACTCTGGATGAGACATTCTATATACAGTAGACTTCTTTCTAGCCCATCCTTAACGTGGGCAATTTTGAAAACTCTGAAACATCAGACAGCGGTCATAATAACAATTTGCAATGAACATGTATTCTATGTACTGTAGGTGCCTATTTTGCCAACTCTGCTTAGCTCCTGCTTGTTCTGTCAGTGAATGTGTATCAGTTAGTTGCCCTATAAAAATGAAGGGTTTCTATTGTTAACATCGTACATGAGTAGAAGTCAATGCAGAAACTGTAACTTGTACACATATATTTGTATAGAATATGCAATGTACAGAAAAAGTTATTTCTATAGATACTTGGAGACAACAGCTGACTTTTCTCTATAAGAAATGATCGTGCATATATTTTTCCTGTACAGTATTCACCAACAGAGGGTCAACAGAAATAAAAAAACACAGAACTCTCCATGTTCTTATTTTCTTTTAAGCTGATAGCACTAACTCCGGTGTGTGGAATCATGGTTTTGAGCAGTGTGGCTCTGCTCCTCGCAGTGGCAGCTGTGATGGGAAATCTTGCCAGGCCTTAGACTGATAGCACCAGTCTTTGTCACTGAATCTTATCTCTTTCACAAGCAGCGCCTGCACACCCCACAACGCAGAATCCAGCTCCCTCTCAAATACTGACAAGTGCTCTCCCGGTTCAGCCTGCGCCACGAATGGAGACCAACCACTCCGCTCTTTAAAAAAAAAAGCTGATAAAAGCTGTTTTTTTTCCAGTCAGGCAGATTTCACCAGCCTTTCATTAAGGTTTTTTTTTTCTCTCTCTCTGCTCATTTGATTTCCTGTTGCACTTCTTGTTCGTTTTTAATGAGAAACTCCGCTGCCTGTCTTCAGGTCCTCTGGGAGTGGAACAAGGCACTGCGGAAAGCCGCCATCACAGGCCCAGGAGAGCTCCCAGTCCTTTCTCCTGCCACGGACACAGCCACAGGGCAGCCCTGTGTCTTTCTTCTCCGAGCCACTGCAGCGGGCAAGCCAGGAAAAAAAAATACGATATCTTCCCTGCTCCCCCACATAATTCAGGCATTATCAGTTCGTTTATGAAATATTTTTTGCGTGGGATAGCCTAGCCACCAAAAGAGTTCTGCCTTTTTTCTGTCTTCATCATCCTCCAGAAAGGCTCCACAGTGACTGATGACACGTATTCACATCTGACCCTGGACTACACGGTTCTCAGGAACAGAATGGGGTCTCAGGTTTTGTGCTTTCTCTTGTGGGATTTTTATTAAACGGACACCATTCAGATACATAATTTACACGTGTAAGGTGTCTTTTCTTTCTTTCCACACCCTTAAAAAGCCAGACTTCTTGAAATAAACACATCCAAGAATTATACAGTAGCTTTGCATTGTCTTAATGAAACTGTCCCTTCATTTCCAGCAATGTGTTTTTGCCCCCGGACCACTCCTGCTATAAAGCCGGAGAAGCCAAAAAACAACGAACGCCTTCCTTCCGCCATTCGCTTTTCCCTCTTGCAAGTACAAAGCTCTGCGGAAAGAAACCGTTTCGAAGATCACTGTCCATCACTGCTGAAACAATATTGAAAAATACTGTCATTTTCATGTCACTGATAACGGAGCAACGGAACAGTACAAACCCCTGTTCAATTAAGACACCATTCAAATCAGTTTCACAGATATTAGCTCGCAGCTTCAGTTTCTTTCTCTTTCCTCGTCTTAGGATTTGCCAATGTGGTTGCCCCCCCATCCCTGTTAAGATTAATAAAATATTATATCCCTCTCCCTCACTATAGTGCTAAATATGAAATTCCACTGATACAAAGCAGGATAATACAAGATACTGTACAGGTCCACAACGCAAATGCTGTTTACAACACTGATGAAGAGTGATGCTAAACCAGGTCGAAGGAACTCAGAGCTTGAAAGATGCATTTCATATATCTTTGGAAATTGAGTTCTTAAGATTAAAGAGTCTTGGTTTTCTAAAAGCCTGACCCCCATATGCTCTAGACAGCAATGTAATACATTCTCAGATGAAGATTCTGCATGTCAATCACTGTTTAGGGAGAGGGGAAGGAGCAGGAGGCTGCTGTAGAAGACTATGTCTGCAGAAATGATGCAATGCTGATCTTTATAAGAGCAAATCAACACTGTTAGTAAGCAAGTCAGCAGCCACCGGACTCGCTTTGCAATACAGAAATTCTGACCAGTTCTTTTTTAATCTTCCCAACCCTCAAAACGTACGATAAAATAACTTTTATGCAGCTTCTGAAATGTCATGTTACTATTGACCCTCATCCCCCAAACAAATACATTTACATTAAAAAAATGATAACAATAAAACAACAATAAAAAATCATATATCCAGTGTAGAACTTTCACAAGACACACCCCCTTTCAAAAGCAAAAAAAACAACCCTTAAAATATCGAGTACGTTCATTTTCGTGTTTCCTGTTTTTACGTAGTTCATACATAAACTGTAACAAGAAAAAAAAATGAATATATAAAAAAATCACACATAAAATACAGTTATTAACAAGCAACCAGCCTTCCGGCCTAAAAAAAGTCAATGACGGTTGGCGTCAGTCCTTTTTCTTGTTTTTCTAAGCAGAATGATTTTTAATAGCATTTTAGCCTAACGTGATGAGGTGTTGTCAAGCTGATGTTGCAAGTTCTCGGATCTCGGTGTTTGAACTTTCTCGTCGTGAGCTTGATTCAATGGGTTCTGATGGGTGTGCTGTCGGGCTGGAGCTCAAGGAATGGATCTGAAGGAGGGGTGGCGAATGACAGAGGGGTGGGGGACGGGGAGGTGTAGAGGGGGGTGAGTAGGGAGGGAGGGGGCGACGTCTGGGGTGCATGCCGCTACACGTACCACTCTTTCTTTGAAATGACAGAGCCGTCAGTTTGGGAGACCATGTCGTCGGCGATCTCAGGTTCGGGGTCGTACTGGAAAGCCAGAGTCCGTTCGTCGTACTCGCGGCTCTCGCCTTCGTCGACCGTGAAATACGGCCTCTTCAGGTCCTCCGCGTCGGGGTCGAAATCCCGATCGCTGCCCTCGAAGCCGCCGGGCCCCCCGACGGGCGCCGGTTTCTTCTCGTCGTCCGAGTCCTCGGGGTACTGCAGGTTCTTGGGCAAGGGCGGGTGAGGGGGCAGCCCCCCGGCTTTGCTGTAGCCGTTTCCGAACACGTGCTTCTTGGTGCTGTAGTCGCCTTTGAAGGTGCGCGGGCGGCGGCGCAGGAAGACGAAGAGCAGCGCTGCGGCCACCCCCAGCAGGACGACTCCCCCCACAGCGCCCCCGATGGCGGCCCCCGAACTGTGCTCCTCCGGTGGGCTCACACGGTCCCCGGGTTGCGGGATGTTAGGGAATTCTGGGTAGGAAAAGACAGATGGAAGGGGACAGTGTGTCAGTGCCCCGGTGTGAGGAGGTGTTTTTGCGCTTGTTTTTTTTTTGGAAAGATGAGGGAAGGGAGACAGGGAAGGGAAAGCAAAAGGGAAGGCAGTAAGAGGAAGGAACCCCCTGGAACCACGTCGCTCAGCACAGCTCGCCTGCGTGTTCTGTCCTAGAGCAGCCTCGAGTCACCGGCCGCTCGAGCTACAACTCTCTCGGCCTTGAGTCGCACTGGAGCTCGTCTGAAAAGAAAGCCTACAAAGTCGACAAGAGGTCAAGGCAGCGGCTTTCCAGGAAGATCGGCCAGGATTCCCTCTGGAAAGCTAGAAAAATCGAATCTGCTGTTCCTTCTCCTCCCACCAGCTCTCAGGCACCAGCTGAGCAGAAATGAGAAACGGAAGCGTTCTTCTTCCTCTGCTTTCTCATAAAGAGACGCGTACCCGGGTCTCTGTTCGATGTATTAAATATTTTAAGCTTTTATTACTTTGTATTAACTTTGCATTAGCATGCATTAACCTCCAAGCATTCAGGATGCTATTTCTGGGACACGGCTTTGCTGCAACAGCAGTGGCGACAAATTGTTCTCTTATCTCAGCGCTGGAGGGAAACCTAATGAAATCGACAAATGTTTTGATGATCTTGCCTTCCAAACAGACACTTTATAAAGTTTGCGGAAAAACTGGGTCTCCTTTTATTCATGGGACTCACAACATTTAGCATAAGTGGAGTTTTTTTTTTTCCAAGCAAGATGAATTCATTTGTCATGAGGTTCATCTTTAGCAGCAAGAAACTGGTTTTCAAAATAAGCATGTGCCTGAGAATTCACAGTGTTATAACTGCGGTTGTTCTTGTATCATCCAGCTTTAGATAGGATTCGTTTTGAAATGTTTAACAACATTGAGCTTTGAACAACAAAGTATTCCTCAAACTAAATTATAATTAAAGATAAGTAAATTCTAATTATAACTAATTAGTGCCTCTAACTAAATTATATATTGAGTCCATACAGTATTCACACATCCAAACAGGTATTTTACCCCAGAATGATCAAGCTTATCATTACCCTGTGCTTGTTCCTTTCTTTTCAGCAACTAAAAGAAAAAGTATCAATTCTTTTAATCTGTTTTGCAATTGTAACTCATGAATACAATTATTTACTAGGCTTTAGGATAAGATAATTTTAGCACACAGGCACATAAAGAAACATCCTCATAGAAATATACAGTTTTTGAAATCTGGATTACTCCCACTATAACATCACTGCCATTTGTCTGATGCACAGTACAGGTACCACAGATGCAGCTAAACTTAATTAAAAAACACTTCAATTTAAAACTAGAACCTGGGAAAGTCGACAGGCATAATATTTAGGTTTGTTACTGAATGTAGTGCACTAACTTTTCCAAAGCATTATGAATTACAGGAGGTACAATACTCTGCCAAATATTATATGTACAGTATAACACATTAAGGACTTAGCTTTCAAATGAATGAAGAGATGAACTGCTAAGATGTAAGATTTTAAGCAATGTGTTGCCAAGATGCACTGGTCACACTCACAGATAAGTTAAAGGCCAGAAATGTCACACGACTCCTGACCTTGAATGTTCTTATTTTTATCATTATTTCTCTTTATGATTGGTACAGCGGGAAGGCAGTATAAAAAGATAACCTTGGGCAGCTTACTTTCCACAGCCCCTGTGTTTCACAGTCTCTTTACCTGAATCGTTCTGTTGCTGTTGAGTCCACTCAACGGGTTTTTAAGATGCACGGTGTGTTCATTTTTTTACATCATTTCAATGTTGTTTCTCCCACTCTGACAAAATCAGCTTTGCTAAAAGGAAAACAAGCATTGCCAGAATTCTGTGCCCTTGGACTTTTCTTGAAGAGTACAGTGAACGAGAAAAGAAAAGTAGAGTTTTTATTCTTGCACAAGGGGGGAAGCTTCACTGAAGTTTGACATCTTAAGCCTGCCATCAAGTTTTGTTTTGGAAAATATTTTCAAAATCAGCTACTTTTAGCAAAAAAAAAAAGTTTGGTTGGCATTGAAGAAAACCACGAACAGAATCTACACAATAATAAAAAGAGAACCGGGAATAGATTAGAGTAATCCATTTCTCTTCATTTTTGGAACATTCTGTCAATGCCAAAAGTTAAAGATGAGTTTTCTTTTGTGCTGCTCCTGTATTTTTCTACCAGAAATAAAGGAGGGCGTACATTTGCCCAGAAGAATTGACACCTTCAAGTTTCATCCAGAAAAAACAGAACATTTCTCTTCTCTCGGTTTTAGTTTGTTTAGGGTGAGCGGCACCGGCCCTTGTGGCAGCTGCAAACACAGCTTACATCAAGTGTAAGGGGTTGGTGTTAAGGGATGATGCTGCTCCTTGGGTGACAAACTTGTTCCTTTGGTAACTGGCGTGCAGCTCTGTGCTGCCACAAAAAAGAATTAACCCTCAAAAAAGACCGTCTGTGATCCTGTTTGCCCTAATAGCTAATCACAGCACATCAAGAGAGAGCTCCCTCCAGTGGTATATGACACTATAAATAACCTTGAAATAATACTTCTGGTGTGGCACATTCTGGCTGCCTTTTAATAATAATTGGTTACACATAAATAGCTCTTTTCTGGACACTCCACTCAAAGCACTACAGGTAATGGGGATACCGTCCACCACCACCAGTGTACAGCCCCACCTGGATGATGCAACGGCAGCCATACCGCGCCACACATCAGCTATCAGTGGGGAGGAGTGATGGAGCCAGTTCAGAGATGGGGATTATTACGAGGCCATGATTGGTAGGGGCAAATGGGAAATTTGGCCAGGACACCTGGGTAACACCCCTATTCTTTTTGGGAAACACCCTGGGATTTTTAATGACTACAGAGAGCCAGGACCTTGGTTTTACGTCTCATCTGAAGTATCCATCACTATACTGGAGCATTAGAACCCACACAGACCGGGTGAGCGCCCCCTGCTGGCCCCACTAACACCTCTTCCAGTAGCAACCTTAGCTTTCCCAGGAGGTCTCCCATCCAGGTACTGGCCAGGCTCACACCTGCTGAGCTTCAGTGGGCTGCCAGCTGTGAGTTGCAGGGTGATATGGTTGCTGGATATGCTGCTTTTACACTCTTTAACAGCCAGTAACAGTGTTGATTCAGTCCCAGGGCTTTTTTCCCCACTCTCAATCACTTTCCCGCTACCACACGTTCTGGTCTCTACAGTAATGGTCCTTATTCTTGACTGCTCCTCTCTCGGCGCTTTATTTCCTACTGAAGCACCATTGTTTCAGCAGGACCTGATGTGGGGGTGGCTGTTGGATGGGGGGGACGTCACTTTGGCAACAGGTTCATATCCTAATGGCCACAGACTGTGCCCTCTCTTTAGTTGTTTCTGGGGCTGGAAAGAAAAGAGAGTTCGACTGCTGAGAACAGAAGGAAAGGAGGGTTGAATTCCTAAAAGTGCCTTTTCAAATCAAGGCCTGCACTTTGCTCGACTCGGAGGCATGCAGCTTTTAGTGTCCACTGAAAGAAAATGAATAAAAATAACCCCGAAAAGAGAACTTGATGTCTCAAAATGAGGAGCGCAATTGGTCACAAATGGCATCATTAGAGGGTCGAACTCTGTTCTGCATGACGGCGTGTTGCTTTTGAAATGCTTAAGAGCAGCAACAATGATAACAGCAAAGATTCAAGGGGAATGTGGCACTAATGCTAAAGAAGGGAGGAAACCTCTCTATGGTTGTCACAGCATGATCGTTCTTTTTAACTCTGGCTCTACAGATGAAAAATACTGACTTGTTTATGCAACTAGCAGTGAAAAGCCCTCTTCAGCCAAGGAATGGACGATTCAAAGCAATTCCTCAGCTGAGATTAACACTCTTGATTTGCATCTCATTAAGCAGCAGTAAACAGCTTCTTGAAAAACCTAACTGCTTTTTTAAATTTTTTTTTTTAACATTGCTGGCCTGCTTTTGCCTTGTTTCTGCAGAGAAATACTGCTACAAACACAGAAAGAACCTTATGACTACATCATGTGCTGTACAATTCTGAAATATTCGTTGACTTTTCTGTGTGATTTGAACATCCACCATCGTAACCACTAGTGAGACTGCAAACTGCATTAGGTTGGACCAGAACTGAAATCATCTGCTCATGTAGCTCAGATAGATTTAGACAGATATTAAAAAACAAAAAAGTAATTATGGATATGCTGTTGTCCAAAGCAATTCACATCAACTAGTGTGGGAACAAAGTATCAACAATTGCCTGTTGTTGGTTTAGCGTTTCAACCACAGGTCAGATGGGTTTCACTGTCATCCATCACATCTTAAAAACACAAAAAAGTGGAACTTAAAATGCGGCGAAAACAGAAAAGGGCAAAAGTGGGCTTAGAAACTGGAGAGATCGGGTGCAGGCACTGTTTTAATGCAGGCACAGGCAGAATGGAGAATTCGAAGTGTAATACACCGGGAGTCCTAAAAAAAACCTTGATCACTGAATCCATTAACTTTAAAGGCTTCTGTTACAACTGGATATTTGAATGAAACAAAGGAACAAGGAAAGTTAGAAAGGTCTGGCATCGTCCGCTTTTAGTCAAAACCTTCTTTGCAGGCGTGTCTGTTAATGGTTACCAGAATGGAGAACACAGCTAATGACGTTTGTTTAATTATCAATGAATCCTTATTAATGAGTAATGTGCGTGAGACCACTTCCCATAACAGCTCTGTGAGATTGAATTGCTTGTTTCCTGAAGGTCAGGCCACTGGGCAGGCTCCTTGGTGCTCTCCCCACCAAACCTCAATGCATCCCCCAGCTCCTCTTTCCCCTGCTCAAAGGCATTCATGAAGGCACTCCTCATCCTTGTTCCCCCCAGTTCAAAGCCAAAGCCTCACGCTGCCTCACCCACCTTTCGAAACCTTCTTTTTATCTCTTTGAAAACACGAGGTCACCCTGCCTCCCTGTCTTTGTTCCTGGTGCCTCAGTGCACGCTCCACCGCCACACAGTCTCAGTACCTCCCTGGGCTGTCCCATATCTCCACAGACACCTGTGAACCCTCAGCCAAACTGATTCCATAACATGCTGCAGAAGAAATACCCACTAGGGGTGGCTGGATACACTCTCTGGTGTATTCTCTGATTTATTCCTAGAGCAATAAATAATATATCTATATACATTCACATTTTTACTGTGCCTTCCTGGACTCTGCTCTGCAGGCTCTTCTCTCAGGTCTCAGGATGTTAATGGGATTATGAGTTTGGTGGAGTATCATTAAAGAGTTGAAAGAGAGAGCAGGGGGAGGTGACCTCTGGCTGGGGACTGATCTCTGTACCATGTCCAAAACATCAGGCAGTTTGAGCGAAGGCCTTTAATCCTTTCTCGTACCCTTCACCCTCAATCTCATCAGCTAGCATGGTGTTCCCAAGTAAGAATTGAAGCCTTTCTCGGAGTGATATATAAAAGAAAATATTTTTCTATTTTCGAAAGCTTTGAAAGTTTTCTAAGGCTTAATAAGTTTCGTGGTTATTAACATGGTAATTCCAGGCTCTTAACTAAGCAGAGCCCTTCAGCTGACAGAAATATTTTCACACATGGTTCAGTGGTTGAGCTACTGCAGCACAACTGTGGTTTCAAGACATTGTGGCCTGGTACTGTTTTGTTGGATTCTCAAAAAAAATAGAGAAAAAAGAAGACAAACAAAAGATTTCTAACCTCAAGCCACCCTGGTTTTGACAGACCAGGATGTTCTAGATAAGCCTGACATGTTACAGGGAACTCAGGTTTTACTGTTATTACTTTATTGACAGCTTTGCGGCACCAATAGGTGCTAACTTTAACAGCCCTCAATCTGCCTCTGAAAGCTTTCAAAAGGGAGGTTTACGGGCTTCAACTTTTAACACCAGGCCATCACATCTTCCTTTTACATTTCGTTATCAGATTGGCGCCCACTCACATGGGACAAAGCCACAGGAGTCTGCAAAATCAGCATGGAAATCACAAATAGTTTCATACAAACTCCACGAGCTGTGAATGTGCAAGAAAAAAGGGAGCCAAGTCATTTGTTATCTTATTAATGATCACTCTAATTGCAATTGCAAGTGTTGACTTAGTGCTGCATGGGAGAGCAAGTCACACACGCGTGCAGATGTGCACTCACGGTACAGATGAAGTGTCAGATACTGTATGTGCTATTCCTTTACTACATAAACAGATAGGGCAGGGAATGTTACAGATATACCCAATCTAAACAACAGCACAAGAGGCAGGGGAGTCATTCGAATGCAGGCATTAGCTCATTTCAACACCTGCTAGGAACCAGATAAAATGCACCTAAAATACAGTGGGACAGCAGCCTGATACAATCCTGGGCAACAATAGCATGCTTTTATTAACCAACCTCTGGGAATATGCAGATAGCGAGGTAACCTTGAGTACAAACAGCCAAACATTTCTATTGAGATTAATAGATGTCAAGCAGCGTTGTGAGAGGTTATAATTCAATCCAGCAGCTCTGATAACTCTATAATGTCTGGCAGAAGAAATAACAGCCTGTTAATATTCCCTGTCAGGTTTTATTCGTACTATTATTAAGGTGGCGATTTTTTAGTGTTGAACATTTTACCTCGAACCTTCTTTTATTTCTTTTTTTAACTTTACAAATGAAATGAATATTTTTTGTGTTCTCATCCAAAAGCACTGTACACATAGTAAGGAACCCACTTCACCCACTGCTGAGGAGCAGATCTCACCTGGGTGAGGAGCAACAGGCATTCTGCATCAGTAGCCCAGGAGCGGAAGGGAGATATTGCTTCACCAATTGAATTAAAGGGTGACTTTAGGGCGAGCACATTGTACAAGCAAGGGCACAGGGGTTAACTACCCTAAACTATCACAAAAGCTGTGTTCCCATTGACTTAACCGTATAGGCAAAGGCAAGATCTCTGATGGCTCTTGTTTTGGGGGTCAGTGTTGGCTGAGTAAAAGTCATAAATCCCTGAATGAAAGCCCACTTTTAACTTTGCAAAAATCTTGGACTTCTTGGAGGAATATTATAAAACCGGTCTTACACTGAAATTAGTTTTGTTAATTATCACAAACCTTACTAACCTTATTCAAATGAGGTAATTTTCTGTCAAGCATCTGGGTGTCATTTGGGCAGCTGGATTTTTCTGAAACGCTACCTCGCAAAATGCATATCTGAACCACTCCAAAATTGAAACAGTTCAAAGCATAATATCAGCTTGCTCATTTGAAGCAAGAGGGATAGCCACCACAGAGATCTCAATCATGCTCTGACAACCAAGGAAATTCCACAGATTCCAGCTTAAACCCTCTCAGTTGTAATGTTGTGCTCTTCTTTGCCGATTACGATGTGACCAAGAGGCTCAAGATCATCAGATGCAGCTATCTCCGAGGCCTTTGTCCATGCTTAGTTGAGGCCGTCTTGAATTACAGTCTTTAAAGAAAGGGTGTCCTTATTTGTTTTAGTCGCCCTCTGCTTCACATCGGGGTGAAGCGGCTCGTGTCACCTAACACTTGGCCTCAGCCAGACGGCCCAAGGCAGGGCACGCCCCTCTCAGCATGACACTTTGGCCCTGTCGGACAGCCCCACCCGTTTAACCCCATGCAGGGAGTGGGAGAAGCCGTGAGAGTTGGGGACGAGTGAGAAGGTGTGTGTTTCCGCCCAGCACACCCAGTCAGCGCTTCCGGGCTCGGGGGTCGCCGCTGTGCCCCTTCTCCGCAAGGCTCTGCAGTCCCAGAGTTCTCTCTCAGCAGAGCGCCTCTCTAATGCAGCCCTGTCATGTCGGATTCAGCTGTTAATGAAGTGAGTGCAGCACTGCGCGGCTGAGGAGTGGGGAAGCAGCCTCACATTTTCTGGGCTTTTATAGTAAATCAATTCCCATCATACAGAATAAAACCACTCGCTCTTAAAATGTTGACTCTGGGCTACTAATATAAAGCTTCCACTGCCAATGACTTATTCTTTATGGCAGCATTAAATTTCCATGATTTCACATCCTAAGGCAATACAGGACAGGAAAGTGTTGATGGTCACTAGTATTCCCTGTCTCTCCACATCTTATTGTCCCCCTTCAGATTCTCTCTTTTGCTCACTCTCCCTGTCATTTCCTATTTCCAGCTGCTCCTGCTATTCTCCAATGAAGCCCATTTTCACACCCTTCCATTCCTCCTCCCTGGTTGATATTTCCTCTCTTTATTGGATGTTTTCATTTTTTTTTCAGCTGGATCCTCTACCTATCATTGTGTCGAAGATCGATGAAAGACAGCCCGTATAACATCATTGCTGCTGGTACGCTGAAGAACAGGAGGCAAAGAGAATCTTATTCAAGAGTGGCGAATGCGTAAATAAAATGGCCCAGCGCAAAAGTGAAATGGAAGTGGAGGCGGTGGAGACAGGTCCCAGCAGTAACGCCGGAACATACTCACAACCCCAGCCATTCCTCTCTTTGAGAGCGGAACAACAGGGGATTTGTCAGCGGGAGCTATGTATTACAAGTGCACAAGCCAAGTCAGCTTGTTTGTCTGTGCTGCAGTCTGGGGACCCAATTAGCTGCAATAGGGGATAAAAAACTGGATCAAGGAATGTTTATAGGCTGTCTGATAGCTTCTTCTTTCTTGCAAGCATAAACATGTAAGGGATGCTTACCAATGAAAAGGCGGCCAATTGGCCAATCCAGCACTTTAAATTAGGCCCGTGAATACCTAATAGATCTAAGAATGTAATCCAGACATTTCTTGAATGAAGTGTGGGATTTGGCTTCAACAACATGGCTAGGTGACTTCGTCTCAGAATCCCACAACCATTTTGCAAAGAGAAGTGCCTCCTGTTCCCGTTTTCTTTGTCAAATTCACTCTGCCGTAGTCACGCGGCGAAGCGTCACATACCCAACTTTCATCTTGATGGGAAAGTCTCACTACTTGTCATTAAGGCCCAGAAAGCCAGGCGCGCTGATTTGCAGCTGACACAGTGCCAACTCAAGCTGAGCAAATAACCTGCCCTGTCAAAACCAGGATATTATCTGCAGGTGTTGAAATTGAAAGGGCTTCCCTTCAGTTTTTTGCATGCTGGAAAAAAAAATATGAAATTGTGACAGTGATGTTTCAGTTCAATTAAATTACATTTATTAAATATTTTCAGACGCAATAGCAGTATATGACGGCCCACCAATTTCTTTGGTTTTTATTTGAAGAGCTTTGCATTTTCCACATCACATAAGCCAGACAGAACATCTATTCAATCAAAAGGAATGACAGGACAATATAAAAAACAACAAAAAAACTATGAAATCCTTTATGGGCTATGGCTCTAGTAACTGCTAGAAAGACAACTCCACTTGAATATTTTACATATATATATATTATCTCCACTTATATCTGAAATCCATCTTTGCTGAGCAAGCAACGCCTCATTCTGCATCCTGTATGCAGTATATACCATATGTAAAAACAACTCACATAACATTGTAGCTTTCTTGCACAGAGGCACGACAGGCATTTTGGAGCAACCCACAGAGCAAGAGAAATAAAGCGTAATGTCTAATTGGCATAATGGAGCAACAGATTCCAGATCCAAGCTGTGAGAGTGAGCTCACACTACATGAGGAAGAGAAAGCAGATGAAATGCTTTGAGTCCACAAAGCTTATCTCTGCAAGGTGCACCAACCCCTCAGAAATGAATAAATGCATATTTATATAATTATAAATTCAATAAATAAATGTGCTTTTTCCCCCATCACAGACACCGGGCTCCCTCATCTACTGAACCTCTAGATCCCACAAGTTGAATTGGATGATTTAAGATGACAAAGTTGAACGACTTGAAAGGACAACATACTGTATTATCAGCTTGTGAAAGAGTGAGTACTTTCCCTGACTGGGGCAAACACGTGCATTTTATTTTACGGTAGAGTAGGAACAGTACATTTTAAAAGTGGATTTTTATTCGTTACTCAGAAATGAGCTGATGCTTTGAGCTCAGGTTCTTTTGCAGTGAAACAAGTGTATTGCCAAATGAAAATCAAAATACGCCATAATCAAAAAACAGTGACATTTTCGACAACACTCCACTGACATTATTATTCATATAATAACATTACTACTGAGATAAAGCAAAGCAGTGGCACACCTAAAGAAAACTTGCCAATTAAATTACGCAATGAAATACTACTCCCACTGCAAGCCATTACAATCATCATTGATTTCTTCAGGATTGCAATAATTGAATAGCTCAATGCAGCTTGGATTGCTCAGAAGGAAATTAAAACTTATGAAGAGCTGCTAAGAGATCTGAGCATTGCTGTTGCTATTGTTCCCCACTTTAAAAAAAAATAGAAAGTTATTCTGGTTTGTCATCTAAAGGCTGGGTGAAGGATTTCACAGACAGAGTTGGGCTTGCTAGCAGCACTGAGCTGTTAAATGTTAACCTTGGTAACAGTGATCACCTGATGGGCTCAACAGTGTATGATCACAGGCAATATCACCTGGGCATAACAGTGGCAGATAAATTCCTAACTACATAAACACTCCCTTTCTAACTCACACCAGCCACTCTTTGTTTTAGTCTCACACCTGTCTCTGTCCCCACCCTCCTCCTCTATAATGTCTGTCCTATTCCTTCCTGTTTCCAAAACTCCTGCACTGAAGCCATTAAAGAATACTCTTCCTCTCTTTTATCAACTACTTCAAGATTTTCAGCCAAAAACCTTCAACAGGAAAACTGAGTCTTCATTTTCTGATTAGTAACCTTTTGGAGGTTCTAAGAGATAATACATGAAGTAAAGTATTTTTTAATACTTTTTTCCTAAAGGAAATTTAGCTAGAGGTTGCTTGAAGTTAAAAGTTTAAAAAGTTATCCTCCTTGTCGAAGTATCTGCTTTCTAAGATTTCAATTTTCTTGGGTGAAGAATGAAGGCAGAGACGGACACTGAAGTTGATTGCTTTCACATTAATAACGGCAGTAATTCCCAACCCTCTTTAAAAATTAAAGAGCTACAGTCAGTTTAACCCAAGCTGTACTGACAGCTGATGCTTTGTCTATGCTTATTGTACATAAGTGATGTAAGCAATAAAGATCAACTACCCATCTCCCATCACCATGTGAGACAGACACAATGTCTCAAGGCCTTAACCATGTCCACACTGCTCTGGCCAGGAACAATTTCCTCATCTATGACCACTCACACATACAGTGTATGATCCTTACCAAAGTCTTGAGAGGCAGAGAGTGAAGGGGGATGAGAGTGGGGGAGTTCTACAAAAGCAGGATTAAAAAGGGTTTATTTCAAGGAGATAATGAAAGGTACAGTATGTTAGCCAATCTATATCAGCTACTAATGCACTTCACTGGGCGTGACACAGTGAGGGGTGAATTATTTTTGTCTAGATGTTTATATCTTGCTCTGCTCGATCTCTCTTTCACTTTGCAAACCACGGTTTATCACTCAAAGGGATGTGTCTCCTATCCAAAAGCCACCATACAAATGTGTAATAAGGATAGGAGCATGAAACTATTTTTGAATATATATGCGTTTTGTAGCACAGAAGCATGCAAAGTACAGTAACTCCTGCCATGCTGCTACGTTTAACTGACAGTTTTGGTTGCAGAGCCCTATTCCTTTTATTTAACCTCTGTGAACCCTAATTAATTAGCAGATGTAGCTGTTCAGTTCAGCAATGCAGGTTCTGTGCTCCTGCTTTGGGTTCACAGGAGTACCCAGCATTAATTGACTGTGAAGGAATTCTTAATGGGGTGGTAATTTAATATTATTGGATGCTCCAAAGTGTAAACATGTATCTGTGAGGCAGCTGCTTAATTGTGTGCAAGCCTGTCTAACCTGACAGCAAGAGTGATTGATCAGAAGACCGACAAGTTAAGTTTTTCTTTGCAAAAACATTTTGCTTTTGCCTAAAAAACAAATGTTTAAAACAGCGCAGCTGGGAGATAGCTAAACTAACACCTCTCTTTCAACTTGCTCACATACAAATTGAGTCGCTGAGCGAAGGCGTGAGGAAATTAATTAAAACAAGAATCATCCTGTGTTCTTCTGGTGGAGTTTAAACAGTCATTTGCATGTTGCTGATGGGGAATGTTTGGTTTATTAAAATGGTTGCAGTTTCTAATTAAAAACAGCATTTAGCCATGTTCATTTTACACTGCACATTTGCTTAGTTTATCAACTTTGAATCTTTTTTAAACTTTTCTCAAAAGTTATTAAAGGCCACATGCCAACAGCTTTCAAAATCAAGGTTATGTTCCAGATGTTGCTCGAGTATTTTGATGAATAACTTGATTCATCTATGAATATTATTGTAATGTACTGTAGAGTCTGGGGCCTTTGTACCTAACAAAACAATAACAGCAAATATTTGTTTGGGTGAGCATATCCAAGGATCCAAGGATAGCAATGAATTGTAAACTTTCAGGCAATGGTCTTGACCGGAATGTGGACAGTTTTCCAATTGGAAAATTTCCCATAAATTTTCAGATGAAGATTGCAAAATAAGCTTATATCTGATTAAGCTGTTGCTGGCTTGTAGTAAGATACTGCTTGTGTAATCTGTTATTCTCATTATCTACCTGGCTAGGCTCATGCGTATGAAAAGCCACACACTATATTAGACATGTTAGAAGGTGTTAGCAGCACAGAAGTAGAGATCTTTTTATCCTCTGCTCAGAGGATGATAACTGATAGACATAAGTCGTTTTTCTTTTTATTTACCCATTGCTATTTATGGATACCTGTAAAACAAACTGTGAGAAATGTAAGACATTTTTATTAGCTGTTTTCATAGAAAAGGCTATGTTTGATTTTCAATCCAATTAGAAATTTCTTGGGAAATGTGTAAAAATTAGAGGAAAATTATGTTTTTTAATTCAAAACCTGTTCTTTAAAATTGATCAAACCCTCCAACCATTCTGTACTGGTAACACATCCTGTATGGTTATGTAAAGAAACTCTGTCAGTCTCATCCTCTCTTAACAATCAAAAACCTATAGCATCAGTCACAGCTGTTTCCTTCACATCATTTTTTTCATTTTTAATTCTTTTCTAAAATTCTGGCTTCTTTATAAGATCTGGATGTCCATCCAGAGCAATTAACAGATTTCTAGGCATTGTGCATATCTCTGTCCAAGTTTTCTGCAACAAAGTTGCCAACTGTGGCCTTAATGCTTTATCCCAGCACTTGAGACGTATCTAACGTCTCATTATAGAACTGCCATTATAGAACAGTTGTTCCCTCTGTAAATGGCTGCTGTGGGCATGCTTCAGGACCTCCCTGATATCAAGGTGCCAGTCATAATGGGATCTTCTTCTTTTGCAGAAACCGTGAAGGCCATGATTGAAAGACAGGAGTGAGGAAGTTAACTGCGCACAATCAGAGGCAGGTCTGGGACAGAAGCCCAGAATCTTTGGCTCTCAGCGTTAAAGGAAGTAATCAGAAACAAACTTTAAAGGAAAGGGTCACTGCTGTAAAGCTACCTTATCTGTTGCCTTTAGTAGCCTAAGCACAAGTCACAAGCAGGTCTCTTGCAGCACAGATAGAGCCACTTGACAGCCAGCTATCTCTTGACTGAAATCATGACATTGCACTGTTTGTCACAGTGAGCTTCAGCCTGTGAGCTCTCCAAAGAATCCTCGTGCTTTAAAAAAAAAAAAGCAACCATGCATTTTTACACAACAGAAAGATCAAGCCATAAAACACGAACACTGCAAATAAAACAGTTACACACTGAAGGAGAGTAGGTGAGGGCTCCCCTCTTCAGGAGACCAGAAAGAGAAATCCCGAGTCCAGGCTACAGTGGTGAAGCAATCGCCAGGCCTTCGTTTCAGCACAATCACATGAGAGGAAGAAAAAACGTTTCTCTTTTTCTGTCTCTGTCAGTTTTCCCTGGCAGGGCTCTCTTTGCTGCCAGATACCAGAAGTTACAATTCTAGGAGTTCCTCCTCACCCAGCAACTGGATAACCTTCCATTCTTCACTTTCTAATGAAAAATACTGTTTTCTTTCATAAATTGTAGCTGCCTTCGGTTTACCATTAACGCGTCAGAATTACAAGGACATATTGTTAACAAAAGAAGTGTTTTAAACACAAACATCTTTTTGCAGATGCAAGATCAGGGGTGCTTGGAATCACCACTAGGTTACATAAAAAGTTTAGGCATAAGATTATTATGATTATTATGTTATGACTACAGTGATTTTGAGATTATAATGGTGGTACAGTGTTATATTAAAGATTGCACTACAATTACACTAATTACATTATGCTATTTTTTTTTCCAGATAGATTTCTTCCTGACATTTTTAACACATTCCATACTGAAAGGACAGGTTTCAGTTTTATTAAGAGTTGATAGTCTTAGAGTAGGTTCTTTTTCCAGTAGCGGTTAATGGGAACGACATCCCTAACACTAACATCACTAAAATCTGCTGCACTCTGAGACAGGCACTGAGCCAGAAGAGTTTGATTAGTGAGGTTAAGACACATTTTGATAGAACTCTGCAGAGAATCTCCCACTACAGATGCCAAATTCTATTTGAACACATAGAAAACTGGACTGACAGTTTTTGAGTTGCAACCATTAAACTGTTAAGATTTCGTGATTTGTGAAAGTTGCTCTAAGACGCCAGAATGCTGGCATGCTGTCCAGGGTGTATCCTGCCTTGTGACTGATTCTAGCCAGGATAAGCCCCGGTACCCTCACGACTCTGAATAGCATAAAAAAGCAGATGGAAAATGGATGGTTTTAAGGGTGCTTTTAAACACATACATTTAAATGTAAATGTAAGGAACTCCTGTTGTGCCAGTCTGTCTGTGGGGGAGAGATGTCAAAGGGGTGCCACTGACTCACTCTCCCCTGTGTGTGCACCGCTCTTGTGAGCACGTGTAGGCGCAGTCCCCGAGGAGCAGCCAGGACAAGGAGAGCCGGAGAAAGCCTTCGAGAGATCAGAATCCACTCATCTCTTTCCTTGAAACCAGTGAAATTACAGAACACAATTTCCAATAAACAGTTTCCAATAAACCAAACCAATTCCAACAAACATAAACAATATTGTGATTTAATCATCCACATAAAAGTTCAAATCAATGGTGTTCCACATACCAGAGCATTTTCCATATATTTCACTGTCCACAGAACACAAACCGCACAACATCCTGCTGGATCTCTAACAGTTTGCAGTGTGTGACTGTTATACTAAAGGCAAACAAAAAGAATCATATGCATTCATTACTTTTTCTCAAATAAACCAAGATTCCTACTGAAGAATAAACAAAAGGTCACGAAAAGGACCTTTAAGGTGGATACTGAGATACTGATACAATCTGTTTCCATCACTAAAACCCACACTAGATATTTGTCATGGAGAATGTCAGAGGAAGACAAAGTTCTAGAAACATTCCAGTCCAGTTCCTTTCTCGGTCCTGCCTAGCACTGTATACAGTAAGTGATGTCTTTTCGTAACAGAGGGTGGAAAACAACAGCTGCAACACAAGAATATAGCAGAGAACTGAGAGGACACCAGACTGAGACAGCCCTGACAAAGAGAATAGGACACAAATAAGTCACAAGTATCATTGCGCAAGAAACAGCGTTAGGTTCCCCCAAACCAAGCAGAAAGACACTGCCACCAGCTCCAACCAAAACAAAACCGCCACCCTTGCATGGGCTCCAGCAAACTGTATTTATTGTGAGCGAGTCACCTTGGCCGGGCTTACATCAACATGGAAAAAGCCAAACTGCGCTTCTGTGATGGAAATCTGTCCTTTCAAATGGAAACACTGAAGCACAGATTCTCACTGCAGTCAAATGAAATTGTGCCACCGCACAGAGGGACTAAAACTGCAACAGTTTTGATCTGATTTTTTTTTCTTTTGTGCTTGCCTGAAAAAAAAACGAGCAAAGGGATTCAACTACAAAGGCAGAGGTAGAGAAGTGCCAGCTCATTACAAAATATGGCAAGCCGGGTCTTATACCTTTTAAAAACCAAAAAAAAAATATTTTCAATTTGCAATTTACTCGGCTGATCTATTTTTGGTTGGAATAGAGGATTGCTCTTTTCTTCACATTTTCTCAGTTTTTCAGAGTCAGGGAAGCAACACAGATGGTAGCTTGGCTTTCTCTGTTATGTGAAAATGAACAGGAGAGACAAAGGGAGGTTCAGTTCCTGATCTCTGGATTCTGTCACACACTCCCTGAGGAGTCAGACCTGTTGTGCCTCTCTGTGTGTGTGTTATTCATACACTTCACTGATAGGCACCTGGACAGCAGCATTTGGTTTGTGTAAGGCGTGGTGTGCAGAGGTCAGGAGACCAGACAAACAAGAGGGCAGGTGCAGAAGGAGACTAAGAGAAGGATTGCCTGTCATATAGATAGAACAAGCAGACAGGACTTATAGAGGTACACAAACAGGAAACAGGAGGATCCGTCTCTCCGTTTTCTAACAGTTTCATCCAATTCAGGATCGTGGGAGAGCTGGAGCCTATCCCAGCAAGCAATAGGTGCAAGGCAGGATGTGATGCCAGTCCATCACGGGGCAAACACGGGGACACACGCATGTTAGTGTTGAGATCCAATTAATGTTGATCAGTGGTTAACTAATGTATAGACAAGGTGGAAGATGGAACCTCCCTGAGGAAAGTGAAGGTAAAGAATCCCAGAAGGGGTGAAATTACCTCATTTCAAACACGGGAAAAAGCTTGCAGTAAGCAGTAAGCAGTAAGATGCCCTTGCCCTTGCCCAGGTCTTTGCAGAATCCAGTTGCTCGTCCCAACAGTTTAGCAGAAGAGGAAAGCAGCCCGCCATGCGACCTACCGGTGACGTTGACCTCCACCTGCCCCGAGCGGGTCCCGATGCTGTTGGTGGCGTCGCACACATATGTTCCTGCCAGGTCATAGGTCACGGGCCCCTTGAAGAACAGAGTGTTGTTGCGGATCTCTACGTTGGTGGGCATGGATCCATTCAAACTGCATGGCGAAAAGTTTGCATTAAACACAAGCTCGATGAGGAATCACAGCTGCGGTGCTTCTGATCCTGTGGCTAAGCCCATATACACGTGATGGACATCGGAAATCATACGATATTGTAATGTTGCTCCTAAGGCACCGGTCCAGACTTTCAAAATGGGTTCGTAAAGTATAAAGAGTAATGCCAAAAAAGAAAACACGTTTGTACAAAATGAACACTAAGTGAACAATAAGCCTGCCATATTAAAGCACATAGCAAGCTCATTAACATAGGAGATGAAATCTAGGCACTTTGACAGCAAAGTAAGTTCACGATGTTGACTCAGGATGATGCGATTTGTTTGTTGTTCAAGAAATGTCTTTGAACTTTGTCTCCTGATACGGGACTGATGGCTCGCCTGCCTGCTGGTGAGGCTTTCAGTATCATTGAGGTGCAAACATAATAGTTTCCACTGTGATCAGTTGTACTTTAGATTATACAGTACAGTGAAACCATGCACAACAGCTGCCTAAATTATCTCAGTTTCTGTCACCTTGGAGCCAGTTCAGCAAACTGAACTGAAAGTCGTGCCAGTCTAGTTCTGGGACTAGTTTCTGCTTGCAAGAAAGCAGGTGTTTATAAGTACATACTTGCTACTGTAGGTTTTGTTGGAATCTGTATTTCTTTATCATTCTGTTAGAATTGTGTTACAATTCTGATATATTCTGATGATTTATGTCCAAAGACAACAAATAAAGCGATTACATTTTTAGATTAATTCATACAGCAACCATAAGATTCTATAAAAAATGCATAAATGTACTGGCAGCATCATCACTAGCCTAAGTACACCAGTGCTAAAACCTTTATCTTTAAACTTTGAATAGTGTAAGTTGAAATAATTCTAGCAGTACCACACATGGGCACTGTCATGCCTGGCCAGTGCAGTGCCCATGCTTGGGAGATGGCAAACAGGATGCAGAGACCCTGGAGACACTCACAGCTTCCACTGGAACACGGTGACGGGTGGGTTGGCGTCAGCCTTGCAGTTGAGTTGCACGTCCTGCCGGTTGACAAACCAGTTGCCATCAAACCCTTCGATCACCACTTCGGGCTCGTCTGTGGAGAGATGTTTATGTTAGTCTGCTGCTGACGGGCCCTGGAAGTCACTTTGTCGGTGGCTAGACATCCCCGCTCTTGCCTGGAAAATTATTATATCATCACATCACTGTCAATAACCGCTTTACCCAGTACAGGGCAGCGCAGGAGCCAGAACTGATCCCGGAAAGCAACAGGCTCAGTCTGCCTCAGTCCCAGGTCAGGCAGAGTCGTGACACATCAGTTTCCCAGCAGCCAATTAACCCACCAGCTCGTCTTTCGACTGCAGATCACCCAGAGGAATCCCAGGAAGAAACAGGGAGAACATACCAACTCCACACAGACAGCACTCTGGGCCCAGGGCCCAATGCTAAGCTATGGGCCACTGTGCAGCCCCTGCTAAGTCCATCATCCTTATACTTAATTTTAAGATGTCCATATTTTTTTCCAAGCTTATATGCCACCAATGAGAAAACTGACTCCAGTTCCCACTTGGACATGCTCGTTTAAAGCTGGTGTCCTCGTTTGACATGTCACAAACCCACACAGTGCATGACAGGCAAGTAAGAATTGAGGAGGTCAGGGGAGAAATTGTTTTCAAGGAAGCCAAAGAGTGCCTGAACAGCTAATCCTAAACCAGTGCAGGCAGTGCTCAGCCAACTGCACACTGCTGTTGGGGGAATTGCAGTCGGCTAGTGACATGACCCAGGCTCAGGCATCTGACATCTGGACCTAACCCTGTTAACCTTTAATAGCACCACTTGTGATCACATGTTGTTACAGCTGGCAACACAGCTGCTCACACTGTCACCAGTTTCATTCAAAATAACAGAAGGCCAAACAGTTAAAAGTGCCCAGCTTGACTGCTCCAGAAAACTACAAGATTAAACAAGCCTACACTTTGTACTTGATTCTTTCTGTTCAATATGAATTAAAGACTAATGCATAAATATTTTCCTTACAAATGTGTTCTTTTTTATCTTCTAAGGCATCTTCCTGTTTTATCAAGGCCAACTTTGTGCAATCATGATAAAAAAACACCTGAAAACAAACACTCTGAAGCAGCATGAAAGAAAACACGGGTTTATGAGTCTGGATGCACGTCTTTGAGCAATTTCTTGAATATGATGGGAACGGTAGCCCAGCATCTCAAGCAGAAAAGTGCTTTAACCTTATGAAAGAGTCACACAAACGGTAGCTACACTTCCTAGCTCACTGGATTGAATGTGAGGTGGATGTTTGTAAATGTCACAATACAGGTGTGCATTAAAGATAAAAAGATGGCAACAGTATGCCAAATCCATATCACACAAAAACTGAAAGGCACTAGGTACCATGCTGAATGGTGCTATACAGTCACTATAACTCACTGTACTGTTCTATACTCAAATTCACTGCTTTGTACTGTGCTGTGAAGTACTGTAGTCTGGTGTAACATGCTGCACGATATAATACTGTTCTGAACTTGTGGGCACAGTGGCATAGTGATTATCATTGCCTCTTGGCCCCTGGGTTCCACTCCTAGGGAGCTACCAGCATGGAGTTTGCACATTCTCCTCGTGTTCGTCTGGGTTTCCTCTAGGGGCTGCGGTTACCTCCCACAGTCCAGAGATACACAGGTAGATTAATTGGTTTCTGGGGAAACTGGCCCTTGTTCAAGTGTGTGTATGCTTGTGTCAGTGAGTCTGCTCGTCCAGGGAGCAGCCTCCATTCGCCCAATGTTTCCCAGGACAGGCTCAGGGCCGCTGTGGTCCTGGGTTCGATAAGCGGTTACTGGAAGTGCTGTGCTGCTGAGATGAGATGTCCTGAACTTAACTTTCCAGCCACTCCTACAGTGGCTCACAACATGTCTCCCACATCAGGAGGAGGCGGGGTGACTCTTACACTGCACGTTGAGTGTGACGCTGTCAGAGATCTTCTCGTTGCGGTAGGTGACGATGCAGGTGAGCTTCTGCCTGTGGGTCTCGCGGCTGGGCACCAGCACGTAGTCGCTGTACACAGTGACAGTCCCGTTGGCGTTCTGCGTCTCCTGGAAGGTGGGCTCGCCCTTCAGCCGGGTGTCCCAGGTAATGATGCTGGGGGGCTTCCCGTTGGCCGAGAGGCAGGTGGCCACCGTCATCTTGCTGGGCCGCGAGCGAGCCACGATGGTGGGGGAGGTCAGCGTCATCCGAGTGGTGGGCCGAGCTGGACACACAACGCAACAAGACAAAACGGGTCAGAAAAAAAACGGACTCATAACCTCTACAGAACCTGAGGGCTAAAATGCTGTCATACTGTGCTTGTTTCTTTACTTCTTTATAACAAAGGGAGGTGTAATGCCTAAATTATACTGAACATATAATCTGCTTAATGCTCAAGGGGGAGCTGCATCAGCATGCTTTGGCTGCAGAGGAAGACGTCAAGGTTAATACGAAAAAGCAGAAAAAAGAAACATGGCATTTTGGCTGTTGAGCCTCCTTCAGGCGTGAGGCAGCCTCTGGGTTGTCTATTTTTATAGACATAGTGTTTCATAGTGTTCTTTCTATATTTCAGCACGGAATTAACCTTTACTTGTTCCTGTTTCATGTTTATGGCTACACAGCCATAAACTCCTATTATTTCTAATACTGTACATGTAGATCGGACATTGAAACAGGTTCTTGATATCTGTCTCCTTGATAGTATTAAAGATTAGAGTGAAGTAGAGCCTGCTGAAACTCATGGACTGTAGAATTATGTGACAAAAGATTTCATTTAAAAAAGACAGAGGTCAAATACAGGTGATTAAGTAAACTGTTCCAAAAACCAGCTGCCCCCTAGCTATGAGTAAAAATAGAGTCATTTATGAATGTATTTTTGTGCACTTGCAACTTTGTACTGCAGATCAATGTCTATGCTTGAGTCTCAGTCACTGCAGACCAGAAACAATGAATTTAGCTGAGGCGTTAAAGACATGGTGAAGAGCGATTCAGAGCTCCGACTGCTGTATTATGACCAGTCTGCGGGATGCTTTCTGACACACACCCTGCTTTGAGTTGACAAGAAGTACTGGCAATAGGGACCACTTAAGCCAAACGCTTTCCCCTGCCAGCTTAACGGAAAAACACCAGCACTTGATTTCTAATTAGATATCTCTAATGAGACTCAACGCCTAACCTTTTCAAAAAGCTTCCTCTTGGTTAGTTAAACTGTATAACTGTTTCCCTGCCTGGGACAAAGGGACTGCATTGCTTCAGGCAAGATTCTGAAAAATCATGAAAAAATGAATTATTGATTTTTTTTAGTTTGTTCTACACTAATGCAAAGGCAATCAATTTGTGCTCTATCCGTCCATGGGGGAACACTTAAAATGACTAAATCATTTTGGGCTGTTTCAGAATAAAAAAAAAACAGGGTTGTTTATGCAAATGTATGGATTTACTTTTGTGGTGCATTTATTGAGAGAAAAAAACATGCAGTGAAACAGCAATAACTATGTCATATAATATAACATTTAATTACTGGAATTACATTTAGGAAGAACTACTGGGATAGTAGACCTTAGTGCTTCTCCACTTAAACAGTAGATTTGGAGTCATTCATCTTCTAAATCACCCTTAACTAAATGTTTAACTGAAAACAAACAATAACTAAACCTCACTGACACCTTACTGTTTACTTTAACTATGCTCTCCGGCTCTCCCCAATACCCTGCATTGGATTAAGTGCTTAGAAACTGGGTGGATGGACATAATGCGCACAGAGAAGTTTTGATGTGCAGTGTTTATTAATGTTCAGCCATATGAAGCGCAGCTATGAGGCTTTATAGGTGTTATGGATGGTGGCTTCACAGATAAGAAAATGAGCTTTGAGAAAATAGATAATCTCATACATTTTACTCGAGCCCATTTGTCTTGGATTGGGAAGAACAATGTAATCGGCAAAAAAAAACCCAACTAATTTCTACGGTGTGTAAAGACGTTAAGCACCACAGATTTCAAAATCAACCTGTAATCCAGCTAAGGGTGCTCTCAGCTCAGCAGCATGTCACCGGGCTGCCTTGCAGAGCTCCTCTTGTCTTCCTTGTCCTCTCGGAGGAGCAGTTCCATATCTCCCGAAGGGCGTGGCGCCCGGGGACTTACCGAACACGGTGAGGTTGACCTGGTTCTCGCGGTTGCCGGCCGGGAAGGTGGCGTACTCGCAGATGTAGGCGGCCTCGTCGGACAGCCGCAGGCCAGAGAAGGTGATGGTGGTGTCCTCCAGGGAGGGGGTGCGGTACCTCACTGCCGGGTTCTTGAAGCTCACGCGGTCCTTGAACGGCGGCAGCACGGACACGCCCATGGTGGGGTTGGCGATGGCCACGTTCTGCTTGGTGCCGTTGAGGAACTTCTGCCAGGTGACCTGGGAGATCTTCACTGGGGGGTTGCTGTTGGCGAAGGTGCAGCGCAGCTCCACCTGCTGGCCCACAAAGCCCGACTTGGTGGCGTCCATCTGCACCACCTGAGCCCTGAGCCCTGGGGAGCACAAGACACCAGCGGGGATGAGTCAACGGGTCTTGTGAGGAAAAAAATCAATGCAAAGAGGTATCATCCTCCACCCGTTCTTCTCCGACACAGAGCAGCATTTCACATTCCAAAAGGACGCTCTCTTTCAAGAAGGGCTGAGCTGTGACGTGAGTTTTAATTCATTTTTGGAATAAATCACCTTTGTGTGCAAATGCTTGGGGTGGTGGCATACTATTGTATTGGCTCTTTTATTATTATCAATGCTTATTAGGGCTACTGTGGAAACTGCATCAGTGAAAGAGATTTCTGATTGTTGATCGCTGACAGCACTGAACAACAGACAAAAATGCTTCTGTGACCACTGATCACTCCTTCGCTTCATCAAATTGCAAGAGGGGACTTAGCAGCTTAATTGTCTAGTGTATACTTGCTTTGTTTTGTTAATTGTTTATTCACTTCACTGAAGCTGTCTTGCAAAAAATGATTTTTTTTTTTCCTGTGAAGTTGCCCCGGGTATAAATATTTTAATCAATTAATAACAATAAAAAAAAACATTTTTTTAATTCAATCTTTTTTACATCAGGGACAACTGTGCTTAAATGCCATCTGTCATGACTGGCAGCACCCCAGATGAAAAAGAGCTAACCATCTCTATCCCCTCTTTCTCTGAATCCTGATCTGATTTCTGTCTCTTATACTGTAGTGCAATGGTTGCTTTCAAAAACCATATCTCTCTAGCTTTTATGGCTTCTCTGATATAATATGCAACAGCTGTCCTCTGTCAAGCTCTTGGGTATAACACACAGCTTCTCTTGCCACCCCTTCCTTCACTCTCCAGTTCTCTGATTAATGATAAGTCTACTACCCTCTCCCTACAGCTCAGATTCTATTGTAATACAGGGCTATTGTCACAACTCCCTACCTTCGCTCTAAGGTTCTGTACTAGAGATCTCAAACTCCCATCACTCTCTCCACCTGCCACCCCCAGCCTCCATGATGTCCTCTAACTCTCCATCACTCTAGAAAATCCAGCTATATGCCATTCCTCACCCCTTCCTAATGTCCAACGTTCTTAATACGGTTAAATTTAAGGTGCCATTATTCACTCTACCGTCTCGCTTTTAATTGGGTTGGAAGTATTCCAGGACTGCAATTACAAACTATCTCGAGTAGCACAGACTCCCTTGAGATGTGCTATTATGTGGCCAGATTGAAGATGAAATGGGCCACACCCTTTCACTCAGGGACTGGGGTGAAAGAGTCAAAGGCCAATTGTTGTTTTTTTGCGTTATTCTTTTTGTCCTCAGTTTATCTATACCAACGGAAAAAAAACATTTCTGTGAACCCTGTAAGAGAATTGCAGTCATTTGCTATTCAGGCCCCCTGGTTCACATGCTAGAATCTGGGAGGAGGGGAGCAGGCAAGTCTGTAAATTACAGTGTTCCATCTTAAATACACAGATCTTCGACAGCCATTGCCACAATATCCACATTAGCAAGATGTTTTGGTTTTCTGTGAATCTTACAGGGAGTTGTGTCTTGGATAATCTACAAACATGTAGACAAAAGGAGAAGTTGCAAATAAGGGGATAACACTCAATCAGAGTGCTTAGTCTCCACAGATACACAGTCACACACAAAAAGGTTTTGCGCTGAATTCGATTTCAATCCCACTAATTTTCGATCCAGGCAAAGGGGTCCTTTACAGCCTTCCAGGTGACTTAAAACACCTACCTGGATCATAATGAGATTAGTTTTAAACACAGAAGCCTACAAATAGGATACTTACAAAGACGCTCCATCTGCTGGGACAGTGACAGGCTGATCGAACTGATCTTTTAGTACAACAAGCTAAACCTCTGATCAGATTGAGGGCATGGATAATGGTAACCTGCACACAGCTATGTGGGGGCCTGTGTGCGTTTGCATTGTGTGTGCTTCAGCGTCTGTTTGTACAGTGTGCGGACATGTGAGGGGATTCAGAAATGTATCCAAAGGTACTTAGGTAAGCAACTCAGGCGTGACAGTGCTCAGCCTTAACCTTGACTACATCAATGTCAGTGAGTAGAGCAAAGAAAGGTTCGGAACTCCTTAAAATGTTTCTCCTCAAGCTTTCAACTGCTAAGTTAAAGAGGTCTGTGACAAGAACAGCAGGTAATCTGGCATTATCAATTATTTCTGAGTGTGTGGGGATATTTGTGTTGGTGTAGGTGGGTACAGTATTTTGTAATACTTCCTTTTAGACATAAGAGACTGATGGTTTCCACACACACACCTAGAACGCTCTCAAATAACATCAGCTCCCGGCACAGGCTTCACACCCTTTTAATTACATATTTCTGTTTTTTTCTGATCCTCATACCTCCTGTGCACCAGCTCTCGTTCAAGGGAAATAAGATTCACTGCAACCTGATAATTCTATAAGAGGGCTAGGATGCTTTTCTGTTAAATTTTCCATCCATAGTCTATCTCTCTATCTCTGCCTCCCCTTTTCAATGGGGCCCAGCTGGAGAAGATCCACTCTTGAGGATGAACTATGGGCTGCCTGGTCCCACCAACTCCCAACTGTCTGGCACCAGCTGGGAGCACGTTAAGGCTGGTCTTTGTGGTTTTCCCTCTGCCTTCCCTTTCTGACAGAACCCAAGGATGGATGCTGAAGAGCCACACTGGGGTGCCAAGATGTGACCCCTTTCCCACCTGGGGGTTAATTTATACTAGGGAGTTCCAGAAGGTATCTCTTCCAGATGTTTTCCAGAAGTGGACATTTTGGTTAAGGGACTGAAACCTGCCAAACTGGGGCTATCCGAATCATCTTCAAGTTAAAATACATCACTCACACATTTTTTGCGGCCAATTTCCTAAAATAATTGTCGCCTCGTCCTGTTGCAATTGAGCTTAACGGTTAAAAAGATTTAGGAACCATTTAAGGTTCTTGAGGGAATAATAATATTAAGACAATGACATTTACCAATGAAATAAAGCACACTGGAAGAGGTTAAACAAAATGTGCAGGAAGAGGCTGACTGCATTTCAGAAGGGTGTCTTAATATCCACTTAAACAGCATGTTACAACTTACTTAGCTGTGTATAGTGTTAACTTATTACAATTCCAAAAATGTTCTAGCTTGGGAAAAGGCATTCACAAAATGTCTAATAAGAAGGTGTGATTTAAACTGCTGCCAAGGAACTCCATCAAGGGGCACAAGGAGACAAGGGGCATTGGTCTTAATCACATAGTCCCTCAAAATCTCACGTTCCAAATCTTCTTGTTATGAAAGCCTGCACACCTCGCAGGGCTGCCCTTGCCTGGGCCATCGATATGCTCTTGGAAGAATGCAGAGGGAGGGAGGAGCTGTAATCAGAGGAGCGACAATCATACTCTTAATGAGGAAGGAGCCGAGCTGGGGGGAAGGGACTGAGAGACTCCCCCAGGCTCGACCACATGACGACACCCTGGACTTCCCCCCTGTTCCCACACACACCTTTCATTTCGCGAACACACCCTTTCAACCACCGTTTGAGACTGCTGGGTAAGAAACACCATTGTTCAGGTTCATGTGTGGCACCCTCCTGAAATATTAATCCATCCATTTTCTAACCTCTTCTTCCAAATCGGGGTCACAGGGGGTTTAAGCAACAGGCACAAGGCAGGGAAATTATGACAAATACACTTTGGTGCTGTTGGGATCACTACATGCAGGCAGTCACTTCTCTGCCTGGGAGTGACAGTGACTAAGGATGTGCTATCTTCCATTCACACATCTGGGCTGGGGTCAGGCAGAGAGTGTGCCACACAGAAACAACTTTGTGAGCTCAACTCAGATGACCTTCAGACCTGCTGGGCATGTTACAGACAGCATGTCGTTCGGTCTTCAGACATGATACTGCTTCCAGGCCTGGGAATCAACAAAATCTTATGAAATGATGATGATATTTTGAATGAATGTGCATTTAATAGATATGTATACAATGTTAACTCAACAGAAAATCATGTTTCTTCATGTAACATTTTCTACATTAACACTAAATGCGATTATTATGAAATGCTGCCAAGGCCTGTGCCCGTTTACGTTTCTAATATTATTGCTTTTAGTTTTTTTGTATTTTGTTAAAATTAATTAACAAAAGCATCACATAATACATCTTGCACTAATCACTGACCACCATTGGAAAGAGCCCAGATGTTAATAGAACATGACTCAGTGACTGTAGCCTTTGTGAAAAATCAACAAGTCACAATAATGGTGTTGCATTCCCACTCTTTAAAAGTCTTCTTTTTAAAGCCCTATGCTAACTCATTTAACTGAGGTTTTGAAGATGGTTTTCCAAATGTCAGCTACCATGTCCTCAGAAAACACAAGAAAATCCACCTTATCGCCTGTTTCTCCATTTCCAGTGATTCATTAAATATAATTGGTCTTTGCCTTGCTTCCCACCACAAGATCTAAAAATCTCTTCTCTGCCAAGCCCCATGATATTCTGTACAAGGAAAAAGTGCTTTATGCTTGTTTTTCACAGACCATGAGCTCAAGGATTAATCTGCGTTTTTTCCTATTTCTCTTTTTATCTCCCTCAGCAGCATTAAACTACCACAGATGTCACAGGTGCAGTCACTATGACTTTAATTGGAAACTGATTTATTCAACAAAATATGAATACACTCACATACAGTATATACTATATATATATGAAGTTAGAGTCAGTGTGCATTGACTGTAAGAGATAATTCCACCCTGAAAAGTAAAAAGAAGAATCACAACATTTCGGCTGTTGAGCCTTTGGGTGTCACCCGAGGAAGAGTCAACAGCCAAAACAAAACACCGTTTCTTCTCTATTCATGTACGTAAAGCTACAGCTCTTTGTTACGGTCAGAGGATTTTGAATAAGCCGGCCAGGGGTTGACTTCAATCCACTGCAGTGCAATACAGCCACAAGAGTGATTTCGCAGATTGGTAGAGGGAAGGATCGGATCGTTTCTTACACAGAAATTTGAACGAGAAACAACAGCGAGGGAGGGAAGGACACGCCGGTGTCAATGTTTTTCCATCTCTCCTGCAGAGCTCCAGGGACACTCAGCATTGTGCTGTGTCGGTGAAGAGCTCTTTTCCTACAGGCCAGCTTTAATAAAGCCCCACTTCCCACAGGGAGGCTGGCTGCCCCGCGGTCTGCACATCCTATTCAGAGACGCACGCGACGGAAAGGGGAGTTTCTGCCACTGCAGATCCCACCCCAGGCACCTGGCAGAGCCCCTCGACAAACACTGGGCCCCAGCACCTTCACCCCCAATCCCCCCGAGCTCCGTTTCCTGAAGTCAATGGTGGCCAGGCAAGACATCGACCTGCATTAGAATCAAAACGTCCAACCATCTGTCATTCTCAAACTATAGATCTCAGACTTGAAGGATTCTGCTGCCTGAAAAAAAGACGAATCCCCTCCTGAGCAAAAGCCTGTTGTTGTCGTGCAGGTTTGTACTATGTATGTGTACAATAGCAGAGATTTTGATTGAAGCTGGTACAAGAGCTGCCTAACGTGTCTTGTTCTAGCACGTCTTTTTGCATCTCTAGCTTTTTCCACCCCCCACCCCCCTCCCCTGCCTGCATCAACACAAGAGTTCCTCTGTACCTCCTCTGTCATAACGGAAAGCCGCGCATGCCAGTGGCGGTGGGGCGAGAACAAGAAAACGGATTCACTTTTGCGTGCTGTTTCCGCTGGTCATTCATCTGCAAAGTGCTGGTAGCGGAAGTTGTGCTCTTTTGCTCCGTGCAAATTACCCAGCCAAAGGCCCAGGGGGTGCAGAGAGCTTGCCACTGAGTCAGCTCTGGTGCACAGCACCGCCTCCTGCTCTCGGCTGCAGTGACAGCAGCTCCTAGTCCTGTTCTACCAGCTCCACTCCCAGATCCTGTCTCCCTCTGTAAATATCGACAGGCACCGCAGAGCAGCTGGAGCAGCAGCATATTAGGCCTTATCCTTCATACTTAGCTCTCATTTCCAGGTCATTACAAGTAGTGGACAGCTCTTGGAAGACAAACCTGTTGCACTATTGCTCAAAATGCTCTTGAAGGTCTCCACACCAAACTAAGACCCAGCATGAACACGGCTCTTCTGTTCACATCTACCTTTTATACTGTCTGAAGAATCTTAAATCACAAGGAGTGGGGACAGAGTAGTTCCTTCACTGTTTCGAGGCGTGTCTGCACATGTATAAAATGTCTTAGTAACCACCGTAGATATAGATTTACATAAATAAATCCAAAGATCAAAGCTGAAATGATGTAAACAAAAGAGAAACAGTCTTATTCCTGGATAGTTTTTATTTAAATCAAAATACAGAAATAACTCATCTCTTATTCCTCCATCTACCCCACTTCAGCACAGGATAACTTTGAAGACTCAAGTGGAAACAAGGAGAGCAACTACTGTGCATCTGAAATGTTCAATTATTGCATTGCATGAAGCCTTGGTGTGTAAAAAGACACTGTTCTGTGAGGGATTGTGGCTTTATTGTACTTTCCCAGCACACAAAGAAGACAGTCAAGCAATGAGGAACCCTCAGCTTTCCCTTCACCTCTGGCCCATCTCAAAACAAGGAAGTGCTGCTTTCATCCGCATTGTGACCAAACAAACACAATGAGCTCACCGCTACCTAACTGACAGGATGATGTCACTCCCGATACCAGATAGCAAGCCACCTGTCGCTGGCGCAGCTACATGAAAGGCTAAATGAGAAGGAGCAAAGAAACACCAACAGAGAACATGAGCTTTTAACACAAGCCTGCCTGTTTCAGTCCTGTCAATGATTACAGGGATAAAGGGCTGCGTTTCTGGGAGCTGTCTGCTTTAATGTCCCAAATTAAAGAGGATAGGACCAGTGCCTGAGTGATGGCCTATACCACACCGCACATGTTCAGGCCTGCTTTGGTACCTGATTCACACTGTTTTGAAAATAAAAACAATCCCCACGTGAGTAACAGGCATATATCGTATAAGTGAAGTCTTATGTTATTACCACTTGTGTAAAGGAAAGGGCCCCACACTTCATCCAAATCGCACAATCCTCTAGACTTAAACTTGGGTGGAGGGGGACTACAACAGCAGTGCAATGCTGTGTGTATTATGCGTCTGGCAGCAGGGGTCTGTGCTTGGAGATTATTCAGGTACCACGCTTCCTGCTAGAGCTCATTAAGACTCCCTTCTTCAGACAGGAGCTGAAAGACACAGCTAACCAAACAGAAAGAAAGAAAGCAAAGAAAACTGAGGAGGTGAGCATGGGGAAAAAGAGAATGCATTTGCGCTCTGATCCCTTTAACACAGGCTCCTGCTGAATTCTGGGTAGAACAGAAAATCAATATGTTTTCCTATGCAGCACAGGGGGTGAAGACATTGGGTGCTCTACAGAGAGAATCGAGAGGTAGAAATGGTGAGAAACATAAGCAGAAAGGGACAGAGAAAAAATAAAGTGGAGGATGAGGGGGAGACAACAGGAGAGAGCACAGGAGGACAGATGGACAGGGGAAATTTGAAAGAGCCATCATAGCATTTCTATAATGATTTTCTATGTGGATTCTTCCCCTTTGGTGCAGTACAGAACAGTTCCTACACAATGGTGGCACAGGGAGGACAAGCAAATGAAACACTAATGTTTCAGAAAACAGGCTATGGCTATGTCCACTTTCTCACATTCAGCTTTCCATCTTAGGACTAGATCTATCACACCTGAGTGATAAACCCACAGCTTAATTTGCTGTAGGTCTTCTCAATGTCAGAGCTGGCTGAGTCAGGCAGCATGGTGATGAGTTTGGCTGTATCTCTTTCAGACTTATTCCAGTTTGCTTTTGTTCAGCACACATCGGCAGTAGTTTCTTTTCTTTAGTCACTGTAACCCTTCAGATAAAAGTTTATTTAGAATCACTGATGTTTAAATGTAAAAGCTATGCAACAGACAAGCACGGAAAAGAGAGCATGGCTTTTTAATAATACACAACTTCCTTCAGCTCCCATTGTAGGCTGGTGGTTAAACAGCTTACACAGACAAAAA
Source organism: Lepisosteus oculatus (assembly GCF_040954835.1). Classification (NCBI taxonomy): domain Eukaryota; kingdom Metazoa; phylum Chordata; class Actinopteri; order Semionotiformes; family Lepisosteidae; genus Lepisosteus; species Lepisosteus oculatus. Next base: position 5,547,702 of record NC_090718.1, on the reverse strand, counting down.
AGAAAGAAACTGAGTGACAAGCGTTTATGAACACTCTGTTATGATGGATTACAGGCCAAAGCAAATTCAGGGCTTGAGAGGGTTTGCTGATCCTGAGGGGGAGGATGACAATGTCATGAATAAGTTCTGTACAATCTAACAGCCAGTGGGACCAATATTCCAACACACAAGATATTGAAGTCTTGAAGAGACAGACCAGATACAGAAAGAGATCTAATAATCGTTTTTTACACATCTATTTCCTTTTCTGGTTATAATGGAGGCCAATTCATACATACCTGCTTTTAGAGCTGGTGGGCAACTCAGGGACAAGCTCACATTAAAAGAACTTCCGTAAAGAATAAAATGTTAGTGGGAAGCACAAATACTAAATGAATGCTTTTTCTCAGACTTCTTCTCAGCTTACCAAGTCCACAGTCGGAGCAGTGTGCATGGCAAGAATTACCCAAGTGCTGAACACTGCTGAGCTGTGAAGCCAGACACAGTGGATGCTTCTTGAAGCCACAACACAACTGTGATTAAGCCATGGTTAAATTGCCAAAATGTACGAAGGCTAAATTTCATAAGGGAGCTCGTCAAACGTGTGATTATTCATCTGTGATTGCAGGACCAAGGCCAATTCCTAATGCATGCTCTGTGTGAAGGGCACGCTGGATGGCCAGCAAGCTGATTCTCAAGCTGTAACCAGGACCGACTGCAGATGAGATACCTGCTGGTCAGTGACCAGCTCATTGATGAATGATTACCTTCCCAATTAAGGTCTCTCACCAGCAGCTCTGCAGGACTGCCAGTGTACAGGAGGTCCTGGGAGTGGCCGTGTCAACGAGAGAGTACTGCCTTTCGATGCTTGGCAAAGCCAGATCACAGCCAGCTAGTGATCTACCATCTCGAACCCATGATCACAGAACCCATACAGGCATTCAAAAGCTCAAGCAGAATGCCCCTCCCCTGTGCAAGTTCAAACATAATCCTAAATGTCCTGAAGAAAACAATCTAAGGTCAATGGTATCAGTAGACTTGAAGTCTGATTTTATTCCTAGGAAGGGATAAAGGCTAAAGGTTGAGGAAGAGATCAGTGATGTTTGGCCATACATGCTTGTAAACTATGTGCTGACAGGACAGCAAGACGTGATCTGTGAGTGGCCTGTAAAGGTGCAGTGAGCATGTGGCGAGTTCTATTTCGTTGACTTTGTTCAGTACTATAAAGTACAATGATGTGAAAAATAAGCTTGTTAAGATTTATGACTAATCTCTTCCTCCCTTGAAGCACAAACTGCTGTGTTCCCGAAAAATCAGTAAAGCCTTCCTGAAAAACACTGCGGACTACGTGTAATTACAGGTTAAGCCTGGAGAGCTATAGAGTTTAAAAACACCACTGCCTCTGCTAATGGGATTGCAGTGAAACAGTCAAACACTTCAAGTCATGCTGGGATGTGCTAAAAGCTGGACTAACATTTTCACTGAGTATTCCCTGCTGAGGCGTCCAGGCCAATCAGTCTGGCTGCTGTGTGAAGCTTTACTGTAAACATGGAGGTGAGAACAGATCGATAATTGATGAGGGCCACTTAAGAAAATCTTGGTTTTCTCCAATTATTAGGCATGGGGGGAGGGGGGGAGTGGCAGAACCGGATCGCGCCCAGCTGTCTCGTTAGTTGGCTTGGGCTTGGTACGTGAGAGGAGAGGGTCTGCTGGGCCGAAATCAACTGTCTCCAGCCACCTGCAGCCTCTCCTATCTACTATTTGCTTACTTTGATATGACCAGCTCATTCCTTTTTATATGTTTATCCTGCTAATAAAAACTTCAATAATTAAGAAGCTGACTGAGCCGAAATCTGTAATGGAATACTTTACAGGGGCTACAAGTCAAAAAGCCCTATTCTGCAAGGAGCATGATCTGTGTTACATGTGAACCTATCACTTCATGATGTAATGAGCTCACCAGACTTATTGCTCCTTTAATCGTAAAACTCCTCAGTGAACACAGCGTGGCTATATCTGAATATCTATTATGATTACCATTATTACAAAAAGCGATTTTCTGCTTGTCATCGATTATCTCCTGTTCACTGATGACTAAGCAAACTGCCTGAGAGCAGAGACACAGCAAGCGCTGAGAGGGCCAAAGACAATCCCTCATAAGTGGAAAACAATGCACTGCTTCAGCAGAAATGTGTTGCTACAGGATAAGCAAAAATTCAGTTGCGCATGGAGAAATTTGAACATGATGTGGCTGGTATTTCAAATACATGTTAGTGTCTGCTTTTTAAAAATGAAAAGAAGACCACATTTCAGTACCGGAAATGGAATCAGAGGTTGAATCTGTAAAGAAATGCTATTAACTCCTTTCCACCGACTGTGAACTGTACAGTTAAGGTGGCAAAGTTAACTGAGGTGTAAATTCATGGCCACACCTAGAAAAATAACAATTAAAGTGAATTAAATTAAAATTAAAACTTTATTTGGAAGGAAAGTGGAACTGAAATGAATATATATGAGCACCTCCTACAGGTTTTTATTCCATGGGTATTCGAACTTGTGTTTCCTGTGAATTCAACTACAACATTACAGTTCTTTACATACCTCTGTGGGTGGGCTGGCTGAGGGTATTTTGAGAAGAAAAGCAACAAAAAACCCTTTGGGAATAAGAATCTGTGTTGAAAGACAGACGCAAGACTTCAGCAATTTCAGCAGAATAAACCCCCCGACTCTGAGTGATTAAGAAATTGCTGGTAAAACTTTAAGTGCTAACAGAGTTATGCAGCATGCTATAGTGTGCTGGGAGACAGTGACACTTAAAAACTCGAATTCACTACTGTCTGCCTATGCTATGAAACCCACTTAATACCACAGGGATGATCAGGAATCAGGAAACATTTTATCTGGTCTGGAAATGACAGCATGCAAACTTATCACATTGCAGGGCGAGTCTAACAACTACTTTTCAGTATCAAAACCTTATTTTTTAGTTCAACTTAAGACATACACAGATAAAATGTGAATTAAAATGTGATAATTGCTCAAAGAGATGCCATCTAAATAAAATGAAATTTCCAATTTTAAAAATCTAAATTAGATCAGATTTTGCTCATTTTTCACAGTATCCCTGCTGTCTGCATCTTATCTGCAAACATGTTTCATGTTTCATCACGTCCATGTTTCATCACAGGTGTTAGACTCTAACATGTCTAATATTATGTACAATTACATCTCTTACACATTTAAATATTTCTGTAGGGGTCATTATACATTTTCTATTATTAAAGCTGCATTGAAACCAATTAGTTCTCTAATCAAGTTTATTTTAAGATGTGGCATCTATCACAAAACACAAAGTCAAATTTCTATTCTTTTGCTTCAGAAGAATAAAACCTGATTCGGGCAGTTCCCAGAGAATAAAAGAAAATTCCTGTGTGTTTATTTTGGTTTTCCAGAGTTCCTTGGACAGAACTTGCCAAGATTCCACGCCAGGTGCCTGGAACTGACAGTCTGACGGAGACAATTCTTTATTCTAATTGCCTCTCAGGAGCAGTTTCCAAAAGCCAAAGACCTGCCCTTGGCTCTGGGGGTTCACGACTGGTTACCCCTGAGCTAATACACCTTTTTGTAATCCACGACATTCGTGGAGCCTCAAAACATTGACAGTGACTGTCCCTCCCTCTGCATTAGTACAGGAGCACATGTTCACTTCATGTACGTCACTGTTCTCCTGAGCCCATGTTGGAAGTGTTGGCCTTCTGCACGATCTGTGTTAGCTGTTCAGTTGTGGTTAAAGTCACCAAGACGACGTTTTAAAACGTACTTTAAACAGCAGGCATAAAAATGGTGCAAAACTGGTCTCAGGAACATCATCTCAAATTATGGGAGGGCTCTGGGAAATGCTCAATGGCATATCTGAAAATATATTGCCAAAGCCTTTTTAGATATTACCAGTAGCACAGGATGCTGCCTCTGTCTTTGCAGATTGATCTGCAAACTTTGTTGTATGAGGTACAATGTTAGTACAACGATGTTACTTGTTCAACACATGACCAAGTAAAACGTGAGATTAAAGCAGCAACATATTTACATTGCTCTTGCCTTGTACTCAGAAAGTAGGCTGTGCTGTTTAAATACACGGAACAGTGAAATTCAATTATGCCTTTTAGAAAGTACATCTTTTGTTGCTGGTTTATTATCCACAAAGCAGTAAATGTTTGTCAGAAAAATAGGCCTTTTCATGAAAAACCCAGAAGCGACAGCAACACAATGATATCCACACTAATGCAGTTTGACTGCAACAAAACTCGCTGGAGTGTTCTGCACTACCTACACAGCTGGGATTAAAGAATTAGGAGTACACAAATGAAAATCAGTAAAGATTTCATGAACTGGGAAAAAGGGAGAACAATTAAAAAATAAGCTGGTCCCCTAACGAAGAGATTGTTGACTCGCACCGACATACAACAAAATCCCAGGGTGCCCCAGTCCCACTGTGAGGCTTTTCCAGTCCCAGTGAGTGCAGCGCTTGGGCGACGACAAGGGAACAGGGGAGAGGGGCTTGAAAGCAATCATTAAACCACAAGCCAGAACATCCCATCGCTCTGTAGGCATGTTCACCCAACCCTCCCACCAAACAGCACAACAGATGAAGAGACTTTTGAAAAGAACATTGGATTGCAAATCTTTTCTTAGAATCAGGCAAATGAATATGTACACCAGGTATCCTTCACTTAGTGAAATTCAGTTTTAAACACCACTAGATTGACTGCCATCTCATCACGTTATGTATGCATGTTTTATATGGGGATGGAAAACATCGCCGTCATTCTGTAGTGTATTGAGTCTTGCCCATTGCATTCTCGTGTAAACTCACACAGGGTCTGGAATGAAGAAGCCTGGTGTCCTTTAATCTCAACCCCTGTTCCCACCTGAGAAAGAAGCCGACCTGCCGCAGTGCTTTACAGAACGAGAGTGTTATTGATACGACAGCCTCCATTTAATGGCCGTACTTATCCCGGGCACAATCCCCCACCTTCTCCACTTCAGCTAAAGTGGAAAGTCAGGACTAGCAGCAATAACAGCAACATTGCAAAACAGGGGGATTGAGGTTATTTTAAAAACAGTAGCAAAAAAATAGTGATTGCACTGAATGAGAATGAGTTTCATGCACATGATTCCTGTGATCAGATTTCCTCACATACTCAGCCACTAGTTCAAATTCACCAGAGATGACGAAGACAAGTCACACACTGCAAGCCACATGCAAGGGGTGATAACCGCTGTACGGTACACTGTGGTAACCATCTGTGGGGTTACTTTTCTACCAATCCTTTCTTTTTTTCTCAACTAACAGCTTTTGACACTTCAAATTCTCCTCTGGCTAGATTAGAGCATTACAAGCTATCAGATTCTCTTGAAGAGAATCTCCTTTGGAGGTTGTTAGCTCAAGAAACATACAAAAAAACAACATGTGTTTGATTGTGCTCACTGGGAGAAATGGGGGAAGTCATGACACAACAGCGCCTGCCTACATCTTCACAGGCTCACAGAGAACAGCTTCCAAAGAACTGTCACATAATACACATTGAGAAGACTAATACGCTATCCAGCTTGGACTGGCTGTACCACAGAAAGGATAAAGAATGTGCTGAAAGATAGTTATTGAAATGTGCAATTCCTCTGCATTCTAAAAGCATCTTAACAGGATTGGACTTAGGTCATAAAGACGAATAACAGTGTTTTTTATGGATAAAAATGCATAGGGACAGAAAAGATTAAAATACTTGCATTGCACTGAGAGGGATCAATATTATATACTGTGTGTGCTTGGCACTTTGTTACTGTGAGTTAGGAAGACGGACAAATTGGAAATATAAGACAAGCTGGGAGAATAGATGTATGCTATAGAGACTCTGCAGATAAGCAGATACATATCTGCCTGCGCTGACGAGTGTTTGCACAGCTTTCTCAGCGCAGGGGGTCCGAATGATAATATCGGTGGGAGAGGGACCTAGACAGTTATGGCTCTGGTGTCTGCAGAAAATTGTAGAGGCCAAAGCAATTTTGCAACAACAGGCCCACTGTGCTGCCACTTTGCAGACTGGCCTTGTCATTAACGGCCACCAAGACTGAGTGGTAATTATCCCCCACACTTCACAGGCGTCCTGGATTTAAACTCTTAAGTGCGCATCCCAGAGATACTAGCAGCAAGTAGATCAGCACTAAAGCCGAAACGTCCTTCTGGGACAGCCTGTGAATCTGTGGGAAACTGATGCTCATGGATGAAGTGAGTGCTGCTGAGGAAAAACAATAAAACACGTAAATACACACAGCTGACTGATTGTGATCCAGTATTAGTATTGATCATGGGCACTATAGGCAGGGGAGAAGGACTCTTGCTGAGAGGAAATGCAACAACTCAATTAGTGCATATTGAAATTTCTGTCACTCACTCACTCCACTGCACTGTGCTACCGAAAGGCCTCTACAAATAAAAAAAACAGGCGATTGAAATTCCGAGGCCGTGCTCTAGGCAGGCCAGGCAGCCGTCCTGTGGGAGCTCGCACACTTCAAGCAACTTGTACGATTCCCGCTGCCAAGACAGACTCCAAATTCATCCCTTTCTTCAACAAACTGCTCCCCTGATCGACACCGTAAAAAAGACAAAAAGGGCCGTTTCTCGACTACTCAGCGGCTAATTAATTGACACTCGTGGAGCAAACGGTCCGAGAGGGCCCGCGGAGCTCTGAGAGGCAGTAGAATCAGGACACTAGCGCCTTCTCCTTCTGCCTGGGCTGTGTAATCACTCCCCTCAGCAGACTGGCAGCAGGGGCAGCCTCTGTGTTTGTATCCCTGGATACACAAAGGCCGTAAAGAACTTTCTCTTCCTCCCTGCCCACTGCCCTTCCCCCTCCCTGTGCTCCCTGTCTCCCGTCTCGCTGCTCTTCATTCGGCAGGATTGACAAACTCTCCGGCTGAGCTGATTAAAGGGCTTTGGGGTCACATAACTAGGCCAGCCATCCCACTCGCACCTGTCTTTGCAGTGTATACAAGTGTCTGCTGGGTGTGTCGGCTGTCATTCTCGGATCAATGGCTTTATTAAGCAGCAACGCAAGGGAAAAAAAAAAACTTTTATCCTCTGCCGAAGGAAAAAAAAACAAGCTCCCATCCGACACTTGTTTGTTTTCAAAACTCCAAACATGGGGATGCTCTGATTATGTTGCAAAATAAACTATATTTACTTTTTTTTCCTACGACCACCAACAGCAAGCAAATAATTTCCTTAAGCGTAATTACAATGCGGTATTAAAAAGCTGAATGTATTTATACAAGTTAAATTAGAGTGTAAGAGGACTCACAATTCACTTGCAATGCTTTCAAAACACAGCTGTGAAAATACAAATAAGGCATTAAAAGAAGATGGAAAAGAAGGGACAAAAGGTAGGTTTCCCTCTTATGTGTTGTTATTCTTCACCCCTTTGATTTTAATGACGGTCTTCTTTTATTACCAGCGACTAAAAACATTAATAGAAACGGGATCTACTACTATCTAAACCTGTCAACTCTTTAAATGGGCTTTAAAGTAACAAAATGCTAGGACATGCATTGTGGGAGGTAGTATCTATTACTCTTTGGCTGTTACTGTTACTTCCTGACGAGTGAGAATATTAAGTTAAGAAACGGGCTGTCATGGCAGTGTAGTGGTTGGCACTGCTGCCTCACTGTTTTCCATATTCTCCCTGTGTCTGTGTGGGACTTTGATGGGTGCTTGTTTCCTTCCAAAGACTATGTTAACTGCAGTCTAAGTGAATGGGCCTCTGAACTGTCCCTGTGTGTTTGGTGTCACCGGTGTCCCATACAGAGTCGAGCTCCTCCTCCCTTGTTTCTGGGTGCCGGGAACCCCTACTATGAATAAGCAGCTTTCTGGTGATGGGTGACAATCTGGAAATCCTGTGCCAATATTTAAAGGGTGACACAACACCAGAGCACTGTTACTTCCATCCTTTTATCATTATCATCTTTCTGAAAAGTCGACACCTCTTTTCACCAAACACACACGCACACAGATAAATGCTGCTAATGTGAGATTTTGATTTCTAAAACAGGATCAAGCTTTGCTGTGAAACAAATACTGGGAAACAGAACTTTTAAAGCACTGCTCAAGGCTTGCTGGTGATGGGCCAAAGGTGTTTGACTTGTCACTTGATGTATGGATTGTGAAGTTTATTTTAGACCAGTTAAATATCTCCTAACTTATTTGCTGTTATAGTATTATGAGTTAGAAGGAATATTGTTTTTTTCCTGCTCTGCCAAGTAAATGAATGTCTTTGTTTCCAGGACACTTTGCTGTCAGGCCAAGCCTGAAGAGTACTAGAAAAAACGCAATGGAGTCAAAGATCTTCAGGTACACAGACATATTTGAATGACTATATTTTGTAGACCTTCTCATTGACTCTCATTCTATTTTTATTTTTAGTGTTTTTAGATTCAAAAGAGATGCCAACTGGTTTATTAAATAAAGTCATTTACATTCTGTTAACCTCCCTGCTTGTTAGGTGGTACAATCTTTTTGTGGACATTTTCTCAGATTATTTCCCAGCTTTACATACTGTAGCAATGCGCAACAACCACACACTAAAATGCAAACTGTGGATGATACATTTCAGTAGTGAAGCCACAACACAGAGTTTACAATCTGGTTGTGGCTGGGAACAGTGCATTGCTGTTGAAAAACAAAAACACAATCTTGGGAGTTTGTGTAGGAGAATCAAAGATTGTTCTCTGGTATCACCATTGTCTACACTTTAGGTAACACCAACTCAAATCAATGAAGTGAGAAAAATGAGTGAGTTAAGACCTATATTATATTTAGTTTGGAGGAAGCAGAATAGATTTTGAGTGTCTGGTTTGTGGTAGCTGCCAACCTCCAAAACCAGGAAGAGAAAAATCATTTAATTTTACATAACTCTCATCTTCCACAGACAAAGGATTGTCAGACCTGTATGTCAGGATGTGATTCAGTGCACTTTCATCAGCATGTGAATCTGAACAGTAAATTAATAAGTGTTTTTCAGAGCTGTGGATTGTACAACTCATATTGTACACCAAAATATATTTTTCACCAAAGTTAAGCAATGTGCCAAATCCACATTTCTGACCCAGAGAATCTGTTTGCTTGCATCTCTGCTTTCAAAATTCTAGAATGAATAGATAAATAAGACATTTCTTTAAAAAGATTCCCCAACTGGAGGAGGCTGAAAGGTCCTGCCCCAAATGGTGTTTGATTTCTAGCTTTTGCTAAACATTTTCTACTTCTACCCCTGACAAAAATTAAACATTTAATTTAATTCAGTTCAATGGCATGAAAAAACTAGCTCTGCTGGTATCTCAGTAACCTGACAGCAAGCAGTTTAAAGTAACATTTTCAATATCACAGAGCCACCCAGGTGAGTGGCCAGGACTGTGAACTGTGAACTGTGATCCCCAGAGAGCAGAGGGTGAGACTCCAGACAGCAGCTGGCAATCTGCTCTGTCAGTGTGTCAGTGTGTGTGCTGGTACGAGGTACAGGGGTCAGTGTGTGCGCAGGTATAAGGTACAGGGGTCAGTGTGTGTGCAAGTATAAAGTACAGGGGTCAGTGTGTGTGCAGGTATGAGGTACAGGGGTCAGTGTGTGCGCAGGTATGAGGTACAGGGGTCAGTGTGTGCGCAGGTATGAGGTACAGGGGTCAGTGTGTGTGCAGGTATGAGGTACAGGGGTCAGTGTGTGTGCAGGTATGAGGTACAGGGGTCAGTGTGTGCGCTGGTATGAGGTACAGGGGTCAGTGTGTGTGCAGGTATGAAGTACAGGGGTCAGTGTGTGTGCAGGTATGAGGTACAGGGGTCAGTGTGTGTGCAGGTATGAGGTACAGGGGTCAGTGTGTGCGCTGGTATGAGGTACAGGGATCTGTGTGTGCAGGTATGAGGTACAGGGGTCAGTGTGTGTGCAGGTATGAGGTACAGGGATCGGTGTGTTTGCAGGTATGAGGTACAGGCTCTCTTTCACTTGTTCATTCTGATTATGATTCTTTGTCACACCATCCACACTCATTGCCCACTGTGGCTGAAACTGAAATCTTCACTCACAAGTCACTCTCAGTGCAGGGGCCTAGCCGCAAGTGAATTACTGCGCAAACAGTATATTCAAGCCTCGAAAGACAACGGACAACATGCGCAGACAACAATGTACCTTTTATTGGACTTTCTCTATTGCATCCTCAGACAATCAGCCTTTTGTTTCCTGCCGCCTGCATTTCTCTCTCTCTCTCTCTCTTTTGATTTCTATCAATCACCAAGCAATTCGTTTAAAACACCAGGGGAGTGCCAGAGCGTGTCCGGGCAAGAGGTTCCCAGTCCGGAATTGCAAAAGAACATTTTGGGTTTCGGAGGCTTGTGGCTACAGGGGAACTACAAGGAAGTGTGAATGGAGAGCAGGAGGTGCCATTTTTCACAGAGGGTTCTGGGAGTCCGGGACAGGCTCCTTAGACATACTGTTGTACCTGATACCCCGGCTTCTTCCATGAAGTGGTTAGAAGATATCCTCGGATCAGTTTCCGATAGCGACAACCAAGCAAACAAGCTAGATGTGCCATAAGGTCTTTCTTATCTTCTTCTGTTCTGAGAGAGGGTACACTGTTTACAGCACACAGATCTTTCGGAAATATCGTCACAGATGTGATGGATTCTCGACTGGCACCTTTTTCTCCGTGTGTTTCAGGGCTAGCCCTCCATACTTAGAAGCGTCAATAAAACCCAGCTCTCCCCACAGTTCTCCAGCAGTGCCATGTGAAAGTGCCACTAGTCAAAGTAGCGTCCTGGCAGGGAAGTAATTAATTTTATGCAATCTCGACTGGGAGCAGAGGTAAAAGAGAAAGAAATGTGTAATGTAACCCCAAGTCCTTAATTTTAGAAATCCACTGGTGTGTGACAGCAGCCTACACCAATATGTTAACGACCTATCACCAAAGTGTAATATTAGCAGCGCGTGCGGGCTGTGAGATGTTAGTTAGATCATTTGAAAGAAATTGATCTCATCAGTCTTCCATTCCTCCTCTGTGGCTGGCATTCTGAGATTTGATGCTGAGAAAAGAAGAGGGACTGTCTGTACCTGACAGTTTTTTTATATGCTACGTTTTATGAACACTGTCAGGAAATGCACATCAAGTATAAATATATCTTCATGATTGCCATTAGACCACAGGCTTCTCAGGGTAACAGATACGATATGAAATGTGTTTCATGTGTTAAAAAGTGTTACAGCACTCCATCGTTCCTTAATAAGTTATTTGGTATATGCAAGCTACTCCTAAACTCTTTTTATAATCTTCCATTGTCAGTAGCGGGTTGAAAAGCAGTTTATTTAATTTCTCTAGGTGTTGGTATGGCAGAGACACGTAGAGAAATTTCTGGTGTCTTCAGAGTCTCAAATGCAATTCTGAATGCTAAAGCAGTGACTGAAAGATTTGCTTAAGTTTAGCATTCATAAAGGCTTTACAGTGCTGGATGTGAGAACAAGAGTGTTTTCTTTTCATTTGTGTTTCAATAAACGTGAAGTGAAAAAAGAATGACAAGGTTAATTGTTCACTCGCATTAGGCTATGCCTGCCTTTATTGTCAAGCACACAGTTAGTATTCTCGCATTGCAGAGCTCTTTGATGCTAACAGAAGAACGCTGTGAAGTAGCTCTTTCCTCAGGACACACGCCATATAGATCACTCCCAGGATGGTCCTCTGGCAGCTCTGGGGTCAGAGGCTATATGTGCTTTCAAACACAAGATAGTGGGGACCCACAATCACCCCCAACCTCACCACCTCTAAACACTCCTCCACATAATCCAGGGTATCTTTCTCAAACCCGACACCACCTCGCTTCTCTGCACTATTCTCCTTCAGATGAATTTGGCAGTGCTGCAGAATCCCATGCCTTCTGTGTTGTCTGGTGGATGATTTGAACTCTTCATCACCACTCACACAGATGACCGATGAGTAGAGAACAGCACAGCTACTCTGCAGTGGAGCAAGGTGTAAGGATCCTGTGATTCATCCATTCTCTCATTCAGATGGGCCGCCACCAGCAGGGTGCCAAGTAACAGGGGCCAGGGGGTCTTTCATTAACACAGACATCTGACACTGGAGGGTCATTCGAGAAAAGAGGTACTTAAGTGCATTAACATGGATGTTCACGGGCATTTGCTTATTTGAATCTAGATTCCTAGATGATTCATTCATGGATGAGCACAGAAATATCGACCATCATTGTCACCACCGCAAAACACAATCCAATCCTGCAGGGATACAACTTCTTTACAGACACATACTGTACTATATACACTGAGTCTTCATCAGAGTCCCATGGCTAGTCAGCATACTTCTTGTTACTGAATTAATTTAAGACCTTGAATGGTCTAGAGCTTTATTCAGAATAACACTACATGTAGGGGTTGGAAGATGTGCTCACATTTAAATTATGACCATTTTTATTGAGCAGCAGATATCAATTGGCATAATGTGGCTTTAAAACTTGGACCGTCTTCGTCATCAAATTCTTCTTTGATGCAGCATGCGAGTGTTACATTTTCTCTCTTTACTTCCCACAAATGAACCAGTAAACAAATGAATAATTGCAGCCAACCTACAGTGATAATTATTGAGTACATCCTGAGCAAACACCGTACCTAACATTTAGCGCTTCTTTAAAATAGTTTACATGACAAGATCAAAGGTAAGTGCTTCCTCAGGAGTGGCAAACCAGCATTGTTTAACTAATTAGAAGTCTAACAAACCCCCCCAAAACAAATTGGACTTCACTAATTAACAAACCTGTTTTCATTTTTATTTATCAGAAATGCAAACTACTTATGCACTAATCCTACAATTTACGTGAGAGTTTTAAAAGTGAATAAATATTTATATATATATTCAAGCTGCTGTGTTGTTCCAGATTTGCTTAGCCAGAATCAGCAGGGGGCCCTAAGTTAATATACAAGCCAAATTAGTAGAAGCCAGTGTAGACCAAAAGCACAAACAATGGCCTAGAGCTGTCAATCACATCAATCCCTTAGCAGTGCTCTATTCTAGCTGAAGAAACCTTGAACATCTCAGGAAGTTTTTTTTCTTCTAGTGATGTGATCACGTTGGTGTTAACCTCTTCCCTCACTTCACGGTTATTTTTACATCTTCCCGAACGAGGTGTAATTCTCGGCCTTCTTAAAACAAAAACAGCAAATAAGCCGTGTGTTAAGATGATGTTTAATGTCTTGCCATTTAGGCTAGCTGTCTGCTTTTTTTTTGCTGTTGCATAAGAAACGCAGCAGAGACAATAGGATAATGACATTGCTGTATCTTATATCTTACCAGATGCGACATTTGTTTTACAATAGGAGCTTGATGATGAAGGGTTTCGTACTGTAAAAAATGCATCAGTCCTGTTTGGAAATTTTGTGTATGAAAGCAGCAACAGAATGTCTTGAGATATTTTAAAACTGAAAAAGATTATCTTCCCAAGGAGCCAGCCAGGACCTTGGGCAGCCAGAGTGTCCTTCAGAAACACACACGCAGAAAACAGCGATCAAGCTTTCTCGGCTTCCTAGCAGCTGAGCTGGGAAATTCAAGAGCTCTTTCGTCGTAGCTCTGCGTAGGGCTGGCTTTGTTTGGGAGGCTGTACGGTGAACGGATCAGGCTTCAAAGTGAAATGAGCCAGCGATCACTCTGACAGACGTTGTGCGGGGTTTTATGGCAGAGTTCAGTGTGTGGCTGATCACAGCAGTAGTTAGTACCTGTTGGCTCTGTGCCCCGCTGACATTGTCAATCTTGCTGCTGGGTTTCGGGTAGGTTGAGCTGTCAGCCTCCCTCTCCCCTGCCTCCAGTATCAGAAGAAAAAGTTCAAAGGCTTCTGTTTTCAGAGCAAACAAACCATTTCATTCTAGGTTAAACAGCACCGACCTGCAGGGACAGGTTTAAGCCATGTCTGCCTTATTCTGACAGGATACCACTGATGGCACCGATTGCAGAGGGCAATGTCTCACAAACGACTCAACGCCAGATGCGCAAGAGAACTCTACTTCTTTTATGCGACCTGAACTGTCTCTCTACTGTTCATTATGAGCCAAGATCTCCAGTTTGGCATAGCTGGCCCTTATTTAAAAGCATCTGTCAGCACCTTAAGTCACCAGAATCAGAGTTTCCAGTGGCCTATCTTGTGTTCTTCGTATTACTGCCAATTTGTACTTGAAATGTGATGACGTTAGATTTATGACCTACAAAGTCAATGATGAACGGTGAAAAGCACAGAAACTTATATTGATATCAACAAATCTGAACTGCTGTCACTACAAAATTGGAAAATTGGACCCACGCTTATTTTATTTTTGTAATTCTCCTCATTAGTTTTAATTTCTGATCCATGCACCGATTTCAGAGGCTCAGATGTGGAGTAAACTCCGCTGTGGATCTCAGGTTTATAAATCAGACAGGAAATGTCAGGTCTGCCCTGAGGTGGCAGCGAAGGTAGTGGGTGGTTGTGCGTATGGGATAGCTGCGCTGAACTGAAACTCTCCATGGTATAATTACAGGCAAGAATTTCAGACTGCAGCTCTCCTCGGCTGTGACCCGGGCCTTGCACGTCACCACGATCCCGGCTTGCCCAGACTTGACTGCTCCTCACACACGTCCTGTCCCTGTGAGCTCACATGCCAAGCAGGACCCAACAGGACTACAATAGCCTTCTCCCAGGGTCACTCCAGGGCTGACGCTATAGTGAATCAATGAGCCCATTGTGTGTTTTGTAAGCCAGTTCCGTAGTTGTGAGGGGCGTCCCGGAACAGCATCCTGGGGGCGGCAAGCTGTAGCTCAAACGAATTTATTTTCCACAAGTTCCAACACCTTGTACTGTTATCTGCTGCCACAGATATCTCTCTAAGCGGCCAGGCGTTTCTCTCCTTGAAGACTTCAGAACATTCCAGACGTCTATAGGAGGTCTGTCACGTCAGTGCCCTTAAATACCACAAGGTCTTCCATCCGACCTGTACTTACTGATCTGGCCCAGTTACTTCTAGAACTCAGAACAGTGTATCCCCTCTAAAAAGAAGTAAAAGAAAAAGGTTTGACTACCACTGTAACTTCACCCAGCCCCTCTTACAGTGTCAGCTCAGACAGATGATAAAAAGAAGTCCAGCTGAGAGAAAACAAACAGCTAAATTACATTTGATGAGCAGCTAAGCTGGAACAACAGCTGCCAGCTGCCCACACCTTCTCAGAAACATAGCTGGACACCCTGAGGAATAGAAATTCCAGAGGTTGTAAATGTAATGAGAATATCGGTACAGTAGGCAGATTCATCGGCCCATCTCCTAACCGCTTCTTCTGATTCAGGGTCACGGGGCAACCGCAGGCTATCCCAGCGTGCAACAGGCTCAAGGCAGGATACGCCCTGGATGGGAGGCCAGTCCATCACAGGACAGGCTGGGTAGAACGAGTTATCAGAAAAACAAAGACATTTGGGCTGCTACAAAATACTGTTTTGTCTTTTATATAGCTTTGACTGCTTTTAAAGGTTTTGGAAGTAAACTTTTCAAGTTTATTTCGATCAGCGAAATTTACAGATGAGCTAGCAAGACCACGCTCCCTGCATAAAGAGAACAGGCCATCGATGTGTAGCCAGGAGTCTTTAAATTTCCCCGATAAATATTTTCCCTTCATTCTTCCTGATAACCAACACATACAGGCCTGGTGCTGTCATTGCTGGATAACACTATCAACACCTGGAATGTGTGTTTTTTCTCAGACAGAAACTATTTTTATATCCATTCGAGGCTGCAGTGTTGACTACAAACGATATGTCAAGGACAAGAAACTGAATCAGACATTAACAGAGTCTGATGATTCGCTGAAGTAAGAAATACAAAAGCAAAAGTCATCCAACAAACCTTGTAAAGCTTTTACATCCTGGTTAAAAAATCAAACAACTACTGTACATTTTAATAATAAGCATTGTAAATATCTAAGAGGCAGCACAGTGGCACAGTGGTTAGCAGTGCTGCCCTGGGTTCAGTTTTTGGGGTGCTGTCTGTGTGGGGTTTGTACGTTCTCACTGCATTTGTGTGTGTTTTGGCAGGATGCTCTGGTTTTCTCCCTCAGTCCAAAAACTGTGCAGGTAGGTTAATTGGTTTCTGGAAAATCAGCCTTGATGTGTGCATGTCTGTGTCTTTTTGTCTTCCCTGTGATGGACGTCCCATCCAGGGTGTATCCTATCTTGCTGCCCTGTTACCCTGAACTCATATAGAACGGTACCCATTATGGTGGGGTAAATATCTGATAATAAAATAAATGTTTTAACTATCTTAATAATTTGATGAGTGAGCGCTTGTCCAAAACTGTCCGGTGGAATTTCAATTAACGTTTGGATTCAATAATCATCAGAAGAGTGTGAGTTCTGTCTCTGTGTGACATGTTGCACCTCGGGGCTGCAAGCACAATATTTGTAGGCTTTCTGTGGTGTCGATGGGGGAACTTTGAGCACAGGAGTTGGTTGTGAGAGAAAGGGCTTTCACAAGTGATTTAAAAAGTTCACCAACAAATAAACAATGCATGTGGACAAAGCAAACTCAGAATTGCAAGACTTACTGTAACAACACGTTTTGCTAGGTGTAAGGTTTTTTTCAACTTGTAAACCAGTTATCATTCAACAAGAGGAGGAAATCAGGTAACAGTCTATCTACTAAGCCCGGTACCTTATATTCCTCTGTATTAATAATTAGCTATGTCAGAGTGTCATCCTGTAACTCTAATTAACCACAATATGCAGTGATGCGCACTGACCTAATCTTTGAGATTCAGTACTTGAGAATTTCTAGCAATGAAAGATATAAGGACGAATGTTGCAGCTTCTCAGTTAATACAGCTCATATACAGGGAAATGTATTGGGGGCAAAGTAAAAAAAAGACACTGGAAAATTCCCCCTGCTGGCTCTGCTGCACTGTGATTTTCCTTGTCTCAGCTCCTAATGTGCCACACAGTGTCTCCCTGCCCAGGGATTTGACAAATACAGACAACAGCTGGGTTCGGATCTCAGGGGAGAGCGAGAGGAGTGCTTGGCTTGTCAGGAAGTGGAAGAAAAACAAACCCTATAGCGCATCAAATTTTCATACAAGCATCAGTGCACAGTTAAGAGCTGTTTTATGGAACAAAATCAGCAGATAAATATCCTCCAGGAACAAATGAATTATAATGTTTTGTTTATTTTGTAGGATATGAGAGTGATAGTTGCCTTTTATTTAATTTAATAGAAAATATATGGAGTATACTTTTTTCAGAAAAAGAAAAAACAATTTTTTTTTCCTATACAGTGTATGTATAAATAGAATCTAGATTTTAAAAGCAAACTAAATATTCTCCATAATCACTTTCTCCTGTCCATCTTTCAGGCTCTGAGCACCACATCTGCCATTCTCATCCTGAGTTCCTGTCGCTTCTGGGTCAGAATAGATCTCGCAAAACCGCACCTGTCTTGATCTCACAACGATCTTATCATCTCTTTGTCATGCCGTCAGTCACAAAAATCAGCTCTACTTGTTTCCTTTCTCAAGAAAATGATGTCAGCCCCTGGAGGGGGAGGAGGGGGGTTGCTTTGGAATTGATTGTGATTGAAATGACTAAAAAATGCCAGAAAAATGGTCATTTTGGCTTCCTGTAAAAAACACACACACAATGCATTTAAAAGCTAGCACTTCCTTTAATTGATGTCTGTTCTTAGGACAACACAAAAATATCACTAGACTGCTGCTGCTCATTTAAGCTGAAAAGAAAAATCATTCTTTAACCACAATCATGGCATCTACCACTGCTGCTACTCCTACTAAAACTCCTACTAGTACTACAACCCCCGCTATAAAACTCAAACTTTAATGACTCCGACTACCACTACTACTGTTGCTACTGCCAGTACTACTAGAAGCCGATTGCCTGGATGGTACCAACCCACAAAATAAACTATTTTGAACATCAAGTTCAACCATCATTGCAAAAAGGATGTAATCAATTATCAACAGATTAAGAAGGAAAGAAGAAATTTAACCCAAATAATAATAATAATAATAAGTATCTATATATATTGAAAGACAAATTAAAGTAAAACCTTTTCTTTTCTTATGAGGAAAGAAGTAAAAGAGAACCAGATGCAAAGTTTTCCTTTTTTTCGACTGAGCCGTGCTGCAGAGCTGACCCAGGCTCCAGGACCCAGGACCCAGCTACTGTTGAGGCGATACAGCAAAAAGGCTTGGTTGCTTCCATTTTCAGCCAGGACAGGAGCTTGCCCAGACAAATTGAATATATTTGTTGTCTACAGAGCACTCCTAAGGTTTATTTCAGAAAATAAATTAAATTGGACAAGAGGCAAAAAAAACCCCAACAAAATAAATGTTCTTCCAGATCCCTGCACTCAGACTCATCTATTATTTATTCGCGTCTGAAAATTACATGATGCAATAAACTGGATGGTGGGCAGCTGGAGTTTCCAGGGGAGTTAATTAACCCCTTCGTTTAGCATCACTTTTATGTTCACAAATCTTTGAAGATCTGTGACTGAAATATTTAGAAAATGATGTTCTCAGCAATACTGCCACCTTTGCTTTTTTTTGCAAGGGAAACGCCAATGATAGATACTGTATCTAAAGAAAAATGGCTGATCTCTGACCTGCTGCATTCATTACTGCTCAGCATCAAGGGTAAATCAATTAAACAGTGTGGGGAACTTGGAACAGCTCTGTGGATTTCAGAGCTGGATTTAATACATTTTGGAAAGCTTAGTACAGTGTGGTTAAACATAGAAGCAGCGCATTTAATACCAAAGACCCAATACACAATAGAGATCGGAGGGCCAGTAAAGCGCAATGTGATGGACTCTGATAGCTTTTTTTCTGAGGATTCTCATCCAGAAAAAAACACAGGATTTTGGCCTGTTGCTCAGAGGAAGTGGACTGATTTCAGAACTAATATTGGCTAACAAGGGCGGCTCAAGATCATGAACCTGGGAAAACCTGCCTGATCAAACACCCCCAAAACCGCAATTTCAAGTCTGTGTTCCCACACGCTCCTGTTGCAGCAGTGTTGTAATGTGAGTGTGACACCCACATAGCCTGCGGTCCATGTGGCAGACAAGTTTAGTCACTCTGCTCAATTGTATTGTCATCTATATCTCTGCTCCACTGGAGGGTGAAGCTCGATTGCTGCTGGAAAGGTGTGGCCTGTCTCTCCAGAGTCACAGCCGACGGAGCCCTCTCGATAATTACTGCACGACGCCGAGCCTCCATCTCACCACTTGAAGACCCGGCTCCCCCCTCTCTTGTACACAGTATTTACGTTCCTCTGCCATGCTAGGGTACATTTAACCCTAAACAATTCTACACAACGTGTATTTTTTCCCTCTCTTTGGTTTGCTTTGCTTTTGAAGTTTGCTTTTAAGAATGCCGAACACCTTGAAAGAAACACAATCACTTTTCTACCTCGTATAGCTCTGTATTTGCACATTCCCGTGCAAGTCTCATTCACACACGCTTTTCCAGATAGGCAGATATAAGAATATAACAAGGCCAACTAAATAAAAGTATTGTATTTTCTTTGGGCAATAATGGAATCTGTGTGATGGATTACCTTTAGAAATAAACATTTAATATTTTGCGTTAAGGCTTTCCTTCCCTTCTACATAAAATGCTTTTTTTCAAATCCTGCAGAAACATTAAAAGCAGTACCAGTGTCAAACCTAACCAAAACATAGCAGGCAGGCTAAAAGTGCTGTAACAACATTGCAAGCCGAAGTGACACATCCTCCTCTGACCACCACAGCAAGACAAATGTGACAGCTTCTCAGTGTTACTGCCAAACCACAAAAATTATAGCTCAACCTGGGAAGACTCCCAGGAAGTTTCATCCATGGATTCAAGGGTAAAAAATATTTTTGCAGATGTTTTTCTAAAATCTGTAGCCCTTGTCCTATTCTTTGGGAGCTCTCAGCCTGTAAAAGGTATTAGAGGGGCCAGTCGGGGTGCTCACCCTGCGGTCTGTGTGGGTCCTAATGCCCCAGTAAAGTGACTGTAAAAAGGCGCCGTCCTTCGGATGAGACGTGAAACCAAGGTCCTGACTCTCTGTGGTCATTATAAACCCCAGGTTGTTTCTTGAAAAGAGTAGGAATGTTACCCCGGCATCCTGGCTAAATTTCCTATTGGCCTTTACCAGTCATAGTCCCCTATTAATCCCCATCTCTGAACTGGCTTCGTCACTCGGGTAGCTGGTGTGAGTGGGGAGCGTACTGACACACTCTGGGTGCCGTCACATCATCCAGGCGGGTGTCCCGCACACTGATGGTGTAAAGTGCTTTGATCGGAGTATCCAGAAAAGTTTAAGGAATTATTATTATAAAAACCACTTGCAATAAGCCTAAAACACAAAAGTGTCATCCATAGTCAGACAGCCAGATATCAAAGATCACGGAATAGCCTGCTTGTCAAAATAGCAAACACAAGACTTTTAGTTTAGTTTGAAAACATACCTCTTGGACTTTTACCTTCATTCTGGAAGGATTTAATTAGCTATCTTCCTTTTTTTCTTTCCTTGGCAGAAACTCTTATCCAGCATATGATGTGAATTCTGGGCAAGCATCTCACTGGAACAGCTTCGATTCCTTACAAATTCCTGCCAAAATCCGATATTCCACAGCAGCTTGTACAAGTCCCCCAGCCTGATGAAAGTAAACCTTTAATTGAAGAGGCATTATTTAGTTTTGATCTTGTCTACGGTCCATTTAAAACACCACTCTTAGAATATTTGTTAGAATTGCAAGTTAAAAAAATTCAGATTTCTTCTCAATTGTGATATGCAGAGAGCGATATAATAAATATTATGAATGGAAACCCACACCACGTATTGTTTTTATTCTTTGCCTACAATCTGTATTGAATCTGTGCAGTATTTTTTGTATCGACAATGAATCCATTGCAAACCAATACCATATTCATAAAAGGCCATTAACACTCAAAATCAGTTAATGGGCTGTGTAGCAAAACTACTGAAGTTCTGGAACGTCTCAACATCCATCTTGTCTCCACTCAACAATTGATCGGCTAACAGAAAAAAAATGTTTTGACAGATTGTCATCATTTACTTATTCAACTCAGGTCTGGCACAACAGACGCATACCATTGATACACTTACTGGTTCTACTGAAGGTTTGGGGAGGACTGGAGAATTAGGCTTTCCTTTTTTACCTGTCTCAACATGTGCAAAACACATTTGCAGATCACCCCTACGGTTTTTCTTTACCTAGTTCTCAGCAGTAGTCCAATGCACCCTTGTTTGCTCGAAGTAGAGGGAGCAGTCCCAATCCATGATAATCCACCACCATCCTCGGCAACTGGGATGAGGCTCTTCCATTGGTACACAGGGTTTGGTTTTTGCCACAGAACATATTTCTCATAGTCCAGAAATACGTCTTCAGTGAGAGAGGCCTGCAGATCCTAGAGTTTTAGTCTTCTTGGATGATTTTCTCAGTTGTTCTTGAAGAGCTCTTGGCCAAATGATCACTGAAAATGAACCTCTGAAAATGATATTTTTCCACTAACCTGTTATGATAACTCATATAGGACAAGATGGCTCAGGGGGTGATATCTGTACCCAATCATCCAATCCCTTCATTCCAATTATCTCCTTGATTGTGCACAATAAAATAGGGGTTATTTTGTAATGTAATGTATAATTTCACATAGTTTCTAGTTCATATACCATTAGATCTCAAAAACACTGAATTGGTAAACTTTTTGTACAAGACAGATTTGATTAAACAAGGGTACCCTGGTAAGAGATTGTAATTTCCATAATCATATTGGGGGGTTCACAAGCTTTTTCTCAGCACTGTAGGTCTCGCTCAACAAAAGAAAAGCACACATATAGTATGAGAAAAAAAACACACTAACATCATTCACGTATTGATACGATAGATCATAAGCACCCCTTGTGTCCAGTTAACAAAATCACTAAATGGTTCAAGCTTTCTGGATGCTGTCTCGTTCCTTACTCGTATCCAAGCGCAAGAGTGAGAGGTCACGCCTTCTTTTCAGTCCTCGCTGGTTCACTCTAATTGTTAGTGAAGACAGAACAACTTCAAACTGCAGAGGAGTGTCAGTGAGGCAGCTCCTAATGGATTAATTGAAACAGCTGTTAAGTAAATATCAGTCCTGAAAGCATTTCCACTTTCTCCCTCTAATTACATATTTGTAAATTGAATTAGTTGTAATAAATGAAGGTTATTCTTTAGCTGCTCTAACCTAACTTTTATGGAGCCAATAATGAAAGTTTCATACAACCAGTGGCACTCATTTTATGAGCATGGGGTTCCATGTCTCACACGGATCATTACTCTGCGGTGGGATCAGTCCGTCTTTATCCCTGCTGTTCCGTTCTTTATTCCTTTCCTTCTATTAAGAGTCAATAATTTGCAAAGCGCTTTGTAATGATCCATCCTTACGACATCCCCTACTTTGACAAATCCAGCAAACACAAAGACAGGAAACCATGCTGGGATCTGACATTTTGGTATTGTAATAACTGCGCACCTATTTCAAAGCGCTCTCGCAAAACAACATTTCTTCCCTGCCGCTTAACCATTTTTTTCTGTCGATTTCTTAAAAAATAATGTTTTCATACTGTGACATCCGGTCGACAGCACTAGACTTGGGAGTAATTTTTATCACTTCATCAGGTCAATACAACACAAGCACGGAATTACCCAAGAGAGTTCCACAAAACAGGTTTTTTGGTTATAATAAACGGAAATGGGCCCAAATAGAGCCGTGCTCAAGAATAGATTGAAAACGTTAAGACAGGCAATCTGGAATTTACAAAAAAAGAAAGGTACATTATTTGGTAGTGGCTTTTTCTTTAAGCTGAAAAGAATAACAAAGAATCTATTTGTGATGTACTGTTTGCAAGTAGTTTCCAAGTGCAAGAAATAGTTTTGTAACACTGTCGTCAGAAGAAACTATCATACAGACATAACACCTTCTAGTTAAAACAGTAATTTGGGGTTTAAATCCCAATAATCGCCGGGTAAGAAAGCACTTGGTATTCTCTACCCCTTTCCACTCTGAAAGACTTCACTTTTTTTTCTGCGGCTGTCAACACTAATTAGAATTTGATCGCCACACACCAGCCCTCTTGTTGCTGTTGTTGTTTTCCCAGTCAGCCTGCTCGCAGAGAGAGCGGCGACCATCTGTCCCACGTCTCCTCATCTCATTCCCCCGTCTTTCCCGCAACCCGCCCTCCCTCGTGCCATCTTAAATGACGGACGCAGCAGAGACACAGTGCACCGCTCCTCTCTGTCTCGCTCATGTGCCCTTTCCCCCACAGCTCTCAGCGCGTCCCCTATCTCACCCCAATCCCCCAGTTGCAGGGTACCCTCTGTTCTTGGTGTGAAATTTATTTCTATAGAGTTCCCACTTCCGTCCAGAGCAGCAATATCTCTACCATAATGTGGTGACCAATAAAGTACACAATATTCTAAAACATGCCTCAGCATCTTTCTAGCCTTGTTTACTGCTGAGCTACCTTTACCTTTGCTCCCCTGGGGCTCTCTTAACACCTTCTCTGCTCCTTAATACTTGGTATCATCTCTTCAACTACCCTCACTGACCCATCTACTGCACTTGTCTGGGTTCTCTTTCATGGAGCTATTGTTTTCTCTTCCTCGTCCCTGCTCCCCTCTTTCACTCCTCTTGATCTCCCTCACCCCTTCTCCTCCACCTCTCCTTGCCCACAGCTACTGTAGGTACCTGTTGGAGCTGGTAGAGTGGCAGCACTGCACCAACCTCTCCAGAAACCGGTGGATAAAACCTGCAAGAGCAGGGGATAACAGGAAATCTGGCTGCAAATAAAAAAGCTTTTTGATAATTGAAACACACACAAAAAAAAAAAAACGCTTTTCTTTCCTCCTGGGATAGGAAAGTGGGGATGGTGCAAAGATTCAGTGACTGAGATTAGGAGTTTCAGAAGTGAAGGAGCAGTTTTGAAAGCAATGGCCAAGTTGAAAAAGTAAAGAAGATCAATATTGTGAGTGTACAATCACAAAACAGAAGGGGAACAGACTGAGAGCTAGATGTGGCACATTTACAAAGGGGTTTAAAAAATAATTTTAATACAAAAAGGAGCTAACCAATGCTACTTTTATGTACAGGTTCATAGCTGTGTGTTCTTCTTTTAAATTGCATTCATATAATCTCAAGCTCAAAATGAGATGTTTTTTTTTCATTTTTTTAAAGCAACCTTTTTAAAGAGGCCTACTGTAAATTGGCTATGGAGTTTCAGAGATAAATGAAGTACCTGTCAATTCACAAGACACTGACAGGCTCTTATTTCTGTCCATTAGAAAATCTAATAAATTAACCAGATTTGTTTAAGGGGGAAAAAATCACCATCTTCAGTCGAAGCATTCTTATTAGCCTAACATTGTCCTACATCTAAAAGAGTCTCTCATCCTCTTCACTTTTCTCTCATTTTAATTAACAAATAAAGCCAGAAGCACTAATTAACCCTGGTGGAGATTTGATTTTGCCACAGTGCCCTTGTGTTGTGAAAATAAAAAACTAAAGAAAGCAGTCCTATCACATCCATCCATGACTCATGGTGGCCGAAAGGCTCTGCAAAATGCCTGGGCCGGTTTGCTCAACTTGCCCCATGAACCACAGAGTTAATGACCTGGCATCTACAGTTCATTCCAGCTGTTCACAGGTGTTCCAGACCCAAAGGGGGAAAAGTGCAGTTTGAGCCTTTCGAGGTTTTGCAAGCTGCAGGGTTAAACACTAAGCCAGCAACAGGTGGTGCTTACTCCATGGTTTTTACTTTATATGGAATACATTTGCATAGGCAGACACACAGAGATAACGTATTATTATAAAAATATACAGTTCCGCATTTCTCTTATGAATTAAGTATTAGAGCAGCACTATACTTGCACAAGATGGATCAAGGTATTAGGCAATTGGAGTCCTGTTTCCTTCCCTGGCACACCCCATCTGTGGACTGTTTTACATTAAAATTCCCTTATCCTAGATGCTGGGCTGTTTTCTTTTCTGTATTTCTGGGAACATGTATTAAGCTCCTATGTTTGCGAACACCACAAAGTAAAGGCAAATTTCTTAGAATTACAGTAATACCGAGGCTAAAGAAACCAAATCAGCTCATTTGGATTGAACTGTGTAGGTAAGCATTGCAGTAACTGTCCACGGACCTGCTGTGTGTTCTATGAGTGGAGGTTCTTTTTTAAGTTATGTACCTTCTACCAATCCGCCAGCAACACAAAGAAAGGAGATAAACTGCTCTTTTGCAGGTGAATAGGAAACAGACGTAGTTTGTCATTGTGTGGTCGCTGTTCTGTTCAAGGTAATGGCTGGTTGGGGAGGTAATGTACCTTGAGCACCTACATCACTGCCCGGTGCAGGGGTCAGCAGCTTAAGGGTTGTTAGCCATTACTGGCTTGCAAAGTGACTTTTAATGGTACGTGCAATAAAAGTCTAATAAGCCACAAAGAGATTAAGTTAAAAAAATCAATGAAAACTAAGCTTGAATCTTCTGTAATTCTCTATACCATGCTACTCAATGAAAGCTCCTTGGCATAGACAAAAAAACTAACTTATTTACTGCATTATTTTTCACCGGACTAACCTATTGTTTGCAAAGAAACAAGTAATAGGTTTATTCCATGCTGAAAAGAAGAAGAAAGAAAACACAACGTTTCGGCCGTGGAGCCTTCTTCAGGTGTGAGTCTATTGTTTTCGCAGGAAAGCTCGCAATCTGCGTCTCTGATAACACTTTTCACGCTTAAGTGTACGCCCAAGCACTCTGGACAAAACAGCAGCAGCTAAGAAAGCAAAGCTAGACGTTCGCTCATTACAGCCCTTTTGGTAAGATGGACAGAGATTTGCTCAGCATGAAGTCTGTGCTGTTTGTGCTCTGAGTGTGGATATAAGCGATGCACTGCGACTGTCAATTCTTGCGAGATTCCGAGAGTCGGAGGGAATTTGCGAGCCATGCTGCCTGAAACCCAGGCATGGCACAACTACAGGGGAAGATATGGCTAAGAAGTTTCTAAATCATCTCGAGGAAAGAGGGATTGACATCAACACAAGACGATTTCTGACGATCTGTGCTGTCCCTGCCATGGTCGGAAAACAGAAGAGATGTGTAAAGATCCCATTGGCCATCCCAATGTAACACTTTTATTGTATTATCAATCAAGAAAATCCTCGTGCCAAAATTGCAAATCATGAGCTTAGTAATGTGATGCCTTCAGTAGTGAAAGCGAACTAAGTGGTACAACATATTAATTTATTAATATTAATTTATGAATTTTATATATTACTATATTTCAATATTAATCTTGTATTAATCAAAATGCAAGTAAGCCAATTGCTGATATTAAATATCAATGGCCCACAAACCTGCCAAAACAAACTCTTGCAATGCCCCTTCTGAAAAGCTGCCAGCACTTTGGTTTAGTACAGTAATGCCAAAATCTGACC
This sequence comes from Lepisosteus oculatus, assembly GCF_040954835.1. Lineage (NCBI taxonomy): Eukaryota > Metazoa > Chordata > Actinopteri > Semionotiformes > Lepisosteidae > Lepisosteus > Lepisosteus oculatus. The sequence continues at coordinate 5,521,128 of NC_090718.1, read as the reverse complement.
CTGCTTTAACATTTCATTCTTCACTGAGGATCTGCGAGCATGAACAGGTGCAACAGAAAGCTCTTCATATTCTAACAAGAGCTACTTACCATAAATTACTGGGTTGAAAAAAATCAACAGCTTTTAAAAACCACTAAATGCTTCACAGTGGAACATAATCCTGATTTATTTTCAGAATCCAGCTTTATATAAGTATAGGTTTTGAAAACAGAAAACATAACACTTAGAAGCATTCAAGCACTGTAGAAGCTTTTTCAGAAAACTGCAGCAGAACTTTGCAGGACAACAAGATGGAAACTGTTGCACATTCAGGATATAAACCAATAACCCACAGGCTCTGTAATGTGAAGTATGTAGGCTTCACCATATTGTATGTACACAGCAAGTTCTGACACAAATCTCATGTTTAAACCACAAATGGGGATGCCTTGAACATCACTGAAGCTTTTGACAAAAAGCTTTTAGCCTTCTTTTTGGGGGCGAAAGCTGGTAACAGCCAAAACTCCCTTAAACTCCCTTAAATTAAATTAGGATTTAATTTCTTAAAAGTTATTAAGAAATTAAAGATGAATGCATACATGGAAATGCATAATATTAATGCTGTATTGAACTAAGGAAAAGGATACACCCATCGTTATTAAATGAAAAACTCTCAGAGGCATTTAAACAAATTTGATTGCAGGAGAGAGTTTTCTTATAAATGAGGGATAGACTACAGCACTGCAGGACCTTCCAAAAACTAAGGTTATTAAATATGTTATTATGCACTTCAGGTTGCTTTTTAACAACAGTGCTACCCATTTATTTAATAAGTTATTTCTTCCTCCCTTGAGTTTATTCTGATTCACACTAAATGAAATGTATTAGCGTGGCATGGAATTGTTAAAACCGTGCACAAAAGCTGTGAACTGCATTCAAATGAAATTCATCTGCAAGAAGTTAGTTTATGCAAACAAAGCATTGTTAAAAAAAAAGGCAGCCAGCAAACAAGGTCCCAGAAGGTGTGTAAATGGTGAAAAATGCAGATTACTCACGGGCTAAAAAGACCCCCAAAATCCGAGCAGTACAATAGAACCCAGATGACAGAAAAAAACAAAATCTGTGGAGATGGACAGTAAGTTGACTATGATCTTGGCCAAGTTCTATCACAGTGAGTTACTTCTAAGAATCCGAATGTGCAGGAAGTCTGAAGTGGGGTTGTTGATCATCCAAAAACAAAAAGCAAAGAAATCTTCTTAATCCCAGACTGCTCGGTCACAGCTGAAACCCTGTGACCACCAACTGATCGGTAGAAACTAAGCTCGGGTGGGGGGGTAAAGGATAGTCCTACTGGGACCATCAACGTTCCATGACCACTTAAGAAGCAGAGTAAACTATGGAAACAAACCCTAGGAATGTGGTTTCTGAAACATTTTTTGTTTACTCTTTGGAATGATTTACTATAGCCGAGTAAGCCAAGTAATAAGAAACATACAAACAAACATGCAAAAACCATGTAAGGTTTAGAAATACGAATTCTTAAGACATTAAGATTTACAACTACATTTTTTTTATAACTTACATTTAATCATGCGACACACTCCAGTGCTTTAGCCTCCCCTGACTTCAAACTACTTGATCTACAACAGTTGATCAAGCTGTTGGCATGTTATTGCTGCGAACCAATTACTGTCAGGCCAGTGTCTGCTGCAAAATCAAATTGGTTCATATTACAATCCGGAGGAGGATTACAAAGCTTATTGAAAGAAGGCATCACGACACACACCTTGGTGCCATAATTTAACTGAATATAGAGGTATTCCAATATTAGAGTGGTACAGATTTCATGCAAAAAGAAAAGATGTTTAAAAAGAGTGATTGTGCTGTGTAGAAAGAGAGAGAGAGTGTCAGTGTCCAGATTCTGATCCCGTGCACAAACAGACTGGCACAGAACAAAGCTACGCCTCCACTTCCCCTCCCTTCCTCAGAAGTCACACAGCTCTGCCGAGGTCTCACAGGCACTCAATGGGCAGAGACACTGAAAGGGCTCCACTGGGTTGGCCATCTCATTGTTGAGCTGTCACTTCACGGCGCACAAAGAATCATGGCCACAGCGAATACCTTCCAGTTGCTGGCTGCAGGTCAAGTTACGGAACAATGGCGCCTGGTATGATGGATGAGCACGATAGCATAGCGATTGTATGGAAGGGCACAAGGAGTCAGGGCTGAGACAGTGGTGGAGGGGACTAGGTTTAATGGAAAGGATGCTCAAAACTTTGGGATGAGGGGGCGCTTCTGCACAGATCTTTACAGCAACGACTAGAGGAAAGCTGAAAATAAGTACTTATGTCCATTGTTCATGGATGTGCCCAAATCTCGACATATAACTCAAATATACTGATATGTTTAAATATTGAAACGTGTATATATGTAATATGCAGAGACCTACAGTAATGTGAAAAAGAAAGTACACCCACTCAAGAAGAAATGGCTTTATTACCCTTCCCAGACTAATGAGAAGCAACCGTACTTTCTGAGACCGTCAAAGATATCTTTTGACCCAGGCTTTACGAGTTTCCACAAACCTGAACGCCCAGACCAAACTGACAAAGGTTCTGATTTGATATATAGATGGGAACAGTTCCTGAGGATCAAGCAATCATGTTCACTTGTTCAGCAGCACCTGTTCTAATCACCTTCTCAACTGATGTGGCAGCAAGGCTACTGACTCTTGTGATTGGTGATTTTTTAAAAATAAATAATGACAAAATAAAGTTTGTATGTGTTATCTGTCACATGAGGTTAGATTTATCTCGTGTCAGGACTTGGTGAGGACTACGTGAAGGTCAGCTATGTCTTCATACTGTATGTAACACCATACAATGGTAAGGGGGTGTACTTTCTTTTTCACATCACCTACAGTATATGTACACAGTTCAGGGAAATGCTAATGCTCCACGTATTGCTAGTGTGTGCTCCCCTTGGCTGCGCGGTAACTGAAACATTTTTCCAGGGCTCGGCTCTCGACCTTGCGGTTCTCTTCCATCGCCTGCCTGCTTAGAGCTGACACCCAAGGGGGCTCACTTCTGGGTCAGTGGCTGGGTGCTGGAAATGGCAGCCCAGCCCCAGGAACGACAGTCTAAATGTCACTGCGTCTCCCTCTGCCCTGGGCCTGCCTGCGCGGCAAGCGGTCTTTAAGCAGTGGCCCGATCGCTTGCCCTCCCTGAGCACGTTCACAGTTGCACACGGACACATGTACTTCAACTCACACACAGCAGCTAGCAGGCAGAGGGGAGACGGGTACAGGCTTTCAACCCATGTTACAGCCTCTCAGATTGCACTGGGCCAGTAGTGTCAATCTCTTCTGCTCAAGAGCACATTCACACGCTACAGCGCGTGGCATCTTAAAATGATTTACTCTTCAAAATACAATTTAACAGCAGTCAATGCCCTTAACAAAAATATTTAAAGAGACTTCATTTAAATGTAATCTAAATTTAAATTGTCACCTTTGACCAATCCTGGCTTACATTACATTATGTGAAACAAAGATTTCTTACACATGGTGGTCCGGCATGTGTGAGAGAATTTGGGTAGGATTTTTTATCTCCTCCATTTAAAAGATGAGGTTGAAAAAGCCTCTTTTTTGAGCTTCTGAAAGTTCACAATATTCTGCTGTGCTAAACGTACAGTATCAAATGCAACCAATACGTTCAGTTTTGACCTTGGTAAATACCACACATTAAGTCTTATCATTGCTGAGCAGCAGAAACCACAATTCCAGTTCAGTATATATCTATCTGTAACAAAGCGCTTGTATTATATCTTTGATACTCAATCATTTTTAATAGGTATTTCAGAGGTATGTAATGTGTGTGGGCTGTGTCAAGCCATGCGGGCAGCGTTTGTTCCAATTTTCTGAAAGAGATAAAGAATATTCTTTATGATAGTAAAGCTGCCATGAAATAAAAATAAAAAACCCTCAGAAATCTGAGCAGATAAAATAGTATTTTCTTTCTGGTGTTTATTGTATTGCAATTTCTCTGACTGAAAACGGAACAGACTTTACGTTTACGGGGGTCATTTATTGGTTAAATCTTGAATCTTTACATTTGTTACACACAGTAATAGCCAATCAGGACAGCAGGGAAGTAATCCACAGCTGTAATCTGAGGTTCGGAAAGCAGATTTCCAAACGAAACACTACCAGTTCAGAACTGCAAAACAAACACAGCCCTGACAATAAAAACAAATCAGAATCAAGATCGTTTCACTGCCAGTCTCACTGTGCAGCAGGTGGAATTCTAGGGTGGGCACAGCGGCAAAGAGCTCGAGGGCTGGTCAGGTGGAACAAGAAGGCAGAGCTTGGGGTGTACCTTACTGTGGCCAGGCCTGTCTTCTTAGGATCACTGATCACTTAAAGACTTTAAAACACACTTTGAAGAGGCTGCACAAGCTCAAGGTGATTTAGCGGCTGATTGAAAAGGAACACAGAGCCAGAGCCCAGCCCAGTGAGATTTGCTGAAGAGGGGTTGGTGGAGAGTCATTTATAGGTATTACTCAAACAGTGGATCAGCAGCACGGAGGTGGGGAAGAAACTCATTATGGTGTTTGCTAACGTAGAACAATGCGCGTTTCTGTTAGCATTAGCGTACCCGTGTTTTTGAATACCTACTAATGGAATCAAAATCGTGTCTAATACTCATGCCCACCCTTATGAAAACGTACCATGTTGATTTGATCAGAGTATTCTTGCATTTTAGCAATGGTTTCACCATGGTTTTCTGTATTCTATGCATTTAAGACACCTTTATTGCTTACTCGCTTCACGGGTTATTCTACTGTACTTACTGTGAAGGTGAACAGAAGTCAAGGGAGGAACTCATGTACTGGTCATAAGAACACAGGAAGGTTGGAAAGCAGATGGCCCTGTAGTGGAGTACAAAGACAGTCTGGCTCCACCTGCACATACTGCATGTCTCTAATTGTATTGCTGCCAATTGGTCTACACTACAGGAGTGGCAATGTTTGAGTTTATAGAGAAGTGTCTTTGTTCATCGCCAACCAGGGTCTACCCAATAGGTCAGGGTATTAAGGAATACCAATAATAGGTTAGTGTGTGCAGTGGTTCATGTTTGAAAATCCCTGAAGCCACGCTAACCATTATATAAAGGAATACAAGAACTCAGTTCATTTAACTTGCTGCTATTATATAACTGATCCCGAGATCACATCTAGTCATTCATGAAAGCCAGGGTATATACTTTGACATGGCTGGGGAGCTGTTCCAGACTCCCACAACCCTTTGTGTAAAAATGTGCCCCCTGTCCTCAGTTTTAAATGCACCTTCCAGGGTTTTGCTCCTCTGGTTTGTGTTTCACTGTTAATCCTGAAAGAGTCTGTTAGATTGACTTTGCCAGTGCCTTTGAGAATTTTGAATACCTGACTCGTGTCCTCGCAGTCTTCTCTGTCAGGTTGAGAACAATTCATTAATTCCAACCTGTCAGAACAGGACATTTTTTATCCCAATTAATGTAATTGGTCTCTTTTCTCTTGACTGATTCTAAGGAAGTTAAATTACTGTAACATAGTGACCAGAACTGAACACAATACTCTAAACGAGTATTGCACAATTTTAATACAACATCCCTGGATTTAGAATCTTTTATTTTAACTATACTTCCCCAGATTCTTTTTGCCTTTTTCATTGTTTCTCCACATTGTGAAGATGATGGAAATAGAAAAGCCTTTTTCATAGGCAGCTACTTTAAGATCAGTTTTCTAGTCTGATGCCTGCATCTGAAAAAGGTGGTTGTTATCCTCTTTAGCAAACCTCTCACGTATGTGGTAGAGAGTCCAGGATGGCAGAAGTTTTTACATGCAAGTTTACTTCCAATCAATCAAGGCAAAGCTCAAATAACTATCCTCCTCATAATGCTGGGTTTCTTTTGAGATACAAACATTGCGAGCTGTTTGAGATGTGCAGTATTCCTGAGGGAGAATCTCTCTTCTCCATGCGTGCACAAAGAGGTCAGCACGTGCCCTATCTCACTCAGAACTAATGCATCACTCCCACACAGAGATCTATGAGCCCCCCTCAGCATACTCAAATGCCTCCACACCATCTGTGAAAAAACAACCCCAGACGACGGGAGACGACCTTCATTCTTCAAGTCCCAAATTTCCAAAATCTTTTCTGAAAATTTCTTGTGCTCACGCACAGTTCCGAACTCTTGTGCAGGAGCCCATTTTTGAAAGCTGATCTTTGACCTGTGGGCTCCATGATTTACGAAATGAATCAGTTATTGTATCAATTGTATCAAAACTAAAATGGTGCAGAAATGAGGCTGATTCCAAAATTTCCATGGGAGAGGGAGGTGGGGTTCAAGAAAAGATGGAGATTTTGGAACTACATTCCCCAGAAAGCTGTTCATGCCGTCTTCAATCCCCTGACCAATTGGTGTAATATAATGGGTTGGGTGAAAATTTCAAAAACCAGGAAGCTGGTCGGTCTGATTGGCTATCTGGGGACATAAGACAGATCATCTGTGGTGCAAATTCTCCAGAGGGAAAAAGAGCAGTAAGCCTGAGAGACTTCTTAGAGACTTAGTTTTGGGTATAGTCTCAACAGACAGCCCAGATGTGGACAGTGAGAGACGAAGAAGTCAGTAATTAGCTCAAAGAAGAGCTTAGCTTAGGTTTTTTGGTTGTTGTTGTTTTTAAATTGTCACATGACCAATTGTTTTACAGCAATTAGTCAGTTGACTGGGGATGGTAGGTCATTTTCCAAAGCATTCTGTAGTCCAGACAAGAGTCTCCACTTTGTTTGCACCTACTTTCTAAATGTCCTTTGTGCAACTACTGTATGGTCACAGGATAAGGGACAAAGTAAGGAGTAAAGGAAGTACTAACAAGTCTACAAAACCACAAAACACCATTCTGAAACGCACTCATCAGGATTCATAGAACACATTATGTAAATGGTGTATTTGTATTGTGTGCTGAAAGGCGTAGGGTGCTGTGCTCTGTGCTTGTCTTCTCAGTTCCCAGACAGAGAGAAACCACGTCCCTGTTGGAAACTCCAGGTCTTTCTCCCAGATCCAGCACTTCATTGAGGTTTTCAGGGATTCTCCTGGACTTTTTTAAATTCCATTTTAATTATATTTTAAATGTAATTGACCAAATGCTTCAACTGTTCTGCCAAAAGCTTTTTCATTCATAATACTGTATATTCATTTTATTTATATATTTTACTCAAGCACCATAAGAAAATATAACCTGCATGTAAGCAATTGGAACGATAATCTGTGAGGCCATGTGATAAACTAGTCTTTTCTTTGTTTTTACTGGCGTGAAATCCAATCAATTTTTTTTATAAACTGCAATGAATTTGAGGCACAACATGAAGGTTAGCCTTCACACTTTGCCGACTTTTAAATGCAAACAGCTATAAACCTGACACAAATCCTGTTTTATGAAAGCCATTAAAATTTCTTCTAAGGTTTTCCCCTCTGATCGCCTTACAGATGTATTCAAATATTCTTGTTCAAACTGAAATGTAGATATTCTTTTAGATAATGAGCTGCACTAAGTGGTGAAACGTGTTTGTACTGTAAATGAACCACACCCTTCTAACTGCCCTCACACTCCACCTGTCTCTGTTTTTTTTTAAGAACGGATTTCTTGTGGTGGCTTTGAAATCCCTCCACTGATGCACATCTTCATGACTACGTGCCAGGGCTCTGTAACCACAGCATTTAGTCCCATGTGATCCACAGCCAGCTAAGGGTCAGGGTTCAGCAACACGCCTGTGCTCAGGTACGCTCGGCCACAGCAGCCGTTAGCAGTGTTGGTGGTGGAGGAGAAGTGAATTTTTTTTTGTGCAAGCAGGGGGGTTGCTGGCAGAAAAAAAAAGAGCACCGCTGAAGTCAGTTCAGCTTCTTGCATTGCGTTTTTTGCCTGAAGCACAACGAGAATGCATGGAAAGGCACCTCCCTGGAAAAGGGAGAAAGCACAGAGGAGGGATGCTTTGTCTCTGCCGCAAAACTATTCGTCTTTAAAAAAAAAAATATTCACAATATGGTTTGCTGACTCCTGGTAATGCCATCTTATCACCATGTGTTGCAGAAACTTTTTTCAGCAGTAACAAAAATCCCAAAATAGATATACAGAAATTTAGGCCACACAGCCTTTGTTTTAGAGGTGCACTTACTGTATCATGGCAGCCACCAAAACCCAATACAGAGAGCTGGGCACTGAACTGCTCACTGGAGATCGAGCAAATTCAGTTCACTCCAGAAAGATCCAGTAAGACTGAGTTTGTCTCTTTGGGATTTTGAAACTGAACTGGATGACTAAGAATTTACAGGGCAACAATTCAGATCATGATTAGTACAATATAAAGAGAAGTGAGACCATTATATAAATAGATACATAAAGAGGAATGAGAGAATTATATTCTGTGCAGTGTAAAAGGAGCCATACTTTACAAAGAGCATGCATAGCTAATAGAAGACAGTCAGTAATATAAAGTTAGAAGATGAAAAGCCTTCTCTTTCAATAATCCAGCACTCCCTAATCTCTTCAAAGGCAACATTCCAACATCAAGCATTTCAGATGATAATCTTCTATCTGGGACTGACGCTACTCCTTTCTGCCACTTAGTGAGACAAAGCAATGCTGCAGGAAAAAGGGGTGTAGAAACTTGGCATCGAAACAGAGCCCCATCCTCACAAAGTAAATCCTTGCACCCCCACTCATTCTCCCCGTCCACTTTCTCCGCTGTAAAACCTTGAGAAAAGAACGGGAAGAAACGTCCTGTGGAATTGCAGTGTTAGGCTGACGTGCTTTATAACATATTGTTGGCAACAGCGCAATGTTTCTCTCTTACTTCTGTTACGTTAGGATCAGATGACTTAAATCACTCATCACATATTTTCCACTTAAGTGCCAAAACTCTTAAATATTACTACGAGACAGACAAGAAATAGATGTGTGATTCTATTAAAAATTACAGTTTGTTGGGGGTATTTTAATGGTGTAGGTGGTAAGAGTAGGCGGTTACTAGTTTTCTTTCGCTAATATTTAGTATAGAGCCCACTGTGCAAGACTTCGATTAAACAGTCTGGCTCCCCACAACCCTCCACTCTGCGCTGCAATCAAAGAGCACTGCCGACACATTTGTTTATACGGGATTCGGTTTCCTCTTACAACCGAGCTCTTGAAATTGGATCGTGGAATTTCCTTGACACTGAGACCAGGCCTCCACTGGCAGTGCCATTGTCAGCCCCCCTCTCCTAACCCCTGCTTCCCCATCTCCCCTCCTCACAGCTGCAGCTCTGCGAACATCTGGCACGTTCCCAGCGACCTGCTCTTTCCTTTCTGCTGACCCACCGACTGCCCCCTGCCTCACGACAAACACACATGAAGTGATCTTTGTAGTTCCTCCTTTTCTGTAACAGCACGTTGCCATACGGGGGGGCTGGAGTCCATCCCAGCAAGCAACAGGCTCACCCATTCCACCACACGCGGACACACGCGGGGCCAGTTGTATCCGAAACCGATTCAACTATCGGTATGTCTTTGGCCTGTGGGAGGAAGCCGGAGGAAACCTATGTGAACACGGGGAGAACACACAAATGTCACGCAGACAGCACCCCAGGGACCTGACCACTGTGCCTCTACGTCGCCCCTCTTTTTTATTTGTATCGTTATGTTTTCCGGTTGTCAGTAGCAGTGGTGAGGTGGTGGCAGCAGCGGGGTCATCAGAAGTCACGACAATGACACTGGGGGTAGCAGCTGCAGTCGCAGTATTGATGAATGAGAATGGTTTCCAAAATCAACACTTCAACCACAGAAAATATCTAGGCCGCGTAAAAACTGACATTATTGTCTTTAGAAAAAACCAGCAGAAGAAGAAAAAAAAAACAAGACAATAATGAGAGTTATTCAGTTCACATTTCAGGCTTTTTCCTAAAACTTAGCCTTTCACAATCTGTTATTTCTTGCAGGGTGACAATAACTTTATTTGTGTTGTAAGTGGCTCTCTGATTTGGGTTCTGCGCCGGTGAGAAAATTGCGTCTGTTCCTGTTTGATGGATTTTCAGATCAGAATGTGTAAACTGCTGTGCGGGAGACAGACTTTTGCTGAAATGAGCTGGCAAAGTGACGTCTTTCAGATTGGATGTCAAGAGCAAGGCCTGTCTGACACCCCAGAGACACGAAGGATCCCCTGCCTCTTGTTCATGGATGATCAATTTCCCTGTCCCCCCCCCCAACGTTACCATCCCCTGCTCAACAGCATGAGTTCAACACAAGTAAATACAGCAAGCAATTTAATACACTGCTGATCCCCAAGGGCTTTCTACTCCAAAAATGGAAAGAATAAAATGACGAGGAATGCAATAGTGTTTTTTTTTCTGGAATTAAAGTGCAGTATGTTGGACTGTAAACTTTTTGGAGATCTAATTTCTTCTCAGCACAGAGACATTTTCCAGGGAATAAAATTCTGTTAAGAGTATCTTACCGAGCTATTAGGTATTTTGCTTTCATATTACTCCGAGAATTGCAGAACTGATGATACCACCTTTCTTAGATACCACAAAACTGCACTCTTTCTTGTGATTTGCACTTTTGAAAGTCAATCCACCCATTTGTCCAATTTCTAATCTGCTTATCCAATACCAGGTCGTGCAGGGAGTCGGAGCCTATCCCTGCAAGCAACGGACACTAGGCAGGATACACCCTGGAGGGGACACAGACACGCACACACTCACGCCAGGGCCTTTAGAATTGAACCCTGGACCTCAGCACTGCAAGGCAGAGTTGAACAGCACCAGAACACCTCAGAACACTATACAGTGGTTCAGACTTTCAGAGCAACAGGCCCAAGCATGCACTGGTGTGTTCATTTTCTTTACCTACTGTATAGGTAAAGACCTGGCTGCTGGTTTCCCCCTCCCCCGACCACAGAGAAGCTCTCATTGTGTGTGTAATCCCAAGGAGTTCAGAGCCATAATCCCACGCCAGCCTCAGCCTGTGCAGGCCTGCGTGACGCACCTCTGTGAAGGAACAGCTGTGGGTGAATCCGAGGCTGTTGCAATAGCGGGGTGTGGCAGGACGAGCCTCACTTGTGTTCCCTTCCCTAATGCAGGACAAGTCTGAACCCATAGCAATTAGCACAGCCTAGCAGATGGCCCTGTTAAACGCAGTTCAGCTGTTGCTGGGGAGGATCTGGGAATTAAGAGAATTCATATACAATATTAAACACCGCGAGTCGACATCATCGGCGAGCTTCTCTTTGTCCTTTTTTTAGGAATGTGTGAAGGAAGCAGAGGAGAGAGGCTGCTTTAGATTGAGACGGACTGATACCGACATAACTGGCAACCGAGATACTGCAGTGTGACAAGTGCAGTAGGAGGCTTGAGTGATGTTATACAATTCAGTACAATTCAATATAGAGTGCCTGCTATTATAGACTTGAGAGGCCCACACAACACAAAGGATACAGAAGATTGATGCAGTATCAGATCCTGTCAGGCTCACGTATGGGCACATGAAGTCACAGGCGTACACAGCCGATATTCACATATCCATGCTAATAGGGGCTGCAAGAAGGCTGTGCTGGGAACGAATGCTCGGAAGATAGGAGCATGGCGAATGAAGGAAGATAGAGACGTGCAATTCTGAGGATCAAGAGCAGTCAAGCTCATCGTTAGAGGGATAATTCATTACCTAAAAGAGAACACAGTTCCAAGATGCATTTCGAAACACGCTGTACTTGCAATCCTGTCTGCATGCAGGCAAGACACAGCTAGACAATTCATCTGAGCATCTGAGCCACCATTGGCTGTGGGGAATATGGGAAAAAAGAAAGGAAAAGGCTTCTTCTTTGAAATTCTTCTTAAAAAGCGTTAGCACCTTTATGTAGGGAAAACATCGGTTTAGAATATGTATTTGAAATACATATGGATATGCCTGACTATTGAGTGTCTGATTACCTCGGTGAGAATTTCAAGTAATTTTTCGGGCATAAAATCATGGGGGAGCATTCTAATAAATATTTTTGTTAGATTTCTGTTATTCATATTGTGGACTTGCCTTGTTTAAAAAGTAGAATTCCCCAGAGGTCAATACAAATCCGAACTGATTATACACTATAAACCTGCTGTTGCCGGCAGCAGGAATATACTGTACATAACAGCGATACGCCGGTTCGACTGTCACTCACCAGTGGTGAATGCACTGATGGGTGCAGAGAGTGAGACACTTCCCACAGGATAGTGCCAGTATAAAAAAAGGGTTTTGAAAGCAAGAGGAGGAAAAAAAACACCCAGAGAGAGCAAACAAGCATCGGAGAATAAGGCAAGTGATGGATGAGCAAACTTTTAAATAATTTAAAAAATGCTTTGAATGCATGCTCCCGAAATAAAGAGGGAGGCAGAGCGATCTGACAGCACGAGTCCCCACCACGAGCCCTGAGTGTTTTAAAATTTAAACATCATACAGCTGCAGCTGACACAAGTGGAGCTGACAGGCTCTCAGCGCGAAGCTGAGTTTCCGGACTTTTCGCAGGAGTGTTAGCTGGGAAGAGGCTTTAACCATGTTCTTCCTGGAAAGGCTCTTGATCAATCAGTGCTGAAGCAAAATTGTTTGCCATTGGGATAATTATCTTTGATAAGATTTTTGGGGGCACCAGCTTGCTCATTGTATTTAACGCAGAGCAATTAATTTGGAACCTTATCAGTTTAACATCCAGAACAAGTTAAAATATTACCCCACTAAAAACAAGTCAAAAACTTTAAATTAGTTTTATAGGAATAATATTATAATAGCTATATAAAATATAATATAAATATACTTAAATAATGGCCTGAAAAAGGCAAAGAGAAATACAGACTTAATGACATTTAGTTTTTGAAAAAAAATTCAGACCTTTACAAGTCTAGTCTTCTGCATTTTCCAAAACCCAAATGTTTGGTACCCATTAAGCCCTCCTTACTCCCTGATCTTTTTCTGATAAACAAGAGCAGCTTTCTGTGAGAGACCTGATTCATGATTTGATTGCTCTGCAGCACAAACAGAAATCAAAGCCAAGAAACCCACCCAGTTTCTAACCCTGCAGTGTTGCATCTAATACATTTGTTACGGAGGGAAATATAATAGAGGGATGACAATCAGCAAAGTGCTTAAGCTCTCATTACCATTAATCTTTCAGAGCAACTTCTGCAGAGATCAAAAGGCAGGCCTGACCTTTAACTTGCTTTAGTCCAAGAAGTTCCTAACCGTCTTCGCTAGTTTAATTCACTCAGAAAGACTGCATCCTCACTGCTGTTGCTGCTCTTGCTGCTGTTTGCTTGACATTACTTCCAGGTCACCACTTCACCCTCACTCCCAATCCTTTGCGGAGACACTCGCAGTGAGCCCTTGCCGGGGATCATTAACTCATTCTCAGTAACATCACCTTGACCAGGTCGGAAAAACAAATCACCTAGAGAAAGGCCTCTGACCTCTGACTCCATCTGTGTCAAACAGGTTTCAGATGCTCAGGTCAAAGACAGGAAAACACGCGAGACTGTGAGAAACATTGAGTGTTTGTATTGTGTTTATTTCAGAGCAGTGCAATCGAACATGCCCTCGTCAGTAAGCCCTTGTCAAATCCTTTCTCAGGCTTGGACTGGGAGCCCAAAAGTCCCAGGGGGCCGGGGGAGCATTGGGCTGTGCCGTCTGGGGTCCGGGTGGTGCAGGCGGCTGTAAGGGCGAGGTAGGCGCCATGGCAAACGGGAGAGATACAAATGGAGCACCCCACTGCCCGTCTCCTATCCTACCACCGCCACGCCCTCTCCTCTGAGTCCCCCCAGGCCAGCCCACCTCCCCAGCCTCCTCCCGGCCAGTCAGCTCTCAGTAAATCCGAAAAGCCTCCCTGCCATCTCCATGGCGACAGGCCCGAGCAGAACAGATGGCCTCAGTGCGCGGAGCGGCAATTAAAGAGGAGTGCTGAGCGAGGAGGAAAGTGGGTCAGGAACAGGGGAGCAGGGCCAGGGCTCCCGGCCCGCGGACACACACAAACACTGGAGTGCCAGCCTCCCGGTCCAGCACCACAATCACACACGCCACGCACGCCAGTGCAGAGCCATCTGGGGCACAGGTCCAGGGATCTTGGGGCAAATCCAAGACCAGGATAAACCGTGAGGGAACAAGGGGAATTTCTCTGGATCCACACAATAAATCAAGACTGTCACTTGGGCTTAACCCATTAAATGCTTCATGCGCCCTTGCAGGGTGAAGCCCACAGGCACCTGGATTAGTTCCATGAGAGCAGCGTTCTGGCAAAGATGGGCTTCTCTCTTTCTATACTCTCCCCAATCTGCAGAGGATCGGGAATGCTGCCGGACAGCGGGAAAATCCATCGGTACCGCCAATGCTTGCAGGCAGTATGAATTCAAGACTGTTGAAAAGAAGGTTCGAAAACCTTTTTTTAAAATTCATTATTTATGGATGGCACAAAGCAATGCTGTTGTTGAGAAGGAGATCAGGTCTCCTGTGCATCCACTGAGAAAACTTAATGAGCAGCAAAAAAAAAAAAACTGAATTAACATTTACGTATGTAGTTCTTTACATCATGTGGTGCTTTATAACAGTTCTCCAGCCGAAAAACACACCCGCATACTGGGCTACCCTGCCACCTCAAGGGTTCACGCCTGCAACCATTCTGAATTTCGCTGCGTATCCGCACGATTGTTTCTTTTCAAAATCGCGGGCAAACAGAAATCCACCCTAACTTGCCAGGAGGAACTCAGTTTGCAAATCGACACCTCGGGACTCGCTGGCGAGATGTGAGAAAAGTATTTTTATAGCACAAGTCCACAGTGAAAACTGGCAACCCAGAACTTTTCTGGTCTGAGGGACAGTCGCGCAGGGAGAAGATTCATTCTTCAGAAGCTCTGAAAGTGTGTCCCAGTTTGTTTTACAAGCAGAGTGGGATTTGGAAAGCGCCAGCGAAAATGATAAACTGTGGTTATAAGGCTATCAAAGTAGTCTCTTTCCCATTTTCTTTTAATAGCTATAATCAATCTATACAATATGTGATAAGCCCCTCACTTAAGAGAAACAAATGAGCAGTTACAGTGTACCGCACACAGTGGCATGAACACTGAAGCACAACCGAAAGTTACTCTCACTCCGACAACAGAGCTTCATCAGTGCCAAGTAAACTTCGCGAATAACCGATCGATTTCTTTCCTCCCGTGTCTGCAGTGGTTCTGTCAGCAGTAGATGTGGGGGTGTGGGGTCATGTGTGTGCTGTGCGCGAATGTGGGTGAGGGTGCACGCGTGTATCTGCGCTCTTGCATGTCGAGAGACGCTTTCTGCTTTCTTGCTGGATGCTGTGGTGAGAAGGGGTCACTCCCCCCACCCCCAGTCTAATTTCTCTGCTGCAGTGAGGAGTCCAACAGAGAGCTGGCCCAGCCCACGCAGTGGGTCCATTGATTTTTTCTCTTGCTTTTAAGTGCTTTTCCGAGCTCCCTCGCCGATGACTTCCACAGCCAACCTGTTCACCATCCCTGAAACAAGACTGCCAGCTGGCTTCCCTAGTGGGCAGGGCTGGCTGGTTCCAGGGGGTGGCAGAGAACCCTTCCTGAAAGCTTTGCCAGCGTGTAGAGCCGACCGAGAGGGGTGCCTGGGACAAACCTGGGCATTGCAGAGTACAGCAAGGGAGATCACTGCTGATGAACACTCGTCAATCCTCAACAGGACACGGTTTCAATCGAAACAAGATGAAGGGCAAGCACGTCAAAGAAGGACCTCAGATTGAGGACTGGCTTTTAAACCAGAGGTCCTGTAATACAACTGCAAATAAAACAAAGCACCAAGAACAAAACAGAGCAGACACAAACAGGCACTCTTATTTGGCAATACAAGTCAAGCTCAGCCCATTTTATGAAAGACCAGATGCACAGCTTAGCAGTAAGGCTATTTTCACAGACGTGATCTGTGGGTGTGGATTTTTTGCTGGAGAGCACACTGTCCTATTCTGGGGCATGCCGCTTTTAATATGACAAGACATAGAACGTACACAGATCTATTGTGAATATAAGACTGTAAAAAAAAAACCTTGACATTGTTATTGTTTACTAATTTCTTTGCTGCTAGAAAAATCTAATCCTTGTCATATTTTTCCTATTTGCTAATCCCTACCAGTTAAATCCTTATTTCTTTTTAAAAAGATGAAGCTGTTACGGATAGGAACAGTCTAAGCTTTTCAGCCCTGCTGTATGTAAAATGCTACACCTTCTGCATCACAGATATTAAGCACTTTGTTTCTTCACAAGTGCTACCTGCTGATCCCCTGGACTTGTGAAATTGTTATTCTTGGCGAGTGCTCTTCTCACACTGAAATTGACAGGTAGAAGCCGCCTCTCTGCCATTTCCCGCTGCTTAAAAGGAGAAAATCAGATTCTTTTTAAAATGGAAGAGCCGTACTTTCCCTTCTTCAAAAACAACAACGGAAAAGATAAAAGAACTTGATATATGGCCCTTTAGAAAACACTCTGCAGTTTAAGGTGAGAGAATGATGTGTATACATAAATATCTAAATATTTAACTCTTGCTATATTGCACTGCCTTTAGTTGAAGGTATCTTGATAAGACCCAACTTTGCCCTCAAGAAGTGATGAATAAATCATGATCTACATGTATTTGCTTTCCTTAAAGAAGGCTGTAGATAAACCTTATGACTGTATATCAGCAGTGTAGAATATGCTGTCATGTTCATTGTTTCTATAGATATTGCAACACCACTGGGGATGATGGTATGGAAGCTGGATGTTAAAGAGGTGAGTCTTCAATTACAGACACTCACACACATTAGCTGACTCTGGAAAGGCAAAAGAGTGTTCTTCCTCTCCTCCAGAGCTAAATTCTTCATCAGATCTTTTCTGGATGAAATCGAGCACCTACACCTCTTCCTGACATCAACTAAAAGCAAACGCTGACACAAACGCTGACCCCGAGGCAGACTGGTCAGACGGTCATCTTCCCCGTCTCGTCGTTTGCGTCTCTCTCCTCTGGCGTTGTGCAGATCTAACCACTGTTTAGACAGCAGATGCTAACAGCCTCTGGAAGCTGTGCTGCCTGGTTTTTATACTAGTTCAGGTGGGTAGCTGTGTCAGCATGTGTAGGCTGCAAAGGAACAAGTAACTGGTTTATTCCATGCTGAAAAAAGAAGAAAGAAAACACAACGTTTTTTAACTTTGACAAAGGCTCTACGGCTGAAACGTTGTGTTTTCTTTCTTCTTTTTCAACATGCAATAAACCTATTATTGGTTTTCATACTGCCACCTGATCAATGTTCTTTAACCAACAGCTGAGGTGAGCACGACCTGGTGGTCCTGCAGGGCAAGGGGTTCTGAATGGAGGTGAAGGTGGGGGGTAGATTATCCCCTGTGCAATTCTGGGAAAGGTAGTTAAAGCAGGGACATCCATTTTGACTCCTCCCAACACTCTCCTATAGCCTTCACCTCTCTATACTTTGAGAGCTTGTCAGTGCTGAGTGACATTTATAAGCTCTGCACGAGGCCCCTGATGGAATATTGAACTGTTTCCAGGTTCAGTCAGGCATTCCCTGTGAAGCCCAATGGCCTGAATTCAGCCTCCTCAGTCCTCTCTTGCACTGGGGGGAAAGAGGGAACTGTAGCTTTATAACCCCCACAAACACGTACATCGGCAGAAAAACAGAAACGGCTAAATCACAGGTGAGCTAAAAGCTTTGGGGCGTTTTGATTGACGTTTCTACACTGAATATACCAACTGACACCGCAGTGCGGTTCAGCCAACCCTGAAACTAGTGAATCAATAGCTGCCTGTATTAGTTACTTTAGCGCTGGCTTCTCCTGGAGAAGGTGAAAGATGAATGCCAAACTGTGGTCTTGTCTTTCTGCTGGTCCTCTTATCTCTCTGTCAGCCATCAGTCTGTCTCTCCATCCTCCTCACCCTCTAGCAACACACCTACAGCCGCGGTTCAGGACTTCCAGAGAGGTTACCGAGAGGTCAGAAAGTCGTGGGGAAGACATATTGTATCTATTGTTTGCTAGTCAATCTGCAAAAAAGTTTGGAGGTTTCAACTAAAAACAGCTTTTCCAGGCACCTCACAGCTAAAGTGTGAAAGACTGCTGTTCTCTCACAGAATACTTTCCCTCCATACAGAAGAGAAAGCACATGCTCAAAAATCCTTTGTAAAGTGCAAAGTACATAACGAAATCAATATGGAGAAATAAATTACTTCCATACTTAAACATAAATGTCCTAAGGAAGATCTATGGAAGATCTAAATGTTCAATACTGTACTGGATTAAATAAGGACATCTGCGGAGCACATTAGTGACTGCTTGAGTATTTTTGTTTTGTTTGATTGTTTGATTGCTTCTTATAAATCAGACTCGCATTTTGCCATGAATGGTTTTGGAAAAAATAAGTAATCATACCTATAGATTTCCAAAGTACATCCTCTTCGTGTACAGCAGTTGTACAGATCAGACAATTTAAATAATCTCAGTTCAAGACTCAGAGCATCTTTAAATTGTTCCTGTGAGGGTTTACAGCATTGGGTTAGCTTGGGCGTGAATTAATAACTATAGAAAGGAGCCATTTCATTTTTTTCAGCCGTTAATATAAAAAAATATTATTTTAATACATTGACCTTATTTACAAACACGCAATTTGTCACTTCAAAATGTTTCTCAATCAGAGAGTTACATTGGCATTGCGTTGAGACAGAAGAGTGGAGCGCCAAGGGGAGAGACAGCAGAAGCCATCAGTGCAGGAGCTGGTATGTCAGGCTATTTGTCCACAAATGCCGCCATGCAGCAGCAGTGGGGCCAAGCCATTTGTCAGAGAGAGGGGGAATAAATACTGTACGTCCATGTCTGGGCTTTCAAGGCAGGCTCTCAATTTGAGCACACCACTGCTCTGAAGCGCCTTATCCTCCCAAAGACAAGTCACTTCGGAATATTAAATGGGAAACGCTATCGCCCGTTAAAAAAAAGAAATGTTCCACATAACCAAGCCCCCGTTGTCTCTCCCTCACGCCCGCCGCTCTGATGCTGTCACACTCTGGAGCCACATCTCCACTGACTGCTGTGTGTGCAGTCAAGGCAAGAGCAAGAGCAAAGTCTGAATATCAGAGCTAAACGCCCTAACTAAGATGCTAAATAGGTCCACTAAAGCCAGCACTGGAAGGGTAGTGTGGGTCTGGAACGAGCAACTCTGTCATGTTGTCAAATGACTGTCAGCGTAAACTCTGCACAGGTCAGATAATGAGGAACCATCAAAGACCAATATTTCTACTCGAAGTCTCAGCGATTTTGTCCACATTGCCCATCACCCAGATTTTCCCCATTGAGTGAGTCTTTACAGAGTAGTGATTGCAAGTTTTCCTTGCCTTTATGGGAAGTTGGTCATCAGTCCAGATGTCTGCAGTAAAAGGGCTTGTTCAAGGAGGGGACACACAGGAGTGATCAGAACTGCTTTATTGCAGAGGCAAAGAGGGCTTAACTCAAAGCTGAGGAATTATCCCTTTTTACAACCCGCCAGTGACTAACCACCCCAGCTGTGAACCTGGACGACATTCAGCCACACAGAGAAGACAAGTTTTAGTTTTGGTATACATTCATGAAAACATAAGAAGGTTAAACCCCATATTTCATTCTGTTTATGAATGTAGGTCTCCCTGCACACTTGTCAGTATAGTCTATACTTATATTTACTATAATTCCCATTACATTACTTTGGCTTATGGATCCTTTAAAAATTGTTTTGGAGTTGTCTCTTATAATTGACATTTAAAATTACACAAGGTTTCTCTATAAAGCAAAGGAGCTTTGGGAATTACAAAAAAAGACAGGAGAATGTATTAGATTGTTTCCTTAAAGCACAAGGAGGGTGGTGGTTAACACTGTAATTGCAAAATAAAAAAATTAAAAACAGTAATCCAAATTGGAATAAGGCACACACACAGGGATTCGAATTCTCTTTGCTGCTTTTATAATGTACACTTTGTGATTTAAGTCAAGAATGCACACAAAGTGCTGTACCTGAGAACCGCAATCCGAGTTTCAGAAAACAAAGTTCAAAGAAGTAAAGTACAAGAAGCAGTGGGAAGAGGCTTTGTTCCCGCTGCCGTCGAAGAGCGACAATGCTTTTCTTTTGAACATCAAGCTGTGGGAGATGAGCTACTAAAGTGAAGGAAAAAGGCAGGAGAGGAGAGTGAGGCTGGGGGAGGAAAGAGCCGCCGTGACAGCAGAACTCCATGTTGGGTGAGAGAGGGGACGCAAGCAGCGTGTGACCCCGCAAGGAACTCGGCACCCTGGGGTCTCAACGCCACGTCTACATGGCCCCTTACGTGTGTCTCCCTGTCATCCGAAGTTTTTCCCACTCAGTGAAATCCTTTGCCATTAGAATCCCATTGGTTGGCGTGGGCAGGAGATTAGAGATGAAAGTGGCTGGGGGGCCAGACTTATTTTTGTTATATTTATTTAGTTCTGGCTTCCACTGTCTGCCCATTCATCTGTGGCGCAGAGCTCCACAGGGTGGTTTTTCTCCCTGGGAGAGTGGGCTGGCTGGGCCAGTGACAAGGTACAGTAAGGAGGCAGGGGGTAAACTCTACTCTGAAAGAACAACTGGCAATTCTGAAAAAAAGTAAATGTGTGCTGGACAACCTGTTATTGAGGATCAGAGTTCACAACAATAACGTGATGTGCTGCCAGAAAACCATTTCTTACTAAGTATAACACGTCAACTTAACAGTTTTTTTAACTCCATATTGAAAAGAATTGAAAACTGAAAATTGTGTACTTTTCACAATTTTATTGAAAACAACATATAAAACTGTTCTTGCGTATTTGATAGAGTATACGAATGTGCTTTCGTTACTGCAATGTCAACATAGTACGCGATGTCAAAAGAAAATTAATAAATCAGCAATAGGGTTTATTTGTGTTTTTTTCCTCATAGGAGAACATACTAAGCTATGCTTTGGGTTCTTGAAAAGTACTCTAAATAAACTTGTATTTTTATAAAACTTCTCTTTGTAGTCACTGGTATGGGTTCAGAACAAAGGCGATCTAAACAGGACAAGGCCGCATAATTCTTTCTCTAATTCAGCGAGATTTGTCTTTTACAGACACTCAAAAGCAATGTACAACCCCAGCTCGCTAAACAGGCAACGTTCCCAGTCTGAGAATTCAGTCCCATCTATCATCCGGCAGGGAATAAACATTCCCTTACGAAGGGAGAGAAGGATCAAGGGGTCATTTGCATTCGCTCTGGAGCCATCAGCTTTAACAGCCACGTAATCGCTTTCTTGGTTCAAGAACACAAGAGACAAACTGAGAACATTTTGTCACTCTTTGCAAATTGTAGTTTTACGTCCAAAGATGAAGAATTCTTGTTCCCCCCCTCAAAAAAAAACAAACTGTTGTTTTAGCCTTTCTAAACCTTTCTATGCTCGGTTGGCTTTTTTTTCCCAAACTTCAAAATCAACCAAATTCGATAAAGTGCTCCCTAAAGGCTTGGAGGCACATTCCCGGACACATGCTTAATGGATTAGAGTGGAATCCACATGCAGCAGTGGTGCGCCTCACTTCCTTCGCACTCCTGAGGTCAGCGGCACACTTCCCAACGCCCCTGATTCACTTTGCAGATCTCTCCCTGCCTCCACCTGGTCACTTCAGGCAAACCATGACACCTTTCTTCCCCCTCTTGTCCTGGCCCCTTTCAAGGCAAGCGCAACATCCTGTTCATTCTCCCAGAATGAAGCACGAGGGTACAGCACTCACAGCATCAGGAAACAGATGCAGTCAAGAGCAAGATGTCTCCTCATTCCATCAGTTCCTCATTTAATTTGCCTTCTCTAGTCCGAGGAAGTCTAGAGGAAGGAAGTCTAGTCTCTAGCCTTTCACTCTGCTTTGCAACTTTAAACTTTTCCTTACAGTTCTGGAAAAATGACCATCGGCAATACCACGCAGATTTTCATACATAAAGCTACTTTAAAAGGATACATCATGAGAAAGAAGATGGTCAGGCAAAGGACTGGAGGCTTGTAAATGGTTAACAGTTTAACTCTACCTTTTAGGGACATGAGGAAGGTCAGAGGTCTGCCCGCACTTTGATCACTTTAGCAAAATACAAGCAGGACATCCTGCAGAGCTGCTCCACTATCACCCTGACCTGTCACTGCTCCACTGGAATCTCTGTGATAGATGGGGAGGCTGGGAAGCCACTTAAAAGCATTTTCTCTGCGTTTTCTGACAGATTAACTTGTCAGACTCATCTGCCGAAACAGCAACCACGAAATAAATTCAAAAACAAAATGTGGAGAGATTAAGGTGCAGGCATGTCTCTAGAGCTCAAACACGCCGCAGTTCTGCAATAAATTGCTTTTGTTTTCAGAGAGTAACAAGTATAGTAATTTACATCAAAGTGTATTGGTATTCCTTTATTTAAACATACCTTACAGTACACATTAATGACCTCTTCCACCTCTTGACCTCTTACAAGCGAACTCTGGCATGGGATTGACCCGATTCTAGAATGGTGGACTTCATACAGTGTCAATTGCTCCATTCTTTACTTTTTAAGTCTCTTACTCATGGAAAAAAAACCTGTGTTCATTTTGACACTTCGTTTACATCTGGAGGGTGCAATAAGGCTATATATTTAAAAGCATAGAATTCAGATTAACTCATGCTAGAAAGGTAGAATGCACAGGTCAGTCTTCATTTAGAGTATTGTGTACAATTTTGATCACCATGTTACAGAAGATGTCCTGGTGCCCTGGAATCATCCCAGAGAAGAGCATACGGGGCTTACAGGAAAGCATGGACAGGCAGGAAGAACTGAACCTTTTCAGTCTTGAACAGGGATGTGATTCAGGTATCCAAAACCCACTGAGAAGGCCCTGAGAGAGTCAACCCTGCGTAGAGAAACCAAATTTATCTGGCCGAAGAACCAATGCTTCTCACTTGCTTCCCCCCTTGAAGATTACAGTGAAGCAGTCAGATATGATGTGAATAAAGGGCTTTGGATGCAACCAGGCATGAATGTGATCCAAGCCATCTCTCTCCTCCTCTTCTCTGTGAGCAATTATACACCAACGGTCCCCTAGTCCATCAGGATGTTTAATTCTAAAGACCCAATGCAACATCCTAACAAAGGTTTACTTCCAAATAAAGCAATTAAATACTGTACATACAGTTCATCATGTGTTTTCTAGGTTATTTTTAATGGAATCAAGTTATTTTTCTTATAACAAACCCTCCATTTGTAATCCCAGACTTGAACTGGTGAGGCGAACCAGACATCACACAAGTGATCCGTCTGCCCAGCAACTGAACTGCTTACAGAGAAACTTTCCTTCAGCCACAACAACATTTAAATGTCAGATAAGAAATGCTCTAATACTACTACAGTGGAAAATTTTCAAGGACAACGAGAAACAAATTCAACTTATTAAAATTCACTGTTTTTTTGTCAGAAAGCTTTGGCCTCTTGATGTGGTTAAAAGCCTTAAAAAAGAATCCAAGATCAATTCTCTGCATAAAGTAAGATAATCAATATCCTTAATTAGCCATTTGCCATCCAGTCTTCCAATAGTTTCGGTCTGTTTGACACAACAGTAGATATTCTCGGAAAAACTGGGTTTTAAGGCCACAGCAAACAGTTATATTTGATGAGGGCTGACATTAGACAGCAACTGTAACAATACACTTTGGAAATGCAGCATAATAGATAAGAAGTTTCATAGGATGCACACACATCCGAAAACACAACAAAATAGGTTTTTGAGTTCAACCTCTGATTCAGAATCTAAACACAATTAAGTTCTGATTGTATCACAGCATGATTCTTCACCTAAATCAGCATTAGGAAGGATGATTGCTGTACCATAAAGGCATATTTTTTTTCAATTTTATGTTTTATATTCCATTTAACTAAAATGCTGGGACAGTGAATTATTTTTAAAAAAATGCATCTTACTGCACATACAGTAAGTGGCCAAGAGTATATGCTTTCCAAAAATGGAATGCATGCACGATGATCACAAAAAAAGTGTCAAATTTAGTTCTTCACATTCCATCAACATTCTGATTTCTGCACATATTTCCCCACAACATTAATGTACTTCTTCTGTCCTTCAAATCCAAAACACCGATTGGCCCTAGTGGACATGCGCACGTCATCTTTATTAGCCTCAGACTGCCTGGACTACTGTCCTTGGACAGAGAAAAACACATCGGGGTGCCAAGCTGGACAAACGCAACACTGACAGCATGTGAAAGTTTCTGTGGGCTTTCTGTTGGTGTTGCCACATCTACTGTAATAATGAAGTGAAAGAAAACAAATCTGGAGCCTTGAGCAGCTGAAAATAACTTCACGGCACTGTCAATGTCTTTGTGCTCCCCTTGGATTGCAATATTTGCCATGGTCCATTACAGCCTGTGATTTCCCCAATGCCAGGTCAGTGTCTTCAAGGGCAAGAACTACCTGCAAAGCGCCTCTCATTCAAGGAGAACCTCTGCTTAATGCCTCCGTTTCAAAAACCTGAGAGCTACTATAAAATCATATAAAAACAAGTCCAGTCAAAAGCAAGATGGGTTTTGAAGAAGAGAAAAAATTGGGTAAGAGTTTTTTTGCTGCCAAATCACTGTGGTGGCACTGAACCAGATACCTTTTCAATTACATTTCTGTGTTAGACAAAGTCCCATTTGAAATAATTACATTTTCACCGGTGATGCTCATCCATCATGTGGGGTGTTAATTTCCCAAATGTTTAATCCCACTAAGATGTGGATTTAGAGTAAAGCACTAGTTCAGGCAGGAAAATCTCCTTAACCTGCCAGAGAAACTAATATCAGGGCTGGCGCAGGCAATACCTCCCCCAGACCGAACAAAGGAGTGAGCGAGCATCTGGAAGGGTATACAATTCCAAGATTATAAATACCAAAGTAAAACACAATGGGGAGTTAACTCCTCCTTGCACGCTGTGAACCAAGACAAGCCACCGGGCCTCAGCCCACTGCCAGCAAAAAATACTGCTAACAAGGTGAGGTTGGAAAAACAGAAGGGCCCTTGACAATTCTAGGGCAAACTAAAAAAAAAAATCTCCTTTTAATTACAAAGGAGACCAGTGGTATTGTTCTTAAACAGTGATAAAACACTAAGGCTGGTAAAAAGACACTGCTCATCCTTAACAAACGTAGATTAATTTCATCTATACCATGCACGTACAGGCAGGCTTTATTTTAAGGAGAATGCATGGGAGGGGTAGGGTCGCAAGCAGGAACATCCAGCTCTCCGGAGCAGCCTGTTGGCTGGGAGTATATTAGGTATTCCAGTCCGCCTTCGGAGAGGGCAGAGTTTGATAGTCGGCACTTGGGCTGATTATATCCCGTTAATATCTCTCTGTGCCGTTCATTTCCAGAATGGCAAGCCGGGCCCCGCCGCTCCAGCTGTCATCGATCGGGGGCCCGGCTCCGCTGAAGCACCTGGCGCACCGTCTCTGCCACCTGCGGCCCCTCATCGTCTCCCGCGAGCTCCGGGGCCGCCTCGCACAACCACCGTTTGTATTTATAGCTGGCCTCCCCAGTGCCTGCCTCGCCTGCCTCATCAGATGCAGATCACGCGGAGGAGGGTTGCCTTGTTTCACTCCGCTTTTGCAAACTTCCCTCTCTCTCGCCCCCAAAATATGGAAAGAAGGGCTGTGTCACAGGCCAGTTAAAGCGTTTGGTTTTATTGGGCCTCAGAGGGGAAAAAAAAAAAAAACTTGTGTCTCCTCAAATTGGACAATGACCCTGTCAGCTACCACCTGTCTACAAAGGGAGGAGAAGAAGAAGAAACAGGTGATTTCTAAGATGATTTATTAAGTTTTAAATTTTCACATTAACCTAATGAATTTTAATTAAGGAGACAGAACAATTAGCAAGCAGATGGTAATAAGCCTGTGCTGTAGCTGGTAAACAGCACCGTGGCGATGAACCTCCAGTAAAAACATCTGCATACCCCCGAGATCAAGAGAAAAGCAAGTCGAAGAGAAAACTCTTTCCCACTAGCTTTACCTGAACGCCGGCACTGAAAACAGGCTTGCCGAGTTGACAGGAGTTAACTCCCACCTTCGGTAGCTCTCTTTTGAAAATTAATCCCCCGCTACAGCAGATAAATGGGCAACAGCAACCAGGAAGCGTTAAAGCACACTGGCAGCATCTGGCAGGGTAAAGTCTATCATGTTAGAAACAGAAAACTAGCATAAACTAGCCACTCTTCTGTGGTAAACAGCTTTCTCTGGAAGGCCACATAAACCAAGTTGCAAGACGAGATGCGATCGAAGGTTTTCATCAAGTTCATAACTGCTGTTGCTCTTTGTTTGACAAACAAACAGCAATTTAACACAAGTGACATGGAGCTTGTGACATGTTGTTCATCTGTTTATTTGCAACGGGGACCCAGTGAGATTCACAGCGAGCTTATAGGATTCTGGGAACTATAGAAAGTGTGGGTTCTGTTCATGTGAAACCTTAAGGCCATAAATCATATAAAAGGTGAACAGTGGCAAACTGGTGTACAGTATGCCACAGCACCAGCCTTTGAACTAACCCTCTCTCCTGTACTTCTGGAGGAATCGGCTGCATAAAACACTGCAAAACAAACAGAAAGCCTCCATTGTTCTCGCCAGCGAAGGGCGCAGGGTGGGGAGGTGTCTGGGCCACACACTGAGGCAAAACCCTTGGGCACAGATGAGTCAGTCAATAGCAGTCCATGGGGGACAAACCGTTTCCACCCCCTGAGTCAGAAGAAACGGACAATGGATGGTTATATCATGTAAATAAACTTCTCATTTAAATGCTAATTTCTCGGCACTGCAGCAAATGTGCTTCAGTCCATAAGGGACACTTACCAACTCAGGCTTTCCGCAAGCACGAGACTCAAGTCCCCTTCCTTATTTCCCTGGCATTCTGCACCGTTTGACAGGAATGTGTCTCTACTGCACTGCTCTCACAAAACGGAGCTTAAAGCTTTTAAAAGCTTGAAAGTTGTTTTTTTTTACATGTTTTTAACTTACATTAAAATTCACTATAGGTTCGGAGACAACTGATCTTAATAAAAGTTACCGTTTTCTGCCATAAATGTAATAACATAGTTTCTTCTCTCTTATAAACTATTATAACATCGGAAACTCTGGCTCTTTGGATGTTATGGATTGCTATAATAAAAAAAATGCCACAACTGCTTGGAGAAATAAAGATAAACTACCACAGTTTGTGCAGATTTCAGTGAAATATGTGAGTGCGGGTCTCAGAGATGATTAATCTCTCTGCGTCTCTGGGGTTTTATTTTTTTTTTATCTGGTCAGGTATGATTTATATTTACATGAGTAATTTACTCCAGGGAGCTGCGAGGCAGTGTGGGGATTAGCACTGCTGCCTCACAGCTGCAGGGCTCTGGGTTCGATTCAGGACTTGGACGCCTGTCGGTGTGGAGCTCGCACGGTCTCCCTGCGTTTGCATGGGAGCTCGCCTCAGAGACATGTGCTGGCTTGATGGGACTGGTTATTTCTCCCCCTGAAGGACTAGCGTGATGTGAGGTGCGGTGAGGTGCTTTTAGTCCCTCGTTGCGCCCGGCGTTTCCAGGATAGTTCTGACTTGCATGACCCTCGCCAGGATAAGCTGCTTACTGATAATGGCGGGATGGGTGGATTTACTCAGGGCAACTAATAACAGATCCTGGAAATAGCTGCCCTGTTCAAAAGCCTTCCTCGTGCTAACTCCTTTACAAAGATCCTGACAGCACCGCACTTTCATCTAACACTATCAAAACCATCTATTCTTCCCCAACCTGTAGATTTACGACAAGGAGAAACTAAGTTCGCCACCAAAACAGGACCACCACTCTGACTATCTGTTTTGTTGAATAAATATGTACATTTCTGCTCTGCTTTGTCACCTCTCAACACCAGCACCTTTTGTCATTAGTAAATATGAGCGCCTGCTACCTAGAGTGCATTTAGGTAGATGATTTGGGGGGTATTTCCAAACCGGAAGGACAAGCTAAACATTTTTTTCCTATGTGATCTTCATTTAATGTACTGTTGATAAAGCCTAATTAACAATGAAATGCTGTATTTAAGCAACTGGTGTCGTCCAACTCAACCTGGTAGTCATCCGGGTGTCTTTACTGTGGTTAATCTCTCTCATGACTGCCTGAAGACATTTGCTATCTGAAATGTTTAGACAAGAGGCTCTCTGCTGGCTAAAGTGCTGTCTAATTGATTCATATCAGAGATCAAGAGATGAAAAGACCCTTGCAAGTCCACCCTTTAACCCCAGGCTAAAACACTGGTCACCGTTCCCTTCTGTCTTTACCTTTACAACATAGATACGGGAAGAAGCACAGTCACAAAAAGAAATTCTGTCCGCTTCCATTTAGCACTGATGATCATAAGGATATTGTCAGCCCTGACGACACAGGGCTTCTTTCATCTTCGCCTGCAAGAACGTACTTTCCTTCCTCCACCTCCCAATAAAAAGGCATCTTCTGTGGAAACCGAACAGCTTTCTAAAGGAAACCAACTACAGACACACTCACTGGGGTAATTACATGTGTTTCAAAATGTTCATTGCATGTACCTAGCCTCATTAAGTTCAATGCTAAGTAATTCACGGATAATTATATAATAATGAATGAACACTCAAAATAAATGATTTCTCTGTGTGCCTTTATTGCCTGGTGTAAGAAAAAAAATAATGGGCTGTAAACAAATCTGACAATGCGACAAGAAGCATCAAGAAATTGTTTTTGCCCATCTGATCACAAAATCACACACAAATACAGTAAATGCATGAACCAACCCACACAGGAAAATGAAGAAACAAATGGGGTGGATAAATTTATTGCCCTTCAAAATCATGTAGCTAATGGTTAATGGTCAAGCATAGTGTGCCAATTTACAATTTTCATGACACTTTGAAAAAAACGAATAAATAGCATTTTTAAATTTAACCAAAAAAAGAACATCCCTACGGTTCGATTCTATTAGATCTGCTACAGCTCAGTTGGAGACATTTAGACTCTTTACACTCCGAGACATTTTAGACTGACAGAAACAGTAGGATTCTGTCCAGCGGTATAACTAGCCAACTTTAGGAAGAAAAACATGAACTAGTATGATTCTGGCCATGGGGATGACCAAGTGGATGATTGGAAAGGGTGATGAGAGGAGGTTTTACTTGATCAAAGAAGCACACCAGTCCAAAGCGCTCAGATCTCACAGGCTAAGCCTAATAACCAGGGTTCTCGTGAGGTCAACCATTCAGGAACACGACGGGTTTCCAGGACCCAGAAACCAGAAGAATCAGATTTTACCATAGTTTAACTGTGGAATGGTAAAGAGCTGAGAAGTTAAATGTTACAGTATGTACTTTTTTGAACAAGCAGGGTGAGGCTTCCAGATCATGAGATCTGAAGTTCGTGAAACTTCAGACGTATCTGAACGAACTATAGAGATCTTTAGGGACTGTGTGAACTGCAATTGCTACTTGGATAATCAGCTGGGTAAGTGATCTCCTCTCATACTCGTCAGTTTTTAACTTCTGTTTCTCTGTGTCCCTGATTTCTGTGGCAATTTCTCAGAGCTCCGTGTCTCCCTGCATGTTCTCCTCTTTCGCTTCTTCTTCTTTCACCTTTTATCTGCATATAAAATATCAGCAAGGAAATTAGTTTACTATTTAAGAACACGGCTACTATTGAACAGGAAAAAATAACCAAATAACCACAAAATAACAAATTGGCCCTTCAAGTAGGAAAAGAAAGAGTTAAGCTGCAAATAGTAAGCCTTGGGAAACTATTGATCTTTCTCTGGAGCTTTAATTAAAGATATAATGACACACGTTTAATTTTTCATTGGGGCCATTTGTACAAATCTGATCAGACGAATTCGTGCTCATAAAAGTTATGCCAATTAACTTTAATCCTAGTTTGCATTAGGAGACAGTTATTTTTCACAATCCTTAAGACGTGCAGTATTCTTACTCTAACCCTTTCTATCTCACGTGCTGTGGGCAGCCTGCATGACTAAATTGAGTCACCTGATGCGTAAGCCTTTGTGTTGATCTATGGCTCTTGAAGGGCCAGTTCATCTGACAAGACCTTGACACTCCATGCCAGTCAAAACCCAAAATATTTGCCCTTTATAAGTGAATGTTGGGCTTAATTACATGTACCACGAACAGCCCTTTGGAGACTGTGTCACTCTGAATTCCTAAAGAGTAGGAGCGCCCAATACTGCTTTTTCACTGTCCAGAGTTTGAGACCTTCACATCTGACAGACGTAAGAAACAGAATCTTTAACTCTCAAATATTTTGCTTCATGAACGAAATTCCTCAGCTCTAATGAATGATCATGAGGAAATCAGACAGTCCATAGGACAACAAAAACACTAAATATTTTCAAGGTTTCCAACATATTAAGACACCATTTTTCTTCTTTATCCTTTTTTTCTTTCTTTGCCTGGTCTGGACATCTGTTGTTAAATGTTTCATGCATCATTCATCACCTGTCTCGTAGCTGAACCTCTCTTATCAGTTAGATGTCAGTGGGATCATTTTGCATAATGGAACAGGTTCTTGGGCAGACAGCCACCAAGTTAATAATGATTAAAATAGGGCTAACATTCTTCAGGATGTGTTTCAGGACTACTATTGGATGTACAGAGGCAGACTGCGATCGAATTCTTTTTTCTCCTTCACCAAAATGTGTTCCCCTCAGTGGTGTGGATTCAAAAACATTACAGAAACACAACTTACATGTTGTATTGCTTCCTAGTTTTGCAATTGTTTTCTGAGGGAAATATTTTAATTTACAGATTCAATTTATCAGCACCACAAAGAAACATTACAGGCTGTGTGCAGCAGAGGAACTGAGATAACACAAGTTGCTAATAGCTAAAAGCTTTCAGCATAATTTCCTATTTGAAAATAGCCCTACACCAATGCAACCAATGAGACTATGAAATGCAAAGCATTTGGAATACCCTGAGTTGATTTTTCAGTTTCTACATCTTGCCTGCTTTTAGAAAGCATGGTCGTTCTGACATTAACATGTCATCTGGAAATGTGTTGGTGAAAGAAAAAAAGAATTGCTACCTCACCTACTCTCCAATGGAGGGAAAAGCAGTGTCCCACATAAATCATTTCAAACAATGCATACTGTATATGCAGCTGCAAACATTAAGGCTAATCACTTCTTTCCAAAAAAAAAGAGCAAAAGGGATGCTTGGCTAATGGATTTTTTAGGACATTTATGCATTAGCTTAACTTATTGATTAATTGGGCTGCTCTCGCACCTTCTACCCAGCCATTGGAGTTACGAACCTCCCTGAGGCCTTCTCACTCCTGAAAGCCACTGTAGCTCAATGACTCCTGATGCTTGTTCAGCCCCAGATGTTCTTCCTGCTGCCCACTCTGTCCAGCTCACTCTCTGTATCATGTACAATTGCCATGAACTGACTACTGCACTATGAATGGTTGCCCAACTCACACAGCCTGAACAATGCACCATCAGCCTGTTCTGAGAAACTACAAAGACCCAAGAACGCAGTGAAACTCGATCACACGG
This sequence comes from Lepisosteus oculatus, assembly GCF_040954835.1. Lineage (NCBI taxonomy): Eukaryota > Metazoa > Chordata > Actinopteri > Semionotiformes > Lepisosteidae > Lepisosteus > Lepisosteus oculatus. Next base: position 5,489,489 of record NC_090718.1, on the reverse strand, counting down.
TGGCACGTGCTCACGTTGACTTAGCGCACATGCACGGCAATTACATGCTTTCACAGCGGAAGTTCATCTACGCAGATGCGGCCGAACCAATGAGAGATAATAGACTGTATTGCTCTCGGCAGGAATCTATAAGATGATAACAACTACTTAAGGATATTGTAATAACAGAAAAGGTATTTCCAACTGCATCTTCTTAACCTATTAAGATAAAACTTCTCATGCAATTCCAAACATACAATGTCCCTGGACATAGAGGGGATTCAATTTGTGACGAGAGTTAAAGTTCTATTAAAGTTAAGACACTTGACTGCTCGTCTCTTAAGGATTTTTTTTATTTCTAAGGGAGGCAGACAACGCTGCTCCTTCAAATTCATTGCCCACTGATGCACTGATTCACTGATGATATCGTACCATCCAGGTCCTCCAGTGAACCCATACCTCGCCAGAACACAGCTGTAATATTTCTCTCGGAATTGGGAACACGAAAATAGATCAGAATTACACAAAGTTGACTATTTCTAGCAAATAACTGGGGGGTTTAAAGGAGATGTATCCCTGAAGAAAGTAAAATCCTCCCCTTTCCTGGAACGTGGTGGACAAGGGAGAGCACAGGAACATGTATGAGTGGATTTCCATGGCATTAATAAAATAGCAAACTCTGATCTCCTGCTCGGAAGCATTACAGGATCTGCAAAGCTGAACATCTTTAGAAAACAATTTGGAAAATTATAAATCCGTCCATCAAAGCTCAAGCTGAAAGTGCACCAATGCATTGCTTTGCAGATCGTGGCTCCTGGGGTTACATTGCCCATTTATTCTCCTTTTAATACTCAAATGCGTGATGCACCACCCCCCGAAACCAGATGTTTCCAAACCTAGCCTTTCGTTTGGAAAAGAAGTAGGATGTGCATTCACGGACAGAAAGTGTCTGGAAGAAAGTAAACATAATCAATTATTACATTAAGGTACTTAAGCTCCGTTTTTAATAATTTTAATTAATACTGAATACCAACATGTGAGCATATTTAAGATATCTTAAATAAATCCATTAGAGTGACACAATTAACACTTCACTTAGTTGACCATCAGACGGCACCCCCCTCCCTTCATTAAAGATAATGAGACCAGCCAGCCGTTACACCCGGAAAGAGCTGAAGAGGAGAATGGCAGGAGTGAAGGTCACTGGTCTTCCCTTGTTGCATCAGACTGAAGATGTTGACTTCATGCATTACAAAACAACTTTAGATTATAAGATATGATACCCGGGCACTGCCTCGGCGGATCATGAAAAAATGGAAAAAAAGTCAGGAAGCAGTTAAAATTGTTAGAACGCTGTCGAAATTGGTTTAAAGTGATGCAGTGCATCGCTTAAGAAATTACAGGATTTTTTATGCCAAGAATCAATTTCCATGTTCTGTCTCTTGTTTCACACAAGGTAATACCATTGCGAAAAAGCGATTTGCAGAAAAGCACGTGTTTTCTCTGTACCTAGGGGACTGGATTAAACAGAATGATGCCCACATAGGAGACAAGCCTTATTAAAACCCTGCAGCAAAACAGCTATCTTTTCAGGCACAAAGACCGTGTTACAGTACATACTCCATTTCGATCTCTGCAGTTTCATCAACAGCTCTTTCAAGTGTCGGAAATGAAATACTGCTTTTAAACCCTGATGGTAAATATACACTCTGGAAACATCTGTGTTGAATTTTTTAACTCAGTTTACATTATACACTCAATCTGTCAACATTGCACAAAAATATGTTGCTCTCAAGATCATTTTGAATTAAACAAGAACAGTTCCAATAAGGTTCGCATAGTTAACATAGTTCAGAACATAAAGACTGGAAATGAAAGGAGATAATTCTAATAATTTATTTTAAGATCTGAAAAATAAAACTGATAAAAGGACATAACTAAATACTTTTTCATTTGTAGCCATTACAATATTGGGAATACATATATGTGAACAGGTTGTGTAATAGGAACATCACACTGTTATTCTGATTCTTGAAATTACCAAAAATGTATAGAAGATAAGTCTTGCTTAAGCCACAAAATATGTTGGAAACAAAAAATAGGAGGACAAATATCTCTGTGGTACGACATTACAGTTTTAAAATGCTCCCGTCATTTCTGACAAGCTGTTGTCAGGGGCTAGCACAAAGAATGGACAACTAAGGACATTCATAATTACTTTTTCCATTTAAAATGCCAGAAGATTGTGTTTTGATTGAAGGTGACAGAAACAGACAATAGAGATCAGACTCAGGACAGAGGAATATGAAATCCATTCTACTGTATGTTGCATCACCTGATACAAAGAACAGATCGTCAATATTTTTGACAGCAAACCTGAGATTTATACCAATATAATTTATGCGAATGTCACCCATTCTCACACCAGTGGAATGTCCTTTTAATTGTTCACACACTTGTAACGTTCTTCTTATTCAAACAGCATCTTATTCAACCTATAATCGAGATTGTACCATTGCCAATCCCGTCTGAACTGGCAGCGAGCTGTGCCTGTGTTCTCCTGCATAATTTGTTCCTCTTAAAAACAGACTTGGATTAACCCCAGCACTGGGACTTTCATATTGCACTTGCTCCTCACCGGCACTGAAATGCATATCTCCTGCAAAATGTCGACTGGCACTGAATCATTTGCTTTATTTTTAGCTAAATTAACTTTTCTGCGCTCATACAGAGTTCCTTCCTCCAAAATTCAAGCAGTGTGGAAGAAAAAGTGCATGGGTTCACGAATCACGTTTGGATTGAAAGCGACTGAACGGACTTCGCAACTGAAGTGTATGCATTGCACCGCGTGAACACCGCTAATTCCTGCAAAGCAAAGTTCGATGCTTACCGTTACAGCAGATAACGGGCTTTAACAACAACAACAACAACAATAATAAAAAAACTGGGACATGTAGCGAATCTGGTTTCATAAGCAACTGTGGGCATCGCTTGATTCGCTCTTTTAATATCTAGGAAATTTGCATCGACAACTAATAAAACAAATTTAACCGACCAGCTAATGTTTGATCATTTCTTCCAGTCTGGATGCTTTGGAACCGCACCAGCCCTGGGAAACGTTTCGCATTCACAATATGTCGTAAACACGGTTGGTCTGTAAATTCACACCCTTGGTAAAATACCTCCTTGAGTAAACCAGTGTCGGTTCGACGCGGATCCGATTCACTTTTTTTGCACACATAAAGAAGAAAATAAGGTAACTTTACTTACTAAGGTAGCTACGGAGGGTAAGATATTGCTTTAACAGAATGCTTGATCTGGAAACGCCATTATTTTAGACCAGGAGACACTAAATGTGGATTTACTGCCCATGTTCCAGATTCGAGGTGTTGGTATACACTAGTTGCACCCTCAGAACAACATTTTCACACACAAAAAAATATTTTTCATTCCCTGCAAAACATGAACTTCTTTTAATATTTCATTACCTCCTAGCGAAATACATCAGTCGCTGAGCATGGATTTCAATTCTGCTGTACAGGCTATAGAATGCATTAAAGAGAAGCTTTTCTAGTAAACTTAAATGTAATTCTTCTTGAATGCACTTAGTCTCCTTTTCTAAAGTCAAGTTAATTTATGTAGCAACGTAAAACGACACGCACTTAGACGAGGATTTGAAAGGTTTATGTTTATTTGTAAGGTGTCGCTTTCAAAAGTAATTTAGAAGCTTCGTCTTGAGCTTTTAACAACGTAACGTGGACTTCATTAAATGCCGGTGGTCAGCCCTCAAAGCACTTCTCCGGGGACAGATGTTCATGCTTGTGACCGCCCCTCAGACGTAAAAAATGCATCACCGTCTCACAATGTCAATTGATATTTTATAATATTGTTGGTCAACAAGAAAGTTATTGACACATTTATTCGTGTAGTTGTGATATTGTCTCTGAGGCAACAAGGTGGAAAGGTTGGTATATTCTCTTGAATGCAGTACAGTCCCGTTGAACTGTGACGTCCACACATCGACAGAGGACTTTAAGTCCCGGTGCCGTTTTTAGGAATTAACTAACCCCGTACTTGCAAGAATGCCTGAAAAATTACTAAAAAAAAACCTGCTCTGGACGCAGTTAGCAGCTGTGCGAGAGCTTTGGTTAGTTTTCTGTAACTACCCGTGTACAGTACGTGTATTTGAAATTAACTTTGCCTTTGCCTCACCTGTGGGAAATCAAGTATTGTAAGTGTATTTCTGCCACCCCCCACCAACACAATGGGCTACATGATATCGCTTTTTCATCATTTCTATCGCCATCTGCCTGCGTTTACTGTAACCTCACATATTCTACATTAGATCATTCGAACTAGTTTGCAAACATATTTGGCTGGACATCCAGCATTGACAAAACGCCATTATAGAAGATAAACCTTACAGTAGCCCGATTCTCTATTTCGTTGAAAACACTGTGTTGCAACTAAGTTTCAGCTCAAACCCCAAGTTTTACAAACATGTAAGCAACAATGTTTAAACTCGGTTATGTAGGAGAGATTTTGGTGTGCGTGCATGATTGTACTTGATTAAAATGTAAAATGTAACGACTGAGCTGAAATGTATCCAAAATAACGCAGCAGTGAGTCACCAGCCTTTTTTTTACACTAATATTTAGCAATATGAGCGAAAGTGACTTGAAATTTTCTTACCTGGCACGTTAACAGCCACTAGGAATATCCAAAAGCTCGTCGGCGTCATCATGATCATGTCACCGTTTCCCAAATATCTGGGTTGTTCTTTTGTAGCCTTTAAATATGCTGAAGTATATTCGAGCTAGCTGGGCTCAGGTAAGCATGCAACTTGGCGATGGAGATGCAGGCAAAATTCCAGTCTGCTAACCGGGAGTTAAACACAAGCATCAAAAAATATGAGGGATTTAAACTGGGAATGCGCCAAGACGGGGGAGGGAGGGGATGTGGCGTCTGTCGGGGTCACGATCTAATTTGTCACGTTATTCCACGACCCGTAGACAAAACGATCCCGCGATCTGCACTTCGTTACAGGAGAGACCGTAAGGCGTGCGTGCGTCCTTCCAGTCCGAGAGCTACAGCGCAGAGCTCTTGCCGTTCACCAACCTATAAACGCACACACTGGGTATAGTACTTTCTGTGCAGCTCGGAGACGGAATCCCCAGATAAGAACAAATCGGGGAAAAAACACAATATTGCAATACGATACAAAAATAAAATAAAATAAACGCAACACAGGTTTTAACAATCCATGATTTCCCAAAGATAAAAATTCCGCTTTAAGCCTGTATCCGAATGCTCCGTAGGGTGATGCAGTTCGGTGCCTCTCTTTCTCCCTCGTTTTTGGGAGAAAGAAGAGGGGGTAAGGAGGGGGAGATTTGATGCTTCGAATCTGGAAGTTCCTAGAACAGAGTACGTCTCCCCCTTTTATTTATTTTTTCCCCCAAAACAAAATGAAAAGACCAAGCGATTTCTCCAGCTGCTTTTGTAATTATTTAATGGAGTTGGTTTTGTTGGGGTTTTTTTACTTTGTTCTTGACAAACTGTAGCCACTCAGCTGCCTGAACTTCCACAGATCCAGAGCTCGCCTCCTCCCGCGCTGGTGGAGAATCTTGGAATGTTGGTTTTTTTACGCAGAGCTAGCGGCTGCACGGAAAGTTGCCTCCGTTCGCTTCGGCAGGGGAGCGATGCGTACTTGGCGTCTCTTCCTCCAGCAGCAACACCACGATTTCTGTGCCGTTCCCGAAATTCCCAAACTGGAAGAAACTGCCTTTCTGCAGCGGCGTCTGGACCCGAAATGCTACCGTATAACTGACAGCCGCGGAGAGCAGATCTGAATTGGATGACGCTTACCGAGGGAGGCGCCTGGACTCACAATGCAAAGCGAGTAGGAGGGCTCTAACGTCCAACGAGGAAACTTTGGACTTTTAAAGCTGTAGGCCTACTCCAGTGAAGACAAGGTTTGGTCACACAACGAGCTTTAAATCTACAGTATGGTTAAAGACCCCTTAAACGCAATGCAAAGTACCGTCCTACAATAAGCGTCTGCCTTTCCAACTTGCCTTGTGCGTAATGACTTATTGGGAAAACGTAAATGTAGAATTAGGTTTTATTTTCGATTTAGGGGTTTCTTTGTCAAAAGATTTAAGTGTTTTCAAAAGTAATTTAAAAGAGCTTTCACCACAAAAGAGTGGTGTGAAATCGACCGCGGGGATTTCTCACGTGGCTGTGGCCATGGCGCACGTTTCCAGTTTGCGCTTGGACAGGTTGTTTGCGTTGGTGAGTTCTCATGGTACAGAATGTAACGAAAATAGTGAAAGTACCGTGTGCTTTTATCAGTACTTTATAATACTTTATTATGTCTACATCTTAATGTTTATTAAGTGCTTAAATACGGAGCAATACATACAGAGAGTTTCGAGAAAGAAATATAAATACTGCTAATTAGCCGAGAAATAACGCTATAAACACAAATTGTCTTCATAAAGTCACGTTGTGACTTCAAATTATAAGATGCTATTAATGAGTAAGGTATTCCATTCAGTTCTTGTTGGATGAAGGGGTGTTACCCCGGTGTCCTGGCCAAAGTTACTCCTTGCCTTTACCAATCATGGCTTCCTAACAATCACCATCTATGAACTGGCTTCATTACTGTGTTCTCCTCCCCACTGAGAGCATTTATACATAAATTATACCACATCTTTGAGAGTATAAGTGGGGACCAGAAGTGTCGTGGTTATCGTTGTCTCACAAGTCATCAGTCCTGGGTTGTTGGCCAGGGTTGACTGCTCCAAATTCGTCTCACCTCCCAAAGACACGTTATCTAGATTATCTGGTGTCTCTGAATTATCCTTTTGTGCTTCGGAGACATGTGTCTGTGTACCCCATGGACTGGCACTGCACCCAGGGTGGCGTTCTGAGGGATCAGCTCTGGTCTCCATGTCACTAGCTGAACATGTTGGACTCTTGTGCTCATTAAGGCACGTTTGTGGTCTGTGGGTTGAGTGGGCTAAAGGAGGAGTGAATGAGTGTTAGGCCACTGTATGTGTTGAATAATGCTTGCGAAGGTCACCGTGATTTCTCTTGACCTTTGAACTGATTTGTTGAACTTGATCTGATCTTTAGTCTTTAATCTTTTGACTGCCCTTTCTCCCAAAATCAGTACTCTTATGAAGAAGAATATCCATATTACATATGAATGTGATTAAAGAGCTACAAGGTATATTGAACTAGCAGGAAATTACACATTGTTTTCTTCAGTAGTTTAATCTCTGTATTCAAGCTGTAATCTCTATTGTATTAATATTATAAATTAATTACAGCACAGTCCTGTCTGATTAAACAGGATGGTGTGCTGAACACCATGCAGATGTTTTTCAAATATTTTATTTTCCTCAGGTAAGACTGGAAATTTGAACATCTGAACATCTTTGATAGGTTTGACTTGAGTAACAGAACCAAGACTTTGATTAGTAAATTTCAGTTCAGAGAAGAACACGAAGGCAAAGATCAAAAAGGATGAACCTAAAACTTGTCAGTGATACACGAAAGAAACAAAAATCATCTTCATTATGTATGTTTATTAAACCACAATTTATTTAAGAAAAATGAACAAACTGCTTTTGATCAACACTAGAATTCAGGTCAAATACCCTCATTAGCAATTTACAGGAGAGCTATGAATATATAACAGAAGAGGTAAAGCTTTATTTTATCATGCCATACTTAAAACACGAAGATGAAAAATATTGTCTATTGCTAGTTTAATTGCTGGAAATCATTTTTTATTCATCTCTTGGGAGCTGTGCCAAGGCAGAGATTACTGAAGTACTGAAGTTTGTATTTCTGATATCTTTAGTAAGTTAATTCTACACAGGTCTGACTGAAATATTTGGGAAGCTTACCCAACCAAATGATAATACTGTAAATATTAAATGAGGGCAGCGTGGTGGCACAATTTGATCGTTGCAGCGCGGGGGTTCAGTTACTTCGGTGGTGTCTGCATGGTGTGTGTATGTTCTCCCTGTGTTCGTGTGTATTTACTCTGGGTGTTCTGTTTTCCTCCCACTGTCCAAAGACATGCTGGTGGTTAATGGGCTTCTGGGAAAATCGGCCCTGGTGTGAGTGGGTTCCCTGGGCTGCACTGGCGTTCCATCCTGGGCGTATCCTGCCTGGTGCCCATTGCTTGCTGGGACCTCCTCTGCTGCTCCTCTGTGACCCTGTGCTGAATAAAGCCATTAGAAAATGGATGGATGAGTGAAATGGAGGGACATAAGGTGGCAGGTTTCTATTCAGGGGTAAGCTCTGGGCCCTGCTGACAGGTCTCATTGACCTTCAGAGGTTGCTGCAAGAGATCCTCCCCGTCAGACCAAGTGAGTGAACGGGGTGACTGGCACATCGAGCAGTTAGGATCGGTCGGTGTTAGAGGTTTGGGCACAGTTGAGGCCCCAGCCTAAGACATGCCTGCTCATCTTAGAAAAATGGAGAAATGGTGGGTTGAGCTGCAATTCAGAGTACTGGGTCTCTAGCAGAGGGCTTGCTGCTTTCATCAGAGTGTGCAGCTGATACGCAGGCAAGATACTTGTGAAGTTTGCCAGGTTAGCTTCTCAACTTTGCATTTGGGTGATGGATCCTTTGAGTGTCAGAGCTTAGCAGAGTGGAACAATTTACCAGAAAGTCATGTTCCTCCAGATGGCCATCATAAGAAAGCAAGCCTGCAGGAGCCCCTGTACCCCCATATGGGGTACCCCAATCACAGTAAACTGCTCTTGTAATGTAAGGAAGACCAGCAAGAGGAACTCTAGCACTGGCCAAGCAGGTGTCAGAGGGCATCATGGAGGAAGGGACCCAAATCTCTCCGCAGTAATGCAGATCCAATCAGTGTGAATCACCTGTCCCCAAGGGCAGCTTGTATACCCTGCTTGTACACAGTGCTGTCGAAGATTAGCGTCTCCTCAAGACTGCAGCTGATCGCTAAGTGCTGGGATGTAGTCCTCCAGCTTCTCTAGTGTGTTGATCCTTACCAAGGCTCTTATCAAGGACAGCAAACCTTTGGAGAAGAAAGTCCTGTTGGATGGGTCTGCTGAGTCAAAGAAAGGCAATGCTGAAGCTGGAAGATCACTTATGGTTGATAAGGAAGTAAGTAGTGAAATAGAAAATGCTGGCAAGACACCCCATTAATCCACAAAGCGAGGGAGAAGATGAGTGATGTGGCAGTCTCATTAGATAACTTACCCAAAAGTGCTCCGTATATGTGATAATATTCGTCACGGGAGATAATGACTCCGCAATGGGGGACGTGGGGAGATAGGTGAATAATTTTTAGCCACAGCCTGGGAATTCAACTTTATTGTTTCCCAATTGGTGGAGATATCATTAACATTATAAGACAGCGGTCTAAGGGTAGGAGTGCACAACTCCAGTACTATTTGGAAGCCTTTTGGTGCTGTAAATACTGTTTAAAAAGACCTCTGTATAGGAGAAAATGTGTAATTATTATTAGCCATTAATGTGCTACACATTTAGTGCTGAGATACTGTATTACTATGTTATTAAATGTATTCAGAGAGGTTATGTATAGTCTTTGTTTTAAAATTGCCTAAAGAACTGACAATTGTTTACTAATAATATGTTTTACTTTTTTAAATTAGTACAACCTTTTAAACAGAAAAAAGTGTCTGTTAAACAAGAATGAGTACCTAAGATGAAATGTGAAGAAAGGTTCAACTCCTGATATTAAATTTGACTTAATCTTTATTGAACTCTTCTTCAGGACTATAACTTTATCAGTGTTTAAATCCTAAAAGTGTCATGAAACAGGTTATCAAGTTTAATCAATTCTTTACAAAAAGGACCTATTTTAGAGTTGCTATTAAAAATCATTCATAATTAGTTCAGGTCTGTGGATTCTGACCTTGCTTTTCACTGTGCATCTCACAAAACCTCAGGCTATTCTTCCACAGTAAACTGTGTTGTTTATGTGGATAGTTTAATGGAGTGAAATTAAGAAGGTTCTATGGCCTGAAAAGGTTTAAATCAAGGAGTGCATTGAGACTGCTGTAAATTAGCAAAGTGGGGGCAGCTTTAAAATCCTCTCAGAAGTTGTGAGGCTTCTGGCTAACCCATTTTGCTTTAATTATTACAGCTTTTCCACTGAAGTCACTCCATTAGAAAATGATTATGGGTCTTTTGGGACAAATTAGTAATTGTCTACTTGTGAGGCAAAGGACCATTCCTGATGTCTGGAATGGAGAAGACGTACTAAGAGAAAGACACTTAGAGAAAGCCATGCTCTACACGAGGTGTTTTAAAAAAGTTTGAGTTCATCAAACTAATTTCCCTACCGCTGTGTGCCAGAAGATTTAAATTTAATTGAGGGTGCATGAGATGCAGTACATGTACAAAGACCCATCTACAATTCAAAGAAGGATTTTTCTGAATTGACAGTGCTGTTGTTATCTCATGCAAAGTGCTTGGTTTAAGTTTTTTTTTCAGCATAAGATACAATTTGAAAGTAGGTGAATTCACAATGGCTTTCAAATGGGGAGGTTTTGACATTACAGTAAATTGGATTTCTCTTGGTGCAGGTCTCAGTGCTCATGCTTAAATTGGTGAAATAGAGTTTTTTGTGAAATATGTTGAGTTATGCAACCTGTTTTCCTGTTTATTTTAAACTGTCCTGTGAAAAAGGCTTGCTGGTTTAAATGTATTCTGCTCGCCATGTAGTATACCACACTTTTAGTATACTGTCACTGGAGAAATACAGTATATTTTGGATTTATAGCTGTAGGCATCATATACATAAAGTCTGACCTATAAGACACTTTAAATAATGCAAAAGAATGTTTCTTAGTAAGAAAGGCTGACCTTTTACAGTGAGTACTTTTTTCCAAACTCGTCTTCTGCAAGAAAAGGAGACAAATGGGTTGAGAGTCAATACACCTCCTGGTAAATTGGGTTATAAAATTTATAAATGGACCCGAGATGATATGCGTTGCAGTTAGATTACTGGAGAAACAAAAGACAGATTCTGTCCCTTAAGGAAGTAATAAGAGAAAAACATTAAAGGCAGAATGTTTTTCCACAGAGCAATAATACAAAAATATCAACCAATAATGTCCTGAGTCAATATTTCTGTTCAATGACATCTTTTTTGGAAACAGTCTTTGGAAAGAACTGAAGAGTATAGGATTATTTATACATCACTCCAGCAGAAAGGAGTCTGAAAGAGCAGCAGTAGAGAGGAAGTATAAACTGCACAGAATTGAGGCCCTAGTGGGTAGCAATGACACAGTAGGGTTGAAAACTATAGGAGTTACATCTAGTCCTACTGTCCTGCAGTGGCTCAATGAAATGATGGCAGGGTTCTAAGCTAGCCAATTTCTGTGATGTGTATACTGTACCATTACTAATGATTGGGCTTCATTTCAAACTTTTTCCCACATGCGGCTTTGTATTGTCCGATTAGGTGCAGAAAACTGTGTCAAGCCTTAGCGATTCATCTCTTTGTAAACTGTATGGATGACAAGGTAATCTTCCTAAAGGCACATCATGTAAAAGGACATATATTTTTATCCAGGCTGGAATATATTTTGCAATTTGATGATATGTTTGCATTGCATGCATGTTTCATATAAATGGGCATGTTTTCACTCTGAAATACTCATTTTTAGAGGCCTGTTACACAGACAGCTGGTTCTTGGAAGAAATGCATGGGTCCTGTTGTGCCTGTACTTCAAGGGACATGTGAGAATGAAAGACTGAGGGCTAGCTGTTTCTTGTCATCAATTTGGGTAAGTTGTCAAATAGCCTTATCTTACCTTTGACTGTTGATGTTTAGGAAGGGGTTGTGCTACCAGACATGATTACTAATGTGCAGGGATGAAATAAGGAAAATATTTGAAAAGGTCAAATATTCATGTTCTGTGCACAGTGTAATTATCATGAGTATTCCTCTTCTTTTTTGCCAAGTAGATGTGAATAGTAGCTGGTGGAGCTGCCAGATTTACCATCTACAGTGCATTTTATTGAATTATATTTTAGTTGCTGGCATTATTATGTAATTTACAGGTTAATTGAGTACAAAGTCTCATTTGTAATGTCATATACTGTAGGAGCAGCACCCACAAGCCTCAGCTTTCCTTGCTGTTGGTGGACTTAATGAGTTAATGGCCCAGCTGACATATTTAAAAACTTCTTTCAACACTGGCATCAGTGGTACTTTTTAGTGAGGGAAAATAAATCCCAGTTCAGTGTCCCTGCATTGCGCTCGCGCCTGGGAATGGAGGAATTTCTCAGGTTAAATGGCAAAAGCCCAGGGCCTTTCAGCCGGAGAGCGAGTTTTGAAGTCGAAGGAAATTAATGCGGCTGTGTCACATCCTCATGCAGTCCGAGGCTGCAGTGAAGTGATGTAAACAGCGTTTAGACTGCGGTATAATTACCTTGTAAGGCAGCTGCAGTGACATCTTGTATAAAAAAAAATAAATAGGCCTGAAATGCATCACAAAAAAGCTCTTTTTTGCAGTGCGAGCCTTTTTTCTTCCTGTTTTAACAGTATATTACCTGCAGAGCACTTTTTGATCTGTTTTTTATTCCTGCTCCAAGAATTTTAACATTGAATTTGTCAGAAAAGGGCAATGTGAAAGAGCATTTAGGATTACATTCCTGGGAAACATGTTTGCGTATATTCCTTGAAGGAGGCCCACATATATGATATGTTCACGAAAGCCTGTTTATTTAATATTTTTCACCTTTTGGCATGTAACAAGGGGATAGGAGCTTGGCAGTACATTAGCCTTTTTGACTCTGTTAATTATGTAATCATGGGCAAGACCTGTCGAACCATTAGCAGAGTAATGTGTTTCTCTGGCCTGATGTTCATTCCTTGATGACCATTTGGGCATAGTAAATCACAGCCTGGGAAACAAAACTGCTTATTTAACCCATTTTAGAATCTGCCAAATAAAAGGGACCTGATGGCTCAAATGCATTCTCGTATTTTTGAAAAATAACCTCCTTTAAAACAGCTGGTTGTTAAATCTTCATTTTGGGTGCTTCATCTCTAGTAACTGCAAACGATGTAGAATGAAGTGATGGATCTCTCTTAAATCTTGTAGCAATTTCAAGCAGCACTGATTTACTATATTGAGCAATGCAAGTGAGCAGACACCAGAGATTAGCAGTTTAGTGCAATATTACGTTTTACTGGCACTCTGCCACATTAGAAACAAACCCCGCCTCTCCCTTTAAGTGCTACAGCTAAAGAAAAAGAAATTTAAAAAGTTTGCAAACAAAACACAGGCGTTCTAAACTTTTTTGATGGCTTTTGCATTTAATAGCTATATATGCAGCTGAAGAACGCCAGTTCTTTGTTAAATTGGGAAAGCTGTGACAGAATCATATCCGAACATCTAGCAAAATATCAATTTAAACTACAACAAATGAGGCATAACAATTCCAATCCCCCTTTTCAAGAAATATGAAATGGGTAAATCTTCAACACCCCTGTTTATAATAGTTGGATGTAAGACAACGATAGCATTTCCTGCCAACTCTAAATTACAGTAATCCACATAATGAGGACAACCTGGTTTACTTTCCCCACTCAGAGAGCCGAAGCTCTTTGTGGTGCTGAAGAGATGCAGCCTGAATGACAACTGTGCAGAGAGTGTTGATGAGCTTCTTTCCGAAGCTCTGTATCTCCTGGCTCCTGATTTTGGAACAGTTACGGTTATGAAGATAAGTGGATATCTGGAATCAGATGAATCATCCCACACATACAGGCAGATTGCTAGAGACGCGTAGACAAACACAGATTCATCAGTCTCTTCATATATAGATAGGAAAAGTGAAACAGAGACCGACCTAGGTGGAGAGACCACGAGACGGATGTAAATAAACAACTGATAGAATACTGCTTCAAAAATGAAGAAATATGTTCAGGCATAATGACTGCAATGGTTATCTAACATATCTTTTACAATGCACAACTGTAAAAAGTGGTAGGGAGAATTTCTCATCTCTTGCCTGATACTTTAAATATTTTGGTCATTGCTGACAATGATGGGAAACCTATGATGTAAATATTTACTACAGGATACATAACACATTTATTTTCCACAATGCAGATACTTCGTGCGGATACTGGGGAATGCAGCAGAACATTTTCCTCTTGTTAAAGTGCACAGGAAAACATCTCCCTCTTGTGGCTACCGGTTCTTGAAAAGCACAATAACCTGGATCTACACCAAGGCAAGAGGCCTTGTGAGAAGCCCAGAGCCCCAATTCAATTACATTTAGAGCCAAGATCCGAAATGTATATCTTAACAGCAAAAAAAAACCCAACACAAATCTTAAAGGACACTTCAGAGAATAACTGATACACCTGAGATCAGCCAGATATCTTGATATACCGTGGAAAAACAACTAAATTCCCAATTCTGCCCAATGAAAGATGCTAAAGATTTATTTTGTTATTTTGTTCAGCTAAAGTATAAAAACATGCACTGGCCCCCTGGCACTAATAATTAAAGTCCAAGGGCAGCCAACCAACGAATTATTATGTTCTATGTTTTAAATGACTTCAATATATTTACAGGTGTAAACCACCCTTAAGGGAATTGAATAGGGGGAATTTGCACAGTACAGATATATAGGTACCAGCTTTTGAAAACTCTCGGGGGCGCTTGTGTGAAAATGTTTTCAATGTTTTTAACAATGGTTTTTCTGTCCCCCTTTTTCTTCTTGAATGGTAAGAAATGGTAAAGCTTCACTTATGAAGGCTTATGAAGGTTTTCATATTGCCGTTGAAGAGAATGTGTTCCTCTTTGTCGTGCTCTGTTATTTATGGCATCTTCTATATCCAGTGAAACAGAATCCCCATGAATATTCATGCATATGGAGAGCTGAAAAGCACCGTTTATCTTGGCAAAACTTTACATCACACACATGTTCTGCATGTTCATTATGCTGCTAGAAGCTGTGATGTGACAGTTAAAATTGTTCATGGTTTCTAAACCTTTCTATCACATCTTGATAAAAAACAAATTGTGCCTTTGTAGAAAACTTCTACAAAGTCTTTTTAAACCCCTATCTTTTGCGTCTGAACTTTTTCGTCCATCTGGTTTTCTGAAATTCAGATTTATCTATTCTGAAATATATGCCATGTCTCCTGTTACGTTTGCTTGTTGGCAGAACTCATCCGACTCAGACATTTATTTCAGATTAAAAGTCGGTTTCTGATAATGATTTCATTACGATACGTCATTAAACGACAAATCAACTGAAACATACAGTAATTGATAGCCAGATAAAATTGATTGTGGAGACCAGGACTAGCATAATAGATATATAGCACTGTGTATGTCTTACAAACATTGACAAAGTTATAAGGAATTCACTCCTGTTTTGACAATAATTTGATGATGATAATAAAAATAAAATTATCGGGGGTGCTGAAGCTTTGATTTGCCATTTTCCTCTTTTTATACATACTTCTATCTTAGAGAACACAGTTTATCATACCATAGATGGCCATAGATGGCCAGTGATTCAGTAATGGAGTAATCCTGACACTTTATGCCAGATGTTGATGGTTCACCAAGCAGAAGCTCTTTGCTCTCCTGTGGAAATGAGGTCAGCTCATAAAATAGAGAAAATGTTCATCATGACTTTTTGGTTAAAAAGAACAGTAATAAAAAGGGCTAGTTTGTTAGCAGAATCAATAAATTGGCACTGCTATATAGAATCAATGCGGTATCCAACTCAGTACCTTAGAACTATAAAAAAATCCTTTAAACCTCCAAACAGAAAGGCACCAGAAACCTGTTCCTCAAGAGCTGACAGTGATATAACTATCAATGTTTTCTTCTCGGGTCCCACAGGCAGGCAGATGGGCAGATGTGAGGAACAGAAGCTTGTGCACAGTGTTCTTGAGACTGATATTCATAGTTCCTTTCAGCAACCTGATGTCTCCCATTGGTAGCATTATTTTATGGCTACATCTGAATCACACCTGATGAGAGGAAGACAGATCAAACGAATCTCCTTCTAAAGCAGGTTCACTCCCTCACCCATTGTTTTTACACACACAAAAAAAAACTAAGGCTTTCGTGATCCTGTTCCTTAAAGAGTCTAGCCAGAGAAATTTCACCTTAAAACCCAAAGCAAATCCCGGCCCTCCCGTTCATCCTTGACTTGCCTGCCTTCCTGTGTTCCTGGCCCGTGCTTAGGCCATACCAGGGTGTCTCTGAATGATTTAAAGGATTAACAGTAATGACTTCGTTATTGAGCCTGGCTGAAGTGGTCATTGATTTAATGCCCTGCTCCTGTAATTTAATGTACCTTGCAAAGAAAGAACAGAAACTTTAGAATCGTCAGCTCTTACAAGAATGAACAGGGAGTTGCAATTCTGGTCCTGAGAGTCGGGTCCAGTAGAATCTCTATGCGTCTCTTTAAGTCTTCAAGAGCTTAAGGCTGTGTAAGAGGGATACATTGATAACTTAGGACTTTTTGGGATAAATGCAACACTTCTCCCAGGTAGAGAGCTGTTCATTTCTTAAGGAGACACAGAAAAATCATGGATTCCGGCAGTGACAGCGAAGACTAGGGCAGGGAAAACTCCATTATCACATTAGTAAGAAGCAAAAGAAGTTAATCGTCCATAGTAAAGCAGACAGAATAGGATCTGATTTCCTAGCGGTTTCTGTTTTTTTCATGTTTATGGAGTTTACATAAACTTACAATTTGAAATTCTACCCTGTTTCACACTTTTTGCAGGTGAAAATGAACCACGAGTCTCAGAAAATGCAATGTACAGTACTTGGCCGAGTGCTTCCCATTGAAGTAATGGCTGTTTTGGAAGCATCCAGAAATAAAGGGTTGGCTTAGCACATCCCTAGCGGGGAAACAGACCTCCTCCAGCACAGTTACACTATCAGTGTTATCCATATAAGGCCGGGGGAGCTAATGCAGAGAAACAGAAGGTCCACTACAATCCTCCGTTGGGCCTGACCCTAGAAGACCAAGCAGGACAGCTGGATTTCGGCTGCTGCTGGAGTCCAAATAAAAATCAGGCCTGGCAGAAGCGTCAGCGGTAATATAACACAGCTCATCTTACATATTGAAGGGTTAAGGGGGCGATTGCTGGTTTGCCGTGCTGATTAAAGAACTGTGCTTTATTGCCAGAAATGGGACAGTGGTCCCTGGGCAGTGCAATCCTTATGCTTCTCAGGCCATTCTCATTCCTGCAATATCGACAGACCAATGATCCTTTCAGGCTGTGCGTGATGGCACCACAGAGGAGATTCGGTGCATTTCTGTGTCCGGTTGCAGAGAAAGCAAGGGCTCGAGTGGCTCTGCCTGCACGGCTCTGGCTTGCTCTTGCGAGTTTTGCAGCCGTTGAGATGAAGAGTTTGGATTCAGCGTGCACCACAACCCAGCGCGGGCAGAGGAGCTGTCGAAGCACCCCAAAGCTGTTTGATTGGAAAGAGTACAGTGAAACCACAGTGACGTTATGTTTACTGTACTTTTTTTTATCCTTTCATTGAAAAAATAATATTTGAAATGGCATGGACTTTATTTTTGGTCCTCCTAATTCGGTGGGTTACATTACACATCTTTCGCAGATTAGCCATGCAACCCAAGTTGCTAGGATACAAGTTGATTGAAAGAAGTTGAATAGATTTCTGTGATGTGTATCAAACAAAGAACGGAAAGGATATCATTCTTTTGAACACCTTGTGTTGTTGTAACACGAAACAGAATCAAAGCAGGAGAACAAGAAAGTGCCTTGGAAAGAAACATCATTCTTTCAGCAGCGTCAAAGCTTTGATGCTGCTGACTGCTGCAACAGAAAAATAATCTTCTATCTTTTGTTCTTGTCCACCATCTGATCCAGTATTTCATGCCGTTTCTTTTTTTTGTGAGGAAAACGTATTTGTATACTGTGTTCATATACTTATTAAGGAGATGTAGGTATTCTGAACTGAAGTAGGCTTGCTGTAAATATCGTGAGTGGCTTTTTCTTCAGTTTCCATTGTTTTCCCATTCTGGTTCATCAGGTTAGAGTAATCTAGTTTAACCTTGGCAATTCAACAGGTTAGATATGAAAGGCTGTATGCATTCAGCTTTTTCTGCTGTACAGTATCAATGATGATATATTCTATGAAGAATAAAATAATAAAAACCCATTTCCAGTGTTAGAAAACTTGAATGATGGATTGCCTCCAGGGAATATTAATTTAGTACTCTGAGTGTCTTGTAAAATAAAATCAGCTTTAATTAAGTTTATTTACTGTATATATAGGGCCTGTGGGGTTGCTACATGTACATGTTGAACAGCTTGCCAAAATCTGTTTTTACTTTTCCAGTTGTTGAGAATGTTAAATAAACATTTAAGAAAAGCTGTCTCATTTTAAAAGAAGATCAACAATGATAACTCACTGTAGAAAAAAAATTAAACCTTCAGATTGACCTCACTAACAGTCCTTATAAGTATACTGTAAATATCACGTAGCAACCATCACAATTCATTTAGGAAAGTCCATGTCCAGATGTACACGTACAGTGCTGATATCTGTAAGAAGAATGTGATACGACTCTTGACTTATCCTGACCTAACAAATCAGAGCTGTCAGCCTATAGCATTACTATGTACAGTAGCTGTGTCCGCGATTGTTTGCTTTAGCGTCATCCACATGATGCTGATGTAACCAACTTGTGAAGGCAGCTTTACGAACCCCAGCCATGTGTGTGAACTCTCCATCTTGTGCAGGCTGTCCAAAACTCAGCATGGTTTTGAAACGTGGCCTCCATGATGTCTGGGTTAATCATTGAGCCTTTCTGACACAGCCAAATATACATGGAAGTGCAGATCACCCAGAATGGAAGATGTTTAATATTTGTTCTTTTCATGTACAATGTACAGTACATCTGTGTCTGCTTGTAGAAACAAGAGACTGTAAAATTAACAACGTTTTTTGCTTTTTAAGTGTCTGGTGTTCTTTGCATTTTGACAGCATGCATGTAACTGCAGTAAGCACGTAGATTTATTATTTACAAGTAGATTTGTAATGCAGACGAAGACAGACAGCTTTTGGGATCACTAAAGAAAGTCTGGGACCCTCAGTGCAGCTAAGGTTTTTAAGAGATGCATGCCTAGAATTTATAGCACAGGAGCTTAAAATAAACAAGGGTGTTTCAGGGAATTTCAGAGTCTCTAAGTGAAAATAAATCCATAGATGTGTATTTGTCATTCTTTTACACTTTTATTTTTAGTGATAGGAAAGTCAAATTTTCCCATTTCAGAAGGTAATAAAAACCATCTTAAGTAGCCCTTAGAGTTCTTCAAAATCCAGTTCTCATTCCTGCAATATACTTAAACTATAGACAGACCAATGATCCTTTCAAATAGAAAAAAAGAAACAGGAAAAAAAATCAATCTGGTGTAAAATCAGTCTGTACATACTGTATTTATAATTTCATCACATATTTTTACTTTTACAGCAGTAACATAGTTTTTTAAGTGAAAAGGCTGCGGACAATATTCTGGTTAATAGCTGGGTTTATTGTTTTGTATTTTTAGATTGCAGCTAAGATCATAGGAAAAGCCGACCACAGCGAGTCCAGGCTATCAACCTATCAGTGCTCATCACTGTTCTCATCATTAAGTGATTCTAGCACAGCATCAGGTCTAGATCTGAACGTTCCCTGGGTCTCTGCCACACTGCGTTCCCTGCGATCCCTAGTAATCCATCCATCCACCTGCCTATTATCAGAAAGTTGCTTATTCCTGGTAAAGGTCACAGCAGCCTGGAGCTTCACTAGTAATCCTTTCCAGGCTCTGATGTCTCTGTGTGAACAAGTGTGGACTTGTATTGGCAAGATATAACCCTATGCTGCTTTATGTTTTTATTCTTGGTTATGATATATAATATATTTGTAATCTAATTGACAAATTCACTACTTGGTTGCTTCATTACATCTTAACAGGATGTCGTTTTCCCTTGGTATGTTTTCAGACAATTACTTGAGCCACCAGTGTGTGCCCTGGTTTAAATAAATTAAAATGGATTTGAGAGTCTACATCCTGCTTTTTAAATTGTTTTTGATTGATTATTGTCAGAGAGAACCTCATTAATTTGCGTTGTACATTGTTATTTTTCCTTTTTTCCTTTTTCCTGGGCCATAATCATGCAAAGTGAGTTGCGCTAGTCGAGATGGATAAAGTGCGTGGTCGACAAACCGTGGTTCCGTGGGAGAAAATTGACTCCACCATCGCAGGACCTAGAAATTGACAAATTCATGCTATTGTAAGAAGAGGAAAGAAATTACTTTTTCAACCTCGTTGTTTGAAGTGTCGTATCCAGCAAAGGCTTCAACTCTCTACTTGTCAGCTGCATTGATTTCCCATGATTAATGTCCATGAATCCCATGGAAAAAAATAAACCTTTTTCAGGATTTGAACCTCCGGGCATTTTGTGTTTTTATACTTTTATAGAAGAGGGCAGTCAATAGCCCAGAGTATATGTAAGTAACACATGACAAAGAAGATGAAGAGTCTACAGAGGCATGCTCTTACTAAGTACATGTTTCTCTTATGGCTCCTGTAGAATGGTCTTCTCATTAGGACCTGTGCTTATTTGTTTCCAAGACAACAAAGCTTTTCTCATTAGCAATAATGTGTCGTATCCAATCAGTCAGCTTCCAGGAGAATTCTGGTGGGTCTATTAGCCTTTGCCCTGTACACTAATGCTCAGATGAGAAGGACTGTGGAGTGAGTTTTAGACTACCAGACTGTGTTTAGAGGTTGTGTGTTACTGTAAGGCTACAGGTAGGAAGTACTGTATGTTTTCTTAGGACCATTTTTTTATGTTTTCACAAAACAACTGACAAAAAAAAAAGCAATTGAACATTTCATTTATGTTGTCCATATACTATTCTGGAAAATTTCAGTTGTCTGTAAACACTGAAGTCCCTGTTCCAAATAATGTCAGATGCTAAAGTATTGGAGGGAGCAGACACATGGAATTAGAAGAATTAGAGGATGCCAATTTCCTTGTTTTGCTCTTGACATCCAGCAGATTAAGCAGTGGGCTGCAGCGGAGCTGGAACCCATACTTCTATTACGAGTCCCAGAATGAACAAAACTCATTCTCTTTACAAATATCTGCTAGACTGTGAATCCAAAGTGGGATAGAGAAAGGGAACTTAACTGTAAGGAGTTTATGATTAGGGAAAATAGGAGAACAGGCAGCCATGTCTTTGGAGCTAAGCGCTAAGTTGTAATTTATTACTTAATTAGAGGTCCAAAATGCAATTTACAGTGTCTAAGGGGAATGCTTACACAAATTAAATCTTGAAACCAAATGGCAAGACCAGACACACATCAAGTGGACGCCAAGATGCAGGAAAATCAGAATTAAACCTGACAGATAGTCCGCACTGGAGCAAAGGAGGAGAAACGCAATTTAAAGTTTGGCAGAATTAGGCCTCCAGCAGATCTCCTGTGCTGAAAGAGTGGAGAACTTAATTTATTGTCACCTCTCTTTCCGATTAAATTTATAAATGTGAGTATGTATTATATTGTAATACCCTAGAGAAGCAGAAATAAGAATCATAGAAATTAAAGTATTCAAGACAGGAAGTCCATTTTTACTCTGAAGAGACCTAGGATAATGTGTCCACATGTTCAGGTCAAAATGAGTTCATTGGAATTGCATGTGCCAAAGAGTCCGAAGTGTTCGACTAGTGGCAGAGTTAAATGTGTTTTCTCAAATTGAAAAGCGGCAAGGCTACTGTGGAGCAAGGTCGTTTTATTCCCTAATAGAGCACTGAAATCAACACAACAAGAGCTAGCAGATGAATTGAGGCCTGAGAAATAGTCTCAACCTGCGACAGTATGTCATCAGCTTCACGTGCCGTGTGGTATAGTAATGTTGACTATTGTCAACAGAAAGAGGAGCAGAAGTGGCAGATTGTTGGACACCTTGAGACAGTGGTCCCAAAGACAAGGCAAACCATAGTGGTGACAGTGGGCATCCCTGATTCTAGATGCTCTGCAGCAGAACAGGAGGAACAGCTCCCACCTGTTAATACCGTGGCCGAAGGGTTGACATATTGTATATATAATAGAGAAGAACATTGCACTTTGTGCTATCCCTGCCGCCAGCAGTCGCTGCTTCTTTCATTAATACAGATATTAAATGTCGCCAGAGTGCCATCAATGTTAGCGTCAGTTTTTACCCATCTATGGAAAAGCCTCTCATGAAACTCCACTCTTTGTTTTCCCCATCCAGCTGCTGGCAGTCTTGTCACTTGTCTTGCAGAAGGCCTTCTCCTTTCGTCTCTGAGAAGACCCTCCAGTCCTTCTTCAGCTCAGCCATCATCCACTCTTCACAAGTCTCTCCCAGCCTGCACCCGTCAGGATGTCACAGACTCTTCTTTCACCCCAGTGCCTTCTTTTCTTTCACTGTCTTTGATTCTGGTCGTCCATCAAACCCCTTCTGCACTGTGGCCATCGATCAAAACATAAAGAATTGTGCACTTTTAAAATTTTCATTTGACAATATGAATTGACCCAAATATACCAAATCATTTAACGCTCCAGATGTATTTCTGTACTGTTAATACAATACGGATCTTGTGCCTCTAGGTTTATTAGTAGTTATATATATATTTATAAGTTTCTGTGTAAGAGCAGATTTGTATGAGTACAGCATACTGTTAATGTTTAAGACGCTGATAAAATCTTAAAATTCTTGCCTGTGCCTTTTACTCTTAACTATACTTCTTTACCTGATTATTATTATTATTTGATTTTGTTTTATATGAATTCACCATTCATGTCCTGTATGGCTGATTTAGTTTTTGAAGATTTTTTTCCTCAAAGTTTGAAATAAAGCTTTGATTGACTGATAAGCGCAATTGTGATAAGCTCAATTTACGGCATCTATTTTCTCTCAGCACTCCTCCATTGATATCATAATAGGTTTATTTTGTATCTTTCCCTGGGAGCACCAGAAAAGTTATTTTTACTTTTTTGTGGGTATGTGTGCTGAAAATTGTATAAGCGCTTACATTCACCTTCACAATCTTGCACTGTGTGGTTAATAAGAGCTTTTATATTACGCATGCAAGAGAAAAGGTCAGTGCATTCATTCTTTTTTATGGGGCACTGGAAAATAGCAAACTAAAAATATAGTGCTGGCATGAAT
The DNA here is from genome assembly GCF_040954835.1 of Lepisosteus oculatus. NCBI lineage: Eukaryota > Metazoa > Chordata > Actinopteri > Semionotiformes > Lepisosteidae > Lepisosteus > Lepisosteus oculatus. The sequence goes on along the minus strand of NC_090718.1, from coordinate 5,466,285 downwards.
TAAACTAATTATCGCAATTACAATACACAGTTTTCAAGTGTAAATTTAACTAAAAAGAATCGATTCTTTTCCCTCTCATTCCTTCCTTTTATGCATTTTCTTTTTACTTTTAGGCAGTTTAATAGTTATGGAAGGCAGTGGAGCTCTTGTCATTCCTGTAACCTGTTTCAAAATAATGCATACTGTAGGTATCCATGAAACCAGGAATAGATCATGCACGAGTCTCCCCAAATACAGCAAGTGTCTGGGTGGCAATGAAATTAAGTGTAATAGACCATCATTCCCATTGTTTTCTGAAGACAATGAGTGTTTGGAACCTGGACTATACTGATGTTATTGTGTGCAGGACTCTTTATTTTAACCCAACTCTACATAAGTCAGAGAACTGTATACATGACCCCAGGGCTCTCTTATTGAAATCTTTTATGCCTAGTTTTCTTCTAAATTACTTCCCTACACATGTAGAGCATTGAAAGTCAAAGGGAAACTTGGAGCACAATTCAGCACAATTCAACTAAAAGTCACATCTACAAAAGCTCTTCCTGGCATTTAGTGAGAAGAGTTAGAGAGCTGGAGATCTTTAAAAACAGCAAGTCAAGCAAAAATTGCTAATGTGAGCAATCAATCCACTTTCTAGGCTAGCAACTGGTAACATCAGTGAACTTTCAAAGAGTCTTTCTTGAAACTTTCTGCTGCATACAGTTTTTTTGTACATAATGTAGAGTCCAGGCCATTTGAGCAATACTCCTATACTTTCATTGATTGTCTTCTCTTTCATGGAAACAGAAATGCATATATGTGTTAACTTACAGTATGTGTTATAAGTATTACCACAAGAAGTGTTCTGAGGACTCTCGTTCGTGCAACAAAAATAGTAATTGTAATCTAACTTCTACATTACAAAGAATCATTAAATCATTACAACTTCTACATTACAAAGAATCATGTGTTATTATGCCATGTCATGAAACACACATGGTAATAGGTTTATCCATCTGAAATCGAACTATTCATGGATAAGAACGGCACAGATTAATTTAATCAGCTAAGGCTTTACCACATCTACAGTTCTACAGCTCAAAGCTTCCGCCTTATATATCCGAAAATAAATTGAAAATGTGCAGGTTTTCCTAAAAACTGAAAAAGAGCGCTTGTTGTCTGGATAATGTGTTCAATTGACCGTGGCTCCCCAGATGGCTGTGTAGAATCTAGCCAAGTGTCACCAAGGTCAGTTGTGCTTAAATGGCCGGTACCTCTAGCTAGCTGAACTATAGCGCCGTCCTGTGGTGAGTGCTGGAGGGTGTTGGGCTTATAGTGCTGTCAGTGAGAGCTGCATCATTCCTCCATTTTGGTACTAAATCTGCTGAATATGCAGTGGGACTTCTTATTCTAAAACAGAAGATGCCTTCAGAGAGAAGTGTGCATTGTCCTTCAGGTGTAGTACATGACAGCTCCCTTTCAAAAATCACACCGAAATAACAGGCTATTCTGAATTTAGAGAATAATAATTGTATACAGCACTGATAACTCGTTTCCAAAATGCAGATCTTCACACATCAGACTCCTAGCTTAGGAGAAAGTAAGGAGACAAGAAACAGATGAACAGATGGAAAAATATTTTCAAACAATTTGCAAGTCCTACCAGGTTTGATGAAGATGAAGAAAAAGTATGATGATGCATTTACAGTGAAGAAGAAATAAGCAGAGATAAAACCCGCGTTAGTTTGTTGGTAAGAGGTACAGGGCTCAAGTGCCCGACTGATAAGTGGAGCAGGGAACTGTCCACTCATAGCTGTGGCAGCATCGGTGCTCTGGGAACACACAGAGGACTGTTTCCAAGCTCTTACTTCATGGTTATGTTATTGGTTACAGGCCTCTGCTGCAGTTGGGACTGCAGAGAGCCTTGAAAAGAAAGTTTTATTAAACTAGATGTATCACTTGCCTATCCCAATCCAGCCATTTGCTGATAAGCACACGTTGTCTTTTATCCTTGTCTTTGCCTGTGTCTACTGTTTTTCTGTTTTGTACTGGGGATTTTTTAAACACAGGAAGAGCACGTTATGTATTTGATATGAAAAATCACTCATAACAACATGCAAATGTTGTCTTTTTTTCTTTAGATATTTGCTAGTTCTTTTGCTGAACTTCAGAGAATCTTTTGTGTGAGAAGTTTACTTAAAAATTTCCCCACTATACAGCCTCCATATGTCAACAATCACATACCATAAAGTATGTGATTGTTATTTACTCCACGGCCTTTTGTTTAATTGTTATTAATAAGCTTTTACATGTTCATTATTTCTTAATATGATACAGATTCTTGAAAGTTCCACTCAAATTATGGTAGGCAAATATACTGGAGAATGTTTTCTAATTATAATTATTTCCATAGTTACAGTATAAGTTCTATATAGCTTCCAGCTATAAACAGGCATTTAATTCCAGTAAACAAGTTCATGAGTTAGAATTGCAAATAGTTCCACTTAATTAGATAGCCAAGAGTGCACAAATGCACTGACCTTGTTTATAGCACAACAATTCCTGTGAGTTTAGTCTCCATAAATGGCAAAACATCCCTGGCTACAGTTGTGAATGTTCTAAATTTCCATCACACAATTTGAGAGCAGAAAAGCATATTCATGGTCACAAACCTAGGTAAGCAAACAAGAGAACAAATATCAAGCTTCAGATCAAACAACTGGCCCACAGCCATATATCACCATGGATTAGGGCTTAACTTAAGAGGAAAGGCCCTTTTGCTTTGAAGTAAAGTGTTGTAAACATATGGAAAGGACTGATGTAAATATTCGGAACATACATGGCTACCATATAATGACCTTACAGTGCTGTCAGTGAGAGCTGCATCAGACTGTTCCAGTACTAGATCTGCTGAATATGCGGTGGGGCTTGTGTGTTGAAAAATGAAAGATACTGTGGTTGTTTCAACACTGCTTGTCCCTTCCCAACCAATCTCCCCAGTTGTTTCTTTTGACTGGCCTCCCACATGGACTGTGGTTGTCCCTCCTGAGCCGCACAAGAACCTGTGCCCTCCTGTCTTTCACCTCTGCCTCTGCACTTGGCACCCTACACTCAGCCTGGCCTGGAGGCTGGCTTGGTTGCTCAGAGACTTCCTCATCTCTTCACTTACTACATTTAGGTGCTTTTGCATTTGCTCTCAGCCTGGCTGCTTTGCAGTTGGCTCATCAGTCTCTCATGATCAGCCATCCTGGTTTCCAAGCTTATCTTCTGTTGCCTGTCAGTCTGCAGAACAGTGTTTTTCCTACTTACAGTAACACCCTTTAAGTAATTTGTTCATCTTGGTCTTTTTGCTTGCTGTTCGTCTTTTGGACCTTCCACCTCTAGTTTTACCATATCAGAGCACTGCAGTTTATTTCTCTTCCTCTGCTGCCCACCTTCAGCGAACTTGGGTGTGGCCTTTTCTTCTTCCTTCCTGTCTTATCATTTGGAGAGAATTTTGAAACCTCAGGTAAAGTCATGGGTTGGTTGCAGCTCTGCTGTTTCCAGCTGACCTCCTGTTGCAGGGCATTTTTATTCAGGTTCTGAAGTTGACTCCTGCCATATACAGTACCTTCAGAGGTCGCATCTAGCATCTCCTTATTTTTTCTCATATCCTTATCTAAGAGGGCCCTCACAGGTTGCAGAGAGGCTACACCCCATACAACCCAAACATAACAGAGCACCCAGAAGCTCAAATCCCATTCCAATAGGCTAGCCTTAGGGGAAACAGACACACATTCACCATTGGGTAAAACAAAACATCACCCCTTATTAACAGGGTTTGATTAAACACCGAAGCAAAACAAATACTGTAAAACCCTAGTTCTTCTTTGAGCTTATAGTTATGCAAGACACCAATGCATAGTTGAGAATAGTGTTGAAATACGTTTATTTGCTAACAGAGAGTCTTCCAGACAGTGAGCAGATGGACACCTTGCTGTCTTAGAGATCAGCTCAGGATCAGAACAGGAAAAGTTCACTTCAACATCTTCTGCTATCATAAATGTCATGTTTTGGACACGGACACAACATATTTAAACGCAGCATAGAAAAGGGCTGATATTTGTAAACAACTACAGCTGTTTGAGAATGTCATATGCTCTTTCAGTCAGTCAAATAAGAACTTGTCCTTGCTAGAGTCATACAGCAGGAGTACTGCCTCCTTTCTTGACATAAAGGAACTATAACTGAATTCTACAACAATTAATTAAATGTTTTTCTTTAAATCTCTCTGAAGACAAATAGGCAGCTAAGCTGATTATTGGCCAAACTCTTGTGTATAAATGAAACCTCTCTTAACCAAAAAGATTCCCACCCAAACAACTTGCGAAGTACCGATGGGTCATTCAGTAGCTCCTTTCTCCCCTCTTCCTCTGTTACAGCACATACAGTAACAGAGGCTCTGCTTTCTCTCTAGACAGGAGAGGTAGACTGTCACTGAAAGTCTTCCCTCCCTACTGTTTAACGTCATCCCAACAGTCATCTGCCTACTATTAGTCTGCCATCTTGTCTGAACCTGCCACTCATTGCTTTATGCAAAAAAATACTCCTTTAAACCCATATCATGTCAAAGATGGCTTGCGGCTTTGTTGGTTAGGTTTGAGTGTTTTGATTTACAAAGAGAAAGTCAGTGTAAAATGCTGTGACAAGCCAGCCCAGTGCCAGCTCAATTCAGCGGTACCTTCCTTATTCAGTGGTACTTACACACTGTAGCTTACAGAGACCCAGACTTGGAAATAAAACACTGAGGTATCGCCATTGCAACATTATGATGACAACTTACAGTATATATCAAACTGATCAATACTTAAAAACTTTCAGGCTTTTCACTCATATCAGTGAGGAAAATCTTTTGGTGAGTCTACTCAAATGACAACAGCTGAAGAATGGGCTGTCTGTGACAACCTTTTTCATCCTCAAGCTAGAATAAAGCAAATCCAAGCATATTTCATGCACAAGCTTGCACAAGCTAGGGTATTTCTTAGTTATGCATTCTTGATCTTTGCTGACTTGCAAAGGATTAAAAGAAAATCAAAAATCCATCCCAATATAAGTGCGATGAGCAGTGCTATCACAAGGAACATGATGATGCTTGACCACTAATAATGAAAACCTGGAGTGACTATTTTGGAGCTCAGACATCTAACAAGACTGAGTAGCCCTGAAATGACCTAAAAGCTGACCGATGAAATGAGACATTTCCTCTATTGTGGGGAAAATACATAATTAAAGTGATAGTTTTCTTTATGAAATTCATCTTGCCTTTCAGTTAGCATTTGTTTGCTTCTCGTTATGTTACTGGCTATATTGGTGGTGTTTTCATATTGGGGTGGAAAGACAGTGCATTAATCTTTTTAAAATTTATGATGTTAAGAAGTTCCTGAAATCCATGTATTTCAATGATTGAAGTCAAAGTGGGATAAGAAGGACTTCAGTCTGAAGGTCATCCTGATGAGACAATCCATGTTTGTGCCTTCATACTGTAGCTTAAACGAGATCAGTCACGGCAATCTGCAGACTCCAGCATTTAGCCATTGTTTAATTTACGGAGTACTTCACTGACAATGCAAGAAATAATGAGGAAAAAAATCTGCAAGGTTTTAGAAGTGAAATGGAATAAAATTACAAGTCTACTTAAAACAGATCTGTTTTGCAAGACCCCGTCACCCTATCTAATAGCTGTTTGTGGTGACTTCAATTGAACAAATAGTGTTTTATTTTCTCCTCAATGGCATGATGCCGTCTTTTATCCAGCTACTCAGCAATGTGTTATGTACACAATGACTGCAAAACGTCAGGATTTCACGGACCATGTGGGGGTTGACATCGGCAGAAATTGTACATTAAGCATAATTCCACGTTTTTCAGTGCAGTTCGTAAAATGTGTCCTTAATGACCTGATGTCAGTGAAAATATTACAGAAAATTACTGCCAATATCCAGATTCTAATTACCCATACCTAAGCTATATCTGAGACCGTGGAGTGGGCACTACAACATGACAGGAGTCTCAGTGATCAAACCCCTCAGACCAGATAGGAGCCAACCTGGACACTTTTTAGAGCGGAACTACAGTAGGTGAGGAAATAGAAGACTCAATCCAAAACACAGTTCCCTCTTACCTAATCAATTAAATTATAACAATTGTCACATTACAGTTTTCTGTTCACTTCAATGTGATAGGTGTGATTTTATAAAGGGCAGAGCTTAACAGACAAGGTATTGATTTGAGTAATAATCTAAACCAGCTTCCAATTGAAATGTAAAGCTGTTTCGACCTAAAGGTGTTATATCAATAGGCTGTGTTGTCAATGAAAGTATCTACACTTGCATGCTGTGCCTTTAATCAATCCTCTCTTGGTTAAAGATAAAAAGGTATTAAAGAAGATACACTGGAGAGTTTTGTTAAATATTTACTTATGTAAATACTTCAGTAGCTGATACGTTAGCAGATCTAGGTAAAACCGTCAAAGTACAAAATCAATGTTGTTTTATTATAGTGCATACAGTAATGCCAGAATAATTAGTTATCAAAAAACAATTTTTTAAAACTTTTTAACAGACTTCTTTCCTCCTCTGAAGCTCAGCAGTGTGAGCCTGGTCAGTACCTGAATGGGAGACTCCTGGGAAAGCTGAGGCTGCTGCTGGAAGAGGTGTCAGTGGGGCCAGCAGTGGACGCTCACCCTGTGCTCGGTGGGTCCTAATGTCCCAGTTTGGTGACGGGGACACTATACTGTAAAAAGGCCCCATTCTTCAGACATAAAACCAAGGTCCTGACTCTTTGTTGTCATTAAAAATCTCAAAGTATTGCTTGAAAAGAGTAGAGGTATTACATCGGCATCCTGGCCAAATGTCCCCCTGACCTTTACCCATCAATAACCCCCGTCTCTGAACTGGCCTCATCACTCTGCTCTCCTCCCCACTGTGATGCATGACCAGAGCTCTGCCAGATTCCTGGACAGCAGAGGTGAAAGGCCACCTGCAAGTCAACAAATTCATTATGAGCAAAAGAGTCCTGTACGTTTAATTTTGTTTGTCGTTTATTTTTATGTTATGATGTGTTACTTTTATCTGTTCTCAATTGAGGACATTTTCTGCAGTTTAATTTAGTATCCGTTTTCTAATCGTTTTATCCAATACAGAGTGGTGGGGGGCTGGAGCCCCTCCCAGAAGTCAGTTAACCCGCCAGCATGTCTGAGGACTGTGGGAGGAAACTGGAGCACCTGGAGGACACCCACATGGGGGCAGGGGGAACATGCAAGCTCCACACATAGCATCCAAGGAGCAGAACTGAAGCCAGGGCCCCAGGCGCTGATAGACACCTCCACTGACTGCACCTCCACGCCACCCTTCAGTTTATTAGCACGTAGTAAATTAATGTGTACATTCTCAGAATGGGACGACAATATAATGTATCAAATCAAAGCAAGCAGCCAAGCTAATTGCTTTATTCTCACTGCAAGGATGAACTGAGTAGCATAGTGTTGTTCTTTGGCTTTTACTTTGTGTTTCCTAAATTAAGGTAGAATAGACATTTGATTACCTTTTAATTTGTTTTTCTGTAACATGTATACATGACAGCAGGAATGACAGTACACCTAATATCAAATTCTGTGAGATGTAGATAGTACAATTTTGTATTTTATGCCCCTATTGACTTTGTATTTATGTGTAATAGGACATCGGTGCTTATGCCATTAGGATACATTCTAACATTTGGTTTAAAGAATTCAATTAGTGTTATTAAAAACAAAATCCAGGGCAGTATCTGATAATATTTCAAACCCAGGATTGCAAAAATCCCTGTTTCCTAAGAGCTATTGAATTAAATTCCTCAGATGTTCATTTCGTGTTTCATGACTTCAATATTTTTTTCTTTCTTTTAGAAGGAAAAGGGAAAATGCTTGCACCACTTCCTCTGAGCTCCCATTTGTAATTTTGCTAGAAGCATTTTAGTAGGAAAAAAAAAGTAGAGAAATATAGCATCCCATTTTCTGATTGCTTTGTTATCGACATATATCTGCATATCTGACATGTGTTATGGATTTATGACTGAAAAAAAAAACAAGAACAGTCCTGAGGGCAAGATGCCAGTTGTATTGTAATATTACAAGCTCTAAAAATCTCTTATGCAATTATATCGGGGAAAAAAACGAATTTAAACAAAAGGTATGTCACAATCTGAGATAGTGGCTGTGGCCTGTCAGCTGCCATCATATCTTTTACCCCACCTACACAAATTCTTCAAGACAGATACACCGTGGCAATCTCGTCACACAGAGATATATTATTGACTTGGACAGAAGCGACAGCAAGGAGAGGTGATACAAGCTTTAAAAGTCCCAAAAAGGTCTGGAGAACTCAACCCTTTCAGAAACACGTGGCAGATTAGAAAGCAAAGACCAATGGACAGAGGTGGACAAAAAGAAAACTCATGTTTGGGACTGAAATGTATCTTTACAAAAGGATAGCAGATGTCAGAAACAAGCTACTCAATTAGTCGATGATGATTGTTAAAGCACATTTTTCTGGCAGCGTTCCATACAATAGAACCATCAAATTATGGATCACTGGTGGTCAAATAAGCAAGATGGGAATAAAATCTTCTGTTTTTGGTCTGTTACGTTTTGAAACTTTGAAATTAGTCCCCCCAAAAAATTGTTCACCACAAGAAAGGGCAAAATGTGATAAATGACGGTTACAGCAAAGCATGAAAAAATAAAAAAAAGGAGAGCCTGAAAGAAATTATGGAAAAGGACAGTGAATGATTTGACCCCAGATTTGTTTAGGGATATTATTCTTCTCCTCAGTTAAAGGCCAAGTAGTTAGTCAGCCTCCACAGCACCGCCCAGCTATCATCACGCTGTCTAAGAACATGACGTGTTTTAGCCTTGCACATTTCTCATCACCTCTGATCCCTTTCTGGAGTACTTGGACAAATTATTGGCTTGTTTTTTTTAAAAAAACAACTCTGAGATCAACTTGTCGCCTTGTTTATAGTGAGCGTGTAGGAATTGTTTAATGATCTAGATCATCAACCCAGGAAAGTATTTTTTTTTCATATATCTAGAGGAATATACATGGATAGTTGAGGAAGGGAGATTCTATCACTCAGCAATGACAGAATGACAGAAATGGCTGAGATGAAAATAGTAGGATGACCCTGGTCTGGCCCTCAGGGTTAATTCCAGTATTTAAAATTTCATTTCTGTTAGAATTTCAGTCCTGATCTCCTGGTAACAGAGCAAGGTAATTTTCAAAGCACTGGTTTAAATCACTTCCCCTGCTAAATTATTTAAAGAAGGGAATTAAAAGCAATCAGACAGGCCATTACTGTGCTGAGAATAGAAGATTGACTTGTACAGGAATGTGCCTCCATTTTAAAATAATGTGCAGATTGCTCAGAATTGGAATATCATTTTAAATTAATTACGTTATTGGGGGAAAGAAAAGGTCTTATCATTGACGAAAGACAGATGTAACGAGGAGAATGATATTAAACACAACCTTCATTTTTATTGTAAAGGGGAGATTAACTTGCCCCAACACACTCCAACGAATTAATGCTCTCAAATTGTTTGTGTTCGCTCATGGGCTTTGCTGGTTCAAAGCCAGGCAGTTAAGTGTTTAAACAAGACTTGTGGAGCTCCGAGGATTACAGGAAGACTTCCCTGCCATCTGGAGGCGTTTGGCAGGACGGGCATCATCTCGCAGTGGTCTAAAACAGGCATTGCCCTCATGCCTCAATGCCACAGTGAGCTCATTTGCTCGCTAGTCCAGTCTCTCACCTTTGTAATGGTAGGCTCAGCTGCTTCAGTCCTTATGGGTGCAATGCACGCCCCACGTACAGTAGGTCAGGAACGAATGCAGAAATCACAGCTCCTGCCTTTGCTACACCTGACCCGAAAGAAAACCTATTATCCTCACAATTAAGGAGCTCTTCAGTGTGTGTACAGCATTCATATTCTGAGGCTGTCGTCCATGAAATGTGGATTCTTGCGAATCCAAAAGTGCACATTTGCAATTAAACATCTCTTCAAGGGCGGTTTGTGTTAAGTGTGCTGAATCTACACCCATCTGTGCTCTCCGGGGGGCTCATGTCTTCCTTACACAAGACGATCACATTGTGCTGCAAGTCAAAGGGAATCTGGAAAGCGTGTGAACGAGCGAAATGAAATTCCTCTGCCAAAGTGCCAGCCTCCTTACTGTACCCAGCAAAGATTTGGATACCCAGGCCCAGGAAACAGCAGTAGCGTTTTTTTAATAATTAAGAAGACCAAAGCAATTGGCACGTTGTTTTAAAACCTCAGACAAGCGGAAGAGCCAATCGCACAGAAATTAAGATAGTTAAAAAGTAAGTTCTACTCTTCATTGCACATTATAGATCACATGCAGCATGTGTTTAAAAAAACGTACATCATTCATTCATGTCATCTGTTAATTACTACAGTTAGAGATCAAAAGAATGTAAATGCTTGAACAAAGCTTTAATCCACCTTACGCATCCGTTACAGCCTTGGTCATACGATTCTCCAAAGGGTATTGAAACCTTGCAATGCTCTTCGAAAGGTTCTGTGTTAATTTTCTTTTTCCACTGCTTTCACTCCATGAATGAGCAACATTAACAGTGCTCAGTCTAAAGGCTCAATGACTCTGAATCTCTCAGGTGTTCAAGAAGTACTGGATTTGTTGGTCTGAACTCTAATTTGCTTTTGAGGAATGATTTTTCGGGGGTTTCAAGAAGGACTAAAACAGTTTTTTAAGTAGAATTATGTTAAATCAATAATGGAATTAATTGCCTTGACAGATGTATAGTATATTATTAACGAAGGCGTCACATTCCAGCAGGTTTTGTAGTTTTTCCTTTATTGGTCCCTGATAGGAATTATTAACACCAATAAAACAAAGATTGACAAATATACAAATGTACTTCAGACAAATGATCAAAATAGTATGAAAACCATTGCATAGCATTATTTAGTTGTATTGTTTTGTGATTTTTGTATTATTTTACAACACAATTCCTCACTTTGAAATGCAATTAGTTCATTGCTTCCTGAGTATGTGATGTTTTTACCATTATTATTAGCTGTGAGTATTCGAAAATACAGCACTTGTGATTATTGCACATTGTGAGGCGATGTTGTTAAAAACCTGGGGACAATAAATGAACAACAACATACATCCACCCCTCACCATACAAAAGCGTGATATAGAAGAATTTAGGTACAGCGAGGAGCATATTTTCATTCACAATGGAAAGAGTATTACTTTGTAGCTGTTTTCCTTGTGGTCTAGCTTATTTTATCATCATTGAATATTCTCTTTATTTTTACCATCATTCTGGGAAAACACATTGGTAGTGCTTGAAGCATGACAAATGTAGTTATGCTCGGCTTATTTTCAACAGATTACATTTTTATGTAGTATATTTTCTAAATAACTACAATATTAATTTAATTGGGTTAATTAATTTTAATTAATCATCCTAACCATGCAATACTGTTCTTAGTTTGACAATAAATACTCTTAAGATACAGAATAAATGACCAATATTGAGCTTTATAGAGTAATGTAAATGTAAAAAAAGGAAAACATTTACCTAACTGCAAGCTGTGGAAGGGGTTTGTACGTTCCTTGCAAGTTTCCATGACTGTGAAGCACTGAATCCTGATCCTGGTGCTGGTGCCCCACACAGCTGCTAGTTTTCATTCCATCCCACCAATTAGAAAATTGAAGCCTTACTTGATTTAAGAAGTTGCTACGTTTGCATTTTGTTTCCAGTCACGTTTGGAATTATTTCACTTATAAATACAATATTTAAGGCCCCAACATGCTTAAGAGCTGGAAGCAAACAGTTCAAATTAATCTTACTCTTGTTAAGTCAATGAAGGATTTGATTGTAGAACTGAGGGCTCCGCTGGAACAAAAGCCAACAGGTGAGTCATCACCAAGACCAGGACTGGAAACCACTTCTTTAAAACTTGCAGTCATGACATATAAAGTATAAATTGCAAAATAGATTGAAGTAGCCTCTAATATACGTTATTTACACCACTTCCTCCACACAAAGCAGAAATGAAAAAAGTAAAAAATATACTGTCTTTAGTATAAAAACAAATTAAAAAAACATGATTGCAGAATCAAGAATTAAGCTCTTTTTCTGGCAAATCTAAGTTGAAGAAGAAAATTACTTTAATGACCCGCACAATTAGTTAATTGGCCTCTGTATGTGGAGTGTTAGTGGTTCACATTTCTAAGAATAAATACATCTGTCCCTGACTCCCTGCAGTCCTGTCTGTCCATAAGCAACCCCCAATCAACCGGAGAGAGCTTCATCAAATCTGTGGAGAAGAATGGACAAGTAATGCCCCATGTCAGTATGCAAAATCGGTAAGTCAAAAAGACTTGTGGCTGTAATTGCTGCCAAAGCTGCTTCACCTAATATTGAGTTCATGGGTCTGAGACCTTAAACAATCAACATATTTCAGCCCTTTCTGTTTAGTGTTCTCTGACATTTACTCGAACTTATCTTACCCTTAGCAGTCTTCAGATTGAGCTTACAGGTTTTGAATAAAATAGTTATTTAAAAACAATGTACAGTAGATGCATCATTTTGTAAAGTCATAAAAAGGGACACCAAGGGAAGTGTCTGAATACATTTGCAGGGCATTGATATGAATTGGTGAGCTGCAAGTCTCAAATGTGAGGTACGCAGGTTTGGAAATCAGCAATGCCTATAAATTCCTCCTAGGGACTGAAAAGACCAACAGCACCTGCGATGATAAATATTTAATTAAACTTACACTTGTTCTGATAGCGATGATTTAAGGTGATCGAGACAGAATACTTTATAACACCCTTCTCTGCATTTCTGGTAAACACTGATATAATCTGTTTATTTATGTGCACATGTGAGCTGTTTTTTGACAAGCAGTCCTATTCCCAGAGCTTCAGCATTTGCGAAAATAGCAGACTAATTTTACCCAACAATACCCAGAGCTCACTCACTGCGGTAATACAGTGCCAGCAACTTCCCAACTTGCTTGACAATGACGTCCCACTTTATAATGGGATAACAAATAAACTGGAGTCATGTGCTGAATTGTACTTGGCACCACAGAAGGAAGCTGCTGCTGCTGTTACTGGCTTGGGGAACATGTGAGATCTGTGCGTTGGTGTTGGATAGCATGTGATTATGTGTCACTCTGCATCTGAGCATGTGCATGCGTCAATGCTGACTTGCAACTCAACACGTAGACCGCCGAAGCTTCGACATCATTCTTTCCTCCAGGAAAAACTCAGGTTTATGGAGGTGCGGACTTCCAGTGCCTGTCCTGTTTTAAAGATTGCTAAACTAAGTACGGTGCTTTATCGGAATGGACTGAGTTGTCCCAACAGTTGGTTTAGACAGTCCGGAGTCACAGAACACACAGTAACAACACTGACACAATAAATACTCATGTCAAAGCTATTAGCACTTCTGGTAATGATGACTTTAATACTGGCGATAATACAGTTGTCCTTCTCTAGAACACCAACCTTTTTAATGTTCCCCTCACATGCAGGATTCGCAGCTTGAACAGACTTTCAGCAATGCACAGGTGTTCCTCTTTACACTGCTCGTTTTATGACGTCACATTTCTAGTGTGTTTGTTCCTGCTCCATTCAGGGCTTGGAGTTCTGTTGCAGATCCATTACTGTTTCTGCACGTCTTTAAAGTGGAAGAGCACTGTAAAATGTGTAAAAAGCCAATCCTTAACAGAGATGAACTATGGTGCTGAAAGGTACTTGAACCGTTAAAGAGGCCATCAGAATCCAAGGGGCACGTGAGGGGTCTTATGGGATTTGATCACACCAGAGATCAATCAGATGGAACTGTGGGGATTTGTTATCGTGTTGAAAAGAATTCTAACATTGTCGTGATGACTCGTGGAGGATAACACGAGTTCCCCAACGTCTTCTAATCAAACAAAGGATCTGCGGATTGACAGCACTCTGCTAGGCCTTTGAATGGCACATTTCACCCATTGACCAGTACTTTCAAATCCTCAATGCTAAACCCTGTTTTTTGTGTTTCACTTTTTTTAGTTTGTCTATGCCGAAGATGTTGATCCATTTTCTTCAGACTCCCATTTGCAATTTAGAAGGAATGCTCTCATCCTTCCATAGTTAATGCTATGACACAACAGAGAGCCTTGGGTATAGAACTGTGTGCCAAAATATTACAGCTCTAGTTGTTTTTTTTTGGGCTAAAAGTTATTTGTCACTTTAGCTGTGACAGAACGCTTGACAAATTGTTCTGAATTTAAATAGTGTTAATTTACATTTTCATCTGCTTTTGACTAAACCTGTTTTTTTTCTTATTCTTGGAAGGAGCAGGATGGCAGCAATCTAATTCCCGCTCCCTATTTTTTTATCTGCTTGTCTATCCATATATAGGTTTAACTGTCTGTGTGTCTGTTATAACGGTATGAACACAGTGTCTATATACATCATATCAGTGAAGGCACAGTATATGAGTCTGGTCTAGATATGCAATATTATGTATCTAACAGTTTGGAAGTAACATTTCCCCCCTCTTAATATTAACCTAGCTTTTAAAGAATTTAAGTTTAAGAATTATTTCTTAACATTTCCTTTAATTAAAGAGCAGTAGCACTGCACATAGGTTAGAATGAAATCTAGTGGCTTCAGGGAAGTCTGCAGAACCCATTCAGCACTCAACCCATCTCAAATGCCAAGGGCACATGGGCTTGGCAAGAAAAACATCATGAAGCATTTTGCTCTCCTTTAATAGCTGACAAAAATGTAAGGATCCTGGGCCTTCATTAGTTTTTCCAGTCCGCCTGTCCTTCAGTGTGTATGTATAATCTTCCATCCTGATATTGCAAAAACTTGGGAGCAAATTCTAGTGAACCAGAAGACATTGGCCTGGCTATACTCTGCCATTTCCTAGCGCGTACATGTCCATCCATCTGTTTTCTCACCACTTCTTCCAAGTCGGCATCTTGAAGGGAGCCAGACCCTATCCCAGCAAGCAACATGTGCAAGACAATCCATCACAGGGCACACACAGAGACACAAGCTTGCACACTCACACCAGTGCCAATTTTCCCAGAAGCCAATTAACCTCCCAGCACCCACGAGAGCTTGGGGAGGAAATACAAAGCCCACACAGAAGGCTCATTTACAGTGACACCCTTACCCAGAGGCCCATACCACTGTAGCACAGTAAACAAGTCAATGAAAGACAGAACCACTCGCTGAAGTATGACAGGATGGTGACGGCTGCATATAGCAGTCTGAAATGACTTTACTGTGCCACTGAAGACACCTTCAGACACAAAGGTGGATAGTTCAAGTTACTGTGCAAATTATTCCAGTCATTAGTGGCAAACTGAAGTGGTCTGCATCCGAAACGGTAGTTGCTCTTGGAAGGTTCAATTTGGTAAAACTGCTACATCTCAAGTTGTAAGATGACTCAGAGAACTGCAATAAATTATGCTGATGGGAAGGTGCTTTCCCAATTAAACTTTTATAAATTAACTTAAACCAGTGAAGCATTCATCTGGTGCAGAGAGAAGGTCCATCAATCAAAGAGCCAACTGGTGTTCCTCCGTTCAAGGGGAAAATAGGAGAGGAGCTTTTTAAGTAGCTTGCATGCAAAATGAAACTCCAACTCTAAAACAGAAAATGTATATTTGATGAGGCTTTTATTTTTAGGCAATCGTGGATGATAATGTTGAAGCACACCTGATGTACACAGCTCTAAAATTCCATATCTGTATCATTGCAAAGACTTTATATCAATGTCCCATTAGAGGGATAGGACTTGTAAGAGCAAAACGCTGCTGTAAACACCATTTTCATGACCGAGTTTTCAGACCTCGGAGGAAGACAATGCTCATGGCCTGTCATTAAACCGAACATCTGGATCGCAGGGAGCGTGACTGTGAAGGATGACTCTCAGTACGGCTGTTCTGGGGAGCGGAAATTCTCCTCAAGATGACTATCAGGGGTGGGGTGGGGGGAGGCAGTGCTCTTTAGACATGTGTGGGACACAAGGACAAAGCAGCCCAGGAATACAGTTCAGTAATTGATGTCCTAAATAAGAATACAATTAAGAGCTGTCACTGGAATTAGGCTACAATGAAGTCTCTTTAAACTTGATCCTAAACAGTCTCGAAATGCTTGCTATGGCATGCTAGGTTTGATTTAAATGTTCTTCAAATCGAAATTCTGGGTACGACAATTACATACATTATTTGTTATCTTTATATTATTTGTATTATTCGAATATACATTGCATTGTATAATGTGTTTTTGATGTGTATTTTACTATGGCATACCTCTCTTTAAATGCAATTAGCAGTCGTTGCATCTTCACTTAATCAATTTACTCATTACCAACTGAGTATGGGATGTTTGTTGAGCATCTGCTAATTATGATTATTTAGAATATCATACAGTAGTTCTGATTATTGTCTGCTTAGTTAATCTCCCTGTACTGCTGAAAATCCTTTCCAGCATCTGGAGAAAAAGAATGTGCAATTACTGTATGCTGTCCCTCCCTATATGAACACTGGATTTGTGACCTTTCATGCATTTTAATCTGTGTTCTGCGCAGTAATAGGTCAATGAAGGTGCTTTTCTTCATAGTCCCTATCCTTGTGGTTTACTTGTCATTTTCATTTTTGACAAAGTGTGTTACAAATGCCTTTGGTGTTACAAAAGCAAAGTACTTTCTCTGGCAGTAGAATGAGAAGCAATAGAAAGGATTGAGAAAAGTAAAAACATTTGCATTACTGCACACTGCACTGATGTTCAACAGTTTACAATTAATAGACATTTCATGGTAATGGAGTCTAAAAATACAGAAAATTGTTTAAGTGGAAGGGTATAGCTACCGAGTATAGCAAATCATTTAGTTTTATTTCAGCATTTTTGTGTGCAAACAACCTAATGGACATCTTTCCTGGCTTGTAACAGCACATAGTTCTTCATTTGTTTTTTCTTTTTAATGGAAAAACACAACACGTTATGCATCGAGAGCCCAGTTTTACCCAAGACCGGCAGCTCAGGTAATAAGTACATCGACTACTTCGTTTTTAATTTCTGTGCTTTTTAGTGAGGCACTAAAACCTGCTAGACCTGGTAGAGCTGTTGGAAAAACATGCAAACACACATCCAAAAAAACAAAGACTAAATAATTTGTGCTGAGATCTAGGTGCACAAAAGGCCAGGTTTCTCTCCCCTCGAATTTGGATTCTGATAACAGGAACCTTTCAAACAGAATACAATGTTACACCTGCTGGTGATGGAATTAGTTCTCTGCCTTGTGTTATCCATCCTCACTCGCAACTGCACCCACTAACACTCACAGCTCTCCCCTCCCTTTTGCTTCTCACTCGATCTCTTTTGTTTCTCTGCTTGTTTTGCAAGAATGGCTTGCCAAAACTGGAACATCTTATTGTACCTCACTGGGCGCTTTCTTCTACATGTGAGTTGCTGTGATATGGAGCGGGGAGGAGCTCTGCCTTTTGTGCACTGCTCAAAAAGCCAACGAACTGCGAAATCATTTAAGCTTAAATGAGCAGAGTCAGAGATGCGCCCGGTCGATGCCGTGCATGGGTTACTCTTGGCATGGGTTTTTTGCATGGGTTAGTCATACATTAAAAGTGTGCTTAAGCTGGTCTAATTAATCCGGATATTATTTTTTCTGACTGCTACAGTATGCCTGCTGTTAGTAATTATTTCATATTTGTGTTACCATTGCTGGATTTTTTTGCTGCTTGGTTCTTTCCTAGTTAAATACATATCGTCGCTGAGTGATTTCCATGGAGTGGTGCACATGGACATACTGTATACAAAAGTGAAAATTCAGATGACCCCTCAGATGGTGTTATGGGGTCTCTTTTTATTCACAGTAGACTAATACCATTGCCCACATTGCTGATGTCATAGCCAACATCTGAACCTCTGAACCACTCATGGACCATGTGCTCCAAGTAGTGAGGTTGAAGATGGTTCAATCATGTCCATTCGCTCATCACTCTGACCAAAAGAAGAGAAATCCCTTTAAAAAGACATCTCATACTTGGTGTCTTTTGAATGAAAAAGGATTGAAATGGTGTTGTTCCTTCAAAGTCATTCAGTTTTTTAAAGTAAACACACAAGGGGTAATTTTGTTATGTGTTTTTATGGGTATGAATATAAAGAATGTACTGTATAGTCTAGCATATGCATGCAGGTACCTGTGTATAATCTATTGTATTTAAGAAAGGCATCATGCTTGCAAACATCCATTCTCAACTGAAGCAATTCGTTTGTCGGGAGAAAAACAAGCACTGTTTGAATTGTTACAGTTAAAAGGATATTTTTGGTTAGCTAAACGGCAAGAATGCTGATATTTTTCCAATTATATGTAGCTAAAGCTGAACTCATCACAAAGCCAGCATTGTGCCCCTTGTGTTTGGTGAATGTTCACAAAAATATATTGTCTCATCTCAGTGAAGATGAGAAGATTTAATAATACCTAACTAATGATGCAGTGCCGATTCCATTTATTTCTTTTCCTTTCTTCCTGAATGGCCTTATTTCCCAGATAGCAGCAATCACTCCTGCTGCAGTCTTAAAAATTGGATCAGCATTGTCAGTGAAATACTGTATGGACTGATGTTGGATATCCTATCTTTATCAGGAATTTCATGAGGAATCCCATTACAGCAACTGTTTAAGGTTCTGATGTGTTTTGTTCACCATGTGGTGGAGATACTGCTGCAGTGTGTTGGTTTTGTATGAATGCTGCGGTGATCCGGAGTTCTGGTTGGATTCTTTTCTGTTCATGCGCTGTGCGTGTCGGTGTGTCAAGGGCAGACGTACAGAGGAGCTGGATGCTCTTGCCCTTTAACTCGTGAGAGAGAAGTAAAACGAGGACGTTCTGAAGTGCAGAACTTGCTTGTTAGAAAAAAGTGATTTTTTTTTGTACAGCAGGGGATTATATGCCATGGTATAATTGTTCTTCCTTCTGGCTGTCATGTTCTGATTTCGGGACTAATGCGTTACTAATAGGACACAGTCACTGCCACAGTCCTCCTTAATTCACTTTCCTACAGCACAGCCGTTCACAGCAATTTCATTCGCCACAGAGAAAACAGGAGGTCAGGAGCCTGAACGGCTTCCATCTTGTCTTGCCTTGTGGAAGAAAAGCCTGTTTCCAAATTGTTGTCCTGAAGTTCCTCCTGTGTCTTCAGGTTTTCATTCCAGCTGACTTTGGTTGGCGTGGCCTATCTGGCTCTTACATGGAACCGTTTGCTTACATTCTTAACACTGTTTTCAATTCTTAAGCAGTAGGGCAAGGTAAGAAATGAGCATGAAAACTGTGCCAGATGCTGACAGTCTGCTCTTCACTTACTCAGTATCTTGAATGGATAAACATTAATAGTTGTTTAGAAAGCTGTAGGAGAGCAGCAGCAGTTTAACCCACGTCAAAAACCGAGTTCTGTTTACAATATTTATTTGAAATGACACACACAGTAAGGCTCAGTAAGTTTAAGTGATTAAGAGCTCAGTTTGAACAGAAATCAGGAAACACACTGATACCCCATGACCAGGACTGGGAAACATCCCAATAGAAGACAAATGGGTTTCTATAGAAAGGTCCCTTTATAGAAACATAATTAGTCATCTATAGGCATTAGTATCTCTTTCGTCCTGGGAATTTAATCGAGCTCATCCGTTCTAGACAGAAGCCGTGATAACACTTTTGCTTGAGTAGCTTTTTCCAGACTCTCACCTACAGTATCACATTCTCCTTGCTTGACATTCTTCTGTATCCAACATGATGACCAAAACCGTATTGTTGTTAAAAAGCGCACAGTCAACCTCTTACTGGTCACAGGCTGCTTTTGTTTAGCTTATCCTTATTTTAGAAATCGGCACTGATGTAATCACTGGAAAGAGCATGAAAATTATGAAAATGTAAAAACTTGCAGACAACAGTGAAAAATGTTAAGGAAACTGATGAAGAATGTGCCGAATATTAAACAGTACTAGGATGTGATAAAACAAAAGCATTAAATAGTTTCTACATAACATCCCTTGTCTTGTATCCTTGCAGAGACTGTTCATTACTTTCCATGTCTAAAACAAAGAAGTTTTACTGCTGTTAGGGTATTGGAAATGATGTCCTTCAGTACTGATTACTAATAAAAGGATGTTTTCCTGATGGGCAGACAGCAAGAAATAAAACCGATGATTAATCTAATCCTGTCCTTTGCCTCTGCCTTTTTTCTAAAGAGAGCACAACAGATCTGACAGCCTTTAGTTGATTTAATTTTTTTTTTCCTAAACACAAAAACAGTTCCCTGGAGCTGAAAGTCCTATAAAACGAAACAAAAAAACAACAGAGAACTCTAGAAATCACAAGGTCACCTCGAAGCTAGTTTTCAGATAATTATTTTTCTTTCTGAAAAGTGGTAGTCAATTTGATATGCTGTAGATAAATAAAATGTTTTAGATGCAAGTTCTACTTTAAGTGTTTAGAAAGAAATACAACCACAAGCAGTAAACGTCTTGTTACCAGTGTCTTGAAATGATTTTTTAATAATTTATACCTCTTGCACAACATAATAAACTAAAGCCTTTTTTTTGTTATTTATGTGTACACTGCAGTTGAACCTAGTACAACTGGTAGATGTAAAAAGAAGTGTAAATTCTTAGATGTAAAAAGTGCAAATTATCAAGAACCTTTCATCTCACATCACTATTAAACCAGTTCTGCTCACACTGTTCACAAGTGTTCACAAATATATGATTAATATTTTTAAGATCACAAAGGATTGATTTTTTTCAAATTCAAGTAACTGTGCCACATCAAGTAGGCAGCTAAATACAACAATGGATTATGGATTAAATTGCCATATCTTCGGTAAAGACCACAAGAAACATGCTCCTCAAGTCACTTAACCAGTTAAAGGTGCTTTTTTTAGAGCGAAGGTTGGGCCATCTTTTGACAGACAATACACGTTCGTGTCTCTGCGGTGTCAGTAGAGTTTGTTGGATAGCTTGAATACAGCCAGGGCTGGATAGCTTGAATCATCCTTGGATTTTCTCTGTGGATTGGCTGGCAACTATGTGTTATCTGTGTGTAATCAATGATAGCTGCTCTGTCTGGACTGAAATGCAAGGCGTGATGAGGAGACTGTCAATTCACCTGGATGAACACAATGGTAGTATCAGTGGGTTGCATTTATTAAGGTAATTATTCAAAAGCTGGCATGAGAAATACTCCCCCCATCCTTTTTTCTAACCGTATTATCTGATACAAGTTCATGGTGGGGGGGCGAAGCCTATCTCGGCAAGCAAAGGGCACAGGGTAGGATACACCCTGGACAGGATGGCAGTCCATCACAGGGCAGACACAGACAGGACAGAAGTCCATCACAGGACAGACACGGACAGAAACACTCACTCTCTCACCAGGGCCAATTCTTTATCTGTATATTGTCAATTCAAAATTTCTCAATCGAATCTGCTGTCATGGACTGCATCTCCCTTGCTGTTGCTTGCCGCATGGAAACGTAGACTGCTGCTATACAGGAAGCTGGTAGCATCTGCTTAGATGGATTGCAGCCTTTCTCTTTTAGCTAACACCGCAGCATGGCACAATAAGATGTGAGGCTGTGAACATACAGCCTCCTGTGCCACACTTGCTGTGCTTCTTGCCTTTGCTTTTGGAATAGCTTTGTTCTGAACAAAACCCCAGTCTACTGACATGAAGGCTCTGGATAAAACTTTATTGACACTGAGCAAAGGCATGGGCTTAAATGACTTCAGTTCTCAAACCCACAGCTGGACGGGCCACAAGTAGTCTGTTTAATCGCTTGTGTACCCGACTTAAAGAACTCACAGCCTGTTTAATCTCAGGTCTTTTTTTCTTTGTTAGACAATACTCCTTTATTTGTTGCCTTCTGCCTGAAGCTTACTGACTGTACATTTAAACTCTACCTCAGGTTTCCCACTGTCTTGTCTTACAAATTTAAGTTTTCATCCCGTTTTAGACCTAATCTTAAAATTTTCCAGAAAGTCACATCACAGCGGTGTGAGTTAACAGCGCTGTGAAGCAAGCTGTAGAAACCGAACACTGTCAGAATTCAAGACTATCAGAAGTGTTTAAAACGAATGAGATCTGCGTTTGAAAATAACGGTCTCTGAATCAAAAAGGGATCCTCAAAGACTTGTGTTTTGAGCACTAAAACTGCAGTTTCGTAATATTGCTCTTATGATCTTGTAACGCTTTGTGATAATGTTAAAACATTATTCATTCCACAGTTAGGAATGAAATAAAACACATACAAGAAAAAAATTGTACCAATGAAGTGAAAGAGTAAAACATTCTTATACCAGTAATCTTAGCATTAAATCCGCCCACATGTGTTACCAAAGTCCTTGAGTAAAAATAAGAAAAATAAAAATATGCACTAATATGACACCTGTGAATTTATTTTTTCTAACCTTTCCTTTCAAGTGCACTGAACCCTCAGACTTAATTATTACTAAGTGCCTCATGTCCTCATGAAGGGGAGAAAGAGTTTTTTTTCAGTTCTGTAAATGTTTCGATTAAAAGAAAAATGAGTTTTGATTCCAATTTCTTCTTCTCATAGTGTTTGGCAGAGATTCTAAGCTTCAGTGACACAGGTTATTATCCATTCAACATGAAGCCAGACTACAGCTTATCAGCACTGATGCTTGGTTTTGCGAAGCTGTTAATAAACCTCTTATCAGTGACTTGAGTTGCACAGAGATCTCGGGCTTTTAGCAGCCTCCATCTGAACTTCATTTGCCTCTGATGACAGGAACAGAGATTATCTATCTATATATCTGTCTATCTAACCATCTTTCTAATTTATCTATCTCTCGATGGGTAAACTACAGGTCTCCTTTTTTCATTAGCATAGTCTTTACATATTCAAAAAGTCAGGTCTTCCCCCATTAGAAATGAAAGTCAATATGAATAACTTCTTTGGCCTCAATTCACATACTATCCAGTCAAATGAATATATTTATTCATCTTACTGGAAAGTTCTTCATAGGCAGTGTTGCCACTTTACTACATTTATGGTCTCGCAGACATGCAGAGATGGTCCTCCACAGGATATTTGGGAGGGAAGATTGTTTCCAAATACTTAATCTGCTTTAAAGAGCAAGTCAGACGGTTTTATGTGATACAGTAGAATAGGCTTTCAATCACGTATATAGTCCAAGGTTAGGTATGTACACTGTGCCAAAATGTGTACAGACAAGGCAGATAAGCCCTTTCACAGCATAACGTGGTCTGATGTGTTGCTTCTAAAGGAAAAGGTCATCTATCTCCCTGTCGAGGGGGCTCCATCATTGTGTGGTGCTACCTCACTTCTTTTGACACCGGCAACCTTTGTGTGATTGAGGGACATTTAAATGAAACAAAGACAGGAACCAGAAAAAAAACAACAACTTTCTACTTTCTACTCTTTCTTATTTTTCCTCCTATGCCGCTTTCTCATTCCCCAGCAACTCTGTCACTCCCTGCCGTCTCTGCTCCTGCTTCGTGCGGCTCCTCCAGTCCTCCTCCTGCTCTCCACAAACCCCCATCCCATCATTCTGGCCTCTTTCTTCCCTGGCTCCCTCCCTGTGGACCCCGAGCTACGCCACCGTGGTCCCTAAAGTGAGAGTGCTGGGAAAGGATAATGAAAACGGGCTTATTGCTGCGAGAGGAGGTTTGTATCTGCAGATCTTTAATTTAAAACTTGCGCTTCAAAGAGCTGCAGAGAGAAAATTAAGGTTTCCAAGGGAGGAGTACAATAAATGGCCAGTGGGATATCAACTAATAGGTGGGATGTGACAGAGAGCTCATCAGCCAGTCTGTTCAAGAAGAAGATAGCGAATTCCCTGGTCCCTCTGCCTGGAAGACCCAAGCATTTTCGGTCTTGCTGAATCCATTGAAAAACCTCGAATTGTGTTTTTAGTATGGTATGGTAAAGGACTGCACATTGAATATATTCATAACCTTTTAAATAATCCTGGCAAATTCTGAAATGACACACTTTCAGTGATCCACTGACCTTAAGGGGGCTTTTTTTGCAGGAAAAACTGATCACAAAATAAATGTGAACATTGAAAACATGGTGAATTACCTGTGCCAGATTGTTCTGAATGATGTAATTAGGGGGAAAATTGAAAGACAAAATAAACATGAACCTTATCCCTTCAGAAAGTTACCTCCTCTATCAGGACAAGGAAAGAAATGGACCGCTAAATAATATGTAAATTTGCACTGGGGTAAAACTAAAGCAGTTAATGGCAATTCATAGGCACCTATCAGGTCATAATGTGTGTCCAGGTCTTTAAGATAATTTCGATGTTATAGTAAAATGTTGCAAATTGTTGAGAATTGGCTAAATGTTTCAAACGTCATTCACATCTAAAGCCTGTTTAAGTAGTTGCTTTAGTGCATTTTGAATGTAGTTTAGTGCTTATGTAGGATAAAATCTTGTAATAGAGAAACATGTGGTTTTTAATTAAAATGATCTTTTAACCCTGCCACTCAGAGGGGAGGAAGGCTGTCTCAGAGCAGGAATCCAAAATCACTGTACATCCAGTAATGATGTCGCTAATGTGTCCTCCGCATCACGCATGGGGTGACAAACAGAGCTGCTCTTCTGACTGCAGATCAAGTGTGCCTGTCTGTTCCGTAAGATAAGGAAGAATCTGATTCCACAAAAGCATGCCTGTGGCTGAAATGTGATTCTCCCATTTAAATGAAAACAAAAGCAAGTTGGTGGCGTGCAATTTGAATGGAGCAACAGGCTCATCAGCACGGCAGCATGACTTTGCACGCTCTTTCAGGCTTCTCTTAAACACCTGGTGCAGTACCTGTGTATTAAAGGTATGAGCTCCCTATGAATTTAACAACACCTTTTACCAATTGCTGAAGGTTATCGCCTGCCATCCCTAGATGAAAATGGTAGTGCTGCCGTAGAATGGTTTTAATCTGTATGTTTTTATTAAGACAAAAAAACACTATGTGGGCTCTCTGTTTTTGGCGATAACACGGCTGGGAGATGTGATTTATTCCCTCTTGTTTTCCCTGTACTTTGGAAAGCAGAAGAAACACACCAATCAAGCTCAAAGCTCAGACTATATGTCGGTGGGATTAGCTGAGACCTGAGCCATTTCTCATTCTTAGACTACAGAAAACAACATCAACAGTTCTTTTTCAAACCACCGAATCGTGGATGTTTTCCCCATATCTTCCAACATGTCTATAGGATTTCTTACTTTTTTTTAAAGCTGTGGAATGATGTGGGGAAAAGATAAGTTAAAGGAAAGTGGATTTCTGGATGATAATACCATTTAGAAGTCCAAAGCAGTTTCCACTGCAGGTTTGTGTTTTGGGAAATCTGTGAATTAATGGAGATCACTGAAAGTTCTCACTGACCAATGCAAACACAGATTTCCTGCCTGGTTATAGTCACTTAAAAATTAAGTGATGAAGGTACTGTACTTTATACTTATTATAGCATTTGTATTTGTCAGCTAGCCACTCTTCAAAACATTTTTTATTATCTGTTGTAGTGGGAATTCCTCCTGTTCAGTTCTCGAGAGCTCTTTCCACCTTGAGCACGAGTGGGTTAATAGCGGAGCTGGTACAAAGTACTGTCACGGTCCTGTGTTTGTGAACAGCAGCAGTGTTACTGAGCTGATTCTACAGGGACTAGGCTTTGAAGCTGTCCCTCACTGAAGCACGTGCTGAAGGCGTAGTCCACTGGTTCTTGCATCTGTTGTTGCTGACCTTAGCAGACTGAAGAGTTAAAAGGATGAGGATGTGTTAACTATATTTTATATGTTAAGTGCCACTAGTCTTCCTTTTTAATAATGCACTTGTAAATCACATATTGTCAGATGGATGTAAGGGTACATCTGGTTTATTAAATAAAAGAAGGAACATGGTAATGAACGACATACTTTTAAGTTTAACGGAAAACATGCCCCAGAATAGACCCTATAATAGAATACTGTACCATCCCAACACTGCCTAGGTAACAGTATCACCCTTCATATGATTGTGATCAATCATACAAGCTGTCAAACCTGAGCCTAGTCACACTTAACACATACCTGTAGATTGTAATTTGTCAGAATAATCAATTGAGTTGATATAGTACTTTTTGTCCCTAATGATCCCAAACTGTTTTTCATATAGGAAGGGATACACTTCATCCTCCGATGGAATACAGCAGCCATACTATGGCAGCAGCACCACTGCACCAGTCACACAAAGAAATTAGATTTTTTTTCGCCAGATAAATGAAAGGAAATGTGTACTGGTCCATAAGCTTATCCACTACTCTAGGCTATGCTGCGGTGATCATAATTGAAGGAGAGAAGAGAATGGAGGCATACACTATACAACATTTGTTTTGTAAAAAAAACGCACATTCTTACATAAGGAGGCCCTTAATTCATGAAAATTAAAGGAATCTCCGGTTCATTCATGCACCAGCATGGCTCTGATGTAAATGAGCAGGCCAGCTTGTGCTCTGTAGTTTGATTTCCCTTTGGGAAGCGCTCGTCTTTGGCTTTGGCTTCTGTTGGGTGAGATGTTTGATTCCTCTCCTGTTCCTTTCTGTCTTTGTTGTTGGCATGTCTCTTTGGATTTTTGACTGAGGCGCCACACGCTGCCTTGTGTTGTCGTCCGTGTTGGATGCACGCGTTATCAGTGAGGCGGACAGAACTGAAGGCTGTGCTCACAATGTGATAACGCGAGGCTGAGACATAAAGCAGGCTTAGGCTGAGAGAACAGGACAGTTCTTTAATCAGCTTGATTCGCTCACTGAGCAAAGACTATAGGAACTGAAGAAAAGAAACACAGGTCAGATAATGGGACTTTACATCTGTTACAGAGAAGAGAATTGTGGCAACTGTGAATCCTATTAAAATAAAAGCAAAAACCGAAAAGTTAATTTTCCTTATCACACAGTAGAAAGGCAGGAAATCAATATAATGCATATTTTCTCTTAGTGCACAAGGCTCTCATTGTCAATAAGTATTATCTGCCAATTTTGCTTTCCGTATTCAGCGTACA
Organism: Lepisosteus oculatus; assembly: GCF_040954835.1. Lineage (NCBI taxonomy): Eukaryota > Metazoa > Chordata > Actinopteri > Semionotiformes > Lepisosteidae > Lepisosteus > Lepisosteus oculatus. The sequence goes on along the minus strand of NC_090718.1, from coordinate 5,439,141 downwards.
CCCAAATGCTGCTTTCTCTGCTTCTGTATGCATGGGGATTCTTTTTCAATTTGTCCAACAGGCGCAATCCCAGAGATAGACTCTTTTTCTCTATCTTGGTCTATTTTTTTATTTTTATTTCTAAGAATCGTGGGGAGTTAATTAAACAGATATGCGATAAAAGTGTCTGTCTGGATAACCCTGCCAGACTCCGGTCGGATGCGACAACGTGTGTCCCCTGAGCTTGTCATTTAGCCCCAGTGACAGCCAGCCAGCTGGGGTTTCTCTCTTCCTAAAATAGAGGACAAAACAGGCATTGGGCACAAGCTGTTGTATTGTTATGTGTGTGAAATATATGATGGAAAAACATTATTTTTGCGTAACAGAAATGTAGTACATGAAAGTAGATGGTATGTCAATGCATTTTCAAAAGTCGCCCTGTGAGTCAGAAATGGACTTTCAGGCCACATTGCTTCCTGTTACTGTATGGACAAGCAGCTCCTTCAGGAATGATGTGGCGGCACACCATAAACCTGTCCCGTTTTAGACCTACAGATGGTCTTCCTGCAGTCTTGTTTAAGATGACAGTGATCTGCATAATTGTGGTGATCGCATCTCTGTCAGTGAAAGCTATGTGTCGGAGATAAGGGTGGAATGGGGTGGGCACTAATTTAATGTTCAGAGACAGCCAGATGTTCCTGTTTATTTTCCATCATAAAACTGCAATGCATTGCATTGAGTAATAACTCTGCTGCTGATCGTGGTCTGCCAGAGCTGCTAGTTTCTGTACTGCAGGGGTCCCATGGGTTCGGCTGGACAGAATACTATGATTTTGACCCTTTTAGCGTTTGCTCTGTCAGGCAAATTTCGAAGCTTTGACTTGACAACTTTTGTTAGACTATTTACAATATCTGGAATCGGGATTGATTTTATGTTTATATACTCGTCTACACCAGCAGCCATATCTACAAGGTGGCTGTTCTCGTTGTTTCTCGGGAGTGAAGCAAGACTGCGCCTGGTCAGTACTGAGGTGGGAGATCTCCTGAGGTAGTTGGAGTGCTTTAAGACATGGTCTTGGTGGACTATTAGGTGGTGATCTTCACTCATTGTAAAGAACCCTGTACAATGATAGGGCACACTGTGATACAGGAGGTGCCAACATTCAGATGGGACATTAAACCAAAGTCTAGACCACTTGTGGCTAACATTGAACGCAAGGTACAGTCTGTTACAGTTGGAATGCTAATGCTCTTAGTTGAGCACCTCAGTTGCACTTGGTAAAATTCTCAAATCTGCTGAGCAATGGGCCAGGTGGCGAGAAATGGCTACAGCAAATTGAGAAGGTAGATGCTACAGTTCACTGGTGGACAAATTGATGTTTCCTCCTATACTGTATATTAAGCATTTTAGTTTCCAGCTGTACTGGATTCTCATGTGTCTTAATCTCACGATGGGAGAGCCAACTGGACTTCTTGCCTCCTAACCTTGAAATGCCAAACCAAACCATGCTTCTCCTTGCAAACTATTAACATCTGGGAGAACCTAAACCATAACTTCCTCCTTTTTAGCCTGTGATAGCAAACAGTGCTTTTCTCTTCTTGAGCTACAGGAGACAGAAGTCAACGACAGATGAGCACTGAACCGCTAGCTCTACTTTTTCTACAAATTACCCTAACTCTTCCCTGGTCTAACCGGTAACCCTTAGATCAGCCAGTACAGAGGATTAGATGATGTCTCCTGTGCTCTTACACTATTTAAAGAGAAGTTTAAACAGATTCAGGCACAGCAGATTGCGCTGTCGCGATCTCATGAGAATGTTTGCACTTATTTTCCTCTCGGAATGGTCTCAGAGCTGTACACCTGCAGCGCAAACCATAACAAACAGCTCAGGGAAATGGCTGCCTTGTTACAGGTAATATTATTCATGGAATACAAGAGAAACTCAAAGAAAGCAGTTTTAAAAATGATTCTGTGAGGATTGCTGTGGAGCATGCGAAATAATGTATGACAACAGGTGAACAAAAACAAAATTCAATGAAGGATCTCATACATTTAAATGACAACAATAGTGTAACAAGCCTGGATCAAGGAACAAGGATCGAACTTGGACAGTACAGGGAAATCGCTCTCCTCTAATTGGTAAAACCGCACTCGTCTTCTTTACAAGGCTCATTAAGAAATAAAACTAGCTTGAAATTCCATGGAGCTGAGCATGGAAACTAGAGAGTGATTTCAGAGGAGACTTGACGGAGAAAGAATAATGGCTGAATTCTAATGGCAAAACGTCTTGTTTGAAAAACACCTACACGTTCTTGTTTATGAGAGACATGTAAGCATGACGTTTTCTACTGTGTTGTCTGAAAACACACTGTCTCACTTGTTTCTTAGCAAAATGACTGTGCATTCCTGGCTATAACTGATGCTGTATCAGCTGGCAGCACATCGCTGGAAACTAGATAGCTCATCTCAGGAAGCAATTGTTTTCACGGTCTTTAAATTAGGAAGCTAATTGATTCATTACAGGTCTTCCTTCCTGAAACAGTTTTAACCACTTGTACCATCTAGTGAAGAGCCGCTCACTGACAGATACTTGCTTGCTACAGGGTATTTCTTTAGCAAAATTGACGCACTTGACTCACATTTACAGCGTGCTGCAGGTGCATAAGAAATGCATCTTGGTAATCTTTTCAGTATTACATCTTCTATACATTTCAGTATCCATTTTGTAGCTTAGCATCATATAATAGAGATCTGTATCTATATTTGTGTAATTCTCAAGTTATATGGATTTTATTGTATGATTGTATGGAGTTATGCAAGTGGATGTGTTGTCAACTCATAGAAACAGAATAATTAGTTCCAGAAAAAGTAAAAACAAATTACAAAACTGTGTCATCTTGTGTCATACATTTGTCTAGGGGAGGGACAAAAGCTACATATTTTGACAAAACATTCATACAAACATTGTTATGTAAAAATGGAACGTATTTAATTATACAGTAAATTCGGTTTCAGGATATATGTACAGTATAAACTGTAACAGGGTGCAGTTTGCTCAGTTAGGCATTTGATGTTGGCTGCTTGCTTTTAAACCAAGCTGTCATTTCTTCATCTTTTCACAGAAAGCAGAAGTAATCCTGGAAGGAAATTGCAACATTTATTTATTTGATTGAAAGCCTTTGGGACAAAACTCTTTGCTTTTTGCTGTTCCAGGTGATGTTATCTGCCAACTCCATCAATAGAGAAAGGTGTTAAAAAAATTCCATCTGAAACCGGTACTCTCTATCATACTTTAGGCAATTAAAGCTCAGAAGAAAACAAACACAAAATGGCCGTGAACTAAAAAAAAAGTATTTTCGATAAGAAAGGCCGAATTGCCATGGGTCAGTAATTATACACGTCTGAGGAGGTTCCGCTGCTGGAGAGAAGTGTTTTCGTAAGGGATAAGTTCAAGATAACAGGATTTTTAATAGAATTTACAGCACAGCCAAGTAGGTAATTATCTGACTGCACCGCTCTGCACAGTTGTGCTGGGCTCCCGCTTGCTCTGTTCAAAGACAAACCTTTTAGGTGCAAAAATGTACTGACTTCAGGGGTGAAGAAGATTTTCAGATTTCTTGCACGTTCACTCGTATAGGAGAAGGGAGAAATCTGTCTGCAAAGAGCACTGAATTTGGAGGGAAAATGACTTTTGCAAGATAAAGATAAGGTTAGGAGCTCAAAAGAGAATGTGCCCTTTCATTATTTATTTTTTTCTGTTAAACCAAACATAAAAGGTAGATATTTGCTTTTTTTTTGTTTTGTTTTTTCTGTCTGCACTGTAACCGGTTGCTCACAACCGAAGAAGTTTCTTAGTACTCAAAACAAATCACAGTGCGCAGATATCACAAGGCCAAAGGGATAGTTAGTTTTTTTTAAAACAGGCTTTTTACAGCTAATGTTAAAAAGTAAATAGGAATTCCAAATAGTGCTGAATATATACAGTATGTCAGTATGTCTGCAGGTTATATAGTGAACATTGTTTTAATACTAGAAAGGGGAGGTTTTGAAAGAAACTACAAGCAAGAGCAGTCCATTTGGCATATCTACTGGACCTTATGTGTTGGCGAGTAACTAATTGATCCAATAATCTCATCCAGTTATTTCTTGAAAAAATTCCGGGTGTCAGCTATAACCACATAACCAGTAGCTTGTTCCAAACTCCTGAAAATATTGTGCAAAAATATAATGCATAATTTATTTCCTACACTTTATACTATACTATACACTTCTATACTTTATACTATACACTTTTATACTTTATACTATACACAATCTTTTTTAAAATTAAGTAATTTATAGTCATAATCTTTTTCATGAGTAGTTTTTCCAAGCTCAGTGTTTCTCATCTTGTATGTATAGGTTATTTGTAAGATCCTGCAATAATCTGAATTTATACAGTATATCATGTGTCATTTGCCAAGATTATTTTGCCTTTCTTAACAGATGCCATACAACCTGGTATGGGAATGACTGTTGTAGAGATTATGAAAACTTTTTTTTTTTTAGACAGGAGATCATACATCTGATGTTTCACCAAAACCAGACAAAGAACGAGATTAGAGTCCTGTTAATGTTGACATTGTATTGACGCTGTCCTTGTAGTATTTTATGTGAAATTAAAAAAAGCATGCTGTTGAGAAAAGCAATGTGTCTCCCTGTTGGTAGAAACATACAGGCTAGACCCAGTCATGTCAACAACTCCATAAAATTGAATTTCAGTCTGATTCAGGAGAGAAGGCACCAAAGTAAATTAAGGTAATTTCTCAATTGATTTTGAGAGAGGCCTTGCATTTGATTTTATCTGGAGACCAAAAATTAAAAATAAAAATCTATTAGCTCCAAAAGTAAAACAAAGCACCAGTTATCCCAGGTTTAATATGAAATCATTTTAGAACATAAAGGGGGACAGTTAGAAGCACCTCATTCAAGCAGTCCTTATAGGTCACCCAGAAATCATTAGAAGTATCGGAACAATTTTTGTTTTGGTCTCTTCGTATAATTGTTTCAAGAAATAAAAAATGATGATTTGAAAGTAACCTGGAAAATCGGATGGATTATAGTTTTGCAGAACTTGAACTCGCTACTCTTGACTTCAAGTGTAACAATGCCAGAGCTTCCCCTATATGAAAAGGTGATGACCATGGTGGGAGTTGAGTTACAGTAGGTAATTGTTCCATGCAAGCTGAAGACTCTCCTGGGATGAACTGATTGTTTGTTCTAAGGGGGAATTCACAAGGATGGGTATTGTTTAGTTCTCTGGTTACCTTAGGAAATTAAAGTTACACCATTGAGAAAGTTTCTGGTGAAGGATCTCTGACTTTCCTCATGTTAAAACCAACCTATTTTTACACTTTGGCAGCGGCTTTCAGCACTTTGCACAGATAATCTGCCCAGTGAGTTAGCTAGTTAGAACCATTTCAATTTAGTTCAAGCATGTTTGCCAGACATGGGATAAGAGATGAGATGGGGATGTTAAACTAGAGAGAAACACAACTGGGCACCCTAAAAAAAAAATAAAAGAAGAATATAATAATGGAAAAAAACACATCACATAACAAATTCCTGCCAGTAAATAGAAAATGCACAGTCTGCAGATGGCCAATTACAACAAACCCCTACTGCGATCTAACTGTGAGGCATGATTGGTTCTTATTCTTGGATTGTCTGACTCACAAATACTCTCTTTGCTTTTTGGGTTTCTCACTGTTTTTCTTTCCGTTTCAAAGAGCTGAAGGGACATTAAGAGCTGTAGTGTGAGGTTATGTAATGTGGAGGTTACAGCTGGAACCCCGGTGAAAATAGCAACTGTCTGAGAACAGTGATGTGCGTGACAGGGAACAGTGACCGCAGGTTGTGTCTGAGCCTCAGGCTAAGCTTATATTTAGTTGTTAATTAATTGACAGTTGCTACAAACCAAAAAACAAACAAAACAAAAAGAATTGTACTTAAAGGACACATATGTGTCCAAAGGAGAGCAAGTGAATTTATTAGAGTTTGTGTATTTTTAATTAAAAAACACAAACCCTCTTAAGTACAGTATGTCTTCCTGCTGTGCAAGACTAAAGACGTTGAAAGGAAATACAGTACAGCAAATGTTAGATAGTGCTTGTTTAGGGTAATGAGATCTGCTACAAGCACTGCAAAAAAAAAAACATCCCTGCAAAAGAGGTAGAGACTGATGTGTGCGTAGTGTTTTGTGGCAAGTTGAGCAAAGGAAGAGAGCAGTGCACTCAAGAAAGTCACATTAACGTGAATTTCAGATGCCAATCAGAAGATATTCAGATTAAACAACATAGACAAACATGCTTAACATTCAAAGCTGTTTGAATGACAGTCAAGATCTGAGGGGTTACTCCACTGGATTTACTTCTGTAGATGACTGAAGATGTCTTACCACTGTAGATGACAATTGCACATACTGTATGTGATTATAGTCCCTTAAAACAGTTATATGTCATTGATCACACAGTCTACTTCAAGCCAATTACTGGAATGCAATACTTCAGGAATGTATACCAAAATGCAGTTGTCTCTCTTTACAGTTGGATTTTTACCATGGAATTGCACTCTATACTTTCAGAATATTACGGGTTTGTGTTGCAACATTTTCACAACGAACACCTAAACCACCTGGCCAACAAGGCAGATATACAGTAGCCCTGAACAGCCCACTCACCTATTGTGGTGGAACACACTGCAGCACAGAAAGTCTTTAACGTCTTTTACCATTTGGTTTGTGCGTTTCAGTTAAATTAAAGGCTGTAGTGTGATGGGATTTGTATGACGTCGCTGATGTTACCAATCTATTAAAAGTTACTAGGTTTGATTTAATTTAAAAGAGTATTTTAATTATTTGAATTTTCTTTATTTTCCCAAGTGTTATAAGTGATTTAAACCATTATAGGGAAAAGGAGTTTCAAAGATGTCACTTCTAGAGTGGTTTAAAGGCCCTTGCGTTTGCCTCTCAATACCCCAGGTATGGTACAGTATGTATTCCTGGTGGTTTACACCTCGCATACTGTATAAGAAACACCTCAAGGAATTGATATTCAATTTCATGTTCCTACAGGAATGGGAGCTACTGTACGCACAGGGTTGTTTTCTGCAGCTTACCTGAAAGAAGACTGCAGCTGTCACTGACAATTCTGTAAGCTGACACATTCAAAGTGTTGCTGTCAGGTGGCAAAATGGCAATGTTTTTCCACCCACCCATGGTAGTGCATCCCTTGTTTAAGGTAATTGTGCTCCAACTTGAGGAATCCAGGTCACATTGGGCATCTCGGACATCTGAGAATCCCCACTGAGACAGGGATATGGGCTACAGCTCTCAAACTGAACTGAAGTTTTCTCTGCTTTAGCCAGTGAGGTTTCCTTTTTTCATCACTACATTTTCATTTCACGCAAAAAATGTACCACCAGTCCTGCATGCATTCAGAATCTCTGAGAAACAGCTGCACTCTCAGAATGGAAAGAGTAAAGTTGCTCTCAGCCGGCACTTATTTGGTCTGATGCAGATTAATACTGTAATGCAGCTACAAGGCTCTTCTGTAGTATTCTCTTGGGGAGGAGAACACATTTCTGAAAGGTTCAGTGAACCAGGAAAAAGACAAGGATTTCACAGTGAAATGCAGCCTTTAACCTTGCCAAAGCCATTGGCTTATCTTGCTGAAACAGTACCTTTCAAAACAAAAGAACATTAACAATTGAAGGCTCTTGAAATAAATTAATGAATGAATAAAATATGACACCGTCCCGCACATTGTGGAACCAGACTGCAGAAGAAAATGGCAGAAGATGTCACAAACTGAAGCTGGAATGCACTTTCAATGTGCTTTCATCCGTGCGCCACCCTCACACTGTCTAATTGAAACAGGAAACTGAGGGCGGTGGGGAGGGGGGTTCTTGCAAATTGTAAACTTTAGCTTGTTTCACTGAATACAAAGGAGTAAGACTGTCCGAAGGTTAAAGGCCTCCAAATCTTATTGCTGATGTCCTAATTCACCCAGAGCTTTCGGCGGTGATAAAAGGTGAACACCACAACCATTTTTCTGCTAATTGGCTTCAATGAAAACGATGCCCCATAGCACCCAGTTAAGCCATGCAGCAGGGGAAAGAAAGGTGCTCTTAACCTTTAACACAAAAACGTCTTCTTATGAAACTGGAGGTATTAAAAAGAGCCCATGTTCAATTTGCCCCAGCTGACTCCATTCTAGATCAACAGCCAATAGAAGCAAAGGAAAGAAAAGACCCCAGATTTCTTTTCTTATATTGTGCTTTCCTTAAGCAGGATTACTGTAGGAATTCAGATTGCTCTTACTCAAAACGTATTCACTCTGTACTTGCTGCCGTCACAATCCAGCACTGTTCTCTGCTGATCTGACACGTTGCCGTTCTTTCCTGTTTCTTTATGAGCTATTTGGAATTCTGTGTGTGCAGTAGTGTGGCTCACAGTTCTGGCTCCTGGGTTCGACTCTAGTCTGTGACACCTTTGGATGTGCCATGTGACCAAACAGGCTTTCTCTTGGTGCTTGAGACTCCTCCCACAGTCCCTAGGTGTCTGTATTTCTGTGCCCTGAAGTAGACTGGCGTCTCATTCAGGCATCCTGCCATCATCCGGTGGGCCAGGCCCCAGCTTCCAGGAAGCAGCCGCATGTTTCTGGTTAAGAGAATTGGAATGTCACTGGCATTTTGAAATGAATGTTTACGCTTATGAGAATGGAAGTTGACATTAATTTCCAATACATATTCTAAAAGCAGAAACCTTCACAAAGAAGAATAAACAGAAATATGCTGATTCAATTTATCTAAACTTAAACATAGCAATGTTACAGTGACTGTCAAAAGCATTGACCCACCCTGGACCTTTTCACAATTTATTGTGTTACACTATGGAATCATGATGTATTTATCTGGGATTGTTTACCATTCATCGACACAAAGCACTCTATAGTGTCAAAGTGAGAACACAATTCTACAGATCCTCCTCAATAAATTACAGATTCAAAACAGAAAATGGCTGATTGCATAGGTATGCACCTCCTCTACTATGATGCAACTAACTACAGTAGGTTCTGGTGCCAACTTTCAAACCAACTTTCTTTTGAAGTCAAATAATTAGTTGAATGAACTTCACCTGTGTGTAATTGAAGAGTTTCACATGAGTTCAGATTAAGTACACCTGTCTGTGGGAGGTTCCACATTTAATTAGTCCAGCTTCTAACAAAAACTACAACCTGAAAGTCAAGGAACATTTAAAGCAAATCTAGCATATTGGTATGCATTGGAAAGTACCAATTTGATGTTTTCAGCTAATCTTTGCAACTGGAATCTGAACAGGTTTCATGGCCACATTTTAGACAGAAGCTTTTTCCTTTTTTTCTTGTTCATTCTGTTTCTGGCATTTTGTCTTTGAACACTTACTCAGAATAGGGTATGAGCTTTTTAGTCAAAGAAAAGAAACCCAGTTTCTTTGAGCCAGCAGTTCTTAATGGGGATGTTTTGGTGTTTCATTTGGACATTCTTCTAAGAACCTTTAAGAAGTTTTCGTCTGCTTAAATAAATGAGAATGCAATATCTGAAAAAAAGACCAAATTAGTGTCATTAATCAGATCAAGTCCTTGACAAGTTCATGTAAGAAACATATTACCTGTGCATACAGTGAATCCTTATGCATTAATATCAAATCTAGTCCATGATGGCTAAGGGCTTTTTGAGATTCCTAATCAGGAGTTCTTAGTTAGCAAACTGGGCTTAGTGAAATATGTTTCTTTAGAGGACAAATATAAAACGTTCTTGTTCATAAGCTATTAACTATTCACTTTGTGCTATAGAATGGGCTAAATTGTGGCCCTGGCAGATTTAAACATCTACTATATTCTGATGCATTCATCCCATAGTTTAGGGAGAAAAAAAGGAATACAAGTAAATTGAAATTGAGCACAATTTTGCCTTTCTGTTGGATTATTCTAGTAATAAATACATTAATTCAGCTTCTATGCAGTTGGCACTTGGCTCCACTTGACATTTGACTTCTGTCTCCACTCAGCCATGAGTGTAAAAGACATCATTAGAAAAGGCTTTGGTCAGGGACATTGTAATCTAACAGGAATCCACCTACAGAGACGAAGGTAGGCAAGCTTTGTGTTAGAGCAGCGTAGTTCTGCTCCAGAGGATGAAGAAAGTGATTCTAATATAGGCTGGTGAGTGTTAAGCTGTGATTATCCAGTGTTTCAGCCGGTGGAGGAACTTCTTAGGGCATTTTTCGACTTTGTTTTCTGCTTCGGTCTACAGTGATAATGCCAGCAATATTACACCCACCTTTATGAAATGTAAATAGACCACAGTAGCTCTATGACTGTGATTCCGCAACTAGAGGTAACATAACAGGTCAAGTACTGCCAGGCTGAAATTGGTCAGGGTTCTCTCAGATTTCTGTGCATCATTGTCCTTTGTGACTTCCCAGGTGCTTATGAGCTTGAGGTGCTGTTGGTGACAAAACCTTTGGTTCAAGTGGACTCCACCACCGTGAACAAGAATGAGAGGCCTCTGACAGTGATTGCAGAGGGAAGCTTGCCAGTTCTCATCCCTGCTACACTGGCACGCCAAGAGCTGGACTGAGAGCAGCATTGATTTTATGCTGTCCATTCCAAATTGGGAAAGAAAAAGTGGGGGAAAAAAAGATTGAAGATTTCAATTTTTAATAAATAGAGATTGTGGTAAAAAGACATTTACTCTTTTAAAAACAGAGGCTGTCAGTAGACTCCACTTTGATAAATCTCTTGTGTGATTTTAAAGACCTTGATTAAGATTTTCTTGAGCAACTGCCAGCATATAATTCAAAATTGCCCATTTCTCCTTCCCATCAGTTTAATCTGTAAGAGTTGTGATGAAAACAATCACCACAGTGATTTATTTCTTTGTTTTCTTTACCTGGTCTCTTTGCGATGCTCTCAAACACAGGGGTGTTCCTAACAATTACAGAAAGATCAAGACCATTTGTTTCTGTGACAAGTTTGCCCAGTAAAAACCCCCAAAAATCAATACTTATTATTTTTAAAGTTTTCAGATTACTTTTATTACCTACTAGGGGAAGGTGCATCTCCATTAGTCACTGAGCACTCAATGACTCCTCAAAGAGGAGCGTTTTGGTTCTGCTGCGTCTATCTGTCAAGAAAAGGAAAACAATTTCAAAATGCAATGAGGAGAGAAAAAAGAAGACATCAAAACAAACTTCTGAATTGACCTGTCAAAAAGCATCCAGCTTATTAAAGTGTGACTTTCTAGTGCCAAAGGAAGATAGCCTTTTTAGTATCTGACTCCCTACAGGAGTGCAAAATCACTGAGGCCTCCAGGATTATACCTGCTGGAACAGGCCTTTTTGACCAAGTAGAAATCCAGATAAAGTAAATCCTGGTTACTCTTTTCAGATACACTTTTATCCTCACATGGTTTTACAAGCTTAAATGACAAAACAGTGCTGTAAAATATATTTTCCAATTTATATATATATATTTTAGGTGAAGGGTGTTTGTCTTTAATATAGTAGCAAAAAAACAAACTGAGAACAAACGTATCTGTATCATGGGTGAGTAACCTACCGTCAGTGGTGAAGAGGAGGCTCCCAGGTGACATCATTTCCCAGGATTGCTGAGACTGCTCAGACTCCCGGCCCTGGGAGTCCAGCCTTTTGGCACAATGGGCTTATCCACAGCTTGTCTGGGTTCTGTGTTAAGTTGGCATGCACATTCCCTTCGCTTTATAAGCTTTCCAGCCTGTGATTGGGCTGTATTCAAGAGATGTTCAGCAGTAAAACCAATTTATAAACGAATTGGGCATTTAGGTGAATTACGAAATGACTATTGCAACGGAATGGGAGTTCCAGAGTGGCCTAGCTGTAAACTGTAAGGTATACTCTAACTGTTTTATTATTTGACAAGGTGTCCTAATTTGATCCCCAAAGGCCACTCTCTATTAGGTTTTATAGGCCATGCTTAACGACAAGTGTAGAGAGTGTACAGGTGTATGATTTTGATTCATTTCCGTCAGCCATTTGTGTGGTGAGGTTCGGAAATGTACAGTTCTTATGCATGTTCCAAAAACTGTCTAAAATTCTGTCATTCAGGAAACGTGTTACATCATAGATCAGCTCCTAAAGACATCAGCCGACCTACAGTGAAAAATGCAGAAACAGCTGTTCAGAATTAGGCTGGTCAGATCTTCTATTCTTTGTATTCCTACTTCACCGTTTCAAGACGAATATTATCCTTCTAACACACTGCGGATCCCAAATCCTTTTTTACTGTATCTTTATATTTTAGTATCAAACAAATGTAATGGTTGTGCTTCAAAACTGTTATTTGTGATTCAATTTCACTTTCAGTTCTGTTCCATCACCCATAAAAAGAAATATACGAGAGAAAGCATGTGAAAGGAGAGGGCAAAGGAGAAACGTGACGAGAAATACAATCACTGGCGTTTCCCACGTCTGTATCATTAGCACCCCTGATTTTCAGTAAAATGTGGGAGTTTTGTCAATGGTTATTGTTCAGAGATGCATTTTAATATCTGGTGCTTAGGGTCTCTTATCCACCATAATGGCATTATGGATTTTTTGTTGCAGGTGGAATGATTATCTGTGGATATTAACTTATATGTAATATAAACTCTGAAGTTTCCAGAACAAGTGTTAGCTTGCTAATGGTATTAGTATTAATTGGTATTCTGATTTAATATTTGGGTTTGATTGTGGCTGCCCCAGTAATTTATATTACATTCAGTGTTAGTGTCTTTTAGTTTTAGTTTTTTAGTTTACATATAGTTTTAATTATTTGGATTACTGGCTCAGTTTCTTGCACAGCTTCTATGCTACAGAAGTTTTGAGTGTAGATTTCTTCTGATCACCTGCTGAAGTGGTGGGGTTAAATAAAAGAAAAACTTTCTCTACAATTTTGTTTTTTTGTGTGTGTGTGGGCCTGCAGTCCTTTTACTAACAATACAATAACATACAGTGCAACATATAATCCTTGGGAAATAGATTTTAACAGTGTTAAAAATACGGTTTTGCATTGTTCCGGATCAAAAGTGGTTTTCTTTTTAGGTTTTGTGTAATTATATCTAGTACATTTGCTTGTCTAATTCATGTGTTCTGTAATTACTGTATGCTTCGTTCATTTTTTTTTCTATTTTGACTGTGAAATGATGTTAAGCTTGTTTGCATGTTCTTTTTTTCAGTAAAGGTGCATAAAATATGAATAAGCTTAGGGACGTCTTCAGTTCAAGAATTACATCCAAAGAGTCTGTCAGCATAAATACTTTAAAAGCAACTATAAATAAAGAATAATTTATTATGTGAATCCACAGAAGATTAAAACAAAAATAATACTAGGTACAATTATGTCCTTGGTGCTTCCTTTTCACAAAAGTGAAGTTTGACTTTGGAGTTATTTTAGAATTCTTATGAAGTTCTGTTTCTGAATTTCTTGTACAATACTTTATACTGGATAGATACATTACACTTTAACAAGGAATGTTTTACAGATAAACAGATTACCAGAACTTTGCTGAAATACCCATTCTAGTTAAATAGGTTAGGAGAAGAGTTCTGTTTCTTTCTGAAGGGACTTGAATTGGAGCCGGGTTTAGCATGTAACAGTGGTCAATTATCACTGCGTATTCCGCTAATGTTGCAGCTGATGTTTCCTACTACCTTGTTTTATTTGTAATTCTATTTGATTATACTCTCACCCAGCTTGGAATCACAAATGAAGCTTTAACAGCCGGTTTCTCGCAGCGACTCCCTCTCCTGATAGGCGGGGCCACGAGGCACAGAAATGCCCTCCTTCCTGTGGCTCAGGGGGACTGAGGGGCCACATGGCTGACAGGAGAGAGAGAGAGCTCCAGGTGGAGGAGTGGCCTGACGAGGCTGCAACCCCCCCTCCCCTCTTCTCAAGATTCAGCCCCCCCCTGTCGAACCCCTGTTACAACTGACCCCCCTAATCCGTTGGCATATCCGCCCTCACCTCCCCACCTCCTCATTTATTGCTATTAATCAACCCCCAGGATCAGCCATGTAAAAGAGGCAATCAATGAAGAAGTTCGCATTGGCAATGTGGAACACCACATGCTTCTTTTAGGTTTCTGTCTGCCCAGCAAGTCTTAAGCCAGATCAGCCAAAACTGGAATCTGTTTACGTCTGTCATGATTGTGGTTATCTAGACTTCTTAAAGGAGCAAGTAAAGGTTAATTTTGTTAAAAGCTATCGTTCTCATTACACTTTTTCCTTGAAAAACCGTGTATGAACCACAGTGACAGTAATAAAACAGTAACAGGTCTTATCTTGCAGTAGTGACATTTCTATATAATTGTTTCTGTTTTAAGTAATACCTGTCAGCCTCAAACACTTAAACATTGGTGCACTGGAAATACAAATATTGAGATAATTCAGGGAATTAAGTTTCAATGGCAGATTTTGGAGCCCAGCCTTCTGGCATTTCCATTTTCTGCTCTTGAGCTAAAAATCTTTTTTTTTTTCATTTTAGATCTGACATATCTTAATGTACTGTCCAAGAAAATGTGGCAAGAAAAGTCTTGAATACTAATAATCACGCAATATCAAAACATGTAAATCTGTAAAAGTTTTGTAAATACATATTTTTGCTTGCGTACCCAGAGGTAATTGAAGTAGTTAGTTACAGGGGGTCAGACAGGCAGGGTTCTATAGAATTTGAGGTTTCTTACATTGAGAAGTGCCTGAAAAGTAACTTTTCACTTGTCTGGCATTTACATACTGTATAACTACCGTGTCTCTACATACTGTAACAGTTTTCAAAGTTTTCAATACTGCAACTCTAATTAGCAAATACTTTGCTAAATGGATTACCTTACAATCACCTGCAAGGAGCTTTGTACACTACAGCTTCAAAGCCAGGAAAACAGATGCTAAGAATGTCGTTTATTTTTTTCTGTGTGTTTATTTTTTTTGCTTCAAAGCTAAAAACCTGCTATCCGAAACAGACAAGATAAAACTTGAAAAAAAGATTAGGCAGTTCAAAGCATTTTAAGTAAAAAGAGGAAGAGCTTTGGATTTAAAAAAATAATTTCCAAAACATTAAACAAAAAGGAAAAGTGGAATGTCATGAAATTAAAAGGAATGTCTGCATTTAATTTATTCAACGGATTCACAGAAGGTTTGTCATAAGTTTGTTCTTACATCAGTAGCATTAATTACTCTGTACTGTATACTTCTATAACCACTGATTGTAGTGAAATGTGCTGTGAATTGAATTGAGCTGCTGTGGAGTGTTGTTTTCTTATCCAAATACTGTGGCAATGGAAAATGTGTGTAATGCTTTAACGCTGCAGTAAACAGTTAATGTTGCTTGCAATGAACTCCAGAGTGTTGTGGCTGTACCCAGTGTTTAGTTCAGGAATCAGGAAAACTAATCATGCTCAAAAGTGTAGGAAAGAGAGTAGAAGTTAAACTAAGTTTAAGTCCAAAAAGGAGTATTCAAGGTCCTTCACAGAACATAGAAAGATAAAAGCAGTCATTTAAAACAAAGATTAAGGACAGGACAGAGAAAAGTACTCCACCTTAGAGGCACTCGCGTGGTAAAATGGTACAGTACTTCTCCCCTCCTTCTAAAGTCTCAGGCTCAGAATTTCAAGCAACACAGTTGCAACGGTATCAGCAGACTTCAAGGCAAACTGTGGCTCAAGCCGAGCTTTGTTTTGACACTGCACAGCCACCTAAACACTGTGCCTCAACGGCGGATTGAGCCAAGATGACAAGAATCCCCCTCTGACATTTCCGTATAACTCTCAGGGATTTTCTCCATTCATTGGAGGTTTCATTTCACACCTCTCTACACCTCTCCAGACTTCACACCTCTTGATTGGCCTCTCTGTCTGTCCCCTGCTCCTGCCTCTCGCTCCTCCTCTCTCCCAGTCTTTGTTCTCCCGCTACATTACCTTTGCCTACTGCCTTGTCTTTCTCACACCTGAAGGAAGCTCCACGGCCGAAACGTTGTGTTTTCTTTCTTCTTTTTTCAGCATGGAATAAACCTATTACTTGTTCCTTTGTATCTCTCAGGGATGACCTGTCACCCCTGGTCACCTGACTAATAGGTCGCAGACAATTGGTGAGCTGATATTTAGAACCTGGGACCTCAGACTTCCAAAATGGCTGTCAATTCTGCTAGCCAGGGAGGTAGCAGAGCCTCAGGTACTACAACAGGGGGAGAAGAGAGCAGTAGGAGTCAACTGGCCGAGCAGCCCCAGGACTCATTACATGAGTGCTTAGAAGGGTGTTAGGGAGACTGAGGTTTTGGGAGAATAGTTTTTGGGATGTTTCTTCAGCAGAGCTTTGGAGTGAAACTGGTTTGGAGCTGGATAGTGGCTCAACTGTCCAGCTGTGCTTTAGAGAATCAGTGCAGCTGGAACTCTGAAAAGAGAGACAGGAATTTATTTCGTGTTTCATGGTTGCTTCATTTTTTTTTCCCCCTCAAACTACAAATGAGGAGTACAGGCACAGTCTGTGTGTTTGCCTAAAACTTCCTGAGCTCTCATGGGCTCTTATGGGGAATCTGGCGCTTCCATGTGCAGCCAAGTGATTGACCTCGCTGTGAGAATGTGAGGAGCGCACTTCTCTGAATGCGGCTCATCCGCCCTCAGGGCGACTTAGACCCTGGTCTCCAGCTGAACGCTGTGCTACAGATACCTGTAAGGTTGTTAATTCTCTCATAATTATCAGTTTTGAGACTTTATTGCATCCTACTTACTGTATATCAATCAATCTTTGCGGTTAGCTTTTACATACAACCACACAGGTTGTGAATTCTTAACAACCTGAGACTGTACACAGCGAGATCTCTCATCCCTCACATTCACCCAGCTCATTGGTTCAACGAAAGCCAAAGAAAGGAGATTAACACTAATAAATACAAGTCTAAACTGGTTGTGGAAGTTGAATGTACAAATTATTTTGTAGTAAATATGCTGTATTCAGTAATGATTGAACAGAAAGTTCATCTTCATTTTCTAGTGCCCTGTGCAATGCAAGACCGCTAGGCCAAGTTAGCGAAGTGCTTCAGCTTCTTTTTTGAGGCCCCGTACAGCAGCTCTCCACTCTTTTCACCTTTCTTTCCTGAAGCACAGATAACTGTCTTGTACTGAGGTTTGGCAAACACTCCACATCCTGCTTATTCATAGTGCTTGAAAGCCTGATGTTGCTGCACTACTCCCTTCACAGTAGACTCTTGTGAACCCATGTTTCAGGACAGCAGACCTCTGTCCATTTGCAGTGAAGCTTCTAAACCTCTGCTTTGCCCTTCATCATGTTTTCTACTGTACGGTACATTTTCGTTACATGTGCTTTTCTTGCCATGTTTCTAGCCTGCATTCTTTGATCACGCTTTGCTGTACATCCCTAAGCCTCTTCACCCCGGTGCCCATGCTGAATTCAGCACTAGGTTTGCACGGACTGGCCTCCATAAATTCACATCTTCATCCACTGGTGAAGCCCTTTCTCCCTGCAGCTCCTGATCTGCAGTATGGTAGGATGTACTGTAGTTCACCTCCAATGTGCAAAGTTCTTTGGGGATATAGAACACAAGTCCTTACTGTCGTCATCAGTGGTGTGATTTCTATGAGCTTTACCGTGGCCTGCCTTTTTTAAAGTGTTAAAGTAGCCAGTGCGAGGGTGACATTTTGCTTTGTTAACCAAGTGTCTATTCCTAAACAAAGGGGGCCCTAAACTGCCCTGTATAATTCATATATCCAAAGCCAGTATCTCCAAACCCTTGTTGGATGTTTACCCATGACTGGAGAGCCAGTTCTGCAGAAGCAAACCTCAGCAAGGTGAATCAACTTCCTTTTTTTGTTTTTTTTTATAAACCTCCACCTGCAGCTGGCTCCATGTGGAAAGTCCAGTGCTCAGCGGTGTCCTGATCTCTACCTTCCTCCATGCTGTCTCTTCCACAGCTAGTGACGCATGGGACTCCTGCCATGTCCTGTACTTCACACATCTGTCTGAGGAGCAGGAGCAGGGGGCTGGGAATGGGGGTGGTGTTGCAGGAGGCAGGGCTTTCACTGACACACGCGGTGGTCTAAACATCTTGCTAAAGACAGTGGGGAAGCAGAAAAGCAAACGCCAACACACCCACGTTCCTGGGCATTTTCTAAATTCAGAAAGATAATAAAACAGTGGATTACAAATGTGATGAAGACCAAAGCAATACAAGCAAGGAAAGTTCACATTAGTTGAACAACAGTGGAGTTTGTGCAGGTCAGCAAATTTGCCACACAAATGCCGACGGGTGTTGTACAGCTTCAGGGAAAGCCTTAGGCCTCTAACATAAAGTGGTTTAATATATACTATGTGTATATACAAGGTCTGTATTGTATTTTATTTTTCTGGATCAAGCAGTGTATTTCAATAAACAAAAGTAATTCTTAAGACAGGAATCAGGTTTTAACTAACTCCTGCAAAAACTAAAGAATAAAATCTCAACTGAATAAAATCTCAACTGTCTGAACACATCATTCACATGGATGGTGGGAACATAGATCAAGCAATGTCATTGTTTGTCTCGGGTTCTTTAGAGACAGCTCGATTAAAATATTCAATTTAAACAGTTTGACGGTGTTAATGAAACGATTTGTGTCCTCTGACATTTTGAGTAATCCTGGCATCTTGGATTGTCCACCCTGCAGCCCTGCAGACCAGAATCAGAAACTAGTGAAGGAATTTTCTGACTTCCTACTGAAAGAGGTACTGCTGAAGTCCAGGCAACTGTCACATCCTTATCTAAAAGCTTATCAGCCTTCTCCTTTGTATTGAGTGTTTCTAAACACATCCTGACAGCCTCCATCGGCAACTGGAGTGCTCTCATTGCATAATTCAGACATTTCTGCTGATCAATATGTCCACTGGTGAAGTATTGAAGTTTTAAAATAAGAGTTCATTGTAATTATTTAAAAGAAATAGATGATAAGAAATTAATCCTTGCCAAAACTATCCCCTCAACCTTTCCTTTCAACGACATCACAAACTGTGCATGGCCAGGCATTAGTTAAACCACATCTGCGTGTGATCGATTTCCCAAACCGACCCTGTCATTTTTCTAATCTCAGTGGAGGGATTGGGGCACTGAGCTATATGCGCTGAGATCTATTAGCATCCACAAGCAGATAGCTGAAAGGGGGAGCCTGTCATGGTGATTTATTCTGAAAGCAGAAAACTTTCTAGCCGAGTGTTATCAATCCCGCCAACATCACCTCAGGTTGCATCAAAGCACTGGGGCATAAAGCAGAGAGACAGTTATTTATAAATGTATCTGTTTGTTTGTTTATAGGCAGGAATTGAAATTAAGAAGTAAAATTAGATGGTGGCTATGATGGGTCTGTTCTGTGGGGGGAGGTTTAAAAAATGCAATGTTTGTCTGATGAGTTCCTAAAAAAACACCACCCCCACCACCTCCCCAACCACAGCCACCCTGCATTCCCCCGACTAGTTCAATATCACATCAATAAATCTATCAGTTTTGTTTTCTAAAGTGTCTGTCTTTCCAAAAGACATCACAGAAGGGCTTCGAGAAAGATGAACACACGCAAGACAATTCAATTTCACATCTGGTAATGAGATTAAAACATGCACATAAAGTACAAAGGAAAAAAAAACACTTTACTGCTTATCTTTCAAAGCCAAGGATATCCCGCATAGTCTGCATATTCAATGCCACAGAATAGACAGGATGACTTCAATACAGGGGTGTATAAGGTATTCTGTTTTTTGTCTGACACATACTAAATGGAAGGACCAGTGTATGAAGATGTATAAATAGAAAGAGTGTGTAAACCAACTGAACATAGCTGGTAATGAAGAACGGAGGCTGAGGAATATCGCTATGAATTATTGTTTATTCATAAAAAAGTGTAAATATTTAAATTGATGAGTCAAATCCTGTTATTAACCACATAACCAAATGACACAAGTCACAAAATGCATATAAATGCATATCGATATAATGAGATATTAACTACCCATGAATGTGCTTATTTATAAATGATATATTTAAAGAATAGAAAAGCAGACTTCAGTGTCTGTGTGTTTGTGCACTTGTCTGTGTATAATATTTACAGAATATGATAGATGGCCAAATCATGATCATTTCTATTTATATATAAACATGCTGGGTGTAACTCGTAGGGACTAACATTTTGCTTTCATTTGGGAGTGCTTCTGACATACTGTAGGAGGAGGAGTTGTTAGACAAGACTAATGGGGCTTTAAACTTCCTGCCATCAAATAGCCTGTCACAGTTTTAATCAAAAGCCAGATACCAATCCACAGATAAGGTGGTAGCATGGGGCTCCAGGTCAGCTCCTCAGCCATGAAACTTAATGTTGTTCTGGCGATGTGAAAGTCCCACAGATGAATGCTGCAGAGAAGAGGGATGGTATCGGCATCTTTCTGGGTAACTGAAGTTCCCACTGGAGACCCAGCCACCATGTTGTTTCTTCTCAGCCCCCAGCCCCTGGCGCCACACACCCTTTCCTCTGCAAAATCCCTCTTCTTCAGACGTAGGATCTGTTGAAAAGCTTCAAGACAAGAAGTCAAAACATGTGCTATCGTGTAGACTGAATTTTTGTGCCTTGTACCTTTAGGACAGATGAAAGATGTCTGAAAACTGTGCAACCCTTACTTAGCCTGTAGCAGATTTTCTTCAGAATTCTGCGTTGTCTTTCATTTATATACCCTCTCTTTTGAACTTTTTGAACTTGTTATAATTAAGGGGGAACAGTATGATCACAAGAAGTTTATGAAGGGAAGGGAACACATTTATTTGTAAAGGGGACAAGTTTGTAGAGCAAGGGGAATAGTTTGTTGTGCTCATTTATAACAAGCCCCATTTAGCTGTTCCACATTCAGAGATCTGTGACTTCAAGAACCAGTGGCTCCACTTTATTTCAGAACACTAAGTCACTGAATGATGTACTGCAAAGTGATGCTTATGTAAGTGTAATAAGCTTGGACACTCATACACTGCGCACCAACCTCCCAGTCTGGACAAAAGAAACGTCTGTCCTGAGGGGTTTCAAACAGAGATGAAGTTCAGAGATCTTTTATGAAGTTGCAGGGTTGCAGGTGTACAGACTGTCACTGAGAATCAAGTAAAAAAAAATGCCCCTTCTTCAGACCCAGCTAACCAAACATCATTGTGGCAACAGCATAAAAAATGAGTACCACCTTGTTGCCTGACCCTGTCAGATACCAGAAGCTAAACAGTGCCGAGCCTGTTGAGTACTGGTGTCGGAGACCTACAAGGAAAACCAGGCAGCTGCTGCCAGTGGTGTTGGCAAGACATTCAAGACCAATGTCCCAATATGGTAACAGCAGGTGCTGTGTTGTAGGAGGTGGTATACTGTAGCTATAGTATGCTTTAGGTTCTTGTCTGGGAAAACCTTAACTAGTAAATAGTGTCCAGACAAACTGTGCAATAGCCTTTCCACAATTACTCCAATGTGAGAAGCATTAGCAATGTATATTAATATAGTATTATTGTGGTTGTTGCATGCATCTGTATATTGTTTTCATCACAAAGGATCCCAAGACAGGTCACAAACAGCTGGGGATGCATATTCATCTAGTACTAAAATGTAGCATCCACTTGGCTTTATGGCCATTCTGCACTAGCAGTTTCAGAATCTAAAAAATTGATTCATTAACAGTATTAAGGAACAACTTTAGAGAAGCCAGATTAAACGCACCAATACTGGACTTCAGCCAGGACACCAGGGTTAACACCCCTACTGTTTTGAAAAGTGTAATGTGATCTGTAATGGCCTTTGGAAGAATCCTTTGACATATCCATTCTCTTAAATCAAATTAAAATATCGAGAGCTGTGCATTCACTCTTCTAAGCCTTTATCAGATCACCCAAGACCACAGCTCTGTCAGGAGTCTCAGTGTGACCGGTACTTTCAAAGACAAAGCCGACTTCTAGCACCAAGAAATGCCAAGTCAAGCAGAGGAGCTCTGACATTAGAGTGAAGCATTATCACAGAACAATAGGGTGCTGACGTTAAAATAGAATTAGCTACAAACAGAGAGCGGAGCTCCAGAAGCTGTAATTTGTGTTCACAGGGGGGCAAACTGAGTAGCTGCTGGAGCTGTCAGAAGGCCTGTGCTCTTAATGTCAGTTTAAGGCTGTACAGAGTTCATCCTAGTCAGAAATATGGATCAAGATTTTGACCAACAGCATAGACTCATACACAGTGCCTGTCAGTGGAGGCGTTGATGGAGTATTACAGACGACAGGCAGGAGTACCTTGCAGGGGTGGCTGGACCCTGGAGGACGAAGGTAGTGGGAGGATGTGACTGGATCTGAGGGTTGAGAAAAGAGGCATGAGGGGTAGAATGAGAGGTAGAATGGTTTTCATCCCGAAGCGCTGCACGCCATTGTTTTCTGGGATTCATTAAACCACAGCCTTATCTGTCATGCTCATTCAACACTTACTGTAGCAGGTTGGTTCTTTAACTTCTTCTACTTGGTAAGAAAAAAAGCATCAACCTTTTACAGTCTAAAGGAGAATAAGCCTTTCATTTAGGGCCATTGTATCATTGACCGGGCAGACTTTAAACAATGGGCAACACTAAGAACATTTAATATGGGTGTGTTTGATAGCATCAGCTCCATCAATTTGAATTCAATAAATCAGATGACCATTTGGCTGCACACTCACAGTGATGCCTTGCGATAGGATGAGTTTTTGAAACTGCCTTTAAATTAAAAGTGGTAAATGTGAAAATCCAGCATTATGCTTTCCAGCTGAGAAGCTGAGAAGAATCCAGCTGAGAAGAAAAATGGTGAGATGAATCTGGCTCTTAATGCCAGTGTGAAATACACGTACAGTATGAAACCTACACTGATCAAAGTGTCTTGGTGAACATTGAGCACTGTAACACAGGCACACTACTGAAAACCCATTAGAAGATGTTTCCAAAACTAAGGGGGTACAAAACTATTAACAGACATTGAGGACACTTGTTTTTTGGCAAACGCACATACAAGGCTGACTAGTTTTGAAGCAACTGTGTGTGTGCTATCGGTCTGCTGGACCCCTTGTGAGAAACTCACAAAGACAAACTGAGTTTTGAATAAGAGGAGTTAGACTGGGGGAGAACGAGGAGAAAGTGCACTGTAGCTCTTTGTAAAGATGCAAACGATGGGGGAAGGGAGACAAAGCGAATCGCTGTAAGATGCCAGTTAGCTCTGAAAGAATGAGAGAAGAAGGAGCAGTGTACCGCATTCCTTCGAGCTGTGCCATTGTGAGCAGTGACTGCTTGACCAGATCAGCTCATTTGCTTTGTTATCTATTAGTAAATCATTAGCTGGACCACACTGAACCATTCTTGTTAAGACCTCTTATTTAATTGTGAATGGGACTGGTCTCATCTGTGTATCACTAGAACAGCAGAGCGATGGAGGAGTGAATGTGATGTGATGAAACAGGTGTCCTCATGAATGTGTTATATTATTGGCTTGCAATACTGTATGTCAATGGCAGGGTAAGGTTAAAAAAATACACATTTCTGTATTAGGGTAATTGTAAAATCTGCCATAAAATGTCAACAAAGTGCTTCGGACCTGTTCTCTTCAGTTAAGCTATACAATATGTCTTTTTAAAATAATTATAATAGTAATAATTGCTGACACTTATATAGCGTTTTTCTGGACACTCCACCCAAAGCGCTTTAGAGGTAATGGGGACTCTCCTCCACCACCACCAATGTGCAGCATCCACCTGGATCCTTTATTTCTTAGCAAGAGTGCTTAATAAAACATTACAACATACTGTACACTTGGCCCGGTATCCCTGCCCCATGAGCAAACTGCCCATCTAATTCATTCTCCTTTGGGCTGATAGTGATGCCCAGAGGGAAAACAAGGACAGCCGAGTTTTTCTTTGAAGCCCATCTCATGATTAGTCCTTGTGAGTTAACTGGAGCTTAAATGAGCTACAGCAAATTCAGCAGCAAGTCTGTTTAAGGAGTCATGTTTACCGCAGCAGTCATTTGCTAACCGCAAATATTAAAATAGCCTTATTTGTTGAAATAGTTTTATGCTCACGTCTGCTGTAAAGCTTCTGAGTGTTGTAACAGTTAAGCCTTGACTGTAGGCCTGAGCTGTATGGCACCACTCTTGCAGGTTCAGCCCCAGGGCATGTCACTACCTGATTGTTACCAGGGTTCCTGCTGAAGCACAGGCAGACAAATCAAGGGGTGGAACTAGTGGGGCTCCTCCTCTTGCAGATAAACCTTACAGATTCTTGAAAAGATGTACGATTTTGGTATCTCTTCCTCCCCCAAGTGGGTACAGGAGTTGTTGTCAATCAAGAACTGCAAATTGGGAGGGTAAATCTTATTAGCATTTTATTTTTGCATTTTTTCCCCGCAATTTATTTATTAAAATAAATTGAATGCACGCATATAAGACTAATTGCTACAAACAAACAATACATTTGCAGCAGATGTGTTATCAAGAAAGTTGTCTCCTAGCTAAGGCCATTCAAATATAATCTCAGTCTATACAGTACCCCGTTGACAATCATAATAGTCCTTATTGTCTGAAGTCTTAATCAGGAAAGGGGGCTAAAAAACTGCAGAAAAGCTCCCCCAACTTTAAATCTTCAGTAATCTGCCACCAGCTTCAGCAAGAGAACACTTCAAACAGGCCACACAAACAGCTTTATCTAGGCCTCAGCCACCTCAGCATCGTTTTAAAACAACTTTGCAATGAAAAGAGCAGGAATGAGATGTCGAAGAGTGAGAGGCAGTTTCGCAGTGATGACACAGAAAGTTCCGCTCAGAGCTGTCTGACGTTCCTGACATCTGAAGACAACACACCATGCTTGCCATGAGAAGGGAAATGTTGTTTTGAAAGCAATTAAGAAGGTGCCTGAAGGCATGGTTCTTATTTTGTGAGGTTTGTGTAGTTAGTTTGCTAGATGGCTGATGCTGCTTCTGTCCTCGCTCTTTAACAGAAAGGCAGAATTTGTTTTGAAAGTTGTCGTTGCTGCTTTTCCTTTTACCCATCTAAATATTTTGTAGCCTCAGTGATGCCAGAGAATAAAATTGGATTTCGAAATAAGGGGCTACAAAAACAGAATACATACACAAAAAGCTTGTATGTTTGTATCCAGTGTTTGATTAACATAAACAATGAAGACTATTTTTACTATTTGATTTTTGGCAGACCTTAGCGCTGAGGAATGCACGTTTGATTGTTAGACTGGAGGTCAGATAATATCCCCATGCACAGCCTGTGCAAAAAGCTGACACTGTTTGGCTTAGCCAATAAAGAAGGTTATTTAGGGAGACAGGGTATTTGCTTTCATTTGTACATAGAACAGTGGTTTTTTCGTTTGTGACAAATAAGCGCAGCAAAATCTTTCCTCCGATTATAATTCTGGAGAAATCTTTTTTCTTCTCTATTTTTTTTCATGTGCAAGATTAACTGTGATTTCCATAAACTATTTTTTCCTCTGGTACAATTCATACAGATTTTTTTTTTATTATTAATTCTGACTTTCCTTTTTTACTAAAGGAGAGAACTGTGGTCAAGAGGGAAATAACTACATTACACCAGCAGCTGATGATTTATATGAATTAATTTTCAAGCTAATCTTGGTACATAATTCTCATTAATATGTGTCTTTTTCCTTTGTTATGTGACAATGAAGGCCCTATTATTAATACTTAAACACTTAAAACCTACTGGCAGCAATATGGATTTATATAATTATCAGCTTTATCTAATATACAGTAATATCTTTAAAACCAATCATGTTAAAGTGCTTAAGTACCTACTGTTTGTGCTTTTAATAAAGGGCCCAGTGACTTTCATCTGTTTTGTGTTCACAGTTTTCCAAAACAGCTCCCAGTGGGAGACCACAACTGGAGTTCTCCAGGTTTTATTTATTATAATAAAGTAGTGGTGTGAGGGACATACTGTACAGCCCCCAACAAACGTTTGTGCTCTGCATTTTACATCCATCCAATAAGCAGAGCAGACATCCAATTTTCTGATAGGCTGCTTAATTTCAACTGACTAAAATTATTCCTTCCTCCTGATCAGTGTGAAGAGGTTTTTAATTTTGTTTTACATTGTTGGGTTTATATTTTGAACTTCCTCTAAAATGCAGTTTCAAGGGGAAAACAATTCCATCCTCAATTTCAGAAAGCCCTTGCGATCAGTTATTTGAGTGTAGACTTAACTCATTTCTATTATATACAGTGTATCATTATCTTTACTGCGCCTTATTTGATCCTGAGTTTTGGCTTTTGATGTGCTCCTGCCCTACAAACATGTCATAGAAGCCTAGTGTACCAACCAAGTGACAAAACCTTGAGCTGGAGGGCAGAGTGGCTCCAATTCCCACTGAGAGAGCATTAAAAATGCTGACAGACGCAATTGGAAAACAGAAAGATTCAAACAAACTGTGATCTGATCAATGGTTTGATCCGATATTCAAAACCCTGCCCCTTCCTCTCTTTGGCTGACGTTGCTAGAATATTGACTAATTCCTGTAGTTAATGCTGTTTTTTCAAGTATGTAGTAAGTCATATTCCGATGCCTCAGTTATTAATGTTTTTTGGGGGGTGTTTTTGAAAGAATTTGATGTGTGGAAAAGTACCTCCCTTGCTCTACTTGATTGTCTCAAACATACATGTGTCCAAGAATCTACTCAGGGGTTAATTGTGATTTTATTTATCTTATCTTTTCTACATTTTTATTTTTGCTTTGCCTGTTTGCCTCTCAGATGATTAACAACAGGCGACACACGCTGGAGTGATTTTTCATTGTGATGAATAGGAAGGAAACGCTGCCCCCAGCAATGTCAGGCCGACTTACAGTCAACCAAAAATAGGTACTGTGGATAAGAGGCGAGCATGTCATCCTAGGTTAAGCCAAGAGAACAGAGATCTGTGAACTAGGACTAAGTTACAGTGAGCTCTTCGTTTTCTAACAAACGTCCTTAGGGATGTCCTGTTGCTACAGTATGTGGACATTGGTCACGGGAAGCAAAATATAATGAAGTCTCCAGTACAAAATTGTACACAAAACAGAAAACAGTCAAATTAATCACCTTGTTTAAGCATACTGAGAAAAGCAACCTATCTCTCACACTACCGATACTAGTAATTAAAAAGAACTAAAATAGAAGTTGTTAATTATCTTCCTAATTGTAGAGTCTTGTGGGTCTGTTTGATCATTATGTTTTTAATCGTTCATCGCCCACACACTGCACCTATTGTTTTATTTTTAAATATGTCGTGTTCTACTTGTTAGGCTGTGCAGTCAGAAAAAAAAGGATTCTTGTTTCAGCAATGTATTGTTTTTGGATTCTTAAGAACATGTTCATCATCTTTAGTAAATGACTGTAAAAAGGGTTGTCTATGAATACTAATCTTCCCTGTGAAGAATAATTGCTTAGGGGCTCCTAAGTTCAGAGATTTGATGTTCTACTTCAATATAAATGAAATAGTTTATTGTGCAACATTTGATTTAAAAAGCTTAATTTGTTTGTTACTAACCCAAATACACTATTCTATTTTTAATCTGTGTTTCTTCTTGAGGCTGGAATTAAGGTCTCGTGACATTTGTTTCATGAATAGTGTAAAAGCTCATATAGATACAGTACATGGATGTGCAGCTGTACAAGATTTGCAGTCCGAGAAATAATTCTGGTCGCTTAATTAGATGGGGGCTGTCTTGAAAATCATGCATTTAAGTGTAACATTCTGTGTTTCCTTCAGCATTTACAAAAAGCATCAGGACTCACTACATAAAAACAGTGACAGGTGTCCTGTGACATTTTACTGGAGCATAAGGACTACTGCCCTGATTATGCAAATGCGGCATAGGGCTTGCCGTCGTACAAAAAGTTGAAAATCGCATAATTAAACAAGATGTCATTGCTGGAAGGAACAAGACACACGAGAGACCATGACTGCCCTGGCATTTCAGTTGTGCACAAGGCGATGCATACAATCTAACATCTTGCACAGAACAGCTGTTTCATTTTCTCTTTCCTGCCTCCTTTGACTCAAAGGTAAAAGGACCATCTTATTGCTTTTTTAAAAAATGCTTGCGGATACAAGAGCTTGTGGTATTTTGCCGTTTTAAAAAAGGAATAAGCAGAAAGCTCCTTAGAAGTGATTTTCCAGATGAGGGGAGGAATGACTTTGTGCTGCTTCCTAGCCCCACCACTGCTGACACTGACCAGAACGTGTCACATTTAATCAGACTCTGCTTGTCCTTCAGGAACCACTAGACCAGAAAAAGTGGAAATTCCACCAGAATTTGGCTCTCTCCTTCCCTTGTCTCTCTCACTTAAGCTACACTTTAGGGGCATGTGCAAATCAAACTCATTGTGAAGCTCAGGAGGTAGAAAATAAATACAAACCCACAAAATAAAGTTATCAGGTGGAAAAAACACGCACAACGGTAGAGATGCTAGTATTTACAGAAGATGCAGGGACTCGAGTAAATCTGTCCTCTCATTATAGGTAACAAACATCTCTGACTGGGTGGACTTTTTGTTCTCCTGTTGAAATGCATTCCATAAGGCACCTGAGCTACGGTGTTTTTAACACATTTCAGACATGTCAGGTAATACTTTAGATACAATATTGTCCAGTGAATTGTCACCTGCTTGGAATCTCACCCCCCTCGCCACTCAATGTTCTTCGAAAACATGGCCAGTGAACCTCAGATCTTGTTGATATCACTCTACCTCAGTTCACTTGTAGTTTACCCAGACTGGTAAAGTGGAGAGAGACTTGCTTGGAAGCCTTCAAAAACACTTGCAGTTATTTATTTTTTCTTAATATGAATAAATAAAAACCAACATCAGTCATACACAGAAATGCTTTGTATTACAGAGAAAAATAGATTACTTCAAAGAACAGCTGCCTTCTAACATTAGAAAGCAAAAAGTTTCGAATTAGTTTTATCTTGCTTTAGGCTTGTGAGTTTGCAGTTGCTCATTATTTATTGTATGGGGTAAGCTATTTTTAGGGAAATAAATACTGTTGAGGTTGTTGTGATCGCTGTATAAATTTATCTCCTTTTAGTGCTGCAACTAAAACAAAAAAAGATTTATCCTACTCTACAGCATTTTGAGCATGAGTATATGAAAGATAAATCAAATAAAAAATAGATTTATAACTTTTGAGGGAATCTGGGGTGTATTATAAAAAAAATAAGGCATTTGGACTTTCACAGTTTCACACATATTCAGATGTATTTAAAAAAAAGTTACAATTAATGAACCCCAAAAGTGTTTTTTTTAACCTAAATTCCATAATTGTATCAAGCAATTACTAAATTAAAATGCTTTACCATGTTTGGTGGTGTTAATCAATTTTCTCTCTGCAGTAAATTGAGTTTTTAATGAAAAGCTGGGAAGAGGTCAACCCCAGTTTTGTTCAAATAAGCTAATCTTTCTAGAAATATCTCGTTTGTCCACTTCGTTTTGCATCCCTTCCTCCTCCTCCTCCTCCCTACCTTCACCCTTGCTGCAGCTCCCCAGCTCATTCCTTGAACAGGTGCTGGCGGTCCACACAGGCCAGGCTGTTGTTCTCTCCGCAAGGCACGTTCCCCCAGTAATGCCCATTAATTCAAACCACGCAACTCTGTCCTGATGAAGGTTTGCCCAACTTCCTGAACCCGTGCTCTTTCAACTGCTCAGGCCTTCCAGGTTACCTGCTGTGCACTGCTGCCTTAAAGAGCCCAAGTAAAGTGAGGATCAATATCCTTTACAAAATAGCTTCCAGTGAGGGGAGGTCTTTTGATCTGTCATGTTCACCATTTTGTTTGAGTTTATTTATGTGAACGAAAAGGTCAAGCCTTTCTCTTCAGTTACCTTCCAAAACATAACTTGACCCTTTCTGTGAGTTATCAAGAGTTCTTCCCAGAGTAGGTCAACAGTCTTTTTCCATTACAGCTCAGAGCATGTGCACGTTGCACAGACTTTTTCCGAGACCTTAAACAGTAATGAATTACATATAAAATGAAGAAAAAGACAGAAATGTATCAATTAATTCCTAGCTATTTTTTATTTAATTAGCACATTCCTTTAATTTATATTTAAATAATATGTGTAGAAATAAACATAATATATGGCTTCTATTATGTTTATTTTAAAAATCAAATGGGATTTTTTTTCATTTGCACCAATGCCAATGCTTTAATACCATACAGTTGAGCTTCATACCAGGCCAGCATGCTGGGATAGATAAGCTATCAAATGTATGGCATAAAACTGGGAACCAAGATTGAAGCCTAACTTTTCAAAGTTCAGGAAGGTAAAGATTACAAACGAGTGGAGGCCATTCAACCCATTGAACCCATTTGGGAGATAGAAGTTAAATTTGCCACCTCATAATCTACTAGGATCAAGCTACTTTCACAACATGTTATATATTGGTTTGAAAAATGCAGTGCATCACACAAACAGCTCCTGCAGTAAAACTGTTAGGCCAGTTCATCATTTTGGTAGAAAATAATTAATCGGACATCGTGGACTGGGGTTACTGCATGAATCACAGTGGACCATCATTTTTTTCCATTTGCACTACTGTTTAGTTGTCTTTGGAACCATTGGACACACTGACCTGAAACATTGCCACACAAAAACTTGTATCAGACGCTCTGTCCTCTCACACTAAAGCAAGTGGGCAACAACATTTATGGAAGGCATGGAGTTTTCTAGTTATAGAAGAAATAGTAATAGTAGCAGTAATTCAATTAATTAATGTTTTTATTCACATTTCATTCTAATAACAGTAACTTAGTTTTTTACTGCTTTATGCAATTCAGGGTTGCAGGGTAGCTGGAACATATCCCAGCAAGCAACAAGTGCAAGGCAGGATACACCCTGGATGGGACGCCAGTCCATCACAGAGCATGCACACAGACACACACACCAGGATCAATTAACTTACCAGTGTGTCTTTGGACCATTGGAGGAAACCAGAGCATCCAGAGGAAGCCCAGGTGAACATGAATACAAACTCCAATAACTCCAATATCCATGCATACCGGCTGTAGAATTGAACCCAGGGCCCCAGCGCTGTGGGAAAGCAATGCTAACCACAAAACTGTAAAATGACAGGTTTTTCTTTCCTTGGGTAGTCACTCTTCTGGGTTTTCAATTATTAGTAGTTACAAGGTGCTACAAGGATGCTAATTACTGCTCACTTACTGGCTCTGCTGTGCCTCACAATCCATCTTGTGCCACATACTGTTACTCAGTATAAAATACTGCTAATCTTCTGGTCATATATGTGCCTTTGTGAGTCAACTATTAAGCAGTATCCGTTTATATGCTGAGTTATGCTTTAGTTCATATTTTGTTTTCATGATGTTGTATTATAAAACAATCAACAGTTTCCCTAGGTTACACAAGACTGCCATCTCACTCTTCTCTGCCAGAGTTGGAAATGTGATTTAATAAGAGAGGAGAATTTATTGGTTGCATGTATTACATTGAGATTTTGTTGTAATAACTTAAGAGATCCTCTTTTATTGATCATGAAGGAGTTGCTGTATAAGCAAGAATATCTGAGAATATTGACATTTCCATATACGAAACGATGCACACAAAATGCCAGCAACACTGTTTATCAGAGGATGCATACAGGATAACATTGACACAAAGTATGTACACATTGCTCTAATACAGTGCTCTCTGGCATGTCCTGCCCACTCGGGATTATGTTCTTCATGATTCCT
Organism: Lepisosteus oculatus; assembly: GCF_040954835.1. Lineage (NCBI taxonomy): Eukaryota > Metazoa > Chordata > Actinopteri > Semionotiformes > Lepisosteidae > Lepisosteus > Lepisosteus oculatus. The sequence goes on along the minus strand of NC_090718.1, from coordinate 5,407,321 downwards.
TTTCTTTTTATACCAGATTTAATTTAATCACTGTAAGTGACCTGCATGATACGAATAATTGAGTCAGACAACATTTCAGAGAAAACTCAAACACAAGCCCCTGTGATAGCCTACAATTGCCAAGCAAAATTAACCTTTATAATTGTTTCGCCCTGAACAAGCCACCAGTCTAACCAGGAAAGGCTGACTGAAAGTTGATAGTTGGATGCCAAGTTGTAGTTTCCAACCTACAAAAGCATAGAAATATATACAGAATGCTTTTAACGGTCTACAGACCTCTGTAAAGATTGCTCTGGAATACAAATTAGGGTTACACTTTGGAAAAATATATTTTCTGCTACAGTGATGCTTTTGAATTAGGAGTGAGGGATCGTGAGCCTCTGCAGTCGATTCTCTGCTTCAGCAGTGGAATCCAGAAACTAGAAACTTTCACAGGGCTATAAGATCTGTCTTTAATATTCTCTGGGATCTAAGCTGAAGGATGACAAAATGGCCCAGAGGTTTGTGAAAACAAGGAATAGAGATGGAGTCCTCCAGATTTATTCATACCCCCAAGGGATCAAGAAATCAAAATATGTATTATATTATGTGGCTCAGATAATGTGTCTTGCTTGAAGAGGAAGGTCATATTTGTCTTAATTATTTTTAGTCAGCAAAACAAAAGGGTCACATTCAGTCACACCACTGAAGTTAGTGTTTTAAAAATCACCCTTGAACTGCAAAAGTGACCAAACAAATAAATTAATAATTTACACAGCTAAAAATATGCAAGGCATGCCTTTTCTTCACTTTTTTTTGTTCAAAACCTCGGGTGTGTTTAAACAGATGAGCTGATGCTGCAGAGATCTTGTAACCAGAAAAACAAACTTGCTGTCAGAAGCTTCTTGTATTGTGAGCTGTCTTGGAAGCAGAGCTGAAAGAGTTTTACAGTATATTATACAAATGTCTATGTACTTCTTACAGTAATGTACAGTAAGTGTAAACAGTAAGTATAATGACTCTCAAAGGCAAATTATTTGACATGGAGGACCATGAACTTTGCATGATCCTGCAATGACCTCACTTTCCCAACGGTTTGCAAACACAGATTTGCATACACACTGAGATACATACAGTAAACAGTGGCTGGGCAGCTCAGAGGAACAACCTCACATTCTCACAAATTTCTCCACTTTTTCTTTCCAAATCATTGCTCAGTACTGTGGCAGATAATTGATTAAGGTTTATTGTATCCTAGGAATCTGCTTCCTGGAGACTGATAAAGCAAAGGAAATTTGCTGAAAGTTAAAGATGAGAGTTTACAGAGAGAAAATATTACAGGCCTCAGTGGAAACACAAGGCGCTCCTGCAGTCAGGTTGCCTGCTATATTAAAGCGCATTTCTGTCACTATAAATGTTACAAGCTAGAAAACAATTTGTTTTTAGAAGTAATATTCCCCACACGTTATTTTTACAGTATGGTCCTAGTATTAGTGAGGCTCAAATACTTTTATCCATTTTTAAATGTTCATCTGGACTGTTAATAATACTGCACTCAAGAAAATGAGTTAAATATACAACTAACAAATGAGATATACAAGGCACAGATGGAGGGAAGAGGCACATGTGCATTATGTGTTGCATATATTGTTAGTTTTTAAGGCAGTGTATTAAACAAACCAGTTTGTTCTTGCTTGTAATCGTGTATGTCTGTGCTCTAATCACCCTGCTCTATGTTGCAGACACAATCCCCATTATATGAGGAAAAGATGACACCTTGTTATAAAAATGCAAATGAAATGCCGCTCTGAATAGAATAGTTCATTTCTGTGCTCCCGCGCCAGTTGCGCTAACACTTCTGCTGATAGCATTATGGCTGTGCAGAGCCATGAAATTGCCTACTGTTTAAACAGGCAAATGACAGCATACTTCCAAATATTATCTAATTGCAGTGTAATGTATTTAAACCCAATTCCTTTTCCCCTTTTTTTGGCATCGCATTATGTGAGAAAGTGACACTAATTTATCTTTCTTCTGTATAATATTGCGATTAGACTTGCCACAGAAAATGACTTTTGCCATCAGCCTACTGTTTGTTAGATCTGGCCATTGGCAGGAGGAAGACCTCTGTCTGACTACCTGTTGTCTTGAATAGGATTTAATACGATAGCTATCCATGCACTTAGTTACTGCAGTTACCTCCTATCTGTTTAGGTTGTGTGTGTGACAAAGTCAAACCTTATCCAAATCAGTTATACAGCTTTTTTTAGCCTGAATAAACAGTCAGCATACTGCATACAGCATACAGAATAAACAGGTCAGAATACCAGAAGAATTAGCATTCAAGATCTCTGACATTTGTTATGCAATATTTTCGATGAAGAAAAAAATGGACTCACCTCCATAAACACCAGTGTGCAGCCCCACCTGGATGATGCTCCAGTACCCCCCCCCCACACACACACACACACACCAGCTCTCAGTGGGGACGGGAGCAGAGTGAGAAGCCAGTTCAGAGATGGGGATTATTAGGAGGCCATGACTGGGAAAGGCCAGAGGGAAATGTGGCCATGATGTCAGGGTAACACCCCTACTCTTTTCGAGAAATGCCCTGGGAGTTTTAATGACCACAGTGAGTCAGGACCTTAGTCTTATATCTCATCCAAAGGACAACACCTCTTTTTACAGTATAAAGTCCCCTTCACTTTACCAGTGATTTAGGACCCACACAGACTGCAGGTCTTAGGCTGCAGTTAGATTTCTGAATATTGTAATATTATAACATTTTAAATAATACTTTATTTTAATGGTGATTTTGACTCATCTGTTCCATTTCAGGTCTTTGCTGCCAACTGACTGTTTAATATAAGGCTAATTTATTTACAATACGTAAAGAAAATAAACCATTGCCTTTGTTGCAGAACCTCTTTAACAAGTAGAATCTACTAACGATTCACTTAACACAACATGCATTGTAGCATGTATTGTCTAAAATAATTGATGCAAAAAAATGGCAAAAAACATTGCCTGTTAAATGCTGCATATTTTCACTAGGGGGTACATTTCCTATATGCTGTAAGTGTTCCTAACAAGGGTGCTTTAGTTTGGTCCTGTTGGGCACCACCATTCTCTTTATTACACCTCTGTTGTCTTCCAACCCAGCAGTATTACTCTTGCGAAACTGCCTTTTGTTGTCTGATGCAGGAGGTGTATTCTTAGTCAATGTTAAGTGGTTAAAATCGGATAGGCTTTTGATTATGTTCTTTCAATGGCTTCAACTGTGTTATAAGTCATTGAGCTGAGAAGCTAACCTAGAGGACTCTTTTCAGAGCGCTGCACACCTGGTGTCATAGCCTACTTTGGGAAAGGTGGGGCATTTTAATTTTAAAAGGTCTAGGCAGAAAGAATGAGACTAGAGACCCTGCATGACTTACACAAGGATGGGTTAGATGCAGCAATTAGAATAGCTGGAATTGTTCGGGACCTGAAATTACGCGTCCTTCAGATCACTGGGTAGAGTAAAAGCAAATGCTGAGAATGTCTGCTCTTTGCCTGTGCCAAATACGCTTTGATTAAATGAAAGCAGTAGCTTTTTGGCATGGCCTTAAATGAGGTGAATGCCGGGATTCTGAAGAGATTTACATGCAGCAAGTCTATCACAAAAATGACATTTCTGTGAGAGGTGGGTTTCTTTTGTCTTTATTATTGGGACAGAGAATGGAGAGAAGCTATGAGTTCTTTTAACACAGGAGGCTGGTGTAGATAAGAATTATGTTGATAGAGTTATATTGACACAGGCAAAAGACTACAGTACATGCAGGTCATAGGAGTATATGACCTTTAAAAAGATTTAGTCATAAAGAAAATAGGAAACTAAGTATTCTAACAGAAAACGTGAATGTAATAATTTGTTTCAATGTTTTAATTGAGAAATGTAATGTGCATTAATTTATTTAAAATGAGGGCAGCAATGATTAAGCTATGTCAAGCACTAGTTAGACCTCATTTGTAATTTTGGTTAATGCACTACAAAAAGGATATTGCTGCCCTGAAAAGAACAACTTTGAGTAATTCCTGGTCTCAAAGGAAATCAGAGGAAATTAATCTTCTTATTCTTGAATGAAGGAGGTAGGAAAGTACACTGATGTGCATATTTACCAATAAGACAAGGACTGTGGGTAAGAAATGAAAATTAGGAGGTGCTGGAGATGTTTTTAGTACTGAAAACATGAGGCAAGCTAAAATTCTGCTCAGCCATGCTCTTGAAGCCAATACTCTTAGCTCCTTCCTACTCCCATCCAGAAAAACATGAACCTGATGCCATCAGATGGAAGCAGCTTTCATGAGGTGTTTAGACCCTTGGAGCCTGCAGGCGGGTCAGTAGTGATCGCCAGTCACTGTTTTTCTCCCCCCAGCCTGCCTCTTAATGTCTCTCATGAACTGTAGGCAATGTTTGATGGCTTGGCTGTGTTTTAGGACAGAAAAGGAATATAGGAAAAGTGATTTGAAAAAGTTATCTTCTCGTTTATTTTCTTGCATATATGGCTGTATACACTGCATTGACCTTCAGTGTAATGCTATGTTGGCCTAAAAGCAAAAGATTCAAAGAAAGCGATTATATGTTTCAAACTCTTGCATTTGGCATTCAATGCACAGGCATATTGCCCAAATGTATGGGGTATTCCTGACTCTTAGCCGACTGTAAGCCTGGAACCGTGCTCATTGAGAACACAATTCAGCCACGAATTCCAATAATCGAACGCTTGTGAAAAATATAATTTTACCATTGTTGATGCATTCTCGTTGGTTGGGTGAGGTTCTTTAGACATTTCAGGCTTATATTTTGATTCTGTGAAGGATTTTTTCCATGTAAATGAGCGAAAGATTGTGGAAACTCTTTGATCACAGTCTTAACCCTAACTTAATCAAATCCTTAGCTAGGGTTAGGGTTAGGATTCCCACAAAACATAGGCAATTTTTGATGGCATGGCTGTGTTTTAGGACAGTAAAGGAATATAGGAAATGTGATTTGAAAAAATTATCTTCTCATTTTTGTTCTTGCATGCTGTATATGGCTTTATACAGTAGGTGTTATACAGGATCTGATCTGATGCCTGATCTGATTTCCTGCTGGAAAAAAGTTAGATCCTGATCCTGATCTGGTAGTAAACTGGGTTTTCTCTGGTAGGTCAGGACTTAGGCCTCAGGGATGTCTTGTTTGTATGTTGTAGTGTGTTGTTTAGTGTGTGTCATTGTCATTACTAATAAATATTTGTTTAATTCAGTGTACCTGATTTATAACTCTTTTCACCACAGCTGTACTGGGGAGCAAAGAACTCAAGTGCCCTTTAATTATATTTATGGTAAATCTTTTTTTTATAACACCCGTTTGTAACAGTACCTTTTAAATTCATTTTTATTCCTTAGACAGTGCTCCAACGCATCTCCCATTCATTCACACGTTAATCACCTACAGTCTTTATCGTACTTGCTTGGAGCTCACAATCATGAAGTATAGTCCAACATACTGTTGAAATGTATTTGAAGGCCATAATACACTGCCAATTAATTTTTCATTTTCCGAATCTCAAACTCGGAGCAGCAAGTTATCTAAAAGTGTAAATTTCAGGGACAGCTTGTCAAATTGAATGTGGCTCTAAAAAAGAAAGAAAAAAGAAAATCATATCCATATTCATCATACAATCACCCATAAAATCTGTAATTATTCAGTGCTTTAAAATTTCCCCAACTAAGTTAACTGAATAATAAAATTACTGTAGCATGAAACATGAAATGGCTCATTTCTTACAACAAGCCAGAGCTAATCTTATATTTATGCACTCGAATTGTTCCTGCAGCTTTGCAATACACAAATTATACTGTTGTCACAGAAGAGAGTTTGTGTTAGATCGCTGTCAGGAAACAACTGTAATCGGATTGCACATCATTCACTTTTTAACATTTCCATTTCAAAATTCTGTTTTAAGAATAAATGTGATTATAGGACTCATTTCACTGTAAATTGTAAAACTTGTATTTCAAAGCTTCTGTTGACAAATATCCTATTAGATTAGCATTACATGACACATAGATGTATGTTAAAATAATTATACTTTCATCAGAACACTTATGATATTATGACTGTCGTGAAACAGTTGACTCAATTCTGCTGGAAAGAAGTTAGAATTATTTTACTATACCTCCAGGTTCCAGGAAGTGAAGCTTGAGTTAATGATCAAACAAGTGAATCTTCTGGATATCCTTGGAACATTTGGTCAGATCTTACAATTTATCTGTCATAGGAGATGTGAGGAAAGTAGAATGGAACTGTTAAAGCTCATTCAAACAGAATAAAAATGAAGAAGCCATCTGGCCCCAGCTCATTTAGTTGCTCATCTCAGCATTAAATGGGTTGACCTTAATGTAAATAAAATACTGCTTAAAAATGTTGTTATTGTTAATGGTCCTCCATTTTACCCTCCTAACTGAAAATATCCAGTCTTGCCGTGCACTGTAGCGAAGTTCTTGTCTGTGCCAGGTTAAACATTATTACTTGATACCAAATCATACAAAAATAAAAGATCTCCTGGATTTGTCTGGCCCTTGTAGAGAAGTCCTTATGGTGCACAGGCGTATGGCTGTTGGATGCGGCTAGACTGTTGTAGACTTGAGTCCCTGCAGAAGACTTGGCTTCTTGTTTCCTTAAGCAAATTACTGTACTTTATTCCATGTGCTCCAGGCCACCCAGCTGTAAGTATGGGTACACACTTGCAGGGAGTAGCTAGGGGAAATCATGTGATTGCAATCCAATTAACACTACAGAAATTCTGGCAGGACGAGCTACTAAACTACAGTACAGATTTTACCTGCTGTACCTTATGGATATAGAAATCACAAGCATATGATAATATGCTACTTTTACAGCTCTAGAGAAAATGTGGCAAGAATTATATATACAGTAGAATTATATTTTCAGAAAACCTGCTACTGTCTCTGTACTGTAGGAAACACTCTGATGATAAATACCATTGACCCTAGAAACAATCTCCTGGTGCATTTTCTAAAAGAAAGTAAAATTTTGCCCCTGTCAATGTGCTCAGCTGGAACATACCAGAGTTTGACTGTAATTAAATTTTTGTCACTGAGGTCACTGTCCCTCAGAAAATAAAAGAAGAGTGGTGTCCTTTTAAAAACAAATGACACCAGGAAGAATACTGTGCCATTTCCTACTTATAATTCAAGATGCTGCCTTTTTCCTTAATACTCACAAAGCACAGGAGATATAGCTCCTTCAGCAAATGTGGGTCTTTCAAGTTCTCAGAAGAAATTATACATCCTGTTAAAAATAAGAACCTTAGAAATATTAAAGGAACAAGTAAAGGTTTATTCCATGCTGAAAAGAGAAGAGAAAAAACACAGGTTTTTTGGGTATGGAGCCTACTTCAGGCGTCTATTAGAAATATAATGCACTAGGGAGGGTGTCTGCGAGATGTCCAGTGTTAAACTCAGATTCATTGTGTGCTCTTCTCTCCACCATGATCCTGGAAAAATCTGCTGAGAGAGGTGGAAGAGGGGGCAATGAGCTGTGCTGTGTATGTGTCATCAACAAGGATTTGATCAGCAACAGGAGGCCTTAATTGCAATTGATTGACTGCTGTTGCAACAATAAAGGTAGAAGCACATCCTTCTGATTGACTGGTGATTCCAGACGTACACCTTGGCTCAACCCTCACTGCTCTGAAACATACACTGTACTTCTCCAATTACTTGTGCATTTTCATAGTCTTTGTGTTTGTCTGGATATTCCCAATCCAGTGACGACCAACAACCAGAGAAGGCAGAGCAGACAGAAGGAGCTTCAGAAGCAGATCTAAACGGTGAAACTTATTAATTTCCTCTTGAATAGTTTAACTGTCCAAACCCTTTTAAGACGGAATCCAGCCAACGATACTGTACACCCTCCAGCACATTTTCCATGCTGTATTAGAAACAGCCACAGAAAACAGTTTTCACTCAGAAGTTGCTCATCAAGAACTGGAATCAATTGCGAGGTTTTTTTAGATGCAGAAGAAGGACATATAAAATCCAGCCATCATTTTTGAACCTCTTTATCCAGTACAGGGTCTTGGGGGAGCCGGAGCCTGTCCCAACAGGCCAGAGGTACAGGGAGAGGAACATCACTCTGTCGAAGGGCACACATAGACACACAAAGGTCCAGGTTTACCAGATTGTTTGATTGTGGGACAAAACCAGAGCACCCAGCAGAAACCCCCAATTAAAAAAGCAATGAACCCCCATTTGTATATACAGTATATATATTTTTGAATACATAGAATAGCTTCTGTTTTATCCCCCCTACAAATATCAAACAGACACTTGTTAAACAGAACAAGGAGTTAGGGACCAGTCAAGGTCATCTGGCCTGTAACTGTGAGCTAATCAGGGAATAAAGGAATGCTGGAATATCTTGAAGAGACTCCACTGACTTGCTGACAACACCGCAAGCTCACAAGTACAGGGAGACTCCTGGCACCCAATGTCTACCAATCTTCACAAAGATTCACTGTGTATGGTGCACATATCACAATATACTCACGTCCCAGAAGGCTCTTCTGCCTTGAAGGAAGCATTTAAATTTCTACAAACAAAATTTTAAAAAGTATAGAAATAAGTTGTAATTTCCAAGTTTCTTTTTCAATAACTTCAAGTTCACATGCAGCTACTGTAGAATGCATTGATTGGTTTAATTGTGCTGTACATGATCTACCAGTAAGATTTGTCTTTAAGGTCAGTAGCCATCCCATCACTGCTGATGTAGCAGTTTAAGTATCCTTAAACTGAAAAGTTCCTGGTATCCACCTGATCTTCTCCCCCTGGACTTGGACATTAACTGTAGTCTCCAGCTCAACACAAAACTCCAAGAATGAGGGAACACTGTAGTAATCTGGGGAGATAACTGAGATAACACCTCATATGTTATCATACACATTCACAAATTTACAGGAAGTGTACAGGAAAGATCTTGGGATATTTAACATGCTCTGTTAATTCTCATATATTCTCATATATTCCAGGTTCCAATAATTTATGTATGTAATCTGCAACCGCTAATCTGAGATTGAGTTTACTCTAATCTAATTGAGTTTAGAATTCAATTAGCATGAGCTCACACTATTTATTTCCGCAAAACAGGTCGTGGAAAGAGGGATTTGGTGATATATTTGCAGTGTTTAACAGGCTGTCATTTTTTTCTCCTAGTTACAGTAGCATGGAAAAGCCCTCCCACGTATGTGATGATAGCAAGACCAAAGGCTCTGGCACCATGAGCCCTTCACAGCCCATGGTACTCCCAAAGAAATTGCCATGCTTGGCAGAAGCATCACAACTCCACAGTTTGTGAAATTTAATATTGAGCTGTAAAACTTGTCTCATCAATCATTCTGCAGGTGATAATAGGGCCTTCAAATTTCCTGGTTCAAAAACCGATTCTACCCAGTTGGAAGTCCATCTACAGTTTTCTCAAGGGCAAACACAAAACACCTAGGCTGTTCAATTAGCACCCCCCACCCTGCAACATGGGTGTTACACAACAAGAGTTACACAAAGAAATCCACATCTATCAGCTGCTAGCAGAGGCTGTGTCACATACATCTCTTTCAGATATCTGCAAATATTTAAAGATATCTTACAATGATTTACAGATATTTCTAAATGATTTGGCTATTCGTCACATGATTCTTTAAAAATTAATCAAGATTGATTTCCCTCATATTCTCGTAGTAGATATTGTGTCATCGTCAATGGTATTTGTATGAACTGTAATGAAGAAAACACTTCTTCATCTGGACTCATTGTTAAATATTAACTTGAATCATAACTGCATATTTATTTTCTGCATCTGTATTAACAACGATGTGATGAGGTTGCTGTTTTCTTTCCTTATAAATTTGTTCTAACTTACGTTGTTTTTTTAAGAGATAGTCTCTGCACTAAACAAACCTTTGATGGTTATCCTTGATTACACATGAATGATGCAAAACATTAAATTCATTGGGAGCAATGATTTTTCTCTGTCCTCATTTTCGTATATGTGCGTGGAAAGTTCCCCCTGTCTGACCACACGGTCAGTACACACACTATGCTCCACCTGAGGCACATAGCGTCACCTTGTGCCAAATTGATTTAAAAAAAAACAGATGTGACATCATGTTGTATGCAGTACTTAGCCATGACTTTACAGCAGCTGCTACATTGTGTGAGAGCTCAGTATAAATCTAGCTGCCAGGAGGAATTTACTGCACAAGCCTTGCTCTGTATGACTGATGCATAAATTACCTCAGCTTATCTGCCTGGGTTGTTTGCTCTTGCAGGCTTGATGGTAGTATTTGATGATGTGACCTGCTGATTCAGCTTGCAAAAGCTAAACTAATAAATTCAAGGAAGGATAAGATGGGGTCCTGGTTTGTTTTATCCTGCAAGTCGCTGATCAATTTGTACTGATTGAAGGGAATTTAGCTTTGAAAACAAAACTGCCTTTATACTTTGATGTTTACTTATTTAAAACATTGCGCTGTGCTCTTTTTCACTGAGCTTTTATATCCCCATCCTTTGCGTTTCAAAACTGGAGCAGTCACTCTTGTCAAATGACGATTGGAGAGACAGTAGAAGAAAACATTTTTTTTCTTCTTGTTTGAGAGATTTATGGATTCAAGGAAGAAAGCTGCAGTGTTCATCTACTGTAAAACAGTAGTAAACAGCTTCAAATCTAGCTGTTGCAGTTTAGATTTCTGATCACGTGATGTAACCTCAGGTATTGCTCTCCATCTCGATACACACACGTAGAGCTCTTCACGCACTTTGAATGACCGTGTCATTTTTTATTGAAGGCTACTGGATATATATAGGAACAAGCAATAGTTTTATTATATTATTACTTACAAGTATATTATTATATTACTGAAGACTCCACGTCTGAAACATTGTGTTTTCTTTCTTCTCTCTTCAGTTTGGAATAAACCTATAACTTGTTCCTTTGCAGCCTACGCATGCTGACGTAGCTCCCCACCTGGATGACTGGATATATATACACACACAGGTGTTTTATCATTCTTACTAGTCCCAAAGGACTAGTAAGAATACACTCCAAAAGGACTGTATTCTACACAGGCAAGGATTAAAGAAGTTATTTAAATTAGCCTGGAAAATCACTGTTTCATGTAAGAAGTTAGGGAAAATGTACATGATTCTTAAGGAAGCAGTAACACCCTTCAAATCACGGGAGAGTCATCACACAGATTGTATAGGGCAAAAGACTCAAACTGACTGACCAACCATTTTTGTATACAATTTAAAACTGGGTTGATGTGATAACATGTTATGGAACATAAACATAACATATTAAAAACATATGAACAATGGAGGTAAGCTATCAGCAGGAATACACCACCACAGAAATAGCAATTACCAGGTGACATTTTACTCAGTGTCAATCACACTGATGTCAGTCACACTGATGTGAACTGTGAAGAAAAGAATTGGATGCCAGAATCTGTGTGATTTCAATTGAGATATGTGTGCATTTAAGTCACTGAATATTGCAAAGAGGAGGGTTGCTAATATTTAACCTCAAGCAATTGTTTAGTCTGCTTTTAGAGACTCAAATATTTAGAGAAATTTTTATCACATATTTAGCAAAACAAACTCAGCATTCTTGTTGTCCTATCTGGGGAAATCTTCTTCAAATGCCTGGTAGAATTCTGGAAGCAGGGGCTGGTTATCACATAGCATTCCAATTAACTCCCCGGTACAGTGTGTACAAACAGCAGGTGTTTCTATCCTTTGTCTATCCTTTCAAAGCACTTTGAAAATCTTGACATTGCGCTTTGAACTCTGCCACAAGGGCACATATCTGTCCATGGAGTTTCTGTTGGAAAGCGATTGATTATTTCTTTCAGGGACGGGAAGTGCACAGCATTGTGGCCTCTGATTCGTTTCTTTGAAGTTTCACAGCCAATGCTTTTATCACTGAATGCGTTCGCCTGCCCTTTTTGAGAAAACTGAGCTGGCCGGTAATGTAGAAAGGCAGGATCAGCTAACTCAACAGCTAAACAGGGCCACTAAGCTCAATGACTGGGTTTTGTTTTTCTTCAAAGAAACTGGTTTAACTCTGAGTGGGGGGCGATCCAGAACCAAACCATGCCTCTGTGTGATATCTGTGGGATGACTCTTCCATGACTTGAAAGGTGTTATTATTTCAGTAATTTTATTATTACTGCGGTGGTAAAAATGAGAAAGTTCTGAAATTGCCTGTGATTGAGCACTATAGACTTAATCATGTAGATTGTTGACACAGCTGTATTCACAGCTTCCCACGTTTTAAAAACCTTGTGCCTTCTAGTGCGCCTTGCAATTCTATGCCAGTCCATTTTTCTCAGCAGTCATGGCAGGGCCTCACAACATCTTGCAGGGCAGTTCGAAGCTCTGAATAACAGCTGGCATGGTTTCAAAAACATCACAGCTCTTTGTTGTCCCACAAATGCCGTTGAGACAAAGGAGTTCTTCTGTTTTGCCAATCTCATCATCAACACCCCACAAACCATTAGAAGATGTCGGCACTCCCATCACAGGCAATGGAGTAGAATGTGAAACACAGCTTTTTTGTGCTACTTGCCCCTTAATTTTGGCAGCTAAATCCTCAGGTTTTCAAAAGACCGCGACTCCAGCAAACTGACCATGTGAAACCTCCGTTTCTCTTCCTGGCACACAAAGTCCCCTGACTGTGCTCCTTCTCCAAAAGGTTTTCTTTTTTTCTTTTATTTATTTTTTGTTCTGCCTTTTGCAATTGCTCTGTCTCTGTGCACAAATGTATGTTCTTTGGTGATTTCTGATATCAAACTCTTTCATAACCGCCACTGTTTCTGGACAAATGAAACACTCTGTTGTCTTTGCTTTTTATGGAAGAAATAATCACTGTTCTAGTTGTCACGAAATCTCCAACTCTCCCTGTCAAATTTTCACTTCTTGTGTGCATCCACAACTATGAAGCGCATTAAATTAGACCTGGTCTGACTTGCCCAGTTTACAGGTTGTATCAGTCCCCTGGCCTGTAGCCTGGTTGTGCCTGCCTCGGAGGAAGTGTGTACAGGTCTCACGGTTTCAACATTTTCCTCACCGTTTTTGTGCAGAGACACACCCCTGTCAAATCAGATCTGTGACAACATCAAAGAGGGGCGCTGTGATTGGTCAGAGGTAGAGAACCAAAGGGATCACCACGCATGTGAGACCACTCCTGTAACAATCTCCAAGTACATCTGCTAGATGTGACGCTAAACAAGCCCAGACAGCACACAGACTGAATCCCAGCCAAGACTCCGACAGCATCTGCCATAAACAGGGGGGCAGACCCGACATGCAGGTCTGTGAGCTTGAGCTCCCCATTTCTACAGCATGCAGCCTCACACGCTGAAATATGTTGGGGTTTTTTAAAATTAAAATGGCACAGCATATATATAAACAGACATTTCATTTTTTTAAGCTTTTTGGCTACAATTTGAGAATTAAGAATAAAGATCAAAATGGCACATCACTGAGAAATCCATTCCTTCCTTGATGATAGAGATAAGGATTTGAAAATACCATTCTGGAAGTAGTTTAGCCCCAAGGTAGACGGTTTCTTTTGAAAGCATGGTGACATTCATCTGAAGGAAAAGAAGAGCTAAAATCGCAATATATTTGTCTGTGGTACAGGTATGTAATCCCATGCCCTCGGTGTGTGTTGATATCATGGTGCGCTAACACACACATGCACACGCAAGGGGTGATCTTAATGTTGTAATAGAAGAGAGAGGTAAACATACACTTCATGATATTGTAGAGTGCATACTGTACCTGGACAGAGCTGGCAGCTGTACCGTTGCACTAAGCAGCCATATTTACAGATGTACATTTCATTCTGTAAGCAACTTTACTGCACAGCCCACTGATTGCGGTTCCATTTTCCCCTGCACTCTTCGCCGCTTTTAATATTTTAATATTTAATAAAAGTCCATATGGCGGCTCAAAAACAATGTGTGGCACGTAATGCATCATCTCATTACCTGTTCCTCCCACTTGAAATCTAGCGCAGCTGTGGAATCCCAGATGAGAATGACCAGATTAATTGGACAGTTGTCTGATTCTTGGTGACAGATACCCAGGTGTCTAGCTTCAGAAATCCCAGAGGAGCAAGTCTTTTTTATAATGTTAGGAAAACACAGAATTTATAATGACAAGAATATGTCTAGGAAAATCACAGTGTTTACTGTTCTGTATACTGTACCATGGTGAGATACTGAAAGCTGTTGTATACAGGATGTATTCATTTTTTGTGCCTTTGCCCATTAGTAATGACAGCGAACAACTTTGTGAATGAACCTGTTATAACTGTCAATCCCGGTAAAAATATGTATTTTTCATTTCTTTTTCTTTGAATTACAACAAGCTATAGTTAAAGAACTAGAGTAAGAGCTATATAGAAGTAGTGGTATGCACTGAAACTGCTTTAGGTAGATTAACTACACTATATATGGAAGAGGTATTAGTGGAGCCAGCAGGGGGCGCTCACCCTGTGGTCCACGTGGGTCCTAATCCCCGTATAGTGATGGGGACACTATACTGTAAGCAGGTGCCGTCCTTTGGATGAGACGTAAAACCGAGGTCCTGACTCTCTGTGGTCATTAAAAATCCCAGGGCGTTTCTCGAAAAGAGTAAGGGTGTAACCCCGGCGTCCTGGCCAAATTTCCCATTGGCCCTTACCAATCATGGCCTCCTAATAATCCCCATCTATGATTTGGCTTCATTACTCTCTGCTCTCCTCCCCACTAATAGCTGATGTGTGGTGAGCGTTCTGGCGCACTATGGCTGCCGTTGCATCATCCAGGTGGATGCTGCACATTGGTGGTGGTGGAGGGGAGACCCCATTACCTGTAAAGCGCTCTGAGTGGAGTGTCCAGAAAAGCGCTATATAAGTGTAAGCAATTATTATTATTATTATTTTTATTATTATATTCAGCATAGTTTTATAAACTGCAGCTTCTTGTGAAATGATTGGATATTCAATTATAGAATTATATACAATATTACTTCGATTTTATAACTATAGTTGTGAATGCTTTGGTGATAAAACTATTGTTTCTGGTTCTATGCCGTGGTACGTCAAAACATGACTTTGTTTTGCTAAGAACTTAATATGCATTGAAAGTTTTGTCATTTTTATTCTTCCAATATCAAAGAGTAGATTCTTCTTCTAATTTGATGAACACTGTTCTTGCTGGTGTACAAGGATTTTCCTGGGTGGGTGGGGGTCTGTAATATTCACACGAGAGGCCAAGTGAAAAAAAGGACAAAAAGGGATTGAAAAACAACGTGTAAAAAAAAATCAGACTGTAATGTTATAAATGTAAACCTTCACACCAAGGATTTTACGTCTATATTTCTGGGACCATTAAGTTTTTAAAAGCAGAATTTAAGTTAAACTGAAAAGAGAAAACAGCCATTCTGTTTTACATTTACTTTGTACTCTAGTAAATGGTACAGTGGCATTAATGAGGTCGCAGCCTGCCAAGCCAGATTGCCAACCACTTAACAAACCTCTGTTTTGTTTGAATTTGATTATTTGATTCTTTAAATAAACCACATCCCACTTAATTGTGGGAATACCTCAACCATGCAGTCAGTTATCCGAAACCTGGATGGAGTCCAGCTGAATGGGCTCTTCTGACGTCTTTCACAACGTTTGGCTGTTCCAGCCTCAGAGGGTCCGATGTTAATATGGTTATGAACTGTCTTGACGTTATTCATCCACAGGCCTAACAGATTCTAAAACTCACCCTAACAAGAGGCCACAAGCCCAGGGACTGAAACTGCTTTGGCTGCACACGCAGAAGCCCTCCCTAGGGAGAAGATGGAGCACACGTTGGCACTGTTGCCTCACCACTCCTGGGATTCATCATTCCGTCATCAATTGAGATTGTAACAAATGGTAATAAATCACGAATCGATATGCAGTAGTTGGGAGCCTACCTAAAAGTAAGATTACTTTTGGGTATGTCTTAAATTAAATACTATACTCAATCCGAGGGAAACTTCCAACAGAGATAACCAAGCAATGTGGAGATGTACTCACAATGAAAGTTTACACTTCTTTTACGGACCAACTAACATCGTTCTTTTAATTGGAAAAGTGTAAAAAATAATTTGTTTCACGTCTGCGTTCATCCTGTTTAGTGAGAGCATATAGAATTTTATATAAACATCAAATTAGAGTGATAGAGCCTTACAAACCTAGGAATACAAGTGTGCGCACACACACACGTGTGGGTGGGCACAGACAGGGTTAAGGACAAAGCGTTTCAGAAGGGATGTCTGTCTTCTGCTAATCTTCCCTCACAAGTGATCAGCTTGCTTGGGGAAAGATAATGGAACCTCCGCTTTTGCAGGGGGTATTAACTGTGGTCTGAAAGACAGTTAGCGATTTGGAATGCGAGTGTTTGGCGGGTCATTAAAGACGTTTCTCAGACGAGATCTGAAGGGGAATAAAAATTCCAATTTGGTGCTGTCTCTGTTATCAGGGCCTTGTCATATTTTTCTTCATCTTGCCATAAATGTTAAGCCTTAGTGACAAGGTCTGGAATGGTCTTGCTTATTTATTTATGTATTGTAAAGAAAATAACACATACATGCACAAAATTGGACTTCTTATCTGTGCAGGGAGTTGAGAGTTCAGTGCACTGTTAATCTGGACTGTTGGTGATGTGCTTTTGGGATTGTATTATTGAGCTCCAGTGCTGTTTCAAATCATTTCCAGCCGCTTAGTGATTTGTGGTAAAGCCCACTCTTAACCAGGCTGGTTTGCAATTTGCAGTCTTTAATTGGTGACTTCACTATGGTTGTTCTATATTTAAAAATGTCACATTATTATATGCAATCCTTTGAAAACAAAGCATTTGATTTTATGCTGTCTAGAGCCTATTGTCAGCTCCCACATACTTCAAGACCACATTTTGCTTTAACTATTTGTTTAATGTGATGTGCCTGCAATTTTCCATTTACATCCTAACATTTTATTTTTAACGTGTCAGTCACTGTGCCTCCTGGATCAGGGAAGGGTGAGTTTTAAACTGATATAGTACAATGTGACCAAACATTGATATAATAAAAGGTGTCATTTTTCCCCTCCAAGAACATTTTTAAACCACTTCAAATAGTTGTAGATACATGTGATCATGCATAACACTATTTCTCCAAATGCCACTGATTGCTCTTTCACATACAATGCGGTGCAAGAATTGAGGTCAAAGATACTGAGGATAACTATTCTACACAGAATGTGCTCTTGCTAGGAAAATTAAATTATTTCTGTCAAAACTGTATATTCTTCAGTATCTAGAACAATATTCTATTGTGATGTATATTTCTGAAAAAAAATCACATAGAAATAAAACCAAGTGCTTTAAAATGTGATATTTTTAAATATCCAAGTGTGTTGGTGTCAGCCTGATGGGCTTATATAGCCTGTGACCAATAATTAATGTGATCAAACTAAGTGGCAGTGGTGCTGTTATTTAATTTAAAGTTGAGAAGATGCATTGTTGCAATGGAAGAGTTAAATGTGGAGTAAATCTCAGAAATGAGTTTTTTATCATCTCCTGACTGTTCCATTATTTATTATTGTTGCTACTGTTGGAATGAATTATTAATCAAGCAAGAAATGCATGTAATTTCATTTAAGTCTTCTGATTATATCCCAGCTAGGACTGTTAATATGTAAGCACCAGATAATATCTACATTAATCTGTAAAGGACTGCAATCAGGATTTATTCCTGCAGCGAAGTTCATTGTATAGGAGAGGTGCTACATTTATAAAGACAAGCTAGGTTATTTATACAATGGAGATACATCTACAACATTCTTGGCAGTGACATACTGTATACAGTAGCTTTACTACCACAGTATGAAGGAGCAGAAGACTACCTTTAAATAAGCTGCAGAAATATTGAGCTACAGTATATTTCCTTTCCCTTCAACATGACCAGTGTTGCCTATTACATGGTGAATTAACATGGTGTCAAACTAGCCAAATATTTACTACACAAAAATGTACATAGTCCTTCTACGTGAGGTCTTACTAATGCATTGTATAATGTTAACATAACAAACCACAATCTAAATGTTACACTTTTATAGTCATATTCTAATATTCTGTTTGCCTTTTATATTTGCTTCCCCGCATTGGTTCCAGAACAGTGGGTCTGAGTTGTGGTCCAGCAGTTTCCCTACAGTATGTCTGTTTTTGATCACCATGTGCTCACTGACATCTCTATTTTGACCTGCATGCTGGTTTAGACCTTTGCACTCAGTCCTTGGTTTCAGAAACAATCTAGTTCAGATTGCATTATTTGCTTTTTCACTCTTCTTCACATTTTACAGTTTCTCCTCAACTTGCTAATTAACAATTTTCTCCCTTATTTCTGAAAAAACAGCTCTTATTAGGTGATCAGTGGATGACACAATCAGGGAGCTCCTGCAGTGCGTCAGTGCTTTCCCTTGCTTTCCAATTGCTTATATTTCAGCAAGACACTTGAATGTGCTGTCCTGAAACTTGCTATTCCACACAGGATTCATGGCAATTAGCAAAAAGGCTGGCTTTGTAGCAGCTGAAATGAATTTAAAAGAAGCCCTCCAATCAAAAAGTGAGATAAATTAGCCTATTATTAAGAACTCAGCTGGAGCAAATCCAGAAGACAGAGGGGTCACCCAGCTCCACGAATTAGAACCACTACACTTGGGTCCTTTTGAAAACAAGGCCTGAGTGCAGTTTACAAGCCTAAGCAAACAAGCAGGTGAGTTAGTATCAACAATCAGCACTGCTGATTGAGGAACCAGTTGGAAACGAAAATCAGCAGCCACACAAGTCCTCCAGGACCAGGAATGACAAACCGCTGCTTTAAACAGGATTCTGTTTTTTCCCATAAATTGAGAATTTTATGTTGTTTATGAAACACAATCATTTAAAATAAAGGCTGAACCAACAGGAAGTAAACAATTCAATTTAACTTTATTAAGTCAATGAATAGTTCAGTCGTGTAAATGAGAGCTGGGCTGGGTGTGTGAGCCTTCAGGACCAGGATTGGGAAGGCAGAAATGCTGCATCGACAGAGTAAGTCTTTTTCAGCAGTAACTTATTGCAGATCCCTGGTGTATTCCCAATTTGACCCTTATCTGTGCTGTATCTTTCACCCTTTATCTCCTCTCTCTGCTTTCTATCTATCAGCCAGATCTTAATCCACGCACACAGAATCCTTAGAATGCCTCCTGCCTGCAATTTAAGAATTAATCCTTTATTCCGAATTTTATCAAATGGTTTCCCAAACCCTACATTTTCCGTATTATTTGCTTTGCTTATACAGGGCAGATGGGTTATTCATTCTTATTGTTTCCATTGGCTTGTGCTTAATAGAAATAGGTCTTATTGACCTGTAATCGGTTTGGTTTTGTCTCCCTTCTGTTAAGGGGATCTACAAATAGACAGTTTTCCAGTGCATAAGTTTCATTCCTGTTGAGAACAAATGTCAGGAGAGTTTCGTTAACAGCTTATGAAAAATATTCTGTTTCATAAAGTACAACAGGTAGAATACCATCAGACCTTGTAGGTTTATCTTAAGTGGCTCTAATGCACTCCCTTCTCAAGTTACATACTGTATGACTCCAAGTGTAAGTCTAAAACCTCCTATGGGCTGTATAATAACATTTTTTTGCAGAATGAAAAGTTTACATTGGGTCCATGCAGTAAAAAAATATTTGTGGGGATGAATAGGGGATGTAGTGTGGATATTGTTTTCATCACCAGCATCCACCATGGAACCATTTAATCTCAGTTTGGCTCATATGTGGCATGCTCTGCATATCATCTTGAGCATTATCACTGGCTATTCAGAATAATACATACTGCGATCACGTCAAACAAAATATCTTTAAAAAGTTGTCTTCTGTTCTCACTGATTCCATATCCTTTTCTCATTTTGCTTTGTATGAACTCTCATTTCTCCTTTGCCTGCTTTCCTGGAATCATACACCATTGTTTTGGACTCTACCCATACATTTCAAGGCATATCGGATTATTATTACAGATCCTTAAGGGTTCACCCACCAGTATTTCTTACTCTGTCTTGACTGTCTGAAAAGACTAGATCAATACATGCATTCCCACTTGTAAGAGCTCTGACAAACCGGGCCAGAAAGCACTCATTAGGCATGTCTACTATTTCAGTTTGAAATGCTGGTGTCCCTAGTGATCTTCTTTAATTTATGTGAGGAAAATTAAAACCTCCTACAATAACCACTTCTTCCTTCGGACATTCCTGACTTCATTATGTAAGACTGCATTATAAATGAAATGTATGAATTTGGTGTTCTGTAGCACGTCCCTAAGCACTCTGCTCTTTGAATGTTCTTTTTAATAAGTCTGACCATATACTGTAGATTCCGAGTTCCTGTCATTTAAAAAAAACTTCTTGATGTACAGTGCTACACCATTACCTCTTGCAGTGTTTTTATCTCTTCAGTATAGATCCACCATAGTTGAATTCCTCACATTCTGTCGGGAACATTTCTTCGATTTCACGCAGGCCCGCATCATAATAGCATGATAACATGCCCTGTAGGTCCTTGCCCCACGCTAATAGGTACCCAAGCTGTTCAGATGCAATGTGTCATACCGTAGCTTGAAGTCTTCTATAGCCCCAGGTTCTATAGCCATTTGCAGAGATAACAGATGAGCTTTTGTAGGTGTCCACACTCGCATGGAGCAGGTGGGATCACCAAAGTGATCACTGGGTCAGTCCCACTCTTCAGTCTGCTTCCAGAGTCTTTGAGTTTGTTTTGTATGAAAAGAGTGCCGCTTATGCCAGTGCTGTTAGTTGTGAACTTTGGAAAATGTCAGCCAGCCTCCTCAGCTGTGGGGTCCCTGACCCGTCTCTCTCTGGCTGTGCTTCAGGGACTCGAGTCGTAGACAACCACAACAACTTTATGTTTCTTCATAAATCCTGAAATGGATCAAAGGGCTCAGAGAACATTGGATCTTAATGGCACTTTATACAAAATCAAAAGCTATTATTTTTCATATGAAGTTCAGATCTAGAGATGGATCTGTGATGAGTTTGTACAGACCAGATTTTATTGTCGGAAATGATCTTTAGAAAAAGCCGACTACCTCTGGAGCCTTATTCTACTCTTCTATAGTAACTTGTTGGTTTCCATCTTTTACCCAGGACTATGGAAATTGTCTGATACAATCACAAACGAAATATATTTCAAAGATGCATTTATGTCAGCTTTTTTTTTTTAAGATTGTGCTTTTATTGCTGCTATTTAATGCCCAATATGGAAAGCATTTCTGGCAGGGTTTAGGGAGGCCATACAGTATTAGATTATAAAAGATCTCAATTATTCTTGACACACAGTTAGAAATGAGTAAGTAGGCTGCTTATTAACATTCATTTAATGATGCTTCTTTGTCTGAAGACGTACTGTGTTCAATCATCTTTTCTTCTGGGAGAAAAGCCAATGTACAGTATGTAAATCTGTGAATAGGGACTAACGGGTTTGCTGAAATAAATCACTAAATTTACTAAACATTATATATGAATAGTAAGGGTTCTTGCGGGACATGATGATGTTAAACAGTGTTTATTTAATAAGCAGCAATAAGTAATAGAAATGGCAAAAGGCACTTTTGTAAGGAAATAGAGAGGACAATCTGTATTCAGGACCTATTAAATAAACACTTGAACCTGCCCTTCAACTACAGCAATACCAGTGAATCTGTATTCTTTAAGACTTAAGATAACTGTAACATTGTTATCTTGAGTCTTTTGCACGTCCTTAAGCTTCATCAGTTGGCTCCATTGAGGAATGATCAACTGTATCTCTTGTTTTAGATGTTAGTGAAAAATATATTTCTGTATCTAGCGAAGCACAGACCACAGGATATTTCATTTAGAACTGGCCACGCTTCTCATGCGTACTGTTCCATCCAATTCTGCAGCCCACCAGCTTCTCTCTCACTTCTTGGCAGAACCAGGTGAATTTCTTTTTGTGTACTTGCAGCAACACACAGAGACGGGAGATTTATTTTCTTCCCATCAGGTTAGGTTTTCTGTAACCTCTGTGACGGGACAGCAGGTCCGCTCTGCTGCCCTGGGTCCTGTGAACAGCTGGAGGATTTTAACTGCAGTGATTTTAAAAACCAGGAGGCTTCCAGGTCGGTCCTTCTCTGCCGTCATGAAAAGTACTTTATAACATGACGGTTGTCACATACGGCACTGTAAAGCATTAAAATGACCATTACATTTGGAACTGGTCGCATCTGTTGTGTTTTTAATGCGACTTAGATTATCATGTACCATTTGGTTTAGACTTGTATTGCTTAACAGAGTGAGAAAAAGCCTTAAGAAATCATCCTCTAACCTTTCTGACTTGCTCCCTTCTCACATTTTACAGCCATCATAAATATTGTGGAGCAAAACCATTCAAATGTGCTACTTGAGTAAATGTACCGTTATTATGAAAACATTTAAGTAAAAGTTTCCTTCTAGAAACCGACCTCTTTCCTAATTCTAGGATCCAGTGTTAAGAATGTGAAATCCTGTTTTGAAACTGCTCAGAGATTCCTGTTTCTGTTCTCAACTTCTAAATGCATCCTCCACGTCCAAACCAGTATCAACACAGATGAATCAAATTACTTGCATCTTTATTTTCACACTCCAGAGCATGCATTATTTAGTACTGTTAATACCAAAACCTATTGTTTAGCAGCTGGTTTTTTCGAAATGATCAGAGTCCAGTCTTGTTCAGTGTTTAGCCTTGGGCAAAATAAGTGCTCAGCAGCGCTGAAGAGCCTCTCTCAGACTGGTTGAGGAGTGTTAACCCTGATGGACATCTCCCTGACTGGGGGACAGGACCTGAGAAGATCCAGGTCGTCTGCTAAACAGGCCAGTTACCCTTCTAGCTGTTTGGCACTTTCCTATGTGCAAAGAAGTGGAAAAGTGTTCCTCATTAGACAAGACATTATGTGGTTTGAGGGGCTGAGCTGAGGCTCCATCTGCTGCTTGATGTAATCCAGACCTGTATTGTAAAATGTTTTTATCCTTTCCAAACATGTAAGGATAAACACAAGGATACCACACAATGTTGATATTACAAAAATGTGACGTGAAAAACATTATGAAACTAAAATAATTAGAACATGATTGAATGTCCATAGCCAAACAGCTTTTGTATCTAGCAGGCTCTGTTTTCCATATATGCCTGCTATAATACCTGCTTTGAATTTGTGGATCAAATTTTTAAAATCAACATGCATATAAATTTCCTTTCTGCCCTTAACATTTCAGCAGAAAATTAAACTGAAGATGTTTAAACCCTCATTGTTAAATGTATTTTGTATTTATAGTATTGGTTAGGAGGTTTTGGGTGGCACAGTAGTTAGAATTGCAGCGCTGGGGTCCTGGGTTCAATTTCTGGGCCGTTGTCCGCGTGGAGTTTGTACTGGATGTTCTCCCTGTGTCCAAAGGCACACTCGTAGAAAAACTGACCCTGCTGAGAGTGTGTGTCTGTTCTGCGCTTGACTGGCCTCCCTTGCAGGGTGTATCCTTCCTTGTGCCCGTTGCTTGTTGGGATAGGCTTCAGCTGCCCTGCAAACCTTATTAAATAAAGCAGGTAGAAACTGATGGTTAATTGTTTCTAAAAGCAACTGTTCTCTGGACAAAAAGATGTTTTTCTGGAACAGGAAATTGTGCTTTCCATTTATTAAACACTACTGCGTACAATAGTAATAGCATGATTCTAGGATGATAGTCTGCATTAATGAGGTGGCTGAGTACAGAATTAGGTGATTGTCGGTCAACAAATTGCAGCTTATAAAAATGGATATTTGTTCATATTTGTCAACTGAAATGGAAAATAAAAATTAATTCCTTTCGTACATAGAGGATTATTGTATGGTCCGGCCACAAGCTATTGATACATCTTATTGGTTGATCCATCAATGTATTGTTCTATTTCTGACACAGAAAGATCCATGAACGCTGTGGCAGGCTGACTTAAGAAAGGGTTTTACTAGGGGCCACTCTATGGGTGTAAATAGCCACATTAGGGGTATCTGATGTCATTCTTGGCTAATTATTTTCTGATATGGGAGTGATTAGGCTTTATTTGTTGTATAGCAGGTGTACAATGCTACTGGAGCTTGGACTGTTTTTTTTTCTAATGCTTTCTGTTTGTTTGGTTTCTGTTGGGCCTCAACATGCCAACAAAGGCTCCTGGCTTCTTTTCTTTTGGTCATCATGGGTTTGTGTCCACAGATCCTTGGGCCTGCCCTGCTGGACAGCAGGCTCTGTCACCGATGCCTTTGAATAAAAGAATCCTAACACTTCTCTACCAGTACATGCATATACGGTGATGCTGTTACAATGGTATTGCTAAACATGACAGTGGTTTTGTCATAAAATTGAAATAAATGAAATAAATTGCTCATATATTTTGGTTAATATATAATGGTTAAATCCATCATCAGTTCCCTGCATTTGGGAAATGTTGTTTTAATTGAGAAAACCATAATTTCCTGAACTATAGGCCCCTCCTAATTAAAGTATTGCTTTTAACCTATGAAACAACACATGGTAAGTTAAATGTTCTAGAATGTATTCTGTCATGCAGCTTGAGATTTACTTGTATTTATATTATTAATGTTTATTAATATTAGTCTACTTTTCTTTAGTTAAAAAAAGGAATACAGTTTTGTTTTCTAAATACACATTGGAGGAAATTTAAGTGTAGTATTCTGAGTTATTTCAAAGATCTTTATATTCACTTTCTTACCATTAAATTGAGGCTTATAAATGCATCCTTTCTTAGCTTTTAAAATTGTGGACCCTCCAAATTTAAATTTGCATGGAAATAAGCATGACAAAACATTGTGAGAATAAAAATAAAAGCTTTTACAACCTAATATAACTTTGCTTGTACAAAGGTGGAGACTGATTTTTCTTTTAAAAATATACTGAAGAAAATTAAGCCAGAAAACCAAATTTCAAAAGGATCTCCCATGAATAATATACATTTTATGTAGTGCCTTTCATAAATATCACTGACCTCAAAAACTTTAAAGACTACATTCCAAATCTGAGAGCAATACTAAATGCATCAGAAAATTGAAATAGCATTTCGATGTTATGACTTTGTTAAATCAACATGAGGTCTTGTAATACCAAAATCCATTAGGAAAATGAATAAAAACAGCAGTACATCACAGAACAAATCTGGCCCGTGTCTGAAATGTAAATGTGACAAGTGAACCTGTTTTCTAATGCCATTTGTCTAAAAGTGCCTATTTTTGGAACTGACCTGCTAGTGCAGAAGTATCTGCACTGTGTTTCTCGTGTTTCAGTTTCAATCCTTGTCATGGTGCTTTGACAGACCCAGTTGTACATTAATGCTCTAAATGTAAACCCTCTAATTTCATAATTGGGAACAAAGACCCTTCCCAGCTAACAAAATAACACAGACAACACAGCAAAGAATCTGTAACATGATACAGAAACACTGAGACAATGCAAATCTGTAGGCTCCAGTGGATGTTGTCAAAACATTCTTTTAAAGTATTGCCACAACCAAAATCTACTGTAATATTAACACAGTGCCACTCCAATGTTCATTAGTCAGCTTGGTAATTTGTATCATTGACATCCTATTATGTAATTATCTAATTACGTAAAATTTCACATAGTCACATCATGCAAGAGTTTAGGCATAAGTGTTTGCAATATGAAAACAACGTCTGGATGTCTAAGAACTGGTACACCTATCCAGAGAGTGTAAAACCCTTGCTAAAGCATTTTATTTTTTATTTAACACAACAGAAGCTTCCTGCTGAACTGGCAAAATTTCGTGTCAGCTGGGTATGAGATATAACTTAACGTTTCTTTGTAGTTTGAGACAGTAGGGAATGGAGAAGGAACAACAATATAGCAGGTAAAGGAGACGTTGGAAGCCAGTTAGTACATAAACAAAGATGAAATACTAAATAGAATACTTTTTTATAACATTTACTGTACATATCCATCATTATACAGTATACAAAATGTTTTTATTGCAGAGGTGAGACAGGGAGGTGGCCAAAAACTATTCAGAAGATTTTGTCTTCATGTCTCATTTGCCTAAAAGTTGCTCTTACCCAGTTCTAGGTCTTTAGTTTAAGCAGATCCAGACGTCATGCCTGTTGAGCAATTGGGCCCCTTCATTTTTTGTGTGTGAATTGGGTCAACTTCTCCAGCTCGGTTTTCTCCTCGTGGGACAGTGAAGCTGCGAAGGAGCGGAAGATCCCCCGTTTAAAAAGACACATTTATTAATCGATTCTGCTTGCTTCCCTGTTTACTCATTCATCCTCTTGCTACAGAAATGTTTCAACCAAATGTTCAGTGTGCCCTGTACATTTAACATCCCAGCGTCTGCCAAAGTCAAAACAGCTCAATTGGAATTCCAAACAGGCTGCGTTTCTCTCCATCAAACCCTTAAACAAAATTTCTTTCAGTCTTTATCTCTACAGAGAGGCACGTTTATACTATATGTTAGAGATTTCATTTCAGCATGTCTTAGCTTACTGTTGTTTATGATCTAGAAAAGAAGCATGAATCGGTCATCAGGCATTGTCGGATAATGGTCACGTTTCTGTCCAGTCTACAGTATGTACCTCGCTTGTATGCTTTTCATTTCCTGTACAGTGCTGTCAAGGAGAAATTAATTTCATTTTGGTTTGGGGTTTTCAGACTTGGTTTATTTCTTCCTGAAATATCATTTATGATACCGAAACACTTTTATGATCTGTGTTTCTCTCTCCCATGTCTTTCATTGATCTTGCATTCTGCACACTCCCCAGCTCGAGATCTTTAAATCTTCTTGCCGAGTCAATACAGACCCTCACTTCAAAGGGAACGCCAGAGTTCGAGTCCACAGACTAATTATACGAATCTCTCTCTCATGGATTCCCAGCATGAATAAACGTGGTTCATAGAGTATAGATCACTTTGGATGAGACGGCAAAGTTTAAATTAAAAAAAAATCTCCACATGCCTCTTTTCATCTGCCTTGCACTCCTGTCTCGTAAACTTTCAAAAGCTACTTATCTTTGCCCATCTGACATCACGTGTACTTGCATTTCACAGTCATCCAAAAAGTGTGTTTTGAAGCAAATTCCTAAGATTCCTCTGTTGCATTTAATCATAGAGACTATCTGTTCTGTCCAATAATCTTCATCCTATTTACTGTAGAACACTGTGTAGAAACAAAACTGTTCTACCCTTGATTAAGATGGGTTTAGGCTACTGCTGTGATGCTTATTTTGTGTCAGTTTTCCTGTGTAAATTCACAAAACAAATGCACCTGTAACTGCACAGTGGAATGTGCTGTATTTAGTTTAGTTATATTTAAATGGATTGCCCTTTGCCACAAAGTTAAAACTGAAAACAAGTTCCAGCAGTCAGTGGAAGTACTTCACTGCCATTGAGGTTAGTAACCTTCCTGAGGTGAGAGTACCTCTCGCCTCAGTACCAAGAAGAAATCATGTTCAAATAAGAACATGAATAATGTCCTCCTGACACCACATGAGCAAAACAAAAGATTAGCAGTTTTCAGCTTGGAATACAAAAAAGAAATCAATCAAGAATGGCACAACCAATCGATCAGAAGCACAGAAAAGTGGAATTCACTAGGGAGATCAACACAAAAGGAAGAAATAATTGCTTAATTAGAGACGGGATGCCTGATAAAGTCTATTCTCTGTCAGCAAATGTGTATTATGATCTGATTTATTCACATAGGAAGTTTTCTGCTCGTTCTTTTTTTAGTTGCAATCGGTGCTTTATTAAAGAGGATGCCTTGGGCTGGGCTATGACATGACAGCAGAGAGGGGTTGCAGTCAAGGGTGCTGTATGACATCACAGCCGCTCAGGGGCTCAGCTTGAAAGCACAAGATCAGGGTCGGAGGGTGGAGATTATCTCCTCATAGAGTGGCAAGGGGTGACTGTGAGAGAAAGCCTTGATCCCCGTCCTTGCTTTAGAGAGTGGGAAGATGAGGCTGGTGATGTGGTTGAATAGGTGTAAAAAGTCAAAGCCCTGAGGCTGCCTACGGCAGGGTCCATAGACAATTTCTTTTATTCCCCAGGTGTATATCCTCCCCCCAAAAAATAAAAAGTGAAAGAAGTGGCGAGGATGAGAGGAAAAAAAGAAAGGAAAAAGGAACTTGGTGGACATCAGACAACCTTTTTTTTTTATTTAGGCATTTATATGCCTAAATAAATAGAAATCCTTCATCGGAGCTCTCTTCAAATGATTACATTTAAGGGCAGTTCCTTTTGCTGTCTGTCAGATATACAGAGATGGTTAATACATGTTTTATTGATGTATTTTCAATCCTTTCTTTGAAGCTCCTGTCAATCATTATGTTCAGATTCCTACTGCTTGAGTCTCATTTGTAAGTTGCAGGCAGAAAATTCCTGCTTTTGTTTCGTGTATAAGCCAGAGATGGTAAAGCAGTCAATATTAAATCTGTGGACATGACTTTAAACTATCCATAAATAAATAAAATGATGGTATGTCACACAAACACAAATGTATTTCTCGAAGTCTCAATTTAAATGTAGGCTTCACTAAGGTTTTAGTTAAGCTCTAAACCAATGAGTATCATTCTGAAGTGGCACATTTCATTCTCCACCCTGCTGTAACAAACAATTGCAAAGCTCCAAAACAATAACTCACTTATTGTTTTTTCTTTGTGTTATTAAATTCAAAATAAAGTTTCATTTCATTTCTTGAGATGGTATTGAAGCAACTCGGCTGGTTTTATGCATCCAGTAAAGCAGTACAAGACTTCTTACCTTTTACTGTGACACAATTACACCTGCCATAATAGAAAATAAGCTCATGTCTTTGTTTTCTGTATGAATTGGCAGTCAAAGGCCCAGAAAACTACGGCTTGTACATCAACATTCATTAACATAAACTATAAAATCTAAATAAAAAGCTATAATTAAAACGCTTAAAAAAACATACAAGTAATAGGTTTATTCCATGCTGAAAAAAAGAGAAAAAGAGCACCTTTTTTTCAGCATGGAATAAACCTATTACTTGTTCCTTTGCAGCCTACGCATGCTGACGCAGCTACCCACCTGAACTTAAAAAAACATATGTGCAGAAGGCACATGCAATCACAACGGCATGTGCGCACATATTTCCAAACATGCTGGAGCTCTCCTCTTCTGTACGTGCATCAGGCATGCATTAATTCCTTGGGGGTGGTCTTCTTCTTCGAGAGAAAATAATTGTTTATTCAGAGCCAGATCAAAGCTCACCTGCTCACTGATGGCTTTTACAAGGTGCGCTACAGTACATTACTTCCAGGGGGCATTGTCCTTGAAGTGAACGTTTCCTTACCGAATTCATACTAAAGATAAGCCGAGACCATTTGGCCCGTCTGGCTCCTGGTAGTTAATAGTTAATTGATCTTGGGATCTTATTCAACTGTTTATTGAAAGATGCATGGGTAGTTGCTTCAATGGCATGGCTGGGTAGCTTGTTCAGTACTCCCACCCTGTTCTCTGTTTTAACTGCACACATCCATGTGTTTCCTCTTTTGTCCTCTATAAATTCTGTGTTTTGTCAGAGAAATAAATTCTGTGTTTTGGCTGCTGAATATCTCTGAAGAATTATTAATGAAGATAATTTGACATTCATTTTCCTGTTGTAGGACACCTTACACAAGGGTGACAGCAGGCTTTCTGGAGGATTTTTGTTTAAATTGGCCCTTCTTTGAAGCTAAAAGAAGGCCATTGAAATTGTTTGCTTCCTGGCTGGTCTTTCTGGTACTGGGTGGATATGGAACCTTGATACAGAATATTGCATGTACTGTATGGTGTGATATGGAACACAGTGCTCCTGTTAAGTGCTCCTCATTTGAAAACAACACAGAGACGTGACTCCCTCTTGTTACTCAGCCAATTCAGTGCAAGTTTTCTTGGCTCCTGATGTGAGTTTTTCTCTGCTGCCACCTGCTACCACAAATTAAATGTGGTAGAGTGAAGTGCTGTTCAATGTATTCCACATGTGATTTGCACAGCCTTAAAAAGCACAGGGAGAAACCAGCTTTAATGCTCCTATAATTCGGGCGAAGATTATTTTTGGATTTAATGTTTTCTTATATGTGAGGAATCCAGGGTTAATTGTTATAGACCCCATTGTTCCCTCAGACACAAAAAGGAATACTTTTCAATTAAATCTCCCATCTCCTGAACACCTACACAATTCTTTTCATAGAGTAAATGTCTTCATTTGTTTTCATTGTCCAAACTAGACAAACAGTATTTCTTGTTGATGGTCAATATTCCCAATGTTGTTTTATTTTTCAGTATTGACTCACTTGATTAGAAGCAACTTGTAGAAAATGTTGTGTCTCTATCGAGTGCCCTGATTGTGGCTTAATTATGTGCAAATATGAGAGGAAAATTGTATTAACATTGACCCATCATACTCATACAGCAAATTAAAGGATTAAATCGGTTAGGAAATACAAATCAAACATAGCTGATACCAAACTACAGTTCAGAGTTTAGTCGCTGTGTGAACTAAATTATCTCTGAAATATCATTCTGATGAGTCTCTCAATGAAGCTTCTGGGCCATATACTGTAGAAAAGCCTCCTGTATGCACTCACACTTGCTAGCTTGAGATTTCTTTGACAAGTATTGTCTTTCGCCTTCCCTGTGTTTTAAAACGGTAATTGTGCCTGTGTTTCTCCTTTCAAGTAATTATCTTGATTGAGCCGTGAGATGTGTTGTTTGTTATCCTGACGTTGCACTACACTTGAATAGCAGGTTTCCTCTGAAAAGTCAGTTTGAGAACAAGATAAACAAAATACTCCACAAGGCAAAACATATAAATCTCTCTGCTCCTATATTAATTACACTGTACACTTCAGGTTCCTTACGGGACTCCTAGTCTTTACAATACCAGGACACACAAAAAAAATATTTTTCCATTTAGGGACAGGGTTGGTCCTGTTTTGGGGGGGGCAAGCACTGATCTGCATAGACAGGGATTTCGGGACATATCGAAGGATTTAGGTCCTTGGAGACATCTATCCATTTTCAAACATCTTTATCCCGTACAGCGTCACAGGGCAGTGGGAGCCTATCCCAGCAAGCAACAGCTGCAAGGCAGGATACACCCTGAATGGGAAGCCAGCCCATGGCAGGGCACACAGTCACACACTCGCACCTGGGACAGTTTTCCCAGAAGCCAGTTAATCTACAGTAGCGGTATGTCTTTGCACTGTGGGGGAAAAAACTGGAGGAAACCCACATGAACATGGGGAAAAACCATACAAGCTCCATGCAGAGAGCGCCCCAGCTCAGGAATTGAACCCAGGGCACCAGCAATGCTGCCCACTGCGCCTCTGTGCTGCCCTTCCTCGGAGACGCACCTAAACAAAATGTGTTGTTTTTTGATCCATTTGAGGAAGGAGTCTGGTGTATTCTTTGGGTAAGTCAACAGCACCTCATGGGAGATCCCATCTCCACCCGGCATTCACTCGTTCTGTGCTGCAGCTCTTGTTTGTGTTCTAATCTGCATTTAATATGGTGTTGCTGGGATGGCATGCTGGAGGCATGGTGGTTGGGGTGCAGCTTCATCATCAGTGGGTCCCAGCTTCAGTGCTGGCTTGGGGCGTCCTCAGTTTGTTGCTTCCTCATTGTTCTGGTGTCTGCTGGGGAGGAGGAGGGTGGGCGGGTTGCCAGGAGCTTCAGTTTCCTTCCACAATCCAAGGACAGTGCATCTAGGATGATTGGCACCTCTAGGTTGTCCCCTGTGTGTGCCCTACAGTGGACTGGCACACAAACAGAGTATATCCTGCCTTAGGCTAGGCTCCAACTGACCTCCACCCTGTGTGGAGAAGGACATTCTTGGAATAGGATAGAGAAATAAATGATGTTTTTGTAGAAGAATTAAAGACTTAATCTTGTTAAATTCTCAACAAAGAGCAAGGGGAAAATATGTATTATTTCCATTCTTACAAACCATGTTTTTAGTATAAATACCAAAAGCATGGACAGTACATGGCAGTAATCTGGTTCTTAATGTTACTACCCAACATCAAATATTGAAGAGCACATTCAATATATATATATAAAGGAAGTGCTATCTCTATATTTTTGAGAAAGCTGAGATGATTTAGTATTCTTTGGAAGGCTTTGCCTTGGGTGCTACTGTAGTTCAGACAAATGTGTGTTTCTTAGATTGCCTCAGCTGCACTATATTCTTGTAAAGGTGCCTAGTCTGTTGAAGCATTATCATTAACGCAGTTATTAGCCCTTACCTAACCTGCATCAAGTCTTAATGTACTATTAATTATTTAGAAATGATTCTTCAAGGGGAAGCAGGAGTGTTCTGTCCAAAGGGCACTTCAGCTGTGCTGTTATAGCTTGCGGTCTGTCTCAAGAATTGCCTGTTCCAAATTTTGGTTTTAATGGGATAAGGCTAGCATATGACCGTTCCTCTCTTGCGCTGTTATTGATTTCGGAATTGATCGTTCCATCTGCTGTGATATTATTTCCAGGATCTGTGGAATTTGGGACTATCTTCAATTAGCGTTATCTCACTAAATACTCAGGGTGATGGAATATCTTTTACTGAGCCCAAGCCTGATACAGATAAGACGGCTATGCACCCGTCTATGCATCTTTCCTTTACCAAAGTCAATATAATGCTGCGTTATCAAAGTCATTTATATGTGGCTACTTGGGCACTTCGCACTGTGGCTGTGAAATAAAAGAAAATTAAGCTCAAAACACATTTCTTCTTCCTGCAGATCTTACTTGCGTCCAAACAAAATGAACCCATCCTGCAATAGTAACAAATGTGATTGTACATTCAGCTCTCTGCAAAAAACCTTTTGACATTAGATTTCAGCCCGACATTACAATCATGTAATAATTCCATTGAAAACATATTGATCAGACCTGGCAGTGACGATAAGTTGAAAGAATTCTATGTTTAGCAGTGCTGCTTCAGAAATGAGTAATGCATGCAGTCTTATTGGCTCTGTAGCCATGGGAGATGGGGAGGGCTAGAATCTAGAGAGACTGTGACTCTTTAAAAAAAAAAGCACAGAAGAAGCATGTTGCACATACCTCACATTTGGATAAGTGGTCTCCCACTTCTCAAGTAGATATTTTAATGCTTTACTTTAGTAACCAAAATATTATCTCTTTTCCTGACGTAACTCATCCAATATACAGTACAGTAAAGCTGCGTATTTATTAAATATCACTCGAGTTTTGCAACTGAAAATTACACTTTTTAAATGTATAGTGCAGAACCAGAAGTTCATACTTTTGATGGCATGAGATGTCAGTGTCCTGCACAAACAGTATTTAGGATCCAATTCTCTCTTTGGGTTTTCCTATTCTATTTATCAAGAAGTGTGTTTAATCAGTTGCAGGTACAGTATTGTGTGTTATCTAAGTGCTCCAGATGTTAGTCATTGTGCATGTGAATTTTTGGCCAATATGTGAATCACTGGTACAATATTATTTGTACAATACTGTGCAAAATGATTAAACACATTGAATGTCATCTCATACGAGCCATTCCTATACCCCTTTTTTCATGTTCTGACATGCTGTGTTCTAATTTTCCAGGTAGGACCTGAAGGGGACAGGCATGCCTTGTCATCGAGGAAAAGGTAAGAGAAGAAAACTTTTTAATCAGAAATAAAGAGATTTCTGTAAGCGACTACTTACCACTGAGACATCCCTACCTTTGCTGAAAATATGCTGGATCTTTAAAGAGATTGCTTCAAGGAGGATTGATGAATATCTTACAAACGTTGATTTGACCCAGAAGGTCGGCTTCGGTCACTTCTGCAGAACATTTTACTGAGACCGAGAAGGGAGGGCAAAATAAGGAATCAAGTGGTGATAGATGAGATTCCTGAATGAAGAACTCGAAGAAGCTGATTTTTGTTTTACTAGAGTTTTTTGTTTGCAAAATTCTGTCTGCCTCTCAGATCTGAACAGTAGCATACATACAGGTAGGTACATACATTTGCTTTCTGTTGTTCATTCTGAAGTCCACTGCTTGGGTGATAACAGCATTAGTGACAGCATGATTATGTGATTTTCGTCCACTGGAGCTGGCGATGTTTGAATTGGAAGCCGATGTTATGTTACCATTCCACATCCCATGTATTAGCACTTAACCTGTATAAAACTTCTGACAGCTTCATCCTTCCTCAGCTCTCTTGTGCAACCATCTATTCCTTTTCATAGCTTAATGAAAGTGTTGTTTTACTGGAATAGGGAGCAAAGTCTGCTCTTAACCCAACAACTCGAACACTCTGAAAAAGACAAACTTAGATGCAGTACAGTATGCAAAGATTTAAATGAACAACAGTTCATAATCAGTTATTGGGTAGCACAGAGTGAAAGTCCTCTTTGCTGAAACCCTTGACCCTTAGCATAACTTGAGTTGTACAGGATGTAAGATCAAAGTTCCGAAGCTTGTTCTGTGGGATTTAATGTGGGGAAAAAAATAAGTTCGACTCATGCTTTGAAGCTTTGGAGCTTTTCTCTTGAAGTTTAGCCAGTGGGTAAAAGTCAGTTCCCTGCTGGAACCATAACTTTCTCAACTTATACTTCGTAAGTGTGAGACAAAATTAAGATCTCCTTTCATGTTTTTACCTTGGGAAATGACTCATTTTTAGCTGGTACTTTACTTTTTGAGGGAGTGGGGTCTAAGAATAAATTCTGGATTTTAATTATTTCGTCATTGGCCACTGGCCTATGGTAGAAGCTGCTATGTGTCTGTGTCTCGTAAATATACAATCCTACCCAGAGTGCGTTTTGTATTTTGAAAGGAAAAAAAAAATAAATGTGCCTGTGTATTTCTATTTTCAAAACTGACTTCTGATTTATCTTGGTGTCTCTGTTCCTAAAATATGGATTGGATTGTCAGTTGCTTTCTCTAAATACCCCTCCCCCAGTTTTTACCAGTCCTCCCCCAATACCAGCACGTGGTTAATGCAGAGCATACTGTCCTCTGCAAACCTGTGCTGGTCAGAGCTCCCCAGAATTGCACAAACTCGCGAGCTTCGGGCAAGCCAAGACTTCCCTGACCACTGCAGGATCACCCAGTCCTGGTGGCTCTCAGCCTGTAGTGTTCAGTTACAGCCAGCTAATGGCCTGCCACACAGATGAAGGGGTGATGTCTGGACTACAGGCCTCAAACTGCAAAAAAATA
The DNA here is from genome assembly GCF_040954835.1 of Lepisosteus oculatus. Lineage (NCBI taxonomy): Eukaryota > Metazoa > Chordata > Actinopteri > Semionotiformes > Lepisosteidae > Lepisosteus > Lepisosteus oculatus. Next base: position 5,371,959 of record NC_090718.1, on the reverse strand, counting down.
ACACGATTATAGCTTGAGCCACTAGAGAGTATACTCAATAAAGCTTTCCTTTATGTTTTATTCCTGTTCTTTACAGTATACCGTTACTGTTTCTTAACCTTCTAGGGGCAGCTTCTATCTTTCCTTGGAGTAAACTGAACACTCCCCTATGCTAACTGTGGTGCTCCAGCTTGCCAGTGAGAGCTGTTATTTATTTTTTCTGGGTTCTTTTTGGAGAAGGTCACAAAGGACTGAATGAATGTTGTTGATGCATAGCCATTTTTTTTCTAATCTAATTTAAAAATAGTTTTCTCTATAAAATTGATTTTTTTAAAGTATATTCTGTGATAAAAATGTAATACCATTACCAATACCCCAATGAAGCCCTCATACGTCACTTATATGCAAGAAATAGTGCTCCTGGGAACTCAACTCCATTGATCCCAGGCTATTATTGCCTTTTAGTCATGAGTCCCACAGTGCTTGCTTCTTTCTCTCAAATGCATGCCCAGCACTAGGAAAAGTATCGCTGAAGTTAATTATTAGGGCAGCATTGCTAGGGCTCCATATTCCCAACTAAGGACTCCACACCAAGCAATGCAAACTGCAGTTATCCTTTTGAGAAACATCTTTTAGCCTTGTTGTTACAGTCCACCCAGCTTTACAAACGGGTGCTAGCACTGATAGGGTTTCCTCTATGATGAAACAGCATTGTAAGTCTACCTAAAGGGGACTCATATACTCTAAGCCTGCTTAATACTTCAGAAACAGGGATAAGCTCCAACCGATGAGTCACTAGGCTTGAGTAGCTTACTACAGTCCTGTAGTTAAGCATGTTGCTGCCTGTGTGGACTTATTGAATTGCATCATGCTCGGTTCTTGTCAAAATGTTATGATATGAAAACAATGCCTTTTGTTTTCTGCCACACGATCGATTTTAGTAAACATTGAGATGTTTCTTTCTCTGGAAGGTTATTATTGTTATGATTAAGCCCTGTTCTATTGAAATGGATTTGAATTACTAGGAAATTCTGGAGCACTTCTAATCAGTGAGGAAATAAAAGGAGTCTGGCATGTCCTAATTAGCAACATTGATCTTAAAGATCATTTGTTTTCAGTGAGACAACATCAAGCACAAAACAAAGCAGTCAGAAATGCAGCATCACTGATATACAGTAGTAGTCTAGCCGGAGAGCATGACATACAGTAGGCAGTGGCAAAGAAGGGTGATTTATGTCTGGATCATAAATCTAATGATATCACAGGGAGGTGAGAGGGTCGTGTTTTAAAATTGCAGGTCTACGTACTGGCAAAACTAAGGCATTTCTAGAAGGTTAGTTTCTTTGGCCTACTTGTCTGGAGGGATTTGCAATTATATTTGGATTGGGGTCGGTGTTAAATCTGTGGGTTCGATGCTACACTCTGCTGCAGCAAAATGGGCTTTCAGCTGACATCACCTGTGTCCTCACCTGTGCCCCCTCGAGTTCAGCCTGACTGAAGGGGTAGGAGGCTGAGTTTCCTGAGCTCCACACAGCCGATTGTTAGTTTTCACTTGGACCTCTGACTGGCAGCTCCCCACAGAGAAAAGGACACGTGCACGACAGCCAAGGATGCAATTCAGTGTGAAATATTCAGATCCTATCATCAGAGAAAAAAACACAGCCAGCAGTCCACCAGAGGAAATTGCAGAAATATAAATTACAGGAAAAAAAACAGGCATAGATGAAAGGATTTTGGCCCTTGCTAGCTGTAAATTCAGGAGGAAGACCTGCAGAGGAAGATTTTCTACCTACAGTACATAAACCTCTTGCAGGCAGCTGACTCCCGTTGTGGATTACCTTTTTCCCTCTTGCTTAATTATTCCAGTGGTGAGTCTGGAACATTACGTCAGGGTTCAGGCAGGGCGCTGCGTGGAGATCTGACAGGTATGCACGTGCCAGCACATGCAAGCCTGGCGGGGGCAGGGGGTTCACCCGGGTGTGAAGTGATCAGTTACCTCTCCGGGGGACTTGGGCAAGATCGCTGTAAGGCTTTCCTTCAAGATCGCACTGCAGGCATGGCAGCCACTGCCAGGAATTTCACATCAGAGTGGCAAAATATAATTTTTAAAATTAAATTTTACTCCTTCAACCGGGCTTTACTTTGCAAACAAATTGATTAGATTTCTGAATAAAATACTCAACTTCTCTGATTAAAGTAAAAACAAAAACCAGGATCTATGAACATCTAGAAATAGCCCTAGATTCTTCTTTACTTTTCCACTTATTGTATAGATGTGTGTTAAGTGCATTTTTTGAATAAACATACTAGGAAACTTTTTTATCAGTGTGCACAGTACCTTGACTATTGAAGAATCATTTAACTTTTTATCTGCATTTGACTACAAAAAATAAACTGTAGCAAGCTTAGCTTAAAAGCCATTAAATTTAGAGATGTTTCAAATTATGTTTTTCTTAATGGACACAGAGATTAAAAATTAAAGCTAATTTACCTATCCACACCTTGTTACCGTATCTGAGAAAAAAAGAGTCATACTGTATGTGCAGTTTATCAGCTAATTGGAGTACTAGTAAAAATACATATTTCTGGACCATTAAATCCTCATTATTGACCTGAGGTCATCTGTAAGAGTCTGTAATGATGAAATCTTGTGTCCTCTGGTGCCTGGTTTCTTTAATAAGAAAAGACAGTTCCGAACGTCACCCTGATGAATGGTGATCGACAATGCAGACTTGGGGGGATAAAAAGCTGCTTTTTCCAAATAAAATCAGGATATAAAAACAACATCCGAACGGTAAAAAGCAAAGACTTTTTTAAATTTTAAACTAAATTTTAAATAGGATTTTTATCTGTTCTACAAAAATTTGTATACTGAACGTTTTGATTTGATTCTAAATCATATCCTTGTGGATACTATGTTCTGCCTTTAATTTGTTGCCCATGGTGAAAAGCAAAAAGGATTTAATTCTGGCAATGCTATCAAACATTTTTTATCTGAACTTTTTAATATATTAAAAGTGAAACTGAATCCATGACTTTAAGGGACAATAACATTGACAAAATGTGATTACAGCAGTGTTTTATTTAAATTATCTTTTCTGAAAATTTGACTCAAGGAAACGTTTTCATCTTGTCTGTCTGTTTCAATAACTTGTCCCAACTTGTGCCGTTGCAAGAGAATCAAAGTTCATAATGTATTACGGTAAAGGACGAGAAAAAATAATTTCTGTAAATTCTAATGAATTTAGCTTATCACTTCACAAACCATATTATTGTCATTTTTATGTTGTTCTTCATGATAATATTTCCATCTCTAGCATGATACAATATGTAAATACGTGAAAAAAGGATGTCAAATTAAACTGCTAAATGAGTTTTATGTACAGTTTAGCCCTGAATCACATCAAAGCTATATTTATAAGCCTTTAAAAGCCACCATAATAATGGAAGTCTGGAGTCCTAAGCTGAAAAGAGAGAGGCTTGGGATTTTTGATGACTTCTTGGAAGGTGCAGCTTCACCTTGCTTTAGACAGCAAAGTGTCCATTTGCCTTCTTTGGAAAAAAACGATGGATACTAACAGAGCTGTGCATTAGAACTACGGTAATACCCTATTCCAGATAGACTGGCTTTTACACAGGGGTCTGTTTCAGGATTTCATTTTTTTTAAATCAGAGTGATTTTCCATGTTTATGTATAGTAACAAGGTTTTGTTTTTGTATGTATCGTGTGGAAGAAGTGTTAATAGGTCTGTGGTTAGTATACCGTATGAGAGGAAATTCTCATTTATTTCATTTTACTTGTAATTGTAGTTTCTATCCGTCACTAAGGATGATGTCATGCATCTGAAGTGGAGATTAATAATGTGGTCACATTAATGGTTATCAAGATCTTCCACTTCTGCTGGAGAAATGCATGCCTGAGGCCTGCATCAGTTTCAGAGTTTGTGAATTATAAATGATAATTAGAAAGAGGATTAGGCACCATCCACCCCACGGGCCTCTGCGAATGACATGATCCTTTTGAAAATCACATGACCGGCCATCCAGAAACGTCAGAAATTCTCCCGGCCCCATCCTTTCCCACTTGGCCAGCAGGATTACAGAGGGATCACACTGGTCCTTGATGCTGGCTAATAGTGTATGGGGGTTAGACTCCAGTATCTCTTTCTGGAGATTGTTCTAGCCAGGAAAGTTGGCAGAAACCCCTCTCATGCTCCTCAAATCGGCCACACCAGTCTTGCTTACTGTTGACCCAGTCGGTTTCCTTTTAAAGTCCAAAGAACTATTACTCCTTGGTGGAGAACTTTCAGACTTGCCAAGGTCCTTAGGCTTTTTTATGGGTGATGATAGGCACTGCCTTCAGTACCACTGAGGAATTTGTTAATGGTCATGAGTAGCTTGTATAGATTAACAACCAAGTTCATATGTACTGTAGGACACCTAATATGTTCCTGCAAGGTATTGATAACGTATTATATGCCATCTCCATTACTGGATTCATTCCCTCATAAGTTCATTAATAAGGTTATGAACGATTTAGGTTTTTAACTGATGTATCAGAGAATGAAACTTAAGAATTATTTCCTTTTTCCTGCTTGACTGACTTTTTTCTTATTTATAATTTGCATACATATACATGTACAGTACTCTATTGCTATTGTTTTATTACTGTGTTTTGAAATTGTATATTTCCTTTCATCTTGAAGCAGTGAGTAGAACCAGCAGGAAAGCCTGAATGCTGGTTTATTGTGAACTTAACCTGGAGACAATAAAAAGTGTCACATCCTAATAATCATAAGCTGTTGCTGATAACTGTGTTGTAATTAGATGTTAAGTACACTGTAATTAGGGATTTGAATTATTCAGGATAGTATGAGCATATAATTTCATGTCGTGGGTAATAAGATGGTTATGATATTATTATGACTATTTAGGTCAGCATTTTAAACAGTTTGGTATTTTTCCTTTTAAGTACTGAATTCCCAGCAGCTGATTTAGATTCTCAGTGTCATTTTCTTTTTCAGATGAAATGAGCATTGATCAAATGTTCCCGTAATAAATTGTACACTGCTTTTTCCCCCCCAAACTTGCATAACTTACACAATAAGAATTTACTTTGTCTGTGCTGCTTGTGCTGTAGGCCAGCTTTAACAGAGGGCTTGGTGCAACATCATAAACCATGAAAAGAATATTCTAAAGATGCACATATACAGTAATATAGCTCCCTGCTGAAGATAAGCAGCACATGGAAGCAGAAAAGCCAAAAATAATTTTAGGCAGTATGCTCAAATATCTAAAGTGTTTTTAGAACATATATTCATTATGATTAGATGAGGTGACGCTGACCCAAAAGTTCATGCTAAGTCCTCCTAAGTGGTGTTCCATTTCAAGTGGATCAAAATGTTCTACTTACAGTAGATTTTGCTTTAGACCTAGTTCAGGGAAGTCTTTGCTTTTTGGGTATTAAATATTTAACCACATGCATATCCTTCAAATACCTGCAGATTTACATTACATGTGTGCTCTTCTGACTCCTTGGCTACTCATATTCATGTTTCTTGCTTCAGGCAGAGTGTGGATCCATTTTCATTACTTACATTGTCACATCTTTCATTTGTTTTTATTGTTATTTGGTTGACGAGCTACTGGGATAGGGGAAAATGATGTGAAGCAGGGATGTGCACCATGGTTGATTTAACATGTAATCTAATAGACTTGTCAATCATCCAAATTAAAGATAACACCATAATGCTTTGGGAACATCAAGCAGACAGTGCATTAACACGTTGGAAGAAATATTACCTTTTGCTGTGAAAGCTGCTCCAATGTAAAAACAAATTGTGTTGTTGTACATAAGGTTTGCATCTATTAAATTCCCGAGGTTTGGCGGCTCTCAGGCTTCACAGAATCCGTATTATTCAGCTTTTTAAACTGTATTTCTATAATGTCTATATTTACCTACATATCATAGATGCAGACAAATCTTGTAATATACTGTAAAGTACACAGTAATATACAGTGTGAAAAGTGTGCAGTATGAACCAACCCAAAGAGTTTATACATTGTATAACTGGAAACATGGGGATTCTGTTCACTGGACAACAGCACTGCTGGCACTGATATCACTGGTATGCACTAGTACAGTATATAAAAAAGGATCACTGGCTCACTAGATCAGCATTTGGACAGTGGAGTGTCACTGTCCAGTCACTGATGGTATTGCCCATTAAAATGTTTTTACTGGGGTCCTATTGGTTTATATAACCTATTTTGGTTTCATTGCTCCACTGTTCATAATTTCCACAATACAGCTGTTTGAAAAGGTTAACGCAACCCATAGTTACCGTTAATACATAATGTTATTACTTAACAATTCATAAGAGCATTAAGAAATGGGGTGAAAGGGAACGTTTTTTTTTAAATAAGGTTTCTACCGTAGTAGCGATTTTCTCTTTTTGTGTTTTGTTAACAAACAGTTTTACTCATCTGTATCAATATTATTAATAACTATAATACTAATAATAAAAACAACAATAATAAGCTTCGCAAGTCCCCCACACATTGTACTCTTTAAACACACTGTATACCGTGTGTGCATTTATACTAACACTAACATGGACATATATCTCTTAATGTCTCATAGTATTTCTTAAACTTACACACAGTAAAGGCAACAGCAGAAAACCAGTAGCTGAAGCAGCATACTGAAAGTGCTATAGATTAGTTATTGTTTAGGATAATCTGAAGACCCCAGTCTCTGATTATCCTTCAGAGCCACAATGTCTGCTGTCCAGCTGCCAATTACTTGATTGAACAAATTAGTGGTTTAGTAGATCATGATTAACATGATCATTAGCTGCTAATTGTAGACATCTAAAGGCGTGTATAATTAGAACTCTCCAAGACCTGGGTTGGAGAGCTCTGGTCAACACTGGAATTTAGTCTTTGATGGATTGAAGATCTAAATGATAGTCTGAGGAGGTTTATTGACATCTACTCACTTTTTATCCTAGTAGCACAGTAAAGCTTTAGTTAAGTGAGAGAACATTTAATTGCACAAACTATCAATTATCAAAGGACAGTCACATTGCTATTCTTTGAAAGCTTTTAAGAAGTAAGATTAGATGGGATTCTTGGATGAAAAAGCAATCTTATCTCAAAAACTGTTCTTGAATCTGGGCATTTGACAAAGGCATATCAAATTCACTTTCTAGAACACACTATCGAGAGTGGTTGTGTATTTTGTTCTATCTTCAACTGTACATTAATATTAAACTTTACTGGATTAAGTAAAAACATTTATATTACTTTTCACTTTAACCTGCTTGGCCAAAGGGGTGACACAGGTGACAAGGTGCTGAGAACCCACAAGTATGATGATTAAAGAGGCTGTTGTAATGATGACTCACTAGGCCAACATCTATTAACTGTAGGCTCACATTTTCCACTAGGTGACGTCTTGTACCTATGAAGAAATTGGATCACCATCCACCCCTTTTTCTAACCGCACTATCTAAACCAAAGTGGCAAGGGAGCTGGAGCCTATCCCAGCCATCAACAGGCAGGATACACTCTGGAAAGGATGTCAGTCTATCACAGGGCAGACAGACACTAACATGCAAACACACTCACAGCACGGCCGATCTTCACAGAAGCCAGTTAACCTACAGTCCAAAGACCCAGCATGTCTTTGGACTGGGGAAGGAAGCTGGAGCACCCAGAGTTAACAAGAGCACAGGGAGAACATACAGACTCTAAGCAGGTAGCCCCTAGGGAATTGAACCCAGCACTGTGAGGCAGCAAATCTAACCACTGGAAGACTACCACCCAATTTTTTTTTTGCAGTATTTGGTAGAAAAGAGATTATCAAAGCAACATTCAACTTAAAGAAAATCTTGGTGTATTATTTGGAAGAACTATACATGTTTTGTGAACAAATTATTGTTTCCCCAAAGAATAAAATACACAAGTTACCATTTCCCAGTCTAAAAGAAGCCCACTCCCCCTTCTCCCTGAATAGTACTTCCCTCCCAGTTCATATGGCCTCCTACAATGATGGTCAAACAGCTACTTTACAACAAAAGAGAGGCAGGATTTTGTGTACCTGATGTACACCTACAGACTCACACCTACACACAAGGTTTTCAGTGGATCACAATGGCAATAGTAAATGATCAAAGTATGACAAGTGTCATCCGTCACTGTGGCAGTAAGGTGGATAATGACTTTTGGGAATCAGTGGTCTGCTGCAGGTTTCTGAATAGGCTTAACAAATGCTTTCAATCTCATAGATCACAATATGCCACCTTCTGAGGTGTTAAATCATGAATAGGACACGTTTGGCGTGAAATGGTTCAGGAACAATCACTTTGAAATATGGGCTATTTATCATCATAATAAGGGTCAAATCATTGGCTTTTTAAATAGATATTTGAAACCCTGTAATTTAAGCTCTTTATGGCCTGACGCAGGTCACATGAAAAAAAAAATTGAATGGGCTGTCACCTCCTCAGTCCGGGTCATGAAATATAAGTAATAGTCTGTTTTTTTTTTGTGAAATGCATAAATTATCTCAGATTTTGTCAGTTCAGCACCCATATTGGAGCAATCAGTTAAAAATGATCATGGCTTTCAGGAAGAAATGGAAGGGTGCTGGCTTCTTTATAGCCTTGACCACGTTTGGCTTTTAAATCATGATTCACAATCTTTCACCTTCTGAGATGCCTATTCATGAATAGGACATAGTCAGTGCAATACAGCTTAAGAATGCTCAATATGAAATATGAGAAAATTATTTTTAGAATTGGGTGCTATAGGTATTTGAAACCCTGTAATGTCCATTTCTAGGAAGTATGATGCAGGTCACATGTAATAACCTGTTTAACATCATTTGATCCCATGTTCCTTATAGCATATGAAATACATACAAAATATTGTAGATACATGAAGTGGATTTAATATTAATAACAGGAGTACAAGCGTGATCTTAATCTGAAGCCATTTCTTTTGTCAGTTCTATTGATCAATTAATCTATCCATAAGTGCATTTGCCGTCTTTTTATCCTGGTGAGCTTCTCCTGTAAAATAATGCTTTACAAATAAAGGCAGGTAGGTTTTAGGGACTTGGAACACTTCTCCAACACATTAGAAATGGGAAGATATAACATTGGTCGGTTTTTTTTTTACTTGAATCCGTGTCGACATTTTTTTACTGTAGGTGATCAAGTCCCACATGCCCTGTCACATAGGAAAGGGTTACCCTACAGTACTAGCACTGTGAAAGAGCAAAAAAAAAAAAAGTGTCAGGTATCCCTGAGGATAGGAACATGTAGAAAAATAAAGAGCATATGTCAGGTATAAAAATATGCAAGGAAAGAATAAAATGAAAGACCAGAGTTGATCTTCGCAGTGGGAAATAACCTCAGTAGAGAACCATGTAGTTATGTATGGTACCTAACAGGGTGGCGGAAAGTTTCTGACCCACTGCTCACCTTGCTGAGTGATGCCCTTACTGTATATAGAACATAGTGGAATTTATGCAACAGATTCACTCTCTCTTTCAGAGTTTTAGTCAGTGTGTTTTTTCACACTTTTGAAATAATGATTTATGAGACAAGTGTTTCAGAATACCTTCTCTCATTTCTGATATTAATTGTAAAAACTTAGTGGTATACAGTATACAGTATGTGTTGAAACAGTACATCTTGAGAGCTGGAATTAAACGGCAAGTGTTTTAGCATTAAAAATACGTTCCATAATGTAAGTTGCAGTTCTCCCTGTGTCCCTTCGGGGTTTCTCTGCATACTCTGGTTTCTTCCATCCTCCCAAACTCATATCTGCAGATTAATTGGCTGTTTTTAAATTGTCCACTCCATAAGGAAGGAAGCTGAATGTCCCAGCTCATTAATCCAACCTGTCAGTGGCTCTGTGCCTCACTGCCAGCACTCAGATTGAAGTATGGGTTTGTATTATACAATACTCAGTAGGCACCTAACATGTAAAGAGATGGGGGTATTAGCAAGATGTTTTATTTTAGGCAGAATTAAAGGGCCTTCAATGACCCTCTTAATGAGAATGTTATACCTTAAATGGGTCAATCACTGATATCCTTGTAGTGGTTATGTCTGTCAGCTGTGTAGAAGTGAGCAACTACTTTTGAAATTAATTTAGCAAATGTGGTCATTTAGAGAGAAAAGACCTCAAGCAAATATACTAACGTGTGTGTTTGTTTGTAGTTTGTAAGAAAAAATAAACCGCTTTTTCATTAGGATCTGCAAAATACTGTAGTTGCTGCTAATTTAGAAACCAATGCAACCAACGTTGCAAACTCTACATGCAACTGTGTCTTATTAAACAGTTGGACATCAGCTTTTAATATACAATTTATTTTATTCAGAACAAGATGAAATAATTTAATGATGTCTCTGTATTAAGTTAAATGAATTTGGTCTTTCATGGAGTGACTCACAGACCCTACAGTTAGAAAGCAGTTGCTTTGGTTTTGTTGGAAACATCACATCCAATTACAAAGATACGTAAAACCCAAACTTAAACCAGTTATGCCACTATTTAATTAGAAGCAAGCCTAACCACTAGGCTAGATATCACTTGTGTTTCTGGAAGATTTATTTCAAATATTATTATACATCTTATCAAAGATCTGTTAGTGGTTATGCAGTACCCTCAAAGCACACTTTAGTAATCTATATTATATTAATTACTTGACAATTATCTTTCTGCCATCTAAAATACACAGCGACTACAACACAGTCTGCACTGAATAGGATAAGACAGAGTACTGTATAATGTGGTAAAAAAGGATTGTGAAGGATCCCCCTGAGATTATAGGCTTTGTTTGGGGGTTCTCATGAGCTAGAGCCCTTGCCACGCTGTCTGTGCTTCTGTAGCAGTGGTAATACCCCCACCCGGTCGGGGCCGTGTAGCTGGCAACACACATTAACTGCCTTCCTTTCACTGGCGTTCGACACGGAAAGCAACCGGTGCTGCTAGAGACATGTTTCCAGTTGTAACCTACTGCATGCTCTACCAGAGTATCTCGTAAGTAATAAACTCTGCCCCCTCCCCAAAGCTTTCCGTTTCACACTCTTTGTGCTCACTGCCCCCGGCCACGGTGAGGGTCTCTGGCGGAGCTCCGGCACGGCTCTCAGGGGCTCTTATGGGGAAACTGGTGTTTCCAGGTGCAGCCAAGTGATTGACCTCGCTGTGAGAATGTGAGGAGCGCACTTCTCACATTCCTCCGCCCTCAGGGCGACTCAGACCCCGGTCTCCAGTCGAACGCTCTGCTACAGTCATATAGGAATTTCATATAAGGTAAATCTAGAGCCTCCTGGATTTCTTATAAAAATGTCATTATTTTTGTTTTATTTTGAAATCGTTAAGCCTGGTGGGAACTTGCACGAAAAATACTAAGGTGTTGGCACCCGACAAGTAAATAAAGTAAAAATCACACAACAGTGCAATACATCTGAACTTTTGTCATAAGAAAGCGATATTTCTGAGTCATATTCACAATCTTCACTTAAGTGCAAAGAAATGCTAAAATGCACCTCAGCAGGACGGCTGTAACACAATAAGTAAGATGATAGCTGCTTTATCAAGCATACTGTACCTAATGTCAGCAGAGTTTCCACATACTGTGGCATCAGCATTGAACATATATTCAGCACATTTCAAAAAGGTGAATGCTTAAATAAGCTACAAGAATAAATAATTGAAAGTAGGTAATACTGTATGACGTTGACTTCTTAAAAATGAGGATGTAATAAGAAATATCTAGTACTTAAATCCTGTAAAAGAAAAACGGATGGACATTTTTTGGGAAAAATGCTCTTTGTCCCCATTTGAAAATAACAGGTAAAACAGGTTACAAACCATCAAAAAGGTTACAGAAACTAGTAAAATGACATCACTGGCCATGTCTTTGAAATTAAGTAAGCCTTTAAACTCGTCTGAAAGCTGAAGATAGACTGGAGGCATTCTGAAAAATAAAAATCACATTTGTCTGTAAAAATGGACATGATTATGTAAAACTGAACTTTAATAGACAGACTCTAATTTTCTCTTTCTCAATCTTTTCTGATCTCGGAAACAATACCGTTACACACTGAAGGGTGCCAGCTATTCCCTGACTATTCTCATGGTAATGTGAAATGACAGACTTTTTTTCTGGGGCAGTGTTTTGTCTCTGATTGAAATGGAATATTGTTAAAAGAGACACACACACCTGAAGAAGGCTCCACGGCCGAAACGTTGTGTTCTCTTTCTTCTTTTTTTCAGCATGGAATAAACCTATTACTTGTTCCTTGTTAAAAGAGAGCCGAGGTTGAGCTTCTTTAGAGAGCGAGGTGAAAAAGCAGGTTTCCACCGATGTGTTGTGTAATGCAGATTGGTAAAAGTGTGAGTAAATCGCTGTTCATGCAGCATTGTCACAGTCACGGTTCGCTCTCTGATTCTCTCACTTTGCAAACATGCTGTAGGACCTCAAGTCCTTATTAAAAAGTCCTTATTTCTAATTTAAGAAAGTCCTAATTGAAAAAAATATATATTATGAAGTGGGAATTTGTGTCATCTGTGATTTACTTCCACAATGTGTATTCATAATACACATACTGTAGATCCATAAACTGGTTTCATGTCTGTGGTGAAAATCCATTGGCTGTTAATCCAGCATTGATCACTGACCAATCTGGTAACACAGGGTTTTTTTCAGTGCTGGAGTCTTGGTGATGTTTGATGTCAATAAATCATGATGACTAATTAATATACAATAGGAATCCCAGGAAGAGTGCAGGCAGAAGAAAAGTGGTGTACAACAACATTCTGGATGCACTGAAAGGGCTCTGAAAGACCTTCAAGAGGTGTGTCATTGCTACACTTTGTTACTTCCCTCCATCTGTATGGGAGTTAATTTCTGACTTTGTGTTTGTGTTACTCTCATCCAATACACCTATTGTATTGGGATGGTGAACTATATGCAACAGTGCTCACACGTGACTGAAGTGTTTATTGCAAACAGTCAGGTTTTACTTGAGCGTGACTGGTGACACCTAATGTTCACTGCTGCAGATAATGCATGTCACCATTGACACCAGACTTCTACTGTCTGTTCAAGGGGTTTATACTTGTCTCCTTAAAAATTAAGATGCCGCTGTGTCTCTGGCTGCATGCAGTGCTAGTGAAGAACTGGTTTAAATGAACTGGTGATATTCCAGTGATGTCATATATTTTTCAGCTTATCCTTTGCGTTTAATGAAGATGATTTGGGCAAAAGTTTAAGAGTCTATTGCTGCAGAGGTCAGGACATGTAAATGAGATGCCTTTTGTTTCTGGGTTAATGAAAACTTCCTTTTTAACAGATTAGGCAAAGCCATCCCTCTGAGGATCACCGACGTTGCAATAAACCTGCCGTTTGATTAAACGTACAATTGCAGACAATTATAAGACAATGGAGCAATCTGCTGTGATCACGATTTGTCCATTTTAATTTAATGCACGTAATTAACTGAGAAAAAGGAAATAAGTTATTAACATGGCAAATTCACAGGGAGCATTGACAGGCACATTTCGTTTGAAAACAATGTCATATGCAGGAAAGTTTTCAATGTTTTTATAGTATTATTTTTCCTAGCATGGTGTAGAGGACAGTGTCAAACCTGTGCTTTTGCCTCAAAGCTGCTTGGCTGACAGGCTGTGTGGCCTATATTTAGTGATGACAAGCTGCTGACATGACTACAACTCATGTGCTTCCTAGCTTTGCCGAGGATGTAAACAGCCATGAGTTTTGTTCACATTGCCCGGGGATAATAAGTCGGAAAACAAGCTGGAACTTGAAAATCAGCCCTGGACACCTTTGCCAGGCTTTGAAATTCCAGTCTTCATTTACCATTATAGATATTACATGGGTGAGATACACATGCTGAAATTATATTTCAGTGAATTCTGCTACATTCGCTTAACAACACTGAGTAGAAATGCATTTTGCTCAGTATTTGCACTCCTTCTGCAAAGGAACAAGTAGAGGTTTATTCCAGCTGAAACTAGAAGAAAAGAAACACTATTTCATCTGTGGAGCCTTCTTCGGAGGTCACCCAAAGAAGACTCCACAGCCAAAACGTGTTTTTTTTCTTCTTTCCAGCATGGAGTAAACCTTTACTTGTTCCTTTCCGGCCTACTTGAACTACTCCTCCTGTAATGGAGTGGGTCCAAGAACAATGTGTATTCTTTAAAAAAAAATAGAAAAAGCACATTTATAATGAGAGAGACAGAAAGTGCTAAGATGCTTCTCATTCAGCATCTCCTATGCCTTTTTGTAGATTTTTGAAGAAAACTGGTCATATCACGCAGAAAGTGGTAGAGTAACATAATGTTACTGTTTGATTAGCACACTGTTAGATTGCAAAGGGTAACTGTTGTCCTTTCGTGTTGTAAGTCAGCCCCTGCTGGCTGACTGTGCTAGTCGTGTTTGACAATGTACAGCACTGATGTGCAGAAAAGGTTAGTGACTGAAAGGCGGTTGCAGAAGAACCGGTGCTGTTGTCGAGTGAGCGAGACCCATCTATTGTGCTCTTGCAGGTCAAACGTGCCCCAGCCCTCTGTCCCCCATCAACTCCACCTTTTGGAAGCCGCGCAACTAAAGCTGAAAGAGCCCCCAGTAGAGAAAAGATCAGGAAGCTGCTGTTGCAAGAGAGGCTCTGTGCAGCTCCTTCATGAAACGTCTGACATGACGTCCTCTGGAGTTGATGAATCTATTTTCAGAGACTTGAAATCTTCTGCAAAATGCTGTTAGCGTGGAATATGAAGGCAGACCTTTCATTTCAGACAGTGCTATTTGGAGCTGCCAATCACAGAAGAGGGAGAGAAGAAGTGCAGGGATGAAATAGTCCTGATTTATTTGGAGTGTCTCCAACGGGGGGGGACTCACAGCCATTGGGCTGGAAGTGTTTTCGTGGGTTTGCTGCAATGTGCCGACAGCTGGCCCACATACGGGAACAAAAGATGAAAGGCACACTTCGTTGTAAGGCGATCGCAAAACACCTTCAGAGAGACCACAGAATTCTCAGCCTTGCTGCAGAGCTGGCTGTGTGAGTTGTGCTCCATCCAAACTCCTTTTGCATTTTCCAAGCCCTGTGGCTCAAGACTCAGCTCTGGGTTTCATGCCAGTTTGCCTGCACTGCACTTCTGAGAGTCTGAAAGTGCAGCATGATAACCTAATAGACTGCTGTTGCAGGGTAATTGCATGAGGTGGTCTGAACACTGAAAACTCCCATGTGGTAGCAGAGTTCTTGTTCTTGGGATCTGTGATCTTACAAGTTTTTTCAGGCCTCACTAAGCATATAATTGGTTGTTAACAAGACAGTATCTTAAGCTCACTAGGATGCTTTCCATCTAATATGAACACCATTTCCTTTTACAGAAGGGAATGAGCACCGAGGGGTTAAATTACTGTACATCAGTCAGTTCAAGTAATTAGTATGGACAAGCAGTTCAGAATATTTCGGACAGTGTGGCCCTCTGCCCTTTAGATAACAATGTTAAATTATCTAAGTCTGAAATCGGTTTTAGAAGTAGTTAAAACGTAGATTCTGCTACTGCACGCCGTCTGTGTAATAGTTCTTTTTAATGTGCACAAAATGCCATTATCCTGTATGTATATATTAGAAACCACTGGTCTTTTAATCTAATGGGCTTCTGGAAATTCCTTATGTAAATCTGTGAACTTTCCTTTATATCAGAGTGCTTACCAATTTCTTATCTGTTTTCACCTGCTAAAAGCTGAAAGAACAGCTGCAGTATCTCATGCGAATTAAACATAATGAGAAAATGCAAATCTTTGATTTAAAAATCACCTGCCTTTTGCATGAGTTTCAAAACGCAACAAAATAACATTCCTCTCCCATTCTGACTATGTACAGTGATCTGAGGTTTTTTAAGGAGAAAAGCACAAAGAAAACTAGTAGCATTTTTGCTTTACTCTTGAAAAGCTGCTGAAAAAAGTATAGTTTCATTTAGAACAAAATTTCACTTGAAGTGAATTATCTCCCATTCCTCCCAGTCAGATTGATTAACAGTTATCAAAGCTGAGTTCAGCAAAAAATTAAGTGCAAAATGTGATTGTTTTATTTCTGTAATTTATGCATCTCTGGGGGATAAGATTTTGTTTATTATCAATAAAACTGTTTTCAAGTTTCCCCTCTAGAGGACAGAGAACTACATGAGTGAAGCTTGATTGCAGTTCAAAGCAGAGAATAGTCAATCCTGTTCCTTGGATAGTTTGAGCACTATTGTGTCCAGCACAGTAAAGATGTCCACAGTATTATGGTTGTGTTTCTGTTTACCTTTTATTCTTTGAGCTGTTTGAAAATTCAGAATAGAATGAAGTGTAGTACTGTACATACAATTTTAGGCCTTTGTTTGCAGTAGATTGATTCTAAGGATAGTATATTAATATACCTGTATGAATGGCCTTATCTCCTAGGATTTGACTTTGTTCCATTAGTTGACTAAATTGAAATGTTGCATCCTGGTCACATGTCGGATACGGGCCAGGTGGATATAAGGACATAATAGAAGATTTTGGGACATTTGTTTGTACAATTTTGCTGTTAACTCTAAAATTAACTCTGTTAATTCTAAAAATTCTAATTGTAGTTCACAGTATATATTTTTCTCCAATGGCAACAGAACATGCGTACTATATTTGTGGCACTTGTGATACGCCTTAGATAAATAAAAGAACTTTCCATTTCAATATTCCCAAATCCTGTATACTGCATCTGGCCGCCTGTATTTTGGATGAAACTTTTCCCATGTTTTTAGGGATTTACTTCGATTTTGTATGGTTTTATATGCATTTGGGAAGTGCAATGAAACTATGCTTTAAGAGAACACAAAGTAACATACAGGGGCAAAACATGCAAATCGACACAAACCTCTGTCACGGTGTTGACTCCGTGTGGCTCCTGCCTAAGACTGCTGCTGCGGTTCATGAGTTAATGAGATGGGACAAAGATGTTACCATTCCAACTTGTCCATTTGCATTATCATTACTGGCAGCATAAACTGGCTCTAATGAGTTCCTAATCAGGTGGCAATGATCCAGTGATGAATAATGAAGGTTCATTAGATAAATCGTTAAAAAAATTGAGAACATGCAGAGGATATATGGAGAAGAAAATGACAGGGTGAGGCTTTTTTATAGTAAATACAGAGTAGGGGTTGATATTCTAATGTGCTAAAGCACTGTGAAAAGAGTTGAAAGGTAGGAGTACATGCCAGGTTACACAGTGCTCTTTCTCTCCATTTGGAACCAGAGTGTTTATAGCGAAGGGTCTTTGTGTACATTAGAAGTGGAGGACAGTCACATCATCCATAAGTACTGCTGTGTAGTTCTGCAGCAGTGCACCTTCAGTATGCTGATAACTTTTGCATACACGATTTAAACACACAGAAGACTTAGGTGGTGCCAAAGACTGAGCAAACGCCTGGCAGGTGACTTTTAACGAAGCCGAGTTCTAGTTTTACATACAAGTATTAAGAACAACCTATCAATGCAAATGCGAAACGCAGAGGTATCATTTTTGTTAACAAAAATTAGCATTTGCTGGCATGTGAAGTTTTCTGGACAATGTGGGGAAACAATTAAATATGCTAATAAATCGATTGTGTAAATACAGTAGTTACATGTTTAGAATTTAAACCAAGGGATGATGTGCTAAAATTGTCTAATGCACCAATAACTCCTCATTTTGAATATTGTGTATAATTTTTATTGCTGTGTTTTAGAAAGGATATTGCTGCTTTAAAACAGCCGAGAGAAAAACAAAAAAATCCCCAGATTCAGGGAATGACCTACATTGTACCGAACCTTTTTAGTTTTTAGCAGAGAAGATTAGGAAGGAACCTGATCCATGTATTCAGTACCCCTGCAAACTCAAAAGCAAAGTGAGTCCAGTGGATTTCTTCAGAATGCACAGTTAAACACAAATGGAAACTCTTTGGAAGTGCATTTACAGGAGGCATGTCTTTGCACAAAGGGTTGTGGTAGTGTGGATCAAGCAACCAACCATGTTGTTGAAGCTGATACCCTGGTTTCTCCTGATATGAAGATAAAACTCCTAGCTACTGTACCAATCAAGCTAAATGGGTTGGTTGACCTCTTGTATATACAGTACCCATTCTTATGTTCTTCCATACTGTAACCCAATTTTTATTTTTCTATTGTAAGCAAAGATTATTCAATGAAGAATTCCCAGCACTTTTTTTTCCTTTCAAGTGGTAAATGTATATTTTCCCCCAAAATAAATAACGATACAGAAAGATGCTTGTTAATACATGATTTTGCTGTGTTTATTAATTAAATTGAAATAGCATTTCATAGATATCTAAAGCATAACTGATCAATCTATGAAGTGTAAGAATAACATTTGCATTATGATTACTTGTGTAATCATAATGTAAATGTAAATACTTGTGTAATTTGCATAACATTTCAGGAAATGCAAATTAACTTTTTATTCAGACATTGTGTTTTATTTCTTCCTTATCTTATACCACATTGTTTTACAAACACTTTTGAAATTTTATGCACAAATATTATTATTTCTAATTTATCAGTATCAATAAAAGATGTGTAATGAACTAATAAATGACTATGTGGCAGCAACACAAGAAAGGGCTGAGCAGACATTCTAGTGATTGTTTAAATAACATTGGCATTGCTAGACATTTACTGAAAAATTAATAAGCCCTGCATCTCTGCACATTTTCATTAATAAACAATGCTTAATGACCTGTATGTTTTGTTAGTCTTTAATTAATAGAACATAATGATCTGCAATATATTTTTTTTATTATTATGATACCAATTCACAGTATGTTGTGAAAATTAATAGATGCTACAGTATATTTCTATATTTTTTCATTAGTGAGCAACAATGTTTTTTGTTCTTTTTAATCTTTTTTTTCTAAATCCATATAATGTGCTTTTGCTGGTTATGATTGGTAAACATTTCTGATGCTCTGTGATTAAATGCAGATGAACTCAGTAAACGTGGATTTCGGAAATGTATTACATAGTACACACCCTGACTGTCTAGCAGCTAGCAGCCTTTCTGTGCTCTTGAATAATTTCATCACTTACAGTACATAAATTCACATTTCAAAACATGTACTAAATAAATCTAGCAGGGGTTTCATGTTTCTAATGGCTTTAGAATGCTGTACAGTAGAGGCCATTCTGTAATTGGAATTGAATTTCAAGTATTGTAGTTTTCTATGAGCTTCACCAGTGAGATCCCTGAGTGGACCTGTGAAGCGAGAGGAGAGAAGGTGCAGAATTCAGATCCCAGCCAAGTGAAATCTGGTTCTGCAAGAAGCAGTGCCTTATCAGACCCTTTCCAAGCCCGCTTCCTGGCATTTATTCATTCAGACTTGAAGCTTCTTCGGGCCTCACAGAAGCCACCTGCTGAAGGAAAATCTTTCACACCGTTGCTCTGCTCACTTCCTTGTTTCAACTACCGAACTTTTTGTTAGAAGTTCAAAATGTCCAACAAGTGTTTTTCGGCAGAGTACAGTGAGTATTGTATTCAACTGAATATTTGAAGCATCTTAAACGCAACCCTTGTCAAGTATGAAGGTTTTTTTCAAACCCAACCACGGCTGTTGAAGACGATGTTCTAAGATGTGAATGAGAAAAGCATATTGGAGTGGGGAAAAGGCGATTAGACTGCACATTGTTTTGTGTCTGAGCAAAGTCCCTTTTGGAAGAAAGTTTGAAGTATAGAAGAGCTCCTTCATGTACAGTATGGTTCTCATCTGACCTGATCTTGATCTGTTTGAGCTGTTTTTCCCTGTGGTCTGGATGCCTGAAAGATTGAGATACTGTATAGAGGTTAACCTGAGTGCTTAGAGAGTTTAAGGGTAGAAATTGAACATAAATAATAAAACATAAATCTAATAGAGTCATTTAAGTGTTGTAGGTTCTCCATTTGAAATAAATCACTTTGCAAAGCAAACATGTCCTAAAAAATGAGTGAAAGCACCATCCAATTGTTGAAATATCACCCCCGAGGAGAGAATGAGACCCATGGACGTGCTCCTCTCACACGCTTTCCCACAGAGCCATTTGTTATATGACGTGTTGCTAGCTCCCCAGTGCCAGCTGGAAGAGTTGCACATTTCTCACTGATGTTGCCAACAAACCCACAGGGGTCTGGCTGGTTATACCAGGCACAGTTATCTTCAAAACTGAGAGAGCCGTGGTCATCCTCTGCCAGTGCTTTCTCGGTGGCAGTTTTGTACATTAAAGATTGAGGGTCCAACGTGCATTCTGTAGCTCACTCTTTAATCTAAGCAAGTCTGTAATGTGTAATGTCACTTTGTGAAGAAAGTGAAGCTTAGTAGTACCTTCAAACATGGTTCTCTTCTGTATGTGGTGAAGAATTGACTTGGGAATCAACAGTCATGCTCTTTTACTGTTTAAACCACTTGGGGACGTCCAGGTAAAAGCTTCAGATTGGATGTTTTTAGTTTTGAACAGAGGGCATTGTGATGGGTGGGTACTTTATAATAAAAGAAACAAGTAAACTTGGGTATAAGGACTAAACATAGGAAGCACATCCTTACACCAAGAAAAGTTATTGATAGTGTTTTGCTTGGTCCCACCCCTTTTGTAACAGCAAAAATACAGTTGCAAATTCAAATGAAAGGAGGTGACTTTTTATCTGTTTTTGTTTTACTTGCTTAATGTTTAAGTTACAAACATAAAAGTCAACATACTTTGAAACTGATAAGACTTTTAAGATGATTTGCAAAACCTCTTGGCCCAAACTAAAATCTTCTCGTTTCTCAAGGTGTAAATTCATTGAGCGACAGTGTAAGCATGGCAGAGACAAAGGGGCTTTATTTTCAAATCTCCTGGACCAGACAGTTTTGGAAAACATGTGTGGAGTTTTTCTGGAGTTAAAAAAAAAATCTGGGAACAATTGTGAAAGGATTGTTTCAAGTATATTTTATAAAAATGGTTTGTTAGTTTTTTTTTTGCTGGTTCCATGTTTCCGGGTAGCCCAATGACAAGTCTACCAGAAATACCAGAGTTTCATAACTGTATTCTGTATTTCAATTGAGCACATCGGAAAAAGTGAATTTTTAATCTGTCCTCTCTAAAAGGTTATTTATGCCATCATAACTGCTACATATTTAGTTATACTCTGACACATTCATGTAGTATTCAAAATCCTTTTTTTTTTTATTCATGCCTTGCGTTTGTGGTTGATGATAGGCTCGCCGTTCCTACAGTGTGTACTGAGCAGCAGATTGGGAAGAAAGGGTTTTGGTCTTTGGGCTTGTAACTCTGGCTCTTGTAATCTTAAATAGATATTTGCACCTGCTGAATCACTGACAGAGGTGCTGTGTGTGGTGTACAATCGTTCAAGATCTGTCACCAGCACTGGGGCCTGTGGCCAGACTACTGTATCTGGTCAGGCACAGATCCATTCAAAATGCTCTACAGGAGAAGTCGGCTTGCTATACTGTATGTGTAAAGAACAGAGGCAAGTTTTAATTCAGACTTTATTCTGAGGGCAAACGTGTCACGTACTAAACTTCCATGAATCCCAATTTCCTTATCTTAATAAGCCGTGGCATAATGCGTTTACCAGCTACCATGCAATGTTATTAATTTTATCTTGGATACTTCAGGTACAGTCTGAACAGTTCTCCCATTTGACTAAATGTTTCTGAGATAGTGTGGCAGTAAACGACTACTGGTTCATTTAGAATCTGCTCAAAGACATCTACAGTATGAAAAGCTGTATATGAAATTTGCAATAATGGTTCTGAGACTAAAAGCTGCAAAACCAGATGTTTTCATTAATAACTGTATCTGGCATGAGTTCCGTGGGTGTAGCTCATAATAGGCAAGTGTACATAAAAACATTAAAATCATATTGTATGGTACCGTATAAAGCAATACTTCTGTTAGTCTATGCATGAGGGTTCATGCAGTCGTTCTCCATAGATTCATTTTAAAATTTCATTATGGTGTATTTTGAATTCCGAAATGATTTTCAACAATTTAGCATTCACTTCAACATAATTCTCTCTTAATAATCCAAATTGTGGATTACAGTAAATCATGGTTTTATCAGTGACTACATTGAGATTTTTAGATTTTTTTTAGATTAAGGTTTAAAGTATCTTACAGAGGCTAGAAAAGCATCTATTTAATGTTTGTGGCTTTTCTTTTTTAGAAAAAAAAAGAATCATTTGATGTTTCTCAAATGACTCTTGCCTTTTTTTGCAAGGTGCTCGTAGGATGAGAGATGATTCAATTATGACTTGCAGAAATGCAAGTCATCACATATGGAAAACAAAATCTGAATGGACACCATCAAACTCATCACTAATTCATCTGGAGAGCAAGCTTCACATTACAGTCTCTCAGTGCCACCCAACAGCATATAGTGTGTGAAGGCTTTGACTCCTACAGTATTATGCCCCATCATGATAATAGGAGGACAGCACACTTTATTCTAAAGTTAAAAAATATAATCAGGTTAAAAAGTGGCATTCCTTAAAATAAATATTTTCTCTAATGGCTTTAAAAGCACTTCTGATATTCTGAAGCGGTTTATTTTTAGTTCTGTTAATTTTGTTAACAATTTTTTTGAATACATTACTGCATACGGTAATGGATTTTAGCAGCAAGGGTGTTTTTTAGAGTTTCTCTTATGGCGTGTGAAATTTCCTTATCTGTGCCATCTATTTATACCCCTGCACAGCTTGCAGGATTCTCACATTAACCAATAAGGGACTTTCTTGCAGAAAATGTCAAATCTTCAAACAGTGCCAAATCCCACTTTAAAAACATCTCCCGTCTCACTCCTAGCTCAAGGAAGCAGGCTCAGGGAGTTCAGGAGTTTTTAAAATAAATTAATGGCAGGAGGGTCTAGTCTTTGATTTCTTCTGACATGGCAATTGTAACGTTGGCTATAAGCATTATAACCATTAAGGAGAAAGAAAAAATAGAAAAACGCCCCAAGCTTCCTTTTCAAGGCTTCCGTACAAGCCTCAGCCTACTGCGTTTGGGGTTCAGATTTGTACAGGGCCACCTCGCTTTGCAGGGCATGATGCTTGTGATGAACCTGTGCCAGGCATAAAAAGATTGTTGTACTACAGTATTATTATTATTATTATTATTATATACTAAAAATATCAGGCCCTGTGAGACATTTTCAATAGAATTAAAAAAGCAGTTTGGACTAACTGAATAACGCAATCTGTCGGCCATTGTCCTTTACCCAGCAACCCCAGTCTGCTGCATGTTACAGTAACTGCATTGTCACCAGAATGACACTTCCTGTGTTTGGTGTTAATTGGCCAAACAGTCCTTGAGCAGAAGCAATTTGTGTTACAGGCTGCGTTTTGTGAAAAAGGTTTATGACTCTGTGCATATGGGAAGAATCCAGCAGCAGTTTGTGAAGTGTAAATTGGAAAAAGCTCTGGGTGTGTATAAAATTTGCCAAGTTTCAATTGAATAAGCACAACACTTCCTGAGCAAGACAGAGACAGTTTGAGTTATGACAGCAAAATGGCAGCCACTTGTAATGTCATCTTAAATTTTAATTGTGTGCTTGGAGAAGTGATGAAGTTACTGTATAGCCTGTATATCGGCAGATAACAAAAAGAAACAGTGGTCATATAAAGACCTTGATTCACACAGAGAGATGGAAGAATTTTCACATATTGGTATAACTATAAAGTTTGAAATTCACTTTTTGAAAAGGAGCAGTCTGAACAAAAGGTTGCTGTTCTGAAACTGGCCAGTGTGGGTGTAAAACCTATCCTCCTGAAACTTCCAGGCGCGCACTTCACAAAAGGGTCTGATGACTAAATCCATCAGATTTCACTTCAATCAGTGAAGCACTTCATAAGACAGTTTCGAAAGCGTTTTCTAATACTGTACACCACTCGGGCTACCGCCTTTGGGGATACAGGACCACACTTCAGTCACAGATCTAATGGCTGATCTCTTTCAGCTTACTGTACCTACCTAGTATGAAGTTAATGGAGTTAACTCCAGTGGCAGTGCACTCAGCAGTCACAAGTGGTTTAAAAAAGGGATGAAATATCAGTTTTAATAAAATCCCAGCAGCCTTCACCAGTTTGCAATACTATTCATCCTTCCATTGGTTTTCTAATCACTTCCTCCAGTCCAGGGCAGGACACCAGTCCATAGCAGGGCAGACAGACGCAGACACAGACATACACACACACTCACGCCAGGGCCTGTTTTCCCAGGAGCCGGTTAACCTTCCAGTATGACTTGAGACAGTGAGAGAAAAGCAGAGGAAACTCGGCGCAAACACGGAGAGAATATAGACAGACTGTATGCAGGCAGCACCCCAGGTCCAGAACCGAACCCAGGGTCCCGGTGCAGAGAGGCACAATGCTAACCACTGCGCCAGTGTGCCTCCCCTACAATACTGTAATACTCATTAAATTAATGAAAGCTTAATAAAAAAAAAGTCTTACAATATTATAGGTATCCATTTAGTGGAAGCCTAAATCAATATGGGGATTATGGAAATATTTGTGGTTTTAATTGGCCTCAATAAAAAGAATAGTAAGAAAACACAAATTAAGTAAAACAAAGGGCAGTGCTACTTAGTCCTTCCACTATGAAATGCTATTTTTAGTTTTTTAGTTTTAGTTTTGTTTTATTTGAATTTGCTTTGCTTAGATGTTAGATGCAAGTGTTAGATGTTATGATTTGGAGGAAGCATGCCTTAAAGGTATGGCTTATTAAAGCAATCCTTCCTCTTGGAATAAAACCGGAGTGTAATCTCTACTTAACTCAATGAGTTTACTCTGACCTCCGGATAATGCACATTAACACTGCTACCTAAATGTAATCCCCAGGATTATTTACTGCTACGTTTACTCATCTCGCTGTAAACACTGGGGAAGAAAGAGCACTTGCAGTGTTTGGGAAGTAATAAACACGACTATAAAGTTTCTGAGCTGGAAAATTATACACCGTGAGATTAAGGTGGCAGAATTGGACCCGAAGGCACTCGGGCTGAAAACTTTTCGTATTTAACGCCAACGATGTGTGTACCAGATAGTGGGGCTTTTTGGCCCATGGTAGGTTAGTCACTATAACAGGCTGCTGAAGGCTCCAGCCAGCCGGGTAATTTTATAAGCCACTGGTGATTTCCTATTTACAGCTTTGGAAATGAGTTTTGCAGGATTTAGTGCCTCCATGGAAATGTACAGCTATTTAATGAGTGAAGATTTGGGAACTTGATTACAACTTCCCACATATTTTATGCATAACCAAATTGAAACAAGAGAGAGCATATCTTGACACAAAAAACTGCACTAATAAAGCACACGTAAAGTTAGACTTAGCAGAGTAAGCAGAGAGGAGGTGAATTAAAGACAGCCAGAAAAGAGGAGGTGTTCTCGCTGAAGCACTATGGCAATCTGTAAGGTCTCTCTGTCTTTTTAAATCTCCCACTTAAAAACATCCTGGGCATAGCAAAGGCTGACAGAGACAGGTCAGGAAAGTTCTAATCAAGACTATAGTTGGCACTAAGTTAGGGTTAGGGTTTGCAACTTTGCAGAGCAGTAGCATTTGTGTTAAAAATGAGAAAGAAATTCATTGTAGCATGGGAAAATATTTGGAGATTTTTTTTTTTACTTTCATGACCTTTGTTAGAGCAACCATAACATGGACATCTGATTAGGTTTGCTGACTGTACAGTACATGTCAGTTTAAGGACCTCTGAATATCGCCATGGGCCCATTTAAAATGATATTGAATGGTGAGGGGAATTCACTTGTGGGTTAATATGTATTGAAAACAAAAATCATCATTAATTGTAAGAAAATGTCGTCCCCCTGCAGGCCATTGTAATAAGTGATCAGATTGTAGAGACTGGTGATGCTTACAAGTATTTGGGACTAGTTTTAGATACACATTTAAAATGTAACAAATGTTTTGAGATCATCAGTAAAAAGACGAACAAAAAAAAAGCTTCTTTCTTTAGGTGGCGTGAAATATTTGAGCACTATTTACACACGATTTACACTAGTAGAAAACATTTAATCTGTCAGAGTGGCAGATTCTAATGAATACTCCCAGTTGTAATGGGTAGGGGGAAAACAGCAAACTGCTTTTTCCAATTCAGGTCTTGGGGGTGCAAGACACGGCCTGGATGTGATGCCAGTGTGTTGCAGGGAAGACGCAGACTCTCACGCTCACAACTGGGCCAGTTGTCCCAGAAGCCAATAGCCAAACATTACAGTATGTAGTGGGATTGTGAATATTACAGCGTAAGGTCTGTTCAAATTTCTTCATTCCCTTGCAAATATATTAAATGCTATCTTGAAATCAAATACTTTTTAGCCCACTTTTACAGATAACACAGATGCAAACAATTGTTACCAAGAGAAACAAACGCTGTCTAGTTTTTGTGTTTCTTTTAGCTGAAGGCTGTGGATGAAAGAACAACTGGCTTGTTACATAATGGGACAACAGATTGATTTTTCTTCTCTGTCTAGGACTGAAATGAAAATATGATGATTCATTCTTGGATCCTGGTGTCTTGTCTCCTACAGTTTCTGTGATCCAGAGCTGGGGTTTAGTGTCCATGGGGTACGGTAGCCAATTTGACTTGTTTAAATTATTTTGTGAGGCCTGTCATGCGAAATGTGTTGAATGTGAACATTGTTATACTGTACATGCACAATGCGGAGAGATGAGAGACCTTTTTTCTATTTTCTCCCTTAAAAATATTTTTATATGGGAGTGTGGTGCGGAAGGATGCACTGCTGAAAAGCGTAGTTGTTCTTCGGGAAATCCAAATACCACTTGCCTAATGAAACTGGTTCCTTTTAACCTGTAACATTGAGGATTTATATTGAATCTATCCTCAATGTGTCATTCTCCATTGCTAATCGGAAAGCATATCCCCATGAAAAGACTATTTATTGAGGAACTCTCTAATCCCATTTTATTACCTATATTAAAATCATACAGTGGGCTGTTGCTCTGCAAACTTTTGCAAAAGGCAGATTTTGTAACTTCATTTTATGGTTGAACAATTGTCTGAAACCCATTTGAAGGCGAGTTTCTTCAATTTCATTTCACAAACGCTAGCTGAGGTGTGGAAGAGCTCCTCCACAGCAGATGCAGCTGAAGGGTGGCTGAGTGTTCCTTTCAGATCCCCCCCCCACAAAACCAAAAGAATTCTTGCATTTCTTAATGGACCGGAAAACTTCTAGCCTTGCATTCAGTGAGACAATAAGAATATTTAGTTTACAAGTGAGAGGGGCCATTAGGCCCATCTACAGCAGTCTGTTGGAGCTTTAGTAGCTTATTTCTGTTCTGTGAAGGAAGTCAGGCTATCGGCTTACACTGCGTGGCTGGGCAGCTTCTTCCAGACTCGCCTACTCCTGTCACCACTGCCACGTTTTTATTCCCGAGGATTTTGTACTTTTACTCTATCTTCCGTGCGGAAAAACTGGTCTGTCCTGAAGTTCAGCAAAGCTCTGAAATGAGTTTCGATTTGTTATGAAAAGGAGAGAAAACAAGAACACACACAGAGTGCATCCTCCTGTAATGTCCTATGTCCATACAGTAGACTTAAAGACTTTTATACTGTGACCACCTCTCTTAGTTACTACAAATGTTGTGTTTAGGAGAGGGACTCTTTCATGTGAACTTCTGTAAAGATTTCCATACAGTACATAGTAGGAGGATATTTTTCTGCCTTCCAGGCTGAAATGTCACATTCTCTTGCTGTAACCAGAAGTGGTGTCTATCTGACTACCAAAGCACTCAAATTAAACTCTACACTTTCACACCTTACATATTTTACCTTTATTTTAGCATTACAAACATTACAAATAACAAAAAAATAAAAGTTTCCTTCTGGCACTTGTGAATGCTTTCTTTGACAGACTCATACATAATTAAACTTATTGTTTAAAACCGACCTTGAACAGAAAAATAAAACATTCTTTGAATAAAACATTAGGTCTTTTTTTTACCGAAAAAGATTTCCAGCTATGCTGGAAAATTAGTCAAATAATTCAGATTCATCGATTGAAAGAAGAGTCTAGAGATGCTGTAATTCAATTCATTGAAATATACAACACAAATAGTGGCTTGTGTCTGTCTGACCTTCAATAACAAAACCATTTATTGTCTATGTATTGAGATGCAACACCTCCCTTGGTATCTGTTCTCTGTAATTGCAAATGACTTGCACTGAATTAAAATATGTTGTTCATTCATTTACAGGTTATTTCTTTTACGTTCACATCCTCATTTGAATAGCTTAAAGAAAAGGAAGGATATTTTTATAAACAGTGGTTATGATTTATGTGTTACAATGTCTAATGCTACAAGAACAGTAAATGTTTCTGTTTGTGTGTACAATTCAAGGAGATGGGTTTTGTTAAAGATACAATGATACCTGACAGACTGTTTATCTTCGGTTGCCCACAAAGTACAAGAGTAGGCTTATGACTAGATTGAATTGAGCTAGTGATTTTGAATAACCCTGTTTATGCTTCTGTGATTCCTAATCAGCTGTCACATGAATGTAGAGGACTTCCAGGCGTCATTATTCTAGACTGCACAATTTCTTCCTCAGTTTCAGATATCAGCATAAAGAGCTCTCACCAATACATTTGTTTTTTTTCTTTTTAGTCTGTTAGATGAGGCATAAGTCTAAGCGGTCATGTTATACACCCAGTTGTTTTTTTTTAAAGATTTACTACACTACTATTTTTTATCTTTTGTTTAGGTACAGTAAGAAAAATGTTTCATATTTTGTCCTGCCCATGGCTAAACCTGAAATTCTATCATTTTATTTGGATGTAATAAATAGATCCAAATAATATACATTAAACTGTTTTCAAATCCCTGGCCAAATTAGATTTGTCTTACTAAAGGTAGACCGCTATAGATTCAATAACCAAAATATTGACTTTAAGGCATCTGATTTCTCTGGTTCTCACTCTTTGTGACGTTTTTTTGTTAATCATTCCAGCTGCTTTTAGCAGACCCTCTGTGGAAAAATATAAATTAAACACACAGAGAAATTATGTAGCTCAAATTTTACAGTTTCTGCAGGCTGTGGCCATTGCACCAGGGAAGGATAAATGAACATCACAAGACAGTGTGGTGAAATTGGATGAGAGAAAAGTTTGATATCCTAATTGCATTTTCCTTTCATTTTATATTTGGGCTCTCAGCCAAAATACAGTATCACCCTTCAGGCTAAAATAGGTTTCAAGGGAGAGTTACTGTACTTCCCAGATTCTAACTGTATGAACAACTTAAAGATTTATCTTTATGAAAAAAATGATCAACACACACACACATAAGTATGCAATACATGGATTGCTAATTAAACAGGTATCTTTTAAGCATAAGGGATTTGATCAAGGGATTGAATAGATTTCAAGAGGTACGTGAATAATATTTCCATTCTTTCCTGTTCATACAGAAAGTGTTACAGCGTACCTAAATGATCATAAATGTGGGAGTGTGTTTTGGAAAGCTGCTTATTTCTCTCAAAGGTTGTGGTAACAGAGGCATGGGGTAAAGCAGTTGGAGTGAATCCATATGGAACATGAGTACAACATGCAAACTCCACCTCGAAAGTACCCAAGTCCAGGATCGCACTTGGGACCCATGAGCTGTAAAACAGTGGCTCTACCTCCCACATTGCCAAGTTGCTACATTTTTTTATTCAATTACAAGATAAAAAATATATGCTAAATTGTTACCATTGTTACCAGGAAAGCCTGGCAGTAAGCAGTTGTAGAAATCCAGCTTACTCATCAAAAAGGAAATAAACAGGAAACAAATGACATCCATACTGGGTGTGATTCTTTTTTCCAGGGTCAAAGCAACAAACATGATACTCAGCAAATGCACTTTTTAATGATGTAGATAGGAGATAGGAGCTTCCTTCAGTTTAAGGAGAAATGTTCAACAAAAGCATTTCTACTCCAGTTTGACCACACTACTCACCTTACATTTCTGCCAATACAAAGTGCATTAGTAAGTTAATGCGAGTATTTTCTCCATCAGTCAAAGTAATGACCATACAGTGTCCTTATAGACATAGGCTTCTGTTAAGATCTGTAAAGCATGTAAGTGGGAAAAGTATCAGACTCAACAGTGCTTTGAATTTAAAGATTAAAAAGTGAGATTAAAATGGTGTTTAAGATTCAATTGGATCCACTTCAATTATTTTGAGAGCTTTCATTCACATTAAAAGGTGGATAGAGAAACTCAGTGAATACAGACAATTCTTTCAAAGCCTCAGTTTCTCTGTTGTGTGTCAGCCTCACCTTCAAAAATAATTAGACATGGAGATAAATGATAATATATCTATATACAGTTGAGCTGAACTGCGACATTAAGTGCCACCCCCACCAATCAAACTGCATGAAATCCATTTGCATGGAATTCTTTTATGCAAATCAAGTCATTTTCATCACAAGCATATAATGCTTTTCAGTCACCATAGGTGGCAAAAGTGTTGAAGGATCTTTTTTGAAGGAGCTATTTTACTCCTCTTCCTCCTCATCCTTCCTAACTTCTCTCTTCCTTCTGTATTTCCTCTTCCCCATTGCCCTTGTCAGGCTTGGTCTTCTCCAATGTAATGAGATGAGATTTTTGTTTTATATCAGTTTTGTGTCACCACAAATTTGTACCTTTTCAGTAAAACAGCTCCAACACACTACTGTAACAATGTTGAGACAAACTGCTGTTTCATCATTGATTTTTGCTGAAGGATTTTCAAATGCCAATAATGTATTTCTGTCAGCTGTGATACGAAGTACAGGCGATAATTGCTCTTTGAGAGTAACATAATTTTGCACCTACACTGTACAGTGCCTTGGAATATTGTTAAAACAGTAACACATTTTTCACATTTTGATGCTCTAAAGCTTTCAGTCATGAATAATTTAAAGCAGCAGTTAATATTTTTCATACACAATCCTATTTCACATAATCTAAAAAAAGAACTAAACAAACAATACAAAAGACTACAAAAATGTTATGATTGCATTGATAAAGATTTCAGTTCCTTTTGCAGTGGCAAATCAAACACTGAAGTGCATAAAAGTTCCTTAACAGCCCACATAATTATTTGTGTGGCTTCTGTTTTTTATGCAGGAGAAAAATGCCTGCCTTTGTGAGGTTTCTTGGATGGGTACTGAATTTGAAAACAAAATTAGGGATAAAGTCCATGAGCAGCACAGATAGCTGGGTAAGGAAGAAATTGGAGAGTGAGGACACGTTTGTGACTTCAAAGTGTCATGACTGCAAACGATAAAGTAACAAAATTTGAAAATTGCGCAAGGGTCTGAATACTTTTGCAAGACTCTGTAAATGGATAAAAAATGGGTAATGATGAACTACCCTTTGCAACTTTAAAGACAGCCAAGAAATAATCCTTTTACAGCCCACCAGTCTATACTTACATGTTTGGTAATAGTCTTTTTTCTGCTTTGTTTCTTCATTCTAAGGAGTCTTTTGCTCTGCTTTTTTTTTTTTTTGCTCAACATTTAGTTACCATGGCAAATGACAATTTAAGAAGTAACAGCAGAGAATCAGACATGACATGCATAATAGGATATGCAAGTCTTGCCAAATTAAATAAAAGAGGAAAAATGCTTATATCCATTTATTTCTAAAGGACATTGTGAAATGTAGCAACCAAATAGTGTCACCTCTTTGATTATATTATTAAGAAATCACTAATGCGGTGTAAAGGGAACTTTTTTTAGTTGTCTGCTCATTAAAACAAAATGAAGGTGTGTTTAACATATGCTGTGGAATCTAATTATGCTGCAGGAGCACATCCACATGCAAGCTTATAGACAAAAACTCTCATTAGAGTTAAACACTAAAGCTGCAGTTATCACTGGTGTACACGTTAGTAGTGAGGAGTTACTGTAGCCTTTGATGGCTGGATATTCCACTTCACTTTAAGATTAAAGGCATCATGCTGGAGAACGTCAGTTGTGAAACATGTTGTACAGAAAAACCTCTCTACTGCCCTGTCCTCGATGTTCCGTACGGTATTGTACAGGGAAAGTGTAAAATGTTACTGTTCTTACAGCTCAGTCTCATGATGGTGAACAATGGCTGTTGTACTGCAACATCAGAAGTTGCACTTCCTAAAATGCTAACTTGGACAGTACGTACAGTATCTGCCCTAGGGGAGGAGGGGACTCATGTTCAAGCAGCTTTTTATCTACTGTATATGTAAGTGTACAGTAGCTCACAGAGCAGCACTAGATGCAAGCAGAAGCCAGACACTGAACTGTACTTGAGTGAGTGCAGCTCTCTGGCTCTTTGCTGGAGTTCCAATATTGTGACTCACGGGCATCTCCAGCTGCAAACCCACACAGAAGCACATGGCCCATCCCCCTTTCTACCTAAAGGTTAGGCGTCCTAGCATAGGCGAATTCAACACTATTGAGGTTCCAAGGAAATGGCATCACCTGCTATACTGTAAAAGTTTCTGTGACAAAAATGCCCCATTACAGTAGCAAGACGGTTTGACGCTGCAGTACTCTTCAAAGACGTTGCAGAAAACCTAAACCTGCCAGGCAAATGCAGTATCTCCTCAAGTGATGGTTCACTCACAACAGTGGGAACAAAATTTGAGATCTGGGTCTTTTGGAATTCCTCAGACACACTGCAACGATTTACTGTCTGCAGGATAACCCCAAGACAGGCGCTCTGAAACAGCATGGCAGTTGTGATGATATAAACTTAAATGGTGTACAGTATGTGTGTATATTTTCTGGGGATCATCCAGTTTGGTTTAAGTATTTTCCCAAATAAAATTACTTTGAATTAATTTGAGACTTTTATAAATAGTGGTCCCTGATTAAAAGGGGACTTGAAAATGTTTCCTCATGTACCATAAGACCTGAGATGTGCTACAGGCTGGAGGAGGAACTAATAGAATTCTATCTCTATAGCTGATCATTAATTTTACCAATAAATATTATACAATAATATTTGCTTTGTACAACAACTGTTGCACAATGGGGACACAAACCTTTTGCCACCTTGCTTCTGAATTTGTCATCTCACACTTTGAAAATGACACATTATTATTTTACATAAGACAAACAAAGGAACAGTTGAGATACTCACACTGAGTTGTTCTTTTTTTCCATTGGTCAGCACAAGACATATGTCTTTAACAGCTGTTTAATTTTCTGTGATGATGCAAGACACACAAACACACGCAGAGAAATCTGAATGTAACTATGGTGCTCAGGTGGCTTGTATTTAAAAAATCCATTCTCATTTCATCTTTCTTCCCGTGTCTTCACTGGAATATAGTTCAAACAAATTTGAGATGATCAATCATTAAAATGCATTGACTTTGAAGTTGCTTACTAATACTTAAGGTCAATTAGTGATCCTAGAATAAATGTTTACAAGCTAAGATGAAAAGCTAGTGCTGGAACGAGTCACACTAAGTTCCTGAGAGAAAAACAGGAATTCTGGGCATACCTTACAAAAATCTGTAATCAATACCTGTGTTCTGATATCTTATAAACATGGTTATTATACACGGGGAGCATTGCTTGTCATGCTGGCCTTCTTAACTATTTAATGAACCAATGAGTAAAGAAACACGTAAATCACTTGGTTTCATTCATTTGTGTTAAAGATAACGTTTTACTGAAGCAACCTTATTTTTAATTAGAAGTGACCTTTAATTTTAAGCAGGTCTTATTTGCAGCAAATTCAATTTATTTTCCTCAGAAATAATGTTCTGCTTTTCTTCTGATTTTTCTGATAATCTGGTCCCTGTATATAAGCAGTTACAGTAGTTAAGGAAAATGAGTGGTTATGGAGAGATTCCCACTGCCGTTTCACTGTGAATCACATTGAATGAATTAACCAAACCTACCTTTGTGCTCATACAATATGTTGCATCAGAGTCCTGAAGTCCTCTGTTTCAGCTAAGTTTCCCCTCTGGTCTCTGCCTGCCCTGCTAAAAGAAACCTCCACCAGACTTTAGATTGCCTTGGGCCTTAATCACCATCCCTCTGGATCCCAGAATTAATCTAGTCATTTGTAATGACACCTTTACCCCCACCCCCCCAAATACGATGTAAAATTGTGCAATACTGATAACAGCATGGGAAGCTGTTGAAAAGCAGGGAGCGCAGGTTGTGATCTATGGTCGCAGGTTCGTGAATGATTCATGTTGCTAGCAGATGGGAGTGATGGGCTGGGCTGGCCAGGGCTCTCTTGGATCTCAGTGGCAGAGTTGCCTTCAGGCATGTGCTGCTGTACACGTGGGGGAGAGATGTGCCTGGCCCCCATTCCTCCAGCACAGGCCTGTTTGCCTGTGATGTGCTGAGAGATGAGTGTCTCAAAGGTACTGTAGGTTGGTCCGAGAGGTCAGCCTGCACTTCCTCCTTCTCCACTGTGTATGGTCTCAGGGATTGCAGCTGAGAGAGTTGAGATGTGAGGAAAAAATAATAAAACTGGCTATTCCAAACAGGGCTTGTACTGTATTACACAAAATAATTGGTGACTCTAAAAAAAAAAACATTTTGAAATGCAATAGTTATTCTTTGGAAGTCTCATCAGGTGCTGATTTGTGTATGTTGATTTTAGCATATGCTAAAATTCCTGGCTGGTAATTAAGGTTTACACTTCTACCGTCTTCACTTCCAGAGCATTTGTCTTGACAAATCCAAGCTACTGTACAACACGCTCAGGGGTCAGACATGAAGGATGTAGTCCCTTGAAGGCAATCCAATTCTGACTCTATTAACTCGGCTCTATGCAAAATTGATTAGCACTAATCAATAGATCTGATGTTGATATTTCCCGAGGGAGATTCTACCGTTTGTCATTCCAGTGCTTCACCAGGCTTGCAAATACATGTTACTCTGATGTTGGTACCTAGCTCTGGGGTTGCCATTGTCTCATGCTTACAGGTATGAGGACGAGTGATTTGCACTGGTGCGTGCACCTGTTTACTGACAGTGTTCTGTTTCACTCCAGTGCATAGGGCTAGCTCTGCCTTTGCTTGCAACTTGTGTAAACCAGCTGTGTTGTATTGTTGCATAGAGATCCATCAGAGAACATATGGCAATAACATTTAAGAGCCAGGTACTTGTAATATATAATGCATATTGAAATTATAAAGATATTAAGTGAAACTGTGTTAACTAAAGTTTTCAGTTGTTTTCCAATGGGCTTATTGTTTAGTTTAACTAAAGAAAACATTTAGAGTATGGAGAATTGGTTATTTTGACATTAAAGCTACACTGTAGGTTAAGATACAGTACTTGGGGTTAGAATAGTAGGTTGTGGATAAGAAACTTTCATGCATTTAGTTTATCATTTTCAACACCTGCTTCTAATGGTATCTCTTAATCTATAAAATATCAAACCAATATACTATAAATATATGACTTTATACTTCATGATGTTACTTCAGGGGACCTACTGTAACACAGAAAAAATATGTAATACTGTAAGTCAATGTGTATATAATATAAAAGCCTCACCTTTTTAATCAAATCACACACCAGAAGTAGCCATGCATTCATCTGTGGGGTGGCCTCTGTACGACAGGGTCCTGCTTAGCTGCGACCAGGACTGCAGCAAGGTGGAGGAGTGGCTGGGGCTCTGGGCTCCAGCTTGGTGGTGCAGTGCTGTCATCCTCATTCGTAAAGTACTGTAGCTCACTTACTTTACACCGGTATGAAATTCCCAGCTGTATAAATGGGACAAATATAAGCATTTTGAATAAAAGCCAACAAAATAAACAACCTTAATTATTTATTAAGGGACACCCCGCTTTAGAGTCACCGAGGCAGTTTAACATCTCAGCTTGAGGACCCCATTCATAGTCATGTAATGACATCTGTCCCTCATTCTCTAGCTGCTTCATACGGGGGGGTTGCGGGGGAGCCGGAGCCTGTGAGGCAGGGTACACCCTGGACAGGACGCCAGTCCTCACGGGCCAGATAAACAGACACACTCATACCAGGGCCAGTTTTCCACGTTTCTGTGCATGGCTGGTGGAGAGACGGAGCCTGGACCACCAGGAGGAAAGCCACACTGATGTATGGGGAGAACACTAAAGCCCCATGACCGGGGCTTTGCATGGCAGCCCTGATAACCTCTGCGCCACCGTGCTGCCCCATACTGTATGTTGGCTTGACAAATGGCACTGGTCATTGCTTTCAATGGCTTATTCAACTTTTTTTGTAATGTAAAATGCCAGATAGTTTTCAAGCAAAACAATCAACGATGCTCCCATGAAAATACCATTCTCCGATTGGCTAAAAATATTGTTATTGGGGTGTTCCCTAATATCTCTCAAAGGGATCCTGGATCCTTAATTGACATGTTCCTCTGTTAGTCACTGGATATACAGTGTACTGAAGTTTTATATTTGCTGAATAACGTTAGAATTTAAGTCCCTTTTCTTCCTACAGCTACTAATGACAGAGCACACACTGGGACAAGGGTGAGTCATTCCTCTACATTATACAGAGAGATTAAACAGGGCTCCAAGCACTGCATTGAATTCTGTCATTCGCTGCACACAGCAGAGGGGAATATCAATGGAAAGATTTGCTCAGTTGATTCCTGTTATTATATACAGTAGTATAGCACAAGAATTATATTAGTGTATGGTTCATGCTGCAAACACCACGCAAATATTTAACATACTCTAGGTGTATACAAATCAAACAGATCCGCTAATTATTATTGATTAAGAGCTACTTTGTTTCCTAAGAAAAGCTGTTTGTGGTCTTTCAAACATATTTTCTGAAAACACGAATGTGGGATACAGATTTTCCATCTTGATGAGTCTCATTAGATGTGCATATCATTTTCTGTCCTTTCATCTAACAAGGTTTTTATCTCAGTCTATTTACTTTCCATCTGAGACATAATCATTAATTCATCAAGTTTCTTTATGAATGTGTTGAATATATTTTTTTCAAAATACTTTTCTTAAAGCACACACATTTGTATTGTTCAGTGGAAATCCCTATGCACATAGTGTAGGAGATTCAGTAATTAATAGTACTGTCCATACAACACAACCCATTATGAGGAACAGGCAGAATTAGAGAAGTTTGAAGCCATTTTTTGCCTTTAATCTAAATTATCATTTTAACTCCCAGACATATTTTACTTTATTGAAAGTATTTATTTTTATCAATATCCTGGGGCTTAAAAATGCAAGACCGACACAAACACAGACATTAGAAAACGTGTGTGTGTGAGTGTATGTGTCAGTCTGTGAGCCTGACATGCTGCATAAACAGATCAAGGAATTCGCCAAGTTCTAACTAATAAGATTCAGTATGGTATTACTATGCTTTTGTTGCCTAAAGCACATGATTTGCAGTGACATTTTAAAAACCCCTGACAGGCTTTATCTATAATTATGCGTAATTCATATTTCAGACCGTAAATGTGCCCTGTATCACTTAGAGCGCTACAAGGCAGTATACTGTTATCGCTATTGAAAGCACCGGACTGTCTTTGCTTGACGTAGAGCTTCTAAAATGATGAGGCGTGAGGGATACAGGAGGAATAATGGAGTGGTTTATCTGCAGTTTCACTCACAGCTCCTGCTTCAGGCAGTAGGTGGGCCTGCACAACAAACGTCTGCATGAATGCCAATGCTGGGGAAAACTCCTCAGGACAGATTTTCCATGAACAGGACTGCACCAAAGTGTGTTTCGTTTGTACAATAACAATTGTTATTTCACTCAGCTTTGAGATATGTCAGATTTCATTTTTTTATTAGAAAAAACAATCAGTGTGCTTTTGAAACTCTCATATTTATCTTTAAGCTGCCACAGAAAATCCATCTTAAACAAATGTTCCACATTAAACATTCCATTAACCCTACTAATAGAAGGTTTTATACTTCCACAAATCCTGAATGTTATCTTAAATGCTATAATTCACCTTAATTCATCCTTGTTTCGTCTGGTTTGTGTTTTATTATGGATCCCGAAGGAGCCCAATAGGCTGACTTTGACAAGACCTTTGGAACTTTTGGAATCAAGATCTTGAATCCAATTCTCTGTTTAAGAGTTAAAATGTTAAGTTATTTTACTGTAGGACATAACTTTGCATTCAGCAATGTGTCCACTTAATCCAATACAGGGTTGCTGGGGCACCAGAGTCTATCCGGGCAATCACTGGGAGAAGAGTGGGATACACCCTGGGTGGGACACCAGGGCACCTAGACACAGACACACACTCCCACCAGGGAGTCACCTGTCAGGTTATCTATACCTCTTTGTGGGAGGAGACCGATGCTCTCGGAGAAAACTCCACACAGAGTTTCTGTCCAGGGAGTACCCTGTCTTGCGCCCATTGCTTGCCAGAACATGCTCTGGTTCCCTTTCGACCCTGTATTGGATGAACAGGTTAGAAAATAGATAGATGGACGTCCTAACATTCTGCTGACATTTGTTACATCATGGGACATGATGAATCAACATAAAAATACTAAACCCTTTGTTCATGGGCAGCTTCTTCAAAGTCTGAGGAAGAGCCAGCATTCTGCAGATGCAGAAGGGTTAACCTTAGCGAAATGGCTGTACAGCATACATTATTCTGCTCTATCCCAGGGGACCAGACGGTCAGTGCTGCGAATAGAATTAGTCCTAACACATCGGCTGGGACCATCGCTGCAATAAAGCACACCAGCTGCTTCTATATGCTCTGTGGAGCCGTGTCTGATTGGAAAGGCTTTTCATCATGTTTCTCTGCAAGTCAAGTCCAATGGGAACATTGTCATACCACCAAGGAGCTGTTGGGTTGCAAGCACTTTTTGATCTGACCAAGTACACAGAAGTATGAGAGAAAGAGGGAGTTGGATGGTGAGTGCAGGCAGAAAAGAAAGACAGTGAAAGAAAGCTTTCTTTGAGGTCAGGAATATGTTGAAAGTTCTTTATTTATACCAGTGTCAGTCATTGAAATTCACCTATAACTCTATGTACATTAATGCCTAAAAACTATAGCACACAGAGGGGTATATTGGCTTGCTCCTATGTTATGGAAGGGGGATACAGTATACAACACTGTGATTTCTTTATTTCTACAAAGAGCTATGTATTTTTATTCTGAGCAATGTAAATGTCCTAATTCACATCAGAAAAAAAGACAGACGTGACATTATGTGGTCAGATTGTACTTTTGAGGTAAGTTGTTCCCACTTCAAAAGTATGGGTAAGTGTGGATAACAGGGTCATTCAGATAACCCAATCCTGCCCCCCAAAATAATTTAATTTAATGTAATGGTATTTTCAAATAACTTTTAATATAAAGAACGTTCTTTGTTAGTTCCAGAGAAACCCACACCAAGTTCAGTAATGCTTCATTTATAAGGCTATACCATGACTCTTTTGTGAATGCTGTGCAACATAATATAACTCTTATTTAAATCCTTGCAAACATTTGTGTAAATAACTTAGGCACATGTCTATTCATAACCATTTATAACACATAGTCTCAGCAAAGCCTAAGTGTAACTCCAAGTAGAGATGTCAGATGAAAATGATGGAAGACACCATTAAGGACTTGATTGCTGACAAGGACTTTTTAAACCTACAATTCAGTAACAGTGATCCCATTATATTGATGTGAAATTTTATTTTGATATACGGATGTAATGCATATTGTTTTATTGTGTAGCATCATGCTTATGATGGTGAAAGCATTACCCAGAATTCTTCATTTGCAAACGTTTAAAAGGTCGCTGTGGATACTCTGTCTATATACTGTATGCTGTATCTTCAATACAAATTATAGTGTCAGTTCAAAATGAGAGGGATTTTGCTGTCAGCAGTAGGATGAATGTTAATTAATTCAGGGACATTTTTACTAATTATAGGTATATGCCTGGCAAGAAAATGTTTTGATAAGATGAAAGCAGAAGATATAATGTGAAGAGTCTGTTTAAGGAAGTGCAGAGTGGCCATTACAGCAGCAAATGTGAAATTGGTAAGGCTCTGTAAAAGCTAATGTGTTTTTAGAATAGTGCAGACTGAGAGCTAGAGATGGACAAAGGCTGGTAATGGGTTTTGCTTTACATTATTTTCTTTTTTTATTTTTGCATTTTTTTTTCATTTGCCAGTATTTAGGTATTGAGAAATGGTAGAAATAAGCTGTTGCTCCTGTGAGTATTGTGTACCTGTGTTACTGCTAATAATCTTTTACTCAGGACCAATAGGTGTTAGGTACCTAGAAGCTGCACATGAAAGCTGGCCGACCCTAATTACTGTCAGTGTGTTTGATCAGAGCTGACAGTGCTGGCTTGAAATACAGTTTCCTGTCAATGGTTTACTGGGGTTAGTTCAGTTCTGCAAAATGAAAGCTGCACTGAACCCACTTTTAAGAAAGAGTGTAGATCACAATTCACATTGAACTACCCTTGTTTATTTGCTCCATTTCAGAAAAAGGTGTCTGTGATCCTCAAGACATCCAGCAATTCATCAATACTTGAAGGAAGTGTAAAGAACAGGAACTGTACTGGTCATCAGAATAATTCTCAGGGTTTAGGAGCCACAGAGATGGTTTGAAACCGGTACTGGAGCTTCGGTATTCCCGCATATCTTTCTAACGTTCATGAAAGAACCTGGGTGGGCGTTAGGGGGAAAAAACTTGAATAACGTAAACTTAAAATACTGTTAACTGATAATTCACTCTAACTGATACTTGGTCAGAAAAAAAAGAGTAGATCCCAGTTTAATAACGTATACTGTATGAACCTGCACCATTTAATCTAACAGATCGTGCCGATCACAGTGAATCAAAACATAATTAGCCAGCAATATAATGCGGCCATAATGGGTTCAATCCAGAGTCCAAGAATAATTTCTTTGCAGCTGTTAAACCCGCAAATGAAATTTTATGTTGCATTACATTAAAACTACTCAGTGAGCCATCATAAAGTAAAGAGGAGAGAGACAGCATTTTGCCCACACTCTAATGAAACAGTCTGCTAGGTACTAGTTTTTATGGTGTTACAATAACAACACATTCCCAATACCTGCATAAAAGAACCATGTGCATCAAAATTACAAATATTACAACAAAAGTGTAATACAAAAATATCAAACAACATCAGTAGAAGGTTGTTTCTTATGCTCCATGCATACAGTAGTATTATTATCTATTATTTGAAGATTCAATTTTCACGAGGCCTTAAAGTTTTTCAACGATGGAACTTCCCAGTTTCAGATTTTCCCCTAACTCTCCAGTTGTCGATCCCAGATCCTTTGTTGACACCTGAAGTTAAGCGTTTTGTAGAAGACCGATGTAAACCTTAGGAACTACTCTAGTGAAAAGAAGGGTCAATACCAATGACTACTG
Organism: Lepisosteus oculatus; assembly: GCF_040954835.1. Lineage (NCBI taxonomy): Eukaryota > Metazoa > Chordata > Actinopteri > Semionotiformes > Lepisosteidae > Lepisosteus > Lepisosteus oculatus. The sequence continues at coordinate 5,330,519 of NC_090718.1, read as the reverse complement.
GATGAAAAAGTAGTGAAATATTCCAAAGGTACACCATAAGCCCATGTGGCAGCCTGATTATGAAGGGTTGAAGCCATCTTTGAGGTCCTGGTATGTAGGGAGACTATCCTATACTGTATTTCATTGAATGTGTGAGTTCCTTTCCTCCAGCAGGTTGGGTAAACAGACGGTTGGTTTTCTTTCACAAGTAATTGTATCAGATGGTTGAGGATTTATGGAACCTGGGAAAAAAAAAACCCATATGTTTTTCAAAGCTTTTTTTTGTTCTCATTGAACTAGATCTAACAGGACTGAATATTAAACAAGCACTTCTGAGGCTCAAACCAGCCAGTGATACTGTATGTCCTGTAGCCTGTGTGGTGATACCATATTTTCTTCCACAGACTGCCAAGGGAACTGTGAAGTAAAGTCTTTCCTCGTGTACATGTCAAGTCAGCATGCTGAATTGTGGGTTTTTACCCTCCCTGCTGTGGGACTATACTTATAAACCTAATAGAATAGTAGTCTGATAGTAGCAGACTTTTTCTGAAAGGAGACATTTGAATGCAATTTAATTTTTTGGCACCAGGTTAAGAGAATTAAGAGGGATCGGAAGTTTATTTTTTATCTAATGCTTTTGGAAGGATGTCCGGATACACGATAAGTTTGGAGAGGATTGCAATCAAGCCCAACCAGTGATAACCACAGCCAGAGGGTTATTACGAAAGGGTTAGGGTAACCATGCAGTATTTATACACCAAAGCGAGATCCAAAGTGTCCCAAAACCATGCATCCATTTTCTTCCTGCTTCTTCCAATTCCGGGTTGTGGAGGAGCCGGAGCCAATCCGGGCAAGTCCCGGGCGCAAGACGGGGAACACCCTGGACAGGACAGCAGTTAATCACAGGGAACAAACTGTACAGATGGGGCCGGTTTTCCCAGGAGCCAATTAACGTACTCATACGTCTTTGAACACCAGGAGGTAACACAGGGCAAACATGAGGAGAACTCCGTGCAGACAGCACCCGAGTACTTGAACCTAGGGCCCCAGCTCTGTGAGGCAGGAATGATTACTGGGATGGACACTAGGAGAACAGGCAAACTGCAGACTGAGGTACCCTAGGCTGGAATCCAACCCAATACCCAAGGGTAGCAGGACTAACTACCAAGGTTTAAGCCTGTAGTATATCTGCTTATTCTACTTCTAGACCTCTGAGTTGTGGATGGGAAGAGAAGGGAAGGGTAGTTTTACTGAAATCTGTAGAAGAATGTCACTGACAGTGAACCATGTCGTGGTGTGAACTGATCTCATCCATCTGTTTGATGGGTGTTTAAGTTGAGTTCTTGTGGGTTTTTTTGTTTTGTTTTTACCCCACAGTCCTGAGTCTTATTGTCTTTATTTGAGATAAAAAAAGGAAACAGCAAAGTCTATGCCATAAACGATACTGAACATCGAAAGAAACTAGATTTTAGCTGGAAGAATTGAATATTCATTGAAAACGCATCCATTCATTTTCAATAGCTACTTAGTCCAGTACAGGGTGGGAGTGAACCGGCCAGAATGTGGCCCAACAGAGAAGGAGAAGGAAGCGAACTGGAGCACTGAAAGGAAACCCACTCAGCTAGGTGGAAGACATGAAAACCTAGTCATGTTAGTCAATGCCATGAGCGCCATAAACAATGAAAGGTTTAATAACAGCAAATACATTTTTTTTAAATATGGTTAAAACTATGACTGACTTCTCTGTGAATCTTTAAATTACATAACATAATGAAAACGCTTTGACTTCTAAAGAAAAACTATTCAATGTATTTATTTTCCTATCATGATTTGTAAGACAGCTTGGGATGAGTGTCAGAGATCATATTATTTACTCTTTAGTGGCAGGTCAATCATTTTGGACAAAATGGTGGCTCCTTGTAAAACAAGGTTAGATATTCACTCATTCCATGCCTTTTGTAGAGACGTACTGTATGCGTCCAACATTTGTGCTCTGCTGTACGTTGAGAGAGCATTGCTTAACACACATAATTTCTCAGTTGTTCAAATATTTTGTCCAATGTCTTTTTTAGACAAAGAATGAGAAATACTTCAAGGATGTGGGTAGTCAAGCAAAAGAGACACAGCGAGGTGTGGGACGGAAAACAAATGAGTTTCTTTACTAACGTCTCTGGAGTAAAAATAAAACTACAGAGGGATGTTGTGCCATTTTTCAAAGTTGGAAAGTAATTTACAAATGGGCACTACATTAAAAGCCCTTTCAATTATCCAGATGTTTTTATCAATGCTGTACCAATAAATGTCGTTATACAGGTAATTTTACTAAAATAACATTATCTTTATAAAGAAAACACATTCACCTCCAGAATAAAAGGGTTATTGTTCTCTGCTAGATCGGTACAGAGACCCAGAAACGAAATTGCAGTGAAAATCGAATGTTAAAAATGGGAGCTGTACAATATATACAGTAGTTTTGTACCTGGTGAGCATGGGGGATATATGCTGCAAGATGCCATGAACAGGTCACGGAAGTTGAAAAAGAGCTATGCTGCTTTCTGTGGAAGATGGAGAGAAGGTGTTTGTTAATCATTCCAAGGAAAGAACTATCGTCACAGAAAATATTTGCCTGATATCAGCTGATGTTTCCCCTGCTCTGGCTGGAAAATACAAGGAATTTACAATGATCAAATTGACGATCAAATTGGCCTCCTGATGGTAAATTTTCATTTTGTTATTCATCTAGAAAACCTTCAGGACACTGTTTCTAATTCTGAGCTTAGTAACGTGATGACTGCAGTAGTGAAAAAAGTAAATGTCCTTGTTGCTCTATCTGCCCTGAGACACAGGTGGTTTCAGACTGTGCTTCAGGCGATGGGCAGTGCGTACAAGGACATCCCTTTACAGCAAATGTTTGAAGGCTAAGTCTTGACATGCTTTGTGGACTGTCTTCGTGCAATCAAGAGCTTTTTGTCAGAAAAGGAACAAATCACCCTACCAATGAGAAATGGGTCACAAAACTCCTGATTACAAATCGTCATGAACATAACCGCTGTTTGCAGGGTGCAGTCCCAATAGTTATCAGTCTTTTTGGGAAAAAAAAAAACAGTTATTTCATGTGAAAACTTTGTTTTGTCTTAGGACGTTAACACCTCGACTTTCTTAAACAACTATCAGAACTGGCAGATATGCTGTAAGAACTCATTTCAAATGTTTCTGGCAGATTTCAAGGTTTCTAATGTTTTGGCCCAATGTTATCCTTTCCACTCAACCTATACATCTCTAAAGCCTGTGAAATTGATACTGTATGTTAGTGTTTCAGCAGATGGGTGTTGAGGACAAAATGCAGTTTATTTCAGAAACATATTTGTTGCTTTTTAATGCCTCTAGAATGTATATGAGCATTATGAGCATCCAAAGAAAAAACTATTTATACATACAGTATGCTTGCACTTATGTTATTCTCAAAAGCGACTTTTGAGAACCTCCGCCAGTTAAAGAAAGAAGGAATGTATCTGTAACAAAGGAATGTACACAGCGTATAGGAAACAGCTGCAGCTATAGCCTATGGTCATTGCATTGTTGTGTTAATATAAAAGAGTCAGCAGCAGTCGCTGCTGTGGTGCACTTGTAGCATCTGAAAAAAACTTAAAAACTGCAGGTTGATACACAATGCATACTGTATACGGTCTTAACAAAGAGTCCCCTTCAGTGATATGCATTCAAATAAACTTCAAAGGGTCAGGCGACATGATTTCCTCTTCTTTTGCAGCACCTTCACAATGTGTGTGTGAACAGAGACTCAAGACATGTCAATTTCCATTATTTGAATATCTCATCATACCTTTCATATTGTCTTCATAAGGCCTTCTGCATTTGTGCACCTGCTGCTCAAATATTTGTTAAGGTTTCAGAGACATATGCAAAGGATGCAGGCATTTGTATTTTAGCGCTTTTGCAAATGCGGACTGATAACGCACCGGGTCATCACCTTATATCTAACCGGCATCATGTTATACTCATTTTTACTTCTTCCGACTGGTGTTTGCATATGATAAACTCTCTCCATAATCCCCTGGAGGGATTAACACTGCCGATGCAATGCAGTTTGGGATTTAGAAGTGGAGCAGTTTGGGTGTTTTTCTAGCAGTTATGTAAATGTATGATAACAATCTGTTCAACTTGTGAATATGGTGGGAAATTGTTTCACTTAAAGGTCTCAAAGTGGGTTACATGAGGTAGACGCATATCCCGCTGATCCTGGGAGCCTGTTATTTTTGATGATACCTGCCAGCTTTGTGTTCCTGACAGGCGCAATATTGAGATAGTGTACTGTATCAGTTCAAATAAGCATCAGACCATAAAAGTCATGAAACATAAAGTGAATTTCCCTCTTTTTAATGCAGAGCATAAGCTCAGGCTGTATTTTCCCTTACACTCTCTCCTCAAAAAAATATATTAAAGTAACCACATTGGTACAAGTGGTCTGAAAATTATTGTTATGCTGACTTTCTTTGTGTCAGGAGATATCCAGATCTATTCTACTTCAGTGAACTGGACTGCAATAAAGCAGGCTTCTGGTTTTAGGCAATCTCTGGCACTCATTAAATGGCACTAATTTTCCACTTAGTATCAGCAAGACAGTTGTGCAACTAGGTCTTGTGTACCAGAGGAATGGGGGCAGTTGATAGAGCTCGGACACTAGACAGCTGTGGGTTCAAATCCCAGGTGAGCTGCTGCTGTTGCACTCTTGAGCAAGGAACTAGGGTCTCCACGGATGAAAGAAGACCAGAGCAGGTGCATCAGACTGGGATCATGGGGTGAGCCTAGCGAGTGAGTGAGCCTCTTCCTGCCCCCTGCCCCAGTACCCACTGGCCAACACCTGGTCTTGTCTGGGTCTTGTGAAGAATTTTCCCAGTTCTGTGCTTGCGGAGTGGTAGGTGACAGGCAGGAGATGGCTTCACAGGCTGGCTGACAGGCGATAAAACTGTTTGATTACAGTGCAGTGGGCTAATCAGGGAGGGAGAGAAAGTGCAGGCTGGATGCCGAGGGGGGATTCATGTTGGTTACTACAGTATAGGTTTGCGATTCCTATAGTTCCTTTTAGTTGATCAGTGTAATTTTAGTAAACTTAAAGCCAATAATTTAGTACTTAATTATTACAGTATATAAGGGAGGGTTACGTATGTCTTTCAAACATGCATACTATATACGGGGCCCAGTACTGTAGTTTATTGTGCGCCAGTACACGCATAGACAAATGTCAAGACCCTGCTGTTTACCAAAAGTGCGTCACTAAAATGCCCAGCTGTATAAATGGGAACACACTTCAAGTCACTTCACATAAAACAAATGTGAGACATGATGTGAAATAAATAAATTCATTCTAATAGTAACACAGAAGATAGACCCCTTTTTTATGACAGTCATGCAGGGTGCCTCTAGAATGAATTCATCTTATGAGGACAGATTACAAGAGAACTTTATTCGGGTTATTCAGAAACATGCGAGTCTAATGGATTTCTATATGCTTGGGAATAAAATAAGTGCCTGAGGGTGTAAGTGGGAAGAAAGGCAAAGAGCACTTAGGTCTGAGGAACAGGAGCATGTTCCCAAACCATGTTGTTGAAGGTAAAGTCTAAAATGGTTGGATCTGTAAGACACCAAAAGAGCCTAAATAGTCATTAGTTTTCATAAAGGAGGCATCATAACTAAAATATTAAAGAACAAGAACATAAGCTATTTAAGAGTGGAGAACAAGTGTAATCGTAGTGAAGCGTGGGTTATTCTGGGATAGATTGGCTCATACGTGTCTCATGGGGAACGTGCTTATGTCGTTTGGCCAGCTTCCCTCCACGTGCTTCAGATTTGTTATTCTTTAACGTAATAAGCGATGAGAAGTAAACATGTGGAGCTGTATTGCACGTGGACCGGAAAACATTGGAAAGTGTTTTTAAAATAAGGAAAGAAAGACAAAGCTGAAGGACAACCTTCTAAACATGAATCAGGTGTAATCATCTTAATTAGGAAACCATTCTAACCACATGTGAGGATGAGGAGAATGAGAAGCCACTCTCTCCTCTGTCTTAAACACGTTGCCAGCGGCAAAATTATGTAGAACAGCCAAAGGAGAGAAGCAAGTGCAAAAATATCTTTGAGGCAATACAGTCATTATGGCAGGTATCATTATATCATTATGGCAGGTAATCATTATGCCAGTTCTATAACAATATAGAAATGTACATAAAAATGCATTAACTGTGGACTTTTAAAAGCTGCTGTAACCTGAATATAGCTGGTCATTATGTTGTCATTGAAAATCACAGAGAGCTCATAAATGAGAAAGGAGCTGAAACTGAATGAAGTTTTGAGGTTTATGAGTGATCTTTTTTTATTCCCTTTCTGTCAGAAAAATAGAAATTGTGTAAAATATTAAAAATCTGTGAATCTGTCTGTTAATTGATACCAAAATGTGCAAATTAAAAACTATGGTAACTTAACAGTCTTTAATATACAGTACAGTACATTTAACAGTGTTTATTTTGCTGAGTATTTTTTTTTCTTTTAGAGTCATTTTTGCTTGCTTTCCAATAATTATTTAACTGTGTGATGTTTTCTGAAAAAATAATATTTCAATTACACAGTTTAAAATAATGATATACAGAAATGTGAAACAAGCTCATTTTGTACTTATTATTCAGTAAGTAATTGTCAGTGTTTTACAATAAATTAAAATGTATCCAAATTGTATTTTAATTTAAGGTAAAAGGTAAAAAAAAAAGAAAAGTGTGGAACTTGCTCGTTTTTAACATTTAATTTGCTATATTTTGGAAAATCCCATGAGATAGTTTCATGCTATTTTATTTTTTACTGTCTTAATTGAGATACTGAGGTTCAGTATGTGCAAATAAATACACAGAGTAAATGCAGACCTTGTCTAAAAGTTTATATATTCCCTTAATCTTAATTGCAACCAGAACAGAACCTCTTCAGAAACAATACTGCTGTCAATTCAGAGAAATGTAACCTGTTATTTATAACCTCTATAGTTTTTCGTCATCAAATAAATTATTTAAATGACTTGACCAGAGTCTTGCATAGCGATAGACAGGAACAGTGAGATGTGGAGAAATAGTGGGCAGTCTGACAGAGAAGGCACTGGGAAGATGAAATGTTGCCCCTCTAGAACAGATGGGATCATCAAAAAAGCTGACAGGTGTTTGGAGTGATGTCCCATTCTGCATCCATCTATATGTCACCAGGTCTGCACGCAGAATTCTAACTTCTTAATAAGGAAGTCCTGCTGTGTTTGGAGTAGCATAGTGGGCTTGTCAGTAATTGTGTTGTTTGTTACTCCCCTAGCGCACCCACTGAAATTATAGTCTTGTCCTCTGTAGTGACCTTGACCTCCTTGTAATTGGGGGTCTAAATCAACCGTGCTTCGGGTTTTTATATCATTCAAACAACAGCGCAAGTGCTTCATCAGGATGGAGTTCATTTGCTTCCGAATGCAGATGTCAGTCACATATTGATCAAAATATGCCATCTATACAGACTGCTTTCCTCTGAGCACAGCATTTTAAAACTCCTGAAACCTATAGATGTAGCAATTTGATGTATGGATGGATTTTTGGTCTATGGTAAAAAATAGCTTTTTTTGTCATTTGGTCTTTGACAGAAATAGTAGGACAGTGTTGTACTTTCAATTGTAGCACTAACAGTGCTTTCTACTGTTTTCCATCATTTTTGCACCTGTTCCAAATCTGGCCTTTTTGTTTTCCTTCAGCTGAGGTTGTGATGAAGGCACTGGGGCACTTGGATTAATCAATATATTCCACCATTCCTAAAGGTGCTACAGAACTGTGACCTAGGAATTGTTCTGGCCTGTGAAGGCAATTAAAACAGCTTTAACAATCTCTGCTCTTAATGTTCCTCACCATCTTCTAAAAAATATATTTCTCATTCTCAATAATGTATATGGAAAATATACAGTATAAGAATTAGTATACAGAATCTGTAATAATAATACTACAGTTTTTTAAAAGTCAAATCAGTCTATTGCTTTTAAAAATATAGTAGTGATAATACAACATGTTCATCTGTAGGAAATAACCTTTTGACTGCTGCTTCTGTCGCTTTCTGAATAATCATCATCATTCCCAGCCTATGTATTGCTGCCGTTTCTGGTAATGTGACCTTATCAAAGCTAGCATGCAAAGCCGACAAATAATAAGTAAACGATGGAGTCTGCAGTTCTCCCATGGAGAGCAGAGCAGAAGTTAATGGACACAGACAGGAACATAGCTAATGTTAGTACATTCTTGGATATCCCATTGGTTTTGTCAGAAGATATTAAAGTACATTTAAAGTAAGAAGCTATTCTTATTTTTTTTCTGCATTAGGACTTTTTAAACAGAATGCAGCATGTTGGGTTGCCTTGAGCCTACATACTGAAACCAGAATATCGTGGTTCTTGGTTGCTATTTAATGTTTGTACTGCTGAGCTTTAATCATTTCAAAGGGGTTCCCGCTCATGTTTGGATGTTTTTATCAATAATCAAATTATGCGGTTGACATCTCTTTGCCCGCTCAGTCAGAGCACATCCTACTAATATGTGCAATATCCAGCCATTCGTTTTCTGTCCTCGTTATCCGGTGCAGGGTCACGTGTGAGTCGGAGCCTACCCGGCGAGCAATGAGCAGCGGGCTGAACCCTCCCGGGCCATTGCAGGGCACCACTGACACAGACTCACGACAGGGGCAGTTTCTCCAGAAACCAGTTACCACTTTGTCTTTGGACTAGGGGAGGAAACCGGAGCACCTAGAGAGCACCCATGCAAACACATGAGAACATACAAACTCTGCACACAAGGCACCCAGGAATCGAACCCAGGGCCTCTGAAAGGCACCAGTGCTGACCACTCTTCCACCGTGATGCCTGGGCACAATATCTTTCCAGCCCTAACTGACGAGTCACATAAGCCTTTAACGAGTTATGGTTGTTGGACCAGGACTGAAACAATCTGAGCTTCTGGTCAAGCTCTGTCTCTACGCGTATGACCAAATGTACTACATGTACAACACATCCACATGAATGTACTGTCATTTCTACGTTATCAAAACCTTCTATTCAAGTGAATATTTTCCTTAGGAGTTATTTTTGTGATCTCTAATTTTTTTTTATTAAGCAGACTCAGTGACTTTTCTTATCTTGCATGCACTGTGATTTGGGAATATTTGTACATCTTCAAACTTCACATGTGTTTTTTTCTTGATGGATGTGGAAGTTAAGTCAACCCAAGTGCTCCTGCCTGGGCTACTGTTTTGTACTGTAGGTGTTCACTCTAAATCCTGAATTTGCAATACATTAAATACATTCCATATTTTTTCAATGCGAAAAACAGGCTATCTGAGTACTGTCACAGAGAAATGTACAAAAACCAGATCACCAATGCTGCTGAATACTGTATAGCGCTCCAAGAAATCGGAGAAAATCAGGAGCTGTTTTTTCTGCGGATGTGCACATTTTAACCCAAAACTTTGCTCTCAACCAGAGCATAAGAAATGCAAAAAGAAAAGAAAAAAGTATAAGAAAGAAGGAGAAAATAATAAAGAATTAAGCTTTCAACTAAAATAATCTGCTTCTTTTCCCACAACTTGAAGTGTTTCCTGTAAACTGTCCTTTCATTTTAGGAGAAATGAAATAAGACCTTTGCCCACCAAATGGGATTCCAATAATCCTCCATCTTCTCAAGGATACAGGTGTTCAGCACATTGTACCTTGTTGCATGATAACAAAACTGGGGGAGCAATTATTGAGAAGGACATTTTACATCGGGTGAGGACTCGGTCCTTAATCCACAGGAGAAGGCGTGCACCTCGGCGCTACCAGTTTGAAACTCAGAGGGAGGATCTACGGTCCATCTCTTGTATTTAAATAAGTGCCTTGAGTTCGTTATGACAGCAGCATTCACAGCGGCTTCAGATCACGTCGGAACAGCTCCTGGTGGCCTGCGGTCTGCTGATGCACCTCTGGGGGTTAATGAAAGCCTGCTGCTTTGCCCATCTCCTCTGCATTTCAACGTCCTCCCTTTGGAAGAATATTCCAGAACCCTGTGACTGCCAAAACAGCAAAATTACGTTTCTGTGTGCTGTGAGACTGCAGGGGTACTGTTGCTTACAAAAATGAACACAGGGCTGGAAAAGCAGAATAGTGATAGTAACCGGGCTGTTAATATCAGGGATGAGGTTAGTTTCTTCTCTTTTCCAAGAGGTTTGTCTGTGGCCTACGGGCAGTTTCACGAGTAACGCAATGTGATGGTTTTCCCTCTCAGTGCCCCTCCATGAATAGAAAGAAAAGGCAAAGATATTGCTCTACACAAACAATTTCTGACACCACTGGAAAGCAAAGGAAGACGCATCGCTATTGGTTATATGTACTGTGCACAGCCAAATATCTGTCCCACATGGGTACAATTGGAAAAGCAAGTAATAGAAATGAAGTTACTTCAGTGTCGGATTCAATACTTCCTGAGAAGGGAAGCAAGTCTGTATTGCGAACTATTAAAAAGAGTTGCCTTTTGTAACAAATAATGTACAGATCTCATATGGAATATATTTGCTACAAAAAACCCAGCCTGTTTCATAATATTTCTTCTTCAAGCAGTCTGAAAATCTCACCTTGTGTTGGCAACAATGTTGGCATTCGATTTTCTTGACAGATTTTCGACAAACATCTGGCACTGGCATAAATGCCCAGATAATAAAATGTCAGTTACATTATTGTTACAAAATAAACTTGTTTTTCTCTGTTTAAAAAAATGTTGTCAAATATAACAAAAATGCTTTTTTTTTACAGTATGCATAGTGTACACTATGTACTGAAATACTGTATGTGCTTTGATTTATATTAGTTTACCAGAGCTGGAGTAATTGGACCTTCATAATTAAGAGTTGCGTGCAGAAAAATGTGCAAAGAAAGATCAAAGAAGACATGAAGGGAATGGGAAAAGAAGGAATGAAAGGAAAAGACAGAAGGAGAGGTAATTGAACCAAGAGTGGGGTGACTAGGATGCATAAGAGACTTGTGTCAGGGCCCTTAATTTTCTTGTTTCCTTTTGATCAGTGGTCAGGACAGACAAGCTTGGGTGCCACACAAGGAAAGGCTGTAATTCTGTGTGGAAAAACAAATAAGATCACGTTGCCTCAGCTGTGACATTAATCACAGCCACAGATGATACAGGGTCATCACTAGTTGGCCTATCAGAAATCCATCAGAAAATATGTTTTAAAGTAAAAGATGAATATGGAAAATCCCCTTTCAGTTGCGGCTTAAATGGTGGCAAATCAGTTAATAATCCTGTGATGTTCCAGGAAAAAAAGTTTTCAAATGACCTAAAAATCAATGCATGCATCCACAGTTTAATCAATGAATAGTCAGATAATTTGATGCAGTTTAATGATCAACCTTCTAATTAAAATGTAAAGCACATAATACAATAATAATTTATTATAAACTGCTTTGCATTTTAATTCGGTTGATTCTGAACAAAATTGAACAGGTTGTTTTCATTTACTCCTGTGTGGGAGAGATGTACTGTAAGGCTGTAGGATGTAGACCACACTGGAGGAGATTATTAATGTGCCCAATCGGAGAAAATAGAAGTCTTACCTGCAGATCAAATCTCCCTGACCAAATAAACAGAAATTGAAAAGCATCAAACCCTAATCAAGCAGAGCCACCTAAAGAAGTCCCTGAGGAACTGTTAGTGCGTGTCTCTGCTGCCCTGCAGGATAAAATCAGGGCCACGTTCTTAAGAGCAAAAAGCCGAGAGATGCTGGCTGTTATTGCTTCCATATCAGTCAAGGTTTATCTGACCAGGTTTCATTTTCAAAAACACAGAGCTCCTGGGAACCTTCCTTGCCATCCCATCACTGTGATAGAGGTATAAATCAGAAATCAGAAGTGTGATACTGTATCCATTAAGTAGGAAAAGCATTTATCTTTTTGGCTATGGAATGTTTTCATATGTGATGCTTAACACTTCGATATGTTCCACAAAATATTTTAGTGGAAGACTTAAGTGTTGAGACTTTATTCAGTTCAAAAGAAAAATAAACTGTAACATCTCTTCTCCTCATTCCTTGTAACTGACCTTCATAAAGATAAGAAAACATTTGCTGGTTATGTTTAGAAATTTAGAAATTAAGTGCTGGTTAAGTTTAGAAATTCTTTAAATGACACAGCGCACGTGAGTCATGGAAATCTGGAACAGTCTTTGAAAAAGTGTGAAAAACTCCCACTGGTGCATTACTGAGTCAGTATCTTCATCTTACGTTTAACTCTATGTGGCCTCAGTGAGGAAATGGTTTTCACAGAGAAACCTTTCAGAGCGTGAAGTTCGTTAGCCCTGTGCTTTAATGAGGAATTAAGAAAACGTTGCTGCTATGCCATCTGATCGACTGCACTCTAACACATTTTAAGAAACCCTTTAACAACTTGAAAGAAAGTGGTTCCATATGAGGTACACTTACAGTACTTATCAAAGTGCAGCGATCTGAGGCTGAAGGCAGGACCCAAGTGCAGGTACAGTAAGTAGTGAGCTGCTGAGGTGAGTGAAAAAGCCCGAAACTGTCGTCTCAAAGCAGGCAAGAGTCCAAATCGGGGTTGACTTGAAATCAAAGTACCAAAGAGAATCCGTAAACAGAACTGAGGAGAGTAAGTAAAGTCAGAGAAAACTGGAATACAAACCAGAGGGAAATTCAACAAAGAACGGTCAGGAAACAAAGGAAACATTTTTTATTGATTGAAGAAAAATTTTACAGTTGGTTTGAACCTAACCATTTGAAAATGTCCAAACTAGTCAGCTGAACCATTTCCCTCGTTTCTTCATGCAAAAATCAAATTTACCCATAACCATCTTTGAGAGCTTTTCACTAATTTGAAGTGTTTCCTCCTTCAATGACACCCTCACCCCCTTCCTAAAAATATACCCCGTTCTCAATTATCAAATAATTGTTCCATGTCAGTGTAATTAACATTACATGCCGGAGCGCATGTGACTGGAGTACAGTATATGCCTCTGGAGGTAATGTTCTTAAAACAGCTATCAGTAATATAAAGGAAAACTTATTAAGGATGGTTAGGAACCTGTGTATTAAACTGTCATACCGGAGGTATCCCTTAGATTTCTTCTTTTTACAAGCACTCTTCAAAACGTCCTCTATCCATGAAGAGACACTCAGGCGGGAAGATCTTTGTCACATAAATCATTCTGACACCCCCGACACTCGGCAGTAATTCTCTTCCGCGGATCCTAATAAATCTTCTCCTGCGGCACAGTCCAGAGTCCAAGAGCCTCGGCCGTCCCCGCGCGCTGACCTGCTGCGTCCAGACCTCGTCCCAGGTGTGCTCGCGTGCTCCTGCTGGGGCTACGAGCTGCTCAGGCCGTTTCCCCCCCTTTTCCCTGTTTCTCTTCTTCTCTGCAAAGAAGAAAGGCGGGAGAAATGGAAGAAAAGGAGGTCCGTCGTCCTCACACCTGAAAGTCCTCTTTGGCTTCGTGGAAGAGACAGCAGAGATTTCACTACCCCCTAGCAGTAGAGCACAGGCAGAGAAAGCAGGCCACTGAAAGAGGTATGCTGCACTTAGAGGAAGCTGTGGAGGTTTCCTCTGTAAATGTTTTGTTTGAGCTGCGCACTGATATTTTCTGTGCCATATGTTGAACAAGATGAGGGTGATGCCTGGGCAAATTGTTTCCCTGTGACATGAAGAATCCTCTTTTGGAACGTGCCTCCGTGAAACAAGTGTCCTTTGAAAATGTAGCTGTTGAATTAACGCATAGTAATGAATAAAATAACATTGAAATGTCATATGACTGTATTGCCAAGGTTGGCTGAAAATTGGCTTCAATTCAACTTTCCCGATTCCAGCTGCTTCTTTCTGCCATTCTTATCCAATTAGAAAATTCTTATAACATTTTGGCATTGCAAAATTACTATTTCTAGCCATTAGCAGTTATTTTGTTACAAATCACACCTTACTATTCATAGTAATAATGTTACACCTATATTTTATGTGTATACCGTGTAATCAGGTTAAAATACCGTACAGTATGTATTGAAATAGAACAAACTGAGAATTCAGAACTGCAGGAAAACATTTACAGTATATTTACGAAGGATGAATTACATTGCCACTGGCTCATAGTTTTCCTTTTGCCTCCTTTAAAGTCTGGAGAAAAAGTTACCTGGAAAACCCGGAGAAATGGAGTGAAATAACTGAGTGAAGACATTTCCCCTCAGAAACTGAACTTGACTCTTTTGTGACGAGATCAAAGAGCTGAGGATCCTGAGATGCCTTCTTGTTGTTGTTTTGGGTTGGATGGCTTTTGTGCTGCTGATAAGGTAGACAGAGCTGTTGCAGGGATTGAGGAGACGTGGGAGGGAGTACTTTCCTCTCTGACATGTAAACAGGCTTTCACAGTGTGTTTGCAGCTGTTAGAGAAATGTCTCAAAACAAATTTAAAACCTAGAGGGAGATTGATTCATAATGAACACATAAGATGACGAAAAGGCCAAAGAGAATAAAAGGAAATATCCCTTTATTTCCATTTAATTGCTTTAGAAAATAATTAATTTAATATATTTTAAGTTATTTTTCACATCTAAGGGCATTAATAGAAAACTTAAAAATGAAATGTTATTATGGAATGAAGTAAGAGTTTAACTGTAGTCTGTAAGGAGAAAAGCAATGCTGTTTAGTATCAATGCAGTTTAAACACCATTTGGATGTTTTTTTTTTCATAATTCATAGAATAGATCTCTTTCTACTACGAATGTTAATGGAGAAGATAGTGTACAGTTGTGCCTGAAATGCATGCTAGTAAGCTATATATAGTAACAATAAAAATATTATAAAGAGAGTGCTTTTATTATTGGTTACAAACCCCCGTTAATCAGCACATCTCTCCATGTTGTGTCAATAACATTACCAGCAACCTTTTGAATACCATAAATTAGTCTTTAATGCGCTGCATTAAATTCAATATATTACTGCATCTTAATGTTATTAGGAACGTGCAGTTAACTGTACGGGTGACAGTATAGAAGGATCTGGTACTAGATTATAAGGTCAATCAATATCAAATGCATCTATTAATATCAAAAGCTGACATCTAAATCTGTCCTCACTGTACAGCCTTAAGTGAAAGAGTTGTAATCCTCCCCGTAATAAATTCTCTACAATACAGAAACGCATGACCTACAAGTTGAATCCTTTAGCGGTGAATTGATTTACAGCGCGTGTGTGTGCCTCAGAAACTGTTTCCTAGGAACAGCAACTTTGGAGAAACGGTGGGATATTATCTGAGGTTATTGTGTTCATATTCAAGCAAAAAAAAAAAAGATTTTTCAGAATGCTGGTATCCCACTGTTCCTACCTTTCAAGTTCCTAATGAAGTGTAGGGTTAGTTTTGTTACTTTCTGTACAGTAAAGTACAGAATTTTCCAAAATACACTGAAATGTGTTTGTATTCATTTTGCTCATGACAAATTGATGAACTCCTTCAAAGCATTTATACAAAGAACTGTGCTGTTAAGACTTTTTATTGAGATAAAATGCTTTTTGAACAAAACTTGACTCTAAAGATATTTTTTTTCTTCGTCCTTTGACAGAAGGATCTGTTCAATATCATAGGACATTTGCTGAGTTCTGACATTTTGTTAGCAGGATCATAGGAAAATTATATTTTTGAGAGTAACAAAAGAAAAGAAGACATTTATGTCTAACTGAAGGTCACTTTCTTCGTTTTGAATTAAGTGAGAGAACAAAACTGACCACATTTATGGCATTTTGAAAACGAATGCCTCAGGGATTCTCCCTTGTTTGTCTATAGTTTTTTTTTTTTCAGAAAGACTCTGAGAAATTATTATAATTATCATTTCTATTATAAATTATTATTATTTGATGGTACATTTTTTCAATATTTTTGTTTCATGTGAATTGTATATTGTGGAGAACAACAGTACAAGGTGCACTCGTATCACTTTAAAAACATCCGATAAAAGGGGCAGTTTTCATCTGGAAATAAATCATTTCCTTTCTGACAGGGTCTCATGCTAGATATTGATCCCGAGAAGTCAGATTTGAGCTATTACGACAGAACAGAGGAGCGTTTGTACAAAACTCCCAGTTTATTAAATTTCCACTCTTTTAATTGATGTTGTCAAATGTGAAGGACTTTTCTTGGCGTAAAGATTCCTGTCAGTCTTTCATTTCATAGGATCAGTGTGCATTTTTATGTCTGCAGTAGTACTCAGTCAAAGTCAGTAAAATATGTTTTTTTTTAAACACATTCTGTGAATTTCATTTCCCTCTGTCCAATAAAACAGCTCTCTTTTCTTATCTCAGTGTGGGATTACTAGCACCTTTCAAACACAAATTGTCTTTGTGAGGGAAGAAGAGAAGGAGCAGAGGTTTAAAACCCTGTCATATTCATTGGAGAGAAGCTCGGTGAAAAGGACTCGCATCCTTAATCATATCACTCGAGCTTCTGGTGACAGTTAAAGCAAATTAGCAAAGAGGAGTCATTTGTGCGTTCCATAGAATTTTCAACAGCACTTCAATCTTCATGACTGAAAGCCCAAGACAGTTTTTTTTTCTTGTGTGTGTATATGTTTTTGTGTGTCTAAGACAGGGACCAAAATATCCCATTATTGGTCTAGACATGCCTTTGAGATGCTAATTTCTCACTAATGCCAAGAAAGGACTTTTTGATTTCAAGGTGCGGTAACTGCTTTCACTCCTGTGCTTGAAATTAAAGGCTTTAATTGTGGGCTCAGTAATGGAAGCTGCTTTTGAAGCCATTGAGCAGTCATTATATTTATTCATTTAGCTAACTTGTTTATTTTACTTACATTCTGTGTACAGTATCCACCATAAACATTGAATCAGAGTCCTCATTCAATCCTACCAGAAACCACATTGTCATCCTGCGTTTACTTTTGCAAAAGGTTTGAGTTGGTTGAAAAAAAGTTAAGAATATCCAAAACTGTACAGTAAAAAGCTACAACTTTAAACGTTTGGAAACTCAAAGACTACAACCTGTCTCGTGTTCCTTAATGCAGTGATGTGGAGGGTGAGTTTCTGCTGTATGGGGCAGCGTTTGTCCCGTGCAAAATATCCCATTAGTCAAGTATCTAATGTGAGGGAGTGTTTGTGAATTCAGAATACTGAAAATTCCCCAGAGCCTAATCCCCCCTCCTGTTATATAGAGGCTCAAAGCTGCACTTGCAGTATGCAACCCCTGCGGGTTGGCACAGGGGTGCGATGGTCAGCAGTGCTCTCTCTCAGCGCTCGGGCCCCGGCTTCAGCTCCTGGAGTCTGCATGTTCTCCTGGATTTCCTCCGGGTGCTCTGGTTTCCTCCCACCGCCCGGAAAACCTACGAGAGCATTAACTGGCCTCAATGAACACTGGCCCGGTTGCGAGGGTGTGTGTGTGCCTGTGTTTGTGTGAGCCCTCATGTCCTGTCCAGGGCGTACCCCTCTGTACCCATTGGTTGCTGGGATGGACTCCAGACGCCCCAAATGCCATATTGGATCAAACGCATAGAAAACGGACGGATGGATCTTTGAATTATTGCCTGACTTTACCCTAACGACCACTCAGACCCCATTCCAAAGTACTTCCAATATACGTTTTCCCTGGACTTGGGTTAAAAGATATTTCTTGAATTGTCAATAGTGAAGAGTTAATTCTGCTTTATTTGTGCCACATACTTGCTACCCCTATGCACTCTGTTAAAGAGTGAAGGGGCTTTCCTTAAGCTGCAGTTACATTTGAGGGGAACACAAGGTCATGGTTTCATGGTAGCTTTTGTGTTTTTAATGTAGCCTGCTGTGCCTTCTCGCCATGGTAATACTTTCTGTGTGCTTTCAGTGAATCTTTCAATATTTTATGACGGTTTTGACACTTTTTCAAAGGAATTCTGGGATTGTATTGCATGGAAAGGTGAGGTTTAGCTGAGGTTCAGATAAAGAGCTAGCGATAAGGGCTTCAGCCCTCAACCACAAGGGGATCTGACACTTTCATTTGTGTATCTCCCTGGATCTGCGCCTCTTTCAGCATCAGGATCCAGTCCTGTCTGCCTCGATGTCTGCCTTAAAAACCTGGTACCCATGGCAGCCCTGAATAAAGTAGAGCAGCAGTCCTGTTAGGGTGGACATTGACAACAGGTTTGTTCCCTTAGCTATCTTTGAGTCTAATTAACTAGAAATCCACTATGCAGAAAATCAAGAGCCATATATGTCCTAATGAGGATTTAAAAGCCATGACACGTTTCACACCTGTTTTTAACATGGCTCTGGACATTTGGGAGGGAGGTACATTACATCCAAGACACCTGCGGATGTGCATGGTTCCTTCCTATCCTGGAAAGGCAAAAGCAGTTTATCTTGCACCACCTCACAGACTGTGGGCACTGCGGGCTCCTGCCTTCTGTAATGGATGGATCTTCAAAGTGAAAGCAGTGAAGTGGAGATTTGCAGAGTAGATGCTAATAGAGAGGTGAGGAGTGAGTACAGTAGCATGGTGTTGAACAATCACGACAAATAATAATCTGCAACATTGCATTGCATTGAAAAATTCTACCTATTCTCTAATGCAACCTATAATGTTTTTATGCCTTAATTTAGCATTTTCTTGTGTTGTGCTATAGTTCTATTTAACCTTTGTTCCACCGGGAAGACTGTTTGAGACTGATGTATTTTTCAAAGAAACATCTTGCACCAACATTACAGTGACAGGAGCAGGTCAGTGAGAAATTACAGTAATTATTTTGAAAGAATTTTACTTTTTATTAAAGTAATTATAATCAAAAAAAGTTCTTAAAAGCAAAGTTACCCAACAATTACTCACAATCTACAATCACAAATAACATATTTAAAAAACTTTCAATAATTAACGTATAATTTAAGTCAACTTTTTTCTGCCAGGAATAGAACACTATTAAGGATTGCTTCTCTGTTTCTAACAGATAGCAGCAATTAGTCCTTGCAAGTACAGTATGCTATTGTTTTGCATTGACAGAAGCCAAACACACTTCTCATTATGCTGTCAAGACTCAGCGTTGATAGAGTGCTGATAAATGTCCATTTGTTTTAAGACAGTTGATCATTTTTTTCATTATTGTGAGAAGAAAATGCAGTATTGATTTATAAAAGAATCAGTGACAGTTTAAGAAGTGTGGACCATGGCACGCTTATAAAAAGTGTCCTTTAAAAATCATATCCCCTGTATTCTTACAAAGAATCCTCAATTTAAATATTTTTATCAACACATTTAAACATAACGTGAATAAAAAGGCAGCCAAGGCCTTTCTTAAAGAGACAAAGGCATTTGAACGAAAGAAAAAAAATGTACAATATACATCTTTGGTTAAAACATTTGCCAATGTGCATTTTGTACTCTGCATACACACAACTGCATTCGATTAACAGTTACTGCTGTCCTAATAGTCTCCAGAAAGTAACCTTTTGCAGGTTTCAGGAAGAGAAATCGAAAGCACCTCCTCCTCCAGGTACAAATTCATTAAGATGCTGTAAGTCTAATGAAGGCAATGTAGAATCTGCAGCAGAAGGCACGGTTCTCTCCCCCTTCTCTCCTTCCTCTGCTGAGGCTAGCTGGCCTGCACTCTGCCCCATCTGCCATTATTTTTTCAGTCTTTTTTCTGGTTGTCTCTTTCTTGGCAGCCAGCGCTCTTCAACTTCCTGAAGGTCTGGCACTTCAACACCTTCACAGAAACACGGCTCCTGCTGAATGTCTTTGGGCCTCCTGAATAATCACACCTGTGCACCTGGGCTGCGCAGGCTGAAGGGCTGGTGAGTGGCTTTGCTGTGCTTCAGGGGACATCAAGCACACAGCGCCAAGCACATCCTCCCTTATACATAACTGAGTCATCCTAGAGAAGGCTGCAGCCTTGCACATTCTTCATTTTCACAGTTTGTGTTTTATAATATTCAGGCTTTAGAGTGTAAAAGGGCTGTTTGGCACATGTGGACCACCTAATGGCTGGCAGCTAATTGATCCTGGGCACTTTTTGAGCAATGATGAAATTTTCCTTTCAGGATAGGAGGGAGACATTGCAGCACGGTGGTTGGCATTGCTGCCTTGCAGAGTTGGGGCTCTGGGTTCGATTCCTGGGGTGCTACCTGTGTGGAGTCTGTATCTTCTCTCCATGTTCACATGGGTTTCCTCCTGCAATCTAAAGACACTCTGGCAGATTAATTGGCTTCTGAGAAAATGGCCGCTAGTGTGAGTGTGTACATGTCTGTGTGTGTGCTCCGTGATTGACTGGCATCCTGTCTAGGGTGTATCCCACCTTGTACCTGTTGCTTGCCGGGATGAGCTCTGGCTCCCCCACAACACTGAATTGGATAAAGAGGTTATAAAATGGTTGGATGGACAGCAGATATCAAGCCTCAGTGAACAGCCTGGCCAGTCTGTTGCAGACCCAGTGTGAAGAGGTGTGGTGAACCTTTGCCTTTACAGTTCCTCTGCACGAGCCTACATTTCATTACTGGGTATCAAGTAGCTTAACCGGGTTAATCAATGACATCTGATTTTGAAAACATGAAGTAAACCACGACTAAAGACATTCAGTTCCATTGACCTGTCTGGCATTTCTCTGAGACTAGGAATTAACTAATAGTGGCTTTCACAATGAACAATCCTCTCACAGCATGCTACTTTGTGCGTCACCTAGAATGAATGGTTCGAACATTTCTTTATTCCTAATTACATCTCATGGAAGCTTAAATGTAATTTTAGAGGCAGTACTTGACAGACAGAGCTCCGCCTATTGGATACTTTAAAAGATCCGTTAACAATGTTGATGCCATTTCAAATGTCAAACATTTGGAAAACGAAACCGTGAAACTGTAGTTTCTGTACAGCTGCGCTTGTATATACAGTATACAAGGTCTTTACAAGTCCTTCACCATTTCCAGATTTACAATTCCAAAATTCTACCTTGTAATATAAAAAAAATGTAAGTAAACAAGTTTAGAAAATGGAACTGTAAGACCATGGCCACAGGAGAAATTATTCACAGTCTGTACACTTGGGCACTTTCAACAAGCCCAGAAATACGTTTTGTTGTTAGAAAAAGTCAAAAGCATACTGTACCATAGTGAGTGACACACTTTCAGTGCAAAATGTGTCTGCATTTTTATTAATACATTATAGTTTTCTAACTATTGTACCAAAATGCATTAAAATATGAAGGATCTTCAATTGCTCTCCTCTCCATTTTTTTCACCCCACATCTCTGTATTGAATTTTCAATATAGAGATTCATATCTGTGATTTATAAATTTGAACTTCTTTCTAGTTTTTGTTCCCTGGTTTCCTTTCCCTATGCTCTTGCAGTCTTGCGATTTCTTTTCACTTCACTTGGATCGTCAGTCTCAGTGCCCTTTGTCTGCTTCCTGCTGGAGATGAGCAAAACCTTTAACTTGATAGTGGGGGGGCACTTGAAAGACCTTCAATATTTGCTTGGTATCTCACTGTCACAGATCCCCTAACTCTCCTTCAATCTGCACTTGCAATCTGTATCCCTCTGCGCTATTAAATTATTCCAGCTCTGTTGCTCTCCTTTGTCCATTCTTTAATAAATCCCACATTAGATTTCTATTTCCATTCTATTTACTAGGTGACTACTTTAAGTTAGTTCATTGCTTTTCTATATTCCTTCCATTCTTCCATCAATTACAGTATCAGCAGGTCATTCATGCTGGTGAGGGTCACACCAACCCAGAGCCTCTATGGGGAAACAGGTGGTACAAGGTGGGACTGGGAGCACATGACTGTTGTCTCTATGAGTGGAGCAGCAGTACATCACAGGTCTACAACGGGACAATGTAGACTATTCATGTCTACAAACTGTACACTTTGGAAAAGCTGATAGTGTTTCAACAATGGAAGAGATTTCTCTCTCTGTGATACCAGATTTAACAGCTCTCCAAATCCCCCTTCATATATTTCCCTCTGTTACTATGAGTAGCCATGGCTGATCCTTTGGGTTAATTTCACATAAAAGTGCCGCCAACATTCATGATAATGTGTAGAACTTGAACTCCGAGGAAAAAACATTAAGTTTTGGGCTTTAACTGTTTCGAAAGACCAGGTTTACTCCGAATTTTCCTTTTTCTCACACTTTTCAAGTGGCTGAACTTAATGGTAGATGCTGTCGTTTGGAGCACAGAGTGAACACACGCCTTAGCACCTCCCTGGCCAAGCACTGCTAGGGTTAAGTGTGTTTCAGTCAGCCAGGAGTGTTCAGCAGCTGGCTCGCGGACATGCCGGGCTGCCCATGTGCTCACAGTATTTCAACGAGAGCCACATCAGTCTTTTAATCAATATGAACTGTCCTGTGGGCACAGTGGAGCTTGCGCTGTGAAGCACGCTAGATGACTTGACAGCGCGTGATTTAGGGGAGACACTGCACATTTCATGGCAGTGGTTTCAAATTGGGGCTATAAAAAGAACCTAACTGACAATTCCAACTTCAACAAGAAACGAGAGAAGTGTAAGTAAAGGAAAGGTACTTTGATATGTATTAAAAGTGAAAACAAATTAAAGGCACAATCAACAGCTTTTGAAACCCAACTCTTAATTTTAATTGATGGTGTTCTTCAGTAGAACTTCATTCAGTTTTAAATATAACTTTGTAATTGACTGTCTATTGAGTGACACTGTAAACAGCTGAAATTGTACTGTTCCTGCATTTTTCATGCATTTTGTTAGTAGTAGTATTAGCTAAATTATTTATTATGTTTAGAGCTCCTACATCATTGCATAATTCTAGAACAAATGTCTTCTTTGTTTCTCATCTGGGGTTTTACATGCAAGATAATGTTTGATCCAATCATTTATTTACAGCCTGTGTTGTGTGGCAGAGCATTTGATGTTGTGTATTCCCTGTGATACTTTGAATTGGAGCTAAATAGGGTAGACCAGCATGAAAAACTGAATCCACATCATGATTCTGCTTTAAGATCCAACCTTTTAACATTTTTGACAGCAGAATTAAATTCCTGATTGGAAAAAGTAGCAGTGCTCATTGATTGAGCTAATGTTTTTTTTTTCCAGAGGTCAAAATCAACAAAAGGTACTGGATTAATTACCACAATCTTTGCCACAGTCTCACCAACGCGTAATTTAAAATTAATTACAGTTGGCAAAGCAGCAGGAGCTGAATGAGGACTGTCTCTTGAAAACCACACATTTTAACAAATGCACACAGTTTCTTTATAATATAGCCTCAACTCCAACAATATCTCAATTTATTGCAATTAATCACATAGAACTGCTTCTTTATGTACTGTAGAATGAAATTACAGTATATGTTGCCATTCTTTTTCCATTTTAAAATATCCTGAAATATCTGAGTGAATTTCTTCTACAGTGCATTGTGTCATATTTACCAAGTGGGTTTTAGAAATTCCTCACTTTAAACGGTTAAGATGTGTTTTTTGACAATCCAGAGCTGTGCAAATCACTCCACTCAAATATTTTTTAATTCATCATATCCACTTTGATTTTTTTCTCTGCAGACATAGGTTTTCTTGCTGTGCATCAACACAGAGGTGTGATTTATGCCCAGAATGTCATAGAGTAATATTGTAGAGCACTGACATGTGACAGGTAATGCGAGCTTTAGCACAAACCAATGCAAACTATAGTAAATCCACAAGAACAAGCTCATGGATTATTGCAAATACATGATGGATATTTAACAAAAGACCATTTCATCTGTTTGGAGCTTCCGGGGAGATAAAATCGACCATTTCGGTGTCCTTGGTCTGTTTCACAAACAGAGGAAAACACCTCAAGCTAAAGGAACAAGAGTTTCATTCTTTTTCTTTGCTCAGCTGAAAAAAACACACAAATATTCCTCTTCACGCTGACAGATAGCGTTGATACCTCCCTCAGCCTACATGGCAAAAAAAAAACAGAAACACTGGGGGTAGCTTCATCCCCCATTTGTCCTCTTAAATCAAGCCTGGGGCGTGGAATGGGAAAGCACATGAATATGTGCTGGCGATGTGTGTGGCTGTTGGCTCTCTGTGACTTGTTCTTCCCCGTTCTGAGTCCCCCCCAGGATCAATACAGGGCCAGCTGATGGAGCTGGCATCTCCATCACCTAGAGTCCTTTGCCTGACAAGCCCAGATCCAAGATCCACTGGCGATATCGTCCTTCATCTGTCAGTGCGGGAAAGTTGTGCATTTCGCCGGGTTTGCCTGTTGCAAAGGGTCTCCTGGCTGCAGGATGTTAATAAATTCTCCCTGGTGGCTGTGTTGACGATGGAAGATGCTGTTATGCTAAACTCTATTCTCTTTTTGAGCCTATGAAAGTAGAAAGCGGGTCAATATAAGCAATGCGTGCATCACTGCAGCAGAGTGATTATTTTCTGCCGAAACATACTGTACATTTACCATCTATGGGTTAATGAGAGCAGACGCTCTATAAATATATTTCAAAACTATTAGCAATCAATTTCTGATCCCAGGGAGTTTCACAGGGCTGTCCTCAGAACTATTGCTTCACATCCCAGTGCCAAGCCTTAGATTTCGGTCTCATTGTGTTTTAAAATTACAGTGATGTTCGTGATTCAGAGTTTGGTCAGGCTTCTTCAGGATGCATTAAAGGAGAGATAAATGTTTACAGGAGAAAAAAAAGTTTTTGTGGCATTGCGCCATTTAAAGTTTTAGTTTGGTTAATAAAACAGTAAATCATAGGAAAGTGCACAAGCTTATTTAAATGACAGCAATGTGGTCAGTTCTTTGCACTGTTATTATATGGATGTGTTTCAGTATATGGTCTTTTCTGTGCATAAAAAGCCATTTTTTCTCTTAGAATTGAGAATCCCTTGTGAATTCTGCCATTTCGATATTCCCTCAGGAATGTTGTTCTCCAAACAGATACAGCATTAGTACAAGTGTCTTGTGAAAATGAGGAAGATGGAGACCCAGTTCATAAATCACCCTATTAGATTATGTTTGAGTTGATGACATTGTTTTCTGGCCACAAGAGGCTGGCATGCATTAGGAAGAGTGACTAGAAATGTTTAGATCATTACATTAAAACATATTGTTAAGGAGTTTCTGGAATTGAAAACAAGTTTGAGAAAAGGGGTTCATTTCTCTTTAATTTAATTTTATTCTTAACTCTAGCAAGGATTCCCAGCAGTGTTATCTGTACCCCAAGGAAATCATTGAATGTTATTTTCACTGTAATACTCGCAAGCTTTCAAACTGAATTTACATTGCATAATACACTATTATATATTTTTTTAAAACAAGACAATGGTAAAAGCAATTTAAAGAGACTTTGAGTTCCTCTATTTATTTAAAAATGCAGTTTATCGGAAGCGATTGCATTTCAAGAGTAAGTGGAAATGAGACTGAACTGACAAATAGGAGATGCACTTCCGAATGCCGGTATATTACACCAGCTACTGGTGTTGGTAACATTTTAGAATATTAAAATGACAACTTAAAATGACAACATCGAAGTATTATTGGATTGATGTTACGGATGACAGATATAAACAATACAATAAACATCATAGTACATTTTTTCATATAACAATACATTGTAACAGCAGGAAAAACAATGACAAAATATGTAATTATAATATCAGTTTTTAAGGGTAGTTTAAAATGATCCCAATATTGGAACCCTTTAGTAATCTGGGACTTACTTAATTAAAGTTAATTATTGTAGTTACTGTATCCCAGTAGGAATCAACAAGTTCCACCTGGAGGAAAGGTCAGTCCCTCTTCCATTTCCCTAGACGGTCTTGTCAGTGTAAGCACTGTCAGTGGAGCATTTACTATATCCTCGTGAATGAATGTGACACTTGTGTTTTCTGGAACTCATCGAATTTATGGTAAAACAATGTGTCATGAGTACGAGTATGCCATTTTTTAGATGTTTTTTTAAAGCACGACGCATTTCCCAGTCTGTAGTTCTTTCTGTTACATCATGTTTTTTGTTCCTTTTTCATTGGAGTAATAAATAAATCTGGAGAACACTGTACTGTAAGTCACTTTGGAAAGAAGCACAGTCCTTGTACAAGCTAGTAATATTGCTACTACCTATCATCATCGACCATCTAGCCAATCAATTCTAGCTACAGTATGCTATATGTCCACAACTGCTGTACCATGTGGTGGAACCTGAGCACCATGAGCACTTTCTAACGCCTCCGCAGAACTGTAGATCCAGCAGTCTCTCTCAGTCTTGTATACCCTGACCGGTTATCAAAAACATTGCACCACTTGACAAATAATCATTGCAGAAGATTTCAAGAGTACCTTGTTCTCTTGCACTGTTCAGCAGGTGTTTTGCTATGCTGAATCTTGCATTGTTAAAGCTTGCTTCAATTTGGAATTGACATTAAACCTCTCTTCTTAATTTTACGTTTTCAATGTTTTACTGTTACCCATTAGTTTACAATACCTCATATACAAGCATAAATCTGTTAGCTGTGAACTGCCTTTATAAAGGCATAAGCCAAATAAATGAAACACAATTCGTAATTGCAATTTAAGTGGGTATGGATGCTCAGCATAAATCAGGAAGGTTTAGTTTGCAAGACTATTGACATCAACAGAAATGGGACATTTATTATCCCAATAATTTCTGAACTCGTCATTACAGGGAATAGCAGGGACTCTGCTCACCTCTAGTGGGTGACTTTAAAATGCCTTGAAATAAAATGTATCCTTTTCTGTAGTAACACTGTTCTAGCACATAGATTTTATGTATCTCAGTGTAAAGCAGGGCACGAAGCAGTTACAGTTAAAATCTTCATAGCTCCGAACAAATAAGATCCTAATGCAATTCAGGTTGGCTTTGTATTGCCTGTGCTAAAATAATTGCAGGGAGAGGATTTTTATTCTTCCTTCAACAATTTAATCTTGTTCCTGTGAATGGTGATGAAATGACTGATAATTTTAATCCCTCACTTTAATAATTTAGCAGTTAATGTGATTTAAAATAAATGGCTCACAATTACATCTGAGTCAAATGGGTGAGTTGGAGTCATAATAGAAAAGAAAAACCTTTAACAAAACAATTAATTCCCGAGGGTCTAGTTCAGGTTGCTTGAATTATTCAAGCGAGATGAGCTCATGGGCCTCTGTAACCAAATGGACACCATGTCTAATTTTTCAATTTCATTGCCATATTTTTGCCTCTGTGGTCATTCCTCTCGAAAGGTGAGTCACTTCCACTCTACTTGTCAATGTGGGCAATGAAGGTATTGACTATTTTTTCTATCATTGTAGTTATTTTAATAGATTTCGTACAGAAATAGAAAACTTGTGCGTGCAATATCCCAGAAAATATTGGAAAATGCCTCCCTCTACTGGGGAGAGATTGTATCAGGAGTCATGTTATCTGCAGAGGCCAGGTGAACAGCCCAGGAGTGAGTTAAGGCAACCGCCAGCTTGTAGCCCAGTCCATTTAGATCCTAATGAATGTGACAGAGGGACGAAATATATCTAGAGTATTTGGTGTGACTCGCCCAGCTCAGAATTGGGAGCAGCGAGGTAGGGAGATGCTGAAAGGGTGTAGATGGTGTGGAGGGATGTGAGAGACATCTCCACAAAGGGGAAGTCCTGGGTGCGAGACTTCTCCTACATCCTCTGTAAACAGTACAAGGGGGATTTAACAGCAGCTCAGTTGAGAACAGCAGTCACTGTTATCACACCTTTCGATTCAGCTCTGAGCTGCACGTATCAATATCTTTTCATCTGTTGATTGCAGAAAAATGAGTCTTAAATGCCGCCATGGGCAATGTTTCATCGATGTTGAAGCGTACGGGACTTGCTGGAGTAAAACCAAGACAAGACAAAGCAGTGATGGTGAGCAGCCATCACAAACATTGTAGTGAAGACGAGCTTGATACCATGGCCTAAAAGCAATCACTCAGGACGCTGATGACAGAAAGGTTTGTCTAGAAGTGTGTCTAATATACGTAGGCAATAATATATAGTGAAATTTACAATAGGACAGCAATCAGCAGAGCTGGGAATCGGTTTAGGCCCTTTTGGTGTGGAGGTGGCAGTCTGATGGTGTGGGTGTGTTTCTAATGGCTTCAACTAGGGACACTGCTTTTGCTAATCACATTATGAAAACCAGTACATACTGTATTGTACAGTAGTGAACATAATTGCATTGCCAGTATTGGTGGAGCTGGATAATAAAGGCTAATACAACACCAACATAATCAAGGATCATTTCAGAATAGATTCAGTTTAGAAACGCAGTGTTTCAAAAAGCCCTGATATGAAACCTCTTGCTGCACTAGAAAATCTTATTTTGCCTCAATGCTTTTCATAATATACAGTAGTACAGAATGAAATATACTTCTGGAAAGGAAACTTGAAACTAAGCTGCTTCCGAGCTGATGCTCGATTTATCATGCTACATAAATTCATATCAAAATAAATATTTTATCAACATCCTGTGTTGTCATTAAGATCAGTATGATTCCTGTCACTATTTCAGACACTTTTAATAACTCAGACCGAGTGCTCATAATTGAACACCTGCATATCATCACCGATAACTGCATCACAAGTGAAATCCGTTTAACCTTCTTTGTACAATAATAGAAAATATATCACTGCACAGTGTCACGATTGCTTGCACATTGTTTTCTCATTTCTTTGGGGTCCTGACTTTGGTTCCACCTAGGGGCTCTTATCCATGTGGACTTTGCATGTTCTCCTTTCTTTCGTATTAGCATTTGCTGTGGTTTTCTGCAACCATATCTTGGTCAATAAATTGGTCATTCAATGCCAAAGCGAGGAACAGTATCTGGACCAGTTCATTCTAATATGAAAATGAAATACCTGGTTCCCATGTTCTATGACCAGGATAGCCAGTTAATTCAGTTGATGTGACAAGATATCTATCAGGTTTGCTGCTTCATTCAAACAAGTCCTGGAATCTGTAGAACATGGAAAACATGAAAAAGTATATGTGCAGTAGTTGCCCATTAAATTCTTTACAATAGTACCATTATACGTCTCAAATTTTGCTGTTCCTTACTGTGCAGTTTTCAGAATATGGTTGTATAAATAAACTTAGTACATCAGTGGCTACACTCCCATCCATACTATTGTTATACAGCTTGTGTAGTATTTCTGAGGTACACTGTATGAGCGTGGGCATCAGCTGCAGCAAGGGAAGTCTGGAGATCCTTGGATGTGGTCCTGGGGTTCTTTTGGAAATCCTGTTGGAGTTTTGTTGTCCACAGTTATTTAAAGTCTGCGTGGTCTTAAATTTTCTCAATTTTTAGACTGTTTTAGAGCAGTTTGATGAATTACAAACATCTTGCTTTGGTTTTATAGCCCTCTCCAGACTGATGAGCACCTACAGTATCTGAGGCCATCTGAGGTCACAGCATGGAGTATTCCACTCTCCTGTATGGGGAAACCTATTTACTTGGTTATTTACCTTTGTATAGTTAGACGGCCTTTAAGACTTTGTCCTGATGATGGGCTCTTTGATTGGTTAACCTGCTAGCCAAATATTTTAACACCTGGTTAGATTTCTTTTTCTGTTGCATGCATCAATACCTATAAATTGAAGATATAAACTCTTCCTTTTAAAAATGTAAACAGTAGTTAAGCAAGGATTCCCTTGTAAAAATATAACTTTAAAAAAACTACGATAATAGGAATTCATAAACTTTCAGTAAACATACAGATAAGATTATTCTATTCGTATAATCTACAGTACATGCAGTAGGTTCCAGACAGGTTCAGACCCATCTAAGATGAGGAAAAATAAGAGAAGTCAGAACCGTTACTGTGATTTCAGTTTTTTTGCACATTATAAATTGGATTTGCAACACAGCGGAATAATATTGACTCATACGGCAGGCAAGACAAGTCTATGCATGATAACAGAAGACAGGCTCATAGATGAACTCAAAACTAAAATATGAAGCAATAAGTAACTGTGTAAAGTACTGTATAACAAATTTTGTCGGATGTCAGACTGGATAACAGGCCCTTAATATAATAAAGACAAAGGTTTTTTAATTAGCGATTTACCTACTCCGCATCTTGAAATGTACATCAGTTATAAGAAAAAATACGTTTGGAGGTTTCTGGATGAATATATAGTTAAGTAAATAACTTAATACAGAACTACAAAAAACCCATTTGCCTTTGCGGTAAAATAAATCTTGGGCCATGTGTATGCCTACCACGTATTTTATCTGACTGCAAGTTTGTGCTCCATCCTGGTAAGTAGTATTGAAAACCTAATCCAGTTTATAAGGTTAAAAATAAATGTTTCTTTATATATTGGAGTTTTTAGAAATTGCAGACATGTTAAAACAGCTCTTTCCAATTACTCCTGAGAGCAGGATAATTTTCAATATGCTGATGTGCAGCATTTACTTTCCGTATTACAAATGGCCAGGGATATTAAAATGAGCACCCCATTCTGAAATCCATTTACTGTCTGCCGGTTTGAAACCATCTTTGAATTGAGATAAATCTGTTCCTCCCCCTTCAGGTAATACTCATTAAAATAGTCTTAATGGGACCTGTGGAAATTCAGGCCACCTTTTTTCCCAATACCCTTGTGCTATAATTATTCAAACAGCGTGAACTGGGATTTTAAAGTTTCAGCTTGCCATTTTAATGCATAAATGACGTCAAGAAGCGAGCTGTGATTATACTAGGACACCTTCTACTCAACGGATTCCTACTTTCAGCTCTTTTAATGCAGAAAAACTGCATTTAACAGCAAGTGGTCATCAGGAGAGCAGAAGGACAGCCACTCTGCAAAGCAAGAGCTGGCTTGCATAAAGTCTACACAAACTCAATGCCAGAGAGTAAAAAGTGGATTTAGTTTGCTCAACAAAGAAGTAATTTTCCAAATATCCAGATCCCATGCTTTTGCTACATTTTTTTTCTTACTTTAAGAAGCATTTTAAAACCAAAAGCCTTTCTTCCTCCACTGGATTTTATTTGAGTGGGGAATCCAGCTGCGTCATTCAAGGTAAAATTATAAAAATAAAACAGTCATGTAGAGAAGTTGCCAACCAGATCGACATCTTCACGGTGAATATTGCCTGGGTTAGAATTATTGATGTTTTTATTTCGAAGTGTCATTTACTTTATCTCTTCCGGAAGAGAAATGAGACTGTCAGGGGTATATCTTGCCAGTCACAACCATCTCAAGAGGTGCGTCACAAGCCACGGAATCAGATATTTTGGATCTTTACTTGTTAAAGATGCATCTACTTTACAATGAAATGTATGCATTTTGATCCTTTTGATCTTTTGTTATTATTTATTACTGGCTTACTATCCTGAGAAAATATACATTAAATAGCTGTGCAGCTATACCATGCATAACAATGAACTGGACACCTGACAGAAAAGGCTGAGCAGCCTTAACCTGCTTTTCGACTGCATTTGTTTAAGAAACAGTAGAAATCACTACAGATGTCTTTGTAATTTTATTAGGCCATCCTGTGTAATTCTGCTAACAGCAGTGAAAGCCATTTAGGTTGCCTTGCGAACTCTAAATCTTATTAATATTTTCACAGAAATGATTGGATTGAGAAAGCAACATACGTTGCAAAAAAAGCAATCATGTTGCAGTGCCGCTGAACTTTTGAGAAGAAATTCGTTGCACAGTTACATAAAGGAGCAAGATGATTATGTTAAATGTCAAGTATCACAATTCAGAAATTGAAATAATGAGCCAGAGCCAGCTCCAGTGTTTTCTGCAGCTATTATATAGTTTTTAATTGTATTAAATTTTAGAAGCTTGGAGCACTACCTCAGGATTTGGAAAACATTTAGAGAGAAATCTATTTCTCCTCAACTAGCCATCTCCTGCTGTTGCTTCCTTAAGACTTTTTAGCTATCCAGTTACCAAAGTCATGTTACAACAGTTCAAAATCCATCAGCTCCCTGCCAGGAGTACTAAGTCACTGCATCCAGCTTTGCCTTGATATGCACTGGTGATGAAAACCATCATAATCCCCCTAGCATTGTGCAGAGCTACTTTCTGCAAGCAGTGCAGATAAAAACATTTGCTGCAAACACTGGTGGCTCCTGTTATCCAGCTCTTCTCCAAGCTTAGTTCACTCCAACTGGCCAGAGTGGCAAATCATTACTGCTAGACCTGCTGTGTGCTCTCCTGTTACACTGGAAAGAACGCCTTGTGTTTTTGCCCCAATTACTGTATGTTTGCTTCTCGTAAACTTACTCCAATTTTCACTCAGTTTTGAACCTGCACACGGGGCAGCACTGTCGGTTCAGTGGTTACCTGGCCCCCCGGGTTCAGTTTTGTTCTCCCTGTGTTTGTGTGGGTTTCCTCCTGCAGTCTGGGTAATTGGCTCCTGGGAGCACTAGCCCTGGTGCGAATGTGTATTTGTGTCTGTGTGTGGCGTCCCCTCCAGGCTGTATCCTGCCTTGCCTCCGTTGCTTGCCGGAATAGGCTTCCAGCTCCCCCACATTGGCTAAAGCAGGAAGGAAATGGATGGAGGAATGGATGTGGCCATTCATACCAGCATGTGCCGGTTTGCTGGCATGCAGGTGTGCCCATGTGCCAACTACAGGGGTTTGACAAGCGTTTCATTTCTCCCCCCTTTCTTGTGCCTTGGGTGATGAAGAAGGCGTGGTCCTCTTCAGGGTGTGCTTCAACAGATGCAGTGGAGAACACTACGCCTGCACAGTTACACAAGACCCAATGTTCTCCCGAGAAGCATCTTTTTAGATGGTTTTATGTTCATTTGCTTCTGCCCTATGTTCGACAAAGGCTGATGCTATTCTCAAAAGAAGGTCAGCCACTCATATTAACTTCCAGTGGCTGCTGTTTCATCATTTCTCCCCCCCCCACCTGTCTTTACGGTCCGGGATGCCTGGAGCCTCTCTGTGCAGGTATGGTATTTGATTTCACAGTGCCTCGGGCGAGAGATAGGCTTCCTAGTTCACAGTCAGGAAATGACTGTCAGAGGTAATACACACTTCCATTATATGAAATTGAAACATCAAGTTGATTTACTGATTGAGGTGGAATTAACTTTTCGCCAATCACGGCCTTGCTGTAATAGCATTCCACTCTCGCTCACAACACAACTCAAGAACAGATTATGCCAGACCACAAGGCAATCTTTTTTACACTTGCTGACAGGGTGTGATATAGCGCTTGCACCGCCATCGATATGGAAATATAACTTTGACCTCTGTGGCCTGTTGTTTAAATGCAAACCTTTCCAAAGTGCCGAAATATAGAGTGGTGAGTGGGGCAACTGTGTAAAGCTCAAACAAAATCGACCTTTATTTATGCCTTCACGTCTACTTACTGTGAGATTTTTAGTGCACTAGGAGTACACATTATTAAAAAAAACTTTCAACTTTAATTGAAATCTATTTGCCTACGTTATTCAGTTAAGCCTTGGGCATTGCCTGCTGTTCCTATTAATTTCTATGCCTTTCTTGTTACTGGACGGATAAAAGCTGCACTATGACAGATGTACATGCTTAGCTAAGAGAGTGGTATACCTAGAGCTGGAAATAGATGTCAGAATATGAAAGTATCATGCTGTTAACTGGCAGTGGCCAAATCAGTTACTGCACAGCTGGATAGTCTTTTATCTTCTGCCCTAGAAACAAACAAGCTCAGTTGCTAATCAAGCTCAATTATCGAGCAAAATTCAAAGTTCTTAATAAACGCATTGAATTTTTTTTTTTGAAAAAGGTGTTCCTTAGTCTATTCTCATATACAGTACAGCCGAACACAACCAATGCAAAAGATTCAAACTGTAAGTAAACTGTTTGCTGTTGGCTTGTATACTGTATCTGTTAAATACAATCATACAGAATATTTTTATGAGCCAGAGGGGATGAAACTATCAAATATCAAATAACTTTCAAACTTTGCTTCAGAAACTTTTTCAGCTTTTATAGAGTTAGGGTCTCCATTGGCTTTCATCTTATTAAAAAGCTGTTCTTTAAGGTGGTTTAAACCTCATGGAATGAATAGATATGAGGAGTCTTTTAACACTTTTCATGACATTCTTGTCCTTCCATCGTTAACTGGTTAGATATTCTTTTCTGCACCAACTTAAAACCCTGTTTTGTAACTTTGATATCAAGCAGCAGAGGCCTAAAGCCCTTTCTCAGACTAGGATTATAACAAAGCTTCTGATAATTATTGTCATACTGTAAAACTGTCTCTTGCTATTTCTAGCCATCAGGTTTTAGGATGTTACATCACGAGCTGTGTTGTTTTGTTAAAGTTGGTCAGTATGTGAAAGAACAGCGTGGACTGAGCCAAAAATTCATAGAATAGCAAACCATTAGGAACCTCCACTGAACGACATCAGTGGGCCTGTCACAGCAGCAGAATGGCTTAAACAGGAAATCATTCCACACGTCTTTGAAATATTTGCAATCCAATTCCATCCCATTATTCTCTCAAGATAGTTTTCATGTGTGATGAGTGTGATGTTGTATAGTTTGAACTGCATATTCTGGGACTGAGATCTGGGGATTGTCCTAGCCAGAAAGGCAACAGAAGTCTGTCTCATGCTCATCAAACCAACCAGGCATTGTGTTGAAGGTGGGGGTGGAGGATTCCTGATATTTTGACCAACAAGTCCATAAATAAGACTTTCAATGGCATAGAATTACTGCTACAGAATTTTATTGATGAGATGAGTTTTCAGAAGAAGAGAGACTTTTACAATTAAGACCACTTCCAGAATAACCCCTATAGTTATATTTAAGTAATACATGTTTGAAAAAGCTTTTTTTAAACAGATCAGCCTGATTCATCTAAGAACAATGCCCAGCTGAGCATTTTTCCTTGGAAGTGACCTGGCCTATCTAGCAGAATGCTAGGAGTTGCAGTGCAGCCTTTTCTTCTGATTCTAAGCACACGTGCTTTTCTCAGGAGACTAATATCCTGTTTCATTGCTGGCCTGTGCGGGGTCTGACAAAGGGTTTTGTTTGCACTGCAGAAGAAAATGATACGGATAAGAAAACAAATCTTGATTTACATTAATAAAGGCAACATGAAATAAAACCCAGTCTTGATTAGTGAACATTGCCCTGCAGTCTGATGGTATTACACAATTATGAATAAATATATTTAGTTGTTTTGTGATAAACAGAAGTTAAGCCTAAAACCTTGAAGTTCTTTTACATCTAACATGGCATTTTCATGCTATTTTTTAACATCTAAAAAGGCCTACTATATTTTTAAAAGGGGGTCTTATCTTCAATTTACTATTACAGAGTTTCTTTTTTTCTTTTTTTTCTAACAATATAGTTTGTCCTTACAGTAATTGATACAAATGTGTCTCCATGATTTGTTATTTAGTAGTTTTAGCAGTTGTTAGACTATATTTCTTTCACAATGAAATTACCTCTAGGTACTGTATATTACAACCAGTTCTAGTTAGCTTTCTTTCAGGTTGTGGATAAGGACTGTGAATGTATTTTCTATAACCCCTAAGACCTCTTATCCCTTTATGTCAGAAATAGCTTTTTTGCCAATACTGTAATGAACAGTAGTTCAGGTGGGTAGCTGCGTCAGCATGCGTAGGCTGCCTACTGCCCTGTCTCTCTCACACCTGAAGAAGGCTCCACGGCCGAAATGTTGTGTTCTCTTTCTTCTTCTTTTTTTCAGCATGGAATAAACCTATTACTTGTTCTTCATGAACAGTGTCTTGCTAAGGTATTCAGACCCTTCCTATAGTGTTGTAAAATTACAAAAAGACGTATACTGTACTGCATATTTTTTTTAATTTACCTTTTTGTATGGCCATCTGTCACAGAGCTTCAGAGGCAATTTCCACCTGGAATGATGTCCACTGAAACATTTTGGAATATCTCTGGAAGTACAGACAGTTAAAGTCTAGTTGAGGGCTTAAATTTAAGCCAAGTAACATAAATTAGAGTAAATGTTGGTAAAAACTAAAGAGGAGAGGCTACAAATATGACAACTGCATATTAGTATATGGATCCATGTACATAATATTTGGTGGAGGCAATTACAGATGCAAGTCTTTTTGGTTCAGTCTCTGGTGCAGTGTTTCCCCATTCTTCCTGGCAGGTTTCCTCAAACACTCTCTAGTCACTTAGGGATTTCTTATGGACAACAGTTTCAAATCTTTATATACTGTAGATTCAAGTCATGACTATGACTAGGTCACTCAAGGACATTCACTTTCTTCCTCTTAAGACTTTACAGTGTAATGGCCTTGTGCTGAAAGGTGAGTTTTGACCCAAGTTTTAAGACCTTAGCAGACTAAAACCTGTTTTGTTATTTTTCTGCTCTTTTCTTGCAATGACCCTGCTGCTCAGTGCCACTTGCTGGGCGAAAGGCGGAGCAGACTCAGAGCAGACTCGGGGAAAGTTGATCAGTCCTTCTTGCACACAGGGACTTGGCTGAGTGGGAAGCAAGCACACTGGGAGACGAGATGCGTTTAGATTTAAATCTCTGAGATTAGATGTTTTGAAAGATCCTTGGTCTTTGTGATTTTTGATTGAAATTTACTGTCTCAGGGACCTTACAGAAATACTGTAGGTGTATTTATTCTGAAATCGACTATTATTGAACATAGACAGAGGCCACTCATATAATTGTATGGTCATTTTGTATACCTAAATGAATTTAAAGTTTGCTATAGTAAAGAGATTGAATACTTCTGCATATTGACTTTTCCTTTTTTGTTTCTTATTATCTCCTCTCTTTTTTCCTGTTTGAATGTGTGGAATAGGTTGTTTAAGTAACGCGTATTAATTGCTACTGTACTTCAATACATCCTGGCTGCAGCCTTTAAAGCAACAATATGTGAAAACTATTCAAGGTTCTGAATACTTTGACAAGGCTCTGTATATGAAGTTACAGTAAGTCAGTAAATAAAACGAATTTTACTTTCATTAATACCATGTGTCTGTAATACAGTAATGCTGCAGCCAGTGTGGAGATGTGCTGGATATGCTATAGAGGTGCTAGAACTACAAGAGTCATCATGAATCTGCACAGTCGAGTGTCCAATATACTGGGATGGGTTACCAGAGCTCCAGCTGCCTGTCATCCCATTCTGTTATTGTTCCTGTCTTGTTTCTCCTGGCCAATCTTCTCACACTGTCAATGGAGCAACAGGCGCTGCTTGCTTAACTTGAGATGATAGGGGCGGATTGCTGCAATACGTGTGGACATCGAATCTCAACATATTGCTATGTAGATTTGATCTTGGTAATGACTGAACAAGAGAAATGGAAAGATGCTTAAAACTCATGTAATGAAAATAGGGAGCTTGGAAGGCAAGTTGTCAGAGCAGGAAGACCCCTCCCATCCTAACAATATGAATGCAATGAGTTTTCCAGACAGCATTAGTAAGAGGGTTCATCATGATGTGGTTATGTGGCGTTACTCCATGACACTGGCAGACAACACCAAAGAACAAAACTGATGGAAACAAGGGGTCTAGCTCCATTCATCGTGCTGAGGAATCTGTGTTGCGGTTAAACCTAGATTACAGCCAGCAACTCTCCCCAGATGAGCCATACCATGTTTGGGTTGAGGACATTTTGTTGTGCACCATGGTGCTCTCACAGTCCTCAGTGCTCACTTCAGTGTCTGTATACTTGTACAGAAGAGCTCATTAAATCTAATAGGCTCGTTTTGTCCAATAGGACGGAATAACACCTGTTTTGCCAAAGCAGCTAATGTTCTCTGTGGCAGTCATTTATTATAAATGTAATTGGGGTTAAGATCAAACCTAGTTGTCACATTTGTGTCACATTTAGGACTGGCTTTTGGGCTGGCACCACCCAAAGGAGCTAAACTTTTAGGATTAATGGAGTTCAAATTGGGAAATAAATTTTGTGAAGATTACCTTTCTGCTAAATTAAGTTTTTTAGCCAAAAGGACATCCTACCCCATTTAATTTCTTCTAATACCACTTAGATGTTTTGCAGTACACAGCATGTTCCTGGTTCTCAAGGGCTGGTGTGTCTGCTGGTGTTCATTCTAACACAGCTCTTATGAGCTGGTTTAGGGAAATTATTGGCTTAATTTAGCACCCTTTCCCATCTCTTTAGGTGCTGGTGCTTTGAAGGGATTTAAAAACCTTTAGACATCTGGAGGAACAGGGTTGCCCACCCATCATCTGCAATGCCTAACTAGCAGCTCTGAGGAGTGGGGTTATTTTTCTGTTGTTGTTGGTGGCTGTGAACTAAGGTCAATGACGGTTATTTCCATATTTGTTTGAGCCTTTTCTTTTTTCTTCCTAGGGGGCGATTGGTTTTGCTCTGATGTTTTTTGACTGAATTGTGAAGGGGGGAATCAGTGTTTTATGTACTGTGTTGTAGGTACTGTGGTCAGTCATTCCTCAGTGATGGGGATATAAATCATCGACAGGCTCCTATCCACGGGACTTGGGTAAAGCTCCCCTGTACAATTATCTAAACAACAACATTTTAGCTCTGCGATGATGATTACAAAGCTGTGAAAAGCTGTAAAAATATTTTTTTTCCAGGACAAATTTACCATTTTACCTTATTCTCAGTTTCCCAAAGGATTATTTTCTATTTCTCAGTATTTAATTACCCAAATTAGTCACTCATTTTTAGGTGAAGCTGTTTATTCAGTCCCCTGAGATTGTGATTCATGAACCAACAGATCTGAACAATGAAGTACTGTACATTAAGAAAATGTAGTCATTTTCTATCCCAGAATTTTAACGGCAGGCAGGTTTGTTTACCTGATTATTGCCTTTATAGTCTCTTCATGTTCAGGGGCCCGAATTAAACATTTACAATATTATTAACAGATGTACTGTTCAGTACAGTATACAACTCTAAAAATGTTTAGATTGTGGTTGCTTTTCTGCAACCAGAAGAATGTTTCATCATGTCTGACTGCTTCAGATGAGTTAGTTAATTAATTAATTAGTTGATTAATTAATGGAAAGAGAAGTAAAAATGAACATGGCATTCCCACTCTGGAGAGTCAACACTTGCATTTATGCTGTGTGGAAAAGGTTCCGTAATATATTTCATTGGAACATCTGAAGAAATAGCAGGCCTTTTTATTAACTAAAGATAATCTTTTGCCTGTCTTAATTACTTTTTTAACTCTCCGTTATAATCAAAAATATCAACTAGACAAACATTGTGCATTTCCTTTCCTTTCATGACTAAAATATCACGTGGTTGGCTTCTGGTTACCACTTTGCAATTCCAATTGATTGCTTAAAATGACTTTCAAATAACTTAAAAACTTTTTAGACTGAATAGAAAAAGATTTCAGGTTAATTAAGATATCCGCATCCAAGAGGACTGTGTGAGAATCACGAGTAAAATAAGGATCATAGGACAGGAGTAGTACAAATAGCTGAGTAGTAGGACAACTAGCTGAGTGATGTCCTTGGATCAATAGGCTACAGTAATAGCAAATGAATGAGCAAGATGAGCCAGATGACCTCTCATTGTAACCTTTCTTTGGTATCTGTGTTCTAATCTTTATTTTCGATTGCTGTCTTAAATCCATTTGCTGTTTTATTCTCATTCACACTCAAACATGATGAGTCTCAACTTTAAAAGCAAAAGTTCACACTTTGTCCTTCTTTGAAACTTTCTTCTCAGGGAAGATCTTTCTGTATAAAGACAATTTGAAGCTTTGCCTGTTTCAGAAATGCAATATGAACTGCAGTTAATAATATACAGTACATGTTATTAATTTGTCTGGAAATTTTAGTTTCTGAGTTTTGATTAACCACGGATTTGGTGCCTCTATGGGCATTTAGAAAAACATACAGTACATTAGAGAGTTCCTAAACATATCCTGCTGTGTTTCTGCTTGCCTAGCCAATTTTGTTTTTTTTTCTAAATGTATCTGCAGGTGCCTGCTCCCTTACTCAGTAGATTTGGAAGAAAGGGCAGTCATGGAGAGGGAGTTTTGTGGGAGAAATGAGAAGATACTCAATACAACTGCCTAGCTTTGCATTACCTGAATTTAATAGAATTTTAATTGTTTAATGCATATTATTTTTAGAAGGGTTGAATTCATTGCAGTATCTCTTTCCCGTGGGTAAACTAACACCATTTCATTATGAATGTCAGCAGAATGATTAACATCTTCACAGAGAGATGGGTTTCATTTGAAGGACAGGGATATATAAAAAGACAAAGACCTAAGGGTAATTAGCTGGAGTGTTTGATTTTCTTGGGAGACTGAAATTCCCTGTTTCCCTATATGTGAGAGAACCCAGAAAGTGAGGGAGCAAACTCAATATACTGCCTAGACAGCTCAAGTCCTTAGATTCATCAAACACTTTGCTCAATCTATCTTTACTGTGTGAAGCTCCCAGTTTTCATTTTTGTGCAGGAAAACTGTGTTGCTAATTACAGTATATCTGCTGCTTGTCTAAAACTGCAAGTCCAAAAAATGAAATCTTAACATAGTTTCTGAAAATCATAGCTTTGACAACATTGAGCTGAAGACAATGTTAGTATATTAAAGCCAACCTATTTTTTCAGTCCTGCTGAGAATCGGAGATAATGGTTCATTGCATATGATGTCTACCAGCTTTCTGAAAAAAACATCAAAGAGCTTCATATGAAGAAGCGCTGCATTCTGGTTTATAAAGAACACAGGCATGCCTGGAAGAATGCTCTCTGGTGTGGCAGAAGACCTATTGTCTATTTTGTAGATCCTGAGTGAATTCTCTTATCTTAATGCACAGGGATGCTTTTTCTTTTTTTGTTGTTTCTCTTCCTTTTATTTAACTTCTTTATCACTTTTGGGAAATGGAAAAAAAACCACACACCCTCTTTACTGTTTCCTGATTTCCCTGCTTACCCCAGGTTATTGTTTATAAAGATGCAAGAACAAGCAGATCATTTCATTTGTGCACTGGTGTTGTGTTGCGAGTTGCTCAAGTGTCCCTGCTCTGAGGAATAAACTCACATGACTTTTTAATGTGTCTGTTAGCAACAGGAAAGATAGTTGAAATTATCTTATCACCAGCACTGCAGATGAATGTCTTGTGCAGAGGATGCAAATATTCCTTTCTTCTTCAGGCGTTCTGGAGCCTGGCAGCCTGGCAACAGGTGGCACACACATCTGTGATAAAGACTCCCGGCTAGGCCCAGGAATTGCTCTCAAAGGATGACGGAAGGGAAAAGAAGCCCATTTGATCCTATATCACAGCCACGGTTTTCTCCTTGTAACTCTGAAAGTGTGATAGTGGAAAAGTCCCGGCGGATTTACAATGTAGCTGGAGCTGCAGGAGAATTCACTAAAATGATTTAAAATGATTTATTTTTACATTGGTTCAACTTTTTTTTTTTTTACAGCAGAGCAGATTTTCTCCATTCTCTCAGCTTTGTGAACCCCTGCAGCCCCGTTTATTTTTAAACTTTAAATATCCACATACTTCACTGACAAAACTATCTGGGTCCCGTAACAATAACATATACAGTACGGAGTCTCTGTGAGGAGTAAGAGCAGCTGGTGGTGAAAACAGAGCCGTGAAGAATTGAGAACCTGAGACAGTTTGGTCCACAGAAGGTGGCTGAAATGTAAAGTACCTTTACAATATTTACAAAGCTGTGAAGTTCTGTGGTCAAGCGATTCTAGTTCCAGAGTGGCTTTCGGCTCTTCATGAGGGCTTGAAGAAAAATATATTTGATGGGGAAGCTACTGTAATTAGAAGCAGGTGCCTGACAGCTTAACAGTGACAAATAAGATGGCAAACAACATTTTTAACAGAATCGTTTTGTTTGTCCATTGACTAACTGGGGGGAAAATAAAAAGAGATTAAATAGATGTATATATTATGTTACAGGTTAGGGCTGAGGAATATTTTAGAATAGATGGATGGGTGCTTGAATATATTACTTTGCAAGGATTAAAAAAATACATGTATCATATTTGAGAAAAGGGCACATTTAGTTTTGATGGAGTGATAGATGAAGGGATGATGCACTTTGCCAAATGTATCTGAGTCACATACAGATACACAGCAGGACCGGGGGTGGAAATTGGATTGAATGTTCCTCTGAACTCAAATCCCTCAATTACTAAATATCTTGGGACACCTAAACAGATAAGGTTTTCTTTTAAATTATTTAGGGGATATTCATGAGAATATCCTTGAATAGAAAGTACATTCTCCTTTCTTTTTTTGTAAAATAAAAACTGTACATATGGAGTTTGAATGTTCATTCATTCATTTTATAATTATCCTACATCACAATTCTGTACAATACCTGCTTCTCTAAAAGACTAGACATTGTTTCATAAATAAGTTACCTACTTTTTCCCGAAAACATGATAACGCTTCATTTCAATGTGTGCATAAATTATTTAGACTGAAATTCTAGCTGTCAAATTATTGAAAGCGACTGTATTAAAGTTTGGTAGGTATTTATTGTACTTGAACATTAACAAATAACATGTACTTCATAAACATTACTCACATTCACACAGTGTACATTCAACATTTTTGATTGCGAAATGAACAATTAATTTAATTTTCTTTACTGATACAAACTTAGATGCAGTATCTTTATTAAAATGTTTCTGAAAATGCATACAAGAGTGCAGAGTCTCTTTTCTTTAAAAACAAAAACTAAAAACTTTTTCAAACATTGTGATGGCCTCAAAAATTGCATTTAGTGTGCCGATGGTTCTTTCACAGAATACAAGTGTGGAACATTTTGTCCAAGTTTTGACGACCATTGCCACTACTTTTTTCAGAGTTCAAGTTAGTCCATTACCAAGATAAAAAAGAGCACAATGAAACAAAGTAATCTGAACACCGACAGCATATAAGTGATAGCAATGCTGAAGACCTTGTGATGTGAAGGTGGTCATAAAGCACATCTGTGGTAGTCTACAGGAGTCTGTGTGTGGGCAGAGGAAAACAGCCAGTCCTGTGAAGGATGCATTATATCTGCTCTCTAGCGTCCTTGTCAAGCGGGACTAAAACTCCTGAGCTGAAAAGGAAGCATTTCATAACCGCAGAAGCTGTCTGATGGGATGGAATTTCAGTGTTGTCAGGTTTAGCATTCAAGGGGAATAAACAGCGCTACCGCCCACTGCATGATGACAAGCAAGACACAAAAGTGCAAAATAAATGAAGTCAGTTCTTCATCTCTGTGTCTTGTTTTGTCTGGCATGACAGTCGGAATCCTGCCTCTCCTCAATGGTGGCAAAAGCAAAATGCATTGACAATTGACGCATAGTTAGATCCCCTTTCATTCCATGCATCACAGTAGCTGCACAGCTTATAAGGAACTGAAGTGCAAAACCACTTTAATAGCACCCAAGTTATGATGCGGGCTATTATTATGAGCAACTGAAGCAAAAGCAATTATTCAAGAACTGTAGATATTTAATGTCAAAGCTTAGTGATGCAGTTTGTCTCAGCAGTCAGAAGTAGCAGACGGAATTTTACAACAGAGTGTACACTAATAAAAGTTTTTTGTGGATTTTTTTCCCCACACACTTCTGGAGA
Source organism: Lepisosteus oculatus (assembly GCF_040954835.1). Taxonomy (NCBI): domain Eukaryota; kingdom Metazoa; phylum Chordata; class Actinopteri; order Semionotiformes; family Lepisosteidae; genus Lepisosteus; species Lepisosteus oculatus. The sequence continues at coordinate 5,286,955 of NC_090718.1, read as the reverse complement.
ATAAAGTATATTATGATTGGTTAGAGTCGCTGCTAAGAACACAAAATGAATTACTTTGTCTGCCTATCAAATCCGTGGTATCCATGAAGTTTAATACAGCCAAACAAAATCAGATTGTCGGTGTCTCAGGTAAATGATGTATGAAAGGGACATGTGTGGTATTGAAAAGCTTTACCTGACAGTACAGTACTTTACAAAATATACTGTATGCCCTCAAAAATGTTGATATCCTAAAGGGAGTGTTCCTTTTTATATATGTCAGATATATGATTTGAGAAAACAGTTTTTTTCTTAAAGTTGTTAATAGTGTGACAGGTTGCTGTTAATAGAAGAATCCAGGATTCAGTCCTCGCCTGCTTTAGAGCATGGCTTGTAAAAAATCGACAGCACCTACAGTATATTTAATATGAAGACGTGAATCTGTGCCTTTTGTTTTTTAGTGAGTGTATCTGCAAGTAAGCTAGACGTTTTAATGAAGAATCTTTTCTTATTGAAAGAAATAAGATGCAGCATAAGATACAGGCCTTTGTCTAAGATCTTGGTTTTAAAAAGAGAACTTCAGCATATCCTCTTCTTTCAGAATGAATGTCCTAACTTCGTATTGGTACATCTCCCAGCTAGATACAGAGATAGGGTTCATTTTCATACTTTTTTCTCTAATCTGAAAATTAGTGACCTCAGACACCAACCTTATCAAACAATCTCCCTACTTAGTACAGTCTTCATATGTCTTGCCTTAATTTATCACCACGGCGAAAGAATGTTCCGAGAACATTGGTTATCAGCAGAATCTATTTTATTTGCTAAACACAATATATATGCAAATACAAAAGCTTTGTTCTTTGGCAGAGAAAAGCCGACCATCTTTTCTCCATCTTATAACACATAAATCTGTTTAGCTCAATAGGTTTTACAACTAATTTCGTTAGGAGAACTGGCTCTTTGCCATATACTCCTTACTGCTTCATTCGGTTTCATCAAAACCCCAACATTTCTTGTGTGTAACCAGCTGACACATAGACCCATTTCTTCTGTTGCTTAATGATTACTTATTCCAAGCTGTTATATGCGTTTTTGCACTGGTTAGCTGTAATAAAGCACCAGACTCAAAACGTAGCCCACAGCAGTTCCTTCCAGCTGAATGTTCATCAACTCTTTTGTATATTTCAATAAGTGTTTTCTTACTTCCTTACAAACTAGAACGTTTGAAGCATTTTGGAGTGTAATGCACATTCTTCTGTTGGAAATAATATCACTCTGTGCTTCAGATTTAAGGTATTTGTGTCTTTCTATTGTGCTGAAGCCACCTGGTGGGACTGTCTTGCTCATGTGTTGCTCAGTGTGCTTCTGGTGCCCTCAAAAGGCATTTCAAAAACCCTTTTCTACATTCAAAAACATTTACTCCTTTAATTGATAAGGTGACATAAAATCAATGTGAAGTAGGTGAGTAGCTGATCTCAGCTTGAATTAGATCTATTGACTGATTCAAGATTAAACACTTTTAATCCATTACAAAAATGGGAGACAGGGGCTTTTTAAAGGAGTCAGACACATGGTGATGGTTGTGAATATGTTTCTTTGTTTTCAAGCTGATTAAGCCCAAGTAAATAATGGACAACATTAATTTATTTCAAAGGGATGGATAAACGATTCACAAAGGTCATTGAGAGTAATGATGATAGTCTGTGATCACAGAGATTTAATGGTGTTCACTTTATTAGTAGTGGCTAATAAGTCAGTGATAATGGGATACAAATTCAAGTAAACTTAGACACCTTTGTGCCTGAGTGGAAGCAGTACTGTCTTCTGTTCCGTCATCACAGGTATCTTGTCTGTCAGACCTAAGCCATTAAACCACCAGCCATTGTTATGGCCTCAACCACAATTTTAAAAAGCATTCTGCATCACCTGTCTGAAGCCAGTGATGTTGCTTAATCCTGGCAGTCGTCACTAAAAGTACTGCCTGGAATAACATTCGTCAGCCCACTCACCACTATGTCTGAATACCAGGAACAGCCCTGCGGTCGCCCCCAGTAATGGTACTGAATTCCCCAAAATTATAGCCCCCGTTAGCAACTTTTAAAAACTCAAAACATTTTTAAAATAACATCAGCACTAAGGAAACTGTCCTTCTTGAGTATTTAATCTGATATAACTTGGAAAAAAATATAATTTACTGCTGATTTACTGTAGAAAATGTGGGATGACTGCTGTTTCAGCCACCGTCCCATGTAAATACAGATACAAGTAAGTACAGGTATTGAAAATTATGGAAATAAAAAGGAATGATGTAGAAAATGCAAGACTTTGGTAATCCCTTCCACTCAGGCAAATTCTCCTGATGAACCAGTAAACAAGAGATTTCTCTGTTCTGGAGCTCTGGGTGTCACCAGGCCCTCTGCTTCAAAAGACATCCACGTTAAATCTCTGGAAGAGTCACAGGTGAAGGAGCACTGAGATGATCAAAGTATACGTCAACACAGCCAGTTTCTTCCCTTCTTTATTCATTCTAATTTTGTCTGTACTACTGAACTGTAATAAGTGCTAAGTTAATATTTACACTTTAGCAATATATTAAGATTTTAATTGGGTTATTCAGTAAATGGAATTGAGGAATTCCTGATTAATGAGGCAGATAGTGCTGAGAAATGTTTTTTTTGTGAATGATAATTGCCCTGTGTAGATGATTTTTGATGACCCTAGGCAGCACTTTAAAGAAACCCTGTTGTTATGGTTCATTAATCATTAGATTTGTAGTTTCACAACTTTGTTTTCGTCAGTGAGGATGATTATTTATGAACATTGGGGAATCACGTGGTAGTTGCACTGTAAAGTAATATGTGCTCAATACCCATTATCAGACAGTCATAAACAGCTCACTTCATACTCTGAGATGGTGCATCAGGGAAAAAGAGACGCTTTAACCTGGCCAATCCAAACCTGCCAGCACATCTTTGGTGAGGTGGAAAAAAGGCGCCTCTGCAAAAATTCCATGCGGATACAGAGAAAACATGCAAACTCCACACAAACAGACCCAGACCCTGCAGCTGTGAAGTACAAATTCAAATACATGCCACATCACTGTGCCAAACCCAGGTGTTCATTCTGTGCACTTTAAATAATCCTATCAGCCGTAGAGTAATTACGCTGCAATTACATTCAATGACATTGGCATTTGTCTTAGTCATGTTAATTTTTAAGTTGCATTGTTGTCTTGATTTTTTTTTTACAGCTCTCATTAATCTGACAAGGCAATTCATTCTCTAACGAGTAATATAGTCAAGGTACATTTTATTTAGTTAAAATTCAGGTTATACTAGACTCACGCTTCCAGCCATAGGATGTTGCTGGGACTAACACCGTGACTGCTATAGTGCTGCAGATTGGCAGATCTACAGAGGGACTGCACCTCTGTTGTGACATGCTCCCAGATTTTACTAATTCCAGACAACGAACCTCTCTTTGGAGTAGTGAATTCTCCTTTAAGGCAGCATTTGTTTTTTTTTCTCTGCACGCTCTACATTGTAGATGCAACAAATTTGTCTTTCCTGTGTAGAAATAGATTTAGTCTTCAATGCTGTAGTATCAGGGAGATGTTGAGTAATTCCATACCTGCTTTTAGCAGGTCTTCCAGCCCTTTTCCTTGACCCTGAGAATATGCTCAGGGAGGCCATCTAATGAATGAGTATTCCCAGACATTATTGTGTATTCCAGAGAGAATGACAAAATCAGGATGTGTAAAAATAAAAATATCACAGAATTTTTTGATAGCTTTATTCTCTCTGATAAATTAAATTGCTTTTATTCATATCTCGTTTTTTAAGAAGCAATAAAAATTACCAAATTGTGTCCGCTAAGCAGACAAAAATGAATTATATTTAATATTATTATTTCTGTCTGTGGGACAGATCTAAAAGGTCTATACCGATAAAGTTTGAACGGGTGGTGATGGTTCTTTTTGCTTTTCATCTGAGCAAAGGCTGGCAATCAGACTGCGAGAGCTGTAGGCATTGCAGGAATTAAATATGAAATGTGTGAGATATTAATGAGAACCCTGACAACGTGACAAAGCATTAAATATTCTGCTGCGTTTCATAATGTCGTGGTTACTGCACAAAATGCCAAGTAAATTCTTTTGCACTGACAGAACATAAGGGCTATTTAGCAATAAAATGTTCTAACTCAGAGCTGTATGTCATATAGTATTTGTTCAATTTCTGGTTACAGAAAGGACTGATAAATCTAGAAATTTGCATAATGCTTGAGGTTTGTCTTCTGATAAGATGCTGTGACAGTTGAAAGTTAAATGCATTAGCGTACTGAAGTGATGATGATTTGAAACCTCTGCTATCCTGGTTAATTAAACACAACAAAATAACCAGACATTTTTAAACATATAACACAATACAACTTTTATTCCATGCAACAAGCCAGAAAAAAATCACAGCTACTGTATAAAGCTTCCTCTTAAAGAGTTTTCTTTTCATCCATTTATTATTCTAACAAAAATACACAAGAACCTTTTGATGATGGTATATTATACAATATGTTCAGATGATACAGTGAATAGTTTCATCCTAAATGTGAAAAGCAGCTTCTCTGAATGTTCCTTGCTTTCATTTAGTAGAAATGAATTTCATTTCAGAGATATATTACAGTTGGAAATTAAGGGGTCATTTGTAAACTGTAAATTTCTTCAGTGCCCTACTATAGATCGGGATTTAAAAGGTAATTATTTCCAAGCACCAGGATTATGTCCCAGGGAATTTTATAACAGACCAGTTCACCTCTTCAACACAGGGAGACATGTCACTGAAAATGATTCTAATTCATTAAAACTAATTGCTTTGAAGTACACCAAGTACTTCAGCTTCCACTAATAGGGCTTGGTCATCTCAAGGAAAAGTGACCTCCAGGAATATTCATTAGTATCCGTGTTGTCTTAAGCAGTTTGATAAATGTGAAAGGTATTGAGAAGATCAAAGGTAAAAGATATTAAAGATAGGCTTAACATAAGCTGGAAGAACATAGCTCACATAGATTTAACATGCTTCAGGGACACAAAAATAGTGCTTAATTGAGGAACAGTCTACGAAAAAATCAATGTGTGTCATATTTTATATAGCGTCTTTTGAGCTGTCAGTGATATCTATTTAATTGCTCCACCTTTATTTGGTAGAAGCATTAAATATTTAGGAAAGGACCCAGACATATCTATAACTGTGAGTGGGGCTGTTAACATAAATCTGCACAGCTTGCCCCAAATGCATTAGCATTTGCTGTTTGGATAGCACTTTGCCAGCTGATGAAACATTTACACGTCCCACAATCCTACATTCAAATAATGTTTTGTATACTGTTCAGTAGACCAGGAAAGCTTTTGTATTTACCTTCTCAGAGAGCTGCTGTTCGAAAAAGAATTACTTTCCTGGTCTACTGAACAAAACAAAATATTATCTTGCAGAATCTAATTAGTGTTCCGGGACATGCGACTCTTTTCATATTTACTTAATTAAACATTTCCAAGTCCTTTGCAAATTCTCAGTCAACACAGAAATTTAATAAACAAGAGCAAATATCGCTGGCATAAAAGTCACTTCAGTTGCCCAGTTCATTTTCATTTTTATTTGGGAGTGGGAGGATCCTTCAAGTTACATTATCCGGAAAATTGACAAAACTTGTGGCCTTTTCATTTATGTGTCCATATACCTGTAGCTACTGTACACATCAAAATAAAATGTGAGAATTGCACAGCATGTTGTATAGTAGATGTCAGTCCAGGAATGTACTATAGAAGCATAAGAAAGGTTGCAAAAGAGAGAAGGACATTGGCCCAATCTGCTCACATGGTTACCTGTAAGTAATTAGTCAAGTCATTTACGGAAAACGGATGTGCAGATTGTTCCAGGTACACATTATCAATGATGCAAAGAAGTGTTTTGTAAATTTGTAAATTTCCATTTTATCCGTGTATATCTCCGGGTGCTTGTTTCATTATTGATTCTGAAAGAGCCCATTAGATAAACTTAGTCAATACTTCTCATCATTTTAAATACATTTATTAGGTATATTCATATTTACCCCTGTCCGTGGTTGAGTTTGTGGCGTTTTAACGCTCAGTATCTAACATGCCTTTTCAGTCCAGGAAATAATCTGCTCTTTTTGGAATGTTTTCCAGAACAGCAATGACCTCTTTGTAACATTATGATCAAAATTGTGCTCATCATTTCTAAATTAGATTGTTGCATACAGCTCTCCTACAATGTTTGATTTTATCTGTATTCACTAGAGTGTGGCTCAGGGGCTAGTATTGCTGCCTCGTGGTCCTGGGTTCAAATCCAGACCTGGGGTGCTGTCTGTGTGGAGTTTTCATGCTCTCCCTGTGTTCACTTGAGTTTCCTCCAGATGCGCTATTTCCTCCACAGTCTGAAGACACATTGGTAGATTACTGGGCTTCTGTTAAACAGGCCCTGGTGTGAGTGTGTGTATCTGTGTTAGTGTGTGCCCTGCGATGGACTGTTGTCCTGTCCTGGTTGTGTCCAAAATGCTCTTCTTCTTATTCTCCTCTTGTGCCATCTGGTTCATGTTAACTTATAAAGCCTGTAAAAGTCAGTTTGGTAGACCAAGTCAAAACTACTGGCATTTCTTAAATACTTCAGTCAAGTCCCCTCATAGTTTCTTTATGACAAGACTAAACTTATTCAGTTGTTTTAGCCTGCATGTGTTAGGATTTCCTTAAAGAGAGGAATTCTTTCTGTCCTTTTGCCCTACATTTGATGGATTACAGGGCAGCAAAGGTGTTGACCAAAGTTGCAACAAAAGCTATCTCTCTTTACTCAGGATTACTGTGGTGTTATTGTTGGTTTCCCTTCCTTCGCAATGACTCGTTGTGAGGCTATTTAATTCTCAAGGACAAGGAAGGACAACACAAAAAACAACAACAAACACCCACTTTTGCAAGCGCATTAAGATCCCAGTTTTTCTGCAACCAAATCGGAATTCCGTTTGTTTTTAATCTCGCCCTGCCTGGAATGCATTTTCTTACAGAGAGAGATTAGCACTTAAAAGCAGGGGAGGGTGGTTGTCAAGTTTCTGTCAGTGTGTCAGTGTTGCCCAGTGGGTCACGAGGGGAATACGGCTTCTCATTAACACCGCTGTAGCGGATGTCAGGCGGAAGTTGATTTGGAGGGTAGATGTACAGCACACTTCTTCCTCCAAGCCCTCGGCAGCTCATACATTCCTCCAGGGGATTCCACGGCGAAGCTATTAGGCAGCAAGTTTAGCGCTATATTTACACCACAATTAGGTTATAATTGCAGAGAATGGTACAGCTGCAGCGAGGATTACAAATCTATTAATAACCCCAACTTGAGCTTCCCCAGCTTGGCAGAGAGAGCAGGTGTTAAGTGGCAAACTGCTGCTGTACCCATTAGGTGACATTAATGTTCTGTAACATTACGATTTCCTGTTCACCATGCACTGCACTCTCTTTGCCATGTATGAAGCAACAAAATAAGAGTCTAGATCTACAGTCAATTGAACTGTGGGGCGGACTTATTTTATTGTGTTTCACACTTGGAAATAAGACTTTTGTCATGTGATCCTTTTAAGGTTTTACATGCTCGACACCTGGGCAGATTGTGCTGATGAAACATCCTATCAGAAATGTTTAGTATTAACTACAGTAAATACCACATTTGCCTTTGAAAATAGTACTCAAAACTAAGATAACAAGCGTGAATTATTCAGTACCTGGCTTTGTCACAGATAAAATACTTGCAGCTCAGAAAATAGGATCAGGTGGGTGCCTTATTCCTTCCTTGCAAATTATTTCCTTTTAGGATTTTGGTTTAATCTAGTAAGAGTGTGGAATGTGATGCTGCATCCTAAACCTGTGCTCTCTGAAGCGGTAAAAAGCCAATATTTAAATATACAGTATTACGGAAGTGCATAATTAAAATAAATTCCCTTTATGTTAAAATACACAATGCACAGGTAGGATATTATTTTGTATATGTGTACAGTTTTGGTTACCATGTTCTGTAATGGACATTGCTTATTTGAAACCAGTTCAAAAAGGGGTTCATTTTTGGCCTTAAAAGAATGTCTTACATAAACAGTATAATGGAAAAGAATATGTTATGTCTGAAACAGAGAAAGGTTCAGGTTGACTTGATAGACTTTTATGAGTCAGAAGGCTACAGTATTTACAAATGAAAATCCGGAGTGGTGGCTCAAAAGCAGCAGGGAATCTCTGGCCAAAGGAAATGATTAGACACTAAAGCAGAGTGCAGCTACTGTAGGAGTGAAATCAGTATGCGATTCACAGAAAAGTGGCAGAGACCTGGAACAAACTGCCCAGTTATGTTGCTGAGGCTGAATCCCCTCTGATTTTGTGGATAAATGATCTACCAGGAAGCAAATGAGCAAGATAAATGTATGAGAGAATTTTGTTTGTGAGCCTTCTTACAGTCTGTGCCTACAGTCTCCGATTATGTTCTTTCTTTAGGGAGTCAAGTCTGGGGCTTTTTCATAACACCAGGTCTCGTAGTTATGTGGGTTTAGATTTTTTTCAGCGATGTCTTTGCAGTCTCGGTACTGCACTGTCCAGTAGCCAGGGAAGTGAGAAGAATGGTGTCCGGGTTGGTGTTTGTGCACACAGTAGACCAAACTGCCAGTCCCTGATGATTGCTTTTTCATGAGAGCTGCACAGCACAATTAGTTTATTCTGAATCAGCTTACTGGGAGTTCAAAATGATTGACTGGGATGAGTTTGTGTGTTGATTTTCTGGTGAATTATCTCTGAGGTGATTCCTGTTATGCAATTATACAGAAATGACTATTTTAATTAAAAACAGTTTTGCATATGAAAGGAACAATAAGTAAACCATGGTTATGTGAAGAATATCCTCCCTTTCTCCTGCAGTGAATCAGTTTCTTTCATTTCTTCCCACTGAATGCTAATTAGTACAAAAAGTCTTACAGCAGTTCCTCAATGCAAAGTGTTAATTACCTAAGATAGGGTCAGAATTAATCATGTCACAAGGATTTATAGCCAATCAATCAAAACTGTCCTGGGGGTCATTCCTTTAACAAAATACAAGGCAGCTTAAAGTACTATTAGTTCTGTCTTTTAATTTGGTTTCACCATAATGCATTTTATCTCCCTTTGAACCTCCCCTCGTTCTTTTTATTTTTACTTTTTAGAGAAATTCAGAAAAACCAAATTGGACACACTTCTGTGTGTCCAAAGCAATAGAATACAATTTCACCACCAAGCTGAATGAATGTTTAGAGTATTTGGTTTGGAAACCCTCACTTCTGGACACTAGGCAGCCAGGAGATTTCAGCGCCATTCCTGGACAATGAGAGTTTCTGTAGTTCAATCTCAGGCTTTGTTCCGCACAGACTGAACTCTAATACTTTTACTGTGTGCTCACCTCCAGACAGGTCCTGTAGTCTGAAATTGCATTCTGATATAAATCTCCTCTGGTTCTGGTAATTAAAGACTTGATTATGGTTCAGAATAAGATTAAAAGAATTGTCTGTCTTTGATTTAATGTCACCCATCTTCCTCTGCTCCTGGGCTTTAATCAAGTTCTTGTGGGCCTACAGTAAATCATCACATTTATTTGTTTGTTAAAAAAAGATGAAATCCTGTTTATTATGAAACCATAACACTCTCCATTGGTCCACATTCTGATGTCTAAAGAAGAGGAGCAGAAAGTTACCCTTTCTTTGTTACTGCTCTTCTGGTGACCCCATTTCTGCTTTCCCTGCAAAGCCAACAGCGCCTTTTCCTTCAGAACACCACAGCAGAGGTTATAACTCCAAATAAATCCCATCATTTGATTTCCATTTCTGTAACCGAGCTCTCTCAGCTTACCTCAGGATTTGTGATTGATTTAAAAAGTCCAGCATTCACTCCCAAAGAAGAAAACAGCCCTGGGCATCCTTATCTCCAGTGCTTGTTGTCATTCCTGTACCCAGCTCTCCCTGTACAGCTCCAGGTGCCCGGGGGACAGATTTTAGCTTCCCCGCCCAGACTGCCCATGCACAAAACAGCTGACTTCCTTCTGAAGTGCAAATTGCATTTCAGAACGTCTCCATCTTGTTTCCTCTTCTCCTCTTTTTATTATCTTTACTGTATCAGAAGTTCATAGACTTTGCAGTCCATTTTTAAAGTGCCTTCAACTAAGGGGATTGGGCTAAGAGAATGTTGAAACTTCAGAGAATAATTCCTGGAGTGCTGGCAAGTGAATGATAAAGAGACTGGGAGCACGGGTCCAAAGGTATATGCAGGGAGGAATTATCGCTTTAAAAAGAAAAAAATATGTAGTGGAACTAAAGCATGTCAAATTTCATAGAACTCTTCTTTTTCCAGTTGCTTTTCTCTAACACTCATAACGAAGAATCACCCAAACTGTATTCATATTTATCTGAGCTTGGATGAAGAAAGAAAGTCGGCTCTGGGCTTTCTTTTTTTACAAGAATTACAAGTGGAATGCAGAATTGAGTACAGGCACAAATTCAGGAATACTATGTTTTCCTTAATTTTCAAGACTCCCCATTGCCAGTCATAGGGTTAAGTCATTAGTCATTACACAGAGATAAAAAAAACAACAGCACATACTTTAAGATTTTAATGTATTTTTTAATGCTAATTTGTATTCATATGTTCATGAGTTAATCATCTACAGATTTCGTGTAGGATATGCCCTCTGTGTTTATAGGAGTCGATATGTGACTGAATGTTTACTGGAAAGACTACAATCACATCAGGCACCAGTAGAGGTGTAGGCTATGTACAGTATGTAAAACTACTGGATCAGATGATGCACCACACCTGCTAGCTAGTGACAGGCTGGCAGGTACAGTATACAGTATACTGTAAGGATGGATTTAATCAAGGTCTCTGGATAAAGGGTGGTCTTTGTCAGTGCAGCAGCTGAGAGCTGATTTTCAAGCTGTGTGAGAAAATAAAATAAAAGTTTAATTCCCACTACCTTCATATTGTAAGATCTGTGCTTGCTTGTAAGGTCATGCTTCTGGGAAGAATACGCCTATGAGCAAATAGTGTAGGTACTGATCTTTTGTAAGTAATGAAACTTACCTGCTGCACTAGGTGAGGTGTAAAACATGTCCAGTAATCTGTAAAAGTGAACAAGTCACCAAATACAGTATATCCATGACCTATCACAGCACTTCACAAGAACATTACATTTCTAGCGATATTTCATTTTGTTGAAAAGCCTAGGCATTTTGAAAATGCACCCCACAATTCAGAACAGCTGACAGTTTGATGTACTGCTGCCTTCCTTTTATGATTTCACAAGACTCTGCAAACACAGCAGCATAGTTATTTTACTGCTCTTCTCAGACAGCTCTTTTAATAATAAATGGTTCACATTCTTACAAAAATACCAATATTTGAATTCAAAGTGACATTAAACGTCCTTTGAAAATAGATCTTGAAAGCTATCCTCACTGTTTTTGTGATGCTCAAATACTGTAGTACAAAGCAGCTAGGCTATTAAAACTTTGGGTTTTTATTTACATAAATAGAACATCAGTGTCAGGTTCAAATATAGGTACAAACTGGAAAAAAACAATTAATGGAGGTTACATGTGTTAATGGCTACAAGTCCATGTATTTATTGATCTGTCTGCAGTTAACCACACAGCATAAACAGTGCCCAAGTGTCCTCACAAAGTGTTCTGATACTCAACACTGATGGACTACAGAGGACGCCCTGACCTTCCTATTTCTAAGGATTGGTTTTCTTTCTTTTTGTAAATGCCTGGTTATAGAGGGACAAATATCTGTTGCCTTACTGTCAACACTGCATAAAGGTGGTTGAGGCTTTTCCCTGTAGCTGAAGAGAAGTTTGAATTCTCTTTCCCCCTTAACTGTTCAATCATCACTGGTGCAGCAGAGCTGCAGCGTAACACAATGTGCTCCACTGCCAACTGGGGCACCTCTTTCTGTTACTCTTGGTTTATCAGCCCACAAGCCCCTGATCACTTATGATTTTAACAGCAATGCCATTCCACACTGCATTTAAACCATGCATACATTTTAAATATATTTTAAAATGCATCAGGGTTCAAAAGTATGTTGTGCATATACAGTACTGAATGTGCATGGTACTAATATTAGTTAGTTAGGTATTTAAATGGCTGTATCATGATATCTGTGCACCATAGATCATGTTTGGTAGGAATACAGAAACATAAAGGAGAACAACTTTCTATAAAAAAGAGACTGTCCTGCATCAGAAGGGGCACTGGTGGTTTTAAATCCTAGGAGGTCAAGCTTTGTGAAGGCCATCAGTTCCCTAAGGCTTGTGCTGTCACTGTCTATCAGACTGTGCAAAACAGAACTAACCTGATCTGTATGAGCCAAGTTAAATGGCTCCAAGAAGCAATTATCCACAAAAAGTTGTCCAAATCCCCCATCGAACCTTGTTCAAAACTCTACAGACATTAAAATGTTAGCTGGTGCATGTGGGAACAGAATCTCTTGACTGGTCAAAAATCTTGCTGTTTTTTAAAAAAAAACTCAGATTGGATTCACTGATGTGTTCCTATCAAACCATCAGATCTTGTGCCCTGTGAAGATGTGCAAATGAAGGTCACATTGGTTATGCTCTTTTAAGAGAACGTAAGTTCTAAAAATGAGAGAATAAATTGGACTCAGAAAAGACCTTGGTCACAAACTCCATTTGTATACACGCACTGATATGAACAAATAAACTCTAAATGGGTAAAGAACAAGAAGCTATGGAAATCAAGGGACCTTGTTATGGGCTTGGGCTGTGTAGGGGCATCAGGAAGATAAAAGAACTCATGTGCTTCCTAAATGGCAGAGAGGCAATAACAATCAACAAAGTGATCATTATCCTGAGTTAACGGTTGCTTTGGTAGTTTTGAAGATCTCAAGCCAGACGTAAAAGGCTCAATGAAGTGAAAGGTAATTATTCTATAATTATTTATTTCTTCACCTCCACATGCCCATGAGGTTCACTGGGGATGACTACATCATTTATTGATGTGTCTTGGAGAAACTTAGGAAGGTGATAAGGACTGAGGTGCAATCTTTTGCTCACAGGGAAACCAAAGTGCAGTACAGTACATTGTGCAAATAGAAGGTATATGAAGTTTGACACATCTGTTTAGTCTTAGCTGAGTATATATCTAGATTCTTCGGAACACTGTCATTAAAACGCCTGCAGAAAACCTAGTTTCTCCTAGCCTTCTGAGAGATGCATTAGACAAGTCTAACGCAATAAATAAAGACACAGGCTCATCTGTTCCTGCTAGTTTTGTCAGATGAATCAGGCTGGGCTTTGTGCAGACAGTCATGCACGAAACCTAATTTTTATACAAAGGGGAGACAATATCCTACTTTCAATTTCCATTATAGTTTCTGATGCTCTTTCTGACATAACACACACACTGAATTGCACGTCTCTATTTATGAGAAAATTACGATCCAAAGGTGCTCTTTCTTTTTTCTCTATCTAAAGGCTTCAAAACTCTAATGACATTACGACTTAATATGGCAGTCTACAACAGAGATTCGGTGCGTAATTCACAGATTTGTTAATCGAGACCTGATAATACTAAGTTACAAGAGAATACAGAAAAATAAATTGTATTTTTTTTTCTAATGAAGCATGGCAAGGAATATTTTTTTTTTATTTTGAAAAATAATCCCATCAAATACTCCCTTGGTTCTGACTCCCACACCACATCAGCATTTTTCATAATGTTGATAATGGTAAATTAGATCTGTTATGATATACCTGTAGAACAGTGGGCTGTGGAAAGGGAGAATATCTGTGGGACTACACTCAATTTTTACAAATTGATTTAGAGGAACCTACTCTGGGAACATGAGTGGGTGTCTAAATGAAATAGAAAAAACTGAAACTGTCCTTAAAAAACATTTTCAGTGTTAATTGTAAAGTATGTTGTCTTTATTATTATTATTATATATGAGCATGGTGAAAATCTGAGAAGACGGTAAGAATGCTAGTTTTCATTAAGTTATATTCATGACTAATTACAGAGGACACAAAGGTTATTATTCATTACTTTCAAATTAAGGGGAAAAGCAGGCATCCTCTGGGCCCAGAGAAGGGACAGAGTCAGAGACAAAGGTGGGAAAGGGTGAGCCAGGGGTGAGGAGGGCAGAGGGGAGAGGTCGTCGGGACAGTCCAGCACTGGGGGGTGTGGTTCCTTACAGTATGATGAAAATTCCCATACAATCTTTGTTTAAATGCTGTTTAAGATCAGTACTATGAGCTACATCTTAAGCACCAACCTTAAAATTGAGGTAATTTTCTAAAAATATGTATATATATCCTGAAAAGCAATTTAAATGCTGAATTGAAGATTGACTTGTTTCTTTTTCCTTCTGTGTGTTTATAAAATTTGACACTTTAACCTGGATTTAGCAAGTCCTAAACTGACTGGAGGGTTAGTCATTTGAGTAAATGTTGTAGGGATGTTAAATGAAAGTTTATTATGAAGACCCCACAGAGCAGCCCTGAAGCCACATCAGTGACTTTCCTTTTCTACTTTCCCGCAAGCAGCAGTTACAGTAGCCTCCTGCCTTAACACGTAAAGAGTACGTTTAAGATGTATTAAGAAAACAGTCCTACCATAATCAGAGTGAATATTATTATTATTATTATTATTATTATTATTATTATTATTATTATTATTATTATTATTATTATTAATGCCCACTTGTATTTATAAAACACCTTTCCAAATGTAAGGACACTGTGCAAAGCAATAAAGAAAAGAGAAAAGATTAGAGATTTACAATAAGTGTAGGAGTGATATGTTGCTTTGGTCTGGTGTGGGTTAGAGTTCTGGACATATTGCATCTTTCTGAGAAGAGCTTTAGGGAGCCCATAGAGTTCAGTTGCAGAAATCAAGCCTTGACGTTATAAATGCATGAATAAGACACGGCATCGGGCATTGATGGAAAGTGCCTAATGTTTCTGTAATGTTAAGAAATTAATAAGTGAATCAATTTTTTTCACATTGGAATGGATATGTATTTGAACAGCAGCACAGAGGAGATGTTTACAGACACTAAAATGCCAGCTTCACAAATAAATTGTCACATATTCCTTAGTGGCTTGGTCATGTTAAATAAAGACCCTCTCATGCCACATTTCCCAAGAGACAGGATGCTTTTTAAACATAAAAGGAAAAAACAAAACAAATTAATTCGAAGTGAATTCCAAACGTTCAAATAAATCAGCCTCATAAATCCAGCCCATGTTTATTAATGTATTCAATGAGGGCTGGTTGCTGTTGGTTGGGGGAGAAATTGATTCTCTTTCCTTGTGCCTCCTTTTACTTTAAAGGTAATAGGCCAGATCACTTTAAAGCCCATCTTGTATGTTACCTCTGCTGGTCCTTGTACTCACCTTATTAGTGGAGTTAATCGTGCCTGAGGTGTTCATTAGGGAGGGTCACTTCCAGGTTCTCAGTTATCTCTCTCAGTACTTTTGTGTAGAGTCACTCACTGCACAATTAGAATCTTGGGAAGTGCTGGAACTTTCTCCTGACTTTTAAGTGTGAATGTAGAGAATAATGTCCTTAAAATGTAATGGGGTAATTAAGGACCATCAGACCTCCCTCAATGCTTCCTCTTAGGAAAGGAAAAGCATTCAGCTGAGACGAAAATTAGAAAGAAAATTGAGAGAACTATGATGAATGAAAGAACATCACCCTTTCCTATTTTTTTGTTCTTCTCCGAGAATCTTTTCAAGCTACTTTTCAAGCTATTAGGGAAAAGAGAGTAGAATTAAGACAGGCAGGTGCAAAGACCCACACTGTCACAGAATAACCTGCAAAAATGAGATTATAAGGGAAAAAAATAGCCAAGCAAAATGAGCGATACTTTCAGGAGTATAGCTATGGGGTGGTAGGTTTCCAAATTGTCTGAATTGTTTCAGACAATTTTGATACGGTACTGATCCAGACCGTTTCTGGAAATAAGCTGTTGTCTTTTCTGAAGTCAGATTTACTTCCCCGCATTTGAGCTTTCTCTACTGTTTGTTTCTTAAAATATTTTTAAACAATCCTACCTTTTATGCTGGTAATGTAGGGAGCACTGTGCTTTAAGTTCTTGCTGTTATTCCTGTATATAATGACTTTTTCTTAGAAACATTTCAATTCTACTTGTGATGAGTAAAAGCGGCAGGCAGGGATAATTTGCTACCAGAATATTGTTTTCCATATTCAGGTAATACCACCTTTATGTCCAAATGTTGGCATATTATTATTAAACATTCTCCTGATTTTAGGTCCCAAATGGAAAATGTGGGAGTTGAAAATGTGTGAAATAAAATGAAGCCAGTTCAAGTCATGTAAGTCCAGTGTGAAAACCAGTGACTAGTTCTGCTGAAAATGCATAGGAATTGTGTGGAGTACGTACTGTACTGTATCTGCCCAAAATGTTGACTAATACAGGGTGCAGTAGCACAGCTGTTGTGTTACCACTGAGAAAAATTTTAAAAAAAATTAAAATACAGCAAGTTATGTCTGAGACTCATTACAGCTGAGCTGACCATTTTGTCTTCCAAGGTTATTAAGCAGTGGAAAAATAAGTTTTGTTTTTTTGTTTAAGGAATCTCAACATATCCTTTATAATTCTCAAACAATTTTCTCATATGGAAGAATACTGTATGTTGTGCCCCTTACTTTCTATGAACTCTTTTTTTTTAATCTGATGACTCCTCATCTTTTTACGGTCACAATTTGTTCTAAAGAAAGAATGGATTCAATTTAGATTACAGGGGGTTTGAGATAAGGATTAATGTATCTCAATTATAATGGCATTTGAAACATTTTTGTTTCCACTGATGGCTTCCAGAAAATGATTAACTCCTAATGTTTTTGTAAATAATTGTTAATGGAAATAAGATTTCATTTTAGATGGCTCAAGTCTGAATAATAATAATAATAATAATAATAATAATAATAATAATAAAAAAACCCTCATCGTGACCACACACAGCAAATTAAATATATCAATTAGCTTAAAGTGACCAAAAACTTGTATTTACAGAAACTAGATTTTTAAAGGTTTGTATTGCTATACAGCAGATTGTCGTCACAGTACCTATCTACTGCCTGTTGTGTTGTGAAAGGGCTATGAATGAATAAACTACACTGCAGTCTAAATCTGCTTTGGTTCTAAACTGATTTTACATCTTTATAAAACCTTACCTGTTGAGCTATTTAATTTTCCTAATTAGTTAACTCAGTACTTGGAAGAAAGTTTTAATGTGAGGATTTTAGCTTTGAATTTTTAAGGAATAATATTGTTTTAGGGACAAGCTGGAAGAATTTACATCTTTCTTGTGCCCATCTGTCATGCTTTTATACAGTATTTACTTTGTGTTCATTTGAATCATCACCATGTAGGCTGAGCACAGTCACCTACAAGGACATTATATTGTGCTTTATAAATGCAATGGGAACATTGTCTCTGGGACACAGCCCATCTTATTTCACCTCACACGAACTTTTTCAGAGAGCACAACAGTCTTGAACATGGTCATCACAGCTTGCAGAAAACAAAGTCAGAAAACATTAGTTGCCAGCTGTCTTTCAGACCCAGAGGAATGTCTGTGACCTGTGTTAGTGCTCAGTCATATTTATGTCTAATGAAACAAACGAACTACATAATCCCCTCTGGAAGAAAACCATTTTCCTATGCTTCAGAGGGACTCTGAGGCAAATGAATCATATTGTGTATTTAGTCTTTATATACTGTACCACAATTTTATTATTTCTATCATTATTTGATCAAGAGTATGCAAACATTAGCTTGAGAAGCGTGCACGGCATTTTACTTTTCATATTTTCAAATACAATTTCATGCTTTGTGTTTAGAGAAATAGTAAGCTAAGGAACTCTTCAGATTTTTTTCTCTGGTAATTAGTAAAGCATATCTAAACTTCTGTCCTTGAGCAAGTAAGTGTCTTTACTTAAAAATAAAGACATTGAAGATCAGAGAGTGCAAAATAAATCAGACATGAATTATTCAATCCCTCTTACCCACGTGTGAGCTGTGATTCTGAGGAACTAGGCTAATTGCAGGTAGCTCTAGGAGGGTTAATTATAGGAGTTTGAGTGAACACGTGCTGCCTGCTGAATTCAGCACAGTCTCAGTGCATTCCCCCAATAGTTCCAATTAATCATTCAATATAGAGCAGTCTCCCAGGCTGGTATTGTGACATCAGGCCTCCTCAGATCCAAAGCTTGTGGCAGCATTACACAGACAGGTTCAAGCAGAGACACTTACTGTACTAAGTCACTTTACTGTTGTGGGAATGTGTAGGGATAAAATCAGAGAAGTACGAGTTCCTAGGAAATAGGAACAAAAAATATCACATAACTGAAACACCTGGAACATGCAATGCCAGTCGCAAAATGAGTGACAGACTGGGTAATGGTTCTTGCTTAAAACAATTCTAAACAGGTTTACTAATATTGTAATCACAATGCACAGAGCAAAGTCCTGTTTATCATCATTATTTGAATTCCAAAAAACACAAAGGTCACAATTATTTATATGACGAATTCCTTTACAGTAATTCCAGCAAAACTACATCTACAGTACAATAACCTTCAGATCTTTGTACAGTAAGTGCAGTGGGAGCTTTCAGAGATGTACAGAGACCTCAGAAGGTTTCCAATCTTTCTAGGGTATGTAGGTAATACACAGAAAAAGTTCAGTAAGTGCCAACATTACCATGGTTTAGGCCAAAGAGCTCTTTAAAGATAGCAGATAAATGGCCATTAGCCTACAAACCTCTAAGTATGGAATAGCTATAACAGAATCCACAAACTGCTGAATCTACCACTGGAGATGTAAGATTAAGTACACTATATCTTTCCATTTGCCACCAGACTGTAAAACATGAGGACTGGGAAGCAACTGTAAAACCCAAAGGCAACATCTGGAAATTTTAGTCACTACTCGACATCTTCTGGTTACAGATTGGTAGTTTTCAACATTTCCATGAGCCATGTCTTATGAAATGACAATCAATTAGCCATTTCTGATTGCAGACTCAAGTTATGGAAAGTTACATTTTGATTGTTTTCTGCTTACCCTTTATGCCAACACATGGTTCAGAGCAAGAGCATGTGTCTTCTTCACGTTTGCTTCAAAAAGCTCTTCTGTGTCCTGTCTTCTCCATCGGTGTCAGGGCTTGTTTCATCCTTTTATGGGTGGCACACTTTCCAGCCATCAGTACAAATGCTGATTCAATGCACATTAATTAGCAATTAATTAAATCCCCCCCCCAACATGAAAATCGTTTAAAGAAGGAAGCTGGAACATTTTTCTACCCATCTCTTGGTCGAAGGGTTGTCAGTCCTCCGCATGATCGTGTTTGAGCTAGTCTTTTTCCATCTGAAAATCTATGTTTAATTGACTCGAGATGGTCGTTTGGGATTTGTTTTCCACTGAGTAGGACTATGCCCTGCAATTAGACCTGAGGGTAGGCTAGAACTTTTTTAGGAAGCTGTATCTTTCACAAGCAAAATTTTCAGGTTTAAAAATAGATATTTTACAGCCCTTGAAGGTGTCATTTATAATGGCCTATACTGCTGCTCTGATGGCAGAGTAAGAGCGTGTGAGTTTGACTGTCAGATTGCATGTCAATTGTCAAGCAGACTTATAAAGACCTGAAACTCACATCTCTTCGCTTAGCTGTACCTCTAGGGAATTTGAAAGAGGTAGACGTTCAGCAAAATATGTCAAGAAATAAGGACACGCTTTTGCGTGTGTATGCTTTTTTCTTTCTCTCACATCTGTATTGCTCTTTGCAAAAAAGCTGCTGAAAAACATTTGAGAAATTACACTTTTAATATTGTATTACAGCCTTTGGTGGCTTGCCTAGTTTCCTTCATTTTCCTATTCTGTGCAGTGATTCTGAGGAAGCATTTGACATGAGTATTACCAAATAAATAAGTAATGAAGGTGATGATGGTGACGATGGATGTACATTACAATGTATTCTGCAATCTTTTGAGTGGCAGACTCTAACGCTGCACGAATGTTTATTTTACCGCAACAGAAGCAACAGATATGGTACGGCAGAAAAACCACTGGCACTGGAAAGGTACGGTATCCACCCCGTTTCTAGATATTGTTTCCACTAGTGTGAAGGAAGAGATGAGATAGAAGATGAAATAGGAAGAAGGAAATGATGACTGTTCACATTAATTAATGCTAGATGGATTATTTTATCAGTACATTGAACACACAGCCTTTTATCTTTGCACCCTTTTGAAATCAGATAATTTTTCATTAAGGCCTTCAGGGATCCTGGCTTGAAGTCAGCATAGCAGACTGGACAACACAGCTGGCATCTCGCAGCACCGACGCACAGAGCGCATCTAATGCCTCTTCGGGGTTATGTAATCCATGTTACCAAGCAGCCAGTGAGTCAGAAAATGACATGTTCAGTTTGCAGTATCCTCCCTCTCCCTCAGCCTCTTCTGTCTTTCTCTGTCATACACACACATAAATGCGCACGGACAGTGCAACAAATTCCTGAATACACATTCATCCAGAAAGCCCATGCGCACACACTCACATGTGTGTGTCTCTGACCTGCTGTGTATGAACGCTCAGATAAAGATGATTTTGCATGCTGAGCCTAATAGAGCCATAGCCAATGAAATAAGCAATAATTCGATGGAGGAACCCTTCTTCCATCCCATGTGTGTTTTTCACATTTCACTCTTTATTTGGCTTCCCAGCCTTTGCATAGGGGAGATTTTCTAAGAGGTTACTTTTAATCTCTCTTAATAAATGATAACTTGTCCAATTAGGCAATGTTTAGAATCCAGGAAAAGGGGAGATCAATAGGAGGGCAAACAGCCTGTGACAGGGCTGTTCCTAATATCAGAGATGACAGTAATGGAAGCAGTCACAGAGCACAGACTGCTCTTCCCTGCGCTAACACTGTGCCTATCCCCATCCCCACTCAGTGCTGCCATCTCCTGCCCATCTCCTGAGGTACAGCACTCTTACTAAAATCAGTGCTGGGTCTCTGGTTGTTGCTCCTCTTTGCTCGTGACTGTGGGCCTAAGAGAATGAACTGAGGGTTAGAGTAGTTCCCACACTCTGTCTTTCTCCCCCTCTTTCACCTTCAAGACCAGAACACCTGTGCTGGTTTCAGCCTCCAGAATTGTGATTCTGTTCAACCTGGGTTTTGGACAGGTTTTCACTTCCTGAGCCGAAGCAGGTAAACCTGGGTTAGGGGACCTTAACCTTCTAGTAAAATGGTGATACTACTTATGGAATATCACCGACAGTAGGAAAGAGGACACCGCTGTAAGTGGAGCCATCTGTCTCATTGAGATTTAGAGAGAGGCAGATTAAAGGAAAACATTTCAGCGGCGAGCTCAGCTCACTCTGTCATAGAGGGTTTTTTTTTTTGCACGTAGTAGTTTGTGCAAGAAACTGTGGGCCTCTGTCATGGAAATTAAATAGAAGACAAAATGAAGGTTAATGAGGCCTACAGCATGGTGCAGGTAGAGACTTGGGTTGCATTTGAAAAGATAGGGTGGCTGTCAGAACTTGACTGACTTAGAGAGAGAAGAAACTTGTTTACTGCATTCATGTAGAAAATTAGAATTTTATGGATGCTGGGAAGGCACAGGCGACTCAGAGAGGGAGGGGAGCTGTTTACACTCAGTGGGAAATGTAGCTTTTCAGGGGATTGACTTGGTTGCAATTTGTATATGAAAGATAAATTATATTGGAAATGGAGTGCTTTAGGGCTTTTTGGAGTGAATATTTAATCTCACGAACTGGGGGGATGGGGGAGTGACCTGCTAAAAAGGAAAGCGTTACTCAAGCTGTGAGATTTAAGAGTGAACACTGGCTTGAAAGGAAATAAAAGCAGTTTTGTTATAGTGATTTTGGGAGGGATTTTGTTGGTTGATAACTTTTCATCTTATTACAGAGGAAGCTGCAAAACCCCACTGCATATTACTTTAGTGTTGTTATTCTCTTGGCTCCTATTGTATTGTTCAAAATTATTCATACTGTAACTCTTTCAAGAGTGGGGGAATGTTTCTGTTGAAAAAGATACAGTTTGTGCCCTTAGAACCCTTAGAAGGTTTTTAACCTGCCGGATTTGCACAGCACTTTTTTATAAGACAAGAACAAAGGAACTTCTAGCATTTAAGAGAGTGGGACAAAATCCAACATTTCAGCCCATCTACCAGGCTGAATATCATCAAAGGTAAACACACTTGTGAAGTCATATGCTTAAATAAAATGTACTGCAATACCAAAAAATTAAATATTCATTAATTAGACACTTCATTTGCAATTACAGACAATATCCATAGCAATTGGTCAAAACTCATACCAAATAAATCAAATTGCTTTAAATTGTATTCATCTACCGTTAACTGCATTAGGCAGAAGAGAAAAGGCTAATCGCCTGTTTCTGATGAATTTATGAAACAAGTAATTGGAGGAAATGACAAAGGCAGCTGAAGTGAATTCACTTTCAAGTACCCATATGGGTTCAAATTTTAATGTACCTGCAGTTTTTGTCAATGTGTCTGTCTCTCCCTACATTGCAAAATGTTAAGCCTCCCCTGATCCTGGTAAAAGGCTTGTTGCTTGTTCCGGAGATTGTGGTTTCCTGGGAAGAAGGCGACACAGTGGGCGGCTTAAGTTCTGGAGCTTATTGGCAGGGTTGGTACAGAGAGTTAGCCTCTCAGTGAATGGGGAAGTTAAGCCCTTCACTAACTAAATCAAACAGACGGAGATTTGCTCCGACATGTAATGCGGAGAGTCTATCAGAGTGTGTAGAATGGGTGCCACGGCTATCTGTGGGTGTGCCCTTGGCTTGGTGACTCACCCAGTGCACATGTGGGGACCTAGCTTAAATCTTAGGGTCCTCAGGAAGCAGCTGACGATTACGGCTATCAAAGTGACCTCTTTTGATCCCATTAGAAATGAGCCATTTCTCCATTAATTGCTTCTTTCTAGACATAAGTGGTCAACTCTGGAATGCTGAAGATATGGCAGAGCCAAGCAAAAGTTATTCATAATCCCACTCCTCTCCTTTATTTTATGCACCATATTCATGCTTTTATCCAGAAAGGTCAGTCCCTTGCCTTCACAGTATAATTGTTTAAGCCATTTGCATTTTCTGTACTTCAGGGATAGATCCTATTTTTTCTTGTTTTTGTTGCTGCTGAAATCAGATGAAAATCAGCAATAAAAATGGCAGTGTCGGTACAACGTAAGTTACAAAAATTCAATTTATGAAGATACCTTTTCTTAATTGTGCTTTTAATTCCTTTTTAAAACGTCAGTGAATCCCATTTCTGTTTCATGAAGAAACTACTAGAGAACGGACACATTTCTTTTTACTAAACGGTGGGAGTGGGGTTTTGGGGTCTTACTCACGTTTCTATTGCATTGCACTACAAATATATATTCTTGATATCAAGTGCATTGACACCTTTACCCCGTCTTTAGTCTCCCACATGTTCCTTCAAACTGAATCAAAATGAGCTTCCTCAAAAACCATTTGACTTTGTCCTGTTTGGAGAACATGACAGATTTCTTCGAGTCTAGGCTAGTACAGTAATTGACAGGCAGTATCTGACCCTAGCTCTTCCTAGTTTCCTAGAAACAGTGAAAAAGACATAATGGCCTGTGTTCCTTTTTCAAGTGGCGAACAAGCACTGCACAGAAGCAAATGGGTGTTAATATATAATCAGCTGAACTTGATACCAGCCCCAAGCATCTATCTTCCCAGAATTAGGAGCTCATTAATTATCCTAGTGTGCAAAAGAAAGAAATAAGAGGCAGGGTTCTGGTGTTTGTGTAACTACAGCTGTTAATCATTTAGTTTTGTTAAAGGCACTGACTTATCACAAGCCAACGCCAAGCCTGTCAAATAGTCCTGTTCACCATAGGGCTATGTGGAGTTCAAGTTCCTGAATGTGCCTTTGACTAAGCAGTTTGCTCTCTGGGACAGATGAAATGGAGCAGGTGCTGTACTGGGGTCATTACAGCTGTCTCTCAGACACAGGCAACACAGGTTCAAATTAGGCTGAATTCTCAGGTCTTTTCAGTGTGATTAATTGGACCATGCTGCCAGAAAAGAAGTTCATCTGAGTGATGACTCAGGTTCTTTAGGTAGGAGGCCATCAGGTTCCGACAGGATCACAACCCTTACCTGTTCGAGGTTCACCAGAAAGCTGCCAGGAATGAGCTGCTGCCCTCCGTCACCTGACCAGCTGTAGGAAGACTGTCAGGTGACCATTTAAGAACCAGGAAGCAGAGGATTTCTGTGTTGACTGCTTCCATCTCCTTTCCCTCTGGTGATATCGTTCTGTACTTCAGAGGATCTGCCTTCTCTCCTCCTGACGATAGAAACACAGTAACTGACCCATAAAGCCTCCCCTTCCTGCCTTTTAAACTGTCACCTGACCCAATCGTCTTCCAGCAAACGCTCAGGTGACTCCGGGAGGCAACTCACTCCCCATGCCTTTCTGGGGAGCCTGGTCCAGACAAGGGCTGCTGTCGTGTTTGACCCTCCTGTTCTCCTATACCTAGCTTTATTCTGCGTGTGTATGAACTAATCCCAGACTTCTTGCCAAGAGCAGGCATATTATCACAAAGTATTCTTTGAGGAATTGAAGTAAATATGACTTAAGGATATACAGTATCTATTCCTTAGTGGTACATTGCTACAGCTGCACACTTCCCATGTTAAACCAGCTATGTCTCTGGCTCTGTCTGCAGAGCTAGTTAAAGCCTTGTCTGTCCCTGCTCGGTGCAAACAAATGCACAATGGAGATGAAGCAAATGTCACCTTTTTTTTGCAATTTAAGCTGACCTTCCATCAGGAGCAATCTCTCATCTCCTGGAAATGTCTTGTAAGTTGGAGATTGATTGGGCTCCAGTCAGGTCTCATGCTGGTTACCACGCAGTTAAGCAGAACCTCTGTGTAACTCCCACAAAATGTGTATTTTCTTTTCCAGTGCTCTTCTTCCTACATTCTGTTATTTTAGCATCTTTTATTCTTGCTGGTTCTTTTTGTCCTTTCTTTCAATCAAGAAAAAAACATGTTGCTTCAAAAATAGCTTTCTTCGATCCCTTTTATTTTGGGGAGATTGAATTACGCAGGTAGGAGTTAATTTCCACAACTAACATATGTTCAAAACCTTAATGACAAGAAAGAATGTAATTATTTTTCTAAAATACATTTCCATAAAGAAACATGTTTGATAGTGTATCACGTCTCTAAAATATATTACCATCAGAGCATATGGATGTGGTTACAATTTGTTCTGCCCTGTGTATTCAATTTATTGTGCTGAGATGTCCCTTCTTTTCTTTAATATGTCCTAGTGGAACAGTAGGTTAACACCTCTTTACTTAAAACATGGTGTGCATGGGTTTACAATGATCTAAACATGTAACTATGATGAGTTATAAGTTCAGAAAACGATTTTGTTATATATGTAACACTCCAAAGTTGTGTTGGATTTTTGTGGGATATCACTGTAGTTTTCAAATTACAATTCAGTGTAATCCATGTTTCCACCTAATATAGAGTTACTCATTCCTGTCATATGAGCAGTCTTTCCAAAAAAATGTAAAATGCCATTTATCTTGAAAAGGGAAAACGTCAAGCTACATTATTGGGAGTTGAAGTCCATTGTTCATCTCTTTCATTGTTGAAAGGAATAATAAATGCAGTGAAATAATAAAAAATGTCTTAATTCTGGCCAGCAATAAAATAGGGGGCAAAAACGTTTCTTTTCTCCAATTCAGTTGACTTTAGAACATTAACATTTATTATTAACATTAACACTCTGATTTAGTTGAGCATCTTTAAGAAAATGAGAATGTAAAAATATGAATGACAGAGTAGCCATATACAGTATGCTGATATACTCCTGCAGAGTACCTGTTTGGATTGCTGTGGTCCTACACGAATTCAACACAGGTTGGTTTACCGAAGGGCTGTGGAATTAATATTCTCATGAAAGGTGTTGAATGTTTCTAAGTGGGAGTTATTGTTCTTTCCGTGACCAGTATCTGCAGTGTCCCAGTAATATAATAATGCAGTGGGAGCATTCCTGCTACCCGCTGGTGCACTGTATATTATTTCTGTGACTGTACTCGGGAAGAGAGATGGTTAATTCATGTGTTAATTAATCAATGGAATATGAGTCATGTGGACTCAGTTAAGCAGGACTGTTATGGGTTTTATGGAGTTTCTGGGGTTTTATGAGGAGCACAGTGGATCAGTTTTTTTCCCCGTTAATTAGATCTGTTATTAAGATCTTACACATTCTTATAAGATTGCAAGTGGCTGGGTAGGGGATACTGATTTATTCAAGGTTATTACAAAGTCCCTTTTTCCTTAATGTAAAGTTTGTAGATTTTTTTTTAATTTAAAAAAGACATAAAGTTCAAATCTCTTGGATCAGCAAAATATGCTCTAGGAATCCTATTATGTGATAAATGATACTGTGGTTTATAAAAGTCTTCACCCACTGCCAATATCTCTTCCTGATGAATTTTAAGGAGTTTCAAATGAACTTTAATATTCAAAGCTAATGATCAGACTGAACATTGTTATCTGTGAAAGAGATTGAATGCAAAAGAAGATTTATAAAAATGTGAGGTTTACTAATAGCATATCACTCATCCCCTTACTACCTGGCACAAGCACCTTTGGCAGCAATTACTGCTGTCAGTATTTCTGGGTAGGAATCCATCAGTTTTACACAGTGAGATGTTAAAATTCTGTCTGCTCTTTCTGGCAAAATCGCTCCACTTCTGAAACGTTCACTGTGAATAGTTCATGGACAGCCATTGTCAAACCTCACCTCAATTTTCTGGGGGATTCAAGTCTGGACTTTGTTTGGACGTCTCAAGGATATTTACTCTCTCAAAGTGTCAGTATCACTTGGCCCGGTGCTTTAGAATGCTGTCATGGTGAAATCTGGTTTTCCAGTCCAGTTGACATTCTTGGGTGCCAAAAGCCAGACCTCATCTAGAATTTGCCAGTTCTGATCACCACCCATTTCCCCTCAAAGCCAACAAGCTTCCCAGTCCCTGGGTTTGTGCTAAATGTAACACTTTGTGCTTAAGCAAAAGAGCCAGTTTTTGTCTAGGCTGGCCATAAAACCTTCTGCCACATGCTTCTTTTTTTCTACTCACCCCTGCGGACCAGCTTTGTGGAGAGACTGGGATCCTAATTGATGTACTTCATGAACAGTGACTCCCATCTTAGCGGGATTTGAGCTTTGCAAATCTTTCATAGTCACCGTTAGCCCCTCAGTGGCAATTTTAGCCAACCTCATGTTTGCTTGGCTGCTCAGGGCAGCGTAATCTGGGTAGTGTCTGAGTGATATGATGCACATTCCACTTCTTAATGATGGACTTCGCCATACTCATAGTTATAAGTAACCTTCTCTTGATCTGTGCTTCTGTACCACTTTATCTGTGACTTGTTTCAAATGGTTCATTTGTCATATCACTATGTGAGCTGTGCCTTGAATTTCAAAAAAGAAATGAGTACTTTTGCAGGGCTCTACATACTGTATGTGGTAGTGCTAAAACATAATTCCGTTTATTGTAAATCAATTTGAGCAAGATCTTAGACTGATATACAAGATTAATAGGTACACATTGATTGTAATTTTAACAAATGTTTCAGAAATCTGTAAATGAAAGCTCTGTTGCAAGCCCAAGTCTATTAATTGATGTTCTAGATCACTTTAAAAATTAAGAAGAACAAGAAACAGTTGTATGGTGTGTAAATTGCATTCATCTGATTTAAGCTTGACTGCTGAAACCTTGTTGTCATAGTAATCTTGCCTTTTGATCACAATTAAGCTTAAATAGCTGCCAAATGAGTGACAGTTACCATCGTCAATTAATAAAAATACAAACATATTGCCTACCATGCAATTATGGTGAATTGACAAACAGTTGCTCTTGTGCTTCACTGTATACATGATATCAATGGACATGATATCAAAACAGACATTGCCTGATGAAGTTAACTGAGATTTGACAGCTGACAGGGTATGGAGCTTAATAGAAACACTTTTATAGAGCCAGACCATGGATTTTATCCCCCTTGTGTTATTTCATCTGTAAGGTAATGGGACTGCCGCCCACCCCCCAATAACATTGCAGTACCTGCACATGTGTCATGTTGGGATTACAACACAGTAGAAATTCAGAATCCAGGGCCCTCTCAATACACCCCCTTGATTGCAAGGTGGGACTGAGGGAGATCCAGAATAACCGGGGATAACCTGGCACACAGAGGACAGTCTCCAAATATTTATGATGATTTCCTAAAATGAAACGGAAAACCTGGACAACGTGGCAGGTGACAGAGAATGATGGAAAATCTTGGCAGCCCAGTGTGCTGGCAAGCACAGGAAGGACTAAGACACAAGATAAGATAAGATCACTTTATTGGCCATATACAATTTCTTGTTTTAGGAATTTCTTTTTTTGCATACCCCAGCTTGCTCTCCATGAGACACAGACAGGGAGAGAAGCTGGGGGTCAGAGCGCAGGGTCAGCCATTGTTCAGCGCAGCTGGGGTTAAGGGCCTTGCTTAGGAGCCCAACGGAGAAGGATTCCTCTGCCGGTCGCAGGATTTGAACTGGCAACCTTCCAGCCACAGGCGCAGATCCTTAGCCACAGTGCCACTGCTCTGCCCCATAGTCTTGTGGACTTAGAAACCAGGCCACTTAGCTTCTTAAATCCATTGTAAAAGGCCTCCTTAAAGGTCTGAGGAAGGCCAGCCCTTTGGCCTTAAATCCTGGGTTTTCCACCCAGAATCAACCAGTGTCCAGAACACAATGTGGATGTACTGAAGAGAAACAACAGTTGGATTTATATGGGGTCACACACAAATATCTTATTCTTATTTACAGTGGTGACGCTGATACATGGTTCTGAAAGATTGTCCTGCTATTATTATTTAAGCCTTGAGGTTTACAAGTTTATAGACTCTTTCTCTCTGAATCAATTAAATACACAGTATCAACAGGTAAATTGCTCGGTTGCTGCCCACTGTATCCATTTTTGTGTCTCTTCTGTCTTTATTCTCTCTGTCCTTGTCCTTTACAGTACTGTGCTTTTTCTTCCAGTCTCCTGGGATCCAAAAATTATTTGGGGGATTGTTCTGTTTGGGGGGTGATGGGCCTTGAAGTAACTTGAAAAAAGACTTTTCAGGGTTTTTGTTAATGATATATCTGCCCTCAATCTCTTAATCCTTCCTTTACACCTTGGCTCACAGCAGTGCCTCCGGTGGGGAAAACAGGGAGAAGGAGGAAGAGCAGACATGCTCCTCCAAGACTCCCCACCCAATGAGCCTTTCCTACTGCAAGACAGGAGAACTGGGGCTGAATGTAGGGGAGATACCTGCCTTACTGACATCACTGCCTCTCCGCAGGTGCCTGGGCAGCCGATGAACCAATTGTGCACGTCTGTTTACAGAATTGTGGTCACAGCGAATAAGTGATATGGCCCAGGCTCAGACTTGACATCTGCATGAAAGAGCTCAGCCTGTGCTTCGAGCAAAGCACACCTGCTGGCTAAGGTTTGAAACTTATTTTTTAAACCTTACAGAACTTTCCATTAATTGAGTTGTCAGGACAAATCGAGTTTCTAACAATTAACAGGAATCATACTGTTCCTTTGAGTAACGTACAGTAGCTGTTTTTTTGGTTACATTTCTCCCAGAAAATGCCCTTTTGTGTTGAACTGCCAGCCCCCCAAATTACCCTAATTAAGACTTTATCAATACACCTGCCACACAAAAGCCTTTCCTTCCTTGTGTCAACAGATGGGGTTATTTTATTTTTGCATCGCTATACTGTATATTTCATTTGCCTGAAATGATCAAAACCATTTCTGACAGACGGTACAAAGAAAGCTGTTGAGTAATCTCTAAAGGAGAAATGCCTGGAGCTTACCCAGTGAGATCTGTACAGAGAAAGAGACCCAGCTCTGTTGGACAGAGGGAGCTCTTACTTTTTAGTAAAATGTGATTTCACGGAATTATACCATTCTAGGAAGGAAGCATTAAATTTTAACCACACATGGCTATTTGAAACTGAATGTTAACAATGATATCAGTGAAACATATCTTCCTTTTTATGACAGGCCATTAAATGTTAATGAAGCTATCATAATTTATACTCAAGGAATACATAATTTATTGGAGTATCTACAACTTCAGCAAAGCAATTTCCATTTTATGTTAAAACGCACCAGAACCCACTATCCTTTAAAAAAAAATTAAACACCTGCAAGAATAGCAAGTCTGTACTTTTTCTATTAAATTATTAAGCGGAGCTTAATGTATTCAATTAAAGTAGGCAAGGGAATTTCTGTCCACTGTCACAAATATATCAACAGGTCGTCAGGTTATAGTACAGTAACTCCAAACCACCGTTGAGGTTAAAATGGTTTCAACAAAATTCCTATTCCTAGTGAACATGGTTTATCTCACTCCAAATGCAGCTAAACAGCAGATGAAAATATATGTAAAAAGTGCTGTGTGAGTTTTATGTTGATCTATTTGTTTCCAATGAATAAAAATCTGCTTTAGGTTTTGCTGTGCTCAAGACTACAGTATATCTGTTCACATTACATTCTATAGCTTGGACATAATCACAAAGTGTATCATAGCTAAGGATTAGCAGCCACTTTCAGAGAATGAACCTTCCAGACCAGCAATTGTAACTAGTAGTTAAAATTCCCAGTGACCTGTACCATCTACTGTACAATAACTAAAAGCAAAGTTAGAATTGCATTTGAAAAACCTTAATATAAACTGCATTACAAAAATATAATTTTTCTTATCCTAGCCTTTGTTGAGTTATTCATTGTTTTGCTGGATTATTGTTGAAATATCAACTATTCAATTCATAGAATTATGATACGTTTTTCTGTGATGCAACATAGAGGGTTAGGGAACATATGTTCTCTTTTTTGACAGTGAAACTTATAACATATGAAACAATTTCACATGCAGGTTTATCACAGAAATTCCAGAGGAGGAATCCACATTCCATTCCACCTGGCCTTGTGGACAATGGCAAGAATTGTTTCCCCACACTACTTCTGCAGTCCTCTGATATTCCGTAATGAAGCTAATTTGATCAGGGACTAACTTCTATCATGATTAAATTTCTCAGCTTCGTACTTGAAACGTGCACTGCAAACTAACAGAAATTCACAAATGATGCACTGTAACACTGATTGTTCCATTTAGTGGCAGAACTGCACAGTCACAAAGCCCGAAAACAGCAGCATTTCTTTTTCATACTTTTCAGGTTTGCTTTGTGTCTTTCCCTGCTGCTCGTTGTCTCCCATGTAGGAGAGTCAGTGTCGACGGGAGAAGAGATCCGTCGGTCTGTGACATCATTGCTATACTGCTGGCACCTAACAAGCCCCAACAGCGACTTTGCTGGAAGGCAGAGGGAGGATATTTGTGTAATAGTATGTGTATTATTTGAGAGAGGTATTAATGCATTGTTATATGATAGAGGCTTTCTAGATTTTCTAAAATTCTGACCAGTTTCTTTTCATGGCCTTGTTGTTAAAAGATTACCTAAGAGGATGGACTGTTTCTTATATTATAGTGCATGACAGCCGAATGTAAAAGTGTGTTATAAGTACAGCTGCATTGTTTCATTGTTGCGAATAGACTTTATAACTAGCATTACCTAGTTTGTTTTTGTCAAATGTATGATCTTTAAAAAAAAGGAGACTTTGATTTAATTCAGTTCAACTGCTTGGAAGTGTTTTTTTCATTTTTTCACTGAAATCTGGTTCAATACTGTTACACCAGACTCAGTCTTTTGCCCTATAGGCTTAACTCAGCGCAGAGCTGACTGCTTGCCAGCATTGTCTCGCAAATTAAGCTGAGTGTGTTTATTATTAACGATAGATAGTGCAGTGATACTTAAATCATTTCGAAGAGCTGCTTTCCTGAAATAGAGTCATTTGTTAGCAGTAAGTAATTCGTCTTGCTGGGAAATATTAATTGCCTTTTGTTGATTGGCATATATATTCTACCCCAGCCACTCGGTCGCTACTGCTAAAATTAGCTGATTGGACGACTACTAATATACAGTAGCTGCTGACTTCAGTCAAAACTTCAATAGGAAATATATTCTCAATTATGAGCAAAAGGTGAACTAGAAAAGTTTTCTTTAATTTCGAATATCTTCAACTGCAGTACGACCTAGGACTAAGGATTATTTTTGTCGATTATAGTACTTCTTTCTTACCAATTTTTCACGGAATTGTTTGATACAGTTAAATCTCTTGGTATTACTGTAATTACTTGTACATCTTACCTTTGGATAAGTGATTATCTTTTGGATCACCTTCATGTCAATTCTAACAACCAATTTATAACTTCAATCTTCTGACGT
Source organism: Lepisosteus oculatus (assembly GCF_040954835.1). NCBI lineage: Eukaryota > Metazoa > Chordata > Actinopteri > Semionotiformes > Lepisosteidae > Lepisosteus > Lepisosteus oculatus. Next base: position 5,254,432 of record NC_090718.1, on the reverse strand, counting down.
TCATAAGAGGCCATTCACCACACCCCTTCGTGTGCGCGTTTATTGAGTAGTTTACTGCTACTCGTACTGTATAAATAGTTTACTGTATGTTGGAGTGTGACAATACTTGTATAACATGCAAGCCACAATACATTGAAGTGTTGCAATGGAGAAACTAGAAGACAATTAGCTCACGGCTTTGTGGATTATCTGCACAGCATTTGAATTAATTCCACAGGATTTCCATTTGCCAGCTGCTTAAGTAGTACAAATCTCACCTTTGAGGAGTATCTGTGGAGTGACTCAGTGTTATGGAGCAAATGTTTCCTGCAAACCAAATGAGCCAGACTTGACCTGCAAAGTAACGACTTCCAACCTGTCGGACTGACCACTCCCATTGGACATCATCTTGGCCTCTTCCACAACACAGGCTTAACTCCCTATAAAGCAGTTACATTTCTTCCTAAACATAGAAGGCATTCGGCCTGAAGCATGGTGAAACAAAATATTTTCTTAATTTAAACCTGGTGTACAACACAAAAACATGTATTTTTCAAGTATTCGCACTCTGCAGTTCAACCTAATCTAAAACAATGTGCAATGCATCCATGCAAACAGGACTGTATGTCTTTTTGTACTTGAATAAAGTTAATTCAACAAAACCTATGTTAAATGCCTCTAGAATGCATTTAAATGACAGTTTGTGGAGTTGATAACCGGTAAAAATTATAAACATTTTTATTAAACAACAGTATAATATAGTAACAGAACAGGTTTAATATAGTCGATCAACAAATTGTCATCTTGTCACAACAAACATCAGCAAGAAATACTCAATAAACCCGTTGATGAATCCCATATACAGACATCAGGCTTCCAACATTTTATTTTTTAAGCTTTTTTTTGGAAGGTAGATGAAATATTAAAGATACGTGTAAAAACCTGTCACCTTATATTGCGTTATTGAAATGACATCGGGTCACCATCACTTAAATCAGACGGGATTTGAGAAGAAGCAGGTCCTTTTAATGAATAGCCTGTTCATTAAAACTGTAACGATTTCCTCTGAGATCCTGTCCCATTTAAATGTGAAAAAATATTATATATAAAAAATTGGATATTGAATCTGCCGTCACTGAATGGCAGGCAAACCTGAATCTTCAATTACTTTTTCCTTGCATTTAAATTGCCCAGAATCTCCATGAAAATAGTTATGACACAGTTAACTCCTTGTCCACTGGAATAAGTACTGGGGATTAAAAGAGGAAGAGCTTGCAAATGAAGAAGACATTTATTTATTTATTTATTTATTTATTTGATTTGATTTGAAGGTACAGTATCTGCATAATGGCTTCAATATCCCAGCATAACTGCTACCCAAGACTTTGGAATCACATGCACAGTGCTTTCTAGGGACATGCACAAATTACATACTGTGTGTTAAATGTCAACACATTTGTTTTACATTAATTAATTGTGCTTGGTAAGATGTGAAGCTAAAACAAATGCCATACTGTACATACTGTGTAGGTACATATACCATATACATATCAAACCAGAAATACCCAAAAAGTTCGACAGAACATCAGTGTTGTGTTGGATTGTTTGGTGGACTTAGGTATACCAAATATAAGAAAGATAAAAAATAAATATAAGATTAAGACAGTAGGAGACAGTAGTTTGAGTTGTACAGAAAACCACTCAACTTGAGTCAAAATTTAGCCATCAAACATTCCAGCTCGGCTGGAATGAAAACCATCAGACTCTGTGTTCCTTAGAGACCACAGTTGGGAACCAGTAGTCTAGAAGATCTAGTTTCCAGTCAGATGGCACAAGTAGCAAAGATTGTACAAATTGGGAAAATATGATCTTGTTATTGATTAATCGTATTTAACCCATGTGAAAAACGTGTTGGTTGTTTATTATTTGCTTATTAAAGACTTTAGCTTTGGGATAAATGCAAATTTCATAAAGATGTTTGGAAATTTTGCAACTTTAGGATTTGAAGAATCATTAATGAACTGAAGCCTGTGAGTTTTAGAGCCAAGGATTTAAATGTAGAGAAGTGTGCTGGACTTTCAGATTTTTTTTTAACTACTTAGGTTTCCTTTTGTAATTCAGCCATGCGACTTGTCTCTCCTTTTTTATGCAGATGCATTTTGTTAGGTATTGGAGGTCGTGTCCTTATTAGCAACAGTTTAGAAGGCAGGCTCTCCTGTGGAGGTTTGTTCCGTTTATACAAACGTACTTCACGAGGATTGCTCTGTTGTGGAATGCATTATTGATGGCAACGTACTGTCCAATAAGTGATCTCTTGTATGAAAATTCACTCCTATAGTTAGCATTCTTTTAGAAGCTACCTGACCTTGTCCCCTATTCCCTGACAAGAAGGAGATGTGCTGCTGTTTATGTTTTAGAAATTTGCTTGGAATCAAACTGTTTTCAGGATGGATTGAACCTTTAACTAACTCCTTTTGTCACTCACAACCCTATTATGTAACAATATGCAGGCTTCAATCCTAAGAGTTTTTGTTTAACATTTAAAATGTTGTGTGGAAACACCAAAACCAAATTATATGTCAATTCCCAGATACTTTTAGTAGAAGCCAAAAATATGTAATTCTCTCTACATATGTAAGAATTATTTTTCCCAAAGGGCAGGCATTTGTGCCAAGAACGAATCTGTGTGCTATTGTCTAAATCTGTGATTTTTAATTCTGATCCTGAAGGAAAACTCTCTTCTGGCTTCTGCTTTAATCTAGTTCTTAATCACAGAATAATTGATTTCTGTATTATGTTTGGGCCATATTTGTGAGTTTGCTTTAAACACTCCAATGGGATTAGTAATTCCTATCAGTGATGTACCAATGTCTGAGTTTCAGACCTGCTCTCATTCTGGCGTGTTCCCTGAAATAAAGCCAATGTAACCTTTGGAAGGAATATAAATTCTCTCTGTGGGAGAATCTGATACACTATCATCTCCACCTGTCTGTTTGTCATCAATTGAACAATTAGCACTAGCTGTTTAGTCAGAACTAACAGCAAGCAGGTTGAGGAGATGTACAGGTAATTCAGTTTAGAACCAGATTTTATAAGAATGGGATGCCATACAATCAGGACAATCCAAAACTATGAATCTCGTTGTGAATTGGTTACAGTACATTTAACAGGTTTTGTCATTTGGTTGTTTGGTCACGAGTTATCACATTAGTTTCAGTTTCAGAATACGGTAAATGCAGATTTGACTAAGGTGTTTGGATTTTTAGCGAACCCCACAGTGGTACCATGACACTGTATGTCAATTGACTCTGTTCTTCAGACCTCACCTGGTCCACTTTGTTTGTCAGAGTGTACTGGTCTTACCCTAGAAAGAAAGCTACTGTATCTGCAATAATCACAATCATTCCATGGAGTTGCTGGTATTATATTCTCTAATCAAATGAGGTTAAAAACTATGAACCATAACTAGGAGTATGATTAATGGAGGGTCAGATCTTGTCCCTGGGGGGCTTTTTTCATTTTGAAGCCTAGCTAGCTAAACTACTGTCTCATAGCAACCATCACAGCACACTTCACCAAAGTGCTCAAAATACCTGCTTTTTAATGAAGAGCATATTCTCTCAGTGAAAGTACTGTAATAACGTTAGCAATTTTGTATTGGTGATACAGCAACAGGTGACTGTAGTTTAGTAACTGGTAAGTCATGATTCAAAAATATCAGTTTCTTTTAAAACGGCTATTCTTAAAAGTTGAATTCTTAAAACATAAATAAACAGTTATTCTTAAAGGTTATTTAAGAACAACTTAAAACAAACGTGTAACAGACCCCAGATAATGATTGAATTTTAAGAAAAAATACTTTGATTTTGTTGACTTTGTAATACAGTGGATTCATAATTTACATCAAGATTTAGCTAAAAGGCAAATGCATTCATGTTCTCTATTTAAATAGAAACTATAACAGTTAATTCTAACTTTCAAACTTGAATAGTGGCAGAAGGAGTACTATTTCTCAAGTTTCAGTATACTGTAAAATCTAGAAAACTTTGAAACTGTTGTTTCATGCATCTTCAAAATTGCTTTTCAAAAGGGGAACATTATTTTTATATTTGGAGGTTAGAAAATTTACATCACAAAATGGATACAATTTTTAGGTATGTGCAGTGCCATGTTCTGTCATTCAGAATGAGGTAACAAAACTTCTACTGACATAAAGCAGCCCTGTGACATTGTAAACAAGCAGAGTTGGGAACACACGATAGAAATATTGTTCTTGATTTCCAGAAGTTACTTGTAAATTCTGCATGCCAACCATGTTGGAAATTTTCTAGGTGAAATATCTGCTGTACAACCTGTACTTAATTCGCTTGTACAGTACATCACATTACATTAATCACTACTGTGACTAGTGAGCAGGAAGGGCAACTTCACATCACAAGTCCCGTAAACTCTCGTCCGTGGAGAGACCAGGCGTTTGAGACAACATGGCGACTTACAGTACTTAATTCTAAATTTGGATTTTTTTTCTATACCAACAATGAATTTATTTTCTTATTGAGATTTAATAACCTGTCTGAGAAATTGGGACTGCAGTTCTCCTTTAAGGAGTTCCTTTGTTGGTGTTATAATAACTGTGCCTGATATTAATAAATGATAAAACTCTAGGTTTCTAGATTGCAGCAGAACTTCTTACCCCAGAGGTTATAGAAATCAGAGCTATGCCTTTTCTCGTCACGTTCTCAGAAATGTAAGTGATCAAATCTGGCAGCAGTTCAAAGAGTAAGAATCAGTACAATGTTCATTTTCTGCTGTTATGGTGTCTGTCATCCACTGGTTCTTAGGAAAGTTCAGTAAGAAATTAAATGAATTTCTACATGCTGTAGAATAATTTATAATAATAAAAAAACACTTAATTTCATATTGTGTCTTTTTGGATTTTTGATGTTGATGCTGAGAAAATAGTTTTTCTCCCAGAGCAGCCTCATGGCTGTGTTCTGCTTTCATCTGTCAGACCTTTGCATAGAAGGAAAAGAACAAGACAACTGTTCTGAGCAGGACACAGAGGTGGTAGGGCTAAAGTGCAATTAAATTAAACACAGTTCTATTATGGACAGAGCTTGGTGAAATTTGGACTGGCAATTATGACAAAATGCCATATATCCAAGCTATATATACATATTATGTTTATAGATTTTATTATTATTATATTATTATTTATTTATTATTTATTATTATTAAAATTATTATTTTATTATACACAGTATCCTGTGAGCTGAGCAGACCACTGAGAGAGGGTTGGTGCAGTTACAAAGCAATAAAGCCCTTTATTCTCTTAACAAAAAAGAAATGTGAACCAAGAAAAAATCTTCCATTTAGCAGCCTCTCGAGCTGTTTCTTCTACTGGCAAGAGCTCTGATATTCGGTACACTTGTTCATCTCTTAAACCTTATTCTGTCTTTTCTCGCACAGAACCCTAGCCCTGTTACTGGCCTCCTCACACACCTGCAGGACATGAGACAGGAGGATATTCAGCCAACCTAAAATTGTATTTAGACAGAAACATATCTCTCTCCTCTACTAGTCCATTAAATAACCAACCTGTTAAATGTTAATAAAAACAGTGGTCCACTGGTTAATTAAATCAAGAGACCACTTTGATGCCTTCAGATGTGCAGATGGATTTCTGGTTAAGCTGGTTTTAATCTTCTGTATTCGTAGGGTGAAACAGGGACATAAAAGCTTTTGAGTCTTCTTCCTACAAAATAATATTCTTTACTTAGAATAATTTATTGTAAAGCTCAAAACTAAAAGCATGGGAAGTGGTGGGAAGTGTATTGTACCGTTCTTTGTTGGTTCTTTTCCCAACTCAAAACAGATAACAGTGCAAATCATGTCAACTTTGATTTGGTGCTGCTAACACGTTCTGGTTCCACGAATATAAACAGACTTCATTGTACGTGAACTTTCCTTTTATTTGCCATTTCTCAGGAAAAAGGACACCCATTATGGTCAGGATTCTGTATCTGAGCAGACATAGTTTTACGAGCAAAGCATCTTGAAAACACTGTAATTTGAATTATTTATAAATTTATAAATTATGTCCACTGCGCTTTAGCTAACATATGTGTGAATTTCTGAACAGCTCAAGCTGAAATTAAAGAATGGATGGATCAGATGTAACAAACTTGTTGTTAAAGGGAATTTTGAAACACAAAGTGAACCAACAAAAAAAACCCAATCTTAATGTGTAAAATGAATGAATTGGTGTCACTTGAGTAATATTATTTTACAGCATAAGTCTAAAATGACATGCCATGCATTGTATTAGAGTTGTTACTATACTGTATATTCTTAAGAACAGCTCTCTTAAGAGTTACAACGGTGGCAGTGTTGTACAATATAACTGACACTTTTGTTTAATGTGTAATCTGTGATTAAGAGGGTTATTGAAACTAATCTTCCAACTTCATCAACATGCAGGTAGGAATGATTTAAGAGGTACAGTAGGTGCATCAGCATGCAATAAGCAAAATAAGCAAAGTAAAGATAGAAGTTAATTTTATGCAGAAGTCTAGAAAGAAAAATGAAACAAATGTTTTTTCTTCCATGGAGCCTACAGTTATATGGATAAGGAATCTGTCCTTGAGTGTGTTACAAAACTAGATTTGAAAGTATTGTAATAAATATTTAACCATTGAGGTATGTAGCTCATCTATCTCAGCATTATTTTAAAGTCTCAATAGTATTACAACTCAATTTGCCCAATTGCAAATGTGAAAGGTTGCAAATGCAAAAGGTTTTGATATAGTTTTTACTTCATTTCAATAAAAAACAGAATGTTAAAATGCTGTATAAAAACACATTTTTGCCACTTGTACAAGAAATATGCTTCTAGGCATAAGCCAAAGGCACATAGAGACAAACACGCAGATTTGTGCTAAAAGCAGGAGTTTCCTCAGTGATGAGGAATCACAACCTTCAGCTGTTGCACCGATCTGCTCTATTAACCATGATCCTAATAGTTTAGTTTCTGTTGCGAGCACGAACTCTAAAATACACATTGTTTTGCAGTAAACCAAGTGAGTCATTAATAGTGGATGTTATTTTAAAGGATGGATAGCTTCCATCCTACCAATGCCTTCACGTTCTTTATGCCTGTAAGCAAACAAAATTTAATTTAGTATGAAAATCCAGGTGTGCAGTCTCTGTTTTTGTAAACCAATACATAAAAACTAAGAATTGTATGATTTGAAATAGCATATGCATAAATAAAGGTAGTCTAAATGTTTGATGATCCAATTTATTCATCTGATAACATCACCATATTTTGTGAGCTCATTTTTAGCTTTGACAACCTTGAGAAGATGCTTCTATTAGCCTCTTAAATCATTTCTTTAACTTCCAAAAGGCTGTTCAATCGCCCCTCCATACAGAACACATCCTGCTCCTCTAGGTAACATGGTCTATGCTTGTGAGATACTTTCTTCTACTCCTACCATAGACTGCGATGGCCATTCAAGATCACTCCTTTCATGCACTTTTACCAATTAGATAATTAAATTGGTAATTAATTGTAAAGTCTTATGACAGAAGACAACAGATTTTGGTTAGAATATCCTAGAGTAGTGACTTCAATGGTTAGAATTTATTTAAACAACTATAAATTGTAATAATAATCTTATAGAGTTTGACAGTTTATACCAGCGTGTTATCAATCAATCAGAACAAATGGTGTCACATAATATGCAAAATAAATCAAGACAAGAATAACTACTGTATATATAAATATAAATCAATATGTCAGGATATAAAAGACTGCTCAGTCTCTGAGGGATTACAAAAGATACTGACAGGGTTAACAGGGTTAAAATACTTTGACTGCCGCACTCAGTGTGCAGTCTAGAGCGTTGATCCTCTGCTGCAGATTAAATTCAAGAGGTTAGCCTGAAAAGGGAATCTTGGAGATAACAAGGTTTTGAAATTGTTTCTCTTGGTTATGAGTTTGTTGACTTCCTAAACCACTGTTCTGACCATGGTTGTGGCTAACATTTTATGTTCTCTTCTTGGTGGGGTAACAACTATCACTTTAAGAATGAAGTTTTTTTTTTGTATTTTATTTCTTAGTTCTCACTGTGAGGTCTGTAACTTTCACCCTTGATCTTTGGGTAGTTCTGAGTTTTTCACAGCGGTGTGGGACTGAATGTTTCAGTTCTATGTTGAGGCTACTGTAAAGACCAGAGGCAATCAAGGTAACATCCAGAAGCTTCTTCAATTTGTTCATTGATTTTTCAAAGAAACAAAATAATATTACAGGGTAACATATACAACAATAAACAAATGTGGGCAATCATCATGGCATGAAAGACTTGGTACCCAAACAATCTCTGAACTGGTTTCATCACCCTGTTCTCCTCCTCACTGAGAGCTGGTGTGTGGGGAGAGGACTGGCGCACTACGGCTGCCATCACATCATCCAGGTGGATGTTGCACACTGGTGATGGTGGAGGGGATCCCCATGACCTGTAAAGAGCTTCGAGTGGAGTGTCCTGAAAAGGTCAAGGTAGTGAAAGGACAGAAGAGGAGCCACAGTCTTCGTGGACTTTCACATGTCTGGGTCGAGCTGCAAGCTCTTAAAGAAGTTTAAAAAGGACTGCCAGGCAGAATAACATTTTGCAGTTGAGCATAATGTGTTCAAGGTGGTTAACCATAACCCTTACCCAGTGAGTGAAGGTGGGTGCAACTGGTCATTTCCAATGGAGCACAATCAAATGTCTTGAGAGTAAAGTGGAGAAGGCCAAGGTGCTTAACTGGGTATTAGATACAATGGAATTATCAACCAGCATGGCGTGAATATTGTATATTTAGAGTTATATATATAGGATGATATTCTATTGTTATATTAGTATGTTCAGCACATCTTGTGAGAAATTTCCAAATTGATTCAGAAAAGTTAAAAAATCTTGATGTACACCTGCACAATACATTTCCTAAATCAGCTTTGACCTACAGTTCATCAACAGGGTATGAATGTATTCTAAAGCATACTACAAGCATTTTTGCTTCCCTTGTGATGCTAGAGAAATGATCTGTTCATTGCCTTTTGGTGTTGTCACTGAATTCTGAATGGTGTTCTGTGTGATTCACCTGTGTTTGGAAATACTGCTGAAACACAAGGGAATTGAGGCAAAAAAGAACAATGCAGATTAATGGTGAAGAGGTCTGAGAACATCCCACTTGTTTTATAGCATTTGTGTTAATGGGGTCACATGTCATTGAAAAGGTGATCCCAGAGGTCAAAACAGATAGCGGACATCCCATGAGGGCCATACTTACAAACATCTCTTCATCGAGAAGTACTGCCATTCAGACCCCTACGGTTAAAGCTTGGGTTATATCACTATTTGAATGTGACTGTAATTCCCAAGAGCACTCATTATTAATAATAAAATCATTTTTAAATAGTCTTTATTTCTCACAGTGCCTTTCATGGTACATCAACCCAAGACATCTTTAAGATAGGATTCAAAAGTGCCGACAGACTTGTGAGGTTGTATGTGCGCTGGAAGACCATTCTGTGCTCTCAGAGCACCGGAACAGCAAGCAGAGTTCAAAGAGCAGAAATGAAGGTGAAAAGGCTGTTCTCATTGAAGCATATAGTCATGAATCATTGAAGTTCTTAAAGTTGAATAAAAGTATTTTGAATCGTATTCTGAATTTCACAGGATCCACTTCTGTTATGACCTGTCAGTGATGTCGGTGAAGCGTTGTTAAGCTTGTAAAGTAACAGAAGGTGAATAGAAGAGGCTTCCAGTGACCAACAAACACCTGCTGTCAGAGAAAAGAGATCAGATCCCCCATGATGCATCTGCACCAGAGTTAGGCAAAGGTCTCTCCCACTAGCTATCAGCAGGACTTGGTCAGGTTTTTTTAAGCCAGAAATTAGCTTTTCTGCTCGGTTATTATTAAAGAGTTATACTAACCTTAGAAGAAGTCTAGTTAGAAGCTCAAAGAAAAGTTTAGGTTTGGTTTTGTGTATACTTTTTCTCATATTGTAAAGAAATGTCTCACTACTTGTATTACCTTATGCCTTTCATTTCCCTAAAACCCACATACCCTGTTACTTCATGGTCCCATCCACTGGTACAGCTGCCACAGTACATGAGGTTCTCTAACTAATAATGCTTAAAAAAAACAATTCCTGATCTCTGGCAATTGTTCAAACCGCTTTTAGCATTGTTTTTTGTTAGTTTAGAGCGACAGGTAGTATTTCATTTTTTATGCATACGCCTTTTCCATCAAGGCTAAACTTTTTTAAAGACAGAATCTTATCTCATTATATATATTTATAATGCAGTCAATACAGTGCTGGGAAGCGGGGGCATTGACAAACATTGCACATTAGGTCTTGCTGTGTCTACGTAAATGATGCTCATCTTTCTTTGATCCCAAACCATACCTGTGAGGCTACAATTTCAGATTATTGTTTGTTCAGTTAAATGATGCTGTCTGGCCACAAGGAGTCCCTGATGGCACCTAATCCCCAAGGATTAATGACACATGAACAAGACACAAATAATTATTAAGCTAAGGCACACAAACTTCAGACATGTTCGACAATTTCAAGGCACTTTGTGGGGTACTAGCTCTTGTTCATCCTCAAATGTTGCTTAATCTGCTATTGCAAATTGCAACACTGATATGACCCAAATCATTCATTCCTTGGTAAAACTCACTGATGTGGAAATGCACTAAGGAATGGTACAGCAGCTTCTGATTGCCAGTAGAAATACACTGCAGTTTAGTTTCCTGTGAAAAGTGTAAGTGCTGTGTCATTTATGAATATTGGAAAAAAACAATCAAAATCGTGTTGCTTTTTCCAAGTCGTTTTCACAATCTATTGTTAAGTCTGCTAAAATGTTATTTAACGAGGCATTCAGACACGCAGTCTTTTGAGGAGTCCCCTTTGCGACTTATTGGAAAAATCTCAAAGCTGGGAGAAAAACGTCTGAGCAGAGAGCACTGGAAGCCTGGTGAGGAATTAGCCTGAGTACTGTAGGTTTCAATCATAACAGCTTTGCCAGGGTGAAGCCTGCATCCTGCTTAGTCCTGACTAACATGTTATTGTAAACAGGGTAAACAGTATTCCAGTGGCAATTCTGATGTTTTAACTCTTTGAATACCTGCCCAAGCTTGAAAATGTTGGACAGAACATTAATCAGAGCTCATTACTGCTGAAAAGTGAAAAGTTCTTAGTCCATATTATTATAGTCACAGCAGCACTTAAACAAGAGGTACAATAAAACTTGTTTTTTAAACTCTTAAAGCAAAACATTGTTAAACCGATCTCTTATTTTTCTTATCGCAACAACTATACTTTTGAATAACAGATCAAACATAATCATGCACTGTATATGCTTGAGAAGAAACAGAGAAGGAATATCAAGTACATTGTGTGTACAGTACCATATTTTCAGGGCTGATAAAAATGGTCTTCCTTAATTTCAAGTGCCAAAAGAACACTTCGTAAATGTAAAATGTGTTCTTGTGCATGCTACAAACAACATAGCAATGTCTGTGGTGTAGTAAAAGTACAGTTAAGGTTGTCTTACTGGTATTTTTCTAGTATTTTTCTATTATTTTTATGCCTGTTCATTAATTCAAATGATTCTTCCCTTCTGAGCCTCATTTACCCACTCACGGTAAGAGTGAAAGACTTTATTATTGCAGATTCTCTCTTGGTCTTTCTTAATAATAATCAATTATATGTAACAAATTGCATGTTATAAATACCCCAATAGCACTGTACTGAAAACATAGTATAATATATAAAATGAAGCAGGTTTTAAGGCAAATTTAAAAACAAGAGACAGGGGTCTTATTTCTGATCCATTAGGGTATTCCATAATTTATAAGCATAAAAAGAAAAACGCCTATCACCATTTAATCATAACTTTGTAGGCGTAATAAATAAGATGCCTGCATTAAGACAGAAACTTACAGTTTGGCCTGTTCAGACCATGAACTTCCAAAGGCATTCCTATTTTGTTGAATTACAAACGTACTGTTTACACATTTTTGTTATAGTTTTTGACATTGTGTGGTTTTTGCTGACATTTAACTACTTTCTCCCATAAAAGTATTCAACGTGAGCTTTCAAGTTTCAGGAAATGAGTGTGTTCCATTTGCAAAACATCTCCATACAGAAGGTCCCAATATAGGGCAATATACATCGCTATCTTAGTAATGAACCAAGCCCACACAGAGAGAGACACTGCTTTCTATCACTAAGGGAAGTAGTAGAGATGCCAAGTAATTCCTCTATGCAGGAATGCAGAATGTTGTGGTCTCATATCAGAAACCTCACTAAGATCCAGTAAAACTAGGATTAAATGAGACCCTGAGTGTAAAGCTATGTAAAATATTAAATATCATGAGCAATTAAAATTTGATTTGTGATTGTTTAATCCCAGGATTTTATGCTTTAATCAAAGGTGGTAAATCTGAAATTATCCTAGTTTCCCAAACTGTTACTTGCTAGATATACTTATTTCATAATATTTCTGTGAAATTTAATTAACCAGCTCCTGATTATTTTGAAAAATTTGTACAATACCTTTGAACAAATTCACAACACTAGACTTCAGGCAGTGACAGTACTTGATTACTTTTGTGACCAACAGACGGAGCTAAAGAACAGCAATGTTAGGGCTCTGAATGGAGTGTAACAAGGAGTTTGAATTTTATAAGATGATTCATTAAAGCTGAAATGACTATCCTGGATAGGGGTAGTCAGACGTCCACCAGTACACTCATCTGTTGGGGGCTGTTAAAATGAGTAGATATAATGGGGGTTTGGAGTAGAACTCTGATATTATTATATCGTACTGCTAGAAAAATCATTGCCCTTGCTTTGTAAGGTGATTAGTACAGATTAGCAGCTTTTCCCTAGCAACCAGATGATGGTGAAAACCAGAAGCCTAGAATTATCGCGTTTGTTCTCAATAAAATCAGAGATATAGGGGGATCTGGCACAGGAATAGGTAGCTTGGAGGCCCGTCATTACACTCAAGCCTGAGGCAGGCTGCCTTCACAGACAGCAGCTGAAGCTTATTCCAGCGGGAGGGGTGACTGTGCAAAACAGCCTTTCCATTCCTCCGCTGCCAGACCTCTCCACCACTCACTCTGGACATCAGTCCCTGCACACACACCACCGATATTTCCGCTCTTTCGAACCACAGGCTACCTTGATGCCGTTTTGTTGGTTAGAGAGGTGGCTATTTCCCGGCAGGCTCATTCTGGCACAATCACACGTCGTCGCCTTAGCCACAGGGCCACCACACTGCACTTTACATACAGTATGGCAATAAACTCCTCTACCCTTCTACTGTAAGCAATGTTGTACAGTAAGAGTTCCATACTAGAGCAATTAGCTTCAATTTAAGCCCTGAACCAGGCCTCTACTGTCTATATTTCCAGAGATATCACAAAATGTGGCAGGAGACACCATTCCAGGCAGAAATTGCCTCTAGAACATGGGAGTAGTAAAAGGTTAACTGTATTTTACACTGCTGTGTTAACATTGTTAGTAATTCATAATGTAGAAAGTACACGTTGGGAGGAGATATGAATGCTGACTCTGTATAATGCACAGAAGTGGAGAGGAATTGTCAAAATAAAGCTCATTTATGAAATGTCTCCTCAACTGATACTGTAGGTGGCAGGATTGAGGAAATGTACTGTATGCTTAATTCAGTCAAGCACACCCCCTGTTCAATTCCACCACATCTTGGTGCTGGTGATAGGACTTTTTAAATCATCCAGGTTAAAATGTCTGTCAGATACTGTATGTCTGCTGTAGAACTGCTTCTAAATATTTAATTTATTTCTATGGGAAACATATTGAACACAAAATTCAAATCTCTTAAGACTGTAAAAAACAGGCTTTACTGACCTGGTAATTTTTTTAATCAATACTGTGGTTCCCCATTTCACTGTAGACTTTGAATGGATGGAAGTCCATGACAATCATTTCCCTTTCCTGCTAGGTGGAAGCAGTTTGTGATTTCATTTTTTTATCCTGCCCTCTTAATAAGCAAGTGGCAGTAGCTGAATCTCGTATCAGCTAGCAGCCCTAACCACAGAGCAGCATTTTCAACAGCATCAACGCAAAGAAAATCAAAAGCTACAGTACGATCATCAATTGCATGAGAGCACTACTTTGACTTTTTACACAATTAGTACAGTGGGCTTTGCCAGCGTGCAATAACAGTGGTTAACACAGCTTCAGAATAAATACACCTGTCTCTGTAAGGTGCAGAGCTTTAGCCATAAAGATAAGGTAGCTTTCAAAACAACGCAAGGATAAAGGGATATAGAAGAGAAGTACAGATCAGGAGAGGAATATAAAAAATTAAATGACATGAATATCATGGTGAAATTGATTACTAAGAAGTTTAATATGTATTATGCCACTCAGGTATTGCTCAGATGAGACTGTCCTAGAAGCTGGTTAGAAATGCCACTCTGAGGTCAACAGCAACTTTGAAAGAGTTACAGAGTTCAAATGCTGTGATGGGAGAAAATGTCCAAGAGTCAACAATATTCCAGTCACTCCAAAAAGCTGACCTTTAAGGCAGACAGACTAAACCATCTGAAACCCTGCATGGATCTGCAACAAAGCCAACTGGTTCTTCAGAAGTGGCAAAATGTTCTGTGTCCAGACAAGGAAAAAATTAAACTTTTTTGGGCTGAATTCAAAGCATGACATTTGGCAGAAACCCATCATATCACATTATCCAGTCAACACCTCCCTGTGGTCGAGCATGGTGGCGGCAGCATTATGTCAATATTAAGGGAGAAATGAATGAGGCAGAGTACAGGCAAATCTTAGAGGAAAACTTCTAAAGACCTAAAACTGGGATGAAAACTTACCTTTCAGCAATAGAAAGCCTTTTACCAATAGAAAAAGCCAAAGCTTGTCCAAAAACTGCATAAGCAACTATATAAAAACTACTGGGGGTGAAATTGCACTATTCCGGTCTGTATAGTGGGTAGAATGTATAGTCCCAAAATGACCTGCAGCTATAACTGTTGCCAAATGTGGGTGGATACATATGCAGTCAGCATATTTTACTTTTTGATTTTGCTTTGAAGTTTATGGGGACATTTAATTTCCTTCATGTTTAAACTTCATTTCAGTTTCAATTACATTTCGGTTTGTACTCTGACGTTTGGATTAACAAATATTAATTTTAAAAAACGTGTATCCATCATTTGTAATTTAAAAAAATGGGGCATAATCGGAAGGCGGTGAATACTTCTTCAAGGCACTGTATGTATATAGTGTATCATGGTGGCATTGACTCTTGCGTGAGTGTGAGTGTGTGTCTGTCTGTGCCCTGTGATGGACTGGCATCCCATCCAGGGTGTACCCTGCCTTGGGCCCGTTGCTTTCTGGGATAGGCTCCGGCTCTTCTACAACCTTGTACTGGGTAAACTGGTTAGAAAGTGCATGGATGTATATATACTTTCAAGCATATACAGTAAGTTTCATTTATAGATAAAGAGATTAAAAATAAAATAGATTCTGAAATTTATTTTATCCAATAGAATACATTTGTATAGATAAAATGATAAATTATAGATGTGTGTTGCTAACTGCAACTTTCATACATCATATACAAGTCGGTAATTTCAACTTTGGTTTAACTAGATTTCAGAGTCTGATGGTTTTAATTAAGTTCCAGATAGAACTGCGTCGTTCTGACACCTAATGTATGCACTGTGCAAGAAAACAGGTGGCTTTTATTTTTACACTTTTTTTAAAATTGATATTTGGTAAATTGGTTTATCTGCATTTGAATGTGTAATGCCATTAGGAAGAAAGCAAACCAAATGAAACCTAATTGAGAATGAAATGAGAGAGAAGAATGTGTCACTTGTTTCTCCCCATCCATTCATATTTCCATCTGGTCACACAAAGACTGTGCAGGTTTCAGTGCTCTTCTGGGAGCGCTCTCTAACCCATTAGTGTCACTAGAACCAATTTCTTCCAAAAAAGAGAGTGATCGAGTGGCTCATAAAGGCCGAAACTCACAAAACACAAACAAAAAAATCCATAAGAAATTTACAGCACCTACTGCATTCTTACAACGATTTTGTACTTTGTGCCTAAGGTTTTATTATAGAGGAGAAATAAGAAAATTGTCTTGAGAAAATATAGAACTAATGACCCTGAGATAAAGCCTTTAATTATACAAAGCAAAGCATTTGAAATACTTTGTGTAATAATTGCGTTAAGTGGGACCTACAAGGCTAGTATAATATCAAATAACTAGAAGAGGGTAACCACCCTGCAGGTTTTCATAGGTCTCCTTTAATCGTGGAGGGTTTACAATCTAAACCACAGGGTTAAATTTGTCCAATTAATCCCTAATGGCTAATTTAACCGTCTTCTTGGTTTTTTTTGTATCTGCTGATAAGTTTGGCAAAAGCTGCTGGACTGTCGTCGTTGGTAATTAGGGATGGGCAATACCATCACAGAGTCTGTTGCCAGCATTGAAAATCCTCTCTACAATTACACAAAAGTGTGTCACAACTTAAAATCATACCTTGCCTGCAGAACCAACAAAAGAGATTAGCTTTCCTTCAGACTACATGAGGATCCTGGCTAATTTCCATCAGTCTTTTAATGACTGCCACACCACTCAGGGCAAGTCAGAAAGAACTGCAAACTGCTTCCTCAGCTCTCGTTCCCTAATTCTGGTTGGGTGGGGAGCAAAGACGATTGTGAGTGAAAGGTGATGGAGAGCCATTGCTCAGTCCTCAGCCAAGTCATTGATTTGTATGTTGGCTTAATGACTTCTGTCAAATCTGTGGCACGGAGTGTGAGTGGGCAGATTGGGCCACCTCTCGCTGTGAGCTGCACAGCTTGCAATCAAATCAGCCACAACTTACACTCCTGTTGCCCACTCTCATCACCCACCATCTGTGTGTCTTGTGTGTAGGTGTGTGTTTAGGAGGGGGACTTTATACTAACTAGACCCACAGATATGCACTAAGGCCCCTTTCTTTTCTTTATCCAATAAGACCCCATCTTTCACTTTGTGCACCTGCTGGGTTGCTAATTGAAAGCTGTTCAAGGAGTAAAGGCCATTTCCTGGTGTGAATTAGAGATATTGAAATTTCTGTTGCAAAAGCAGGTTGTTTTAATAAGCCATGTTTGGCACAGCTGGATCCTAAGAGAAGCAGTTTCAAGGGAAGAGGTGGAGCATTTCTGAGGCACAGTGTAGAGACCGAGGTTTTGTATTAACGCAGGCTAGGCTCCTTTCATGCAGTTTGTTTTAGAGAGCCGTTCAGGAACTGGAGGTGTCCATGTGACAGACAGAGGATCTCCTCTATAGTGTCTCCTGGACATGTCGTAAGTTCCATGATCTTTGCAGACAATGTCAAGAAATAAAAGGCAAGAATGAAGAGATATTCATTAAACAGCGATACATTTAGGTGTCTTTTAGTAGGGTTCAGTATTACAGATCGAGGACGGAAATGTTTGGAGTGCATGCTGGGATTTTAAAATTTCGGCCTAAGATTCTGTGTGCTGTTTTCTTCTTAGGAATAAAACAGATGTTCACTGAATTTAGTGAAACTTCTGCTTCGGTCTTTATTTTTACTCCATATTTTACCGTTTTCTTTTCCACAGTTCCCTTTGAAGGGAAATTCAGTGAGTTCCAAGAGTCAGCACTTGGAGTTGACTTGCTCTTAAGCTGTCAATGAACTGTAGAATCAGCTCTTTTCAAATTGCTTGTCCCAGAATGTGGAGATTGTCTTTTTAATAGTGTTTAACCTCTGCTCTCTTCCACATACCTCAGAAGCTGCACATGCTGGCTTGATGGCCAAATAGCACTTTTGGCCTCAGACACTAGGGTTAACTGTATGGCAGTTGTTCTCAAGGGCATCCAGAGTAATCATTCTGTATTGTGAAAATATATAAATCTTCTGCTGTAACTTTTTAGTTTCTGGTTACAGTGCAGAAGATCTCAATGTGAGCATCTTCGTACAGTATTTTACAGTGGTAAGTAATTTACATCACCCATGATTTGCACTTCACATGCATTGTAATCATATTTGTAACTATATAGTACAGTATATCAAAACTGACAAGGTTTCAGAATGACATGTTATGAGATAAACTTACACTATATATATTCTTTCTACTGTATGTATATTTACTGTATAATATGTGAGCTCGTCTGGAGAGGTATGGGGAAATTGCCTGTGATGAAAATAAAAATTTAAGTCCTAGTGTTTTTAATGTGACAGAAGAGTTTGGGAGCTGTGTTGAAACAGCAGACAAATGACGTTTCTTGTTTTGTTTGGGGGAAATCTTTATTTATCACCCTGTAGTCAAATTCAATGCAATATTGAGCTCAAAGTTTGTTTCTTCAACACCTAAAGGGGCAATACTTTGTCCCTGCTGAAAATATTATTAAAATATTGCATTTGCTGTGTGGGTTTGTGATATATGCAGCATCGGGGAAGATTGATTAAACAAATAAAATCATATGATGGAACATCCTGAAAGCGATTTGCCTTCTCCAGGTCTGGACAGAGATCTATCACTGAATAAACTGTTCTTTCCTGAAGACACTCTTGTATTCTTACATCAGGTTGTGTTAATTAAACTAATGTTGCATTTGCTCCGCTGGGATGGGTTGAGAAAGGGGAGAGCCTTTCCAGTTACAGCGATAAAGCTTTAAATCATTCTGGGTGTGTATTCGTAACCTGTCAGTGCACTGCTGAATTTCAGATCACCTAAGCTGTTATTTACACTAAAATTTAACAAAAGACTGGAATAGGATATACAAGCACTCACTTAAAAACAATCCCTTGGAAAACCCTAAAAGTTGTTTTGTGTTGACCTGGAAGAAGGTGATAGATAGAGAGTTTAAACACAGCACCAGCCAATTATATTATACAGTAATTGTTATTCCTGCTAATTACACCAGAAGAATGAACTAATTAGTGCCATCATGTTCTTTCATCCTGATTTATAGAGGAAAAAAACAGAACATCAGCTTAAACATCCATTTTAATCATACCCTTCTACCATACTTCTAATTCTCTGACATATTGTGTATATGATTTAAGAACTTTTAACTTGTTGCACTTTGCTTCACTCATCAAAATCGTTTTGATGAGTATAATGAGAAATAATGATTTTCTTTTGTTTTTAGATTTCAGTAACTGGCTCCCAGAATGAACAATGATGCAGTAAAGGTTACAGCCAGAAAAAAGAATTGGTTAAATACGTTTATTATTTATTTTAAATTTAAAAACATTATTTTGTCGTAGGGGAGATGGCTTGGGGCTCTGAATTGTCTTTAATGAAACACAGTTGCATTTCTCCCACAATTTCCTGTTCTTTAAATACACTTTTGATAAAATAATACGGTGTTCCTCTTTAGGTTTCTAATGTCAGTCATTGCAGTCTTTTATTTTCAGAGCCCCTGTGCTGGGCTTTTTTGAAAAAAGAACATAAAAGCTTTCCATCGCAAACTGTTTAGTTTGAAATAATGTTCCAGTTGAGAATATTTGCCTGCCTCTCAGACCACATGACTCACCTGAAGAAAATGCCCAAGCCTGGCTAATCTCTGGTTAAGCTTTCTTTTATTGAGCTGCTCCAGGAATCCTGGTGTCTGTGTGCCCCAGCTTCAGGACTGGTTACAGTTATCATCAAGGCTGTGGCTGCTTTAATTAGCTGAATCCATACTGTTCTCCCTTTGGCCAGTCTTGTTCAAGCCACAAGCAGCAGTGGGAGAACTTGCTCAGACAGCCTCATGAAACTTTTAAGATACTCAAAGGCTGAGTTAATTTTAAAACATTTTAATTCCAATGCTTTTTTTTTGTAAATGTCATGAAGAAACTCTCTAAAGCCCTACTCACATTTTCTACATTAAGGCACCACAAAATATCCATTTAACAACTCTCGCTGATTACAGCTGTTCTGAATAAGCCAGCTAAGAGTTTAGAGTAGTGTTTTTGACCATTTTCTGTATAGTGATTTAAACACTTCCCATATTTTTCTTCTTGGGAACCAGCTTTGGTTATTAACTGTTGTGCACCCACCACCCTGGTTGAAAGACAGCAGCTAAGACTTGAAATTGGATTCATGCCTGGAGGACTTCTGGTTCACCTAAAGAGCTGGAACTGAGCACCAAGGCCAGCCAATCTATTAAACTCATGAGCTCATTACACAAGTCTCCCACTTAAACATGACTCTTCCTCTGGTATACAGACAAAGCATCCAGTTAAGAGATTAATTTTCAGGTCATTCTCAGACTCTTTTCTTAAAGACTTTACATCACTAAGTCTGTTTAAATATGATGTATTTTTTTCCCATTTCTTCATTCTCTGAGGGGTTCAGAGTTCCAACCTCACACTTGAGAGAAATTTTGCATGCGGACGTTCATGTGTGCTGGAGGAAATCAAACAAAGCTAAAAAGATGGAAAGGACAAGTGAAGAGAAGTGATATTGTGCTTTCTCTCCTCCTTGGCAGAGGTGATGTAATAAAGCACAGTGGCAAGGAAAAAAGGAAAGCAGATTAAAGACTAAACCACTTCTGTCACTTCTTCCTCACAGGACAAGCAGTCATGCAGATCACGAGATAAGCTATTTGTAAGGGTTGGAAGCTTTTAAAACACACACGCATGGATGCACACAAAGTGAACTCAAAAAGGGAAAATGCTTTCTTTGCAAAGAGACTCAAGAAGGGACCAGTAACCCTGGGATCTATCATCTTCTCCTCCTCTGGGGTCACTCAGGTAGTGGTGATTTTGTGGGCGTCGAGAGCTTTTGCTCACGAGCAATCGGAGGACTCAGGCGATCGATAGATTGGAGAAGGGCAGAGTGCTCAGTACGTTGCAGTGACAGGTTGCTTTGAATCTGACCATTTTGAAATGCATAAAACAAGACAAATCTGATCCACCTGTAATTCATCCATAGGAAGCAAATAGAATACCCTTTCGCCATGTGAAGCCACATGGGTTTCCTGGGAAGGTTGACGAGCAGTAAGGAGCACTGGGAGGGCCAGTTAGGCCCCTGATACTTCTGGTCAGGCGAGCAGAAGACAGTGTCAGATTGGGGCTGCCCCTCTTTCACAATAAAACTTTGAGGCACGGTCGAAATGGCTTTGGGCATCCTAGACAGGACAGCAGGGCCCCTTTAAATACCCGACCATGGTCAGAAATCCACCTACTGTTCCTAGTAAAGACTGCAGCAGCCTAGGAGCACAGGGTGCAAGGAGGATCCACAGTCTGGATGGCTTGACAGTCCATTGCAGGGCACACAGCCAGAGACAGGGAGACAAAAGCAGCAAGCCTTTGCAATCAGAGTGGTTGGAGAAACCCTGCATGAAAACGGGAAGAATGATACAGGTATAAACTCCATACACCCAATCGTACCCAGGACCAAAGAGCAAGAGGACCACTAACTGCTATGCAGGCCACCTCTGACTCACGTACAGAGCAAAATAATGCATTGCTTACACAGAGCGCAGCAAAACTAATTAATTCCTTTCAAAATGAGCCTTCGGTCTTGGATTCTTAGCTGAGCCCGGCCCTTACAATTGAATCTGATCATCAGTAATGAAATCAGCAAACCAGCCATTCAGTAGTTTATTTCTGAGTCTCGCTTTAATTTCTGGAATAATTGATTGAGACAGCGTGCCGTTACTGCTTTGCATGGACTGAAACGTATTTTATGTCTAAGTATTTGAAAGGAGTTTGGCTACACATATTAGTGTGCTCAGTGTTTTAATGACATGTAAGGATGAACCTTGCAAGTTGTGCTTTTTGTGTTTTATTTTTCTGCTCTTACTCAGTCCGATGTTACTGCTTCTCCGCATGTTGAAGTAAATTCTAATGATTATGAGAACAAAACACAGAAATTGTGCTCTTTGCTGTACCAAGGCTGCTGCTTATTGTGGAGTCGAAACACCCCATTCTGTTTATCGAAGCTTTTTTTTTGTCTGTCAATTAAAAAATAATAATGGAACTGAGGTCTTGGAGTAAATTTACTAGGTAATGAGCCAATGGACTGAAAAAATAAGCATGACATAAAAAGCAATGACGCTTGTGTTGGTCCCTCTCTAATTTGCTAACTGAACTGTAAAATTAGTATGCTGCCTCAGGGCACCGTGGTTTGCACCAGCTCAATGCCTGCCATGCACAAAGAAGTAAAGAAAAAAACTTTTTCAAGACGTGGAAAATGCACTGGAGGACAAGTAGCATAGTTTTCACTTAACAGTTGGAATTTCAGCTGGAGTTGAAGGAGCAAAACTGTACAGCATGAACATTTTTAATTCATAGAGAAATGACAAAAACAACTAGACCTAGAAGGCATAAAGCTATTAAAAATCTTTAAATTCTACGGATAAACAGAATGCACTAAAGAGGCCCATTGAGGTGCAAATGTTAATATGGCCATTAGTAAGCATGTTGTACAGCTGCAAGGATGCATCATGAGAAATCCTTTCGGATAAAAGGGGCAGTTCAGCCATCACAGTAATTCCGACTCTCCATGAAACATCCTTTACCCCTTGTGAACTGCCTGAAAGTGAAAGAAAGGCTCAGTTAAAAAGAAAGACCTCATTTAGTAAACTGTCAGGGGGATTTTTAAAGCCGTGCGTGGTGTGGAGCAGAATTTGCTTGTTTGTTTAAAGGGTTTGGACGTGTGGAATTAGGTCTGAAGAATGTGTTTAGCTAGAAACAACGCAGGGATGGAAAACATGAATAAACTGTTTTTCACCTCTGCAGAGTTATGGGATTTTAAATGGGCTAAATATCAAGAGAGGAGAGAAAAACAGAGAAAATCTTGCACTGCAGCAACATTCTTTGAAAGTGGTCCTGTTAGTGTTTTGAACTCGCACAAAAAATGAAAGAAGGGAACTTGAAACAGAATTGCAAAGCATTTAAAAGGCCTGTTTTCTATGTTGACTACAGTTGCCTCCTGAAAGTGAAGGGGGTGTTTTTTTGTTTAGGCAGAGATGCAGGAAAAAGAGCAGCCTTCAAAAGCAAAGAAGATAAGGAGATGAGCCTCAGTGATAAAGCAGTGTAGTAAATACTATGCTGTGCTCTTGAATACAGTCCGAACATGTGCCATGAAAACCAAATGGAATTCTGGTTATTAACAAAAGGGGCCGGTGGGTTTGGGAACTTGAGCCAGAGAACACATGTTTTTTTTTTCTGAGGAGCCTGGAGCCTCAGTATCTGAAACAGAAATGTACATTTTTTTTATTTCCCATGCACCCCCTGGTCATTACCCAGGATTCCACTTTGACTCTGGCCAGTGTCATTTTCATCTGTAGAACCATACACCCATCTGCTGCAGCAAAGTTTGAAAAGGATCTGACATCCAAACTGAACCCAAGTGGAATCGTATCTTGTCATAGGAAACAGTGCTACATTCATGCTGAAGGACACAAGTAAATGTACTGTATAACATAACTTGCCGGAAAATACAAATTTGGAGTGTAACCTTTCTGTCTGAGGATGATTAGGAAAGGAAAGCTTGCACAGCTCAAACTCAGTATGACTTAACCCCTCTGTCACACGGCTCTGAGGCTGGATTTCCATGTCTCTGTGTCTTTTGTTATGGGTTAGCAAAAGTGGTAAGAAATTAAATAAAAAGTTCTGAAACTAATCTTGATTTGCAGCAGCACAAATTACATTTAATGTCAGAAATCTATGGTATGACAGAGCATCAGATGAAAAAGTGTTTACAATCTGTTTGTGTTTTAAGGAGGGTACAGAATATGGCACATGAGAGAAAGATTTGTGGCCAAATCTTGACATTTTTTTTTTAAAAAAAGCAGGATAAGGGCACTTTAATATAACACAAAGAGTTTTCAGATGTTTGCCGTTTGGAACGAAAGCATAGTGATTCATGGAGGAGGACACATCATTAACTCCCCAGCTGCTCAATACTTTCATTCAGGCAGAAAACCGCCAAAGTAGGGAAAGTGAAGTCGAGGAGCAGAATTAATACTCATCAGCAGAAATAATTAATTGATGAATTGCATGGAAGCCAGCTTCATACAAAAAAAACACACTAGAAGTATCGAAAAGAAACCGATGGAATCCCCCACACAAAGAAAACTGAACTGTGTGCTTTATTTCCTTACAAGGCCGTTTTAATTTATTTTTCTGATTTGCTGTTTTTGATTTCACACACCAGTGCTCCTATTTTACAGGCTCCATGATTAAACATGCCTCCTGGGCAAGCTAACATTACCTGAGGAAAAGCAGCAGAAACTGCCCTGACCATCTGTATTGCAGGATAGGGGAGGAATTATATGAAATCCATCAGCACATTACGGTATCTCAGATTGATCTGCGGGAGGAAAAAGCAACTGAAATATTTCTTATCTCACTTGTGAGCTTTGCATCTTCTGCAACATCAATAAAACTTGGTCATGCTCTGTTAAAGCCTTGCAAAACACATCAAGGCAGATGATGTTTATGTAGAGTTTTTATGAGTTTAATGGTCAATAAAACCTAACAGTCCATTTGCACATTGGATTTTTTCTTATGCTATATGTGCCATTCGGTGTGGGTGTGATATCACATGCGGGTGGTAAATGATGGACAGCCTCCAGAAATGAGAACCAGGCAGTCATGAGCAACAAGTAAGAAGCTACTGTATGGGCATGCACAGATCTAGTTTATCTGCAGGATTAAACGTGCAGATAACCCACTGTACATCTTCAAGGCCTCTTACTGTTAAAAGGATTCCAATTCATAAAATATCACCTTGAAAATTGTATGAAGAGGCAGACTTCAGAGGGTTTTGGTAGGCCATGTCGGTTATTTAGGCCTGAACCAGAAACATAAAGGGGTTTTGTTCTTGGTGTGACTGCAGTGGGTGAAGGGTACCAGGAACTCCCTGGAGTCATTAGCTGCTTCCTTACTTTTATTGTCCCAGATGGAAAATCCACTGATTTACAGGTATATTTATACAGTAATTATTATGAGCACAATTCACAGTTGTGCATATAAATATTATTTAAACATTATCCAGGAGCATATGGAAATACATTATTCCAATTATTTTACCATTTCTGTAACAATCAATATTTAAAAATGATTTTTAATTCTAACACAGTCAATAGTCCTCTCAAATTTAATACTCTTAACGTCTGAGTAAAATTTAAAAAGTAGGTACAAAAAGTCAGTTTTAGCTTTTTAGTCCTTTCTTCCTCTGTCGTGAGTGGTGGAGTCACATCTCATTCTAGAAAGAAAGAAATGAAGGAGGAGGAGAAAGAAAACAAATTAAACAGTTGTTTGACGTAAGAAACAGGCGTAAAATGATAGAAAATGATGATGATTTTATTCCATTACTTCAGAAAAAAAGCTCACTCATAATGGTGCCTGAAAAACATTATTTTTCAATTAACCGGGAATAAAAAAGTGTATATCTTTGTTCCGTTCAGCACAGTACCTGGGGTTTCAGAAATCCCTCAGCACTTACTGCCTTTTTATTTCTGGTTAGGAAAATCAGCAAGTTGCTTTAAAAGCTTTCCGTAGTTCATCAGTGTATTAACACAATTCTAGACTTCGTCCCCAGCGCTTGAGCAAAGCTTTCTCTCGCTCCTTCTTAGCTTTGTTCTAAAGTTTTTCAGAATCAATGGCTAGTCCAGGCGTGTCCAAGCCCTGCCGTCTGATCCGATAGAAAATCATTATGACTACATGGGAATGAAATGAAGAACCATAAATGCAGAAAAGCTGAATAAATCAATTGTGTAAATGTGGAATTACCTGCCATTGGATTCCTGCCAAGTGCACCTGTGATGAGCAATGTGGGGAAATGTACTGATGAAAGAACAGAAATGTAACCTGCGGCTGAACTCGGCGCTATGATGATATAACAGATGTCTTGGTAAAGTGTTCTTCTCCAGGTTTGCCCCAGCTGGGCCTTGTGTAGCCCTAGCCAGCCAAGCTGGTGACACGGGTCAGGCCAGGCGTGCTGACTCTTAGTGCGTGGGAGGAGGAGGAGGAGCATGTTCCAGTTGAGAACTTGTATACCGAACCACAAGGCACAAGTGGAAACTATGTGGAAGCGCATTTAAAACCCAGAATGGGTAGTCAGGCAGGCAGACCTTTATCCAAAGGGTTGTGGGAGCCTGGAACAAGCTACCCAGCCACGAAGCGGATATCCTGGTTTCTTTCAAGAAATTGCTGGATGAGCCCCTCGGATCAATTATTTATTAACTATCAAACAGATTAACTGGGGCCTGATGCCCCCCCCTCCCCTTATTTCTGATCTTTGCCGTCTCACGTTCTTAGCTTTGTTGCAAAAATATATATATATTTTTTTACAAAAGAGCAATACCTCGGGTGTAATTTGAAGTTCCTTGAATGCCAGAACAGCCGGTAACATTAAGTCAAAAGCCCTAATGTTTTCTCCATTGTTTATTCATCGTTGCACAGTTGCTTACATTTTTTGCATACAGATCTCTGAAAGAGTAAAGATGTTAATTAAACTGCTCATCCCTCATTTAAGTACACCTTAGCCTGCAGCCGGGAGAACTCATCTCATTAGCAATTTATTAGAACAAGCACATTATGGTACAACATGGCACTGTTTGTCACTAACCTTGAATTATTTAGGTACACTGAATCACTTCACTTTCAGGAACTGCTTTCAAGGTAGGCCTGTCCACACAGTAATTCTGTCTGACCAGGAGTCATATCCAGGCAAGAACCGTTCATGAGTATGAGTGGAGACTGCGTAGCAGGAAGTGAATTGAAAAACACAGCAAAAGAGAGCTTGAGCTGAGCTTATACAGTATAACCCTCTCTTATTGCTCAATGGCCATTTACTTCATAATTATTAAATGGCTTAGGTGGTACTGTACCTGGCTGATACTGGGGTGCTACAATATCAGCCTTCATTTCCTTTTCTTCTTTATTGTATTATGCCAAAGATCTCATGGATTATTCAAGACCGATTTTCTCTTATGTTGCTTAATTGTGCTCTGTGTTGTCGAGTCACGGCATGCATTCGTTTATCTGTGTGTATTCGACCAGCTGCTCTGGTTTGGTGTGCTGCATTGCCCCTCCTAGGGGCCTTGTGACATGCGATTCATGCTGCATATCGTACCTGGAATCCCACCGATAAGTACTACCCTCCGAAATGTAGATTATCATAGATAATAATGATGCTCTGAATGCAGTGATAATTTGACAAAAGAGGGCTTACTTTCTTGGCAACAAAAACAGAAGGATTTACAGAAAATGTTGATTAATGGAGTGACATTTCACTGCTCAGGTTTAAAACTGTGAAACTTAATTCTGCTTTCAAAATTGATTTGATGTCTAGCGGGAAAAGAGGCAAAATGTCATAGCTTAGCATCTCGTACTCCTAGTACTACAAGGTTAAAGTGGGGAGCTGTGTCGACTGCCAAGGTACAGACAAGCAGAGCTCCATTCCACACTGAATTCCACGAAAGCAAAGGAAGAAAAAAAAACATTTGTCCGTTTCCTTCTTCAGTTGTGTACTAATAACGCTACATCTACTAGCATCACTGCAACTACATATAGTAATGATCTCCAAATTAAAGTGGTTATTTATAAGGGATAATGTATTCTGTAGGCCTTTATTTACTTTTTTTTTTTGCATGAGTACATTCTCATGATAATCATGAGAATAAGCACTCATGAACCTGCCAGATGAACTGGGTCTGCAAGCACAGCAACAATAATTAAGGTTTATTGTCCAGCACTGTCACTGTGAAGTTTAAATTTCCTTTGCATTTTCATGATTCTCTGCGGTGCCCAGATTTACAGCTCGCTCTTTCTTTTTTTATTATGCCATAACTGTGCTTTACAACACCCTGCCCAGCCTTTATCACATTATGCTGAAGTAAAGTTTTATCAGAAACCCCCAACAATTTCTTCTTGCTGTCATTATGGCTCAGAAAGAAATTTCAAATGATTATTCAGTCTTATTTTTTAAAATAAAAAAAGACATTTTAGTGATTCCTTGGTTGAAAATGAAAAACGATAGGATTCCAGTGGAGTCTTGACACATTGTTCACACCTAACTTGCATACTGATTACTGTGTATGTTTTAACAAGGGTTTTGTTAAGGAATGAAGTAGATCTGGATAAAACAAAATCGTAAGGCAGAAATGTTAACTACAGCTACAGCTTCCCATTTCAACCAAAGGGTTATATTACTGCATTGCTTTACCTCAAGGTAAAAAAGAAACAATGTAATTAAAATGATTATCATGGTTATCATTTTGAAAAATAAAAGACTTTATACTGTACGTTTACCTCTCAATCTTGTGCTTAGAAACCACAGCTCTTTGGCTGCTCACACTGGCTTTTAGGTCTGTGAGGCAAACAAATGCTCCCACATTCTTGTGAACTTGCATATTGAAATTGACGGCCTCTTCAAGCATAGAACACCAGCCTTGCTGCTGAATGAGCAAGCCGAAGCCGCTCAGAGCAGAACAGTGTCCCCAGGCTATTAGGGGAATGTTCAGACAGGCTGCCCAACTTATTTTAGAAAAGAGAATCTGCTTTACGGAAATGTAAGGTTGTTAACAAATGCAATGCATAAGAAAATGCATAAGAAAATTTTCTGTAAATATAAACCTCTGAGTTTTGATGTATGTAAACTCTTACACTGGCATGTTCCTCAGTGTAGCAGTGTTTTATTCCATACATTGAGGCATACAATGTGTGTATTAAACACTAAATTTGATATGGACTGATCTCCAACACAGGTGCAGCTGGTAAGTTACACCATCCCTGATGTGTACAAGCACCAGGGCAAGGTGTACAGTATACCATGAGGGCAGAGATATTGTACTGTATATAAAGCAATGGATTGAACCCTCATATTTGGGTAGGCTTATTGTATTGATAAAAGTACTGAGAGAAGATTTCACTTCCACTAAATGTGATTGAAGTGATCCAATTAACAGGACAGCAACACAACAAGGGGCTTTTTCCTTTTTGTAAACATAGGTTGAGCAAAGCAGTGCAGAAAAATAGCTGTGTGTAAACACTGCCCCTCCTTCAAGTCCTTCTCCACTGGGATCAGGGCTAATGGTCTGTGCAAAACAAACCACCAATGCTAGCCTGTTCCCCAGCACAAAGCAGAGATGGATGAACACCCCCCCGCCCCAGGACCCTCCACCATGAACATCGCCGAATAACTAGAGCTCAGCCGGGCACATCCAGACACGGAGCTCACCTCCATCATCTGGACAGCGGAGAGCAGCAGTCCTGGAACAGGGAACTGTGCGGAAAAAGGTCACTGTCATTTTTCTGAGCTGTCGCCCATTGGCAGTGGCCTTGTCTCCGCTGTAGCTCTGTCATCATAGAGAGGAATGGCTTGTGCAGGGAGAACTGTAAGAACTGGAAGCCCATGTGTGAGAGCAGGGATGCCAGCCATACATCCTTCTGTCATCACTACTGCACTTAAGAGGCTCTTCAATTATTTTTATTGGGGGCCCTTCTGAGAAAGCCGATGTATTTTGAGAATCCAGGCCATTTTAAGGGCAGATTCAATGCAACCTAGCAGCCCTGAGCCTTTATCAAATTCAGCCGACACTGTGTCAGCTCAGAGCCACCCTGATGTAAAACAAACTGGCCTTAGGTCGGATTGTGCACTGAAGGGGGTTTTATAAAGCTACAGTATGTATCCCGGAACTGAACTTCTACTTAGACACTGGAGGTAGGAATGCAAACCAGAAGATGAGGAATCAAGTTAACAGAAATGAATTCCAGCCTTTCCCATACATGCTTCAGAACAAAGCTCAGGTCATGTTGCTGGTTTGTATCCCTTTTGTACTCAGTCCTGGTGCTGCTTCTCCCACCTCTGTACTCTGTCACCATGGCTCGATGTTTCTATGAGACAGGCTGCGTGTATTGTAGGCTGGCAAACTACCTTTCTACATGTTACTTTAACCTTTCAGGTAGTGAAAGAAACCCCAGGTGATGCTTGTTCTATTTTGGGGGGGTGGGCATGCACAGATTGTCCTTAAACTGGTTTAGGACCACTGCAGTGTAAACTTGGCTTAAAAACCATGAAGGTCTCTGTTTTTTTGGTTTGCAGTCTCACTGTTAATGGGGCAGCTATAGATGAGAAGGGTCTTCAATAAGTGTATGTAGTTCAGCCAGGTCCCTCATTTATTTTTTTCATTTTAGCAGTTAGTACTGGGTTCGGTGATGTTCTGTGTTTTACCCTTTTTTATTTCTATCCCATTTGAATGTGGTAAGCTCCTGTACACACAAGAGAGTGGGTAGAGGAGTTAGATCAAACTCTGGAATCAGATTTACAAACTAAAAGAAAAGACTCTTCAGTGAAAATATCAGATTAAGTAAATTTAAGAAAGGAGTCAGACACAAAATATTATATAAAAATATAGCTGTATACAATATATTCACAGAGGTTTCAGAAATAGTATTTGAGATTTTAACATTTGGAATAGGCTAAAAGTCTTTTTTTATTATCTCCCCTGTATTTCTGTCAGTGTAGGGGTAATTTCTAAGGTTTTATAATTAGATTTTTAGGCTATAAAAATGACATAGAGAGGAAATAAATTCCTATTTCTGATCATTCTCATTCTCTCGCTGACCCACTCTAGCAGAATTTATGTGTGAGCAGAAGAAATTTATAGCCAGGAAAGGGATGTGGAAGGTTTTTAAATTTGCCAAAAACTAAGGGGGCTAAAGAGGTTTTATTTAAAGGCATGGCGGACTGTGAGACAAGGCCAGGACAAAAGGGTTACTGACAGAAACTGACTCTTTGTTGTCATTTTAACTATTTAAAAGGAGGATGTCAAAGCTGGTTGAAGCTGTTTTGGAACTAGTGATAGAAGGTCTCCAACAAACTAGTTTGATCTTTGCTGCCAATTTATGTGCATATTAGTTTAAAGCTAATAAATCTTCCAAGCTAAGTAGTAAGCTTTGTTTTCTCATGAACCAGTACCTAAAAGTGAATTAATTTGAAATAGTTTGTATGTTGAAAACAAGATACATGTTACAAAACTTATGTGACTATAATATGTCCACATATTTTTATGTCATAGAGTTAAAAATAAAAGCATTCGCACACCTAGAGAAGGTTCTGAAGGTGAGACTTCCTGTTTCTATGTCCTTTCTATTTTTCAGCGTGGAATTAACCTATAGTTGTTCATTTGTAGATAACGAATGCTGACACAGCTCCCCACTTTAACATCTTAAACTAAATAGATTACACCAGGGAGTCAGCAGAAACACAGGGAAAGTTTCCAGTACCCCCCAAGTATAGTAAGATCTCTAATCTTATAAGTATAGTACTCTGTAAATTCAACACTTTTTGATTGTCCCTGTAATGGATCTACTAACCTATACAGTAGCTGTCAAGATGTTATTCTTAGAAATAGTATTGTTTTATTAATTCTATGCTTTACTATGTTTAAATTCAGAGTCTTTATTGAGAGGTATTTAGAAGGAGTAACCCTGCCCAAAAATGCTTAAAAACATCAGGATTGAACAAATCTGGGAAGCAGAAGCTGTTATGCAATGTGCAGGACTGGTGGGAATATAAATTGCACATGAAGTTACATACTGTATGTTGTTTAGAGATGAATAGCATATCCACATTATTAGCTAGAAAGAACTGTCCTTGATCTTCTGCGTCTACCAAGGTTTCAGTGGCTCATGTTTATAATTGCTTATTTTTGTACAGGTCACACTGAAAGACCCCCCATTGTGCTGTTTGTCCAATGTGATAAATGGATATAATCTGCAGTTTGCTTATTTTAAACTTTGCGTTAGAATCAGCCATCTACCCTTCATCGTGTTCAGGTGTGACTAAGGCAACATCCAGGAGCTGTTAAGATGTGTCCATGTGAGTTGGGACCGCCAGGAATGAAGGTGGTTACCATTCAAAGCCATTACATTTCAAAGGGAGCAGTTCAGCAGAAAGGGTGCTATGTGTATTAAAAGAGGGTATGTATGAAAAATAACATTTCTTGCAAATTTAATTACATAACCATAACACTAGCAAATACATTCTTTTCTGTGCGTAAATCAAAGATGCGCTTTTAATCAATTGGGTGTCTACTGACTGAGATTGGGGAAAACTGTATAATCTGGGCTTTATGAATTCCAATTTTATCATTTATCTTTAGATGCATGGTTTTGGTTTTCATTCTTGATTAAATTTCACATCCCATCCAAAGCCTTTGATTAAATATGCTCTTTGCACAATAAAACCAAAGTGTGTAAAATTGCATTTGATACTTTTCTAAGTTTTATTTTCAATGCTGTCAGTTTGCATAATGGTTCAGTTTGAACTATGTGTCCCACATGATTTCTGTAGCAATCTTGATACCAAGAAGCCGTTGCAACAGAAACACAAGTGTAAGACCTTTGCAAAAGATAAGGTTGCAAAGGAACAAGTAATAGGTTTATTCCATGCTGAAAAAAAGAAGAAAGAGAATACAATGTTTCGGCCGTGGAGCCTTCTTCAGGTGGGAGAGAGACAGGGCAGTAGGCAAAGGTAAAGTAGCAGGAGAGCAAAGGTTGGGAGGGAGGAGGAGTGAGAGGCGGGAGCAGGGGACAGAAAGAGAGGCCAATCAAGAGGTGTGAAGTCAGAATGGGTGCAGAGAGGTACACAAAGATACTGTATATAGTCATATTGTAGGCATATAATTTTATATGGATAATGTAATAATGTAAATTATGCAGGAAATAATACAAAATGTTGATCGCAGTTTCCAACTTTATAATTCACTGCTCCTTTTTAAGATCAGGAATTGTTCAGTGATATAAAGTGGCGCTTTTCACATAAAAAGTCACAATGAGAAATTTATGATGTTAAAATGTGGGATAGAATTTATTGGCTCTTTAAATTTCAGTAGTCTGGATCAATATAATGAAGTGTATACAATATAGTTGTCAATTTTAGGTATTCTTTTTAGTCTTCATTGGGGCTTATGGAAAATTTTGAATTCTCTTAGTACATATCGTATTGGAAGAAATTTCCACAGCCATTACGCTATTACAGTTGCTACAAATAATTATGCAGACAGTAAAACAGCAACAGGAGCAGCAATAAACGAGCAGGGTATAAATTATCTTCTGAGATTGGGCTCCTGTGTGCATGTCTACTTAACCCCTGGGGTCAGTGCTTTCTGCATCTTTCGTACTCATTAACACAATAAGTGACAATGAACATGCAATGTGGGAACATTTAATTGAGACCGTAAGGACAAGGTCAGAGGGTTTTTGCTGGTACGAATGGGGGAGAACACAGGACTCTTTAATCCATGCAGAGAAATAAATATAACTAAGAAACAGTAGGTCAGTAAGCATTGCATTTTATCTTCCTGTTAATTCTATGTTCATAAAACACAGTCCGGTACACATATTGTATATACTTTGACACTTTGGGGAGTTGGATGGTCAAAACTGCTTGGCCCCTCCTAGCTTGTCCTCTAGTGCTTTGTACGCTGAAAAATAGAAATAAAAATGCAACATTTAAGGGTGAGCCTTGTCCAAGTGTAAAGAAGGTCCAACAGCTGAAACGTTGTGTTACTACATGGATTTAACATTTCCTTGCTTCCCTTGCAGCCAACACCAGCCGGGGCAGCTAAGCCCACTCAAATTTCAGCTCGTTTCTGGTTGGAAGAGTCTTTCAGGAAAGTGACAATAAGTGACAGCTCTCCCTCCCTCTCAGTATGGCCTAGTCCAGTGTCGCAACAAAGTAGTGAGCCCTTTGACATTAATAGGTATGCCATGGACTGGTGCTTAGGTCGCACATGAAGAAGAAAAAAGATTAAATATTCCCTTTACCATACAGTAACATTTGCAATATGAATTTTGTTTTATTGGTGAGCCACTAAATTCTGTTCTGCATTCCGTGTCGTAGCTTTCAAGTCATACTGGGGTACCAAGTAAATTCAATTACATCTTACAAGAGTGTGCCCATCTCTTGCTAACGAGGATAAACTCTACTTCAAGCATTTGAAGGGTCAAATCTGAAAGCAGGTGAGAATGATGAAAGTGCCTAATAAAGCACTGAGCTGGTGGTGAAGACAAAAAAAAAGCCGCAGACACAGAGTTTTTGATCTTACCAGCATGCAAATACATTGTAAAAGTAGTGCTGGGTTCAGATGCAGCCAAAGGAAGGTTCCCCTTTCAGCCAGTATGATAAATCGTCACAGTGATGTGCCTACTTATATTGGAACTGTCGCTTAGGAAAAATTCAAACCAAATGGAAATTGTTCATTGTAACTTGATGAGTCAACAGATGTCAGTGGTCATGCTCATCTCTTGATTGACATCAGAACATGAGCCAGGTGATCCCCAGATGTAGCCCTGTTTTTTTTTAAACTTCTAGGATCCTGGAGATCTTAGAGAGAATTTCAGTTCTCAGTTTTCTCCAGTGTAGATTTCTCTTGATCAGGACATGATGTGTTAGTACAAACCACACTGACGACGCTCTTTATTTTATACACTGTACAGAGAGAACTAATCAACTAATTCTTGATCACTGATTAATGATCAAATAATCATTTGCACATGTTCTATCTTCTTAACTGAGCTGGCAGAGCTAAGGGTGCATTGATTTCTTCAAACAAAGTTAAATAATGACAAAGTAAACTTCTTGTGTGTCATTTGTCAATTTAATTTGGCTTTATCCACTGTTAGGACTTGGCAAGGACTAGGTTAAAAATCATTTAAAAATCAGGCTCATCCTGATGTACAGCTGTGCACAAGACTCGCTTACCTGGCTGATATTTTTTGACGCTTCAATAATCTGAACAGGCAAACGCAACGACAAAAAAAAATCTCTCCTAGCACTTATAAATTACATACTGTAAATTTAGATCAAATCTACCTCTCGGGTATGAGAAAGCAGCAAAAGGCACAAAGAAAACGCTCCCCCCTGGCAAACTCAACATATCCAACAAGCAGTGTCTTCGCCAATAACATTTCTCAACATTTGAAAAGTCTGGAAAAGAAATTCATATCTCTTTTCTCTTTGGCTCATATTGAAGATTTTGACTGCGACTGTAATCCCTGGGGCTCACGTGCAGTGGAAAGTGTTAAGATTGTTTCAGTACTGGCCCAAGAGCAGTTTACTGTGTTAAGAATGGATCACAGTTTAAAATTAGTTTTGGGGAATGTGCCTTTGGGCACATTCAGGTTGGCTGTTGCAAATGATTACCCTCTAGTGATATACCATACATTCTCCATCTTGCTGCCATTTTCAACAGTCCACCAGTGCAAGTTTAGTTTTCAAGATTTTCAAAAAACAAAATCGGGGAACATTTGTGACTCAGCAAGAGCTCTGCGTCTCACTGTCTCCAATTCCTGCCAGGATAAAGCAACTGTGCATTTTGAGGCAAATGCAGATTTAACAGTGAAGTAGGCTGTAGTTAGAATATTAATTATCAAGTGTTTGGGCCAGTGATCAAGACAGGCAACATGCTGGAAAACTGCTCTATTTAAGTTAGCTGCTGGCTGGAAACGTTAAAGAAATACTGTCCTAGTGCTGTATGCACATAAACACTGTGCATACTGTATCTCTGTGCTTCATGGACATGCTCCTAATGTTTGGGATGATAGTTTCCAAATTAAAATTTCATCCTGATCTCTGCTTTTGAAAGCAAATATAAATGCTAATGTTAACGTTTTTTACTCTTCAATTGAGCTGGCGAAGGCGATTTTGAACAAACTCTCATTCAAAATGACAAACTGGAGTGCCAGTCTCTACAGCCAGGTATTTACTGGGGCAATTTGAGTGCCGAACCTTGACTCAAGGGTACAGCTGCAACGTATCTCTCTCCATGGTACCTCCAGGATTTGTACCTCAGTGCCATGACGTGTGTGGCTGTGTCTGGATTACTGTGTTCGGCTGAACACAGTGAACGAAGACAATGCTACAGGCCTGAAAGTTGCGATTCATTATTCATTTAACTGTAACAGACAGGAATTGTAAAGTATCTTCTTAGTGACTGTGGAATCAAATATCTTCTTCTGTAAGATTTTATCTATAATTAAGTGGCAATGCAAAGATCGATTTCACTTTAGATCGTTGACTTTCTAGAGCACAGCTTGGCCCATACCATAATTCTTTCAGAGCTACATATTTTTCACATTACTAAGTGTTTAGTTTAGGGGGATGCCCTGTATATTTGTAAACAAATCCTCATTAAAGAATTATGCAGATTTGGGTTTGCAGCAAATCCCCATTGGCTCAGCTCATTTAGAGTCAGGTGTTCTTCAGTTCAGTTATGTTTTATCTATTTATTTTTCCTTACAAAAATCAATAACTCTCTTTGCTACCCTCTTCACCTACAGTCCTATCAATATTGAGCAATCATACCACCAGCTTTTTCAAAGGTGCTGATCTTGTTTACTATTAATAACATGCAGTTCATTAAAGGTGACAACACTGGAAGAGAATCAAGCTGTGTTTTCTGGGTCGCTCTGTGAACTCTTGCCCAAAGGCCAACCGCGAAGACACAGCTGTGGAGCTGAGGTAGTGGGGAAGACATGTTTAACGTTCCTTCACAGGAGCTTGGTGCACAGTCACTCTCTTCTAAAATGGCATGAAATGAACAGTAACAGGGTTCTGAAGGAGAACTACAAGGTGATCGCAATGCAGAGCCATTTCTCAGCCCTTCAATTCCATTCCAATGGGAAAATTGCGTATAGTCACCTCATCTAAAGCGTTTCCAAAGGTTTTCATTGTCTAAATATGTGTTAACATTCGCATGTATCCCTTAGTGTAGCTTCATCTTTTACACAATCTTTATGTAGACTGCAAGGCACATTACGCCTCATAAGAGAGACCGATTGCCATTTTCATTTGCTTCTTACTATGTTCACAGATTTGTTATGTTCACACATATGAAACTTGTAACACATTTGTTCTTGAGACTCACACCAGGATGTTTTTAAAAAGGCTGGTTTAAAAATATTTACTGGAGCAAATGTGTACATTCAACAGTAATTGAGTGTGGTAAAAGTAAGCAGTCAAGGAATAAGCTTCAAATTGCTGAGCAAATATATTTTCTTTTAACGTGTGGTCATGTTGTGCCTATAATTTAAAACTCTTCTAGCTCGGTTTACAAACTGTTAATCTCTACTAGGTGTGCAGGAACTCTTTGAGTCACTAAGCTTCATTGAGAATAGTTATAAAATAAAATAGTTATAAAAATAATGATGTTCAGAGATCAGGACTACTGATCCTTCTTCGGGGCTGAATATTCATTTTCTAACTTCTTTTTCAAAGAGTCTCAGGGGAGTCTCAGGGGAGCCAGAGCCTATCCCAGTATATCCCATATTGCCTAGTCTGGCAAGCAACAGGTGGAAGGCAGCACACACCCTGGACAGGAAACCAGTACCTTGCAGGACAGACACACACACACACCCACAGCCACACCCACACCAGAAGCAAGTGTCCCAGAAGCCAATTAAGTCTTTGGTCTATGAGAGGAAGCCCATGCAAACACAGAGAGAAAAATCAAACTCCACACAGACAACATCCCAGGAATTGGACCCAGAGCTCTGGCACAGCAAGGCAGAAATGCTAACCACTGTGCCACTCAGGACTGAACATGTCTATCTTCTTGTGTTTGGAGAGAACAGAGTTGGGGTTTTTTAAATTAAAATAATGACTCTTGGCTTTTGGATCGTCCTGGATTTTCACGGGCTGATCTCTGCCATTGCCTTTGCTGCATCAGCCAGGTGAGCACACTTACTGCCTGGGCAGTTTTTAGAAAAGGTCAGATTCTGCTCCCACTTCCTGCTCTATATTACACTTTTGTCCATGTGTGTCTGAAACATTTGCTCACGGCAGACAGCTGGCATTTAGACAGGATAACTTGAATGATATGTGCATTATTCCAGGAATAATAATAAGGAAATAATACAGAATTTAGAGAAATAGAATAGAGAAATGGAATCTGTGATCGCTGGTTCCACACATACTTGTCGGATGTGTGCGTCACATGTCACGGTATGTATCATCACATGGGGCATTCAACTAGCTTATGGGAATAAGGATCAAATCCTGGTGTATAATTTAGCACAGCCAATCAAATGTAGCAACTCAGGCCTTCTGAAACTTTGAGCTAGTAGCACTTATCACCCTGCTATGGTGTCAACCAAAAGTAAAAATAATTAGTGATTCCATATTTCTAAATAGAACAACCGATCATATTGGTTTTATCTGGTAAAAACCTACAGGAGGCAAAAAAAATGGGTTGGAATTCTTTGCTTCACTGCATTCCTGTCTACCACTAACAGAAAAAACAGAAATGTTCTCAATTAATTAAGACTTAAAGAAACTTGACAGGTTGATTGCTTAGGCCAGTCATACAAGATGACACAACGAAACGGTCTCATTACCCACCCTCGTCTTCATATGACTTCTGAATGAGCAAATGCTTATGTTCATGAAGGAATCACTGTTTTTCAAGAGATCATCGTTTCTTTTTCTTTTAAAAGTGAGAAATGCAAAACTTGGAATATTCATAGTGAAAATAATGGCTGCATGCAGTTTACAGTATAATTGGTGTTTCATTGAGCCACACAATCTCTTGAAAAGAACATTTTAAAATTCGATTCATAACTTGAAGGGGAAGGGATTTATCTTAATGAAGTGTTGACCTGGGAAAAAAAAAATATATATATCTCTTTGAAAACCAAAGAAATTTCTACAGTTCTTAACAGTCACACTCAGCGGATGCAGAGAAGTGCATGAACTGTACTTGGCTTTTAAGACTTTCAAAGGAGTGCTGAGTCTGCTGCTGGATAAATAACGAGCTGAGGGCAGTGAATAAACAAATAAATGGCACCTGACACTTCTTTATAGAAACTGTGAAAACCAACCAGCACATTGACAAGGGAAAAGAAATCAGAAATCAGTCTCCCAGCGCCTGCTTAATCAAACCTTATCCCCCTGAGACTTAATAAATGTTGCTGCCAAGTCTCATAAATATGGGATCAATTGTAATTGATTTTGTAGTCTAATACATTTATTAATTTGACACCCCCAGTTCCTCTTTTATTTATTTATTTTTTTAAATGTTACAATCAGCCCTTGGCTCTGATGCCTGCTCTCCTGGGATTTAGCATACTGCTGACTAACCACACACTTTGCCACTCGCACTGTTCTTAGATTTTCATTACAGAAATATAATTGCAAGGGATTGACAGGACAGGTTTAATACGCATGGCAGCAGCTATTCATTTTTCATGTCTCCCGGACTGAAGTAGCCCACGTAATTTGTTAACCACATGATGGGTGTTGCTGCGAGTTCCACAGACAGATAAGAAATAGAATTTCCCTTAAGATCAGAATAAATTACTGCTCACACTGTGGTTCTTGCCAGCTCACTGATCCCCACGGCAGATGAACTCCATTGCCAAGCTGAACTGAGATGAAGGAGTGGTGATTTGTGCCGTGTCTCACAGATACAAATTTTATCCACCACCGCACCCCCCACACACACACAGAACTCTGAGTTAAAAATTATTGCACCTCTTTCTGTCCCCAGCAATGCCATCCTGGTGGCAAGCAGACACATAGACTATCCCAGGCACTCTGCAGTAGTCTGGGCAGGGGCCATGACTGGAGCTCTAAGGCAAGGAAACACACATCTTCCAGTAAGTGGCACGGCACGTGCTCAATCAATCAGTGTGGGCCACACTTGATGACTGCTCCATGGTGGGGAAGACAGACTGTGCTCAGCCAAAGCCATCTGTAGCACTCAGCAAGGGCTAATGACACAAGCCAGGGAACTAAAGTAACATTACCATATCCAGAACATTACCGACTCTGTCATATTTCATTGCATTTATGTATATTAATGTTTCCCTGCAATAATTTGAAAAATCTGGAAGAGATCTGGGTTCAGTAAGGTTTTAGTCACCAACTAAAAAAATGAATAACGTCCTCTGATTGAAGCCTTTTTAATGTGTGTGGTGGTCTAGTGCAGGAATAAACATGCTGTATGTTTCGCCAATGGGTCAAGTGAGGTGTTTTTTTGGCTTAGTTTGGTTTGGTTTAGTCAATTAATCAGTCACCCATGACACTGCAAGAAAGAGGAAGCTTGAGTTAGATCTGTTCAGGGACTCGATAAGACCGAAGATGCAGTTACTTACCATCATGTGTTTGACTTGTTGCTTAAGACTGGCTTGTTGATCTAATGTTTATTTCACTAATTGGTTCTCTGTGTTGGCCACTGAGTTTTATTTAATCAGTTTATTTAATTAAAGATCTATTGCATCTCCTTAGTCTCATGTTCAAAATAAACCCTGCATCTCTCCACCTTCTAATGAACTAGTGACACACAAGCCTAACCTATAAATACATTTTCAAAAGTGCTTCGGCCTTATGTCTGTTTTAATTTTTTCTGGGCATCAGTCGTCCGTTAAATCAATTCTTGAGCAGTACCTACACGCATACTTGCCAAAATGTTGGCAATTAATTAAAAAAATAAAGTGGAGTTAAAGTGTGTATCTGAAAA
Organism: Lepisosteus oculatus; assembly: GCF_040954835.1. Taxonomy (NCBI): domain Eukaryota; kingdom Metazoa; phylum Chordata; class Actinopteri; order Semionotiformes; family Lepisosteidae; genus Lepisosteus; species Lepisosteus oculatus. The sequence goes on along the minus strand of NC_090718.1, from coordinate 5,213,906 downwards.
TGCATAAGCTTCCGTCTTTTGCTCGTGTTGTTAATGAATTTCTCATCCCTGTAAGATTAATGATGCAAGCTATCCTGCTGTCCCTATGATTAATTGCCATTGAACTAAGGTCACTGATCCACCACCTTTGTTTAGGAGCTCTGCTCATAATAAACAAGTATATTTACATTTTAAGACATGGAGAAGCATCTGATTAGCTATTACTCAAGAGGAACACCATCTCCAGAGAAAAGTAAATGCACATCAAATTCACAGAAAATCTGTGGGCCTGTGTAGTACAGTAATTATACATCAGTGGTGACTTCATCAGTGACTCATGGTAACATGCGTACAACCCAGATTACCAGGTGGAATGTGTTTAACTCTCTTTATCCCTTCGGAAAACTTTTAACTTTAAAAAGGTCTCCACCATTTAAATCCTCTCCATTCCCAATTCTTAAGCAGAAAACAATTATCTAAAATTACAATCTTTATGAATATTAGCATTTAAACTGTAAATCAATCACTATAGAAAAGTATGACCTTTTATTCCAGTATCTGAAAATATGTAAGAGACAGTTTGGCAATTAAAAAAGCACAAATTTGCTATGAAGACTTTGTTACAATGGACAGCACAACGGAATAGTGGTTAACATTCCTGTCTCGCAGTGCTGGCATCCTGGGTTCATCTGCATCTGTGTGGGATTATATGTATGGGTTTTCTCTGGTGCTCACGGTGCTTTCTTCCCAAAGTCCAAATACATACTGGTAGGTTAATTGGCTTCCAGTGTGCGTATCGTGTCTGTGTGTGCCCTGCCAAGGACTGGTGTCCTATCCATGCCGTACCCTGCCATGCTCCCATTTCTTGCCAGAACAGGTTCTGGCTCCCCCACAACTCTGTATTGGATAAAGTGCTTAGAAAATGGATGGATTAGCTCTAGCTATGAAAGCTCAGAAGAGAATAAGTTATTAATTTTGCAAAAGTTATTCCAGTGCATTGCACATTTATTGACTTTCATTTTGCTCATTATTGACTGACCAATATTTTGTATTCATTTAATTTTTTATTTTCAATAATACAGCATATAAAGCAATTATCAGTTATGTCTTTTCTATTGTTCTTTTGTTCTTAATATGTTTATCATTCCATCAACCATTTACCGAGCAGCTTTGCAAGTGTTTAGGTTGTGTTAAGTGACTGTTTACTTAGAAAAAAGAAAAGAAAAGGGTTCCTTAGTGTAGGTAGCTCAGTCAAATCCTAATTACAACAAATAGTAAACATTACTGGGGTAACTCAACTAGTGGAGGAGATCAACTTCACCGATATAATGATGAGGCTCTCAGAATCCCCAAAACAGACAAGAGAGTTACACAAGCTAAAGATATAAAATCTGAAGGAGAGTAAGGCTAGCAGATCAAACACTTAAGAAGGAAATTAAAGGTAGCATTTAATGTTGTAGCATTTCCAGATTGACCAGGGCAGAATCCTTCATTGCAGAAGATAGAGGGGGTGTTTTGCAGAAGAGCCACCCGAGTCCCTGATATCTGGGTTTTTTGTTTCATTTTGTTTCAGAAGAAGCATTATAGTGTTGCAGGGTAAGATCTTTTTGTTGGGAAAAGCATGCTCAGGATAATATCATGAGAAATTGAACTTTTTTTACAAGGAAGAAAGATGGCAGCCTAGCAAGGCGTTGTCTTGTATTGAAGGCATAAGGAACTCAGACTGCATACAGTAGGCTTACTTGGAAAGATCCACTGAGAAAGCGATGTGGGAATAAAGATGGATCCAGCTGCTGGAAAAAGTGGAAGCAGACAGCTGGGGTTGGATTGGTGGAGGTTGGCATGGCGAGACCGACTACTGTGACACTTGTGGGAGAAAGAAACTCTTGCAGGTTTGGCTATGCTTTCAGTTTGGTTTTGCTTTGAATCAGCTGGGGTTCTGTGGCTTTCTGAATCACTGGAGTTTTTTTATTTAAAAAAAGGAGCTATTAAGGGTAGCACTGTAAAGTATGTCTTTGGCAAAAGCAAAAATCTAAATTCACCCCTGGGTTCTGGTAAGAGGTATCGCGGTATCAGAACACCGACAAATAGATTCAAAAACAGTTTCTTCCCCCAAGCACTCTGCATCATAAACAGCTCAAATTAGCACCTGCACATGCTAGCACTGTCTGCACTATGTCCTGTCTTGGCTGTATTATAATGTCTATTGTCTAAATTTATTGTCCATGTCTGTTTGTCATTTGTGCCTATTATTGTTCTCCAATGTTACTGGGTACAGCTGAATGAGTAAGCATTCCAGTACACCTGTTGAATATGGCAAATAAAGGAATCTTGAATCTTGAGTATCATGCAAAAATGAAATGCACAGCTTTTTGTAAGCTGTTGGCTTTGTTTAGCTCTTAAATCACCTGGAGTTTCATGGCTTAACGAGGTAGTGGAAGTCTTTGGTGTTTTCGCTCAAAGAAAATATGAAGAAAAGGAGAAGCCACAGAAAATCGTGGGATCTGCCTGTGGCAAGAGCTCACATAAAATAGAAAATGATAGGAGAATGATATTGATCAGTTCACTGGTGGGTACGGACTAGTCTTTGGCCTCCTGCTGAACTTTTATGTAAATTGCACAACACCCTTAATATGGAATCCTTCATTTTTATTCTAAAAATGTAAGTAAACTAAACTAAAACCCAGTACAAGATTTATTTAAAGAGATCTTAGGCAGATTTCCAGAGCAAGGCAGCTGAATCTGAACCGGCCATTCCGGTCACCATATAGGGAACTCATTGCTGTAGATACTATACCTGCTCTGGGAGATGTTCCAGACGGTATTGGTTTCACCACAGCTTCTGACAAATCCTGGACCCCACAGACATACAGACGCAGAGATCCCGAGGAATGACTGCAGTGTGTATTCCTTGTCTTGGGCACCATCACTTGGTGTCTAAGCTCAACTGCAGTTGTTCACCACACAGGATCATAAATGCAGATCCGGAATGAGGCATTGTCCCTCAAACAAGGCCACAGTGAGAAAATCAGGCCAGGGCGGTCACAGCCCACAGCTTCTTGTACTGTCAAACATGAATAAACCATGAGGGGAGAAATGGGCTTGTATTGCAAAGAAATGGTTGAATAACTGCTATGACCACACATGTAAACATTCCCCAGACCATCAACTTTGAGTTTTTAAATTGTAAAACACCATAAACATTCAGAATTAGTGATTTCAAAATAATGAACTTCTGCTTTAGACACACGAAATGTTCTTATTTTTGTTTGCGCATGCCCCGAGGTTTGGGATCAGAGGTTTGCCATTTGCTAGCTTGTGAATTATACCTTAGAAACCACGAAACATAAAAATGCCAAGGAACTCGCAATCCCCACTATTCCCCACAGATACAGTTAACGTACTGCTAGCAGTTACTTTGCAGAATGGATTCTGTGCTTATCTGAGAATCGGTTATTTTTATTTATTTTTTTGCTGCAGGTAATAAAGTGTCTCATTTTACGGTGGGGCAACAACGCAAAACTAAGCAGTGCCATTTATCCTGCCTAATCTGTGCTGTGACAACTCCCATCACTGTCTTGAAGCACTCTAGCAAGCCGATAGACTACCTGACAAAGTCAATCTCTCGCCATCACAACCGTATCCTGAGCCGCTGATTAGATTAAGTGCATAAAACTGGGGGAACTTTCCGTTTCCCTAAGTTATCTCTCCTCCACGAATGGTGTGGCCGCATGACATCAAGTGTTAAATAAGCTTTGGGTCTGAGCTATGATTTCTACTTTGCAGCTGTAGTAAAATGACTCTCCCACCATGAAAAATTCATTTTCCACCCTGCAGAGGTAAACGTTTTCCACTGCCTTGCTTTCGCATGTTGAACAAACCTGTCAATATAACAGCCTAAAAACCCAGAGCCCCTGCACACTGACCTGCTTCCAAATTGTCTGCAGTTTTCTAGAGAGGGAAAAGCGCAAATCGCCGTGCTCTTTTCCTCAGGCACTGGCATCCAACACCACAAGAGGAGCAGGGCCTCCTGGTTTGTGATGAAGTTGGAGGAACACAACTTTTTTAATTGAACTTCAGCTACCTGTACTCCTCTTAGCATCATGATAATAATAATTGGTCATTTAAAATAATGTAATTTTCTAATCGCCTTCCTTCATTTAAAGACCTTATGTGAATATTAAATTGCTCTACTACATGCATACAATATTGTACTTTTCGTACCCAGGTATGATATAAAGATGAATGTGACTGAAACTCCATCAACCGTCATTTCAGTTTCTACACCAGAGATTAACACTTGCTTTTTAATGTTGCTGTATCTTAAATGTTGTTTTTTGTAATTACCCTAAGTAACACCATTCCATCATTCCAGTGTACAAATGAGGGAAAAAGTGTTTTTGCACATTGTCAAAGTATTTAGCTCCTCTGCCTTGTCAGTATTTAGTACTTGCTAATTTTTTCAGCAAGTGATTTCTTATTTTGTTAGTTAAATGTAAGGTTTTTAAATGCATAATTTTTAAACGAATCCTGAGTCCTGTGAGGCAAAGCAGAGCTCAGATTAACCTAATCCTTTCACTGCAAGGTGGCAGACTGCAAAGTGGCAGACCCTCTGGTGTACAGTATATGTGTGACAAAATCGTTCCTGAAAATCATTTGTCAGATATAATTGCAAGTCCATAATCATTTTCCTGACTCCAGCAGAACAGGAGAGGATAAAAGCCAGTGAGACAGGAAATAGTGGATGTGACTGAGGAGAAGTGTTATAATGCATATGTTACTTTGTTTTTAAAAACAAAGCACACAGTGACGTTCAGCAATGAGAGTGAATTACAGTTTTAACATAATTCTCTGCACCTTCCACGCCAGTCAATACTTCAGATGGGTTTCCTAATTGTACTCAGTGCAGCTAGAAGGTCGTGCCTTTCTCTACAGGGCGACCACGCATTGGAAGTGAGGCCTCTGGATCAGCGGTGCAGCTCTTTGTTTAAAAACTGACGCTGTCGAAAAGAGGGGACTGTGGTTGCAATATCAATGAACCATTTCAGGACTGTCAGGACTGTGATGGTTATCAGGGAAAAAAAGCTGCCTCTTCTTCTTGCACAAGTAACCTGCTCACCATGCCTGATGTCTGTGTCTTCTGCCTTTACAATGTACTTCCCTGACTTCAGGCTTGCTAGGCAGACTTTTAAGTATACATTTAAAAACAGTGCCTGCATAAGCAGGCATCTCTGATATCTTCCTTTGAAAGAAATATTACACAGAATACCTGAAATAGCTAGCTATGATATTGCTCAGTACGGGAGAATGAACACATATCAAAGGCTCCTTCATTGCAAAAGCAATGATCTGGTTTCTCAGAGTCTAAAGAAAACATTAGGAAATCCCAAACCGCTGTACTGTATGTGGATGCAATGAAAGACGAATAAAAACAGTTTGCAGAAAATCTTATTATATATCCTTGTACCCATACTCATCGTTAAATGTTTTTTATGTTTTATTTTGTTTACAATGTTCTATATCTTGTTCAAACAGAAGATTCTTTTGAGAGAACTTCATAAATACTGTAGATTTCTTCTAGCTTGTGATTTGCAAACGATGGTCTCTAAATGCACAGCAAATGAGGCCCCTGAGTAGTTGATCTAGAGAAAAGCACTTTTTTCAAGTGTGGGCTGAGCCCCAAGCCATGACTCACAGTTGCCTCTCCCCAGCACCAGCGAGCGTTCCCAGTGGACTGCACTTCACTGGATAAGCAGATGATCCACTCTCAAACTTGCATCATTAGATCAATCAGTATTGCATTTTTGGTTTTTGGAAAAAGTCTACATTTGTTTTTCATAAAAAAAACCATTTCTTATCTTTGGTAGCTAAACCAGAGAGATCAGAAGGCAACAATACTGGATTGATTTTTTTTTCCTGATAGAAAAGAGAAACAACTATAAAAGGGTTTCTCCTTGCAGGTTTACCAACAAATAAAAAAAAAACAGAGCATATAGTCGATATAGCCATTGTTAGTTAGTAGGCTTGCATTCATAGTTGAGGAATCTGAATATTGCTACTATACACTGTGTTTCATTTGAAGAGGTGTCAAAGCAACGTTTATTTTACAGACCTGGACCTGCACCAGAGGTAGTGCCCACTTCACGGCACACTGAAGACAATTCTACACTGTGCCTTTGAAGGGCCACTGAAAACCATTTAAAGGGCAGGGAGTCTAGGACCCCAGACCTGATAGGCAGGGATATGCAGGGATACACAGGGCACGGAGACAAAAAGATAACCTGAGGGGGAAACAAAACTCTGAAGGACAAGACAATTAATTTGCTTGTATAAAATCCCCAGAGCTTTAGGAACAAAATCCCAGAGGTAGAAGGTTTTGCATTGTGACTACAACGAACACAACATTAGCAGATACACAGCTTTCCAGAGGGACAGGAAGTGTTGAAGAAGTGGAGGTGTGTTAGTGTGTGTCACGTGCGTTCAGGCACAGGAACCTTACCTAGACGAATCAGGGGTCTCGGAATCTATACGGTATGTGTCACACTGAACAAAACACATCCAGAGGGCACAGTCTTCAGAGTACGCTAGCAATTACCAATTACAGGTACTCTATCAGTTTTAGAGCAGTCTTTTGTTTTCAAATAAAGAATCTGTACATGAAGAGAGAAGTGGTTCCATGAAGGACAGCAGAAGATGCCATTGAAACGGTAGACGTGGCTGGTAACTGCATTCCCAGTTTGTTGGAGACTCTACTAGCAGAAATGCCGGAAATTATCTTGTCTTTTCAAGCCATCAAAACAGTAAGGAAAGAACTGGCCAAAACGAAATAAAGTGCCCAAGGGAGAAAAATGAAAAGAAAAACAACAATTAGACAACAGAAGGTAAATGACTGAAATGTTGAACCACTCACGTTTTCACTGAGGAATCACCAAGCAACAGACCCCAGGCTGAAAAACCTAAATTAAATAATAATGCAGATATAAATTTAGATGTGATAGGCATTTTTAAATTTAAAATGTGTTCATTGGCTTTATTATTATCAGTTTTCCGTAGTTCTTTATTGATGTCTGATACAATATTCAGTACTTACAGCGTTTTGATCCAAAGAAATGTAATGTATGTTTCTCTGACAACGGCCAGGAAGAGCTGGTAAGGAGCACAGACCTAAGGTTGGAGGGTTATGCAAATTGTCATGACCTGTGCATCTTGCTAGCAATATGCTAACTGTTGCTGAGCAACAGAACTAGCTAATCAGCTTCAATTCTGCGATACCAGCTTGCCAGGCATGACACACTGGGTAGGAAAAGAAGGGGTTGATTAACTGTGAAAACCCAACATGCTCATCTTGTATAATTGAAGTGGCTGGAGGCGAGATTAGCTAGTTTTCTGGGGGAAGGTATTAACCTTAAATGAGAAAAAAATCCATATATACATTAGTATTAACTCTCAAAGACTTTCCCCATTACATGCATTTTAAACGTAATTTATTTGGTAGGGGAAAAAATATATAGGCTCTTATTCCCTCAGCTAGAATTAATTTGTAATGCTTTTATCACTTATCAATAACAGTTTTTTAGATGCCTGAGCCCTATAAGAATTTAGAGCAGCCTGAGAAGCAGGCAGGGTTTGAAGCCAATAGAAACAAGTCTACAGTTTCGCCAAAGTAATGAAAATTTTCAGGATAACATTTTTTTTGAGTGGCCACTAAATAATTCATGACAATAGCGGCTTCCCAATGCCGTTTTACTATTATAATTTGCTTCAATACAGAAAACAATTTTCACTGTTAAATCCATTCAACTGTACTTTCTCTTGTCTGTCATGAAATGCAAATATACAGTATGTGTGTATAGTACAAAGTAAGCATTAAAAACATTTAGTAATTTCATTAGTGCTGCAGCTGAAATGTAACTTCTTTGTTTCATAGGACTAATATCTTTGAAATGAGCCTTCTCATTCTAATAATATTGTTTTATCAACGCAATTACTTATTTTATCTTAAGCTTCATTAGTCAAGACGACTGCCATTCTGTTACTGTCTTTCTGCCTGTGCCATATTTACGCTTATGGTGATTAAAAGGAGCCGGTCCCTTCGTTGCATCCTCGTTATGGTGTAGCGGCTTAGTAACTCCAGCAGAGTTTGGCTGTAGTTAAGTTAAATGGCACTCTGTAAGATTTTACTCTACTGCCGCAGGAGGGATTATTCAGCAAACTGGATTGAAGCCTGTCAGGTTACAGGTAAATTGCCACTAAGCATGCTTTCAGGCAGCATGCTGGGATTCAGAGCTGCACTCCAATAGGATGACAGTGCCATTGAAATTAGGCTGGTTACTGTAGTGCTTTCACGGTGGACAGGAATGGCTGTAGTGGTTTTCTAGCGCATGACTAAATAGCCCACTGCTCAGACTGCAGTTGATCGTGTGTGCCCATCTTTGGTCTGGGATGAGCACGCAAGCGGTATGTGTCATGAATATCCTTCATTATCAGCAGATTAGGAGGCCTGTGACAAACGGTTTTCTTCGATCAAGAAAGAATGGAGCGTATTTTGCCACACTTCAAACAGCATGTGATAAAAGTGATGGATGGATTGAGCAATTGGTTGACTGTGTGGTTGATTTTAGCACCCCATGGTTTACAGTAATTAGACCTTTATTTAAACTTGACAATTTAATTGGTAACTAAATATGGTCAATGCGTTGCAATTAATAAACTAGCATCCCTGGCAAGGGGTCAGGGTTCTTTTGCTGCTGGAAAGAGAAACAAACGGAGAAATCCGTCAGCGTGACTGCTCTACAGGCTCGAAAGAATGAGCAAGACTTAGAAAATAGCCACGCTCTCGGAGTGATTAGCAAATCCATCGCCTGGAAAAAAGTTCTGAGCTCCCCCCTTCTGTTTCCCCACTGGTGGGAAAAGTCATTTCTATGGTATCTAGTAAGCAGAGAGAAGTCAATTATCCACATTGCTGTGTGTATATTTAGACACAGTGAGTTGGCAAGTCCACAGAAATATAGACTATTCAGGGATTCTTTCAAAACAATGCTGCTCTTCTTTACCGTTTGGTCTCCGTATTAAACACAAAGCATTGTTACACAACACTGAGACACATCTTGATCTCGACGATTGGTACTTTCTCGGAGCACACCCTCCTATATTCACATGACAACAGTGGCAGGAGCTCCTATCCTCAAAGATCCTTTCTCCACGTCCGGCAGCTGATAAAAAGTCAACAGCCCCAACAGTCTCAGATTCACTTTTACATCATCGTTTATTCATCGAAATAATGTTGTGGTGGGAGTCCTGGAGGGGAGAGTGGCTTAAAGCCTTTCTCTTCCAGTTCGCAGCTGGTTATTCTTGGAGCTAATTCCTGGTTTATTCCAGCTAGTCCACTGATCCCCCCAGTGACCTCTGATATATCTGTAAGCTGACTCATTGCATTGTTTCACAGTTGGCTTTCTACGAGGAATCACCAGACACCGACAACCTGCTGGGATTCAGTGCCTTTGAAAATGTTTTTATTTCTCATCTAAAGACATCTGACTAGTTTAAAGGGAATCCAAAGCAGTTAGTGTCAGCAATTTTTATTTCCCCTTTGTTTTTAATATAAAACTAATCGGCTGAGGGTGAGTTCATCATGTGATTTCTTGGTATAGTTACAGAATGACTTGTTAAGGGTCATCTCTGGTAACAAGGATGTTTCTCTGATTGCCAAATCAACTTCTTCTTCCTGCTGTGAGCTTAATTGGCCTGTCAGACTCTGTGGTATTGAACGAGGCGTGAAAACTGTAAGGTTTTTGATTACTATTACTATTAACACGCTGAATGGTCGCCCTTGCTGGAATAGGACTTTTTTTCCTAAAACTTTATCCTTTTTTATCAAAATGGTAGTTCATAAATAGAGTACTGTTTTTCTTTAATCAAATAATAAGACATGGAAATAAACCAAAATAGCTGATCAAATGAGGGCCCAGGGACATCACTGGGCTTCACATGAACAAATCATTGACTCCTAATTTGTACTGTCTTCTATCATCGTACTCAAAACAATCTGAAGATAGACTTACAGTAGTTAGGAGAGCAACATAGCGGGTTTTTCCTTAATGTCCAAGAAGAAAACATATATAACAAAGATGTTTGTCTGTCGGCAGATTGAGAAGCATTTTGTTTGAGGATTATGAAGGAAACAGATGAAATTGTGAAAAAGACAGATTTCTTTAATACTTTTTTAATCCTGTTCTTTAAAATGCAGTATCATGGCTAGCATATTAATTAGGGAGATTTAAGCTTGCATACAGTATATTGCAATTGCTGTAATGCTATAGCTATGATCAAGATTTGCTTGTTTCTTTTACATTGTGTTTGTGTCTTCGTTGTATCTTATAGTACAAGATTTTTTCCCTCCATGACCTATGCTGATTTTTTTAGAGGAGTAGACTAAAAGCTTATACTGTTCTAATGGGGAAGGACACAGAGCTCAGTTTCTGAGTGGTGTTAAACATTTTTGGATTATTGGGCTCTCCTTTCCCAAGGACAGCAGTAATGGAATATATATTTGACATCACACATCCCATTCAGGGAATCTGTTTGAAATGGAGGCACTTATTGCAGAAACACATGGCTTTCTAGACCATGCTAACGTTTTTTTTAGTTAAATTACTGCTGCATTATTGCCAGCATTGTGCATCAGTGCTTTTCCTGCAGTGACCTGGAAGAGTCAGATTTGCAGTTTAGACTGACAGAAACCCACTTGAATCTCTTGCCTCAGAATGACATCTAATGGGAGATAGGAGATCTGTAGAAAACATGTGATCAGGCTATAATGATTTTCTCCTCTGAAAAATTCTTCTTATCATATTTACAATATTATAAACCATTTTCTTATGTTATGTTACATATTTTATCAAATGCTCAAATTTGTTATGTGCAACATAATGAGGAATATGTCCTTATTTTAACTAATTTTCTAAAGGTCATATATCAGCCGAGAAACAGATTTCACTTGTGTGCAAGTATACATTATAATATTGTGCTCAAATGCCACTTACAGAGTTATTGGGGGTATTTTGGCTATAAAGGGTACCCTTAGTAAAAAACAGAAAGAGCTCTAGTTTTGATGTGCAGTAATTGTGGCAGTATGTTAATTAAAAACTGTTAATTTGCAACTCCATCTTCACCTGGGTCAATACACAACAGCGTGTAATTAAGGAGTCCTACTAAAACAAACAATGCTGATTGTGGTTTTATTTCCCACTATAGCAATTCATAGCATGTGAAAACAAGGCTGATCGTAAGGCAGACTTGTACGAGGTTATATCCGTAGTTTCGAAGGTACCAAGTAATCCTTTGCTTCACTGTCTCCATTCCAGAGCGGTACCTTATGTCTCGTGTTTAAGGATCGTAGCTGTTCCCCTACTATAAAATATAGTAGTCCACAATCAGCCGCACTGCCCATACTCATGGGTATTCTAGGTCCCATGTTTAACGCTAATAATCTCACCTGGCTCGGTCACAGACAGCGAGCGACACAAGGGAAGCATCAGCACATGGATAAAAACATTTTTTGGCTCAGCACAGTTGGGCGGGAGAGTTTAAAGAAAGGCCCTAGAGAGAAAGTAGTCAGAAAAGCCAGAGCATTGTCACCAGATCTGAAGTGATTAATTGCCTTCTTCAGGCATGATCACTGGTTGTTGGGAGTTTGTGAAAAACAACCGAAAAAGGCAAAAACTTTGGTTCCTTCTCTGTTTCCAACATGGCCGCTGCATTGCATAAAACTCTGGCACTTCATCTGTGGAAGTTTTCCTTCTGTTCTGTTTCTCTCCTACACTCTCTTTTACTGTGTATATTATTTTTTTTAATTTAATGTATTGCCATTAATTCTGATTCCAGTAGTTTCATTCTTTCTGCCTGCCTCTTTCAGGGAGTGACGGCAGTCTGCCAAGTCAGGCTTTATTTTCTTTATCAGACCAAAACATTTGGTATTACAGATTCATTTGCTAGGTGTTGAGAAATTGTGCTGAAGTTTTGTGGAATGTGTAACAAGGAAGTGGTATGAAAAGTTAAAGGGGAATGGGTTGACCTTGATCAAATGTGAATGTCAGGGATAATTATGACACTGTTTCTCAATATAAATGACAAAGGCTGATTTCAGATGGAGAGCACAATACAATCAGGCCTGCACAAGAAAGCAGATTGTGTACATGAAGAGTTTTGGAAAATTAATAGCTATTTGGTTCAATTCACAACATTTTTATTATAATGACGATGGGAACTAGCATTTGAAATATCCTCTCTCCCTCTCCTCTCTCCTGTTATGGTTTGAAGTACATCTGCTGAAAGTGATAAACACATACAAGACAACACACTTACACAACAAGTCAGTTAACTTAAAGCCATTCAGGAATCGAAGAATTTGGCACAAACACGTTGAACACGTCATTCTTCAAGTTGCCCACTCTCAAAACTCACAAAGAAAAGTTTGATTTTTGGGCAGATCACTGCCCTCCTGACTTCCTGCACACTTTTCTGATCTCAGATGGGAACGAGCAGCAGATGGAAGTGATTGCTTCCGTGGGAATTGGGTTCCATAATGATGTGCCACAACACTGCAGTATCGATTAAATTATACGTCTGTTTATTCTGACTCTAAGAAAGAAATGCAGAGCGTAATACGCTGAAGCAAAGCAAGGCTCCCTGCAGTAGTGTCCAGAAGGTGAAAACATTATCTGTGTCCATTTATTATAATGGACAAGCTGAGGTATTCTGCTTCGAAATGAGAGGTTGTCAAAGCAACATGTGGGTATTTTTTAAAGGTCATCTCAAGGTCCGCACACAGTATCTGTTGCCACCTGTCTTTCAGTTCTTGAGGGAAGTGTTTTCTCATTTTGTCTCCTACGAATGTCCTCAATATGAGTTTTTCAGACCCATTTTCTGTGCCTTGTAATGGTCTCAATGCAGGGTATACAGATTACAACAAATAGTTTGTGTATTAGCAGGATGAATTGTATTAATATTCTTGATTGTGAAAGCCTGCCTTCATTTGCTATCCATTTTTACTTGCAATATGAAGAGCGGCATTTTTTTTACCCTGGAGCAAACTGTTTTTAAACTCATCTTGCTTATTTAATTACAGCCAATAAATCAAAGAGAAACACTGCATAATGGTTTGGCTAAATGAGAGTTATCTTTGTTCCCTGATATCATTCATTTCTGCTTTAATGAATACATTTTCCCATTTTAAAGAATCACATTCCCCTGCTTGGAAATTGTTTTTTTTGTCAAGAAAATAAGGTGTATCTTTCCTCTCTTAGTTTAGCATGCATGCAATACGTGATCAGACATCTTTACAGAACTAAGGTAATCTTGTTTGGAAAGGATTACTCAAGGAGATGGTATTTTCTCAGGCTCCACAAAGGATGCAATGGTTTATGGAAAGGTCCACTGGCAAAACTTAATTTTCCCCTAGTGCCTTTGAAAAAAAGAAATTCCCTAGACAGAGCTCTGCTCAAGTGTCTGAGTTAAGTGTAGAATGTATCATGTTGTATCAAAAGGCAACTCTGGTTTCTTTCAAGAAATGACTGGATGAGATGCTCACATCAATTAGATTAACAGCCAGCACTAAAGCTAGATGATCTGAAGGGCTCCACTCGTGTTACACTGAATTCAACAATCCGTTGTGGAACACAGACTAGGTAGACAGGGCGGCACACTAGTGCAGTAGTTGGCATTACTTCCTCCCAGCACTAGAGCCCTGGGTTCAAGTACTGGGGTGCTCTTGCAGGGAGCTTGTTTGTTCTGCCCGTGTTCGGCCAAGCTTCCTCCCATAGTCCCACAAACCATAAATTAATTGGCCCTGGCGTGAGAGCGTGTGCCTGTGTGTGCAGGCACATCCCATCCATCGTGTGTCCCGCTTTGCGCCCGTTGTTTGCCAGGATAGGCTCCGGCTTCTCTGTGACCCTGAATTGGAAGAAGTAGTTAGCAAATCGGATGGATGAGTGAACTGAATAAATAAGGTACTGTGCAGAGCAAAACATCACAAAATTGCTTCATATTTAACATTTGCAAACATGCTTTGTTTTGCCTGTACAGGGTCCATAATGCTCAGTCCTATCTACAGCACAAGACATGAGCAGACAAGACCGCACCTTTTCAGTAATATTAACCCAAGTACTGTACTGTATGTTGTAAAGCTTCGATGCTGCGGGTGTTTCTTGAGTTCCTCGTAGTTTCCCTGTTATTCCATAGATGGGCTTAGATTGGGTTCATGTAAGGCCTTTGTTGTTGCACTTTAAAAATAAGCCTACTAGTCAGATGTTTGATTATCAGTGTCTTGGAAATGTTCAGATATCAATTTAAAAAGCCAACCACATAAATTATTGCAGAATTTCACCCAGTACTCGAACGTAGAAAGCAATTTGAACTTGGTATTGAAATAAACCTTTAAACCTCTAACTTTCAGTTCCAAGGCTCTGTTGCATTAACAGTACTATCATTTGCTTTTCGAAGATCATTTTGGGTCAGTCTGTTCTGTAGCTGCTAGACATAATGCAATTGAAGAATGGTGACTAAGTCTCAGTGTATGTTGGTGAACCTTTAACTCGATCAAGTTCCTGAAAGTGAAACCTTTTTCTTGCTGTACTCAACACAGAGCCTGTTTTCTCTTGACTTTGCAAAGGTATTTAAAACAATTGCTTTGACACAACTGGAGTATATGAATAATGAGTTCTGGGGCCTTATTCCATTTTATTATGGGGGCACATTTTTTTTTTGCTGATGTCTTGTGTTCACGGTGACACCGAGAAAACTACCTGCGACCCCCCAGCCACCCATACAAAGACAAAACTGGAACGACTCCAGCCAGCCCTGTCCGTGCCCGTTAATATATGGAGATGTCTTGGTAGCATATCATATATATTCATCACGGAGGGAATCGATGTGCAGTGTAAAAAAAGACAGAAAAATAAAACAATATCCCCAGAGCCTCCCCTGAAATAGCCACAGGACTAAAAATGCCTGCTTAGCTGGCAGAACGAGCTGCTCCCTGAGCTCCTTTTCAGAGTGAGACATGACTCTTTCTGGCTGTGCATCAGCCTGCCTGCCTGTTGGTGGAGCTGATCAGATGGCAGACAGATAGAGGTCCACATGTCCTCTAGCAGTCGAATGTTCTCATCCCCTAATAAATGTGTACCTGTTTCCCAGTCCCCGAGGATACTGCTTACTCACATCATTGAAATCACGTGTGGGTAGGCCGGAATCATGTCTAACGGGAGACAGCACAGAAATGTCAGAGTGGGAAGGTAACAGGCTTGGTCCTGACTACAGAACCTGGCAAGAATAGAGAAACGTGAGACTAGTCACGCTTGGCAGTGTTTGTGTGTGTCTCATACCTCTTTTGAACAACAGGAAAGGGTCTCTGTCCACGCGCAAAGAAAGTTTGAGGGTGTTATCAAATAAAGCACAGCAAAGTTCACTTGCGGTCATTGTGACGTTTCTGTTGTTAAATGATCTTCTCACACTGACACTTCGTGGAGACGTCTGTTCTTCTCTGTGGTGTTTTGTTTTGTTTTGGGGGGGGTGCAAACAAACTATACAAACTATAATCTTTCAATTTAAAAAGACAAAATTGCTTTATAATAGCTTTAATTTCACAACAGTGTTCCTTGCTTGACAGTGAGTGTTTTTTTGGTAGAATGTGTAGAGGTTTGAAATTATAAGTAAGCAAGAAGACAACCTTTGCATGTGTCCTGTTTGTAGGCGCCATTGCCTTATTTTAGCCCTTATTAATAAAGCTACAGTACTTAATGCATCTGAGCCTCCAGCAGATACACTGTGAGGTTCAATTAGGGTTTTACTTCTCAAGTGGAGTCATGGTAGGATGAAAAAGATACAGGAAGGTACTGTATAAGGTTTTGGCAGTCCAGTGCTGATTCATCAGTAGACTGCAGGTATCCTGGAAAGGAGTGATTGCACATTAACGGATGACAATCGATCACACCATCTGAGGTCCGTGTTAGAAAAGTCAGTGAGGTATCAATTGTCCCTTTTCCTTTTAAGATGCTGCAGAGAAGGTAGTTATTTTAATTGCTGCAAGGTGCCCTATAACATGTTTGCTTAAAAAAAAAACCTTTAAGATTTTTATAGAATTTCAAACAAAGCAGCTCTCCAGTATTTACATTGAAGATACAGCTATCCAAAGCATATGATCAGTACTGTATATATTATATTACATATACAGTAACACTTGATAAGTCGCACTGCCCTTTAGCCTGCGCAGTAATTACATAAATCTGTGTTACTGATTTGTGTTATCTCTCTCTCTAATTAATGCAGGTTAAACAATGTTAGCTTCCTCCAAGGCGCAGAAACATAGCTGATGTGTCAAACAGTGAAAAACTTAGTCTGTGTTTACAATGACACTTGCAAAGCTAATTACAGAGCTTGTTTCCTGTATTTCCTACAAGCAGTGACTCAAGTATAATTGCATGTCTATCAGTGGGGGTGGAAAAAAGTAAGTGGACTCCTTAGACATGAGTTCACATTGTAATTTTGAAGTGAAATGTCTGGTTACTTGGACACCATGTGTTCATGAGTGGGTCTCTTTCCAGTGATCCAGTGGTCTCAGCTTCCCCATGGAGAGACTTCTCCAGTAAGCAGAACTGAGTGGGATTAATTAGACACTTTTCTCGATATGAGCCACGAAGTTGAGTGAGTCAGAGACATTGTAAAATATGAATTATTGACAGGCTGGCCTGACGTCGTATGGACTTTCTCAATAAGTGTAAATTATCCACCACCTCAGAGAACAGCAACTGTTGGACAGCCCTGCAGAAACAAAGATCTCTTCTGTCACTCTGCATTTGTAATTAACAGGAGAGGCCTGTAGACCAAGTGTGTTCATTACAGGCTGTTTAGAATGTTTTTTCTTCATTTTCACAGGAGGGAAATTCCTATTCAGGACTCAAAATTAAAAAAAAATGATAGAGGAGTTTCTTCAAAAGAGATTTTTTTCTTTTTGAGAAAGCCTTGTGTCACATATCTTTTGTCTGATGAATGGAGAAACCTGTTTATACTAACATTTTGCTGTGACAGGTGAATCGTCATCTTTCATTATATTCAGGCAGGAATATTGATGTGAAAGGCTTTGTTATTGTTGATCATCTGCTACATCTTTAACTGTTCCTGAAGACTGCCAGAAATCCTCATTTGGATCTCACATTATTCCCCAAATATCGTGTTATTTAAAAGAGACAACAGAAGTTAAAAATAAGCTTAAACCTTTTTGGCCTTAGTGTAGGTTGTTATAAGAGCCATCCCTTTGTGAGTTGAAATCCGCAAAACCTCCAAAGGATCATGGTGACCTGGGGGCCAGTTCTAGGAGGAAAGGGCCCAAGGCAAGATTACAAATGCCACTTGAAAAATACACCCACACACGGGGGACAATTTAGAGACACCAATTCCCCTAGTCAGGGAGACCACTGGAGCAAACCCACGCAAACATGCTCCGTACAGAAGGCACCGCAGTCTGGAGTCAAGCCCAGGACCCAAGAGCTGTGAGGCAGCAGTGCTATGTGTTTGTCACTGTGCTGCCCTGATATTTACATCTCTTAAAGGGAAACTTTTTTGACACGTTTTTAAAAATTGACCCCTGCTTTGTTCACGTGAACAAGTAGTTGTTTTTTTCTTTTAACCTCATGCTGATTTCAGTTTAATCCTGAAACAAAGCTACTGACCCGTGTGTAGAAGCAGGACAGTGGGACTGTGCAGAATGAAATGGGGCCAGTTTTTCCTGTGCACGCTCAGCAGAAGAAAGCTCTCACAAGCAGTGGCACCTGCCCCTGGTTTTGCAAAGAGGAATGAGGGATGTGGATGAAATAATCTGATTAAGAAGGTGGCACCTACAGTACGTCACCTCGCACCAGTAATGACCTGCCTAATGCTCTGCCACCTTCCATGCCTAACAGAAGGCATTACCCACAGCCAGCTCCTTGCCTTGTTGGTGATTAATTATTCATCTGGTGGACAGGGGGATGCCACTCTTCCGCCCTTGGGAGGATTTTGCCCATCATCGTACTCAGCTGGGAATCACAAGCCTGCAGCTACAGTAACTTGGGATCATCAAAGTCTTCAGTCTCTCCTTCAGCACCGTGTGTTGTGGAAACGCAGAAGTAATGATCACTTTTCCTTCTTTTGGGTTACAGTCAAATGCTAGTACGGTAGTTGGGAATGCAGCTTTTGTGATTTTGCAGTTTGTGTTTCTAGTTACCTGAAATGGTTATCGGTCACAGATACGATTTAGCTCTTCATCCCTTCTTTAACATTTAAGACAACATTCAGCGACTTCTGCGTGGTAGTCATTTTTTAAAAGTACACAGATGATGTTCTTGAAATATGCACAATTATTTGACTACCTTAATGTGTTCTTGACACATGGCTGCTTGGCTGCTGTTAACAGAAAATAAGTCAAATACCACTCCTGGTGTGTGCATATTTTTTTTTTCATTTCTAAACAACTGAAATTAAAATGAATAAAAATGAATTAATCAATGTTCATGGCATTTTTTGCGTGGTAAACTCAAAAATGATCTTCTTACTACTGGTAAAAAACCACAATCCTTGTAGAACACAACCTGAAAAGGGCATTTTATCTAGTAGTCAATTTGATTTGCTTTCCTTCTTAAATTAGGGAAACACAACCCCAGTTGGGAATATTCTTAAAATGTTGCTAGGGGAGTGTCGTCTGTGATCACAGCTCAAAAAACACATGAAGCAGACAAGCAGAGGTCTTCTGCGTCTCTAACAGTGAGCAATAAATCATTACTGTAAAGACGGTTCTTTCAACACCCAGTCCAGGTAGTTTACACAAAAGGCTGTGGTTAGATTGTTTAGTGGCCTGCTTTTACAGTACTTTTAAATGTGTTTCTGCTTTCTGGCCCTGTACTTTTGCCTTCCTTCATGGGAAACATCTGCAGTCTATACAGTATTATCCATGTAGTGTTAGGATTAGTGTCTGTAATAGCGGGTTAGGTATACACAGAGCACAACCATAAATAATATACAGTAGACCGTTCATAGTGATGGAGCAGCCCCCTTCTCCTTCAGTACTTCCATGACCACGTCACAAATAATGGCCACTCTTAAGGAGAGTTACAGGCTGCTTCAGAGGGAATATCCTCCCATTTCCAACATGTTCAGAATCATTTAAAACTTGGAAAAACTAGCTGATAAGGTTCCTTGTCTTTTCAGTTATTTTCAGTCCCAGCAGTAATGAAAAAGAGCATCTGACAGTCAGAAACCTACACACTTTTCAAGAAAGACATATTTCCCTCAACATGATAGGGAACTGTACTCATCTGTGCATATACAGTGCCATTATTCTACTTGAATCTCTGTATTGGTATAATTAACGATAAATCGATTTCTCCAACATAGCTTGAGTAGAATAGATACAGTAGGTAAGATGTCAGTCAAAAATTACCCTGTATAACCCCAGCAGGTTATGTTTAGACTATTAGGATAACTATTTCCCTTTGTTCAATAATTTATAGACTGAATGAATAAACAAGGTAGAACTTACCTCTGTCAAAGTTCTTTGTTATTTTACTAGATATGTGACATTTTCTAAAGTAGAGAGTAATCAGAAATCACTTTAAATTATCATAAGCCCCACCATATGAGCCATGGGGGTATAAATATCATAACATAATATTACACAGAATAACAATGTGTTCTCTATTTCATGCTCAGTGTTTTATCACACTCAGTGCAGCTTGCGTTGCAGAGCTCTTCCTTTTCCTCTGGTCTAGTGTTTACCTAATTACCTCCTTAATGCCTGTGAAAAGAATCCCAGGATAAAGACTTCTCTGCCTTCTTGGGATTAGTGTTTTTTAAAAATGTAAAGTCTTGCTTAGACACGGAGTCTTGTTTATCTGCTGCACTTGGGGCACCTCTGAGCCGATGACTCTCTCCTAATCCCTCTTTCTCATTGACCCCCTGCCGCCCCGGTAACGCGGCCCTGTGCACACGGGGGCAACTGTCTGCTGCCCGGCCTTGTTTACCTCTTGTACCGGGGGGATTAGCTGTCTTTGCTGTCAGGCTCTACAGCAGCGTTCCAGCCAAGCAAGTCGACACGAATCCTCTCTGGGTTGTTATTGGGGAGACTCTTAGTCAAAACAGCACTTTAAGTGTCTGGTTCTTTGGTCCATGGAAGATTGTGACTATTGCTTTGATGCCTGCTTCTTGTTGGTTTCACTCACCAACGGAAAGAAAGAAATCAGGCTCCCCACTTGTCATTGATCCTACTACAAAAATGCTGACTCTTCACTCCTGATCGTATACTTCATACAGAACAAAGGGTCACATCAGGAGCAGGCTGTGACTTGGAGTTCCTGAACAGTGCTGCACAGCTGTCAGAGAAGCCACGGATGACAGGGCTGGAATTAATCGAACGGGCTTCTCTCTTGTCTCCTGCTGCGTCCTGGGCACCAGCTGTGAACTGGCATCAGCAGCTCCCAGGAGGATATCTGACCACCCTTATTCTCCCCATGCGGTACAGGAGTCTTCACTGTGGGCTGCGTCGCAGAGCACCAGTTGGCAGTTCCATTCTGGGCGACTGGAAAGGAAAACATTTCAGATGCTTCCAATCAATGAAAAGCAGACATGTTGGCAGAGAAGACAGATGCAGGACATTCGACTCACGGCTGGAAGGAATTTAATTGTGTAGAAGCCAAAGGTTTGGATGAAGGTTTCCTCTGAGTTTCTCTCACCACCTTTATCGAAGCAGGTGATAGGCAAGGAGGTCACTTAAAGAGTCAATATTACAGAGGTCTATCAGCAAGACCCACAACCCCCACAAATGCACAAGCGCTCATCTGTCATGGATGCACCAGGGACAAAAAGCAAAACAGTGAAAGGCACCCCATTTCATTTTCAAATTACATTACTTGCTTATAGAAAAGTAAAATATTGGCAGCTTTATTCTCTATTGCTTGTTTTTGAATTCCTATCATCCGATACCAAAAAAAATGAAGACACAAGCTAAACCCTTTCTAATTTAATACAAATTGTGGTGTTGTGCTGAGGTGGTGTTGAGAATGCTTCAATTATAAACCTTCCTTACGTACTTAAGAAAGGAAGATTAATTACATTTGTTAGCTAACTTCAACATCCTTGTTTTCTTTCTTGCATTAATCTGATCCTCTGAGTTATAGAGGTTGTAATGAATCCCAGAGAATCCACGAACTGATTATAATCTATGCAACAGCTCTAATTAAATGAAAAAGGACGAAAGCATCTGTTAAACTGTGAAGCAGTTTTAAATCTGCCTGTACGCCTTGCATTCTCCTGTGAACCTGGCATGAGACAAAAGCACTGGGCACTATAACCTGGACACGCAGAGAGAGTGTTAACAAGATGATCAAGCGTTTCCTCTCTGCGTTTAGCCACCCACTGTGTAATTTGCAGTCTTGCTCCATTTAGCTATTGTCTTACCATAAAGAACTACAACAATGTATAACCATTCAGTCCTCCTCCTACCTGCAATTTGTCAAACAAGCAAAGCAGGTGTCTAAACTACATCAGTACAAAATTAAAGAGGAATGTTGGAGCTATAACAATAATAACTCCTCACACTTACACGGCGCTTTTCTGGACTCAAAGCTCTTTACAGGTCGTGGGGATCCCCTCCACCCCCACCAGCCCGCTCCCCACACACCAGCTCTCAGTGGGGAGGAGAACAGAGAGATGAATCCAGTTCAGAGATGGGGATTATCAAGAGGCCATGATTGATACAGGCCAATGGGACATTGGTCCAGGATTTCCACCCCTACTCTTTTCGAGAAACGCCCTGGGATTTTTATTCACCGCAGAAAGTCAGGACCTCGGTTTTATGTCTCATCCGAAGGACTGTTTTTAGAGTATGCTGTCCCTGTCACTGTACTGGGGCATTAGGACCCACACAGACCCCAGGGTGAGCGCCCCCTGCTGGTCCCACTAACACCTCTTCCACCAGTAGCCTCAGCTCTCCCAGGAGTCTCCCCTCCAGGTACTGGCCAGGCTCACACTGCTGGGCTCTGGTGAGCTGCAGGGGGATAGAGCAGCTGGCAGAAGGTTGGTTTGCATTGCTAACAAAGGCTGGTGCTTTTCTTAAATTCATCACTATGAAGGATTTCTTGCAACATCAGGGAACAAATGCTGACAAATGCCTTAGGCCATGTGCTGCACAAGTTTATAACCTTTAATTAAAAACAGCTTCATACTTCATATTTTACCTCACGTCCACCACATGCAAATCCAGACTCAACATGAAATGCCGTGAGAGAGTTTTTTGTGCAATCCTGTAATCCTTCAAGTTTCGTCAATGACCTTGAAATTTTAAAAAGAAAAAAATTAAAGAAACTCTAAATGATTAATAGATCCTTGTTCTTTGAGAAGAAACAAGACTCCAAGGTCAAACTATTTAATTTTCACCTATATCAAACTCCTCTGTTTCTTTAAATTTAGTCTTGGCATATGATTAAAGCATGGAAACAGCATAAATGACCTTTACTTCCTTTTTAATCAGATTAATGACAGAGCATTGTCATGGCCTACAAAGACATTAAGGAGCAGTGCTCCTATCCTATACTGTTTATCTCAAGACCAATTGTGCTTCCGACCACAAACAAAGTCATGAGAATGGCTTTTCTAGAAACACTCTAAAAGTAACACAGTATTATTTAATTCTAGCTGTTTCCTCTCTAGTCATTTCAATGCAGTGTATAGAAATGACATTTTACAGGAGAATCAAAGTCTCTCGACTTTAATCTAATTTCTTAAAAGCTTGCAGGAGACTACAAAGCTGATAAGAAAGAATGATTTTTTCTAAGTCTTTAGTCCGATAAGAAATGTAAGAGCTCCCTCAAGTGCTTAAAAAGGAAAGGATCATGAATAAATTGTTCAGGTGGGGAGCTGTGTCAGCATGCATAGGCTGCCAAGCAACAAGTAAAGGTTTATTCCAGCTGAAAAGAGACAAAACACGTTGCGTTTCCACACCTGAAGAAGGCTCAACAGCTGAAACATTGTGCTTCTTTTCTTCTCTTTTCAGCATGGAATTAACCTTTACTTGGTCCTCATGAATAAATAGTTCCGTTTTTGTCTCCTTTTAAGCATTGTAAAGCCATAAGATCATTCTTAACTGACTGATGTGAGATTTAAATAATATAATGACATACCAGAAGGTTATCTGGCTTCCAGGAAAACTGTCCTTGTGTGAGTGTGTGTGTGTTTGTCTGTGTGGCCCTGTGATGGACCAGCGTCCTTTCCAGGGTGTACCCTGCCTTGTACCTGTTGCTTGCCAGGTTGGACTCCAGCATCTCCTGCCGCCTTGTGTTGGATAAAACAGATTTGAAAATGAAATGATGGATGGAACTAGTGTTTAAATAAATGGATACTTCACTGTTACTGTAGTTGATTGTTATTTCAGTCTTGCATTTTAAGAAATGTACAATATAACGTGGGAGATTTTCCTCACTTATAATGTATTTGGAAAGCTGACTAAGGATAACAGCAACTGAAACTGAAATGATGTGCATGGCTAACACTTGCTTTCCTGCTCAGATTGTCAGAATCTACAGTACAAGAGGTAATGGCTGAACTGATCTACTCTTTGTGAATAATGAAGACAGAATAATTGAAAATAGGTGTCCTAGAACCACCTTGGAAATGGGGTAATAAAATAGATTATGTCACATGTAATATGTACAGAGTGTACTTTGATACCGTACAGTGCCAAAAACAAATATTTATAATTTCAGAAAAGCAGACAAGAAGTAGACAGGTTTTAGAGAAGCCAGATGGAATAAATAAAGAATTAGTAGAAAAAACATTTGATATAAGTGCATTACATTATTTTCTAACATACATAAAAACATTTGTAGTAAAAAAATTATATTCATTATATTCTGCTTAAAGCACAGAAGGATGTTTCCCCACAGTAAATCAGAGGCTGGGAAGCAGAGGCCCAAATGACGATTTATGAAAGAGTAATGAAATGAATGCATATTATATCTTTATTTAAAAAAGAATAACATCTACTAGCAAGAACAGCCAAAGAGCATAATATAGAAGCCAAGAGAAGGACAAATATTAGCGTGGAAGCTAACATTTCTTCAGTATTATAACAATACAATAAAAGTAAAAAATGAAGTAAAGTGTTTCAGAGATAATAATTGGAAATATTTAGATGATGAAAGTGGCATTGCTAATACTGTATGTTGAATTGATAATTCACCCACAAAGTTGTATATTAAAAAGTATGGAAGAGACAGGAGTGTTTACAGGTATTGGAAGCACTTAAGAGTGACACATCTCCAGAGCCTGAGGGTTTTCTACCAATTATACATATTAAAACTAAAGATGTTATTCAAAGACAAAACCCTTTCAACATTAATCTCTCAATAGTCACTCAGGACAGGATTAATGCCTACCGACTGGAATATTGCTAATGTAATATTGCTGTTGTATTTCTGAATCATAAAAATGGTGTTAAGATCGACTCAAGTAATTATAGACCTATACATCATATTTAGATTAAATGTAAGCTTGTGAAAATGACTGTAATTACTGTATTTATTAATAATAATAAAAATTAATCTAGAGTATCTGTACAGGAGTAGGATTCTAGGGCCTAAGATTGACCAGGATAAGGATTTTAATCATAGTAATAAATAATAATTGCTTACACTTATATAGCGCTTTTCTGGACACTCCACTCAAAGCGCTTTACAGGTAATGGGGATCCCCTCCACCACCACCAGTGTGCAGCCCCACCTGGATGATGCGATGGCAGCCATACAGCACCAGAACGCTCACCACACATCAGCTATCAGTGGGGAGGAGAGCAGAGCAATGAAGCCAATTCATAGATGGGGATTATTAGGAGGCCCTGATTGGTAAGGGCCAATGGGAAATTTTGCCAGGATGCCAGGGTTACACCCCTACTCTTTTCGAGAAACGCCCTGGGATTTATTAATGACCACAGAGAGTCAGGACCTTGGTTTTATGTCTCATCCAAAGGACAGCACCTGTTTACAGTATAGTGTCCCCGTCACTATACTGGGGCATTAGGACCCACATGGACAGCAGGGTGAGCGCCCCCTGCTGGCCACACTAACACCTCTTCCAGCAGCAACCTTAGTTTTGGAAAGTGGAAAGTTTGGAAAGTTTTGAAGTTTGTTCAAACTTGTTAGATGTTTTGAACAAGCAACACCTGTAAAGGATATAAACAGATCTCATGGTACATTTAGCCCAGATTTTCACATTTGGATTTCCCAAACCTTTTCTTCAACACTCTGTCTA
The DNA here is from genome assembly GCF_040954835.1 of Lepisosteus oculatus. Taxonomy (NCBI): domain Eukaryota; kingdom Metazoa; phylum Chordata; class Actinopteri; order Semionotiformes; family Lepisosteidae; genus Lepisosteus; species Lepisosteus oculatus. The sequence goes on along the minus strand of NC_090718.1, from coordinate 5,188,601 downwards.
ACACTTGGATACCTGGAAGTCTGACCTGTAAAATGTGGCACCTTCTCACAAAGGTGTTGTTTCATTGACAGGGTTAGACAACGTGTATAAATTTTACAGATTTTACAGAAGACATCTGAAATGTCTGGTAATCAGAACGCTCAGTGGCTGTATGGTGATCTATAAAATAGGTAGAGGTTACCCTTGTAGTGCTGAATGTTGGGTCGTTGTATGTGTATGGAAATGTCTTTGAAGCAACTTTAATCCAATAGTGAATGGCAAACGACTGAATTAGGTTAAGCACGCTTTGATAGGCAATATAAGAAAATCACACCGAAAAGTAGTCTTGTAGGAGTCCTTTTCTTTTCAGGGGATTAGTGCTTTCTCTTTCAGAGGGTTTGTTTGAAATGCACATTACTGACACGGAAAATGTTACCTTCTTATGCCGGTTTTGTGACTGCAGTGTGTTTAAAGCACCTGTATTCTCAGTCTCTTCCCTGCAAGTCCTTTTGGAACACGCAAACAAGCTTATTAAGCAACATGAAAGAATGTGTGCACCCTGCGCGGGCAGCATGCTGTGCATCGACACCACTGTATCGTGTGTTGTGTGCACATCCCTGTCAGAGGGAACTCCGACAGAGCTCGCGATGGATGTCTCAGTGCTCAGTGTCTGCTCTATGTGGTGAAATACAAAAATACAAATATTGTACAAGTCACAGCAGGAATTCAAGACATTCAGCACTGCAAAGCAAGTGTGTCATAAAATTACTGTACTAATAAATGTGTCAATCTTCCATTAATAAGGGAGCAGTTTCATCTCTTTCCAAGCATATCACAGCTCATTTAAGTATTCTGACACACATCTGCAATGTATATGTGCACCTTTTTTTTTAGTTATGTAACAACCTTAAGCTTCATGACATTAAATTGTCAGTATTTTTGGAACATCAATACATTTAAACATATTTTGATAATGGGGTGGGATTTGCATTTCCACAGCTTACTTGAGGCAATCAGAGACGATTTTAAATTTTTCTTTCAAGTCATGCAACATTTCTTCGTTTGTTCAGCTGGATCTGAGGTATTATCTCGCTTGTGGTGATATTTTTTCATTTATTTGGTTTATTGCAAATGGCTATTTTTATACTAGACAAGTTTGTTCTGTAGAAGGTAATAAAAGCAGCTGGACAAGCAAGAAATAAGACAGGCAGAGGCTTTATAACGACTTGTGGCTGATTTAATCCCTTTTCTTAAAAAAAAGTGTCACTTTAATGTCTGCTGTATCTTCCCATGAAAACATCAAGTTAGTTAGTCAGGCTTCAGTGACAAGACGTGGGGCTGATAGCAGCATGGGCTCACAATAATATGCAAAGGTGTTTCTCAGAACTGCTGAAGGGCTCTTCCCCACCAATGAGGTAAACATGTTTAGGAGAATTTGCTTGTCTGAGATAAATTTAATAAAGCTCTTGTTTAGTTTGGAAATTTACATAAATTTGCATAACCGTGGCATACATTTTGCATACATTTCCTTTTTTGGAATTTATTATTATTTATTAACCATCACTTGTTTTGTAGTTGTAGTTGTAGCTGTTGGCAGCAGTGTAGGATGCCGTTATCAGTTCTTTAAGATTAGCCACAGAGAGACTGGAAAAAAGCCCCCCTCACTCCACCGTGTGAATGTGCACAGAGATTACCATGTTTATACGTAGCTTTTGCATTCCTGCACCTTATCAGGCTCCTGTTACACTTGCAAAATCCAGCCTTGTTTTTACTTTGGTTTTACAGTGAGTTTTTGTCAATTGGTGAATCTCAACTGTAGCTATTTAAAGATCTTTATTACTTTTATGAGGGGACATAGGAATCATATATATTGTCCCTCCCTGAGCGCTGTCTGCCTTCATCTGTTCTTTCTGCATCACCTTAGAAAAAGGGTGCTGTACTTTTCTGTCACCCCAAAATAATTAGAGGCAGGGCTCTTGTGCCACAGGGGACAGGTTCCACTGCCATGCATTAACATATTAAATCTGTTCCACCACCTGGAGGCATCTGAAACCGCAGATTAAGAAGTATTTACCTCCTGATTTCAAAGCCACAAATCAGGTCTAGCAAAGACTGCAGCAGGGAGTATCAGCTTCTCCATCCCAGCCAAGTGTCATTCAGTCACTGCACAAACACAATGTCTTCAGATAAGGATGATACGTTGGATAATAAAAAGTGCATAGAAATCTGTAATTTAGTGATGACATTTGCTCATAATAATTTGTACTGCACAGCTATGTGTCTTTATCATGCCTGTATCATGGTTTTACATCACCTTGGTGCTCCATGTTTTTTTTTATCATGCCTTTCCATACTTCACTGTATTTACTGTGCGTCATCTTGCTTTTAGTGTATTTTATTGGATTTCAGTGTATAAGGGTGTGTGACAGGCCAGTGTTTAGGAAATCACAGCTGTAGGGAACTAATTGTTCAATAAGGAGCTACAGCTGTGGGCGGTCCTATATATTGTATATGGTCTGTCTGACTTCCCTATATAGACTGCTGATCTCTAAGACTGCAGGTTGACTGCATTCACTCTCTTGAGAACCTGGAGAACTTGAACTAGCATGTGTTTACAGTGTTTACAGTGTGTGATGTAGACTAGCTGCATGTGATACACTGGTGACTGCAGGCATGCTGTGGGATGGATGCCGTAGGACGGCTGTGAGAGAAAATGAGGGCAGCTACAGAGGTGTATTTGTGAGTGTGCATGTCTGCCAGAGCCGAGGAAGTGGGTCTGAACCTGACTCTGTGTCAGAAGAGTCATAGAGGGATGCTTGTCTGGCTCTCTGGAAATGATGTCTGGCATGTCTCCACTGTAGGGTCAGAGAAGGTCCTTGGCTGGGGTGAATACACACCAGACTATGAGCTGTTGGGTAAATGAAAGTAATTACTGTGCTATCTGTGTCTGGGGGATGTGTAAGCAAATGTTAGAGTGAAAGAGAAAAAGAGAAACAGTCTGCAGAAGAAGTTGTGTGTGTGAAAAAACATCATATACAGACAGGTCCACCACAAGCTCACCTAGAGGGATGGAGCCATTCTGTTGCAGTGGGTTACCTTTTTGTTTTACACAAGTTGTGTTTTATACCCACCAGTCAGCCAGCGTTTCGTCTGCCGCACCATAGTAAAAGCAAAACGAAGAGGAGGAATGTATTGGTTTGTCTTCCCTGGTTTGTAAAAAGAACAAAAAGCCAGTTCTCTAGGCACCAGAACTGATCAACAGCTGACACAAGTTCAGTCGCTTGCTGCCTTTGTGCACACTCTGCTCGGGAGCGGATGGGCACTTTCACAGTTTATGTTTGATCGTGGCTACAGGTGGCTGCTCACCGGGAGACCTGGAGTGAAGCAGCTTTGATATTCAATGTGTCTGCCTTTGTGATTCCCACTGCAGAGGTGTGATACAAACAAAGAGTCACTAAGCACGGCCATAGGAAGAGCAGGCGTAGGTGGGAGCCAGCAGTTCATTTCTCTTTTGCTCTTAATTTTCCATTGTTGCTGTGCTGAGAGCTTGAACCTTTTCATGTCTCTCACATGCTGGAGTTCTCTGAAGCTCCAGCTCAAAGATACATTTGCCTTCTGCTTGAAAATGGAGTGTCTTGGCACTGCAGGGGCCATGTGAAGGAAAGCACTTTCTGATGTGTCTTTTTACACTGCAGCAGGGTACATGGTACTCATAGCAAAGCTTTCTTTAATATCCCATGCACATAAGGTTAAACAGGCATGTTTTCAGTATGTGTAAACTGTACAATACAGGGTCTTGCACAAGTATTCACCCCCTTCCCATGATGACCCATGTTGCAGAATTGACATTACTTGGGGAAAAAAAAAACAATTTCTACACCTTTCAGTTTTTTTGTTTTTCTTTTTTTGTTTTTATTCACCCCTTTTTCTTAATGTTCTTCGCTTATAAAATCGTTTGAGCGCTTAGTAATTGATGATTGTTTATGAAAGTGATGAATAATAAAAATTTACAAAACATATGTACTGTAGACATTGTTGGAATAGCCGCCAAATCTGTGATCTATTATAATATTCTGAGGCCTTTTCCCCAACTCCCTGCACTTCCTGGTTTGATAAGAAGTGGACAATGTACTTGAATATTGCTTTCTTTCAAGAGGAGATTGAAATGCTGAAAAGCAGCTATAGTAACAGGCATGTACTGCACACTGTTCTGTACCCTTAGTCTCTACTGCCAGGTTCCTCCACACTGTGGTGGACAACCTGAGTTGCAGTTGTTTATGTTTGCCAGAGATCAGCCATTCAGTTCCATTCACACCTCAGACGGAAGGTTTTAAACAGAGGGGTTAAAGGAAGGAACTGGGTTGCTTTAGGGGGGAACACAGGAGTTTCTCACGAGGGAACTTCAGGTGCAACTGTGAAAGGACCTTTTCAAGTGAAATGTGAAATAGTGTGCATTCTGGACTGGATTGTGTTGGTTTCTAGAAGAAACTGCCCGGCCAGGATTTATCAAAACAGAATTTCTCGATCCTTCAAGAAATAACTGGGAAAGTTCTTTGATTCAGATTCTATCAATTAGATAACCAAGATGAAATGAACACACTGCTCTCATTTATATCTTTCTTGTTGTTTGTTATATTATGAAAATAGGGCCCTGGTGGTATGCCATTAGCACAGGATGAAATTCATTCCTAATTACTTGCTTTATTTTCTGCCTTTGTTTCTCAGTTTGAGAAATCTTCCTCACAGTCAGGGTTACTCTGTACTGGGCACTCATCAATGAGATTTGGGGTTTTAAAGACGTGAAAAGAAACTCCTGTTTAGAATTCGAGCAGCATCAGGGTTGGCTGATAGTTGTCTTTTGAGGATCACTCTCAAGCAAGGGGTTCATTTATCTTTGTCAGTGATGTCCTTTCAGTACTCGTGCTGTTGTCAAGATGAAAGCACATCTCTCATAAATCCAGTTTTGACAGGAACAATCAGCCTGCCAACAAAATGTTTTAAAAACAATCAAACAGTTTAAGCTCTTTGATTGTTTCACCAAGGCAAGAAACCTCACCCTTCTCACAATCTACAAGCAGATCACAAAAATGGAATGTAACTTAAATTGTTTTGATAGAAAGCAATTTCAATTAACTTCCCGGCCTAACAGGCAAGTCTGCTATGGCCTTATAAAAACACCAAGCAGAGTGATCATTAATCGGAGCATGTACAGTCATTGGAGTTGCTCTTGGGTTTATGAGAAGATAAGGCTCCTTATGAAAATGATGTGAAATTTCTCAACTGTCCTAGCTCACCAGGGGATGATTAAAACAATTTATAATGCTACACATACAGTAGGCATCTCTGCTGTTCCTGCTGCCTCTATAAAACTCAACAGCACTTCTTTAAAGTTTCAATTCTGACACCCAGTGGCCAAAGATAAGACTTGCATTTCAGAGAGAAAACATTAACCTGCCTGAGTTTTTAATGATGCACAGTTGAAATATGTATCCACTGTATATATATTTATGAGGAATTCAGTCCTATCTTCTTAAAGTGAAAGAAACTCTTTGAAAAGTGTTATTAATCCATGTAGTACGTAATAGAAATTGCAACATTTCGGCAGTGGAGCCGTTTAGGAGATTTTCTAAACTGCTTTTCATCCCTCAGGATCCGAAATCAATTCACACACGGGAGGGGACCAATTCAACCAATTCATCTTCCACCTGGGGATGTGCAGCAGCCACTGTGCACTGACAGCCCCACTATATACAGCAGATCAAATGCTGTAGATTGTGCTAAACCAAAGAAGAATTACGAATCATGAATATGGGGGTCTTCTGTGCTCAAAGTAGTTTCCACTTCTATATTACACCGTCTAGTAAATTTGTATGAAATCACTAATTAATATGTTGTTTAGAAATAGGATGCAAGATAGTTTTGTTGTTGTTTCTTTGCTGTATTGATGTACATGGTTGACTGTACATTGCGTCATTGAAAATTGTGGATTTTAGTTATAGAGGATCACTGCAGGAATGACAGGCTTGAAAGATAGAGCAAATGTTTGATTGCAGGGCGTGCAGCACCTGTACACAGACAAATGTCTATGTCTACATTGTCTATAGCATTGTCTTGTCAGTGTCTTGTCTGTATTCGCACCGTAGACCTGGATAATGATATCTTCCTCCTCTGTATACTTGGAAATGGCTGGATTAAGAAATAAACTTGAACTTGAACCTGGAGTAAACACTCATGCTCATGTTCTGCAGAATTGTACTGCAGCTTATTTTTGCCATTTTCTGAACATATGTGAACAACAATAGGATTCTAGACCACATTTACTAAGGTGTTAAAAAACTGCTTTTAAGTATTAGAACTGAATGTAGAACTGGCCATGATCGCAAGACGTGAACTGTAGGCCACCGAGTGTCCCTGGTGCATTCTAACACATCTCCATATCGAACCTGAAGAAGGTTCCACAGCCAAAATGTAGTGTCTCTGTCCTTTTCCTTGCAGCATGGAAAAAACCTTTAACTCTTCCATTTCCATAACATACTAGTATTTTGAGATAACAAAAGATTATCAAGCAAGATGCCCAACTGGCTTGATTAATTGCTGCTTCCAAGAATCTTTTCTAATCTTTTCTTCAGTCAGAATCTTTGGTTTCAGATTACCTTTTTCGAAGCTTGCTCATATGTTCTCTCTCACTGTTGATTCTGACTGAAGAGGCCCACTGCGTTGATTTAGTTAGTGCATTTGAAAATTGAGGTATCTGAATTCAAGACTCAAAAGAGTTACTGTTTGTCTGTCAGAGTAGAACATTACTTTAAGATTTTAAAAGGTATGTTGTCTTTTATTTCTGATTCCTTTGGTTCCAGAGCAGTAATATCCTTCTGTTAATACAACAACCAAAATGGCACATAATATTTTAAATAAGTACTTAGTAGTACAGTACATTTTATTTTTCTCTTGCTTTAAATTTTACACTTCTAACTATGCATCCTAACATTCACATTTTTATTCACTTTGTCTGGAAGATGAGAAGTACAAGTTCTTAGTTTTCTTAATTATCTTCTTCAAACTCGTTCCCATTTTGTACTTAGTTTAAAACTATGCTACTTGCATACTGTATTACAATCTTTGCTTATCTATATTTAAATGGCATCTATCAGTTTTTGTACAGTCTTGGAATGTGTCCAGATCTTGATTTCCTGTGTAGCTGGACAATCTCAGATCAATACTTTTAACAGTGTTTGCTGACCATACTAATTTGGTATGAACTGGGAACCTATCTAGTTTACTAAGTTTACCAGAATCAAGACCATTGATGTACATTAGGAACAAAAGGTCACCTTAATAAGGATCCCCTATGATATTAATTAGATCATCTCAAAGTGAGCATTCACCCCCTTCTGTTTTCTACCCTTTAACAATTCCCAGTACAAAGACAATAAGATTGATCCATAAATACTGTATTTACAGACTATTGATTCATTTAAGACCCTGTGCTCGAAAACCCTTATTGATGTACAGTATAGCACAGTGTGACACCACGACGTCTTCCATCTTTTCTCTCTCTTCATAATACTGCATTGTTCTCCATTAGTTAGCCATGATTCTGTGCTTCCAGGTTCATAACATTCACATGCTGATGCTGTAGCTTCTCTTTTTATCTTTTCATCCTGATATTCCTTTATTTGGGTTAATGATCTACCCCCTGGATATGTTTTCTTTTTCATTTGTGACCCCACTGCACTTTTGTCTTTCTTGCAGATGTTCTTTGGACTTCTTCTCACTTACACATCCCTTCTAGTTTAAACGCTTTGGGATTTCTCCATTTCTGACCTCTTAGAATGAAGCCAACGAGTGTCCGTCTCGTTAAGATGTCACCTGTCATGTCTGTACAGATCATCTTTTTTGCAGAAAGGTTTCCAGTGGCTGAGAAAGCTAAAGCGTTCTTCTGCACACCCTGTTCTCGGCAGTGTGTTGTTTACAGATTTCAACATTTCCAGGTGTTCACCTCTTAAGGTGCAGACAGTGTTCCTGAGAAAACCACTCATTTGTTTTTTAATGACTTTTTCATGTAATGAAAGTTGCAGGTGACAAAAAGATCAAATCAATTTACAGGGTCCAGAATTGCTGAAGCAAACAAACAACATGACTTTAGGATAACAGAAAGATATTTTACATAATGTGACAGAAATCACTCACATCACTCAAGCTGTTGTGCTACTGCAGTTGTTGCTGTAGGAATATTAACTCAAAGTTAAAGAGTGTGAAATTTGGCGGTAGTGGCACTAAAGACTTTCTTCAGAATGGTTTTGAACAAGCTGGTTTGTAGTGTGAAGCAGTTCTTAGGAGTTTATCCTTTCAGCTAAAATGTTGTGGGTTCAACTCCCAGGTACTGTAGGTACTTCTGATATAGTCTGGAAATCTGAAGCAATTGGAAGTGCTTCAGTGAACTGCATGCTCCTGTAAATTGGTACATATATGTCCTCCTTTGGACAAGAGAACGAGCCATCTAAAATAATCATTATTCACTTATGAAACAAGTAAAGGTTTATTCCATGCTGAAAAGAGAAGAAAATAAACACTATGTTTCGGCTGTGGAGCCTTCTTCACACCCAAACAAGGCTCCACAGCCGAAACATAGTGTTTCTTTTCTTCTCTTTTCAGCATGAAATAAACCTTTACTTGTTCCCACGCATGCTGACGCAGCTCCCTACTCGAACTACATTGTTCACTTATGTCTAGTGTATTGCATTGTGATTGTGACTGAGGAAGAATGATTAGGTTTTATTACCAGATCTCTTAAATTTCAAGTTTATAATCATATTAAACTGGTGGGTGGGCAAGTGAATATGGAAGTAAGAAAACCCACTCAATGCAATATGCAAGCAGATTTAGTGCTACTAACAGGCAGAAGTTCTTCTAATAGTTCTAAGTCAAGGAACAAAGTGAGTTTGTTTGGATGAGAGATGAAGGAAGCCATCTATGAAAAAACAGTAAATTTCTTCAGTATGATAGATGACTGAGCTGGGAATCTTTTACACTAGTGGATTGGAGACAAAAAAGAAAACTCCTTCTTACTCCTCAGAGCATGACAAGATTGTGAGATTGTACTGATAAGAATCCCTGGTAAATGTGGGAATCAATAATAATATTGTTTTTGTGGTAACTGAAAAGGTCACACCACAGTGAAGAAATAGAAATAGCATTTATTGCTTCCTAAACAGAAGGAAATATAGTATTGTTGTACTGGATCCAAAGACTTTGTCAATTTCTCAAATTAAAGTCGTAACATTTTGTCAGATTTTCCAAACATATTTATTCTGGGGGTTCTCAGCCTAGGAACTGGGGTCCATATGGTCTCCTGACCTCAGACAACAAATACTCTAAAACCCTGAACTAGCAGACTATCTGATCCAGGACTGCTCAGAGAACTGCAAACACTTCATCACACACAGAGGAGAAGGACGTGTGGACAAGCCTCTGAGTCCTGTAACGGTCACTGGAGCACCTGCACCTGACCAGATAGATGGCTTCTTCTTGTGACCTTGTAGTTTTTTGCAGGTGTGCCTACTGTATGTTTGAGAAACCTAGTGGTCCTTTAATAAAAGCTATAGAGCATGATAAAATCTGTGCAATGTATTTTACTTTAGAGTCAACACCAAAAATATTGGTTGCTTTTCCAAATATTGAGCGGAATTTAGTTATTTGTCAAACTGTTACAGCACCTCTGTTGTTCCTGCACAAGAGTTGTGTAACTACTCACAATTATTTAGTAGATAGGTTCTCAAGTTAGGGTCTAATAGCCTCTGGAGGCTCTTACCAGAATGCCCCCCAAGAACAACTGAAGGTTCAGTAGAATCAGACCGATTCCAAATTAACTGCAAAAGTAGTCAAACGGAAACACAGAGTGACAGTGTGACTTTACTCTGCTTGGTTTTGAGATATAGCAGCCTGGGTAGGACAAGTGAACCAAGCGAGGTTCTCTAATGCAGAATACCAAGCTCAAAAGCTCAGTGCGCGGCACCAGCACTGGAATTGACTGCTATCCCATACAGGGTGCACTCTTCTCCGTCTGTCTGTGAGTGGATAGATATGCTGCATTCTAATGATGTAATGAAATGGATGCTGGAAGCAGGCGTTTGGCTTTGTACCACAAGGGGGAGTAGGTACTAAAAGCATGCCAGTAAGATGCAGCTGCCTGCAGCACGACTGCTTGCATTTCTTCCTTAAAGGACTACCGCCACAGAGGATCTGTCACTTCTTCATAAAATTCATTCAGTTTTCAACCAAATTAGAATGCAACATTATCACTGTGTCTTGACTGAGGAAATTGAAAACATCTTTTTAGACACTCCATTTGCTTGCTGTTTAATTTTTGGTCATTCTGGCCTGGAGTCAAAGTAAATTTAACTGCAATTGTCCAAAAGATCACAGAATGGCAACCGTTTTAACTAAAAACTGCTCTCTCACCTTCTGTTTCTCTCGGCTGCCTGATAAACGGAGTCATTTTGACCTTCAAGACCAAAACAATCATCTAAGGCTCCCAAAAGCAAACAACAGCAAGAGCAAGAAAACAGAGGCAACCTGATTGAAATAAGGCTAGTGATGATTAAAAACCCCAAAAGAACTTGTGAATGCACACATATCCAACATGTACTGTGTGAGCAACAGATTGATACAAAACAGGGAACATTGCTAATGAGCTGACCATTTAATATCCAAGAAACTACTATTGCATGTGCAAAATCAGGAGCACCCCACAAAGCCAAGTAACTCCACTTGATAGAGAGATGAAACAAGTCTTGTATGAAATAGCTTTAAAAGAAATGCTAGTACTTACATTTAAAAGAAAAGTAAAAACAAAAGGAAACTGGTCTCAAAAAAGAAAGTAGCCTCCAGAATTTGTAAGAGCGGCGCCGTCCTCTCTGTGCTGATCAGCGTTTGGCTCTCAGGCCAGCAGGGAACCCTGTGCCTCGATGAGCACTTGCAGCCCAGCTCCACTCAGGAAGACACCAGCCCTCCACTGGTCAGGATCTGCAGAGCCCGCGTTGCGTCAGATGATGTCTGTAGGTGAATGTGTCGCAGGACCATGTGTCCCCTTTCTCGAGAGGGCTGGAGAGCTGTGGCCTCTGAGCCTAAACTTATTACATTAAGTGACTCCAAATTGGAAGGATACAAGGTAAGGAAAGCCATTGTAAATTGTAAACAAGCCCTGGCAACAGCAGATCTAGATGACCTGCCAGCACATTGTGAAGCAGCCCAGAGGGCAGTAGATTGTGAATCACACTGAATTATGTCAGGAAAGCAGAGCATTCCAGTCACTTTAGCAAAACTGATTGTTGTGAGACCTAAACTTCATTACCAAGATATGGCCTGCATCTCATTACTGGAATATCGCCCTGCAGTGATGCACCTGTTGCGTGATGCGTCCCCTTGTGGAGCCGGTGGCGGCCAGCCGTGTGCTGTCAGGGAACGGCCAGGCTGTGCTGCTCCTTACGGGAGCTGGGCTGAGGGGGGGTCGCGGGCACAGGGTGGGGAAACAAAGAGTGATCCAGGGGCCCTTATACAAAACCAGCAAGGGGGCAGAACCGGGAAAACGCTGTAGCAAAGGAGACAAGCCAGGGCCAGAGCCAAGAGAAAGCCAGCAGTGAAAGCAAGGCCGGGGGAGCACTCCGGGAGATGAGGTGATAGCAAGCAGGCAGGCGCAGTAAAGGAGCACAGTAAAGCTCAAGGGACCCCGTGTCCAAACTCGGTGACAGATCTCAAGCTCTGTCCCAGTTATCCAAGGAGCACCTGAAGGAAAACAACAAAAGACACATCTTCTATGTGACCAAAACTATAGTGCTTTTGCCTCATACAGTAGCTCTTGGGCCCTGGGCTGAGTTCTGCTCTGGGGTACCTTCTACGTGGAGCCTTCATGTTGCCTCACGATTCACGATGGATTTACTGACGGTTTTGGAAGCCAAATTAAGGAAACGGAGCTCGACGGGCTCAGTGTCCAAACTCGAGGACAGAGCCCTGAGCTGCGTCAGGTCCGTGGGTTTATTCTGGAACAGATGTGGTTGTTGACTGACTCCAGGTGCGCAGAGTCTCCAGGTGACTGGCTTTCTGTGGCAGCTGGAGATGGGAGACAGGTACGTGATGATGTCACCAGCTGCCACACTACAGCCACAGAGCAGCAGCCGGGCTGAGCATGACAGTTAGTGGGGAGCTGGGAATCAATTCTCTAGACGGGCAATTTCCCTATATATTTGCCTTCAAGCCATTTGTGCCCATCATTTTCTAATGGGCAATCTTCTCAGTAGCCAATTTACCCACGAGTATGTCTTTGGACTGCAGGAGGAAACCTGAGCACCCAGAGAAAGCCACTCGAACACAGAGAACTTTTAAAGTCCATGCAGGTCGCAAATCAAATCAAAAAGATCTGAACATCATATCAGAAGCCCTGATGACATTTTATTCTTGGACAATTAAAAGCACATTAACAAAGAGGTGCTGCCTGTCGTCCTCAGTCTCTGATTGATGCCACTCTGTGTCATCGATACATGGAGGAAAAAGCAGCGTCAGTTTGTGTTTGTAGTAACACAGACAATTTGAAGAGATCAATTAAAACCCTAATGCTTTGGTCCACTCAGAAATTTAGCCTAATGCAGCAGTATGAAATTGGTATTGATTTATGTGTTTAAAGAACTGGCTGACCAGCAAATTTCATTAAACACTGAAGGTGCCAGAACCCATTTACCAAGAAATCTTTTATTAGCAGTCTAGTTCCTTAACTTCTGTGCAGTTTCAGTTTTTAGGCTTTTTTATTTTAATTGGCTTTTACCAGGAAAATACAATTTCATTCAACGAAGTCAACTAGATGGAAAATGTACTGACTGCAATGAGGAATCATCTCATCTTTCTGGCTGTGACCATTCATAATTCATGAATGGTTTTGTATTACATGCCATCGATTTCTACAGAAGAGATTATCTTGACTACTGCTTTGCCTGTCACATAAACTACTACTCGCTAAAATCTTGACATTTCTATTTGTCCCTATTCATGGAGAAATGGGATTGTTCTTTCCTCGTGTAAGCAAATACTAGATGTTCTTTCTTGTGCCGCAGATGAGTCTGGCTCTCTTGTCATCATCTAGCTGATGTCAGGATACAATAGCTCTGGAACTGAAGGTTCATCTGTTTTAGCTCAGTTGTTAACTTTAGTTTGTTTTAACTGAAAAATTAAATCTGATAAACAACTGTTTTGTCCTCTTAAGCCAGGATGTAGATAGACCAGGTGGCACAAATTCCTAAACTTTCATTTGGTTGAAAAGTGCCAATATTACAATGTAAAATATAGATCTTTGAAATACTTCTCAGATATAGTTCCTCCATATTCAAATGATCTGCAAGACTGACTTGAAATCAAAGTTCAATACCTATTTCTTTGGTCTTTCTTTCTTAGAAAACGTTCTAATCGGATTCCCAACATCTTAACCTATCTTCTGCCCAATTACTATAACAGACTTTCCCATCTAGAGTTGTTTCCCATGTGGCTTACAGTTACTTTACAATATTGTTAACTGTGAGTCTGTAAAGTGCTCTGTGGCAGGCTCTTTGTGAAAGATGGTTTAGCAACTGAAAAATAGACAAATACCACATACTGTACAATCACCTTGGGTTTCTTCCTTGTAAAACATGAATATGACTTAGGAATCAGGGTATGTTCATTACACAAAGCTACTGATCTTAATCACAAGCTCTAAAAGAGAGTATTAAAAGATCTCTATATTAACATATTTCAGATTTGTAGGTTTTGCAGATAAAACCTGACAAAATCAAGAAAACAAATTACCAGAATCAGAAAAGTAACCTCAATATAAGCTCCTAGTTTTGGTCTCTAAGAAAATATGATGTCTGTAGACCATATTTACTTTATCTTTACCAAAAGTAAATTCTTAATGTTAACATTATATATTTTATCACCAGAGTTTACTTTACTTCTACAGTACTTTAACTTTTCATTGAGAAGGTCCTTTTTTAAAGCATCAGTTTACACCTTCAATATCTCTGATTTAATAGGCAATTTTAATTGTTTATGTATACTTCTTCCTGCAGGATATTGCAGAGCATAATAAATAAAGAATGGTCAGTCAGGTTTCCCAGTTTTAACTGCCTATGCCAAAGCAGGAATTTTAACCTTAGATTGTCTATAACTCTGCGGATTATGTTTTATAAGTAATTCACCGTTCAGTTTGATTTAAATGCCCAAGAAGGTCAATAAACTAGAGAGGAGGAATTTAATCAACAGAGCACTTCAGAAATTTCAGTCAGACATGAACTGAAAATGTCTGCATAGCTTCTGTCTTTGAAATAAAAAGAGCTTGATTCCACCATAAATTTGTGTGAAGGAAAGAAACCCTGTTTATTACACTCTCATTATTGAAGAGGTGTAGGTAAAGCACTAGTATATATCAAAAAGAGCATAGGGACACATGAAGAGAACCTACAGGAATTGAGGGTTTCAGAACTTATATGTGTCAGAATCAGAACAGATTCATAAAGTCATGATATACACCACCAAATTCAGATATGAATTACAATGCAGTCTTCATACGGTATAATGACATTATTGTTGTATATATACCATAAATTAAGAAGTTCTGGAATGTAAATATATTATAGGAAAAAGCTATCCAGAATGTCAACAGCTGAAACTGAAATGGTTCACATGGTTAATGGTTGTTTTTACTCTGTCAGAACAGCTACAGCAATAGAGACAGAGCCCTTATTGATCTGGTGTGTATTGATCACACAATTAGAACAGTGTACAGAAAACAGAGCTGAGAACTGCACGGGAATTTTGATCATCATATGGTATCATTTGAAGTATACTTTGAAACTTTACTATTAGAGTCCAAAACAAAGCCTAATAAATACAAACGAGCATGAGATGTACTTGTATGAAAGAATGGGGTGGTTTTGAGAAGCAGTGTGAGTTAGGATTTATATGAAATCAGTAGACTAGATTAATCAGGAGTGAAATAGACTTTGAAAGCAGTGGACAAAAGTGTTTAAAAGAACAAACACCTGGCAGAGGATATTTAATGTTAACATGTGCAGAACATTACATGCAGGCAGCAGAAACTATACATTTAAGATGGGGGAAAAGCTGATCGTGTAGAAGCTGCCTATGACAAATACTCTTGTGTTTATGTTGACAAACCATTTGCACTTTCTAGACCAGTGTCTCCCAACCTTGGCCATGTAAGAATGCACAAGGTCTTCTGTTTTTTGTCTTCTCAGTTTTTAATCACTGTTTTGATTGTAGTTTTCTTTTTGGGGTAATATTTGTAAATTTGCTTTCATCTTTTAACAGGTAAAATGGGATTTATTATTTATTTTCTGAGTTTCAGAGCTACTGTTACCTGATAATTAACCAAATAAGACATCTGCAAAAGTGCAAAAAACAGATACAAAATCATGCCCATCTGTGTCTGTTCAATATTACGTGATCAACAAGTAAGAAAGGTTTAGTCGGAAATAACAACACACAGGTTTAGAAGAGGTTTTCATCGTTATGATGAAAATGTAAACTCTTGCGAAGTCTTTATTAAGAGTTATAAGCTCTTGATGTTGAGTAGTTTTAAAACTCAGGATTGAACAAAGACACAAGTTACATAAACATCTAAACAAGTAATTAGATCAATTAAGTCATGAATTATCACTGGAGATTAAGTGTTTAGCAGAAAAGAAAATAAGCAGTGTTCCTCTATGACAGACTGTTCTGGACAAAGTGAGAAAGCAATAAACAAAGCAAACAGCAAACAGTTAATGTTTAAATCAAGGGTGTTATTATTGCCTGCGTGAGGGTTATCTCTAAATGATTGTTGTTTCAATTTGAATTACCCTGTTCTGTAGGTGCAGTACAAAGAGGAAATGTACAAAGTGGAAATGTTATAATGTTGTCTTTGCTCCTTGGCAGTCACAAGCATCAAACGTCCAGAGTCAAACGAGCAGAACTAATTATTAATTTAGTGCTAATAGCTGTCTATAAATATTTAAAAGAGTCTGGACCAGTCCTAGTGAGGTCGTTAAGCCCATCTTCATGGGACAGAAGATGAAGCAGGCCTCAAGGCAGGGTAAACACAGCACAGCAAGCCAGCAAACACAGAAAGGCACAGAAAGAGGAAACATCATCAGTGCAAGCAAAGAGGATTGGTTTTTGAGAGTGTTCGCTTTTTTCAAGTGAACTGTCAACCAGGCACTCACCAGGTCGATGGAACACTGAAAGAGCATCAGTCATAAAGAGGCTTGCTGTCTTGTTAATTTGTGGAAAATCAGATTTCCTGTATCGTCCACAGGCTAAAATATATCTTTCTGTAGTTAGTGATGGATGCATTGTTTTGAATGGGGAAATTGTTGTTCATTTATTTATTAGAATTCATGCTCAGGGAGAGAATTGGTTATGGAGAAAATACATTTGTTCAAAAGAATACAGGTTCCCTCTTGACCTTTTAAGATGTTTTGAGTCTCAATTTCTGGAAGAATTCTGTATTTTTTACGTCTGTAAAAGTCAGGAATCTGATACCTACAGATTTATAAATATCGGTATAATTACAGTGAGATATGGTGTGTAGTATATACATGTACACAGTATTGAAGTAGCTCCTGTGACTGGGCTCACAGAGTCATGTGTGTGGACACATGTCCCTGAACACATTGCCAGGCTGCATCCCTGTTTCAGCAAAAGTCCTACAGTAACCAGACACACCTGCAGTGAGAAGCAAACAAGAGCAGTGTCCAGCATGTTTGACTGACCCCTATTTATTTGTTTTTAGTGTAATATGCCTCAAGAAAAAATACCACATGTTATTTGGACTAATTAGGTCTTATTTAAACTCACTAATATTTAACAGTAACCCACATTTCCTTATTTTTGTGTTTTATCTTTAACACATAAGTGGTATTTCTAAATGTATGTGTGTGGTTTTTTATGATATATCATAATATTTTTATATGATATATACATTTTTTCACTTCCTGATCATTGATTATTGTTAAGCAATTAAGTCCAATATCACTACAACAGTTTTGGTCACTATATTGCAACAATGATATTGCTGCTCTGGCTGACAATGATATAAGCTGTGTGCTTCTATGGCTGTGCTGTAGCCTTGAGGGCTCCACGTACACAACATCCTGGGTCACTCAGCTATTCAGGAAGTTACAGCTTCACCTGACCACAGACCGGTGCAGTGCAGGAGGATTCTGGATGTGAATCCGAGCCAGAAATACAGAAAGAAAAAGAAGGAGGAAGGTGAAAGATGAACACTTGACAGTTATCCTACAGTCATTGTCCTGTGAGTCATCGCTAATGATATTGGCACAGCTGCTGGCAAGCTTACACACGGTCATTTTATGAAGCTTATCCCTGTAACGAGCACAACCATCCATTCTGGATAAATCATGGAAGAAGACCACGGTTAGAAACTAGTCACAGTGAGGTTAGTACAACAGATAATGTCCATGACCACTTCTAGATCCTAATCTTCTTGAAAATGACCTTAATGGAAGATCTGCTGTTGACATAAAAGCACAGGATTCAAATGCTCAGGATTATGATTTCAGGACGAATGAAGTAAAGGGATTCGCATCCGTGTGCCAAGTGGTTCTGAAGCAAATGGATGAGCCAGCCATTGAGAGTTCGGAGTTAAGGAGGAAAGGAAAGGCTGACATTGTCAGCCATATGGACATTTGCTGACTATGTAACCTAGATGCTGAGCAGTGGAGGATTCACTGATCTGACCATTTATTGATCTGTGGCTCTTCCTTAGCATCTAGTGCAAATTGTGAATGTCTATCAGTTTAATGAACTAATCAAAACCCAATCACAGAACAACTTGAGGTTAGCCATTTGGACCAGCTCATGAGGATAAAGTCCAGTCAAGAGGTAGGTGTAGCTGTAGAGCTGGACAGCATCTATAACCATGGGCAAAGTGGTCAGGACCGATGGGCAAAGTTATGAGGTTCATGGATGATTGAACCTCCCAGCACACATTTATTATTATTTCATAAAATGACAGCTGTGCTCTAACAATTATTTGTGCTTAAATAAACATGTAGTCATCTTGTAATTATTTGGTTGTATTTAAAAATTACTCTTTGGTGATTTTTGTACTGACCCACACTGATGCTGTCTGTCAAAGACCTGGTAGAGCAGCACAATGCACAACATGCTGTTCTACAAGCCCAATAGAAGATAAGATTAAAATAAGTGCCCAACCATTATAACTGTATTAACTTGATTTAAATAGCAAGCTCCTTGCAACATGACATTGTAGATATCTGACTCTGGCCTGCGGTCACGGACCTGGTCTCCTTGAGAGGAGTTTGAACAGACACCTGCTGTTGTACGTGACACCACAGAAATAGCTGAAACATCATCAAGAATAGCCACTGGACCATAAGTACAGTGCGGACACTTAAACTCCCATTCCTGGTAATAACATGGCTGGATTCAGACTATAAAAACCGCTATATAATTTAATAAAAGTTTCCCATAATGATTTTGGATACTGGGCTGCATGGTATCGCTGTTGTTAGCATTGTGCATGTCTGTGACCGTGTGCGCCCTGTAATGGACTGGCATCCCGCCCAGGGTGTATCCTGCCTTGTGCCTGCTGCTAGCCGGGATTGGCTCTCTCGTGACGCTGAGCTGGATGAATCTGTTAGAAAGCGGATGGATGGATTTTATGTACTTTTTGGTCAAGCCTAAATTAACAAGATTATCCTCAAGCTGCTCATAGTAGTGAAGTTTGTGCACAGGAGAGACTTCAGGTTGCTCAGTATATAAGGAAATTAGAAGGACCATTAGCTGATACTGTGGCATTTTTGAAGAACTGGTGGGCTGACATCCTGTGATCAATCAGCTGCTAGGAAGCATACAAGCTTAATGTGCTAAATGGACTTCTCTCTTTTTCTTACGTTCTTTAATTTGGGCACAGTCTTCAGCTTTATGAAGATCTAACCAAAAATACACAGTTTTAGATACAGAACTTTTACCAGGAAATGGATGATTTTATTTATACAAAGAATCACTCTTCACAATGATTCAGTAAAGAATGTGCACATATCAAGAGAAGCAGAAAACTAATAACATTTATTAAATTGCAACTGGTCTAATAGACAACTGTGCATTTTCTATAGTAACGAACGTACTAATAGCTGAAGAAGAGAAGCATGTGCTCATCATTGCATCAGTACATCACTGAAGGATGTATTGCATCAGCAAGCACTGCCTGAACTCCACCATGTTTTGAAGCATCTGCTTCCCGTTCTTATTCATTCTGCAGCATATACCAGGCAGGGTGAGGGTAATGGTGTGTGGGATTAAAGCACAGCGCGTTTCACCATGTATCAGTGCTTAGACCAGAGAAACCTGAGAGGCCTGCTCTACAATTCAGCCTTGGATTGCTCACCACGACAGAGTTTTTTCATTTGGTCGGGGGGTTCCTAAATGCTTTGGCCAATTTCAAAATCTAGTTAAATGCCAAACATTTAACTGTAAACAGAAACTACATGTAAGTGATCTAAGCCAGGATTCTGCAGTCATGGCCTTCGAGAGCCATGGGTTCATCTGGGTTCTGTGCCAGCAGTGTGAATTAATGTAAATGAACTTCTTAGCTGAACTGCTGTACTGTATGTACACATGTTTTCCATGGATCGCATTAAATCAGACCACATTAAACCTACGCCCCGTTGGCAAATTCTAAACCTGTGAAAACCTTCTAAATTTTAAAGATGTGAGAGAGAGAAACACTTGGGAAAGCAGAAAACAGATTAGAATGGTTTGATGGTCTCTAATCGTTGACTGTTTAAAGATATCTATAAAACAAATAGGTTCCTGGCTCTTAGGAGCAAGTTTGCAGTGACCATGCCTTAATATTTACAGTAGATGCAGTGTACAGATACTGTAGTACAAAAGCAAAGCCATCCTTACAAACATGAAGGCTTCTATGCCTGGTCTAGTGTCCTCGTATCTCTATGATTTGTCTTTTGTTCTCTGTCTAGAGATTTGATGGCCTTGTTTCATCGGCCTCACCGTTTAGGCTCTGATGTCCTCAGCTCCAGTTTTTGGTGCAGAATGCCACTCTTCGGTGTAAAAAGTAAATTATTTTGGCCTGACAAATGAGTGATGAGCACATCTATTGCAAATATAATTAGGCTGCAGAATTTTTAAATACGTGTGTTTTTAAGGGGGGAGGGGGGATTTGAGATGTGGATTGATGTATTTTCTTAAATCTGCAATTATTTGAAATGGCTGGACCAGGAGGATGACAAAATGAGGCAGCAAATTATACTTTAGAGTGCTTTCTGCTGAAAGGTGTTCCCACGCAGCCCCTGCCCCATATCTCTAATTTTAAGGTCCGTGGCTCTGAATCACTGCAGAGGGAGAGCAGTTTCAGACACTGCAGCTATTTTTTTTTTTAGTGGAGGAGGTGGTGTCTTAGCCAGTGCCTGGAGTTCTACTGCAGCAATAAAACTGCCTGATCAGTTCTGCACTGTGGCAGAAGCACAGGCACACGCAGGAGGACAGCAGAGAGAAATACACACACCAGCTCAGGTAAGAAACCTAAAACTGAAGAGGGTTCAATCTCCAGTAATGATGAAAAGAGAGAAATAATGCTTTAGCAAATTCAAAGTGAAGCTTTTATGCTTTTATTCAAGAATGCGTGATTGAAGAAAGAGACTTCTTGATAAATATACTGTAGATCTTCATGTTTTTGCTCATTAAGAATGCTTTCAAAGAGGGGCTTAACTGAAAATAGTATGTACTCAAATGATGGGGAATTTAATCAGATGAATGCAAACTGCAGGTAACATTTGCTGGAGAGGGTCTCAGCTAAACCCCTAAAACAGTTCAAATTAAAATAAATTAAGAACATTGTGGAGAGAAAACTGAGTGCTTGAAAGGAGAGACGATTGCCTGAAAACGACCAATTTTACTGCGAAGGATCAGGCTACAAAGTCGAAACAGGGGATAAAATACAGAGAGCAAGAGAGATATGATCAATATAAGCATCTGACTGCTGCAGCAGAGGTTGTGCACGCGGATGAGAGGGGGGCTGCTGGGGGCTGAGGGGGCTCTGCAGGAGCACCGGGGCTACAGAACACAACAAAGTGGGGAGCACAGACGGGGCGTGTGGGCTGAGCCCCTGCTTCTCCGCTGTAATGGCCGTTGGATGGGTTGTGTTTTCTGGATTTCCAGGGCAGTTCTTGCAGCGAAAAGCACGAAGAGCACTTTCTGATACAGATCTGCCCTCTGATATCTGCTAGGAGGCTAGCAGACAGGAAACGCTGGCAGAATAATATGCTGAGATGCTGCTGATTGCAGAGTCTGAGCACTGCAGCCTGCAAGACTGCAGAAC
The DNA here is from genome assembly GCF_040954835.1 of Lepisosteus oculatus. Taxonomy (NCBI): domain Eukaryota; kingdom Metazoa; phylum Chordata; class Actinopteri; order Semionotiformes; family Lepisosteidae; genus Lepisosteus; species Lepisosteus oculatus. The sequence goes on along the minus strand of NC_090718.1, from coordinate 5,167,216 downwards.
CTGGAGGTGACAAGAATAATGTCCCAGTACATGGAAACGAGCCTCACTGCAGCTGTCATGTGGGGAAGTCTGTTGCAGATTGTAGTAGACAACATTTACGTCACCAGCCAGAACGCAGTGTGCTCTGCTAGGCATCCCATAAGGGGGCGAAGTGTGGGATCAACCAGGAATGAGGTGTACATTGAAAGCAAGATATTTAAGTGAATGCTCAAAGGCCAAGGCAAAGACAGAAAGAAATAAGGAGGTACTATAAGAAAGATACTTAGAAGTTTCTTCAGGGCAGCAACATTTTGCAGACCAACCACAGATTTACTTCTTAAATAAACACAATGTGGTTGTGGTTGAATTCCTAGAGGGGAAAAAAGAACTGCATTTTATTTCAATTACCAAAATTAATGAATGCAGCTGTTGTTTTCTAAAATAAGATTCAGATCTGAATGGTTTGTGGGCTTATGAATGTGAATTAGAATGCGGAATCACTGCGCTTGTTTGAGATAATGGACTGTCGCCTCTCGATATAGACTAATTTTTCAATAAGAGAGCTTGCATTTGAAATGGAAAACAATCTATAGTGACATACTGTATGAGTTGTGGTTGCGCATTATAAATGTGATACATCCCAGAACACACGACACAGCAAGTGCTCAGTGCTGAGTATGTTCGCAAAACACCGTCAGTTACCTAATGCTTCAAGTAGGACTGTCTGACTTCTGCTTGACTGAAGCCGACTCCCAGTCACGTTTTTTAAATATCCTGTCATATCCTCTTCAGGATCTCCACTCGGTCTGCTTCTGACCAAAGTTATGAATCTCTATGAATCCCCGTTGGAAATCTGATCCGTTTGATCAAGGACATCATCCCTCTAGTTCCTCCTGAAGACCTGAATGATTTCGAATGGGTGTGATCCTTCTAACTTCCAGTAAAGTCAACCATAGGTTGACACTCACACACTGCTCATAACCCGGTCAATGAGCTTGCAGCACTAAGCCTTTTGTTTCTTTTGTCATGTTACCAGATTTTGAAAGATTTGGTAAAATATAGTTTCCCAGGCAGAATTTAATTCACAGCAGTTCCCCTAAAAGAACTCTATACACTCTAAGTGAGGCTGAAAGCCACAAACATTGCGTGCACCATGTCACGCTCTCCTTCAAAACAACATGACTAAACTCCGGGCCATCTGGTAATGTGAGCTGGAGTATATCCTCATTAGCTGTGGCCAGAGACAGTAAACCAGAGATCATTATTGCAGCTTTGACCCTGGCTGGATCCGTTACAAATAAAACACACTCAATCTACTGTGCTTGACAATGCCCTGGGGTCAGGGCTGTTTTTTTTTAAAAATTGAACTTTTTTTCACTTTTACTATACGATTAATTAAGACACAGTGCTTTGTCTGAGTGACATTTAATGAATGCTGGAGCCATTATCCATTGCGCCAGCTTCCCGAGGCATAAGGAAAGCAGGCAGATTGCCATTCCACTGACTTAAAAAGGCAGTGTTTCCACTTTACTTTTCTCTCTGTATTGAAAATATCTGACTGTTTGCAGTCTTACTTTAAGAAGGCATGTGCACGTTACAGTTTTATTGTCATTACATGCTAAAGACACTAGTGAACAGGTTGTCTAAATGTGATCAGGGCCAAAAGTTTGGTCCGATTCCTAGAAAGGTTGACATATTACAACGTGTTGGTCTCACTGCCTTGAGCTACATTTTTGTTTATCATTTTTTTGGGAAAGGCTGGGAAATAACACTTGACAATACTTACCGTTCTTCACTCTATTTTAGCTTTTTTCTAAACATATCTCAGGAAACTTTTAATAATGTAATTATTTACAATTATGTAATTATGATTATTATGATGTCTTATAAGCGTGAACTATGCCATTGAAGTTCCTCCTTAAACTAGGGAAGGTATACAGCAGGGAAGGGTGTGCCTGGTGTAAGGTGCCTGGTGTACCAGATGCAAAGATAAATATCAGAAGTCATTACTTTAAACTGGGGACTGTTTGCAATACTAATCTTTATAAGAATACTGTAATTGGAAGAAAGCATTCAGCAACGTGTCTAGCACCAGTATGCAACTGATTCAAACAAAACCTAATCTGCCTAGTTTGTACTGTATCAAAAGCAAGATAGGTTCCACTTGACATCATATCTGAATGAAAAGAGTAACAGTAAGACCCCAAAGAGTGAAATGACTTCTTTAATATTCTGATTTTTCTGCTGACTCCTGCAGTTCAAATATAATGATGCAGCAGTTTATCACCTCTATATCTGCGCTGGTCGCCTACATCAGGCCTTTCAAGGAGACATGAAAAACAGACCCAGCAAATACCTAACAGGATATTGATATTGAACCCAATGGGCGACAACAATTCTTTAAAGCTTCCAAAAGCGGGGCATTTGTTACATGAACATAGACTAAGACACTTACATAAGAGAAGTCATTTTCAAGGTGATCTTGGGTCCTGGGATCTGAGCGCCCTTGGGATTGGGTATCGTTTGTGCAGAGATTGCATGTTCTCCCTTTATTCATGTGGCCGTTCTGCAGGTACTCTGGTTTCTTCTCACCTTCCAGATGCCTGAGTGTGTGTTTCTGTGTACAGTACAGCCCTGTGGTAACCAGGAGGTTGTTCTGCTTTACATCCCTGTGTCTGTCAGCCTATACTCTGATTCACCTGCATCACTTCAGCATATGCAGTAGCTATGGATGATGAGTAGATGGGTTATTTTCAAGACCTTTCAGCCCACATGTAGGAATCCTAATCCAGCGTTATTTGTTTATATTCCCTGAAGGATCCCATCACGTCAGCACAGCTGTATCCTGTTGTGGATTGTACTTTGCAGTGATCTAATCTCGTATGGCCTACAGGGAGGATCAATGCTTTTCCTCTCCTGTGGAGGAGGAATGCTGCTCCAGCATCTCAGATAGACTTATTGCTACACCATGAAAAGAAACATCCCCTATATATTCACAAAAGAAATGCATGGTGGAATTAAAGTCTGACCTACAGTATAGCTAAGATGTCTTTATAAGATAAGAAATGCAAATAGATCAAGGGAAATTTAATTGTGTTAGTTTCAAAAATCTGCATCACAATATTTCATCTTTATAATGTGTTTATGAAGGGCGTCAAAAATAATTCTATTTGCACTGCAGTATTTTCCAGGTATTGCATACATTATTGATGAATCTCCTTATAAATAACAAAAATGCAAATCAAACTTGCCTTTTGTATCCAGTTCTGGATCTGTAACAATTTAATTTAGCTGGTGAAGAATGCAGAGTTAACATTAACCGCTGTGTCAAAAAACAAAAAGCATCACGTAATTGTGCTAATGAAGGAGCGTGTGCGGGAATCTGGGTAATAATGCAGACTTGTTTATTGCTTTGGGAATTGTGGTCGGACATCTTGGCTCAGCTAGACACTTAAGCAGATCCGAAACCTTTGATTCTTTCCCCTAATGTACAGCACCACAATCTTTTTTCCCCAAGTGTACTAGACTTCTCACTGCCTAACATTCCCTGTCGGTTCCAGCCTTCACTTTTCACTTTCCCTGTGCTGGGCATCTCCGGGGCAGTGCCCCCTGAGGCAGCCTGTAAAAGCATCTGCCAGCCCTGGGCCTCAGCCGGATGGCCAGCCCAGCCGCTCTGCAGCTGCAGGTCCGCTTGGGCTCTGACCTCAGTGTGCTCAGCCTCCGCAGCCCTTTCCCGCGCAGCTTGCGGGAATACCCCGCTGCAGCTTCAGTGCAGCTGCCCCTCGAAACCCAAACTCTCTTCCACCACTGTTACTCCGGGACTGGGATGAGGGCTTTGAGGAGAGATGGTCGTTGGTCCTGTGGCTGCCCAGCCCATATCTCCGGACCCTCCAGTTCCATCACTAGGAGGTTCAGGCACTTCAGCGGGGGACCTGGATGACACCCATGAACCTCTGCCAGGCACTTGGCTTCCTGTCCCTAAAAACACGGGCTCTGCTGGTGCAGAGGGGGGTGTTTGGAGTTCTGCGTCCCTCTGTTCCCGGCCTCCAGGACTTTCTCGGAGGTTGTGAGTGCAGTCTTTCTCTTGCTTGGCTGTGGGACACACGCGGAGAGAGAGAGGGAGTCTTTGTTCTCCCAAGTTCCCCCCCAGGGGGCAATTTGTCTTACAGCATCAGACGATATGAAGAAAACCCACAAACAAACGACACACCTGTACGTACATGGCAATATCCACAGATACTGGATGAATGAGAAATAAAACCCATTTGTTTACAAACTGAGGAAGCTTGTATTTGTGTTCAGAAGGGAGGAATTCATTAAACAAAGGGTCGGAAGGGTCCTCTGGGATGGAATACACTTTAAGTACAACTCAGATCTGATAGACGTGGGAACTAATGACTTTCTGGCAGAAACTCCATTGTGATACAGCGCACCCCACATTTACCACAACGAGCACAGCGGGACACATTTATCTCATGGATGGAACAGAAGCCTAGAAATGTGTTGAATCAAATGCAGACATATTGCTACAAAATGTCTTCAGACACATAAAACGAAAACGGTAAAATGGTCGTCAGCAAGGAAGCACTGCTCATAAAGCAGACAGCACAAACAAAGAGTGGGGCAGTGTCTATGACTATCTTTTTGTTTTCCATGAGGATAGATTGTTCATAGTGTTTTAAGGAGTTTTACAAGAACAAATGATGAAACTACAGATTTTTATTTTGCGGGTAATACCAATTAATGTGTGCTGTGATGCAAATACAGTTTACAGTAGCTTTTGTCTCTGCTGAGGTGGTTTGAAATAAATATATGCTTTTATGCCTAAAGCTACCGTGACGTTTGAGTCTGATAAGTTTTTGGGTTGTGTAGTGTCCATGTTTCAGGCAACTATCGCCTGGAACTTTTTAATTCTAAGCATTTTAAGCTTGGGAAAACAAGTTTCCAACATACTGACATTTTATTTTGAAAGTGTTAAGAAGCTGTGTTCTGCAATGCTTTGATGAAAGTGTTTCGATGACAAATCAGCTTTTTTATTTCAGTCATGATAACTTCATATAATACAAACCTATATGTTGGTAACTTATGTTTGAAAGGTGCTTGAGTGTACTTCCCTGGACTGTTTGCAATATCTGCAGAAAATAAATTGCTCATGCTTGGTGAATGCGTGATAATACAGATGTTTGAATGTCTAACTGTAACATATTTTGTTCCAATTTCTTTCAGTTTTGCATAAAGACAGCAAGATGAACAGTTTGTTCATATTTGGTGTTTTTCTAGCAGGTAAGATGCATTTAGGATTATTAACTTATGATGCAATAGTAGGCTTAATCTGAAATGTTTGGTTGTACTGAGCTTTGCTCTTTGTTTACACAAAATTTCAACAAATAATAATAAAGCAACAGAAATTCAGGAAGGAGAAGACAGGAGGACAGATTGCCTTCAGTTGCTACTGGTATCTGGAATCCTAACTAAATTCATATTCCGGACTGAGCAGACAAAAGAAAGCTTTCTGTCTCGTACACTTTGTCCGTTGCCATTTTCTCACTTCAGGTGGGTAGCTGTGTCAGCATGCGTAGGCTGCAAAGGAACAAGTAATACGTTTATTCCATGCTGAAAAAAAGAAGAAAGAGAACACAACGTTTCGGCCATGGAGCCTTTTTCAGGTGTACTGAAGAAGGCTCCACGGCCGAAACGTTGTGTTCTCTTTCTTCTTTTTTTCAGCATGGAATAAACCTATTACTATTTTCTTACTTCTTCCAACATCACCTTTCATAGATGAAGGTATTTTCAAGTGATTGTGCTTGTCATGTTCAAAAATGTATGCACCATTGCCACACTGGGGCCCTGGGTTCAATTCCAGACCTGGGGTGCTGTCTGCATGGAGTTTGTATGTTCTCCCCGTGTTTGTGTGGGTTTCCTTTGGGTGCTGTGGTTTCCTCCCACTGTCAAAGGACATGTTGGTAAGTTCATTGTCTTCTGGGAAAACTGGCCCTGAAGCGAGTGTGTTTGTACCTGTGTCTGACTGGTGTCCCATCCAGCATGTGCCCTGCCTTCTGACCCATTGCTTGCTGGGACAAGCTCCAGCTTCTGCATGACCCTGAAGTTGACGTAGCAGATAGAACATTAATAGATGAATTGCACTTGTAAATGCCTTGGCAAAGTCTGCAGTTTGTTTACCTTATTTTGGTGACAACTTTGTCCAAAGCGCCTTCCCAAAAGCTCTAACTACAATACTAATTTCTTGTGCATGGTACCAATTTATCTGGTTGATGTTGCTGATGTATTTTATATAAGGTAGCTTGATCAAAGCCGAACAGTCTCTAGGGATGTGACACCAGTCAAGTTCAGAACACTGTTGTTCCACATGGCCACCTGCTTCTACTCTCCTGGTTAATGTGGAAAGAACCTTTCAGTCCGTGTTAGTTGTTTTTTTCCTCACACTGAATCGGTCAGTTCGTTCTAGCTTCTGTTGATCCTCCCCAGTTTCTGCGGCCCCCACACTCGGCGATAATAACATCAAAGTGTGCCGCCAAGAGGATGAGTCTCTGAGGATAGACTGCAACATCCCACCCAAGCCCAACCAGGTGAGCTCCTACTCCTTCTCCATGACCAAAGCGGGCAAGGAGACACCCATCACCAACAACTTCACCGGAGGCACAACAGATTTGAAATTCAAGGACAAGATCCGGGTGGTACCGCTGGAAAACAGCGGCTTCCGACTGACAATGACCAGCTTCCAGCTGACCGAGAACACCACCTTCATCTGCAAAGTCCAGAGTGTAATTGCCACTGCGCAGGTGGAGAAAGGTGAGGCTCATGAGAGAATCCTTTTCCCTTTCGAGTTCCCTTCAGTTCTCTGCCTCCACCCTGATAATCAGCATATTTATAAAAAGAATCACTAAGCAAAACCTGGGAAACAAACCTTTGTGTTTTTCCTTACATCTGACGGTGTTTTTTGCAGTCTGTCTGTGCTGCATAAGAGTATCGTCATCAGCTATTAATTATTGTAAACAAACAGAGGAAGACAGAAACACAACCCTTTTCCCTTTGCTAATGTCAGTTGTTTTGAAGTCAAATATTTCATTCAGTCAGTTAATAGTGATATGGTGAAATATGTGCTTTGTGTCTCTTTTGTTGTTCTAAACAAAATGTTTCTTTCTTCTCTTCTCTCTGTCTTATCTTCTTTTTTCCACTTTGTAGGTAAACTGGTGACCTGTTCAGCAATTAATGCATTTCTCCACAGCTGTCCTTGGCTCCTCTACGCTTTGCTTGCTCTTCAAGTGATCCGGAGCTGGGGTCTGCCATCCCTCTGAGCGATAACAATACAACGAGAATCCAAAAAAGCAAAATAAAAAAAAGAAAAGAACACCAAGAGGTCAGAGGATTAGAAATTAAATTGTCTTTTATGAAACCAACTAAGGGAACATGCATGATCCACTGTGGTTAGGCTCTGCAGCCCTTTTCCAACCTTCTGTCTGTTTTTGTTTTGGTGGGGGGATATACTCATCTGCCCAGGAATGGCTATGCCGTCTGTCAAGGAAAATAGTTTTAAAAAATCTAGACAAAAATAAAATCTTTTCTTTATACAGGTAATTATTTTGCTCATTTTCTTCCTACACTCTAGTTTCTTTGTGATATTATAAAAATGAACTGATGTTTTGGAAACAGGTTGTGCCATCTCCAGTAAATGTCTTGCTCTCATGGTGAAAATGCCTGCCTTCATTTAGAGTCACAGGCTTGTCACTGACTGTTCTGCACATCACTTGATATATAATGTTATACAGAACAAAATGCCATTCAGTAGGTATAACAACTAATCCTGCTGTACATTTTGCATCGAAATGAGTATGCAAAAGAAAGCAATGCCTCATGTCCGTCTCCATTAATCAAGTTATCCCAGACTGTGGGCTGATGTTCATGTCTCAGCTGTAAGGCAATTCCATGTCAGCTGCGATTGTATACAGAACACCCACACAGGAAGTATACAATTAAGCAGGACTAAACACTCCAAGCTGGAATAACAGGAACAACACTGAAAAGTAAAAGGATGCATGAAGGTCTATTGTAAGTACATCCACCTTCAGTAGGCAACATGTTATTGGAGCACCTCTAATTGTGTCCATCACACCGTATCGGTGGACACAGACATTAAGTGACCTTCACATCTTCAAGTATAATTTCTAAATTATAAGGAGTGTAAACATTTAATTGTTTCAGAATTTCCTGGATAGGTAGTACAGTACTCAAATCAAAACAGAAAAATATTCTGACCTGCAGAGAACAGCTGGAGAAAAATGTCGCTTTAAGTTCTGCGCTGAACACAGACATACTGTATAGTACAGTACCTTGTTGGACACTGCCCACTGCTATTTTTTGCTACTGCTCAAGTAAAAAAGGCTTGAAGTCCTAGCAGTTTCAAGACCTATACAGCCATTCTGAGAAAAGCTGCTCTTCATCGCTGTCCTTCCTGTGCTGTTTTGTTGTAAGCCCTTCTACAGACTCTGTACTTAGCTTGTTTTCCTTGACAGATAACTACAGTATCTGCTTAGGCTGCACTGACTGGCAATGCTTTATTAAGAAGTCTATTGCTCAGGTATATTTCTGTTCATTATCAAACCTTGATATTGTCATATTCAACACTGTCTTTATATGATCTTGTAAATCAAAGTAAAAAAAAAACAAATATGTGAACCAGTACATATGCAAACAAGTAAAACTTTGAACTACTAGTGTAATCACTCCTCTAAATTCTGTTTAACCTGTATAACAGCTACTACCAATACTCCAAGTGTGTCTGCAAAAGCTAAAACTGACTGTCCTTTCCAAACGCCTTTAATAAAGTTCTTGTCACAACAGCACTGTTCTTGCTTCCTTCTTCAGTTCAGCGCAGCTAACACAGCGTCAAGCGCTCGCCACACAAAAATGAGCTCTCAAAAGCGCACAAAGTAGCAGGCACAAGCACAAAAGTTTTTACTTGGTGATATTACATTATGTCCTGAGCTACGATAACGTGGAAAACCGTGGGGTTTAGTCCGTCTTTCTACTACGGTCCAATACGTGCTTTCTAGGTTAATCAGCGTCTCCCAACCGCAAGGTGTGCGGGTCCCTAGACAGACGTGCGTCATCTCCACGCTGTCTTGTCTTGCGCCCCTTGTTGCTAAATAACTAAATAATTTCTGAGACATCATCATCTGTGAGTCTCAAAAAATTGCTTATTTCCCGAAACTTCTTTTCCGCTTTTGTAGAATGTAGTTCAGAACTTAGTTCCACGATGTTCAATGTGTTTTCCGTGGATTAAGCAAACGGAAACTTAACGCAGCTGCGCCGGCGAAGGTGCATAAAGCGAGTTTGTGGGAAAGTACCTGGCAAAGATCCAAATGCGAAGCAATAACTTACAGAAATGAAAGTGAAAGAAGTCCGTAAAAACTACCGCTCCGCCCCAGGACAGTGATTTAAAAACTGAAAACAAGGGCCGCGTAAAAAGGTAAGACTTCCGTGAATTTATCCTTTATGTTTAATATAAAAATAAGTCTTTTACTAAATCTGACACATCAAGGGAAAATATTGCAGCTAAGTGTTGTTTGTAAGGTAGCCTAACGGTATTCATCTGTGTATGAACAATACACGGAAGACTATTGAGATTCAATGACCACGTTGAACCCGTCCTGAATCTTTTACAAACTGAGGTGTGGTGCAAATCGGTAACAGGTTTACAATTAAGGCTTACTAAGCTGAATTCATCAAGAACTTTTATCTCAATTTATCCGCGACTATCTTCAGAGCAACGCGAGAGCCAAGTGCGCTTTCTTGACAGAGGTGTGTCAAGATGACTATTTCTGCCTGTATTGATGTTTTCTTCATGTGGCACAAAAGCAGTTTTAAGAGTCCCTCTCTTCCTTCAATGCGTCTTAAAACGCTACCTGCTTCAACTTCACTGAAATAAAAACTCTTATTCTCAGAATTCTTGCAGCGTGGAGCAGTATTGGGGGGCTTTAGAAAAGCTGCTTGTGGTCCAATTTCAGCAGCTTTCATGAGTAAAGCTTCTTACCTGTGGTCAGAAACATATCGCCCGGGCGCCGTGGCGTCTCCATCGCCCGTCGTGACCCCCCCCCGAGCTGGCCACCGCAGACTCACGCCATCTTGTCTGTCCCTCTCCAAGCGCCTGGATGGCCTTGAGCTTCTGTGGCTGGGAGAGCCGGCTGGACGGGCGGCGACTGAAGCCGGGCCAGGCGCCCAAGCGGGGCCACGGCTACACCATGTACCACGGGACGCACAAGAGCAGCGCCCGGGCCATCGTCACCTCCGGCTTCCGGCCGTCCTCGGGAGGCACGCTGGGGCCGGGCGTCTACTGCAGCAGGGACATCAGCAAGGCCATGGGCTACCCTGGCTCCTGCAGCCCCGGCGACAGGGTGGTCCTCCTGCTCCGCGTCCGGGTGGGCAGGGTCAAGAAGATCGACGGCCACGGCGCGCTCCTGCAGACGAGCTGGCACCAGCAGGGGTACGACACGGCCTGGCTGCCGCCCTCGCCGGGCCGCTGCGAGGAGGACTGCGTGTGGGACCCCGGCAGGCTGGCGGTCGTGGGCGTGGCTCACTGCGCCGACCCGGCAGTCAAAAGCGAGCTGGAGACGCTGATCAGGCGCCAGGGGCAGGGGCAGGGGCAGGGGAAGGAGCAGGGGCAGGGGCAGAAGGCCCAGTGCAAGACGTGCGGGCGGCACACCGAGGCCTCTCACGCCGTGGGCAAGTGCTGGGGCTGCGGAGAAACTATCTGCCCCTTCATGACCAAGCATGTCTGCAGGAGGGGTGGCTGACTGAAGATAAAAGTTTTTTAAAAAAAACAATCACAGACTGTGAATGTGATTAGCCAAGGTGCTTGTTTCACAGATTTGTGAAGATAGTGTCTGCCCTCTGAAAGATGAACATTACGATGCGCTTCCTGGTGGTAACGCTCAGCAAACTAAGATAAAGCCCTTGTAAGACTGACATCTGATTGTGTGAGTATGATTAATATAGTCTCGAGAATAAGATCCTCAGAAACAGGGTTACCAAAACCATTATGTGGCAGTTTCCTTGTACCTTGTGTGCTCTCATTATCATATGCATCTTTTAAAACTTGAAAATTATCCCGTTTGTTCCATTTCTTTTTCAATGGATTGAATAATTGTTCCGATGTATAGAAACAAGCTAAGGTATCTTAAAAAAACAATTTAAAAAAAATAGATTTGCCTTCCAAGGCAGATGTCTTATCTCTGTCTGTTTCCTGTGTGGCAGGACGCGGGGGCGTGCCCAGTTTGGAGGGGCAGCCCTGGTAGAAGGGCGACGCCTCACTTTTCTAGTCCCAGCTGTCCCAGCTCCTACATGAGCTGGGCGGGTCCTATAAAGGCACACTGGACACCCCCCCAAACGGGACGAGCAGGGCACTGCAGCAGGGGGAGTTTGACACAGACTGTCCCAGAGGGGTTTGCACCTGTGTAAGGCGTTTTTTTTTTCCCCCCTGCCCGTCCCGTCTTCACCAGGACAGGCACTCCTTTTTTCACACATGGAGTTTTTATTTAGTTTTTTGCCTGATGCAGCCGGCTGTACCAGGCCGGAGCACCGCTGTGTCTTTTGCCCAGCCTGGAGGTTATGAGGCCCAGCGTTACACCTTTCTTCTGGCTTTTTGTTTATTTCTCACACTTTCTGTGTTGTGGTTGGTCCCTGCTAGCCTCACACCGGTGCTGCCGTCCCCTCGCGCGGGGCGTTGGCTGCTCACCGGTGCTCACCGTGGTGCCTCCCGCTCCACACTGTCACACTGACGTCTCCCAGTTGAGGAGAAAGAAAGAGGTGGAAGTGTCTCTGATAAATGGAGTTTCAAACAGAAGTTCAGGAGGAAGGTTGGATCTTAATCTCACCCACATCCACTTGCCTAAGTGTCTCAGTCTCGCACCCGGGACTTCCCTTCACATTTCACCCCTCTGTCGAATTCATCAGGACCTAATCAACTATTGAACAGGCTGTAAATCTGTGTCCTGGTTTGTGTATTTAATGAATAAACCCATGAATGACACAAAGGATTATCTGTCAATTTAATTTTATTATCCATCTTAAGGAAACAAATTTTGTCTTATAAGTGATCAAGAAATATACACAAACACCAATGAGCTAGAAGAGGCAGTTGTATGGCCTTTCTACTTCATTAAAATCGGAACATAAGCATTTTGAAGGTTTAATATGATTCTTCATCGTCTTCGAAAGAGGGAAAAGGTGGCAGCCTGCTGGGTTTGATGACCTCCATGACCTTGATCCTCCGGGGATCCCAGACGCAGTCCTCCTCCAGTCCGCTCGGCACCATCCCGCAGTGTGGGGGGACCCAGGCCGTGTCGTAGCCGTGCTCGTGCCAGGTCTTCTGCAGGTGGTGCCCCTGCTTGTTGATCTTCTTCACCTTCCCGACATCGACCTTCAGCTTCAGGACTCTCCTCTGCTGCTCGGGCACCTCGATGGGGTACCTGGAGGCCTTCTGCAGGTCCCGGCTCATGTAAACCCCCTGCCCCAGCATGCCATCCACGGACGGACAAAATCCATTCCTCTTGATGGGCTCGACTGCCTCCTTCGTGGTGCCGTGGTACATGATGTAGACGTTTCCGCTGACGGGCTCTGAGAATCTATCCAAAGTGTACAGCTCGATCTTCGGCCCTTTCCTTCTAGCTCGTCCCATCCTGACGGCACTCGCGCCTCTGTATGGGCTGCAAAAGGAAGTGTAGATCTGAGTCGTTTCTGTTCCAGCTGAGGTCATGAATCATGCCTTTGGCAGCGTGTTTGCAGATGAAACTGGGTGTGTATTTCCTGACATGCTGTTTAGTCTAGAGGCTGATTCCTACATTAAGCTGACATCTCTTTTACAGTAGCCATCACTGAATTTAATCACTTAAACAATATTGTTTTCTCAGATGTATTCTGTTACAGCTATCCTTAAGCTGATATGTACTGTATATACGAAACACGTACGTACTGTATATATGTGTGTCTTTATCACAAAACAGCAAGTCGAAGTTAAAATAAACGTGATGGAGAGAGAGGCACCATACTGGGATACAAAGCAAGGAGCTCAAAGGAGCAGCGTGTCAGGATGGACAAATAGGGGGGAGATGCAAATGCAGATGTATGAGGTGAATTTCAGGGGAAGGGTGAAAGTCTATAAACGAACAGTGAGGGTTTGACAAGAATTTAGTCCATCCATAATTGGTTAATGCTAGGGGAAAGTATGATCTTAATTTTAGGATAATTTTGACTTCTGATGTCTTGATGAAATAAGAGACCTACAAAGCCTGTAAAAGGATGCAGCCACCATCAACACAAGGCATGTTTAGCCGGAGCAGAAGCTACTGCATCGCCTGCAGTTCTATATATAATGATCCAACAGGTCCTTTCAAGTTCACCCAGAGACCATCACATTGATATAGAAATCTCATTGGTTGATCAAGATGTCGCCCTACCATCTTTATATATAACTACCATTGTGTTTTATTTTTTGTTAACTTTCTATAACTTCATCTCTGAATAGTTTTAAAAACTCTTTGGTCTTTATGGTTAAACTGTTGCTTGTAAATTCACCGTCTGACTGAGAGACTTTAATGAGGCAGGTGTATTTCTTAATGAAATGATATAAACCCCATTTATTTATCAAAGAGGGCACTCAGCTAATTGCTAGTAGCTCGTTAAGACCAGAAAAGTGCCAGAGAAAAAAACAGGTAAGGATTTGAATGCTTACGTAATCATACGTATAATACATATAATCCATTTATGTCTTTCCTTTTAAAGTTTGTGTACATGACAAGGCTACTTTCAGATGACTGCAAGCTTTAAAAGAAAGGATGTGAAAGGATGTGAAAACTGTGAGAAGGAGCTGTGTGTGTTATACAGACATCCGTGTTATTTCTGGTGTATTATTTCAATAAAAATGTTTCCTATCTGAATGAGGCTAGTTATTGAAGGCATTATAAAAAAAAGGATGTGAGTTAGGGAAAAAGTTAAAGCAGTAATCAGTTTTCAAGTCTATACTGTATATAATCTTTTTTTTATAATTCTCGTTAAGAAAACACAGTTCTGTTAAAGCTAGATTTTTCTCATACTAAGGATTTTTTTAAATGGAAATGTCTGAATGGTTGTTTGGCTTCGTTATTTTACAGTTAACAGTGCCCAGTCTTGCTGGCAGCCCAATCAATGTCTTTCTGAACGTCGGATAGGTCCTGCTTCCTGTTTGTTTCTTAAGTCGGTTATTATTAACACATCCTGTGACCCAGCAGATGAACATGGCATTTTTTTAAAGCTATTTTGCTGCTGTTAGCAGGACAGTAATTGCGGGAGAGAAGATCGGCCTGCAGAATAAAACAGGCTCCGTCAGGATCCTAGACAGAAAGGGACGTGCCCTGATACAGGTCCAATTTACTTTCAGTATCTTAATCGCTCAAAGTCTTCTATAGGAAACATAAATTATTAACTTTTTCGTACTCTTTTCTCCTAATGTGAATTTAAAAATGTATTAAAAAATGATATTGTTTGATTGTAGCTGCAACTTCAATTACTAAATCCCCTCATCTGAAGCAGCAAGATTGTAGATTATTAGTTCTTAATAAATTCTAATTTATTTAGATACATTGGTACTTACATAATAGAGCGGATAAAAGCCGGTTTGAGAACAGCCTCTTCTTTGCCCAGAGATGATTGTTCGTTTCCTTTCAGTTCTGTAACTCAGTTAATGGTGGGCGGATCCTGTACATTTCCCTGAAGGCTCTTTATTTAAGATTAGAGACTTCACATCTGTAGTATATGGCTGTTCTTTCACACATATCAGAGTTTCTCTCCAAATACGAAAAACTCTTGTAATGAAAGTGTAATGAAACCATTAACCATTAAAATCTATTTTAAGAGCAAGGTATGTTGGCCATTAAGCTGAATGCTCAGCAGTGAATGATTTTCATACTTGTTTTACTTGTTGTTGCATTGGAGCATTGCTTTTAAAGGACTGTTTTCAAGGTTTTTTTCTCCTCCTCAGTTGCAAACCTTGTTTCAAATAACGGGCGTGCCTTAAAAAAATCCCACTGCCACCTCGTTAGAAAAAGTAGAACCATTTGTTAAATCGATTTTCAAAAATATATTGAAAAAAGCGTACTGCAGGATTGTCAGTACATACTGTACAGTATCTATAAAAAGCATTCACCCCCTCCCAATGATGCCACAGTTTGTTGAATTAAAAGTGATGTACAGTACAGTGAATATTTTTACACAAAATTTGAAAGCTCCAACGAAGTGCATTTATGGCTGAAATCTCACTGTATTTCCTATATAATTACTAAATTATAAATGTATGAAATGAAAACAAACATGAAAATGATATGTTCAAATTTTGAGTTTTTATTTTCAGTGTTTTTGTTAATCTTACAAGTGGATTGGGGATTTTTTGGCGGATGAGATTTTTTTTTTCTTGCTGTAAGTTAAGGGTTGTTATAAAAACATAGTACCAATGTCTTTTTGTTGTGCTAGTTAAATTTCATTAGAGCCTTTTAAGACATTAATTCATGAAGCAGTTTATCATTAAACTTCCAAAACACAATTTGGTTTTCAAGGGGTATTTTGGTAATGTATCCAAATATTTCACATATACAGTATCATTGACTTGATTCCAGTGCTTAAGAAAAAACAGTTGTGGTAGGCTTCTGCATTTGTGACCTTTCCTGGTTTGTAGAGAAAACCCCCTTTCTCCTGTAGTACCTCTGTTGCCTTGGTGAATTTGGTTCTCCAACATATTTCTGTTTTTTAAGTACTCTGATTAGATAGCTTAGATTAGATAGCTGGCAGAGAAGAACTACATATGTTGCCTTTGTTGCCTCTCATCCAATTTAAATACAAATTTAAATCCTGTTTCTATGGATCAACACTTTCCTGTGAGTTATTGTTGAACTGTCCTGGAGGAATTATTTAATACTGATAAAAGCTAGTGTTATTTTGATTATCGCTCCACGCAGAAATGTGCCACAGGGCTGTTTTGAAAAATTGTGGTGTCAAGAGAAGAGCTGGTGACTCATCTAACGGAAAACCACTGCACTGGCATGCTCATTCGTGTTTATACCAGTTGTTCACTCAGATCTTTAGAATGGAAATTCCCTATATGCTGACATGAGCGGAAGCAGACCAGACTATTAGGGAGAAATTCTATGAATGTGTGTCCAGCGACTGTGCCAGCTGTGAAGAGGTTCCAGCTAACGGCTAAAGAGATAAAGAGACTTGAGAAACAGTCCCATCCTTCAGCAGTTAATCTGACAGTTGTTTCTAGGGTGCACATCAATCGTATCTGTGTCAAAATACCACACTTGCGTAGTCAATAACAGTATTTTCAATAGTTCAGAGTAGGGTATTTGGTGAAGCTCGCCTCGCTGAGGTATGGCAAGCCCCCTCAATATTGCCCGGACTGAACTAGGGAGCTCCTGCAAGGGTAGAGATGCGAGGCTTGTCCCCAGTGCGAGATATACTCGAGATATACTGTGTATGCACATATATTTAATGTGGAGGTGGGGGAGATAAGGATCTAACTTTCCTCCTAAACTTCAGTTCCAAACTCCTTTGTTTTCCGTTCTGATGTTCAGTGATTTCTATTCAGCAGCTCTGTTTAACTGAAGAGCTAAAGAGATACAGTCAACATCATCAAGTCCTGTGATGCTTGTGATGTAAATGTACCACAAAGAGTGAGAACCAGAAACGAGCAGCAGGGATTCTGCGCAGATAACTTTTCTTAACTTGAACCATCCCAGTATCCCAGCTGCAGTCTTTTTCAAAAACCGTGTTTGACTGTCCCTCAATTCAGGCTGTGTCATTACAGTGGTTGTGTCAGGTCTGAGGGTGTCTCTCTCCCACTGCAAACATTGTCCTCCACATTCACCTTCAGCACAGTAGCTGCTGGCCTTCAGAAGGTCCCACCTGACCTAACTGTATTTGAAGAGGCATCATTTTCTTGCCTTACTGGTAAAAGTAATCATGTTTTGTGAACAAAAGACATGCTGTCTAACTTTCATAATTAAAGCAAATGGTCTGATAATATCTTGACATAGAAATAGAGCTGAAAACACTATTCCCTTCCCTAAACACATCACCCCATATTCGAGTTTGCAAGGAAAGGATTTATTCATTTGAAAATTTAAAATTCGCTCCAGACGTTAATGTAAATGAGTGAATATTTTTAAGACTCGTCTAGTGTGAGGTTTTCACAGAGGAGTTCTGCAGCTTGGATATGGGTAGACTGCTTGCTTTTGGGCTGAGAAGTGAGCGATGTTCTGCACTAGAGGGTGAAGAAGGCCCTGAAACAGAAAGCTCAGTGCTTGTGTTCTTGAAAAGAAGGGACAAGATCGTTAAAAGACAGTAACTCTTGGAGACTGCAGGCTCTTAAAATGCACAAATGACTGGAGAGATGTTCCTTGCAAGAGATATAGGCATGTTTAATTGGTCTGTGGTCTGTGGTTTAGCTTTATACATGAAAAGGGCAACATTCTGAAATCAAATTGCAGAGCCTTTTCCTTGCAAAAAGGCTCTGTATCAGAACATCGTATTTAAACTGTGTATGTTTCAGGAATATGAATACTTTTGTGTTGGTATTTTTAAACTCTGGTTTTATCAATTGTATTCTAAAACCTACTGTGTTTATACTTATAACTTACCGTTCAAAGAACCATAATAATATTTTGTCATATCTCCTTGGGTGTAAGGTCATTAAAAGTCAAACAGCCCTGATAATATAATGGAGAGCTCTTTAATGTTTTTGATTGACATCCCTAAAGGGGAAGAATATGTGTCCATATGTCCATTTTACAATGCAGCGTGTTGATTTAAAAGAGAAAAACAAAAATAACATTTTATGTAAAAACAGTAACTTCTACTGACTACCTTGTGAAGCTCAAAATTTGTATTAAAAGTCTTAGGTTTTCATTTGTTTTTTATATTCATTAGGACAGAAAAATGTCACTGTTGAAAAAAATTACTTATGGAATTTAAAAAGAATTGTTTATGAATATATGTAAGCAATACACACAAAGCATTTTTTTTTCCATTTATCTTTATTTTACCTTGAGTTTAACTGGGAAAATGACCAAAGTTTCACACACATTTTGCAATGCAAAGATTTCCCCGTCAATAAAAACAATTACTGGCCGCGTGACCTGGCGGATTACAGACTGGATAAGGTACACGGGGATTAATCTCAGAGATCACTGTGATCCTCCGGGGATCCCAGACGCAGTCCTCCTCCAGTCCGCTCTTCACCATCCCACAGTGTGGGGGGACCCAGGCCGTGTCGTAGCCGTGCTTGTGCCAGGTCTTCTGCAGGGGGTGCCCCTGCCTGTCGATCTTCTTCACCTTCCCGACATTGACCTTCAGCTTCAGCACCACCCGCTGGTGCTCGGGCACCTTGATGGGGTACTTGCTGGCCTTCTGCAGGTCCCGGCTGACGTACACCCCCTGCCCCAGCATGCCTTCCTCGGACGGACAAAATCCATTCCTCTTGATTTTCCCGGCAGCTGCTGGCGTGGTGCCGTGGTACATGATGTAGGTTTTGCCATCCTCAGGCTCGGTGTAGCTCTGCAGGCAGGGCACAGAAGTAGGGTGGAAGTCGTCTTCTGCCCACATGTCTCAGGGCTGACAGCAATGGAGGTGATAAAGACCAGAGACATTACACACCAGTTTGACTACAGCAGAGTTTTTTTTTCAAAGAATGTACTTCTTAAAACCAGTAAACAAAACCACTTCATTCCCACTGCCTACTGCCTACCTTAATGTGGTTAGCAAAGGCAGCTACATAAATGAATAAAATGGAACCGGAAGCACCTGTCAAAATTTGTAATAAATTGACATTTTTAATTGCCAATGTAATTGATCTCTGATAAATGTTAAGACCTCCTCCTTTTCACCTGATTTGTCTTTAAATGCCTATAAACAAATAATCACAGTATTTAAATTTTTTAAACTTAAACTCCAAAAAATATTAACTTTCAAATTGTTTAAAAAATAATATTATGGAAATATTTCTTATAAATACATTGAACTATTATTTTTTTTAATTCAAAAATGCATCCGACCTCTTTACGATCATACCTTCAAAACTTTGAGGCTGCACTAAGTGGAGGCTTTTTTAGTAGACCAAATATTAAGTTTCATTTCCCAGGAAAGAGTGTTAAAATGGAAACGGATTTCATTGCTTGTTAAAAGAGTAACTTCTCTGTGGATTTTTTTTACTTTGTCAATGTCAGTGTGCCTTAATGTCTTTGCTTTGCTTTCAGGCTTTTAAAATGATATCATACAGATCGTGTAAGTTAAAACAAATAGGTAAGAATGTAATTTAACTAATTTAGAAAGCATAAAAAAACACCGCTCTACTTGTTTAAGGAACAGTGTTTATGGAATTTTCCCTCTCCTATCAGACAGAATATCAGTAACATTCAGTTGTAGCTAACAAGCTGTTTTAAAATTTAAACATGTCACTTGCTTTTATTATCTTATAGAAAAGCTTTCTGAATATATCTCAATGGGCATACTGCATTTATATAAATCACTTGTCTCCATCAAAACCACTTTAGGGATAAAGAAAAGAAGGCTTTATAAGCTATCTGTAGAATTTGAAAAAAGCTACATCTCTTTGAGAAAAACATAGCCACCTTTTTGTTTAATAACTTTATCAAGAACTTTGGACTTTTTCAATAATGGTTTACTTTCATTTTCACTCAATACCGTTAGGAGCTGTTGTGTCTTACTAGAATTTAAATATATGTGTTTATTATGTGTTTATTAAATTTATGTGTCTAGAATTTACTCTATCAATACATTAATAACCTAATTTAATTTTGTACAAAGAGGCAGGAATGGTTAATTTAATCTCTATCTTGGTAAAAAGTACAATACATTTTGGTTGTGAGAAAATGGCCATCTGTAACTGAGGCACATGATATTCATAATTTTTTTTTTCCATTAACGCCATATTCTGTGCTGGCATTTCGGAATGAAAGGGTTAATTAATTTCCTTCCTTTGGAAATCCATCTTACTCTAATAAAGTCTTACAAAATGCATAGCACACCAATGTAAAACAAGCTGATATCTGCAAATATAAGCTTTTCCCTCAATAAAAGTTTCTTGAACTCTAAACTACTAATTGATAGTACTACTAAGGATGTGTGTTCATTACTCTTTGATGAGATAATACTGCCAAGTACTGTTTTTACATAGTGTCGAGCATCAGAAATGAATGATATTGTTGGATATGGAAGGTGTTAATACTCGGGCTGGTGACTGTAAAACAATTTAATATTAAAAAAAAGCCTACCTGCTCCAAGTTCACAGCAACTTCTGGCAGCTGGGAGACTCCGACCTATTCGTAGATTAAACTTGAAGTTTATTTTTCCATTATATAAGCACACATCTCATTTGAATATTTTTACATGATATACTTCCTGTTCTATTTTCCTGTAGTTTCATTTCCAAGTACAGCAACACAATTGAAAGAGAATAATGTGTTTTGGCTAGTGTCCAAATTCAAATTACAAAATGTTAAATGCTTGTCCCAAAAGAGAACAAGTATTTTAAAAAGCAAACTTGTTAATGTATTACAGTGGAAAGACACTGACATGAATTCAACTGATAATACACTAATAATACATATAATACATTAATAACTGATATTCAGCCATATCCATTTAAAGCTTGTCTTAAATTTGAGACTTTCACTATTTAAAAAAACTGTCAGATAAACAATGTTTAAAGTACTTGTGTTTATTTTAAACTGGGACTAATAACCACAGTTCTTAAAACAAATACTTGGTTTGAGTCAAGAAATTAAATTGTTTTTTAACTGATGCTGCCTATAAAGCATAAAATAATTGAATCTTATTTTCTTAGTTTAGAGGCTTGAGTTAAGTTGCTTATTCTTTGTATAAGCTGGGCACTGAGCTGTGACCAGTCAACATCTGTTTTTGATTTATTAAGGTGAAAATTATTAAATCAATTTGTGTCTCAAATATTAATGGAAATAATTGAAAGATTAGCATTGCTTAATGTACTATGGAACTGGGGTTGGCACTAAACAGCCTTTCTTTAAAATGAGAGAACCTCTGGTTTCCCTTGGATGGGGTACCTGCTGACTTTCTGCCCCAGCATGCCATCCTCGGACTGTGTGAAACCAGACCTCTTGATTTCCCCGGCAGCTGCTGGCGTCGTGCCGTGGTACATGATGTAGGTTTTGCCATCTTCAGGCTCGGTGTAGCTCTGCAGGCTCTGACAGCAATAGAGGCTGGAAAAGAAGATGTTCATGACCAGACTCGTTAGACGCTTGTTTTCCTCGAACAAAGTTTTATTTAAAATTATGAACGAGCAGTGCACCCTCTCCATACCCACAAAACTGCTAAAGAAAATGTGAACAAACAGAGGGGGCTACTGTTAATTCCATAAAAACAATTCCAGAAAAATATTCTTAATCATATTCGTTACCCTTTTACACCTGACTTGCCAATAAACAGTTTAGTCCATTTTTAACACATGATCACATTAAAACTTGTTCAGAAAGTCTTGATATATAATATTCGTGGGTCAAAGCTCCACAGCCGAAACATGTTTCTTTTCTTCTCTTTTCAGCTGGAATAAACCTGTACTTTTTCCTCTGCAGCCCACATATGCAGACGCAGCTCCCTACGTGAACTACTTCAGTGTATATATATATAAAAGCATGAATATTAGATATCAATAGATGTTAATTTATATCAAGTAGTATAGATTGGGATATTTATAAAATTGTATGTAACTTCTGAATAAAGTCTTATTTATGGAAATAAATAATTTGTTTATTCTTTTAAAAATACTTAAACTATCATCATTTGAAATTCAGTGAAAAATTACTAGATGAAAAGACCATCAAATGTTTGAGGAAGAAGTCAGTGGAGTCGTCTTACTGTAAAAAGTCCAACAGTTAAGTCATTTTCCAAGAAAGGGTGTTTAAATACCTCCCTACAAAAAATATTCAAAATATTTGCCCATGAAGAATGTTAGTTGCGTTTACCTTAAATTTCTATATTTTGCTTTCAGATATTTAAAATTAGGAACATAAAGATGTTACACAGTTTTTTGTTCTATAGAAAAAAACGTCTCAAAGTTTCTGTATGGACACATGGTATTAATATATAAAACTCCTGTCCTCAAAACCAATCGAGGGATAAAGAAAAGCAGGTTTTAGAAGTGTATGTGAATATGAAAAATGCCACATTTCCTTAAGAAAAAACGAACACACTCATCTTTTATCGCCAATAACCTTCTCAAGAACTTTTTTTGCTTTTGCTTTTTGATAATGGCTTTTACATGTTTTCCTTCCTCTGCTTAGATTTAACTTTTATTTCCAAATATATTAACACAATGTGAGAGAGAATAATATGATGTAGTTTAGGTATCCAATTAAACCTTAACATACATTTGAAAGATTTTAAGTACAGTATTTTAAAAACCTTTGTCAGGTAAATAATGTTTAATGTAGATGTTTACTGGTGATAAGATGCACACTGTACTTATAAATTAAAATAAACACCCCCACAAAAAAAACTTTGTGTCAGTCAAGAAATGAAACTGAAACCATTTTACTTTATAAACCGATACTCCTAACTGTGCCCAAAGATCTGGACTAAATTAAGTTAAAACAAGATTATATAAACATTGGCTTTCAAAATAAAAACAAATAAAAAAATACAATTACAGTTTATTCAATCTCATCCATGACACTCATGATTTCCAAATTTCTGGGTATTTCGTTATTAATAGAGAAAACAAATTATGTTCTTCATTAAAGCAGTATATTTTATCCTTATTGAATAATTAAAACATTTTTATCATCAATTTATTTTATTGTTATATAGAGCCTTTTCAAGACACTTTTCATACATTGTACAGTAAAAACAAGTATAGTATACAGAATACATAATAAAACCAGATATCATTTTAAAAATGAAAAGAAAGAAATAGATGAAGAAGTAAAGGCTGCCAAAAATGATAAGCTTTAAGGAAAACGTCAACACCATAACAATTACAGAATTTCTGTATGAAATGAAAAGTGTAAAAGTGCTACACTGCAGTAGTAGACAACACCTAATGGCACAGTTACAGTATAAAGTAGCATATCAGGTAGTCCAGGTGGGGGGCTGCGTCAGCATGCGTAGTCTGCAAAGGAACAAGTAACAGGTTTGTTCCATGCTGCTGTTTTCTCTCTTCTCTTTTCAGCATGGAATAAACCTATTACTTGTTCCATATCATATAAAGTACATTCAACCTGATATAAGTGAAGAATCGTTTTTTTATCAAATAAAACCTTATTTAACAAGATGAGTCAGCTGAGAGCACATTTTCATTTACAATGACAAGCTGGAGAGTCTTCATTAATACTGCAATCGGAGTGCAGCTTCCTCCCCAGGAGTACGATAGCAGCATGGCTCCAATCCAGAGTGATTCATCCTGTTGTACAGATTATATCAAGGCCCACATTGTTGGAATCCCCATTAGAAAACCACACCCTTAGCAGTACTCTTGGTCACAGCAAAGAAATGAAACTGAAACCTTTCCACCAAAGAAAAATGAGTTTCTGAACATGCAAAAACAATGTACAGTAAATGGAGTTAATTTATTCTTTGTCTAATATCCTCAAAATCATCCTGGATCACACGGACCTCTAAATAGTACAGTACTGTATACCGTCTGTGCTGTTCACTTGAGCTGACAATTCAAGACATTGCTTAGATTTATACACTTCCAATAGACAGAGAAGACAGAGACACAGACCAACAGTCTGACATACAGTAAAGTTAAACAGCTAAACAGAAAGATATTTTCATCTGAACACCAGATTTCCCTGATCATTTAGCATTGATTTTAGCAACCCGTACAACTTTGTACTTTGAACAGTGGGGTTGGCTGATCGCTATAAAAATATATTTATAGTTTTCCGTTTCTGATTAGGAATTATACTGTAGGTTATTAACGGTGTAAAGATAATCTCCAGGTTTTGTTCTTTGTTTTAGACTTACATGTGAGTTCAAATAGAAAGATATTTTTATCTGTACACCAGATTTCCCTGATTGTTTAGCATTGATTTTAGCAACCTGTTCAACTCTGTGAGGAAACGCAACATTAAGTATTTAGTCATTACTAATTAGAATACAGTATAAGATTATAAGAACAGTTACTGTTAAAACAAGAGGTGGCCATGCCCTGTGATTAGCCCATTTGGTAGTTATTAGTTAATTGATCTGGAAGAATCTCATCCAGCCATTTCTTGAAGGAAACCAGAGTATCGGCGTCAAGTTCTCCTGTTTTCTGTTCTTGGAGTTTTCACTTGTGTCCCTGTGGCTTGTGTTTCACTGTTTGTTTTGGAGTCCCTTGAGAAAACTCCTTCGGCAGCTTGGAGAATTTTGAATACTTGTATGAGCTCCCCTCATATTCCTCTCTCCTCGAGAAGAATAGACATGCATCCCAGATGGGCAATCTCGTTGAAATGCTACAGAACAGCAGGTTTTATAGCTTTTACAGCTGTGTATTAAATTGTCCATCCCCAAACACTTTAGGACATTTAATACTTCAGTAATAAATATTATTTTTTATTTCACAAGGCAGCAATGTCATCGGTTTAGAACGAGTAAGAAATGAACATTCTGAAACGAGTGACATCAATATTACATTTAAAAAAATAAATATAGCTCAATAACTGGTGGCAAAAAAAAGCGTATCACTGCCTAATTTTATGAATACCTGGAATGTTATTAATCATATTCCTTTTTTGGTTTTTAGTCTTAAATATTTGATTAGGCAACGTTTCCATTAGAGCAATAAGTATAGCAATGAAAGAAACAAACAGCTTTCAATTTATGTTTCAGTTCTGTGGGTGAGACATTATTGTAATAACCTAGTACTGTGTCCGAGTATTGGATAAAAACACTAAAAGTGAGTTTGATTTAACACTGCAGACTTTTTCAGAATGCATGTTCTAAGATACAACTACAAATAAACTAATAATAATACCTATGTTTTGTTGTGGCTGCTTTGAAGTATTTATCCTTTACTTTTTCTCTTATTCGTAATTCCGCTTTTCGCTGTTTATTTTTTCGCGTTTACTGTTTTGACCCCATCCGGCTCTCCGTCAGCCCGGATTGTTTTCACGAGCAGTAATGGCCGCTTCCAGTGCGCTTGCTTCTGTCTCCAAAGCCGAGTATCTCAAACGCTATTTATCCGGAGATGGAGATGGCAAAACGTCAAAAAACAAGAAAGCCAAGAAGAAAAGACCGCAGTCTACAGCAAAGGGGTATGTTTCAGGAACCAGTGACTCAATCAGGCACATTAGAAATGCAGAAAGTGACTGAAAGTTGTAGGCCGGACTAAACTTACTGAGATACTGGAGTGGAGTGTATGAGCGCAATCGAGAGCGTTGTCTTGATTTTACCTCTACGAGCCGCATAAAACGCTACAGTACTGTATATGTGAGGTTATATTCTCAATAACCCAGGTTGTGGAAGTCTTGAGAAATGTATTTTTGAAGCTGTGCTGTGGGGTCTGATCGTTCTGTTGTGGGAAACTCGAAAGAGGATTATTGGTCGCAAGGTAATTTGGGTCTAACATGTCCAGTGTTTTCAGCTGCAAAGGATCTCTGCTAATCTCTGTGTCGGACATGTTTTCCTGCTCCTCTGGTATTGTAGGACCAGTCTTTCTCTAAAAACTTCAGGAGTCCGGCAGAGAAGATCCTGTTGGACACCTTTCATTGGGGAAAAAGTGCTTCCTGAATGAGAACTGAGAAGGATTTCTAGGAATCTTTTAAGAGACACGTTTATGTCCATAGAAGAGCTTTTGACGATTTATCGCAATACTGTTCAAGGGAGAGTTGATAGATCACGCCTGTTTATCCACAACAGACCAACAGCTATGACTCTTTTTTTAAAGCGTTTTTATTTGTGGCAGGCTACATGTCGGTGATTACAAAAAAGAGCATTCCTGCTGTTTTTTTTACGTTTTGCCCTCCTGTTGTTGCTGCTGCTTGCAGGATGAGAATAGTGGATGACGATGTGGACTGGAAGCAGCTGATAAAGTCAGAAGAGAAGGACGACTACGAGGAGGAAGAAGAGGCTCCAGTGGTAGGAATTCCTTTATAGTTTACATTCATTTACAAATGCATTGGCTTAAACTATGTTTAGGTGCATTTCTGCTGTCCTGAACCTTGTGGAGAATCTTTGCACAAAAGCTGTTCCTTCTGCGTGCTCTGTTGTCGTCTTCCTCTTGTAGGTGGCAGAAGTGATAGATGAGCGTCCGGAGGAGGTGAAGAGACTGGAGGAGTTCAGGAACAGCAAGCGGTGGAAAACTTTGGGAGGTAAGAGTAACCGATGCTTACCTGCTCTTTTGGGGCTAGCATTCTGATGATTTAGCATCTATAAAGTTGTACTGTAATTGTCTAGGTGCATACATAATATTTGATTTGAGTTTCTAAGCAGTTTTATCAAATATTATTATGTTTGGTCTTCTAGGTACTAATGAAGATTTTCAGGATTCAGACAAGTTCCAGGGTGTCCGTTCATCAGCAAGGTACAGAACTGATGTTTAATGTATTTTAATTTTTCTTATGATTGTCTCGGCTTTGTATGTGGTACAGTTCGATGCATGTCTGTTAAAGCAGCTCAAATGCTATGAGATCATTTTGACTCACAAGAGGCACTTCCACTGTTAAATTATTAATGAAGAATGCCCCCCAAGAAGCAACACTGTTAGGAGCATTTGTTTGTCCAGGCTTTCAGTATTGGAGTATAAGAGACAATAATGAGCTGTCATTGAGTTTCTTTGGTGCTTAAAATGTGGATATTTCTAAAACATTACAGATCATAAAACAGAATACATTAAAACAAGTGTGTAACATTTGAGTTCATCTGTGTAATTGTCCATTTCAGTTCAGGAGCTGCCTCTCAAAAGAGAATAGAAGAGACATCAAGAAAAGGTCGTCATGATTCTCCAGATTTTTCCTCTGTGAAAAGGAGCCGTCATGACTCTCCCGACCTTTCACCCCAGCAGAAAGGTCGCCACGACTCTCCCGACCTTTCACCCCAGCAGAAAGGTCGCCACGACTCTCCCGACCTTTCACCCCAGCAGAAAGGTCGCCACGACTCTCCCGACCTTTCACCCCAGCGGAAAGGTCGCCACGACTCTCCTGACCTTTCACCCCAGCGGAAAGGTCGCCACGACTCTCCCGACCTTTCACCCCAGTGGAAAGGTCGCCACGACTCTCCTGACCTTTCACCCCAGCGAAAGAGACGTCACCACTCTCCCGACCTTTCACCCCAGCGGAAAGGTCGCCACGACTCTCCCGACCTTTCACCCCAGCGGAAGAGACGTCACCACTCTCCCGACCTTTCCCCATCGAGACAGAAAACTGTCCCCAGAAGAGCACGTCATTATTCCTCATCTCCTTCTCCCCCAGTTAGAAGCCACGGGGGCTCTCCAGCAAGAACTCATAAGAAAAAAGACAAAGGTAAAGAGCAATTTTACTTATGTACAGTGTAATATTTTTAGAAATAAGCCATTTGATATCTGATTATTTTATACCAGTTCCCATTCATGACCCTGTAGGGATGCATGAAATCACACCATCTGGCTTGGTTCAGTTTTGAATAAGTTTATCACAAAAGTCTCTGGAGAGTCAAGCTGTGTATAAAAAGTAATCTATAGCACATACATCACACAGTGTATATCCATCAGCAGCAGGTGACAGACCTTTTGCGTCACCATGTAAAGAGTGGAATATTGTATCAGGAAGAAGGTTTCTGTCTGGACGCTAGTACATAGATAGTCAGATAGTTCTCAGTTTTGACTGCAAAGCCGGTATTCACTTACAGGTCAGGAAGTTTGAAGGTAATTAATGGCTTTCAAAGCTTTGTCACGTCACATACGAGCAGCATGAGTTTGATTTCTCTTGTGAACGTAAACCTTTTGATAGTGTTTGCGTTGTCATTGTGTCACTCAGGGGAAACTTCAGGTTTTGTTTCTTGTTTAAGTGCGCTGTGCATACTTTTCAAGAACAGAATTGAAAAGCACTAATTTGTCTGTTGCACTATATATAAGACAGAGTAAAACTCTTATTTAAGGTTAGTATTCATGTTCTTCTAAGTAAAATACTGTTAAAAGTTGAATAGTTATAGTTGTATTTCATATTTATTTTCTTATAAACGTCTGTTTTCTGAATATCTATAAATGTTTAAATGGGGCCAACTCCCTATCTAGTCCAAGTAATAATATGGGTGAATATATTTTAATTGGCTTTGCTTTTACAAGGCATACTCTATTATAAGTATTATGGTATATTATTATGGTAAATTACAATGGTATATTATCATATACCATTGAGGGAAATGTGCAGTTTTTCTGTTTTCTGTTTGATTTAATATAAAAAGTTGTATCTTTTATTTAATTGAAATTGCTAATAGATGTTTTTTCATTCAATAAAATCCAAGCTAGTAGCTGTGGTGATGCCATCAGTGTGTTATGGAAATTAACAATGTCAAAGC
Organism: Lepisosteus oculatus; assembly: GCF_040954835.1. NCBI lineage: Eukaryota > Metazoa > Chordata > Actinopteri > Semionotiformes > Lepisosteidae > Lepisosteus > Lepisosteus oculatus. The sequence continues at coordinate 5,138,662 of NC_090718.1, read as the reverse complement.
CTTGTTCATGATTTATTCTGCACCTACAAAGGGTCAAAATCAGCCTGTTGTGCCCTCAATATTTTTCAAGGTTTAACGGATCTTAAATCTTTGCGTCGCCCTCAGACTCCTCTCCACCCAGAAGCAAATCCAAATCGGCCCCTTCGACTCGAAGGGCGAAAGACTCCGACTCGGACCTCTCTCCTCCCAGACGCGCTGCCCGCCGCTCCCCGGACTCCGACCTTTCACCTCCTCGGAGACGAGGGCGGGGCTCCGACTCCGACCTTTCGCCCCCGAGAAGACGCCCACAGGGTGGGCGGGGCTCTGACTCGGACCTCTCTCCACCCAGGAGGGCATCACGCCACTCCCCCAGCTCCCAGAGGGTGAGGATTCGGGATGGTACGACTGGACCAGAGGAACACAAACACAGAACGAACAGGAAAATAACCTTCGTTGTGTCTGCTGTTCAGTTGTGATTTGAGACTTAGATCTCACATCTAAAAAAGAAAGATTATTGGCAGATGAAAATAAGAAGAAAGCATAACTGATACTATAAACCTCTTATAAATGTTCTGCATCTTTAACCACCTTAGTGCTTCATTATTGATGGAAAAATAGAAAGGATCACAAAAGACAGAAAGTAAAATTGGCCTGTAGATGTAAGATTCAGTGATAAGTTCACTGCCTCATTATAAAAAAGACACTTATTAGTGCAAACATAAAAAAGGAAGCTTTTCAGCTTAAGTAATTCTTAAATTACCACTCAAGTTACAAGTTTACAAGTAAAATAACAAGTTTTATTCAAAGCTGGTTGTTATTGTGTGGCGATTTAAAATACCGCTGAATGTTTTCCAAAGATATTGCCTCCAAATTCTCTCTTGACTTTGATGAAGCCGCTGCTGTCTTGCACCTGTGCGAGAGGCAGTATTTTTCTCAGAGGGGAACGTGTGTCAGTCAGCCCCGTGTGTCTCTCCTGGCTGGGCAGATGCTGTCGGGCGGGGCAGCAGGGCTGGTGTCTCTGGACTTGCTGAGGAAGGAACGGGAAGAGAATCGCCAAAGGGACAGAGCTAACCAGCCTCTGGAAGGTGTGTGTGTGTCCTTATTCTGAGATTCTGCATGGCGTTGTCTTGTACTGTATACAAGAGGTTGCCTCCCCATGTTTTACAGAGTGCATTCCTGTAAGTGTTTGCCTACATAGGTGTAACATCATTGTTAATTCCACAACTTACTGTGATGGCTTATACAAGACATGGCAACAGCTGTAGAATATCAAGCACTTGGATTGTTGACTTTTGTATAAAAGTCTGAATTTATCTGTTTTGCAAAAAGATAGCTTGTTTTTGTTCCTGGACATTTGTAATGTCTAGGCTGTAAATTATATTTTATTAAACAAAAAGGGCTTGGAGCTGCTGAAATGAGAAAAACTGAAATGTCCTGCAAACAGCATGGCATAACATTGATAAAATGTGCATAAAGAGAAAGTGGATAGTTTACAGAATGAGGTGACCATGATATCCAGCAGACTGCAATCTCCTGAAGGAGCTGATGAAAACACTAAATATTTAAATAGACCACACTTGACTTAGCTAATAAGTTAAGAGAGCATAAAGATGGTTGTGAGAAACGATGATAAGAATGTTTCGTATTGTGGAAATCTCTTAAAATGAATGATAGAAAAGTCTTAGTCTTCGCAGCTGTGGGAAACGTCAGATCTTCACCCAGTGGTGTCTTGAGCTGATAGGATCATTCTTCATGTGGAAATGCTAATGGCTAGTTTCACCCGTGTTCTGGATTTTGAGCCGGCAGCTTTCCCCGTCTCCTGACTGGCCTGTCTCCCTGTTCCCCGGGTATCTTGCAGAGGAGTCACGGAATGCCGAGACCGTGTTCAGGGACAAGTCCGGGAAGAGGCGCGACATCGCTCATGAGCGAGAGGAGCAGCGTCAGAAGGCCGGGGAGAAGGAAGAGAAGGACAGGAAGTACGCCCAGTGGGGCAAAGGGTGAGTGTGCGCTGGTCACTGAGCCTCTTAGATTTGCCATAACCCTGAACGTTCCAGATTTCAGAACTGCGATGGGTCATTAAGATAATTATTAAGTATTAAGATTTTGTCTTTTTCGCAGACCCCAGCTTGCTCTCCCTGAGACACACAGACAGGGAGAGAAGCTGGGGGTCAGAGCGCAGGGTCAGCCATTTATACGGCGCCCCTGGAGCAGCTGGGGTTAAGGGCCTTGCTCAGGCCCAACGGAGTAGGATTCCTATGCCGGCTGTGGGATTCGAACCAGCAACCTTCCAGCCCCCGGCGCAGATCCTAATTCACAGAGCACCACTCCTCCCCATGTGTTTTTATTCTTTCCTCTGTCATCCTAGATGTTCTTCTTCTTTGTTTGTCCCTTTGCTGTATGTGGTCTCTGTGCCCTGGCCGTGCCGCAGTGGGAGGGGGGGTGTTCCCTGCTGGGGCTGACCTCTGACCTCTCGGCTCCGGCGCCCGCAGGCTGGTGCAGGCTGAGCTGCAGAAGCGCAGGGTCGAGGACGCCCTGCGGGAGGCGCAGAAGCCCCTGGCGCGTCATGTCGACGACGCAGACCTGGACCGCCTGCTGAGGGAGCAGGAGAGGGAGGGGGACCCCATGGCAGGGTTCCTGCGCAGGAAGAAGGAGAAGGAGCTGCAGCGCATGGGAGTCAAAGGTCAGGGGGCACGGGGCGTTGACCCGAGCTCACCGGGAGCAAGCGCCTCCACATTCTTGTCATTCCTGTTGTGAAAGTGCACTTTGTGCCTTGTTCACGAAATCTGAGTGTGTGGCGTCGCCACACTGATTCGGTCTTCGAGCATGAAATCTATAAAAGATCTATAAATCTTTTGCGGTTTATTTTCTCCTATCATTATGTTGCCTAAAGCACCGCTTTCCCCAATTTAAACGTCCTTTTAATTTCACTTTACTGGCTTACCCCAGACATAGGATCTAAAGCAAAATGTAGCTCACAGTGTTACAGGGGCCAGCATAAGTCCATGTCTCTTTAATGAAACCTGTGGCTGTTCGTATTGACTTTCTCATTTTATTTTCAGAGAAACCTCGATACAAGGGGCCCCTGCCACCCCCAAACAGGTTCAACATCATGCCTGGGTATCGCTGGGATGGAGTGGACAGGTACGAGGTGTTCATTTCTCTGCGGATTATCTTCTGTGTTGCATTAAGGAAAGCAGTTATTGAGTAGTATTTTTTCTCATATTTTTATTAACTAAACTTTATAGTCCACTTTGGTACTGTCCATCGCAAAATGCATTCTTCTTTTATGCTGCAGATCAAATGGTTTTGAACAGAAGAGGTTTAGCAGGATAGCAGATAAGAAAGCTGTACAAGAGATGGCCTACAAATGGAGTGTGGAAGACATGTGAGGTGTCACCCTTGCTTCTGCCCAGTGACATCCAGCGACAAGACCCAGCAGGCTGCCCCTGCTGTCCCAGACCTCCGGCCAGTTTGGACAGTACCAGGACCGAAAGACAGCGTACTGATAAGGCTAATTTCTAGGAGGGGTCACTCGGAGCTCACAGACTTGAGCAGGCTTACAGTCTCCTGCAAGGGCAAGCAGAGGTGCTTTCTGGCGTGCCAAAAGCTCGTACTGCCCCTATCATGAACGCAGTGACTTTACAGAAAGCCCTTTCGTACAGAACAGTTCCCATTTTGTTTTGGAATACTGTACTAAAGGTAGTGAGCCAGCATAAGAAACAAATTATTTTAGACCTTGTTTTTACACTGACTATTTTCCTCTAATCGCACACCTGTGTGGCATGGAGAATAGGAGTGCTGACCCGTGAAAAACACGTTTTAAAACATTTGCCCCCTTTGTGTATAAAACTGTAAATAAAAATGTGAAAAAGAAACTTCTTCATTGTCACAACACGGAACTGCCAACGTTTGGCAGATTTAGATTTTTTTTCCCCCCAAGGTGACTTTGTGAACAACTCTTCAAAGAAGGAGCATTGTGCTTTGTTTATATGAATTCTCAAAACTATAACTAATTCCTATCTCTTTTCCATTAAAATGTGAAAATATTTTGACAAACCAACCCTTCACCTGGGCTGCCTTATGAACTGCCACCTGTAAAACATACTTAAAAAATGTTGCATGACCTCAACTGTTTGAGAACGATTTTGATGATCTCCCGAAAGATGAGCATTTATTTTTGTATTTGGTGCAAGGACCTCCCTTCTTTATCATAAATAAAAACATCTCGGTGAGCTTCATGTGCTGTCAGGTAGTGGTTTGTGGAAACTAAGACTTCTGGCAGAAAAAGAGTAAAAAATTCCTACAAATTCAATTAAATTCAAAGTACTTTATTCATCATCAGGGGTGCAATTAAAAAAATATTATAGTGAAGTATAAACTCCTCAAATGCCATTCAAATTGTAATACCTATACTGTAGGAACACATCTGCATCATGTATTGGCATTTGGGAGAGCCGAACAGCCTGCTTACTGTATTAATTAGGTTGCCAACTGGTCGAGAGGGAAACATTGGTACAAATGTACAGATTTGCAGAAATATTTCCAGTGCCTTGCAAAACCATTCCGGCCCTTTAAAAGTGCTGCTGGATTAAATGATTGAAAATGTTTCTAACCGTCTTGTTCGGCTGCTGATTGTTGAGAACTCTGATTGTTTTCCGAGTGTCTGGGTGGTGTGATGCAGCTTCCACTTCATGGCTATTGAGCCAGCAGTGCTCCCTGGGATATCCAAACACTTGGATATTTGTGTACCCTTTTCCCAATCTATGCATTTTTAATCACTTTATCTCTTAACTTCCTTAGAATGCTCTTTAGTCTTCATTTTCATGCCTTTCCTTCAGATTCAATGCCTGACCAAGGATCCCTAAATGTGCCGGAGTCACTTCAATGCTGCACAGGCAGAGGCAAATCAAAAGGCAATTATATCCTCGTTAGGGCGATTTCTTTCCCCTGTGTGACCTTAGAGCTGCCAGAGCACAGGGCTCTGAATAGTTTGTATTCAGTTTTTTACTTTCTTTTAGATATCTGCTGACAAACAACTAATCTTTCCAGATTTTCTGTCTGAGCAGGTGAGTTTGCAATCAATTCTGATATGTAAGTATCATTTGTAATCCAGCAGCATTTGAAACCTTTTAAAGGTATGTGAGTACTTTTGCAAGGCATTGTAACTAGAGCTCTTTCAGGCTTTTTCTGTGTTCTGTTTCTGTCAAATTGCATTTTGTAGATAGCTGTTTTTATGTGGTTGTAATGAGACATTTTCAGTTAACACTGCAAGGGTGTGGGGTGTATTCTTTACAAGTGAAAGTGTAAAGTTGGTCTCCATCTACACAAAACACTTTGTTGTAGATATCTGTAACACGTTTCCAGCTGTACATTCTCAATTTCTTTCCTTTGACTCTTACATACCTGGGTGAAATAATCTCCTGGGTTAACCCTCTCTATACCTCTTAGGACTCTGTCCACTTGGGTCAAATCTCTCAGTCTCCTACTGCTTGTTCTAAACCGAAGAGATTGATTTCCTTTAGTCTGACTTTACATTACCCTTTTTGGAGACATTCTTGCTGCTATTTATTTAACGGTTTTGTCTAAGACTGTGATATTACTTTTGTGATGTGGTGAGAACGCATGACCACAGTGATCTAAAAGAGATCCTACTAGTGTTGAGACTTGAGCATAATGTCCCCTCTTTCAAATGGCAAAGCCTTCTGCTGTTTCGTCTGTGTGACTTAAATAGGCTTTGGAATCTAAATAACGCAAGTTATGGGCTTGAGTGTTACAAAATGCCCTTTTGGATTTTGGGGAGTATTCTTTTAAGAGGCGTGAGACTTTAGCTGTGTAAATCCCAGATGGCTGTCTCTTAAAATGTCGTTATGTTTCAGAACATTCCAGTTTAGCTGAATCAGTAACGGAAGGATTGTGTGATTCGTCTGTAGTGTCCTGGTTCAGATTTGTTCGCATTAAAGTGAAATGGTATTACAGTTGTAGTCCTGCCATCTTTGAAGCTGAAATATCTTAGAAATATACAAATGACATGCCTCTCTACTTTCAGTGATCACTAAATTCCTCCCTGCTGATTTGTTGTTAAGATGACTGAGCACATATAGAAACCTGTGGTCATGTATGTTACAAGTACACAATGCTATTCCTTTCCTTTTATACAATAGGGCATGCTGACAGATTCTTTAGTACAATCTTACATGAAATAGTAATTTAGCATGCTTATTTATTTTTGTCCATTTCCCGGCAATGCTTTCTAATCTTTATCCAGCTATACCGATGTTGCTCAGTATGCCCATAGTTTACCTTTTTATGTTGTCTGTGAGGCAACCTTCCTTCAAAGCATCTTGTGGTATGTAATAGACTGACTTTAAAAAGTAAAACAGATTGTTTAAAGGTTTTCACAGCAAGTGTTTTAAAGTAAAATAGACAGTGTATCTGTTGTGAAAATGAAAGTAATCCAGAGTCGATCTCCTAGTTTAGCAGAGTTGTTTTTAATTAATATGTACAGAGCTGTTATAAACTTGCTTGTATGGTCCTTTCTTGCTGAGCTTGAATAAAAGGTTATTTTTTCTATTCAAAACAACTAATTCTGTCAGCAGCAGAATTAACTGTAAATTTGTCTTGTGTAAATCTCTTGTGTGCCGATATCATCAATTTCAGTCACACCTGAACAAACAATTAAACTTTGTTTTGGAGAGAGTTGGTTTGTGGAGAACCATTAAATATCACTTTCCAAGGTTGTCCACACTTTTCCATCCCAAAAGGTTAAATATTTCATTGTACTGATTTTTAGACAAAAAATTTTTTGTAACCCCATCACCAGATTAGCATTTTTTTAACACAATCGATTGGCATTACAAAATAAAACTATTAAAAAATGGAAAACAAACCACAGGTCATCTGGTCAACTGGTCACTTTCTAGCCTGAGTGTTCTACATGAAACATACATTCATCATCCAGGTGGGGCTGCACAGTGGTGGTGGTGGAGGGGAGTCCCCATTACCTGTAAAGCGCTTTGAGTGGAGTGTCCAGAAAAAGCTCAATATAAGTGTAAGCAATTATTATTATTATTATTATTATTTACTGATTTTGGACAGTGTAGTCAAGTAAAATTTGATTGTACTGGGTTTGATGGGACAAGCTTACAAGCTTGTATTTTGATATGTTCTTATTGATAAATACTCTGTGTTTATTTGACATCTTGCAGGGTTCATCTAGATTGTTTTTTTTAATGGATTATGATTTAATGTTACACTACACTGGACAAACTCATTTAGTTTATTTGCTGAGACTGATGGCATTGCGTGTCTAGAAAAATCTTACGCTGTTTTAAGAAGACGTGCTCATGGTCTCGATCGCTTAAACTTTGACCACGGCAGACTTCTAATGCTGGTTCAAAAAAGAGGCTGAGAAAGAAAGAATGTAAGTGGGAGTTTCATACACACAAAGGAAACAACATATTTTTAATCGTACGCCCTATTTTAAGTTGCATTTCCATTTGTTAAAATGGTTGCATTTGTGAAAATATAAATTGCTATTCACTACAAGGATGATCCCTTTGCTAATATCTATATATATATTCCACCTGTTTCCTCTTTTCCTCATTTTTCTTATCGCCTTAAAAAATGCATTTGCTGTTTTCAGGTTGGGACAGCAGGGGGCGCCATAAGCTTCTGGCTCTGCTGCTGCTGGTGAGCGAGGTACAGCTGCAGCCGACAAGGTGGGATACTGAGAGGCCTGAGGAGAGAAAGCAGTAAAGCAGGTCAGTATTTTAATGTCTGTAAAGCACATATTGACAGTGTGTTTCTAGGCATTGTGGATCAGTAAACAGACTTATGTTTTTACAGTTAGGTTTTACTAGTTCACTAGGGGAGCTGCGTCAGCATGCGTGGGCTGCAGAGGAACAGGTAAAGGTTCATTCCAGCTGAAAAGAGAAGAGAGAAAATGCGACACTGTGTGTGTGTGACACCCGAAGAAGGCTCCACAGCCGAAACGTTGTGTTTATTCAGCTGGAATAAACCTGTACTTGTTAAGTTTTACTATCAGCTTCTAAAGGCATCATTGAGATGCTGGGTAGGGATTCTTCTTCTTACAGCACAGATGATACCAGCCTTGCTCCTTGAGAGCCCCAGTCCGACACGTTTCAAAGGTCCCCCAATATTCACAAGACTTGGAAGAGATGCACTTTGATTAATTAAACGGGTTGACTTGTCAAAGTAATTCAGAGATCATCTGTGACAGCCATCCGAGTGCCTATCAGTCCTCAAGAAACAGAGTTCTTATAAGTGCCTGCTTAGTTCATCTGAAAGAGGTGACCTGTGAGACTGTCTAGGCCCAGGGCTGGAGACCCCTGTTTTAGGAGAATGAATTTAAAGAGGGACAAAATGAACACAAGTAGTGGTTTGCGGTCTTTGGAGAGGTGACAATTTTAACAGTGTTCATTGATGCAAAGCAAAATGGGTTCTAGGGAAGCAGACCCTAAGGTGGTTTGAGCCCCACGATGTGCCTTTGTCTTTCACAGACAAAGCAACCTTTTGTAACCTGTGCATTTTCTCATAAAGCAGACAGCTTACCGGAAGGTGTCACGGTGAACGGTGGTGAAGTCATGCTCTCCCTCTGCCTGTATGGGCTTGTGCTCTGGCTTAAAGCTGGTCACCATCTCTGCCTTCTTTCTGAAAAAGGTCCTGGAGTTTGTAGTCTCTCCCTCAAACTTTCCCTGAAACCAGACATGTTTCAGTCTTTAGTTGTCTTGTACATGCCAGGGGAGGATGTCCATGTTTAATATTCTGGTACAAAGTTACCTTGAATTAGATAGCTAACTTACTGGAGCGGAACAGTGCTGAGCAGCCTGAGACGGATACATACGGTGGAGTCGTGTTTTCTGAGGGGAGCAGCCCCAGCTGGCGTATCTTAAGAGGTTTCCTCGAAAGCTACCTTTTCTTAAAGCTGACCCCATGCCCCCTTCCCCCCTCGGAATTATCCATCTGTCCCATTTCGTACACTAAAATCCTTCAAGCTTGGCCAAGTCCCATGCCTTCCCCCAGCCTGTCTAACCAGCAGCCTTGTTCCCCCGGGGCAGGTAGGAGGAGACTCAGGTCAGGCCGGGACACACGGGGACGATCTGACCGAGCACAGATACTGTGGAGGGTCTCTCACCGTGGGCATGATGTAGACCCCATCATGAAGGTCCCCCCAGCGCGCACGACGCTGGACCCCCCAATTCTGGAAGAACTCCTTGCTGGCCGTGGTGTCTTCGAACTGGCCTGCCTGGACCTTCAGAACCGGGTCTCTGCGCGGGAGAGGCTCAAGCTGGAGGCTGTCCAGGGGAACAGGTCGGTACGCCAGCTGCAGGCCAGGGCGGGTGAGAAAGAAACACCAAGCCAAGCTCTGAGTAACACAGAGCATCTTCATTCAGCTGCACCGTACTTACTGCATGTTAGACACAGACTCAAGCAGCGCTGTCTCCACCCAGCAGCAGGTTAAATGGCCCTGTAATGTTACTGAGTTTTCGTTGGCGTGCTATCGCAGCATTTGTCTCTGAATGTAACAGGTTTAAATCAAGGAACTTATTAATCAGCTGCAGGTAAAGAGGCTGGTTTCTCTCTTTCTACATGTAGATTTTTTAATGAGCAGACAGTATTGAACTTATATCCCAACATCTTTTTATGTGCTGTATATCATTTATCTGGCTGGGCACTGGATTTCATATCCTCTGTCCTATGACAGAGAATAGCTGTGGTGAAACAATGGAATGATGACGTATGAATCATACTTGTGCTGAAGCAGAAGGCTTTCATTAACAGCTCTTGCATGCATTACACATCACCTGTTGAGAGTGGTCAATGACATTGTATCTGTCCTCACCTTGGTCTCAGTGTCTGCTTGAAAAATGGCCTCTCTATTTCTGACAGACAGTTCCTCCTGCAGCTGGGCAGGGCTGGGCCTCCTGTGCTCAGACACATCCCACCCAGGGTACGTCTCCCTGTGAACGGTCCTGAAGTCGTTCCTGCAAAAGCAGCACCATCATTGAGCAGCGTCTGCCACAACACCCACTTTTACTGTTTCTGTCACATGAGCACTGGCTGTTCTGCAGCTTCTGTCCAAGATTTCCGTCATGATGGGTGAGTGGCCTTGCGCACCTGTGATTTTATCACTTTGCACTGTATGAAATAAACCACATTGTTGACAGGGGCCCATCGTAGGAAAAGCTTGGATTTGGACATATTGGATGATCTGGAAGTTGGGAACTACAGAAACTGAAACAGGGAAATACTGGTGTATTTACTTTGAGTCACAAGTCTGACATTAAGTATAGGGATAAAACACACCTCAAACATGAGTGCAGTTGCTTCCGAAAGGCGTGTTTCTGTTTGGGGAAAAATGTAACTTGCTTTGCAGAACGTGTTCCCTGCAATGCAGGCAGCTTGTCTCCGAATGTATCAGGTGTGATCTGGCTTGTTACTGGCCTCTTTACAAGGTGGACTCGAGTACTCTGTGTGTAACCTGTGCAAGCAGAGTTACTGTTTCATGTTCAGACACACAGGGTCACGGCCGAAGCTGGCAGCAGTCCCAAACACTAGCTATTCCTGGGTTTTCATGTTCATCAGAACCGTGGCTTATGATGGGAATTTAAAAACAAGCAGCAAAAGCAGAGGAGACAAGTTTCAGTTGGAGAAGACCGAAAAAAGGAAAACTCCCCATGTGCTGTATTTAATTCATTTTCAGAAAAAGACTACTTGAAAGGTTCTAGAGTTACCTTTTTAATGTTTTGGATCTACTTTTTATAATATTTTCCCCCATCAGGCTATGAGTTTCCTAAATACGTAGGTCAATAGCTAGAGCTTCAGTGTTGCTGTAGTCCACATAGCTTGAAATATGAGAATTGGAATGAAAACATGAGACTGTAATAGACATTTAGAGACAGAGAACAATCAAGAAAGGACATTGTATCAGCTGGATGTGTATGTAAATGCACCTGTTACCCAGTTACGGCTATTTTGAATGTTGATTACTGTAGTTGTTCCCTGAAAAGGGTTTGCTCAAGGCTGCCTAAACTTGTCTGTGACCCAGATTTCTTAGGGTTTTCTTTGAGTTTTGAATCCAAAATCTCGCTATCAGCTATCAGAGTCGGAGGGCTTCAGAGCACAGTCACTTAGCAGTACTAATGAGGGGCACATGTTCTGTATAAATCATCTGGCTAAATTTCACAATGTAAGAATATATACAAAAGCCTTTTGAACATCTTAAATTAGCAGTGTTATTTAAACATGTACTGGAATTGTTTATAGAAGCATGAAGCATTATTAGTTTCTATTTCTGCCAGCATGTTGTTACACTTTCAGCTGGAGGAAAGGGGATATTGGGAAAAGCTCCCCAATAATTTCTTGCGACAAAGGAAACACTAGCTTCTTCACAACCTCCCCTCAGTGAGAGCACTGAGCTCCCCCCCAAGCTCGAGCCTAACCTCAGAGCCTGGTTGATCTTGAGATTGTCAGGTGGGGGTCTAGCCAGCTGGCTCCTTGGCTGGGTGAGCTGGCGGGTGGGAAAATCCGACCGATACTTGGTGACTGTCTCCATGGGAGCGCCGCTGGGCGCCTCCTCCCTCTTCGGCGCCCTGCGCCTCCGCGTCGCTGGAGCGCCCTCCAGGGGATGTGGCTGGAACACCTCGCGATGAGTGGTCATCAAGTCCCTCTCTCCTGAAGGAGAGAGAAGATGACGTGCCACTCCGGCAGCACAGAAAACCGTGTCTTCGGTCTCAAGCAGCCTGAGCCTGTCAGAACGCAGAAGCTAAGCAAAGCTGGGTTTGGTCAGCTCAGGAACAGGAGATCTCTTAAGGAAAACCAGTGGTGATGCTGGAGGACCAGTAGGAGGTGCTTTTCCTGCTACTACCTGACCTGTGCTCCAGTGTGGTGACCTGGGACACTGCTGTAGGGGCTGCCATTCTTTTATATGAAAAGTTAAACTGAGGTGCTGACTACTTGGCCATTGAAAGACCCATGATACTGTTCAAAAGAGGGACCGTCTGGGCAGACTACCTAATCTGGGGAGATTCAACTCTGAGTTTGCACAATCCAGCAAACTCTAAATTTCCCCTTACGCAGATTTTTGGGAGATTTGCTTTGTACCGATCCCTTGTCACCTGGCAAGAGCTGAACTTTCCTTGACGGATGAAGTAGGTCCCGTCCTAAATGCCTTGAGATCCCGTGGGATGAATTATCAGTCAAAGCAATTTTTATTATTACATTTATGTAATAACTATTACAAATCTTATTAATTTAATATTAAATTCTATGCAAGAAACCCGAGAAGTTTGAAATACTGGAATTGCTACCGTTGAAGCCTAATAAGGTAGAAAAAATTAGAAAACAGACTATTTCTGATTAATTGACATGGCTGTCGTGAAGTCTGAAGCCACTTTGAAGTGGCTTGGAGACAGATGAGGTAGGAAAGTCAGGGTCCAGGTCTGCTTCAGCTCTAGCACAACAGAATGAACTGTCAAAACAGTGTATGACAGAGGAGCATACAACAGGATCAGCCTGGTAAACTGGAAACAAAACCTGCAAATGTTCTCTGTATAAGTTCTCACCTTCCACCCTGAGGCTGCACTGTATGGGCTGGCTCCTCTCCGGCTTGCCTCCAGATAAACTCCTCCGGACAAACTCGCTGTGTGTCGTCGTCTGCATCTCCTCCCTCTGGTCTGGGCAGAGCAGGGACCCTGGGCAAGCAGGAGTAACGGACACACTATTCCACAATGTAGCAAACCACCCTGACTCCGGACCACTCAGCGAAGCACAGGGATTCAGCAAAGCTAGGTTGTGTTTGCCGTTTCAATTCCGAGACTTGCAACATGAAAATGAGTGTGAATTGAAATGGATAGTTACATTGCTGGTATATTCACCGAATGTCATTTGCCAGTGGGTGTTGTGTCCATGAATATAAAACTCTAGGCCACAGAGCATACAGGCCATGCTGCCCACTTGGGGTCAATGTCCTTTTAAAGGGACTTTATAGGTGCTTCCACCTTTTTATCGGCTACCTGTACATCCCCATCCAATTACATTAACAGAATCTGATTTACTGCAACCATACTTGCTGTGAACAGTAGTTATCTAACAGCACGTTTGAACGAATTCACGGTCACCTGTCATCGGGTAGACCGTTACCATGCTGCCACATCAAGTGGCCTCTCTGTGGGGCTGCTTCTCAAGACGGGCAGCGTGGTGGTGCCCTGGTCAGCATTCCTGCATGACAGCGCTGGGGCCCTGGGTTCAACTCCGGATCTGCGGTCCTGTCTGTGTGGAATCTCGGGGCGGGTCCCCTGGTGTTTGCAAGGGTTTCCTCCCCCAATCGAAAGACACTCTGGTAGTTTCAGCTGGCTTCTGATTGTGTGTGTCTACATCCGTGTCTGTGTGTGTGCGCCCTGGGACGGACTGGCATCTCATCCAGGGTGTACCCTGCCTCACGCATGTTGCTTGCCAGGATAGGCTCCGGCTCCCCAGCGACCCTGAATTTGATGTAGCGCTCAGAAAACGGATGGATTGAATCAAATCCAAGGTGTGTCATTTGAAATGTTGGTGTCTGGAGCTTCTCCAGCAACGCACTTCCTTGTTGTGAAATTGAAAGAGGTGGTGTGGGGGGGCTCCCTGGTGGATGAAGGGTGTCTGCAGCAGGGAGCGAGCTCCCACAAAGGCTCACCCACGACCGCAGGCAGTTCCCCAAACCGTGGGCCAGGGCGCAGGAGCCCTGCCCCCTGCTGGCCCTGGTAGCTGTCGTGGGTGGTGGTGTGCTGGCTGAGCCGGGCGCCGGCCGGAGCTCTCCGGAGGCTGGTGAGGGGCCTCTTCGCCACCACCGGCTCTGGCTCCTTGGGGGGGAAGTCCAGGCTGTAGACGGACTGACTCTGCACGGGCTCCTGCGGAGGCGCGTAGCTCTCCCCCTGTCAGGGGAGCAGGAGCGGGATTAAGCTTCATTCGAAAGAAAACCTGTTAGTTAATGACAACGTACCGGATGCCAGCTCTCCTTCGTAAGGGATCCGAGAGTCTGGAAAAGCTGAAGATGCCACCATCACGGTGGTGCGAACGACACCGGCGCGCCGCGGGAACACGCGGGATGTGGATCGCGCAGTTGGCCGAGGCAGACTGGGGCGGGGGAAGCACAGCCTCCAGCCATGTCATCGTGCGAGCTGGACTCACCCTGCAGGCAGGCCGCGGCCTCTCTCCGGCCTGAGGGGGGCCGAACGCCGTGCGCTGGGTGGTGTGCAGGGCCATGGGGGGCGGGTTGGGGTGCAGGGGGGTGCGCAGGGGGCGTTTGCTGCTTCGCAGGCGCACATCTGGATAGAATCAAGAGAGGGGACCATTGAAAAAAAAAACCATTAGACTGTGACCAGTGCGAGTTTCACGGGCAGCAGGTCCTCAAAGGCTGAGGAGTTGCAGAGAGCAGCTGATAAGGAGCTGGGTACTTCTGTAAGAGCTCAGGATGGAAGACAACATGCCCCAGGGCACTCTGGGATAAAGATGGTCTTGGCAGGATCTCTGATTGAGAAGCGTTAAAAAACCATTTGCAAATACCTGAAGAAAATAATTTCATTTCTGCAGATGTAGGTATGTTATTTGAGAGATCAGGGAATGCCTCGATAACGTGTGTGTGGGGAGTGGAAATATATAATTGATGGCACTTAAAATGATTACAATGCTCTGTATTTAAGAAAAATACTACTTGAAAAGTTCTAGGCACTGTGACATGTCAGCTTGTTCAATGTTTTAGAACTACTTTTTAAAATATTATTCCCATCAGGTTATGAGTTTCCTAAAAACATGGAATAGGTAGAGCTTGAGTATCGTTGTAGTCTGCATAGCTTGAAATGTGATGATTGGAATTAAAAGGCGAGACTGTAATAGACAATCAGAGAAAAAGGGAACGGTAAAGAAATGGCATTATGTCATACTGCCTATCCAGCTGAAGAATAGGGGAAACCGTTAACCAATCACAGTACAGGATACAGGCCCCGGGTCTGCTGGGTGCTTACTGCGTGGCTGGGTGAAGGTGGCCTTGTAGTGGCTCAGCAGGCACCTGTCGGACCCGAAGCTGAGCTGTAGCGCCGTCTTCTTCTTCTTCCTGCAGCCTTTGTGGTGTCCGTGTTGGCTGAGTAAAGAGGATAGTTTATCCGCGAGTGACAAGGTACCCACAGACTCCTTGTGGGTGGCAAATGGTCTTTTAAAACAAAGATATGGACTAATGCAGTCAGCGGTTGGAAGTTCACACAAAGAGAATCTGATTGTTCTTGTCATACGCCCAGATTGTAATCAGTGGCTTTTAAGACTGGCCACTACTCTGTTACTACACAGGGAGAGTCCAGACCTGCTGGATTGCTCCTCTGACATTCCCACCTGTCAGAGCCGATAAGCGTATTTACCTGCTGTGACCCGAACTGTGCCTTATGAGACATTACTGCACATGCCCTCGAAGTTTCAGGACCTACTGTTTCCATGAAATCCGAAAGCTAATTCCCATCATACTCTAGAACAACTCCATCACACAGCGAGTCTCAGGCACTGACAACTAGTCTAGACCCCCCCCCTTTGTAACGATATTTAGAAAAACTCTTTTTTTCAAAGTTTAGTAATAAACATCAAAAACATTTTCTCAAGAGAATAAAAAATAGTATCTGACAGAGAAAGCACTCATAAAAAATTGCAGATGTGCTGAGCAGTAAAAACAGATAAAAACAGCAAAACCAAATGGGTGCTTCCTCTGCTCCAAAATTAACTCCAAGTGAGAAAAAGCTGTTTTAAAAAAAGATACCAATCCTGGAATAAATAAAATCATTTGGCTATTCAGAAATCTGTGGTTGACCCATATGTCATAAAGTCAAGTGACTAAAAATACAACTCAGATCCCTGCTTGAAATGTGTAGGCTCCTTTCCCACTCCTGTGATCAAAAGAAATGGCTGTAAAGAAACGCTGATCACATCCCCAGGTTGCAAGCAAACACTCTCACATCAGTCTTGTTTATTCTTACCCACAGTCACAGAGCTCGCAGATGCAGCTGAACTCTGGAAATTCCATGGCTGTTGCTGCTGGAAGCCTCCCTCGGGATTTACATTGACAAAGAAAGAAAAGGCTAAAATAACACTCATTTAATGGGCTTTAGCTGTTTTAAAGTAGCCATTAATTGAGGAGCGCAGTATATTTTCCTGTGCTGTGAACTGACAGAACAGGCAGGTCCAGAGTTGTGGTTTATGCTGGTTACTATGGCTCCTCCATTCTTCTGTGCTCAACAGTGGGGATTTAAAAGAGCCTGAGGAACAATAAGTCCTGTCTGCTACTTCACACCAGGGGGTAAGGCTGAGGGCTGGCTGTTTGCTCAAGCTGGGGCTGTGGTTGCTCTGCCAGCTCCACTCCACACAGCTCCAGGAGCACCAAGACTAAACACAGAGAGAACACACTGGACTGGATCCTGTTTCCCACTTGCTCTGGGCTGCTGTACACCTGGTCTTTGTTTTGAGTCCCACACAGGCAGTGGCTTGTATTGCATTTGGAGTATGATCCATGTCAGGTTTTCACAGAGTGCATGGTCTTTGGTTATAAGGCAAGTAATATTAAATGTTTTCAGTCTATTTGTGCTAATATGCATTTCCAGAACAGTGTCTACTGAACACTGCATAGAAAAGCAAACAAGCAATGAGTAACACGTTCTGCTCAGACCGGTCCAAGTGCCTGTTGAAAAGAAAAGGAATGTTTCTCTTTTCTAAACTTTAATGAAGTGTAGGAATCCCTGTGGAGGAAAGTCAACCCTTTCAGAAAAAAGTGCATGTCTCTGTGATATAGAGGCTAATTTGAACATGTGTTAGTACAGGATTTCAAATCTGAGATAAGAGCCAGTCTGCAGTCTGCAGTTACAGTTTGCTGTAAGTGCTGTATTTGCAGGAAGGGGGGACTCGTTCAGCACCAGCAGTGTCATTCCCCAGCACATCCGGGAGAGGCCTGTGAGTCAGTGCACTGGGGGCTGCTGTCTTGTACTGTCTACGAGTTCCAGTGTGTGAAACACAGCTGCTCGGATACAGATACATTGCAAGGAAACTCCTGCCCTCGCTGTTTAAGAATATGAAACCTCCAGCGGCGCAGTGGCTGGCATTGCTGCCCGGCAGGGCTGTGGCCCCGGGTTCGATTCCTGGGGTGCTGTCTGAGTGGAGTGTGCGTGTTCCCCCCAGGGTTTGCATGGGGTTCCCGTGGGCGCCCTGTTTCCTCCCACAGTCCACGGACAGACGAGTAGGTTAATGGGCTTGTGGCGAAACTGCCTGTGTGAGTGTGTGCCTCTGTGTCCGTCTGCCTTGTGCTGGACAGCTGTCCTGTCCGGGGTCTATCCTGCCTGCTGCTTGCCTGGAAAGGTAAGCAGCCTATCCACAAGCAGTGAGATTGGGAACACATTTAACCATGCCCCTCGGCCCACACCTACACCATCACCACCTCCCTCTTTATGATTTCTTATCTATTGCACATCTCCAGTCATTGTTTACACATCTGTATTGTTTACATTCAAACTGTCTACATGTTTACTTGCACATTGTCTACTGTTTGTTGGTATATTGTCTTGATGCACTGTTTCCACTTTGTTTTGTTTTTTACACTTGTTTTACAATCGAGAGACTTTCTGTAAGTAAGAATCCCATTGTACCAGTACCGGTTACATATGGCAATAAAGTTCAAGTTCAAGGTTCTGGCTCCCCCGCGACTGGATTGATATAAAAAGTGGATGGGTGGAGGTTTTCCTATTATAGAAGACATTCCAGAGCTTGAAAGGAATCAGGTGTAGTAAGCACAGTTGTGATAAACTGGCAGGGAAGTCTATTATTACTAATAAACATAGCCTGTTCCAAATGTCATTGTGAAGCAGCAGAGTAAGCCCGCTCTATTAGTGAGATTTTGGCAATGAAAATGTATCGCGCCTAGTGATCAACCGAAAGAAGGTTACATTTCCCTTAAATGAGCACATGAGGGCGCTGCTTATACACGAGTCTATGGAGAACAGATGCATTACATTCATCTCCATCGACGATGCACAAGCGGCGATAGTGAAGGTTTCGTGTACGGTATAGCACCCGTATCACATGACGAGGGTTAAACGCCAAATCCAGCCACAGCCAATCTTATTAATAATAATCATAATAATTGCTTACACTTATATAGCGCTTTCCTGGACACTCCACTCAAAGCACCTTACAGGTAATCCCCTCCACCACCACCAGTGGGCAGCCCCACATGATGTGACAGCAGCCATAGTGCGCCAGAACGCTCACCACACATCAGCTATCAGTGGGGAGGACAGCAGAGTGATGAAGCCAGTCCAGAGATGGGGATTATTAGGAGGCCATGATTGGTAAGGGCCAATGGGAAATTTGCCGGGGTTACACCCTTACTCATTTCGAGAAACGCCCTGTCTTAGCCAAAGGACGGCGCCTGTTTACAGTACAGTGTCCCCGTCACTATACTGGGACATTAGGACCCACATGGACCGCAGGGTGAGCGCCCCCCTGCTGGCCCCACTAACACCTCTTCTGGCAGCAACCTTAGTTTTTCCCAGGAGGTCTCCCATCCAGGTACTGGCCAGGCTCACACCTGCTGAGCCTCAGTGGGTGGCCAGTTCTGCGTTGCAGGGTGATATGGTGCGAATGTAAATGTTTGAGTATTATTTTGATTTCAGTTGCCTGTACTTCTCAATCTTGAAAAGATTAAGGTAGTTTCCTGTGCATTGAAGTTCATCTCCTAATCATTATTTTAGAAATTGTATCTTTTATATTGACAAAATCCAAAGTGTGTTGTGAATCCCAAGCAAGGAGAGCGTGCGAGACAGATTTGTATGCAGGGTGTCCAGTCCTGCTCCTGCAGATGGTTAGTGTGTCTAAAGTAGGAGTTTTATATGGAGGTTAGGGTACAATGCAAATAATAGAGATCCTCTACATTAAAAGACATTTCACTATGCATCCACCAGACATCGCCAGCAGCACAGAAGTGTTCAATTTCAAAGTGTTTTCTGTCAGTTTCTGGTTAAAGGTTATTTATTGTATAACACGTCAAGAAGATGCTTTTCAAGGCATAATATAAAAAATGTTCTTATTACTACAGACTGAGAAATGCAGTAACTCCCAGCCTCATCCTGAGCACTAATACTAAAACACCTAGAACTCCTCATGAACGCAGCTGAACCCCAATCCATATTTCAATCAGTCAGCAGTGTTGCTGTATGGTGACAGTGCAGTCTTTCACAGGTTCAGTGTGCTCTTCTGCAGAGGCTTAAAATGAGCTCAAAATAAGCGATTCAGATCACTGGTTCACATGGAAGGGCTCAGCTTGAGCATCCAAATACTGATTCCAAATATTCCCTTGAGAAAGTGTTCTCCCAGCCTGTGGAACTGAGTGGGGCGGGACGCTGGAAGGGAGTGATTACTCCTGCTGGCGCTGTGCACAAACACTAAGAGTCTCTGGTGGAAGAACAGGGGCCCTGGCCCTGGCTCTGGGCTGAAAGTGCTGGTCCAGAGGGAGGAGATTCTCCTACTAGTCCCCTCACGTCTTCCACTGTGCTCCCTTCTCCAGAAGGCTGCAAATGAGCCTGCGGGGATCAGAATGGGAGGGAAGGAGCAGACTGTGTCCCTGCTCGAGGAGAAGACTCTGGCAGGACAGGAGGGGAGGTAAGAGCACCTGCGTCTGGGAGGTCAGGGTGACAGCAGTGCAGGAGGGGCTGAGAGCCGGAGAAGATCCCAGTCAGACACAAGAGGAGTTTAATACCAGTAGATGAATAAAATGACTTTCTCAGTAATACAGATCTCCAAACTATACTCAGACACTTCACATTGAGACGTCGGACAAGTTCACCTTCAGACAGAAGAGCTTAACACAAGTGCATAAACAGGCATTCACAATAATCAAGGACAATAGTTCTCAAAACTAGAGTACAAATTCAGTCAGCTACCATAAACTGAGAATGAATTTCAAGTCAGACTGAAACACTACTCAAAAATGACAAAGTCAGGATGAGATCTAGAAATCTGTGATCAATACCCTAAAGATCAGAACCTTTGAAAAACTCACAGCAGAATGGTGATTAATAGAAAACAGGCTTTAATGATGTCTAAGGAAGTTGTGACATCAGTTCCATTCAGTTATACAGACTGAAGTGATTGAATAGCCTCTCTTAGTAACTGACAGGGAGAATGAAAGCTATTAGTACATAATTCAGAAGTGTTCAGTGAAAACAACCAAAAAACTTTCTAGTGAACTAAATTAAGTGAAATCAAAGCTCATTCAATTAACTTCCTTAGATAAAGACTCTACTACTAACTATACAGAAACACTCAAAATGGATCAAGTTGACAATTCTAGCCCAAGAAGCAGCTGTACACAGTTGTATCTAGTTCATACACACAGATAATACCTCAACGCTGCTGGGGAAGGAAGGGGCTCCTAGTGAGGGAATCAGTACATGAAAGGAGAATCTTTATTTTGCAGAGCACTCGACATTTTACACAGTGTCTGAGTAAAGTATACAGAGCACCAGGGAGAAAGGAAGAAACTAAAACAGATTGAACTTGTACACACTTTCTCACAACTCCTGTGGCTGCTGCTAGGGTCAGTTCACTGCGTTGGTGGTCTTGACTGCAAAGGGATGATGGAAATTAACTCTGTGTGAATAAGTGAGAGCTCAGGAGACGAGGAGAAATTGAATCCATAACATAATGGAAACATGGAGTTCAGGGGTTTCAGTTTGTATTCACGTGGAAGATCAAGTAGAAACTCACAGGCTGTGTATCTGCAGCCTTCAGCAGTATATCTTTCATCTTCAGGAGGGATTGAAGAAGGAAATGACACTGGATCCAGAACAGTGAAAACAATGGAAACATAAAACATAAAACCTTTAAATATGTAGATGTTGGAGTGGGGAGCTGTATCAGTGTGTGTTGGCTGCAAGGGAACAAGATGAATTACACTGAAAAATAGACAGGATCACCTGAAAAAGCAAAACTGTTTCTCCTTCATCTTTCAGCTTGAAATCCAGATTTACTTGTTTGAACAATGAGGTAGAAGAGTCAGAGTGGGGACTCACCTGGAGTCCTGGGTGATGAGACTCAGGAGGAGGTTTGATCACGTCAATCCACAGCCTCATCAGACCAGGAGGAGACGAACTGTGTCAGAGGCAGCGCCGACAACAGGTATGGACCCGGGGTCAGCAGAACAGTGAGAGAGAGAGACGGGGGCAATCGGACAGAGGGAATGAGTGAGATTGATGGAGGAAGGGTCAGGAGACAGAGGGAGCTTCCAAGATGCCCCATCACAATCCTCCACGAGATCAGTGCCCTGAAAGTTTCAGAGAGGGGAACAGGTATAGAGCACAAGCGGTCTTGGGGACTTGGAAATGTAATATTTCTAAAGTCTCTAAATCTCTCTAATATTTTGTGTTGATTCATTTTCAAACAAGTTTCAAGTATTCTGCCACAACGGGGCTCCACCTCTCTTAATTGCTTGGTTTGCAGCAGTCTGAGCTCTGATTTAGTGATGGACAGCTCTTCCTCTGAGCTGAGATGTTGATCACATGTAGAAGAGTGAAGACTGGGGTAGAAGTGGGGTTAGGGAGTGGACATGCCATCAACATCTGAACCCAGAGGGAGTGCTTAAGACACACCATACTCCTGTGGTTGTCAGAGTTCATGTGTATCTTCAGCTTTTATTTGAAGAGATCTGGAACATTAGTGACAGAGGAAGAAGCATAGAAAGGTAAAATAATACATTGAGATAGAGGGAGAGAGGCTCTGTGACACAAGACAGGTTTAAAGTCAATTGTTAGGCAGCAATAAAACACATCCTTCACTATTACTGAGACCACGAGTCCTTGTCGAGATCCAGAGTGAGAGAGCTGGAGAGAAAATACTGAAACTTCCCTCTCGACTCAAACATGGTTCCCCTAGACTGCCCGAAGATGTGGTTTTGTGCGCGATATTGAGAGAAAGGAGTGAGGTCTGTTAATCAGCGTTGAAGAGCAGGGTTTGCAGGACATTAGAGGGGTGAATATTCACAGCATTCGCCCGACAGTTTGAAGCACAGCCCGGTGAAATAAGAATAAGAATAAGAAATACACAGAGAAAATTCTCACAAAACATTTCCAAACTATCGCGGGCACAATAATGTCATACAGGTGTCAATGCACAAAGTGGTAAAGCTTAAAACGCGTTTGCACACGATACTTACTGCCCTCTCTGTTATCCGGCCCTCGCGCGTAAGGAGGATAAACGGACGGGCCAGAATTTATAGGCCGTGGAGCCACAATGACCAATAAACAGGCGAGACGACATCTGTCGTGGCCCCGCCCACCAAAACCCTTTATTAATATTCAATATATAGCGGCGATTTTACTACTAAACAAATTTGTAGTTCGTCCTCCCAACGCATGAGGGCGGTCCAACCCCACCCTCTGTGTCAAGGAGGCGGGACTGGGCAGCGTGACGTCTAGAATTCTGATTGGCTGAGTTCGCTCTTATTTAAATTAGCCCCGCCCCCGTGACGGCTTTTTCCGGAAGTTCTGGCAAAATTAGGAGCTGAGCGTTTGGAATGGCGTTTTCTCGATTTTTATTGTTTTTTGGCTTATTCTTTTAGTGAGATCGTTAGAACACTGTGCGGAAATCCTGCGGCGATATATCGGACCCCCTTGACTTCCAGCTCGTGAGTATAAAGCGATTTATTTGTTGTTTGCGTTTGATCAGCAAGATGGCGACGGGAACTAATTTGCATTTATTAAAATTAGAGGACGATCGTTTGTATTTTAATGAGCTAATTTGCATTTGTGTTGGTAATGTATAATGTGGTTTTCGCTAGAATTGTGAATCGAGAATATACTGTTTATACTAAACAAAAACGTTCACTTTGCGTAGGGACTAAAAAGTGATTTTACTTTTGTTTTATTAGTAAGACGTCGGTGTTGACACCCTCATTTGCATTGAAATCTGCATATTATATGTATATTATAATCAGGCATCAGCTGCTTGTGTACTAATGAGCTATTAATATGTATGTTGTTAAATTGAACTAAATTTAAAAGCAATTGTATTGGATGGTGTTTTTTCCAGATATATTTCGTGTTTACTTTGTACCAAACAAATACTTGAATGCATAAAAATGTTATACTGTTCATATTTTGTTAGTAAGATGTCGGCGTTAAAACTTATTTGCATTTATAATTGTATTAAACATTTTTCACGGTTTTTTCCTATATGAACTGTATGTATTTTTTTTATTTTTTGTTTTACTTTTTCAACTGGCAAAAAACGATTTCAAGTTTGATTTTGTAGTTTCTAAAATGTATGTTTACATTATACTGAATAAAAATAAAGTTCAAATTTATTTTAATTCTTGATGATTTGTCTTTCTTGAATAAGTTGTTTTCAAATAAACTGTCGTGATGCCTTTTGCATTGCTTTAATCTAAAATGTTTAAATGTTTCAGAGATTTGAAACATTGAAATTGATTAACTTTTTATTCTGTAGTTTACATGTCAAATTATGCTAAGTAATTATAATGAGTACATTGATTATGTATGAGTTAATTAAAGGTCTTTAACATTAAACAAAGCACTCGCAGGGCAGGGCTTGGAGACAGCCATTTGTGATTGGACTCAATGTCTTGTCAATCTTAAAAACACACCCTTTTAGAACAGTGTCATTGTTGGGGGTGTGGTGTTTTGATTGACATGTCTTTCAACCAATCAGAATCGTGGAGTATGACTTTAAAATCATAGTCCTAAGTCCTTTCCAATCAGATTTCTTGTGGGGCGGGACATGGGCGTGGTTGTAGAATTTGACCAATCATGTGAGGGTAAAAATTGTGGGGTGGGCTTTAACCCAAACATTTTGATTGGTCGGTATGACAGTGCATAAGTGACGCCCCTCATTAATAATGCACCACGCCCCCCTCATTAATAACACCACGCCCTTTGTTGGCCACACCCCTTCATTAATATTCGGTTTGTGTTTGTGTTCCTCCTTTTCTTTTGTTTTATGTTTGTGTTAAAATAATGTTACCAAGAAAACAAGACAGAACTCGAAATTCTTTATTGAGTGTTGCAGCATATAAATCAAAGACTGTTGGTTACAATGAGTTACAGAAAATACAGAGCACATTACAGAATCACAAGTAACCGCGTCTGTGATGGTGACTTCCTTTCCAGCCGCAGCAGTCTGGTCGGTGCGGGATGGGTTCTGTCCGGGCGGCAGGGACAGCAGCCAGGCGAGACCTGAAACACAAGAAAAACAGGTAAGTGACAGCGACAGCAGGCAGAATCAGTGAGGAGAGAGAGGCAGAGGAGCACAGGGAGTCACTCGGCGGTACAGAGCACCTTGCTTTGCGGGACACAGGCTCGTCCTACTGTCGGGAAAAGTGAAACTAAGGCTGCGTGGTTCTGACCTTCAAATGGTCTCCTGCAGGTGACGGGTGATGCTGACGCTACATTTTTGATGCAGGAGTAGAAGGCACACGACTTACGTTTTATTAATTTTAACATTCACTCCTATCTAAGGTCAGTGAGTTTCACAGAGACGCGGTTTGTTTGTGTGACCTTGGTTGTGGTTCTAATGTTATATGATTTAAAATATTTAGTTCTATGCACACCAACATTCTGCTGTCTGTTTTTAAGTTGGAAACTTTTGCTCATTTTAGGTCTGTCTTGGCTTTCTGAAAATGTTGCGCTTTAAGCAATGTGTACGACCTGTGGTCACACAAAGCAAGGTGTGGTTGCAGTGTACCGACATCACATCTGTCCCAGAACACTGCGGGGCTACTGAGCACCAGATCATACATGGGATCCAGGCTGTTGGAGAAGATTGGTTATAGAATAATTGAGCTCTAGTGAACTACAGGTAAGGGGCTGTTCCTAATACTCAAGTGCTCCCGATGATGAGATCGAGGTCTCAGTTTGCTCCCGCGCACAGGGACCTCAGATTCACAACAAATCATGTCAATCCCCTGCATTTGTTAAATACAGCAGGACTCGGCCTACGTCTAGACAGTACCCACCACCAATGAACCACAACTTTACAGTCAAGCAATTTTTATTTGTGAGCAGGAGATGAATGAATCCAGTAGAATACAGTTCTGGAATTGAATGCACACACTTGATCATATTCAAGTACAAACAGTTCAACTCTGCCCTTTCAAACAGGAAAGATTGGGACACATGGGGTTGTAGGTCCCTTTGAGGCAGTAATTGCCTGCAGTCTGGACCCAATGAGCTCACTGTTCTCTGTGTGATTCGAGACACTTTGCACCTACAGAGGTGTCTATTCTTGAGGGTTTAGGGCTTTGGTGTTCTTCAGTATGTACACTGCTGCTCAGGTGGGGTGAGAGATGTGGAGTGCAGCTTGGCCATTACTAGACTGTCCACTTTTCTGCTGCTGCTATCCTGACTGAGGTGTTCCTGCTGAAGACAGGAAGTGTGGGGATGTATAGCACCTCCAACTCTCACTTTAAATTATCCAGAACATTAGTCTTGCTATAGGAAAACATACATGAAATGGGGTTCAAGTCACAAGCTGTCAGAATTCAGGATTAGTGCCGATCAACTCAGTTTCCTTGCTGTAGTGAAAGAGTACTTGTCTAATATCAGGGTAAGGAGTTCTACTTCAGCTCACCCTAGAGATCAGTTATAGTCTGCTCACCTTGGCAATCTATAATCTCAGTCCTCTGTGAGTGATGAACAGCAGGACTGGTGGCAAGTTTAACCTCATCCTATGTTTTAATGTATTGGCACACTTTCACTCTAAACATTTCAGAGCACAAGTCGGTAACTGAGAAACTGTACTCCGGGTCTTCCCTGGAGAAGAGGAGTTACCCGTTCTTGAGGTGCTCTTGCTTGAAATGAGTACTTCAGCAAGTAGCATCATGCTCAGCTTGATCGAAATCTGCAGCCAGACTTGGACAGTTTCGGTTTTCTCCTGAAGACCTCATTGGTTGCACTGATCAGCTATTTTGAGTTATTGTCATGCTGCATGGTGAATCACTCTCCAGTAAGTATGGAGGCATCTTCTACATTAGAGACCATGTTACCTTCAACTACAGAAAGCATTCTGCTGCTGCCATCATGAGCAGCATTAATACAGATGAGAGAACTAGTTGGAGACACTCATGCATCCCCAGGCCATGACATAACCTCCATCAGGCTTCAGAATGTGCTCAGAGTACAGAGATGAAAGGTTCAAGCGTGCAGACAGAAAGGAGCTGCAGATGCTCCACAGAACAGCACCTCACCTGTGAGTCATGGCCTGGCCTGGGGAGATCATGAGGAGATTTCTGCACCTCTACGCCTCCCTCAGCGCTAATGTACTGGGTGTTGTGGATTCAGAGCCGAGAACTTCAGCAACACCTCAATGTCTTCTGCACTCCCCCCTGAGCTCAGATGTTGATCACATGTACGGGATGAGGATTAGGATCAGAGGTGGCGTTAGTCAGACACCATACATGTCATCTACATCTCAACTTGGAGGATGCACATCAAATATTCAGGTGTTGTGGCATTCTGTCACAATTCATAATGCAACCAAGGAGGTCATCAGGAGGAGAACTGAAAAACCTTACAACGATCAAGTTAGCATTCAGCTTTCAATCCAGTGGAGCAGGACGAACTAACTGAAGTATGATCACCTGAAGACTAAAGTACTCAGTGGCAGCAGGAGTTTCTAGGACGATGACTGAGTGAACTCACTGGGTCACAGACCTCATTTACTTAAAATGAATGTGTCCCAATTACTTCAATATACAGGACTGAGGACAAAGGATGTTTTTACTGGAATATGATCAAACGTGTGCACAGAATCCAAAAGTAAAATAATCCCTCAAATTACTGTTGTGTTCAGTACATATTGCTTGACTGTAAAGCTTAAGTTGACATTGCAATATTCATGCAGGACACCTTTCAAATGAAACCCAGCATGATCTAGTGTCCCATTGTATCAATACACCTTGACAGGAGGGGTCTGAGTGACAGGGGCAGTGGCATGAATTAATGTGATCTGTTTGCATGTTGTGCTGTTAGAATTAATGCTCTAGCCCATGAGAAAGATTGGACTTTAGGTGTGAGGGCAGCTGAAGCTCTTCGAGAAATGATTGTTCAAGCTGCAGTAAAAGCCTGCTTGCTTCCATGTGCTCAGTGTGGGAGCTGCACACGAACAAGTATGGGAGAATTCCCCACTGATAGGGACATTTATTCTGGCTGTGGAGTTCTTTCAACTGAAGAAATCGGCTACAATTACCCTTAACACGGTCACTGCAGAGTCCTGGTGTCTGAATAATGTTTACACACTAACCACATCTCCAGAAAACAGCTCCTTCCCCTGCGACAGTCGAGTTCACCCCAACACAAGTGCAGCTGCCGTGTGGTTTGCATGCTGTCAGAAAGCAGGAACCATTATAAACTGAAAATATTGAACCTGGTTTAAGAAGTGCGGTGAATTAGCATCTTTACCTCAACACACCTTGACCTGCTGGTTAATGAGAACTTATTGCTTTCAGTCTCTGAGCCTCTTCAGACTCCTGTTCTGTCTCAAGGTGACTCCACAGCCAGAACCTTTTTCTCGTCTCCTTCCCAGTGTGGGATTGACTCTTGCTTGTTGCTTATTTAGATTTCCTGTGAGCAGCATTGCCTCGAGGTGGATAAAGAGCATGAGTGGGCAGTGTAGTGTCAGTGTGGGAGCCCATCCTGTCTCAGGGTATTGCACTGTGAAAGTGGGACCTTGATCTAGCTCTGGAGTCAGAGCTACTTGCAGCCTCTCCAGTCCACTGCATTCCAGTTACTGTACACAGATCTATTGAATTCTTAATTGGTAGGATGTTGATACAATCAGAATTCAGGAGCTGGTTGTGTCATATTACCACAGTACAGTGCACTGGAAGGGCTGCAAATTGTGTAGCTCCGACTAAAACCTTTTTACCAAGTAAGGTTTAACCTTGTACTTAACTGAGCTTGTCAGGCGATGTGAACTCAAATCCACAGTTAATAGGATTTCTGCCCTCGGGCTGTGTGAGAACTCGCTGGTTAACAGCCGAGACGAGCAGCTCCGGGATCCGCCGCCTCTATTGGCCGAGTCTAAACGAGAAGGCAGGTGCGGTCAGTCTGCAATTAGACTTCAATCCGCGGCTTTTTAGCGGTTCCGACAGCCGGGTCGCTTCTTCGCCTTTAAATAGCGAGTTTGCAAACGAAGAAAGTTTCGAAAATTTACCGTTTTTCTGGGCGGACACTTTCGGGGCGCTTTATCACGACGGTACAAGAACACTGGGCTTTAAATGTGAATTATATTGAAACTTACTTTGATGGAGCTGTTGGACGGGCTTACTTGTGGCTTCGAGTCTGCGGAGGAAGACTGGTGTTAAACTTGAACCTACGGCTTTCATATTGATGTTTTTTCCCCCCTTTTTCGTTTTACCTCTCAAATACGCCTTTTTTCTCGTTTGTATTCTAGGCTTGTGGAGTATCCGGGCGCGGCTCTGGGCTTTAAGGGGCGGCTGTCGAGTCCTCCTGGCGTGGAGACCTGAGCGCATACCCACCCGTGTACCGAGTGACCGGAGCTCCGCGGCGGATCCACAGGCGAGTCCGAGTCTCTTCTTCCTAGAAGCCGAGAGACCCGGTCAGGAAAGCGCAGCTTCAAGACTCGTTTAGGACTGAAAACCACTTTCACAGGGGCTTCGTCGCTTACCGGTATCGCCCACTCTCGGTCCTGGCGAATCCAACGGTAGCGGGTCCTTGTGGTTCCGGACTCTGTGCAGCTGCGGGTCCGGCTGGGTTTTCATCCTCCGGAGCCGGTTTGCATGAAGACGCGCCGACCGCTCTGTATAGCCTTTAACTTGGGGAAACTCGTAGCTTGACTTACCGGTACCTGACCGCAGGACCCTGGAGCCCAGACGTGCGAGACCCGGTGTGAAGACTGAACCCCGGTGTGAGAGGAGAGAGAAACCGCTTACCTTGCTCTCGAAACGCCGGCTGCTCTCGTCCTGCTGTAAAGGTTAAAGCGAGAGAGGTAAAACTTGCTATAAACGAATTTCTCCTTGAACAACGTTGCTTGTTCTGGTGAAACCTGCAAAAAAGGTTTAGTGCATGTATGAGAAATTGAAACGCTTTTTGTTTTCGGTTTTCCAGCAGCCGAGCAAAGCGCCTGTACCGGGAGAGCAGCGAGGTACCAGTCGCGGTCTCCCGGCCGGCCGGCTGCCAGACTCCCCCCCCACCGCGGCCCCCACCTCCCCGCCCGTCTCCGCTCACGGACGCGCTCCCCACCCTGGGTCGGGACCCCAACCTGTAGGAGCTGGAGGACAGACCGCCCCTATTTATAACGTGAACCCCCTGATGAGCGCGAAAAGGACGAGAAAGGTAGCTAATTAAGAGACACCTGGGACCGAGATGGGACTGTGGATACCAGTATACTAACACTGCTGTGTATTGTAATTGTTTTATTGCTTTATATCTTTATTTGTTGTAATAAACGGTTGTAATTGTTACTTAGTTTGATTATTCTGACAGGGTTTGGGTGTGGGGGGGCGGGGTACAGGGGTGTACAAAGCCGTGGATCTGGTCCCCCTGTCAACAGCCACACCAAGCAGCTCGCAGCGCTACAGCCTCCGGGCACTGTCGCTGTCGGGGAGCCGGGAGGCGCTGGCCTGCGGCCTAGACTGCAGCCTCCATCCCCGCCCTCGCGTAGAGAGCCCTGCCGGCCCGAGGACACTCGCAGCCAGGTAGGTGAAGGATGACGCTCCGCTGTGCTGAAGGAACGCGTCCCGTCACCATGGTGATTGGTGTAGGGGGTGTGGCTGTGCTGCAGGGCGGAGTTCAGTGTTAATAGTGTCCAATCAGCGTGTGGAAGAGGTGGGTGTGAGAACAGCCAATCGGAAGAGCGCAAGTTCAAGCTGAGAGAAAAATAACAGCCGAGCCAGGCGGGTCTCGAACCCGGGGCTCCGGGGTGGAGATGTATGAGTCGGGGTTTAAGCTGAGTGAGCTATACTTCCTGCCAAATCTGACAGACCTCCGCGGACATATTTATCTGTTCAAATCTCGCTAAACGAAAAAAAATAATTAAAAAAAATAAAAAAGTATCCCTCCTCTTGCGATTCTAACAGTAGTATCTCTGCTCATCTACTTTGTTGCGGGATTTTTCAAAAAATGCTTTGGGATGTGCCCCAAAGAGACCCGGGGATTTGAACCCAGACTCTCACCTCCTGCAGCCCGGCGCCCTACAGGACGAGCCACAGTGCCGGGAGACGATAGAGCCCCCCCTTCAAACACAAAACCTTTAAAACTGCGATTCACTCGTCCCGCTCTCAACAGCCCCCCTTCTGTAATAACGACAGCTCTGCTGGCTGAGAAGTATTTTATATTCATGATGTTCTTGCATATTACAGGTACTTGGAGCTGCCCTGAGTCCTGCTGTGATCCTGCACACTGTTCAGGGTGGGTGTCAGTCCTGCCTACGGCACAGGACTCTGCTTCACTGTGAGCTGTGTTTCAGGGAGTCTCTGTGCTCCCCCTCGCCTGCCTGCAGGTATATCTGACTTTGCTGTGTAGAACACAGTTAGACTTGTATTGCATGCGGATAATTACGCTTTACTCTTCCAGTGTTCCCCATGAGATCCCCGTCCGTCAACAGGCACAGAGCTCATATCAGAAGTTCCCCCGAAACTCTTCGATTTCAGCCACGGACACTGGAAAGAAAGCCTGAGTGTACGACAATAAAAAACAAGAGACTCAATGTTTGATTGGTAGTGTTTTATTACGTGGAACAACAGTACAGTATTTAAATAAAGTATCAGAATGAAGGAGCGAAGGGACAGCCGGCTGATATCGGTGTCCATTCCAGAGGCTGAGTACAGATTCTCCAGAGGCCGGCCCTGAGAAAATACCCACAGCAGTGTAGGAGCAGCTCAGACAGAGGGATCAAAGAGCACAACACAGTTCACTACAACTGAGATCATCTGCTGTCCAGCACAACACCTCCCACCACCATTACATATCGAGTTAGCAAGTGTAAGAATAAACAGAGAAAGAGACCATACAAACATCACATACAGCAAACCGACGAGATCTAGAAGAGACTGAGTGTAAGATCTGTACAGGCATAATATACATAAACACCAAGTCAAAATCTATATTGTTTGTAAGCACATTCTAGGACGAAGAAAATAAACATTAATGGTTTAACAACTAAAAAATCAACACACACAAGTCAACATGATATTTCTGTCTGCCCTCTAGATCTCTCATGTACACGGTACAGCATTAGAGAGAGAGACTGGAGCAAATCCAGCTGGTTACTGGTTAAAGTAGACCAAACAAACACCTCTTCAGCTGTTGCTGATATAACAACACCTGGATCAACTGCAGACACACCAACCTCTCTAGGCCACGGACTGGACAGCCCTGTCTTGCTCCTTCTTTTAAAGACGAGCTCTTCATCACCATCGTCTTCTGCAAGAAGGGTCACGATCACTGAAGCACAACGTGTCTGAAACAAATAAACTGCCCACAGCAACTCGTGCAACGTAGCGCCCTGAACACATTCCGATGAACAAGATACGAGGCAAACACGTTCGCAGCGACGGCAGAAAAGGCCGCCACAGACTTAAATAAAGAAGGGCCGAACCGATTAAACATTTCTCTTTGCTAAAACACAATCCTCGATGATTACACGAGCGGAAGAACAACACGCTTAAAGTTCCCGCCCCCCTCATGGATCTTGCAGTTTATTGGTCAAACTGGGCCGAAACTGCGCTGGACTCTGATTGGCTGTGGATCTCCCACTCATTAGCATACGGCTTAGACACCAGTCACATGATCCGGGTGTTCAGTGCCTCTGCAACCCTCACTCCAACACTGTGAAACCGCCCTCCGTAGACTCGTGTAGCAGAGAAATGGAAATGAAGTAAGAATAAATTGCGCCTTTTGAACTCCTTACAGTACAGGGTGTCACTTCCAATTCATGACCACCTGGCGGCGATGGTGCTAAAAACGATTCTACGGAGGGCGGTTTCACAGTGTTGGAGTGAGGGTTGCTGGGGTACGGAACACCCGGATCATGTGACTGGTGTCTAAGCCGTATGCTAATGAGTGGGAGATCCACAGCCAATCAGAATCCAGCGCAGTTTCGGCCCAGTTTGACCAATAAACTGCAAGATCCATGAGGGGGGCGGGAACTTTAAGCGTGTTGTTCTTCCGCTCGTGTAATCATCTCTTTAGCAAAGAGAAATGTTTAATCGGTCCGGCCCTTCTTTATTTAAGTCTGTGGCGGCCTTTTCTGCCGTCGCTGCGAACGTGTTTGCCTCGTATCTTGTTCATCGGAATGTGTTCAGGGCGCTACGTTGCACGAGTTGCTGTGGGCAGTTTATTTGTTTCAGACACGTTGTGCTTCAGTGATCGTGACCCTTCTTGCAGAAGACGATGGTGATGAAGAGCTCGTCTTTAAAAGAAGGAGCAAGACAGGGCTGTCCAGTCCGTGGCCTAGAGAGGTTGGTGTGTCTGCAGTTGATCCAGGTGTTGTTATATCAGCAACAGCTGAAGAGGTGTTTGTTTGGTCTACTTTAACCAGTAACCAGCTGGATTTGCTCCAGTCTCTCTCTCTAATGCTGTACCGTGTACATGAGAGATCTAGAGGGCAGACAGAAATATCATGTTGACTTGTGTGTGTTGATTTTTTAGTTGTTAAACCATTAATGTTTATTTTCTTCGTCCTAGAATGTGCTTACAAACAATATAGATTTTGACTTGGTGTTTATGTATATTATGCCTGTACAGATCTTACACTCAGTCTCTTCTAGATCTCGTCGGTTTGCTGTATGTGATGTTTGTATGGTCTCTTTCTCTGTTTATTCTTACACTTGCTAACTCGATATGTAATGGTGGTGGGAGGTGTTGTGCTGGACAGCAGATGATCTCAGTTGTAGTGAACTGTGTTGTGCTCTTTGATCCCTCTGTCTGAGCTGCTCCTACACTGCTGTGGGTATTTTCTCAGGGCCGGCCTCTGGAGAATCTGTACTCAGCCTCTGGAATGGACACCGATATCAGCCGGCTGTCCCTTCGCTCCTTCATTCTGATACTTTATTTAAATACTGTACTGTTGTTCCACGTAATAAAACACTACCAATCAAACATTGAGTCTCTTGTTTTTTATTGTCGTACACTCAGGCTTTCTTTCCAGTGTCCGTGGCTGAAATCGAAGAGTTTCGGGGGAACTTCTGATATGAGCTCTGTGCCTGTTGACGGACGGGGATCTCATGGGGAACACTGGAAGAGTAAAGCGTAATTATCCGCATGCAATACAAGTCTAACTGTGTTCTACACAGCAAAGTCAGATATACCTGCAGGCAGGCGAGGGGGAGCACAGAGACTCCCTGAAACACAGCTCACAGTGAAGCAGAGTCCTGTGCCGTAGGCAGGACTGACACCCACCCTGAACAGTGTGCAGGATCACAGCAGGACTCAGGGCAGCTCCAAGTACCTGTAATATGCAAGAACATCATGAATATAAAATACTTCTCAGCCAGCAGAGCTGTCGTTATTACAGAAGGGGGGCTGTTGAGAGCGGGACGAGTGAATCGCAGTTTTAAAGGTTTTGTGTTTGAAGGGGGGGCTCTATCGTCTCCCGGCACTGTGGCTCGTCCTGTAGGGCGCCGGGCTGCAGGAGGTGAGAGTCTGGGTTCAAATCCCCGGGTCTCTTTGGGGCACATCCCAAAGCATTTTTTGAAAAATCCCGCAACAAAGTAGATGAGCAGAGATACTACTGTTAGAATCGCAAGAGGAGGGATACTTTTTTATTTTTTTTAATTATTTTTTTTCGTTTAGCGAGATTTGAACAGATAAATATGTCCGCGGAGGTCTGTCAGATTTGGCAGGAAGTATAGCTCACTCAGCTTAAACCCCGACTCATACATCTCCACCCCGGAGCCCCGGGTTCGAGACCCGCCTGGCTCGGCTGTTATTTTTCTCTCAGCTTGAACTTGCGCTCTTCCGATTGGCTGTTCTCACACCCACCTCTTCCACACGCTGATTGGACACTATTAACACTGAACTCCGCCCTGCAGCACAGCCACACCCCCTACACCAATCACCATGGTGACGGGACGCGTTCCTTCAGCACAGCGGAGCGTCATCCTTCACCTACCTGGCTGCGAGTGTCCTCGGGCCGGCAGGGCTCTCTACGCGAGGGCGGGGATGGAGGCTGCAGTCTAGGCCGCAGGCCAGCGCCTCCCGGCTCCCCGACAGCGACAGTGCCCGGAGGCTGTAGCGCTGCGAGCTGCTTGGTGTGGCTGTTGACAGGGGGACCAGATCCACGGCTTTGTACACCCCTGTACCCCGCCCCCCCACACCCAAACCCTGTCAGAATAATCAAACTAAGTAACAATTACAACCGTTTATTACAACAAATAAAGATATAAAGCAATAAAACAATTACAATACACAGCAGTGTTAGTATACTGGTATCCACAGTCCCATCTCGGTCCCAGGTGTCTCTTAATTAGCTACCTTTCTCGTCCTTTTCGCGCTCATCAGGGGGTTCACGTTATAAATAGGGGCGGTCTGTCCTCCAGCTCCTACAGGTTGGGGTCCCGACCCAGGGTGGGGAGCGCGTCCGTGAGCGGAGACGGGCGGGGAGGTGGGGGCCGCGGTGGGGGGGGAGTCTGGCAGCCGGCCGGCCGGGAGACCGCGACTGGTACCTCGCTGCTCTCCCGGTACAGGCGCTTTGCTCGGCTGCTGGAAAACCGAAAACAAAAAGCGTTTCAATTTCTCATACATGCACTAAACCTTTTTTGCAGGTTTCACCAGAACAAGCAACGTTGTTCAAGGAGAAATTCGTTTATAGCAAGTTTTACCTCTCTCGCTTTAACCTTTACAGCAGGACGAGAGCAGCCGGCGTTTCGAGAGCAAGGTAAGCGGTTTCTCTCTCCTCTCACACCGGGGTTCAGTCTTCACACCGGGTCTCGCACGTCTGGGCTCCAGGGTCCTGCGGTCAGGTACCGGTAAGTCAAGCTACGAGTTTCCCCAAGTTAAAGGCTATACAGAGCGGTCGGCGCGTCTTCATGCAAACCGGCTCCGGAGGATGAAAACCCAGCCGGACCCGCAGCTGCACAGAGTCCGGAACCACAAGGACCCGCTACCGTTGGATTCGCCAGGACCGAGAGTGGGCGATACCGGTAAGCGACGAAGCCCCTGTGAAAGTGGTTTTCAGTCCTAAACGAGTCTTGAAGCTGCGCTTTCCTGACCGGGTCTCTCGGCTTCTAGGAAGAAGAGACTCGGACTCGCCTGTGGATCCGCCGCGGAGCTCCGGTCACTCGGTACACGGGTGGGTATGCGCTCAGGTCTCCACGCCAGGAGGACTCGACAGCCGCCCCTTAAAGCCCAGAGCCGCGCCCGGATACTCCACAAGCCTAGAATACAAACGAGAAAAAAGGCGTATTTGAGAGGTAAAACGAAAAAGGGGGGAAAAAACATCAATATGAAAGCCGTAGGTTCAAGTTTAACACCAGTCTTCCTCCGCAGACTCGAAGCCACAAGTCAGACCGTCCAACAGCTCCATCAAAGTAAGTTTCAATATAATTCACATTTAAAGCCCAGTGTTCTTGTACCGTCGTGATAAAGCGCCCCGAAAGTGTCCGCCCAGAAAAACGGTAAATTTTCGAAACTTTCTTCGTTTGCAAACTCGC
This sequence comes from Lepisosteus oculatus, assembly GCF_040954835.1. Classification (NCBI taxonomy): domain Eukaryota; kingdom Metazoa; phylum Chordata; class Actinopteri; order Semionotiformes; family Lepisosteidae; genus Lepisosteus; species Lepisosteus oculatus. The sequence continues at coordinate 5,102,979 of NC_090718.1, read as the reverse complement.
TATTTAAAGGCGAAGAAGCGACCCGGCTGTCGGAACCGCTAAAAAGCCGCGGATTGAAGTCTAATTGCAGACTGACCGCACCTGCCTTCTCGTTTAGACTCGGCCAATAGAGGCGGCGGATCCCGGAGCTGCTCGTCTCGGCTGTTAACCAGCGAGTTCTCACACAGCCCGAGGGCAGAAATCCTATTAACTGTGGATTTGAGTTCACATCGCCTGACAAGCTCAGTTAAGTACAAGGTTAAACCTTACTTGGTAAAAAGGTTTTAGTCGGAGCTACACCATTTGCAGCCCTTCCAGTGCACTGTACTGTGGTAATATGACACAACCAGCTCCTGAATTCTGATTGTATCAACATCCTACCAATTAAGAATTCAATAGATCTGTGTACAGTAACTGGAATGCAGTGGACTGGAGAGGCTGCAAGTAGCTCTGACTCCAGAGCTAGATCAAGGTCCCACTTTCACAGTGCAATACCCTGAGACAGGATGGGCTCCCACACTGACACTACACTGCCCACTCATGCTCTTTATCCACCTCGAGGCAATGCTGCTCACAGGAAATCTAAATCAGCAACAAGCAAGAGTCAATCCCACACTGGGAAGGAGACGAGAAAAAGGTTCTGGCTGTGGAGTCACCTTGAGACAGAACAGGAGTCTGAATAGGCTCAGAGACTGAAAGCAATAAGTTCTCATTAACCAGCAGGTCAAGGTGTGTTGAGGTAAAGATGCTAATTCACCGCACTTCTTAAACCAGGTTCAATATTTTCAGTTTATAATGGTTCCTGCTTTCTGACAGCATGCAAACCACACGGCAGCTGCACTTGTGTTGGGGTGAACTCGACTGTCGCAGGGGAAGGAGCTGTTTTCTGGAGAGCTGGACCGAGTGAATTCCGTGGTTAGTGTGTAAACATTATTCAGACAGCAGGACTCTGCAGTGACCGTGTTAAGAGTAATTGTAGCCGATTTCTTCAGTTGAAAGAACTCCACAGCCAGAATACATGTCCCTATCAGTGGGGAATTCTCCCATACTTGTTCGTGTGCAGCTCCCACACTGAGCACATGGAAGCAAGCAGGCTTTTACTGCAGCTTGAACAATCATTTCTCGAAGAGCTTCAGCTGCCCTCACATCCAAAGAAAGTCCAATCTTTCTCATGGGCTAGAGCATTAATTCTAACAGCACAACATGCAAACAGATCACATTAATTCATGCCACTGCCCCTGTCACTCAGACCCCTCCTGTCAAGGTGTATTGATACAATGGGACACTAGATCATGCTGGGTTTCATTTGAAAGGTGTCCTGCATGAATATTGCAATGTCAACTTAAGCTTTACAGTCAAGCAATATGTACTGAACACAACAGTAATTTGAGGGATTATTTTACTTTTGGATTCTGTGCACACGTTTGATCATATTCCAGTAAAAACATCCTTTGTCCTCAGTCCTGTATATTGAAGTAATTGGGACACATTCATTTTAAGTAAATGAGGTCTGTGACCCAGTGAGTTCACTCAGTCATCGTCCTAGAAACTCCTGCTGCCACTGAGTACTTTGGTCTTCAGGTGATCATACTTCAGTTAGTTCGTCCTGCTCCACTGGATTGAAAGCTGAATGCTAACTTGATCGTTGTAAGGTTTTTCAGTTCTCCTCCTGATGACCTCCTTGGTTGCATTACGAATTGTGACAGAATGCCACAACACCTGAATATTTGATGTGCATCCTCCAAGTTGAGATGTAGATGACATGTATGGTGTCTGACTAACACCACCTCTGATCCTAATCCTCATCCCGTACATGTGATCAACATCTGAGCTCAGGGGGGAGTGCAGAAGACATTGAGGTGTTGCTGAAGTTCTCGGCTCTGAATCCACAACACCCAGTACATTAGTGCTGAGGGAGGCGTAGAGGTGCAGAAATCTCCTCATGATCTCCCCAGGCCAGGCCATGACTCACAGGTGAGGTGCTGTTCTGTGGAGCATCTGCAGCTCCTTTCTGTCTGCACGCTTGAACCTTTCATCTCTGTACTCTGAGCACATTCTGAAGCCTGATGGAGGTTATGTCATGGCCTGGGGATGCATGAGTGTCTCCAACTAGTTCTCTCATCTGTATTAATGCTGCTCATGATGGCGGCAGCAGCAGAATGCTTTCTGTAGTTGACGGTAACATGGTCTCTAATGTAGAAGATGCCTCCATACTTACTGGAGAGTGATTCACCATGCAGCATGACAATAACTCAAAATAGCTGATCAGTGCAACCAATGAGGTCTTCAGGAGAAAACCGAAACTGTCCAAGTCTGGCTGCAGATTTCAATCAAGCTGAGCATGATGCTTCTTGCTGAAGTACTCATTTCAAGCAAGAGCACCTCAAGAACGGGTAACTCCGGTGAGCTGAAGTAGAACTCCTTACCCTGATATTAGACAAGTACTCTTTCACTACAGCAAGGAAACTGAGTTGATCGGCACTAATCCTGAATTCTGACAGCTTGTGACTTGAACCCCATTTCATGTATGTTTTCCTATAGCAAGACTAATGTTCTGGATAATTTAAAGTGAGAGCTGGAGGTGCTATAAATCCCCACACTTCCCGTCTTCAGCAGGAACACCTCAGTCAGGATAGCAGCAGCAGAAAAGTGGACAGTCTAGTAATGGCCAAGCTGCACTCCACATCTCTCACCCCACCTGAGCAGCAGTGTACATACTGAAGAACACCAAAGCCCTAAACCCTCAAGAATAGACACCTCTGTAGGTGCAAAGTGTCTCGAATCACACAGAGAACAGTGAGCTCATTGGGTCCAGACTGCAGGCAATTACTGCCTCAAAGGGACCTACAACCCCATGTGTCCCAATCTTTCCTGTTTGAAAGGGCAGAGTTGAACTGTTTGTACTTGAATATGATCAAGTGTGTGCATTCAATTCCAGAACTGTATTCTACTGGATTCATTCATCTCCTGCTCACAAATAAAAATTGCTTGACTGTAAAGTTGTGGTTCATTGGTGGTGGGTACTGTGTCTAGACGTAGGCCGAGTCCTGCTGTATTTAACAAATGCAGGGGGTTGACATGATTTGTTGTGAATCTGAGGTCCCTGTGCGCGGGAGCAAACTGAGACCTCGATCTCATCATCGGGAGCACTTGAGTATTAGGAACAGCCCCTTACCTGTAGTTCACTAGAGCTCAATTATTCTATAACCAATCTTCTCCAACAGCCTGGATCCCATGTATGATCTGGTGCTCAGTAGCCCCGCAGTGTTCTGGGACAGATGTGATGTCGGTACACTGCAACCACACCTTGCTTTGTGTGACCACAGGTCGTACACATTGCTTAAAGCGCAACATTTTCAGAAAGCCAAGACAGACCTAAAATGAGCAAAAGTTTCCAACTTAAAAACAGACAGCAGAATGTTGGTGTGCATAGAACTAAATATTTTAAATCATATAACATTAGAACCACAACCAAGGTCACACAAACAAACCGCGTCTCTGTGAAACTCACTGACCTTAGATAGGAGTGAATGTTAAAATTAATAAAACGTAAGTCGTGTGCCTTCTACTCCTGCATCAAAAATGTAGCGTCAGCATCGACCGTCACCTGCAGGAGACCATTTGAAGGTCAGAACCACGCAGCCTTAGTTTCACTTTTCCCGACAGTAGGACGAGCCCGTGTCCCGCAAAGCAAGGTGCTCTGTACCGCCGAGTGACTCCCTGTGCTCCTCTGCCTCTCTCTCCTCACTGCATCTGCCTGCTGTCGCTGTCACTTACCTGTTTTTCTTGTGTTTCAGGTCTCGCCTGGCTGCTGTCCCTGCTGCCCGGACAGAACCCATCCCGCACCGACCAGACTGCTGCGGCTGGAAAGGAAGTCACCATCACAGACACGGTTACTTGTGATTCTGTAATGTGCTCTGTATTTTCTGTAACTCATTGTAACCAACAGTCTTTGATTTATATGCTGCAACACTCAATAAAGAATTTCGAGTTCTGTCTTGTTTTCTTGGTAACATTATTTTAACACAAACATAAAACAAAAGAAAAGGAGGAACACAAACACAAACCGAATATTAATGAAGGGGTGTGGCCAACAAAGGGCGTGGTGTTATTAATGAGGGGGGCGTGGTGCATTATTAATGAGGGGCGTCACTTATGCACTGTCATACCGACCAATCAAAATGTTTGGGTTAAAGCCCACCCCACAATTTTTACCCTCACATGATTGGTCAAATTCTACAACCACGCCCATGTCCCGCCCCACAAGAAATCTGATTGGAAAGGACTTAGGACTATGATTTTAAAGTCATACTCCACGATTCTGATTGGTTGAAAGACATGTCAATCAAAACACCACACCCCCAACAATGACACTGTTCTAAAAGGGTGTGTTTTTAAGATTGACAAGACATTGAGTCCAATCACAAATGGCTGTCTCCAAGCCCTGCCCTGCGAGTGCTTTGTTTAATGTTAAAGACCTTTAATTAACTCATACATAATCAATGTACTCATTATAATTACTTAGCATAATTTGACATGTAAACTACAGAATAAAAAGTTAATCAATTTCAATGTTTCAAATCTCTGAAACATTTAAACATTTTAGATTAAAGCAATGCAAAAGGCATCACGACAGTTTATTTGAAAACAACTTATTCAAGAAAGACAAATCATCAAGAATTAAAATAAATTTGAACTTTATTTTTATTCAGTATAATGTAAACATACATTTTAGAAACTACAAAATCAAACTTGAAATCGTTTTTTGCCAGTTGAAAAAGTAAAACAAAAAATAAAAAAAATACATACAGTTCATATAGGAAAAAACCGTGAAAAATGTTTAATACAATTATAAATGCAAATAAGTTTTAACGCCGACATCTTACTAACAAAATATGAACAGTATAACATTTTTATGCATTCAAGTATTTGTTTGGTACAAAGTAAACACGAAATATATCTGGAAAAAACACCATCCAATACAATTGCTTTTAAATTTAGTTCAATTTAACAACATACATATTAATAGCTCATTAGTACACAAGCAGCTGATGCCTGATTATAATATACATATAATATGCAGATTTCAATGCAAATGAGGGTGTCAACACCGACGTCTTACTAATAAAACAAAAGTAAAATCACTTTTTAGTCCCTACGCAAAGTGAACGTTTTTGTTTAGTATAAACAGTATATTCTCGATTCACAATTCTAGCGAAAACCACATTATACATTACCAACACAAATGCAAATTAGCTCATTAAAATACAAACGATCGTCCTCTAATTTTAATAAATGCAAATTAGTTCCCGTCGCCATCTTGCTGATCAAACGCAAACAACAAATAAATCGCTTTATACTCACGAGCTGGAAGTCAAGGGGGTCCGATATATCGCCGCAGGATTTCCGCACAGTGTTCTAACGATCTCACTAAAAGAGTAAGCCAAAAAACAATAAAAATCGAGAAAACGCCATTCCAAACGCTCAGCTCCTAATTTTGCCAGAACTTCCGGAAAAAGCCGTCACGGGGGCGGGGCTAATTTAAATAAGAGCGACCTCAGCCAATCAGAATTCTAGACGTCACGCTGCCCAGTCCCGCCTCCTTGACACAGAGGGTGGGGTTGGACCGCCCTCATGCGTTGGGAGGACGAACTACAAATTTGTTTAGTAGTAAAATCGCCGCTATATATTGAATATTAATAAAGGGTTTTGGTGGGCGGGGCCACGACAGATGTCGTCTCGCCTGTTTATTGGTCATTGTGGCTCCACGGCCTATAAATTCTGGCCCTTCCGTTTATCCTCCTTACGCGCGAGGGCCGGATAACAGAGAGGGCAGTAAGTATCGTGTGCAAACGCGTTTTAAGCTTTACCACTTTGTGCATTGACACCTGTATGACATTATTGTGCCCGCGATAGTTTGGAAATGTTTTGTGAGAATTTTCTCTGTGTATTTCTTATTCTTATTCTTATTTCACCGGGCTGTGCTTCAAACTGTCGGGCGAATGCTGTGAATATTCACCCCTCTAATGTCCTGCAAACCCTGCTCTTCAACGCTGATTAACAGACCTCACTCCTTTCTCTCAATATCGCGCACAAAACCACATCTTCGGGCAGTCTAGGGGAACCATGTTTGAGTCGAGAGGGAAGTTTCAGTATTTTCTCTCCAGCTCTCACTCTGGAGCTCGATAAGGACTCGTGGTCTCAGTAATAGTGAAGGATGTGTTTTATTGCTGCCTAACAATTGACTTTAAACCTGTCTTGTGTCACAGAGCCTCTCTCCCTCTATCTCAATGTATTATTTTACCTTTCTATGCTTCTTCCTCTGTCACTAATGTTCCAGATCTCTTCAAATAAAAGCTGAAGATACACATGAACTCTGACAACCACAGGAGTATTGTGTGTCTTAAGGATTCCCTCTGGGTTCAGATGTTGATGGCATGTCCACTCCCTAACCCCACTACTACCCCAGTCCTCACTCTTCTACATGTGATCAACATCTCAGCTCAGAGGAAGAGCTGTCCATCACTAAATCAGAGCTCAGACTGCTGCAAACCAAGCAATTAAGAGAGATGGAGCCCCGTTGTGGCAGAATACTTGAAACTTGTTTGAAAATGAATCAACACAAAATATTAGAGAGATTTAGAGACTTTAGAAATATTAAATTTCCAAGTCCCCAAGACTGCTTGTGCTCTATACCTGTTCCCCTCTCTGTAACTTTCAGGGCACTGATCTCGTGGAGGATTGTGATGGGGCATCTTGGAAGCTCCCTCTGTCTCCTGACCCTTCCTCCATCAATCTCACTCATTCCCTCTGTCCGATTGCCCCCGTCTCTCTCTCACTGTTCAGCTGACCCCGGGTCCATACCTGTTGTCGGCGCTGCCTCTGACACAGTTCGTCTCCTCCTGGTCTGATGAGGCTGTGGATTGACGTGATCAAACCTCCTCCTGAGTCTCATCACCCAGGACTCCAGGTGAGTCCCCACTCTGACTCTTCTACCTCATTGTTCAAACAAGTAAATCTGGATTTCAAGCTGAAAGATGAAGGAGAAACAGTTTTGCTTTTTCAGGTGATCCTGTCTATTTTTCAGTGTAATTCATCTTGTTCCCTTGCAGCCAACACACACTGATACAGCTCCCCACTCCAACATCTACATATTTAAAGGTTTTATGTTTTATGTTTCCATTGTTTTCACTGTTCTGGATCCAGTGTCATTTCCTTCTTCAATCCCTCCTGAAGATGAAAGATATACTGCTGAAGGCTGCAGATACACAGCCTGTGAGTTTCTACTTGATCTTCCAGGTGAATACAAACTGAAACCCCTGAACTCCATGTTTCCATTATGTTATGGATTCATTTTCTCCTCTCTTGTCTCCTGAGCTCTCACTTATTCACACAGAGTTAATTTCCATCATCCCTTTGCAGTCAAGACCACCAACGCAGTGAACTGACCCTAGCAGCAGCCACAGGAGTTGTGAGAAAGTGTGTATGAGTTCAATCTGTTTTAGTTTCTTGCTGTCTCCCTGTTGCTCTGTATACTTTACTCAGACACTGTGTAAAATGTCGAGTGCTGTGGAAAATAAAGATTCTCCTTTCATGTACTCCTGATTCCCTCACTATGAGCCCATTCTTTCTCCAGCAGCGTTGAGGTATTATCTGTGTGTATGAACTAGATACAACTGTGTACAGCTGCTTCTTGGGTTAAAATTGTCAACTTGATTCAAAATGGATGTCTGTATAGTTAGTAGTAAAGTCTTTATCTAAGGAAGTTATTTGAATGAGCTTTGATTTCACTTAATTTTGTTCTCTAGAAAGTTTGTTTTTGTTTGTTTTCACTGAACACTTCTGAATTATGTACTAATAGCTTTCAATCACCCTGTCAGTTACTTATTGAGGCTGTTCAATCACTTCAGTCTGTATAACTGAATGGAACTGATGTCACAACTTCCTTAGACATCATTAAAGCCTGTTTTCTATTAATCACGATTCTGCTGTGAGTTTTTCCAAAGGTTCTGATCTTTAGGGTATTGATCACAGATTTCTAGATATCATCCTGACTTTGTCATTTTTGAGTAGTGCTTCAGTCTGACTTGAAATTCATTCTCAGTTTATGGTAGCTGACTGAATTTGTACTCTAGGTTTGAGAACTATTGTCCTTGATTATTGTGAATGCCTGTTTATGCACTTGTGTTAAGCTCTTCTGTCTGAAGGTGAACTTGTCCGACGTCTCAATGTGAAGTGTCTGAGTATAGTTTGGAGATCTGTATATTCTGTATTACTGAGAAAGTCATTTTATTCATCTACTGGTATTAAACTCCTCTTGTGTCTGACTGGGATCTTCTCCGGCTCTCAGCCCCTCCTGCACTGCTGTCACCCTGACCTCCCAGACGCAGGTGCTCTTACCTCCCCTCCTGTCCTGCCAGAGCCTTCCTTCCCATTCTGATCCCCGCAGGCTCATTCCCAGCCTCCTGGAGAAGGGCGCACAGTGGTAGAGGTGGTGGTTTGTTAGGCTGTTCTCCCTCTAGACCTCATCCCCTCTGATCCTCAACACAAGGTCCCCCCAGGGCTGCTGCCTGAGCCCACACCTGTATTCTTTATTTACACATGACTGTGTGGCTAGATTTAACAGTAACCGCATCATCAAGCTTGCTGATAACACCACAGTAATTGGTCTTATCAGCAACAATGATGAAAGCACCTACAGGAGCCAGCTAAACGAGCTGGTGGAGTGATTCCACAACAACAACCTCACACTTAACAACGGCAAAACAAGAGATTATAGTGGACTTAAGGAGGCGCAGTGGACATCACACACCCATAATCAGTCATGGGGCTCCAGTCGAAACCGTCGGCACCTTCAGGTTTCTCGGCCTCCAGATCACTGAGAGGCTGAGCTGGTCAGAGACCACTGCTGCCATCCTCACTGAAGCCCACGAGCATCTTCACTTCCTGAGACAGTTAAGAAAGTGGGGGATGAGCAAGACAACACTCACCAGTTTTTACTGTAATACAATTGAGAGTGTCCTGACCGGTGGTATTACGGTGTGGCGTGGTATGATGGAGCCACAGTACAGGACAGAAAAGCCACACAGAGGGGTGTGAGGTCCACGCAGAAAATCACTGGGACCGAGCTACCCTCCATCCACCGGATATATCTTGACCGCTGCCACAACCGGGCTCGGACTATACTTCAGGACCCAATTCACCCTGTTTTCACCCGTGGGTTTTGGTAGGAGGTATCAGAACACTGACAAATAGATTCAAAAACAGTTTCGTCCCCTAAGCAGTCCGCATCTTAAACAGGTCAAATTAGCACCTGAACTTGAAGGTACTGCACTGTCTGCACTATGTCCTGTCTTGGCTCTGTTATGTCCGTTGTCTAAATTTATTGTCCATGTCTGTTTGTCATTTGTGCCTATTTTTGTTCTCTAATGTTACTGGGTACAGCTGAATGAGTAAGCACTCCAAGACACTTTTTGTACAGTATATGGCAAATATAGGAGTTTTGAATCTTTCCAGCCCTCAGAGCCAGGGCCCCTGTTCTTCCACCAGAGACTCTTAGTGTTTGTGCACAGCGCCAGCAGGAGTAATCACTCCCTTCCAGCGTCCCGCCCCACTCAGTTCCACAGGCTGGGAGAACATTTTCTCAAGGGAATGTTTGGAATCAGTATTTTGATGCTCAAGCTGAGCCCTTCCATGTGAACCAGTGATCTGAATCGCTTATTTTGAGCTCATTTTAAGCCGCTGCAGAAGAGCACAGTGAACCTGTGAAAGACTGCACTGTCACTATACAGCAACACTGCTGACTGATTGAAATATGGATTGGGGTTCAGCTGCGTTCATGAGGAGTTCTAGGTGTTTTAGTATTAGTGCTCAGGATGAGGCTGGGAGTTACTGCATTTCTCAGTCTGTAGTAATAAGAAAAAAAATTTATATTACACCTTTGAAAGCAGCTTCCCAACGTGTTATATAGTAAATAAAAAGCAATTCTTATCCTTTAACCAGGGCAGTTTCTGTGCTGTGTGATTGTCTGAAGCCTCACTGGAAGGGTCTGATTTGGTTATGTGCAATGAGATGGTTATTTAATTCAAAAGCAGCAGCTCGTTCTAAGCTTTTAGCATGAATATAGCAAGAAAACTGCAGGTGATCTTGTCCACTCGCTCATGTGGGAATAACACTGTATCTGCAGTCAGGTCACACACTGTGTGCTCGGAAACTCACAGCTGGTTCTGAAGGTGAGGGACAGCAGTGGCATCAGGTACTGCAGTCAGGTCTCCGAGTAAAATACTGTGCAGAGTCTGGAATGCTTTCACTAGTATTGAAACACATTTGTTTAGAGTTTTCCTTTATTGAAAAGTACCCTGTTATAGATAATAAAGTGATTATAGCATAACCATGGACATCTTAAGACTGAACAGGAGCCTGAAGAGGCTGATTGATTATTTGTACAGTGTGATAAATTAGTGCAGATAAAAACAAGAATAATTTATGGCGCTAGCAATTGTTTTAATTACTTTACATTTCTGTTTTTCATTTTATTTCTCTTGTATTACTTCAGTCTTGTTTGACCAGCTATGCACAGTTACTGCCACTGATCAGACCCAGTACAGCTCTGTATTTCAGCTGGTCAGTGGAAATTACAGTGAAGTGGACACATATCAAAACATACTCAAGGAGACAGTATTTGTACTTAATACAGAATACAGTCTGGAATAATTCCTGGAAGACTATACAGCACTGTATTGGGCACAAAACTACCTCAAGGTCTGTTCAAGTATGGTAAGAACTGATTTAGTAAAAACAGCAACTGATCTATCCTAGCAAAGATACCAAGAGAAAGTGGGATCAATTTCAAATAACAGGAAGTAAACCTGAGTTTGAAATGAACTGATCTGTCACAAAAGACACATTGGTCAAATTGGTAAGAAAGGAAGACAAGCGTGGATTATACAGAATTCCACAGATAACTACTAAACAAAATTAACAATTTCAGCGATAATGAGCTCACCTGCTATCTGAGGGCGTCTCCACTGCGCAGGTATGGGACTCAGCTCCTGGCGCAGGTGAGACTGGGTGGTGATGACATTACATAGACCCCACCCTGCAGGAACAGGGAGAGTTTGATTCAGATGTCTTTACCACTTCTTGCAAAGTTTTTTTTTTTATATTGCAAGTCAAGTGCAGATTTGACTTTTTTTAAAAGAGACACACGCACGTTCTTCTGATTTGAACTTCTGGGATAATCGATGGGGAAGTGATGCTCGGTTCTCATCATACTGCAGAGATTGCAATTTTAAGGCTGTATTTCAGCGCTAAAACTATAAGCAGTAAAATTAATCATTTAAGGAGATGGATAATTATGACAGTAGTTCTTGCCAGGAAAATGTTTGTTTCTGCTTCATGGTTAATAAGGGATGCAATAATATGCTTATTAAATTGGTTAATAAGGTCTGTACTGAACATTAAGTATTGACTTTAAATTAGAAGGAAGGCTGACTCTAAAGTTTTAAAGTTGATTTGGAGGAATAAACTCATTACCTTAGAAAAGATAATGATTTGTCAAACACAGGCAGAAGGAGGCTTTAAGGTTTAAGACTTTAGAACAAATTATACTATTTTGTAGATCTGTGATATATACTCTATGATCTAACTCAGGAAGTAAGTGATACAGAGTTTTTACTTTTGATGCTGGAAAGATCCCCCTGAAACACTGCTGCTTCCATAAACAAATACTCCTCACATGGACTCATATATAATCATTCCCCTCAGGTATACCATCTGGAATAATAGAGATATAAAGTTTTGAAATAAAGCATTGTGCTTTGAAAACTGGGTTAAAAATTGCAATGGGTAAAACAATGGATGTTTATGAGTAAATATTTACACTGACTATGTTTTAAGAAATTGTGATAATAGTCCATCAGAAACTTTGAAAGAATTTACAGCCTGTATTAGACTGCAAGAACATGATGTATTTAGTTGTAGTCACAATAAATATTTAAAGTCCCTTTTGCAAGTTGACAATATCTTGTCAATTAAACTAGTTTCAAAAACATCGTTTGGGAATCTAATTGACTGGAATAAAATATGGATGATGCCAAGCAAATGTTGTATAAGGTTAAGGAGGTGTCATAAAGAATTGTATTTCAAATTCACCTTAATGACACGTGTTATGCATAGCTTTAAAATTAATTCAGATGATAAAAGCTATGTCTTTTGCAAAAGCAACCCAGGAACTTTACCACATTTGTATTGATTATGTACAGTTATAGAAGCATTCTGGGTGGATAGACATAGGACAACAGACATAAGGACAAGCCTCCAGACTATTCCTAAAGGTAAGAACGTGAAAGTTGTACAGTCTATATTTCCCTTATATAACCCTTTATTGTAAAATGCAACTGTATTATGGACCCCTGATGATGTTATACAGTATGTACTCTTGTATATATATTTATTGTTGTTGCAAACAGTTTTGTTCAGACAGATCTGACCTCTGCACTAGCAGGTCAGGAATCATCTTGCTTTCTGATGTCTTTCTCCACATATGCCTGAAGAAGAGATGATCTGAAATTTTCATCTGTGCACCTCCAGCTACAAACTGCAGTACAATAACCAGTTGGTTTCCACAAAGTCTGAATTAGAGGTTGTGAAGGTCAAGGAGTCTAAATGCCAGCCCCCTGCCACAAACAAATACCTATCTTTCTTTTGGAAAAAAGGGAGTGGAAAGACTTCAAACACGTTTACTATATCTTATAGAAATCACAATTATGAAGCAAATTTTATTTTTCCACAATAATTTGACCCTGTCAATCAATCCTGTCCTGTCAAAGTGTCAGATATCATCTTGCATTCTGATGTCTTTCTCTTCACACACCTCAAGAAGCCAATTATGTTAATTCTGACATGCTTACATTTCTGCCCAGACAGTTTCTTGAGGAAATGGGTGAAAGAAGCAGCAGTCTGATGAAGAAAAGCAGCTGGCTTAGAAAGACCCCCACACCAGTCCCACCAGCACCAGGGTGACTGAGCCACAGCCCCACACGCACCTGCTGGGCTCCTGTCTGCTACCTCTCAGACACAGGCAGTGCTGGCACTGTGCTTCAGGCCTGGCTCCCTCTCCTGAGCCCTGTGGGTCAGCTGTCCAGTCGCAGGGCTCCAGGCTGCAGCCTCTCCAGAAGAGTACTTCACATGACCACTACAGGCAGTGTCCCACTGCTGCCATCAGTCAGGGAAGAGCCTGGCTCTGGAAATGCTGAAACCTGTGAACAAAAGCACAGGAAGAGATAAGTTTACAAGCTTTAACAAAAGAAACATGAAACATGAAACCAAAAGGCTTTAACCAAAGAGAATAATCTAATGAGCTAAACAGTCACCAAACAGAATCCTACTACTACTCCTCCTTGAGGCTCTGACACACCCTTTTATACAGCTCAATCCCATGTGACGATCCCCCCAGGCTAAACAGCTCATCAGACAATCGGTGTCCGCAGGTCGTGTTCTGGAAGCCTGCAGAGGCGCCACACTGTGGCCAGTCCTCTCTCAGGGCAGCCTGACAGAGAGGAAGCTTGTGGGAGGGGCAGTGGATACAGGAGCTTCCTGGACACACAGCTCTAGACCAGAGCGATCAGTGACCTGCTGGAGAGTCTCATGCGACTCAAACTAAAGGTCACCCCTCACACAAATCAACTAACTGCAATTAGAGTAAAACATTTGCGATTTAATCCCGATTTCAGTCAGCACACTCCTGTGAACTTGTCAGTGGGATGAAAAGTTGTGTTCAGGAAGATTGGAGAGCAAGAGACAAGTGTTCAGGCGCCTTCAGTCATTAGACCCTCCCAGGGTAACGGCTAGTTTGACCTCCCTTGTCTCACAGGCCGAGGGGGAGCGTTACTGTTGTTTATAATCTCCTGTACAGTTTGAGTCCTGTTACTGCACCTCTGCCCTTTTCTTTTCAGGGTTTTGTTTTAAATGTCTCTGTCCCCTACTGTAACATCATTGCAGTTTTTTTATAGAACCCCCAAGCCTCAAGAAGCTCTTCTAGGTGTGTTTGCTGATTTACTTTCAATTTTTATGTCTCAGAGTTAAGAGGATCCTTATTTTTGGTCACTATAATATACATCTTGACTCACAGTCTTCAAATTTAACTAAGGATTTTCTAGCTCTGCTGGGATGCTTTGATCTGACCCAGTTTGTTCTTAGCCCAACACATTACAAAGGACCCCCCTTGATTTAATGACTGACTCGTTTGTCACTCACTTCTCTTACCTTGAGCTGGGCCTCTCTGTCTATTGAGCTGTTCTCTTCAGCCATGAGATTTAATGTAAGTCTTCACAACTGGTGCTCAGTTGATCAGATCAGCTTCATGAGTTCTGATCTATCCTCCTTATCTTGTTTCTCTACCTCTGCTCCTCTGGGTTCCTCTACACTTGTTTAAAAGCTCTCTCTTATCTACCTTCGACACCTTCGCTCCTCTAAAAACTCGCACTCTCTCTTTCTGGAACACAGGTGGTGTCTTTCATGCCTAAATGTACATTATTTGTTTTCTTGAAAAAGATATTATTTTAAGTTTCAGCCCCAGTGAAAACAATCTAAAAATTTAGTTTGTAATAAATGTAATTATCATACTGGCACGTTATCACATACATAAAATGAAGTGGTCTGGGAGGTACCCTGTGGTTGAGTATTTTAAAATGGAAGTAAAGGGGTATTTGTAGACTATTTTGAAATGCAAAAAAATGAAAAGTGGTGCGGACATTATTTTTATTTAATTTGTTTAATCTTTTTTCACAACTTGAATTTTATGTAGTAGTATGTACCCCTGACGATATTTTGGTTTTGAATTGTTATATGTACTCTTGTTTGTATTGTAATTTTTGTTCTTTTGTTAAGCATAAATAAAAAAAAGAATCAACACCTGCAGCATCTGTTATTAATAATAAGGATCTGTTTCACCGCAGAGGGTCGCCTTCTCCCTTTAACGGGTCTCCGGTGCACAGTAAGGTGCTGTAACACGACACGACACGGTGCCTGCAGAGCTGTGAGCGACACATGACCCGACCACAGAGCCCAGGAAGGCGCTCTGAGTCCTGAAACACCTGCGGCCCGTTTCTTTTTTTTACTATGATTACAAGTCAAAGAATCAAATACGCCAGTTAGGGGACGTGCACGCAGAGATGCTGCAGTATAACAAGACAAAAACTACATCGAATGAATTAACAGAGCAACGAAAGACTGAGAACACGATGAAGGCTACGTACGTGATGTTAAAAGTGAGATAAAATAAGAAAGGTTTGTGTAATCCAGGATTCAGATTAATGAGCGCTTTAAGACTCACCGCCATAGACTCGTGTATCTCTGTCGCCGCCCAGTGGACATTTCTCGGAAGTGTCACCGCTCGCCGGAGTTCAGTCAAGTCCCGAGACTGAAGCTGTGTGATTGGCCAAGAGCCGCGTCACTCAATTCGAGGGCGGTATCTCCGCGGAAGCAGCCGGAAGTCCGTGGTGATTGGCCCAGAGCCGCGTCACTCAATTCGAGGGCGGTATTTCCGCAGAAGCAGCCGGAAGTTTTCGGTGATTGGCCCAGAGCCGCATCACTCAATTCGAGGGCGGTATTTCCTCGGAAGCAGCCGGAAGTTCGCGGTGATTGGCCCAGAGTCACGTCACTCAGTTCGAGGGCGGTATTTCCATGGAAGCAGCCGGAAGTTCGCGGTGATTAGCCCAGAGCCACATCACTCAAATTGAAGGCGGTATCTCCGCGAAAGAAGCCAGAAGTCCGCTGTGATTGGTCCAGAGCCATGTCACTCAAGTTGAGGGCAGTGTCTCCCTGTCTGCAGCCGGGAGTCCGCGGTGATTAGTCCAGAGCCGCGTCACTCAAGTTGAGGGCGGTATCTCCGAGGATGCAGCCGGAAGTCCGAACAAAGCGTCACTTTTTTTTTATATAAGCATTAACAAGAACAAAGGATACAATTCAAATACAAGTACCGGTCTGTACTTGTGCTCGGTGTGGTTCCGCTCTCTGCTCGTTAAGCAGTACGGGCTCCTGGAAAACTGTCTTTCAGGGGAGAGAGTTATTAGTGAACTCCAGACACCGCTGGAAAGTGTGTTTACCGGCGAGTCGGCTCACGCTGCTGACTTTTCAAACCTGTTTTTTTCTTTTCTTTTTTTTTCTTTAAATTTTAAATTGCAATAATAAAAATCCTATACGGTGCACGAGTAGATTACAGATCACCCCGGGGTACATTATACAGGCAAATAAAGATAAGGTACGCACATCTTTCATGTTGCGATATTTAGAAATGATTTGGAGACGTTCCCTCGTGTGTATACGGTATAATTATTTTATATTTTATTATTTCTTTTCTTTAGGCTATTTATACATACAATAACGAGCAAGTATAATGATTAAGTCGATCATAAATTTTGAAATTTGTATATTGGTTTCAGCAGTATTGAGTAAAATAACATCTATTTCTCTCCAAGAAATGTTAGTATTAGAAACCTTCTTTACACCATTTTGCCGATCAATTCAGAGTGTTTTAACAACAGGACAAAACAAAAACAAACGTAAGGTTTCTGGGCTGCTTTGAATAAGACAGTTATCATCTATATTACTTTAAATCTATGCATACTATGTATCTTTACCTGGTCAATTCAATGTAGAATTTTGTAACGACGCCTCCTTAACCTTATTATTCATACAGAATTTGTTTGACAATAGTCATGTTTTATTCCACTCAGTTTTCCCAAAGAGGCGCTCCAAAATAGTTTGACAAGATATTGTGAGATTGCAAGAGGGATCTTAAGTATTTATTTCAGGTGGGTAGCTGCGTCAGCATGCGTAGGCTGCAAAGGAACAAGTAATAGGTTTATTCCATGCTGAAAAAAAGAAGAAAGAGAACACGTTTCAGCCATGGAGCCTTCTTCAGGTGTGTCAACACAACACAACACCAACACATTCGAACCCACCTGAAGAAGGCTCCACGGCCGAAACTCTGTGTTCTCTTCTTTTTTTCAGCATGGAATAAACCTATTACTTGTTCCTCTTAAGTATTTATTAGTACAAGTATAACTACAACTGTTTCCTTGTAGTTTAATAAAGGTTGTAAATTCTTCCATAGTTTCTGATGGACTACTGTTACAGTTTCTTAAAAGCATCAATACCTCTCTAGGGGTAGCTCTGGTTACAATGTATTGTTATCAGACTTAACACAAACATTATATCTATTCAGAAAATTTGTTTAATTCTACATTCCAACATCCAAATCAGTTAATTTGTTCACCCAGATTATACTATTTTAAACCCAGTTTTCAAAGCATGGGTTTATTTTTTCTCTGTATTCTAGATGATGTATCTATGGGAGGTATGTTTATCTATAAGAAACCACGTGAGGAGAACTTCTTCATGAAAGCTGGCAAGTTTCGGGGGGTTCCCAGCATCCAAATGACATTCAAGTAAAAAGTCTATACCCCCTACTTCCTGAAAGATTAAATTAGGGAAAATATACTCCACATACTTTGCTTACTTTTATAAATAATTGTATATCAGTTATATCTTAAAAATAATATTAGATGCTCTGCAACCTGAAGCATTTGGACCTCCTTCTGCCTGTATTTGACAAATACCCATGAATAAAGTTTTATTTTACTATGGTAAAGAAGTTCAAATCACATCAATTTTTGGATTTTTGAAAATCTTAATACCAAGATATGTAATCACATCTTTTACATGGATATTACATGTGATATGACATGGATATTACCTATGGAACAGACACTTTCCAACAGCCATCAATTCACTTTTCTGATCTGTAGAGAAAAAACAGATACAGAGGAAATTACTTGTAAAAGCACTTAATTGCTTTGTCCACCTCTGTGTGCTTTCTCAGAGAGAGAGTTGTATCCTCAGCCAATTGGGAACACCTGTAATCTCTTTATCCTGTACTTGAACACCCTGAAGCTATTTGTTATAGGGGTGTAAGCAGTGGGAAGAGGAGTGGGTTTGTGTCGAATTGCCTTACCCATTCCCAATCTGCAGGAGGTCCCACGACGGCAGGTAGCTGCTCCAGTCGCTGGAGCTCAGTTCGCTGTCGAGGGAGGACGAGGGCACTGGCTCGGGGGAATCACAGCTCCACAGCTCCTACCTGTTGCAGAGCGTTTCTGCCCTCCCGATGGCCTCACCACAGGTTGCATCGACGCTAGTGTGCATCGTGGAGCAGTGAGTTATTGGTCTTATTTCTACTGAGAAACAGTTCAAGCACTCACAAAACAATAACCAAGAGATGATATATGAAAAAGTATTGTAAGACTTGCAGAGCAGATTTGAATAGACAGTGGACGTCACACTGTGTGCTTGAATATCAGAGATTCAATTCATTCTTTCCTGCAGGTTAACTTCCTGTTTGACATTGTACCACTGTCACTTCTTCACAGACTCATAACTCGCCGTGTTCTAATTTTGTGTTGAGTGACAGGAACCTCAGAATCAGATTAAATCCTCTTCAGCGCCCCAGGGAGACTGGGGGACTTGCCAGATTTTCAGCTTTATTACTGGGTCTTTCAGCTCAGGGTGAAAGCGAAGTGCTCCCCTCTGCTGGAGAGCCACAGGGGCAATACAGAGCAGCCTCGTCTTCCCTGCTCCTGCCCGTGCCTGTGGACGGCCAGTGTGACCGTGCACATGACAAAGTAGTGCATTCGTGGCGTAAATACAAAACATTCAACCGAGGAAAGTTACAGAGACAGGAGTATTTATTCTGAAATCATGTGAACCACTATTACTGCGCACAGACAGACTACTCAAAAATAATGTGGCCTTTTAAGGTCATTTTGTCTGCCTAAAGTATTTTAGATTTGTCACAGCAAAGAGTTTGAATACTTACAGTAGGCAGCAGCTAGAATTGTTACTTGGAGCAGAAAGCATGACCACATAACCCCCACACTTCTCTCTCTTCATTGGTACAGGGTACAGGTACAGGGCGGACTTCAAAATCCTTCTACTTAGTGCATGGAGTACTGACACACAGAAGACATGATGGATGGATGGATGGATTAATACCCTCATTCATTTATTTCCTTTTTTAAAAATTATATAATGTTAGCATGCCCAAAGGGTTTGGCCAGCTGACCTTGAACCCCTAGAGGTTTTTTTTCTCCTTACTGAGGAGTTTTTGGTTCCTCTCCTCCGTTGTATTCTGGTCTTTTCTGTTCTGTATTCACAACCTGTATGGTCACTTGCTTTCTTAAGCGCCTTGGGGCAACCTTGCTGTGAAAGGTGCTATATAAAAATACATTGAATTGAATTGACTCTGCACAGTCACATAAAATTATTTCCGCAAATAATCAGCGCTCTGCACAAAGAGTCAAGAGGGGATACAGACAGTTATAATTTATTCTTCCTGGGAATAATACAGAGATCATGTTAGATCTGTTTATAAAGTCCCGTATTTTAAAGCACAATAAAGGTTAAATATTCCAGCAGACAGTGACAGATGTCAGTTTTAGTTCCAGATGAGAGCTTGTAGAGGAGTGATTGTGAGAAGCTGTCATAGGAAATAGGAGTGATTGTGCAGAGCTCACCTGCAGACCTTAATCAGACCCAAATTGGAAAGTGTGCAGGTGAGAGCTGAGGACAGCACATCACAATCACAGTACAGTTTCCTCTCCAGCCCCAGCAGTATGGCCAGTGTGGGAGTGTTCTGTCCTGTACGGAGGGGCGGCAGCCAGAGGAGACCTGAAACAAGACAGAGTGGTAAGACATTGATTTCGACATGGAGAGCTTTCACACCGGGTTTCTGACAAGCAGCAGAGCTGCTTCAGAGAATAAGAGACGAGACATGAAGACACTGTGTCGAGAATATTCTCATTAGCAAGTAAGATTTTTAAATGAAAACATCTGCCCAGTAGTGAAATGACATCTGTCCCAGGACACTGCGAGGCTGCAGGGCTCTGGACCACAAAGTGCTCTGTGGGTCTGTGTAGAAGTTTGAGTTTTACAATCTAAATTGAGCTTCAAGAAACAGCAAAGTGATACTGTTACTACTAACGGAGAAGAAAACGCTGCTTAAATGTATTTTCTATTGTCTTCTAGTTATTTTATTGCAGTTCGAGGTCAGAGCTGCAGAAGTTCATTCCTGCAGAAAAGAGAAAAAAAAGTTTCACGTCCACAGGTTCTTCAGGTCATGAATGCTGACATGCACAATTAATCTGACATTTTTTGACTCTATAACTCTATTTTATGTACATTTTCATATATCAATACTAATGTTCTGGATTACTTAAGGTGAGAGCTAAATGGTGGGGATTTGTAACACCGGTCTGCATCAGGAACACCCCAGTCAGGTCAGCACGAGAAAAGTGAACAGTCTGGTACTGGCCAAGCTACACTCCACGTCTCACTCCACCTGAGCAGCAGTGTATATAGTAAAGAACACAAAAGCCCTAAACCTCTAGAATAGACACCTCTGTAGCTGCAAAGTGTCTCAGATCACACAGAGAACAGTGAGCTCATTGGGTCCAGACGGCAGTCAGTTATTGCCTCAAAGGGATCTACAACCCCATGTGTCCCGATCTTTCCTGTTTGAAATGGCAGAGTTGAACTGTTTGTACTTGAATATGATCAAGTGTGTGCATTCAATTCCAGAACTGTGTTCTACTGGATTCATTCATCTCCTGCTCACAAATAAAAATTGCTTGACTGTAAAGTTGTGGTTCATTGGTGGTGGGTACTGTGTCTAGACGTAGGCTTGCTGTATTTAACAAATGCAGGGGGTTGACATGATTTGTTGTGAATCTGAGGTCCCTGTGCGCGGGAGCAAACTGAGACCTCGATCTCATCATCGGGAGCACTTGAGTAGTAGGAACAGCCCCTTACCTGTAGTTCATTGGAGCTCGATTATTCTATAACCAATCTTCTCCAACAGCCTGGATCCCATGTATGATCTAGAGCTCAGTAGCCCCGCAGTGTTACGGGACAGATGTGATGTCGGTACACTGGAGCCACACCTTGCTTTGTGGGACCCCGGGTCATACAGATTGCTTAAAGCGCAACATTATTTTCAGAAAGCCAAGACAGACCTAAAACGAGCAGAATGCTGGTGCGCGTAGAACTAAATATTATAAATCATATAACATTAGAACCACAACCCAGGTCACACAAACAAACCGCGTCTCTGTAAAACTCACTGACCTTAGATATGAGTGAATGTTAAAATTAATAAAACGTAAGTCGTGTGGCTTCTACCCCTGCATCAAAAATATAGCGTCAGCATCACCCGTCCCATGAAGGAGACCGTCTGAAGGTCAGAACCATTCAGCCTTAGTTTCACTTTTCCCGACAGTAGGACGAGCCCGTGTCCCGCAAAGCAAGGTGCTCTGTACCGCCGAGTGACTCCCTGTGCTCCTCTGCCTCTCTCTCCTCACTGCATCTGCCTGCTGTCGCTGTCGCTTACCTGTTTTTCTTGTGTTTCAGGTCTCGCCTGGCTGCTGCCCCTGCCGCCCGGACAGAACCCATCCCGCACCGACCAGACTGCTGCGGCTGGACAGGAAATCACCACCACAGACGCGGTTACTTGTGATTCTGTAATGTGCTCTGTATTTTCTGTAACTCATTGTAACCAACAGTCTTTGATTAATATGCTGCAACACTAAATAAAGAATTCCGAGTTCTGTCTTGTTTTCTTGTTAACATTATTTTAACACAAACGTAAAACCAAAGAAAAGAAGGAACACGAACCGACAGCATGAATATTAATGAAGGGGCGTGACTAACAAGAGGCGTGTCGCATTATTAACGAGGTGCACCTCCTGCACCTGTAGCGTTTGAGACGCGTGTTTCGGGTAACTGTAAGGAGAGACTCATCACGGAACCTGCCTGCCGGTTATCAAACTGGGTTGAGCCCGAGCGGTCAGGCTGGAAGTGCAGTTTGTCTGTTTATTTGGTAAAGAAATCACTTAAAACATTTTTTTCTCTGGAGTTTGGAACACATAAGTACGGAAACACATCCTCGCCCTTATCTCGTAATAGTTCGGGTGGGGAGCCTTAATAAACCTATTAATTGTTCCTTATCTCGTAATTAAGAGTATTTTCGCGTACTTCATGTGATCACGCGATAGCACAATCGTCACATTATACCTGTATCGCTACGTGCGGACTTGCAGTTTTAAGCAGTGGAATTGATTGCACGTATAACTGTTCATAACGGAACCATCATTGCTTTGATCTCTAAATCCCACAAAGCTGGTCCTCATGCTTGTAACGATTATGTTCACATTTGCTAAAAAGTGCAAGATCTCAGTATGACTTAACCCCAGGCGAAAGTAAATCCGTCCAAATTCTGCAGCGCTGGACGTTGACACGATCGTTAAACCGAAAGGGCCAGCCAAGCTCACGGTAGCTGCTGGATGCGTTCAGTGCGCAGCGTAACAGGTTGTATATGCACTGTAATTATTATGTGAGATGTCATAGGTAATAAGTAATCATTCCTATCTCGTAATTACGGGATAAGGGGGCGATTCCCCCCCCTTTGGTGGGAGCAATGCACTTCCGTACATAACAGATGGGATTCATGGAGAAACTTGAAATACAACTCGACTTGCGCGGGTAACGCTGAACAGCCCGATACGCCGCTGCAGTAACGCACTGAATCCACGAGAGGGCAGTGTTGCAACACACTCGCACACAGACGCGGGGTAACGTGGCCGGTCAGGATTTGGGGGGGGGTGGGAGCGACTTGACAAGGCCCGAAACAGACCTTTACACTCTCTGACTTTTGAGGACATCAGCCCTGTCGTTATAACCCCCAATGTCCTCATAGTGTGGGGGCTTATTCGGGTGTTTTGACCCCATTAATCATTTACCAACGCACAGGCAAGGTGTTTACCTTAAAGTGAACAGCTGGTATTTTATTCCAAAGCTGAATGGCTGATGTTTATGTAACTGTCACCTCAGTCGGGCAGCTTTTGTAAGTTTATCAGGGTGATGGTGGTCACTGTGATAAGAACATTGTGGGGTATGAGAGTGAGCCCCCGTTTGGAAACAGTTCTGTAGGATGAGCAGTCCTTTCACTGAGGTGCAGACGTCCCTCCTTTCTGGTGAGGCCCCTGATCCTCGTTCCCGGGCTGGCCCCTGAGCGGCTGACTCAGGCTGGAGGGGTGCGGGGGGCCTCCCCCCGACTCCCCCAGCCCGCACTCCGTCTCCAGCCGCGCGATGTCCCGCAGCAGCTCCTCCCGGGACCCCCCGGCC
Source organism: Lepisosteus oculatus (assembly GCF_040954835.1). Taxonomy (NCBI): domain Eukaryota; kingdom Metazoa; phylum Chordata; class Actinopteri; order Semionotiformes; family Lepisosteidae; genus Lepisosteus; species Lepisosteus oculatus. Next base: position 5,079,765 of record NC_090718.1, on the reverse strand, counting down.
CCCCGCTCCCGCTGGGCGCGCAGCAGACTGGACAGGGGCTCCTGGTGCTCCTCCCGGCCCGGGCGCGGAGGTGCCGCCGCCGCTGGTGGCGGGACGGAGCTTGACGACAAGAGAAAGACAGGGTGGCGTGAGCCCCGGGGGCCGGCGCTCAGGAGAATTAACGGGGAGTTTTTAAAGGAGCTGATCCAGCTAACTAAGGGGATTCGTCAATCGACTCGATCCTGTTGTGCTTTCATGCACTGCAAGCAGGAGAACGGGGCGGTGCTGACTTTCTCAGGGACACGGGAGCAAACCTTCCGTGAAGGGAGTGAAGGACATAAGGACGTGAGACATAACATGGTGAAGGACATAAGGACGTGAGAAAATGAAGCTTAAGAGTCTTCGACTTCGAGTTGCTCCCCTGTTCTCAAGACTGCCCTGTCACGACCATCGTGGTCGCGGGACACAGGGACACGGGGTCGGGGTCCCTCGCTGGGCCTGTGCCATCGTCAGGTTCTCACCCGCCTCCGGTCCCGCGTCGGCGGTACCCCCTCCTCGTCTCGGCCGTCCTCTCTCTCAGCAGGCCCTCCACGCCGCGGTAGATGCGCGTCTCGCTGTACTCCCGCAGGCGGTCTGCCAGGCGCTGCAGGGGAGAGGAGAGGCCCAGCGGTGAAGGAGCAGTTCAGGTCAGCCGACTCTCAGGGCTCTCAGTTGCCGGTCGTCTCCACGAAGCACCAGACGTGGCGACTGAAATATTTCCTGCCCTGTGATGGACTGCCGTTCCGTCTGGGACCCAGTCTGGCAGTGTGCTGCCTGTACTGTGGGACAGGTTCTGGCTCACTGGGGATAAGCAGTTTTCTGATAGCAGATGGAAGGATGAATGACAGATGGGTGGGTGGATGATGGACAGGTGATGGGTGATGGATAAATGATGGGCGATGGACAGATAATGGATGGGTGATGAATGATGGATTGGTGACAGATGGATGCCCTTTTGTCTTCTGAGGCTTATTGTACAAAAGAAACCTGCCACTGAGTGCTGGGTTTGGAGTCAGTTTCCCAACTGATAAGGCTGTAGAATTCTGCTCACATCATGACCCACCATTGATTTAGACTGGCTCTGGGTGAGGAAGCAGGAAGGAAGCCACTCACCTGTGGTGAGGAGAGGTGCCCCTGCACCCTGTCCTGCAGGAGAGCGGAGAGGGCAGCGCGGGAGTCCGGGCTGCAAGACTCATCCTTGAGCAGGATGTCCCGCAGAGAGGAAGGGGTGTCCCCACTCTCACCTTGGGGCGCCACCAGCCTGAGGAGGAACAGCTCACCGAGACACACCTGCAGGGTCTGGGGAGACAGAAGGACATGGCCCCAAACATCGACATCATCACAAAGCTATGCAGTCATTCTCCAAATGCGGTGTGGAGCAGGGTTATACACATCAGTCGTGGCTTGGACAGATCTCAGACAGACACTCGTGAGAGCTAGGAGGAGCCAGGAAATGCATTATTCAAGCCTGCGATTTTAAAGCATTCTTCATCGTATTCCTTGAGCAGCAGGCTGATTTGGGGCGCAGTGTGTGTCCCGGATGTGCCTGGGTGGGGTGCCAGAGGGCCGTACCTGGAAGAAGGCCCTGAGGAAGTTGGGGCTGGAGTCGGGGCTCAGTTCCCCGCTGGCGATGTGAGCCAGGCAGTGCAGGAGCAGCAGGGAGAAGCCGCCCACCCCCTGCAGACGCTGCCGCCGCACGAACAGGGTCTTCTCAGCCTCCTGCAGGACAGGAAGATGTGGCCGTGACCCCACAGACACCTCTGTGACCCCCAAAACACTGCCATGACCCCACAGGGATCTAAAGACACTGCTGTGACCCCACAAACACTGTCATGACCCCACAGACACAAGGACTGGACCCCCCGACACAGGGACCCCATGGTCGACAGCCATGATGAGATGTACCTGGTAGAAGAAGGAGTGCCGGAAGGCATTGTGGGTGTAGTCGTTTGCGGGCAGGCTGGCGGCCAGCTGTAAGGTGATCTCCGGAACCTGTGAGGAGACAAATTGTCACTAGGAAAACAAGTGTACATATATTCCATATTGGAAAGCCCTCAGCATGTTAGTAGAGGACATCTCACATAATAATAATAATATTGACTATATTTGGTAAGGGCTAATGGGAAATTTGGCCAGGACACCCCCTACTCTTTTAGAGAAACGCCCTGGGAGCCCTGCTGGCCCCACTAACACCTCTTCCAGCAGCAGCCTCAGCTTTCCCAGGAGTCTCCCATCCAGGTACTGGCCAGGCTCACACTGCTGAGCTCCAGTGGGGCTGCCAGCTGGGAGCTGCAGGGTGATACAGCTGCTGAAGTCACCCTACATTACCTACTTTCTGGGTGTATTTCAGTTCCCACACGTTAAGAACCCATCTCACCTGCATGCAGAGTGTGGGCTCCAGGCGTTTCCCAACCCCCGGAGAGAAGCCGAGAGACTGACCTGCGTGTGTGTGCGCAGCAGGCCCAGCAGGTACAGGCCGTGCTGATACACGAGGAACTCCCGAGGGCTGAGCCTGTCTGAGCCGAGCGGCACCAGCTCCCCCTCACAGCGCCACTGCGCGTCCACGATGTCCAGGAAGGGCCGGCCTCCGTCTCCTGATGAAGGTGAACACGCACAGAATTTCATAACCCTTCTTTAGCACTTTTCTGGACTCTTTACAGGTGATGGGGATCCCCTCCACCCCCACCAGTGTGCAGCCCCACCTGGATGATGCTCCAGTCCTCTCCCCACACACCAGCTCTCAGTGGGGAGGAGAGCAGAGTGACAAAGCCAGTTCAGAGATGGGGATTATTAGGAGGCCATGATGGGTAAAGGTCAGGGGGAAATTTGGCCAGGATGTTTTGTGTTCAAGTGCCAGAATTTTGCTCTGAACAAAACTGTTCAATAGAAAAACAAATTTCCTTTCAGAAAGCTGTGCGCCGCGCCTATTCTGGCTTCAGCCTGGGGGGGCTTCAGGGGGAGGCGGGAGGAAGGGAATCCCGAATCCTGCCCTGGTCGATGGGACAGAGGAATAAAAGGGCAGCTCTCCCCTGGGGGTGAGGGAGGAACAGCAACGTCAGTTTTTCCCAGTCCGACTGCAAAGCTTCCTGTTGACGGTGCTGCACAGGGGTGACGGTGAACGCCCCGGCAGTCCTGCAGGAGGAAGAGTATCTCGGCCAGAACCGCTGGACGTGTTCGGGCCGGCGCTCACCTGCCCAGGCCCGCGGGTCGCTCTCCAGCAGGCCGGCCGCCCGGGCCCTGGCCCTCAGTTGGCCGTCCAGCTGGCGGAGCAGCCGGAACAGCGGGGAGCGGCCCAGCAGCCCGTCCCACTCCGGCCCTGCGGACAGAGCAGGGGATGAGCCTCCGGCGGACAGGGCCGCGCAACCTGTCCAGCTTCCGGCGGGTTCCCTGGCGGCACGGCGCTGGCTCACCTGCCGGAGGGGACGAGCAGACGGGCCGGGACTTCTCCGGGTCCGCCGGGAGAGGGAGACCTGCGGAGGGGAAAAGGGAAAGGGCTGTGTTGACTGGGGGTCCCCCAGCGTCCTGTTCCCGAGACTCCTGAGGTGCAGCACAACACGCAGAGTAAAACGCCCTCAGATTCGACACTGACTGTGGGGCCTCCCTGGCGCTGTAGTCTCTCCGGGTTCTTGGGGTGCCTCGGGCAGCGTAGAGGGGGTACCCCCAGGCCAAGGGGCAGAGGGTTCGTCACAGATGGCCTCAGAGTCCCACAGGCCAGCTCTCACCCCGTCTTTCCACACCACAGCCGAGCCCCCTGCAGGAGCAGAAGCAGGGATGTGACAGCATGCTGGAAGAACAAGGAATCTCCTGAGACTCTGCCCAGCTGCTACATTGCCAAATCTACAGGCTGCAAACCCCCCATAAAATAAATAAATACTTCCTGTGCTTGCTCTACAGGACTTACTGTCATCACACTGTCTGCAGTGTGTAGTAACCAATTAGAGACCAATTTAGAAGCACAAACTCTGATTTTTGGCCTAAACCTTTTCTCAGTTTAGCTGCGCTCCCTGACACCTATCGTCTTATCTTCTCGAGGTTGGTCTGGGTGAAAGCTGACACGCCACTTCTCAGTTTCTTTCTGCTGTGTCCAGGGACAGTCACTGACCAAGCTCTCACACTACTCATCTCCAAAACAGCTGGCCGCCTCGCTAGCAGACCTGAAAACACAGGACCAAGACGCGTAGCCTGGGGTCCGGCGAGCAAGGATACCAGTTTGTTTTCTCGAGCCCTGCAGTTCATATGCAGACAGAGGCCATATCACCCTGCAGCTGCCAGCTGGCAGCACCCCTGGAGCTCAGCAGGTGTGATCCTGGCCAGTACCTGGATGGGAGACTCCTGGGAAAGCAAAGGCTGCTGCTGGAAGAGGTGTTAGTGGGGCCAGTAGGGGGCGATCACCCTGCGGTCTGTGTGGGTCCTAATGCCCCAGTACAGTGACGGGGACACTATACTGTAAAAAGACCTGGCCTTTCCCAGTCATGGCCTCGTAATAAGCCCATCTCTGAACTGGTTTCATCACTCTGCTCTCCTCCCCACTGAGAGCTGGTGTGTGGGAAGACGACTGGAGCATCATCCAGGTGGGGCTGCACACTGGTGGGGGTGGAGGGGATCCCCATGACCTGTAAAGAGCTCTGAGTGGAGTGTCCAGAAAAGAGCTCTGTAAGCATGAGGAATGGGCATTATTAGTTCAGAAACAGCAGGACCAGTACCTGAGCCGGCCCTGGAGGGAGAGCCCGGGGACAGACGCAGGCGCTTGTTCTCCTCAAGCAGGTGGAGGAGTTGCTCCAGCAGCGGCCTGATTCGGCGCTGGCTCATTTCGACGGCTCTCCGCTGGCTCCTGCAGCCTCTCCTCCGAGTGACATCGTAATCTGCGTACCAGAACGAGCCGGACAGCACAGCCTGGTGGGAAACAGGAGCCATCGCCACACAGGCAGCCCGTGAGCGTGTTGTCCCAGGATCATCGAGCTCTGACCGGACAGTAAAGAGCCCGTGTCACAGGACCACAAGAAGTAAGATTACAAGCACACTTATCTTCTTCATGTGTTATTTCTCCCTTTTTTTTTGCAAAAGCCCAAACCTGAAATGCGGTTGTTTGTTGGTCCTGTCTCTCACCTCTGCGGTGGCTGCCCTGAGCTGGCAGTACTCCCGGTGACAGTGCAGTTTGCCAACAGCCGCCTCCAGACTGGCCTGTCTTGCGAGCAACCGTTCCGACTGCTCCCTCACGCCCAGCGCCCAGGCCTGAGACACAGAGGCAGAGAGTCACTGCTCCCTTACGCCCAGCGCCCAGGCCTGAGACTACTCCCTCAACGCCAACAGTCACTACTCCTTCAAGGCCAGGCGTTGTCCAGGACGCCATAAGTTCCAGCTCTCACCCTGCTGTGCTCCAGTTTGTGAGGCAGCTCCTTCCCTGCTGTCATTCTGTCCTGCTCCTGCTGCAGTCTGTCCACACTGACGCTCACTCTGTCCAGCAGGGACTCCAGCACCGCCTGTACCCTTTGCTCCTGCTCCCACTCACCCTCGTCGCCTGCACACAGGGACACAGGCAGACTGAAAGAGGCACATTTTAATGACGTACTCTTCAGAACAAATCGGTGTCTTTGTGATGGTGTTGTACGTCATATATAATGTGAATGTAAAGCTAGTATTTTGTTTGACACGTCCAGAACACAGCTTCCTGTCACTCAGAACCCCAGATCCCAGCTTCCTGTACCTCAGAACCCCAGATCCCAGCTTCCTGTCACTCGGAACCCCAGATCCCAGCTTCCTGTCACTCGGAACCCCAGATCCCAGCTTCCTGTCACTCAGAACCCCAGAACAAGGCTGCCTATTACTCAGAACCCCAGAAGACAGCTTCCTGTCACCCAGAACCATGCTATCTTATCAGCTCTCCTTGCCTATCACCTTCAGTCAGGATCAGCAGGACGTCAGACGGCAGCACACTGGACAGCTCGGACTTCTCCAGCGCCCTCCGGTGGGCCTCCGCAAAGGCAGCCTCCTGGAGCTCCTGAGCTGCCCCCTGCAGGGCTCCGGCACTGTCCCGCCACTGAGCCTGCAGGGCGACAGAGATGCAAACAGCCCCGTTCAACCCCACGGGGACAGAGGTGGGGTCCGTAGTCAGTGGAACTAGGGAGAGAGAGCCGGGCTCCTTCTCTGGCGTCTTGCACTAGAGTGTCGGGGGCGTGCTGGTAGACTAAAGCAGAGAAGAGGAGCAGACTTCTACTGACTCCTATAGGTGGCTTGACAATGCTGCCAACATGGCGCCAGTGTCCATAGACCATAGGAATTGAAAGGGGAGGCGAAACCGGCCCAAACTTTGCTTTGTGACACAGAAATGGACATCTTGACGCCGAGGAGCGAGGCTACGTGTTTCCCCCTCAGACTCCTCGCGAGTTTGCACCCCGGGCGCTGGAGCGGGCCTGACCTCCTCCACGCGCCCCCGGGCCGCCGCGCCAAAACAGCGCCGCAGGGCTGAGGCCACCCCCCTCAGCAGCTCCTCATCCTGCTGCCGCCGGGCCCTCCAGAACTCCCTCCTGACGCGGGCCTCCCTCTGCAGCTCGTGGACCTGCGTGACAACACGGGCCGCAGGTGAGCGGCTGGATTGAGAGCTCACCTGGGATAAGTGCCCCTTTACAAATCTAACCACCATCCCACACTGCTGCCTCACCGACCTCCTGACCTCCAGCTGGAGCTGGGTTTTCATTCCCTTTGCGTTTCATGAAAATCTTCCCCTTGATATGAAATCTTCGCAGTTTCACGACACCCTACAGACTTGGGAGCACAGGAGAGGACATCCCAGTGCCTCTGGGGCTGAACATACCAGCTCTAGATCTGGGTGTCCTCTCAACAGCTGGCTGTAGGCCTGAGTGATGGGGACCACAGTGCTCCTCACAGGGTCAAACCGAGCTCCCACCACCGGCCCCACTCTTCCAGTTATGGGGTCCACCGTACGAGCCCCGATCCGGATCGGAACCAGCCCTGGAAAAAAGGGTGTATGCTCACTGCTGGGCACAGGATCCTTGGCAAATTCAACTGCTGAGCTACCGGGGAGAGATAGCACTGATCTAGGTGTGTTTAGGGTTAGGCTGCAAGTCTGTATCCACTCTCATTGCGGCCTGTAATAATGGAGTCTATCTCCACTCCGCTCTCTTGGACTGATTGGATCCACCTTAAATAAACAGCCCTCAGTCTGCAAGACTAATGAAATTTCACTGTCACTTCTGGGCCCAGTGCAAATGCAGTATTATGCCCTTATTCTGGTTTAGATCGTTTAGACACCGGTGCTAATGTAGCGGAGCTAGTTTGGGCACGGTGACGTCATCGCCCTCCCTGCCGCGACGGTCACGCTCAGCCCAGGCTACCTTTGCCATCCGCGTCCTCCATGGTTCCAGCGAGGGGGATCAGAACCCCCCTGTCCCAGTCCCACTGCGCCCCCAGGACCGGTATCAGCAATCCTGAGCCTCCTGGGTCAAGGTACTCCAGTCCAGCCAGAGCAGGCAGGGTCAGCTCTGTGCCAGGGAACTTAATCACACCTATGAGACAAGAAAGATCCCCCGTGACGGCTTCTGGGCTTATTTACTCCTCAACCTCCTGCTCCTCCCAACGTTCCTGCTGCGCGTTTCATCCAAGAGTCCCGATCCTGACAGGAAGTGCTCACGCCAGGCATGCGTGAGAGGAGCGTTTCTGTAAGAGCAGAGTGCTTCTCCAAACTGACAGGGGATAGAAAGGCACAAAGGAAGGAGACGGAGAATAGCTTTCTGTGCAGAGCCAGGGTGCGAGACATCCACTCCCAGGGCTACCTGAGCCCATCCATGAGGGGGTCTAGCAAGTCTAGGTCAGGACTTTGACTAGGCCACTCCAAAGTCTTCATTTTGTTTTTCTTAAGCCATTCAGAGGTGGACTTGCTGGTGTGTTTTGGATCATTGTCCTGCTGCAGAACCCAAGTGCACTTCAGCTTGAGGCCCAGACCATCACACTACCACCACCATATTTTACTGTTGGTATGATGTTCTTTTTCTGAAATGCTGCGTTACTTTTACGCCAGATGTAATGGGACACACACCTTCCAAAAAGTTCAACTTTTGTCACGTCAGTCCACAGAGTATTTTCCCCAAAGTCTTGGGGATCATCAAGATGTTTTCTGGCAAAACTGAGACTTTATGTTCTTTTTGCTCAGCAGTGGTTTTCGTCTTGGAACTCTGCCATGCAGGCCATTTTTGCCCAGTCTCTTTCTTATGGTGGAGTCATGAACACTGACCTTAACCGAGGCAAGTGAAGCCTGCAGTTCTTTGGATGTTGTTGTGGGGTTTTTTGTGACCTCTTGGATGAGTCGTCGCTGAGCTCTTGGGGTAATTTTGGTCGGCTGGCCACTCCTGGGAAGGTTCACCACTGTTCCATATTTTCACCATTTGTGGATAATGGCTCTCACTGTGGTTCACTGGAATCCCAAAGCTTTAGAAATGGCTTTATAACCTTTTCCAGACTGATAAATCTCAATTACTCTGTTTCTCATTTGTTCCTGAATTTGTCTGGATGGCAGCGTGATGTCTAGCTTTTGAGGATCTTTTGGTCTACTTCACTTTGTCAGGCAGGTCCTATTTAAGCGATTTCTTGATTGAGAACAGGTGTGGCAGTAATCAGGCCTAGGTGTGGCTAGAGAAATTGAACATCCAAAGATGTGATAAACCACAGTTTATTCTTTTTTATTCTTAATGGGGGGGGGCAATCACTTTTTCACACAGGGCCATGTAGGTTTGGATTTTTTTCCCTTAATAATAAAAACCTTTATTTAAAAACTGCATTTTGTGTTTACTTGTGTTATCTTTGTCTAATATTTCAATTTGTTTGATGATCTGAAACATTTCAGTGTGACAAACATGCAAAAAAATAAGAAATCAGGAAGGGGGCAAACACTTTTTCACTGTACATAAGCGGCGCAGAGCCATATCACCTCTGAGCAATACAACAACAAGCCTCAAATGTGTTGCTCCTTGTATGCATACAATACAGCTTGGCTTGACGACCGGACACTTCAGGCTCGAATCTCTTGGTTTCGACAGGCTCAAGGAACGGGCGATTCCAGTGGGCCCTGAGGCTCACCTTGGCTGCCGCCGTCAGCGCCGAAGTCCCTGGCTCGTGCCAGCTGTCCTTCCAGGCCGCAGAGCAGCTGCAGCAGGCAGTGGTCACTGCGGCCCCAGGCTCGCTCCAGCTCCCCCACCGCCGACATGACCAGGCCTCGCTCGCCCGGGGCCTCCCTGGCCTCCTTCAGCAGCTCCGTGACCCGCAGGCCGCAGGCCAGGGCGTGGGAGTCCAGCAGGGCCTGGTAACCCCCGCTGTGGGCTACCGGCTTGCCCCCCTGCAGGCTGGCCCCCCACACCTGCCCCGGCCGCCCACTCAGGGGCTCGGTGAAGGAGTCGCCCAGGAGCAGGGGCCCGCCGGCAGGGCTCGGCAGCCCCCCCACAGGAATCACACCCCCTGTCACAGAGAACAGCCGGCAATGAGAATCTGTCCCGGCCCCCCATAATCAGATTCCTGCATAGAAACGAATGAGCCAATCACACCCCTCGATCACCATCACATTTCCTGGTTCTCAGAATACTTAAGGGCTCTTTACCACTGTGCTCAGTATTGGGTATCCCAGTGGAGCCCCTAGTTAACCTCCTCGCATCTACTTGATTGCTGTTCTCCTGAATATCTGGCTTCCTGACCTGTGCTCCCCTTTGACTACCGTTCTGAAATCTACAATTTGGCTAAGTACACCCGGCTCTCAAACCCCGTGCTTGGTATTAAGCCTCCTACCGCATAGGGTCCAGTTTTACATCACTTTTTGGCCATCGTGCCGTTAACAGAATCAGGTGGGCCCTTACAGGGTTATCAGCAGTGCTGAGCAGCAGGAAAACGCTTCCTGATTCCTTAAAAATCTACTGAGGAGGCCCCCGGGGGTCCATAATGGATCGATAGTACACACAGATTAGATTCAGAACCTGTTACATTTACATTTGACCAAACTGCAAAGTCATCCGGTTGCTTGCGCACGTGCTGGGTGGGAAACGCAGCTTGAAGAGGCAGAGTTGGAATGAAACGTCAGGATGCAGGCAGCGCCACTGTCATCGTCACGGCTTACCGGACTTGGGGTCCAGGCCGACGCCCACGATGAGCAGCAGGCTTCCTGTCTTGCGGTCCAGCATGGCGCCTCCAATCTGTATGGGCTGAGGCAGGAGGGTAAGGGGGCAGGCGTGCGTACCCCCCAGAGGGTACACCAGCCCGCTCTCGGGGTGGATAGTTACCGCCAGGATTGGCACGAGGAGGCCCGTGTCGGGGTCACACATGGGTCCCCCGAAAGCCATTTCCTGGCCAGGCTGGAGCCCCTGCAGTCGACACTTAACGGGGAGCCCCGTGTGGCGGGATACAGGATAGGGGACGAAGGGGAGCAAGGGGGTTTCCCACTTGTCAGCCTCACCTGGAGACAGAAGAGCCCAGGGAGAGCGAATGAGCTGTCTGGATGGTTGGATCAGAGCTCTGATAGAACCCGGGCCTCTGGCAAGCTCCCAGGGCCAGAGACCGGTCCAGTCCAGTCAGTCGCTGGCTGCCTGTGCTGAATTACCTGAACAGGAGTCCACCACGAAGACGAGCCTTGACCTCACCGGACAGTAGCCCACGTTCCCGGCCACGGGCAGCACCCGCCCGGTCTGGGGGTGCACAAAGAAATCCGGGGGCACTGGCATGTGGTGCCCGTTGGCCAGCAGCATCTGAGCCCCGGGACTGGGCACAATCAAGCCCGTGCAGGGGTCCAGGCGGACAGCGTCAGACGCCCGCACGGTCCCGTCAGGAGCTGCGGAGCGAGACGGAGACGATGACATGCGGCACTGCGGCCATCACGTCCTCCGGCCCCCCGGCAGGCAGCTGGGGGTCTAATACTGCTCTGAGAGGCAGGTGAAGCCCTTGGCCAGAGCAAAAAGGTCATTTCAAAGCTTTGCCTCTGGTAACCAGGCACATTCATCCATAATAATAATAATAATAACAACACGTACATAGCTCTTTTCTGGACACTCCACTCACAGCTCTTTACAGGTCATGGGGATCCCCTCCACCCCCACCAGTGTGCAGCCCCACCTGGATGATGCTCCAGTCCTCTCCCCACACACCAGCTCTCAGTGGGGAGGAGAGCAGAGTGATGAAGCCAGTTCAGAGATGGGGATTATTAGGAGGCCATGATTGGGAAAGGCCAGGGGGAAATTTGGCCAGGAAACCGGGGTAACACCCCTACTCTTTTCGAGAAACGCCCTGAGATTTTTAATGACCACAGAGAGTCAGGACCTCGGTTTTACGTCTCATCTGAAGGACGGCACTTTTTTACAAGGTCAATCAGCTCACCAACAAGCTCCTCCCTCCTAAGGGCTTCCCCTCTGCCTGCTGCCCACAGGAGAGCACCGGTGCCCTTGCCCAGCACAGCCCAGGTCCCCCTGCGCTGGCACTCCAGGACCACGCCCTCGGCCATCTGGACCACCAGCGATGTCACCCTCTGGGCCATGCTGCAGCATAATCAGAGAGACGGGTATGTTAAAGTGGACTTAAACGGACACATAGACACAGAGACAAGAAGACACACTCTCATGCAGAGCAGACACAGTAGTGAACTCAGTCCGTACTGCTGGAGCTGCTGGTCCTGGATGTGGCCGGGCTGATCGGACACTCTCCCACAGAGCTGGTCCAGCAGGCGCAGGGCCTCCCCTAGCTGGCCCCTGAAGGTCCCCTGCTGTTCCTGTCGGGCCCCCAGCTCCTGCCTTAGCGTCCGCAGCTGCCTGTCCAGCAGGTGGACCGCCTGGGCGGCCAGGCCACGGCGCCGAGCCCTCTCGCCCTCCACTTCCTGGCGCTTCCGCTGGTACAGCCCCATCGCTGCGTCCTTGACCCCGGCCCCTTGGACCGCTGCGGTCAGCCTGGACACCCACAGGGCGCCCAGGATCTCCGCCCGGCTCACCACCTTCCCATACAGCTCCTTTACCTGGGGGAGACAAAAATACCTCTCACACCCCCAGCCCTGTGTCTGGATCACATGGATGGACAACAGGCATCCGATCTCATTCTCACTCCCTAAAATCAGGTATTACATTTTGATATTATATGATTTTAATATAATATTGTTTTTTGTGCTTTTGCAATCTTATAGTTAATGATATTTGAAGATAAAATAATCCTTATAATAACAATATGTCAATATGAAAATCTAAGGTAAAATGCAAAATGTTCTGTCTCCTGAACTGGTCTCAGCAGTGCATTGACTTCTGCCAGAGCCAAATGAGATCCAATGTTTCCTGAGCTGCACTAAGGCAATGCACTGATATCTATAAGAGTAATGTGTGACGCACTGTTTCCTGAACTGGTCTCAGCAGTGAGCTGATTTCTACTAGTACTGAGTGATTCAATGTTTCATTAACTGGTTTTAGGCAATAAACTGATATCTACGAGAGTAAAGTGAGATGCACAGTGTTTCCTGTATTGGCCTCAACATCTCAGCAGTGTGCTGAATTCTACCAGTACTGTTTACTGAACTAGTTTTAGGCAATAGACTGATATCTACAAGAGTAAAGTGAGATGCACACTGTTTCCTGAACTGGTCTCAGCAGTGAGCTGATTTCTACGCTATGCCAAGGTGTTGAGGTTTTGCTTACCTCATCCTTCAGCTGGCCAAGCCTGGCGGTCACAGAGACAGTGTGTTTCATCAGAATGTCATAGAACACATCAGTATCGAAGGCTTCCAGGTCTACCTGCTGCTCATAGTCCCAGAACTCATCTGTTGTCAGGGTGGGCACTGTGGAAACACGACAGTGGGTGGAATCACTGGACTAGAGGGGATCAGCAAGAGGCGACTTTTTCCCATTCCCTTTCCGTAATGAACTGAAATCACTGTGTGACACAGGACATTACCTCAGGCTCACTGCATTGTCAGGTAGCAAGACTGACACACACAGAAACAGGATCAGCGCCCGCCTGCCGCCTCTCTGACCTGCCTGAGCGGCGCCGCCGGCCCCGGGCCCTGACACCTCGGCCTGCAGGCTGCGGTGGAGCTTCTGCACCAGCGCCATGGCGGTGGAGCCCTTGGAGGAGCAGTCGTCCAGGCTGTACTTGAGCTGCAGCCGGCGGTACCGGGGGCTGATGGGCGTCTTCTCCGGCCAGCCGTACTCCCGGAACAGAATCTGCGGAAGCCGGGAGGAGTCAACAAATAAACCGTACTGATGGTCTTTAAATGTGTTTCGAGGAGCCGGAAAAGTATGATTTTTCCTTCCCTCCATTCACCACGTGGTCCGGCTCCTTTTTTGTTTCATCAGTAATGAGGCGTCATGGCCCTCTGGCACCCCTCGCGTGAGCCCCCCCGCCCCCCCTCAGACAGCAGCGCCCCCGGGGAATCACAGCGGGAGCCGCTGGGGAGCTCTCACCAGCAGGGCGACGCAGACGCCGAGCAGGAGCACCGCCCCCGCCAGCAGGCCCGCCAGCGCCAGCCAATCAGGACGCAGCAGGAGCGGGCGGCTCCGGGCCATGCCCATGCGGACCACGTGCCGGGGGATGGTGGGGAAGAAGGGCCCGGCCTCGTAGCACTGCCCCCCGACGGGCATCACCTTGACGTACTGCAGAGACATGCAACAGCCACTCAGGGAGGGGGACATCATGATGGGCCAGTTACAGTACCTATTGGACACCTAGTAGACTGACCTCATGTTTATATACTGTATAAACACAGAGATCATGGACATATGCACACGAGGAATAATATTAATAATAGTAATTGCTTACACTTATTGCTCTTTTCTGGACACTCCACTCAAAGCTCTTTACAGGTCATGGGGATCCCCTCCAGCCCCACCAGTGTGCAGCCCCACCTGGATGATGCACCAGTCCTCTCCCCACACACCAGCTCTCAGTGGGGAGGAGAGCAGAGTGATGAAGCCAGTTCAGAGATGGGGATTATTAGGAGGCCATGACTGGGAAAGGCCAGGGGGAAATTTGGCCAGGACACCAGGGTAACACCCCTACTCTTTTCAAGAAATGCCCTGGGATTTTTACTGACCACAGAGAGTCAGGACCTCGGTTTTACGTCTCATCCAAAGGACAGAGCCTTTTTACAGTACAGTGTTCCCATCACTATACTGGGGCATTAGGGCCCACACAGACTGCAGGGTGAGCGCCCCCTGCTGGCCCCACTAACACCTCTTCCAGCAGCAGCCTTAGTTTTTCCCAGGAGTCTCCCATCCAGGTACTGGCCAGGCTCACACCTGCTGAGCTCCAGGGGGGCTGCCAGCTGGGGGCTGCAGGGTGATGTGGCTGCTGGCTAATCTACACTAACAAAGTAGCTACAGAGCTGACACATTGCACTGCGCTCCACTAGCTTCCCTGAGAGGCCTGTATCGTACACAGCTGTGGTTTGTGCTCCTGCAGACAAATGAGTCCGTTTGCACCCAGTTTGCCTGCTAGGAACGCCACACCCCTGCGGTCAGTCTGATGTGTGACGTTTCCGGAGGTCCCTGGAGGTTCCCGGCCGCCGACACGCACCATCCTCTTGTGCCGGTTGCTGCTGAGCCTCAGCACGTAGACCCCCGGCTCGGGAAGCACGAGGGAGAAGAGCCCGGGAGGAGCCGGGGACAGGGTCATGTCTTCGCCCAGCGCCCGGAACGCGCCCCAGTCGAAGTCGGCATTGGTGTTGTACAGGTTGTCTCTGGAGGGGGGAGAAGGAGGGGAGAGCACTCGGGAAGTGTCAAGATCCAGGAGCTCCTAACGAGACGTGCGGGGCCTGACCGAGTGATGAAGATGTCGGTGTCATTAAGCCCGAGACTCAACTGCTTCGCCAGGCAGGGCGGTCTCACCCTCAGCAGCGCCGCGCGGCCACACGGCTCCCAGGAAACTGCGGCGGGGCGTTCACTTACATGTCATACTGGGGGAAGTGCTCCTTCTGCAGTGCGAACAGCAGCACGTCCCCCAGGCTGAGACACGTGCTGGGGTTCAGGATCCCAGCGAAGCTGTGGTTCCTGCTCTGTTTCCCAGCTGCGGGCTCTCCTGGCCAGCCAGACTCCTCGTTACCGGCTGTGCCGTTGTGGGAGGTGATGTTTCCTGAAAAGAACCGAAAGGTCAAGTTCAAGGTTACTTGTCATTCCAGCCATATACAAGTATACAGTGGAATGAAATATCGTTCCTCCTGGTCCACGGTGCAAGTACAGGACAAGAAGCTGACACAGACATTGTAGACAGCATATACATAGTGCAAATTACAAAGACTAAATATTATTAATAACTGATACACTAAACACTGGGGGAATTTGTCGTGAGACCGAGAACAACTGTATTTCTTCCTACCAAACCACCTGGAAAAAAACTGCAAGAAAGGTGGGTTGCACCACAGCTTTTCACACCAAGCCATTTATTTTCCAGTGGAAAATTGCTTTGTGCCTTCTCTCCACAGAGTTGAGCGATCGTTATTGTGGTAGTTCAGGACCCTATGCAGACGGTACAATCCGGACGTAAGTGGAGAAGGACATCAGGGGAGGGTACAGCAGGATAAGGGCAGGTTGACTGACGGGGGGGGGCGTGACGACGGTGATCCGGTGCTCGGGCGGGTGTGGCAAGGGCTAACAGATCCAGACAGTCCAAGGGGGGAAATCCGGGGCACAGTCCAGGGTCCAGGAATCGGGAGAACCATCAGAGAGGTTGAAATCCAGAATGGGATCCGGAACAGGAACAGGGAGTTAAAAAACAGGATATCGAGGCCAGAGCCCCGGTCTCAGCCGGTCAGGACGCCGTGAGGAAGCCTGTGCCGTCGGGGTCTCTCCTGGACCCGCTGGTAGGCGGGCTTCCCGGTGTCCATCTCCCAGTGCTGAGCCAGGAATAGCGGGAGCGCCAGGCTTAAATAATGACAGACTAAACAGGGGACAGGTGCACATAATCAACTCAAATACTGAAAGGCTCAGAGCGCCCTTAATGACGATCATGACACAACTAAAAACGTACCTGGTGTATCCGCCGATCCCATTCCATCCATCCACTCACGCCTGCTCCTCCAGAGGAGCCCCTGCAGGTCACTGGGGTCCGGGTTCAGCACCCCCAGGAACCCGGCTTCTGCACAACACACAGCGGAAATGAAGGAAGAGCACACCGGGAAGGCGGCAGGGAAGGAGAGCCGGTCCCGGCCGGTCCAGCGGCCAGTGCCCCCCGGCTTACCGTTCGTCTCCACCAGGTACACGGGGCGGGTGTCGTTGAGGTGCCCAGCGCACCGCAGGTCGAGCAAGGAATCCCAGCTGCCCAGGACGCCTTCCAACGCCCTCACGGACACCTTCACCTGGAACTGACCGCAGAAGGAAAGATGACACCTCTCGGCACTCCTGAGCAGCTCTGCAGGTGAGAGCCCTCAGCCCAAGCCCGTCCTGGGTTCTGGGACACCTCTGTCCATCCCTGTCCAGCCTTGCGCTCATCAGACTTTTTGCAACAGTGTTGAGTGTGTCACCCATCTTGTTTCTGGGATTGTTAGTTTATCCCAGAATTTGGTCCCGCCTGTTTCTGAACGGTGACGGTTAGGAACGTATGAAATCTAAGGAAGGAAGTCTAAGTGAGTCCGGAGAGCTGGTCTGTACAGTGACAGGGAGATGATGTCGTAAAGACGGACACCCGGCACCCGGCACATTCATCTGAATGAAGCCCACCGGCACTATCAGGCCTGTGTATCGAGGCAGGTCTGGAGGCTGGGCACTCACCTGGGTGCCGCGGCTGGCGACGAGAAGCTTCAGTGCCCCCCGGCAGGCCAGCTGCAAGGCTTGTCTCTGCCGCCTCCTGCAGGGCCGGTCGCACACAGCGCTCTCGTCGGGGGCTCGACACAGGCACAGCCCCAGTCTCTTGTCATAGCCCTGGTAGTCCGCAGGGGAGGGGCACACCTGCAAACACGCTAGATTACTGACTCCCCACCCTGGACGGGACGCCTCGCGCCCCCCCCCCCAGACAGATGTGGTGCAGATGTGTCGGCCTCCTCACCTGCTGGGCGCAGTGCCGCGCCCACTGGTCCCTGTCCAGACAGGCCCCCTCCTGCGTGCGCGCCTTGCCCTCCCTGCAGATCTCGTACACCCGGGGCACGCACAGGCCCGAGCCCTCTCCTGCCGGACGGTACCCCAGGGCGCATGGGCACTGCCCATCGCTGGCCTGGCGCGGACACACAGACCGACACGTGCTCAGGACGGCCAGACCCCGACGCCAAGCATGTGCCCTTAATCCTGTGCGAGGTCAGACAGGGACCCCGCAAGAGCAGAAGAGCACGGATTGCAAACAAAAACAGGTCACCGAGCTTAAAAAACTAACAACAAGAATCAGACCCGGCGCTGCAGACAGATTCTTTTCCGTATTGCTTTAGCGGTACTGTCTCCCACCCACGTGCCCCCTCCTTCCGCGCGCACACACGTTCCTGCCCCCTGGAGGGTACCTGGAAGGTCTGCCCCTGCCCGGGGCACACGCAGGTGTCCTGGCCCTCCCGTGGCTGCTGTGCCCAGGCGCCGCAGGGCAGGCAGGCTGACATCCCCGGCTGGGGGCTGAAGTGGTGGGGGGGGCACCTCTCACAGCTCTCCGCTGTCCTGGCGCCCGCCGTCCGCCAGTACGTGCCCTTGGGACAGGGGACCGGGCCCGAGCTGCCCCCCGGACAGTAAAAACCTGGAGAGAGCGCAGACTTTAGACACGCTGACACTCTGCCTGGAAAACCCAGGCACTACCGCCAGACGGATTTGGGAAAGAAGGCTGGGATCTTCAGAGAGGGGAAAAGAACACAGGGAACCGAGGGGGAAGAGGCAAACTGAGTTTGGATGACTTAACGCAGCGCACGAGAGAGGTCTGAATCGGCCCGGATGCCTTTAGGAGACAATAAATAACTTGGGCAGTGGAGAATCACTGTGCAGGAGCCCCATCCACGACCCCCCCACCTGAAGAGAAGGTGACGGGGTGTCAGGCAGTACCTGGCTGACAGGAAGGCTGCTCTGTGAGTTCTTCAGCACACGACCCTCCGCTGTCACAGCCCTCGCTCCTGGGGTTCGGGGTGACATCCTCCAGCGCACAGGAGCGTACCCACAGCAGCAGGAGGGACCAGCAGCAGCCCAGACCTCTGACCGGGGGTCTCATCATCTCTCGTGCCGAAACACGACTGCAAGGGGGAATAAATGGGCCAGCCTTCTCCTCCAGTGGTTTGCATTATTAACGAGCAGTGAAACCCAGCTCCCCAGTGACGCAGAAGAGAAGCAGGCCGTGGCCGTCACTGGATTGCAACGAAAGCGTCCTTGACCAGAGTGCGTTGTCTCATCTAGTTAAGATACTCCCCTGCTTGAGAAGAGATGAGTGATTTTTGTACTTGTCCTTCACAGATAAGGTGAAGCTATGAACCCAGCAGCGGCTCTCTGTTGGCCAGGCTGTAACAGAGCTCTGTCACAGGTCTTATA
Organism: Lepisosteus oculatus; assembly: GCF_040954835.1. NCBI lineage: Eukaryota > Metazoa > Chordata > Actinopteri > Semionotiformes > Lepisosteidae > Lepisosteus > Lepisosteus oculatus. The sequence goes on along the minus strand of NC_090718.1, from coordinate 5,061,307 downwards.
TTACAGCAGCTCTCCCCTTGTGTGTCCATTCGCAATGCATAATTCATCCCCAGCTCCTGGTGCCGCTGATCGGTGGAGGAATTCAGGTGTATACTTGAATCCATTCCTGTCGCTGGTTCAGATATTATTCAGATCTTTGGTGGTTCTGTGTTTTTTTCTGGAGTTAAGTTCAAGTTTATTGTCATTATACTCATATACAGGTTTATGGTATAACGAAATGCTATTGAGATAGCTCTCAGACGATAAGTAGTACAAAAAAAAACAACAATACAATTGTATAATGAACAGACAGACAACAGGCAGTGTGCAAAAACAACAACAGATGTGCAAAAACATGCATCAACAGAATGAAATAAAAGGATAGAAATTATGGGGAGTGAGCTTTTGGCATGTAGGGTAGAGGTAGATTTTCAATGTGTGTTTGGTAAGAAAGAAGGCACTGTGAGGTTCGGATCATAGGTGAGATACTGTTAAAGTTCCTTCAAAGAAATGTGTTTAGTGTTTCAACTAAGGCTACGGGTACCCCTGCGGTGGGATTTTAAAACTGACCCAGAAAGTTTGTGTGGATTTTTTATTTAGCAGCCCACCTACCAAGGTGCCAGATTATAGTCAATCCTGCTCAGTACGAGAGGAGCCACAGGTTCAGACATCCCAGGTATCCGTGCTCGGCTAAGGAGCCAGCGATACGAAGCTGTCATCTGTGGGCTGATGACAGGACTATGTCTGAGCACCTCTAAATCAGAATCTCCCCCCTTACCCCCTAAAAGCTTTGGGGGGAGTCCCCGAAAACTGTCTCAAGCTGGATGTAGGTTTAACTTCCGTTTCAGGGGGCGCACTGGCAGGTACAGAGCGAGAGCCCAGAGAGCCCAGCGCAGAGGAAGAGGTCAGGGCACCACGATGGGGAGATGGGCACCCCTGGCAATGCCCACGCAGAGATAGCAGCTCCAGGAACTCAGGGAGCAAACAAGACACACAGCATGAATTACCTATTAACAGTGGGAGGCTGTTTACAGGCCCAGTGCCACCTGGAACAGCATGTTTTCTGCTCTTCATAATGAATACCTTCTAACTTTCCATGAGATCAGATAATTATGTGCGGCTACAAAGTACTTACTCTATGACAACTGAAGCAGGCAACAATCAGGTATCAGAAAAAGCTAAATCTGTTTGAATTCTGTCTTCTCCAATGTTACGAACAAAAAACGCTGAGGATTAAAAATTGAAGCACCAGCTGTTCTACAGACAACAGGGAAAACAATCCAAGGGTTATTTTCGTTTTTTTAGAGTTCTAGATCTCGAATGAGGTAGGGATTCCCAAATTAAAGAATCATAAAGAATAAAGCCACTTCCAAGTGGCTCAAGCAATTCTGGTGAACCCATGTGTCACGGGTTCGAACCTGGGTCATGTCACCGGCTGAATGTGACCGGGATTTCACAAGCAGGTCAGGAGCAATTAGTCAGCCAGGGTCCTCTCAGCTTGTCAGCAACATAGCGCCCCCTGTGGCCTTCCTGGCGCTTGCAGGCATGTGGTGCTGTGGGCTAGGGATGCCCCTCTCCTGCAGTCTGAGTCCTCCAGTACGGAGGCCTGTGGCTTGTTAGTAGATTGGTGCCTCTAGGGCGGAGAAGTCTCTCCCGTGTGCGGTTGCGGTGTTCATAATTGTGAGAGATGTGAAAAGCACACAACCAGTGATGTACAAATCAGGTGGATTTAAAAAAAAAGTAACTGGTGTGCCTACATTTTAAGAAAGTAATACTTTGTGTAGTTTCTGAACATACAGTAAGAACATAATCAATTAAAGTGCCTTGTTCTTCGTCAGCGGAATGTGTAGAACCCTTTTGTCCACATCATTTTCTACACAAGGCTGCACGGAATATAATTTCTATCTCCCAGAAACACAGTAGATGTTCTTCACTACAGAAAACCTTAGCCATTAAAAGTCTGGACTGTTCTACATTTCCCCCAAAAACCTTAAAAAGAGGTACTGAAGTATCGGGAAGACACTTTCAAAAAAGTAAACAGAAGAAGGCCAATAACAGGGCGCTTACGTTTTAAAGCAGTGGAGTTATTTTGTCTGTTTGCTGTTATTGCCCTAAATCCACGGACTTTGGCTGGGCCGCGGGGAGTTTTTTTTCAGCCTGGTGACTGGAAGGACTTTGGCCAGCTTCCGATTAGTCATGTCAATTACACAACCGGGCCTCCATTGCTCCATCCTCTTCAACTTTCCCCCACTTCCTGTCTCCGAGTGCCTGGGCTCACAACTGCAGACACGCAGAACCCCTGTTGTCTGGAAACATCTGTCTGCGCAAACATACTCCACCTTTTTTCCAAAATATTATATTGCAGTGGATAGGGTAGCAAAGAATATTGTCACCCCCACATTATGAAAGCACAGGAAAGGGTTGTACTAGTTAACAGCACAGATGCCACATTGACAAGCAAATAATTGCTCCTGGATCTGCTCCTCCAACTCCCAGAGGTGGCAGTCAGGAGACGAGGATGTGTTCAGGATCTGATTATGGATCTGCTGACGGAGGGGAGCAGCTCAGAGACTGGCTCCCAGCGTCTTCTCCCTCTCGTCGTACCAAAACCCTGGGCAGGTAACCCTGTCTGCAGGAGCCACGTCCTTCACTGCACGGGTAAAGGGCCCCTTGAGATCATGGGAGCCGCTGCTGTTCATCCATTGAGGGTTTGCGTGACGTTGACAGTGCTTCTCTCTTTTCGGGTGCTGAGAATGAAAACAGACTGAAGCCCAAACATCCTAGAAGTTTCTTCCATAAGAACCAACAGTGAAGAGGCTCAGGCAACCTGGACACTGAAGCTGGGGGATGGCGGGGGTACAGTCACACCAGGGGCAAATGGACCCCTTCAAGAAGACAGGACATCCCTTCTCCCTCCACTCAGACCATGCCGAGAAGGAGAAAGAGACCGTGTTCCTCCAAAAAAGCATCTCCTGTCACAGAACTGGCAACTAGGACTTTCTGTGAACCACTCGGTTCAATAGCTTGCTCGTTGGATCAATAAATTCTACAAAAGTGACTAATGACCTAATTTCAGCTAATGTTGTCCCGGATGCGTGTAATCTGAGACGTGGTTGATTATCACAGGTGAAAGGTCTCCAGGTTGCAGCGCGGGTGCCTGCTTTCACCACACACCAGCGGATCTGACCGAAAGAGGCTGTGTGTGTGTGTGACCATGCACTTCATCGGCGCGGTCAAGTACAAAGTACCCGAGTTCCAGACAGCGGAGACGAAATCAGCACCCCAGTCCCCGGGAGAGTCCTGCAGTATCAGGGCTCGGAGCTTTGTGTAATCTGGGAAGATACGGGCGCCGAGGAGCTACACTCAAAATCCGCCGCGATAAGTCAGTCTTGCCCTGCACGGACGTAACGTCACGTGAGACTTTCGTCTTGTTTTGCCAGATACGAGGATCACGCAGCCGTACAGTAGACAGCAGGGATCAAGGTTCAGTGGAAGAAACCACCTGGCTGTGTTGACTACAATGGGTGACGTCTCTGCGGGGCCGTGCTGTGACCCTCCACATGCTGCTTGTTTACAGCGGCCTGGGGTCAGTCCGGCCGCTGATAAGCGCGGGTCCCGCTATAAGAGCCTCAGCGGGAGGAGACTGGGTCCTGACACCCGCTGATCTGGAAGGTAAGAGCTCTGTGCGCCCTCTGATCCTCTCTTTCGCAGGTCTCCGCTCACAGCTCTGGGCATGAGGTGAGCGTCCTCGCGAGACGCCCTTGATGAAAGCACTGGGGCTGCTGTGCACTCGTGTGTGTGTGGGTGCCTGTGTGTAGATCTCCTGTGTCGTGGCTGCACGAGTAATAGGCTGCAGGGTTTCCTCAAACTACAGCTCTAGATAACTCACTTCCCCGGTATCATTTTGCTTTCCTCCTGCTCTTGCTGGTTAATCAGTCAGAATCCTGACCGGAAGCAATGGTCCTGTTCTGGGAACCTGTCGTGAGGTCCACTGGACTTGATCAGCTGTCACGGTGAGTCAAATAATAACGGCATTTCTGTGCTTCTTTTGCAGGGCGCAAGAAACCATGCACCTAGAAGCTGTCGTCCTCGCGCTGTCCTTGGCCCTTGTGGCAGGTTTGTGCTCCTAGTCCCGAAATGTCTGAGTCTGTCATGATCCCCCCTTGGTCTGAAGACCAGAGTCCTGGTAGAGGAACTGGTCCAGAGCTGCCAGCGGGGCAGGATGGGCCTGTGCCTTTGGTTAATGTTGGCACGCTGGCACCTGCGGGCACCAAGCCAGAATAAATGCTGCCCTGGGTGTTGACACTGCCTCTCCCATCGTCATGGATGTTTATGTCCATGAGATGTACCTTCATAGCCTGGACTTCTGGGATAGCACACCAGGGCCTCACCGCTGAAACGTGCCTCACGCAGGGGTGCAGTGTGGGTGAACAAAACTCGGGGTGAGGCAGCCTCACTGCGCCCCCCCCAGTTGTGCTGGCAGGTGGAAGAGTTCAGGGTTCAGTGCCCCTCTCACTGTTGCTTCTTGTGGTTTGTTTGTCTTCAGCGTTCCCACTTCACCAGGACTCCGGCACAGGCGCCAGGGCAGGGGTCTGGGACTACCTGAGCCACATGGCCAATCACGTCAATGACAAGACCCCGCAGGACAGGCCGTCCAAGGAAGACAAGTAGGTGCATCTGCCCGGACGACCAGCTTTTGTGTTACAGGCTGTCACCTCATGCATGGGCTTCAGGTCAGCAACGAGATAAGAAATTAATTTTCAGGCGAAAGGGGATTCACGTCTAACCCCAGAAACCTGGGTCTACAGAGAGGGCGTTAGAGAAGGTCAGGCGGGGAGCTGCGTCAGCAGGGGTAGGCAGCAAGGGAACAGGGGAAGGTTTATTCCCTGCTGGAAGGAGTCACACCTGAGGAAGGCTCCACAGCTGGAGCGTTGTGTCTCTTTTCTTTTCCTTAGTCTAATGGTGAAAAACAATTCAATTCTTGGACTGATGGTGAAAAGATAGTTAAGTTGTCAGTCTGATGGTGGGAAGACAGTTAAGTTCTCAGTCTGATGAGGAAAGACCTCATCAGACTTTCACCTGATGTTGGAAAGACAGTTAAGTTCTCAGTCTGATGAGGAAAGACCTCATCACACTTTCACCTGATGGTGGAAAGACACTTAAAATTCTGTCTGATGGTGAAAAGATAGTTAAGTTGTCAGTCTGATGGTGGGAAGACAGTTAAGTTCTCAGTCTGATGAGGAAAGACCTCATCAGACTTTCACCTGATGTTGGAAAGACAGTTAAGTTCTCAGTCTGATGAGGAAAGACCTCATCAGACTTTCACCTGATGGTGGAAAGACACTTAAAATTCTGTCTGATGGTGAAAAGATAGTTAAGTTCTCAGTCTGAAGGTGGAAAGATAGTTAAGTTCTCAGTCTGATGGTGGGAAGACAGTTAAATTCTCAGTCTGAAGGTGGAAAGATAGCTAAGTTGTCAGTCTGATGGTGGAAAGGTAAGCAGGTTCTCAGCCTGATGAGGAACAGCCTGCTTGCACCGCGCTGTGCTGGCCGGTGGAGGCCTGTCCCAGTGGCTGAGCTGGGTGTGCTGTGTCTGTGCCTCCTGCAGCGGGCTGTGGAAGAGCCGCCTGGAGAGCGCTGACCTCTACGCGGACCCCCAGCACGGCCCCCTGCAACTCAAGCCGCGCCTGGACTCCGAGAGGCTGCGGGCCCGCCTGCTCAGGGAGCTGCAGGAGCTGCGCGAGAAGCTCTCGCCCTACACCCAGGAGGCCCGGCTGCAGCTGGCCCAGATCCAGGACCGGCTGGGCCCCTACGCCCAGGGGCTCCGGGCCGCGGTCAGCAGCAACGCCCAGGAGCTCTGCGGGCACCTCCACGCCTACATCCAGGAGCTGGAGAGCCCGGGCCATGCGGCCCAGCCGAGCAGCCCCCACCAGGAGGTCCTGCAGCGCGTGGGTCAAGCCCTGGATGACAGCACTCGGAGACTGGAGCCCTACCTGGAGGAGTTCAAGGCGCAGACGGCCAGGGCCGTGGCGGAGCTCAGGGAGAGCCTGGCGCCCCCCTCTGGCGAGGCCGAGCTGTGGCGGCGCGTGCAGGACGCGGCGGCGCGGCTGCTCGGGGGCGCGGACGGGCTCGGGGCCGGCCTGCGGGGCCGGGCCGGGCGTCTGCGGGAGCAGGTGGGCCAGCTCCTGGTCGCGGCCCAGCCCGTCCGGGACCGGCTCTCCCACAGCGTGGCCCGGTTCTGTCAGGACTCCTCCGCGCAGGCCCGGGACTTTGGCGCGGAGGTGGAGACGCAGCTCCGGGAGCTGAGCCAGGCTGGGGTCCCGGCGCTGCCCTCTCTGCGCGCCCCGGGCTCCCTGCAGGAGGACTTCGCCAGCCAGCTGAGCGCCCTGCTGGAGGACATCAGGCAGAACCTCAGCTGAGCCGAACGTTGGAGTCTCTGGGCCAGCAGAGCAGCCAGAGAGACAAGCCAGGGCAGCTCAGACAGTCTCATTTCAGCTGTGGCTCGAGGCATTTAGCTCTGCTGGACACACAGAGGTAACTGTTGGCCCTCTGTTTAAACAGAGCCCGCTGTGCAGCTCCTCGCGGGCCTGAGCTGTTTCTCCAGGCCCCCGGAGTATCCAGAGGGTCTGATTCCTCCCTGCTCTCGGCGTCAAGGGCTCCTGCTGTCGGACAGGCGGAGGACGCCCCTGTCCCACTGTCGCTGAGCCCTGCGCTGTTTGTACACAGACAACGTCACATTGTGTGTTTCCTGGTGTTCTTTGTATGTACTGGTGAACGATACCGAAGACATTTGGTTTTGCAGAAAAATAAAATGTATATATATTTGCAGAAAAACCGAAAAGTCTCTGAAGTGTTTATTTAGTAGAATACTGGTGGGGTTCCTCAGTCCCAGCGCCTTTGAATGATATTTAATGGAATGTACTTTCTTTACAATGAGGGAAAATAATTCTGTTAACTGTTTTGGAGAAAATACCACCTTACCTGTCGACACCTGGGGTTTGGTTCATAATTAAAGACCGTCCTGAGGAAAGACAGACCCCCGTCTATTGCTGACCTGGCACAAACACTCACACCGCTGCCCTTGTGGTGAGAACAGGCTACTGCCAGGTGATGCTCCAGGAATCCCTGCCTCCACCCAGACAGACGGACCCTGGACAGGTCTGACCCCACTGACCTCACAGCAGGACCCCTCCTGCAGCCAGATCCAGCCAAACCGTCAGTCCTCTCCAGCTGGAGTGAGAGAAAACCTGGCTAAGACATTCAGGTAGGTAGCTGCAGCAGCACACCTGAACAGGGCTCCACAGCCAAAGCTTTGTGTTTCTTTCTTCTCTTTTCAGCATGGAGTAAACCTTTACTTGTTCCTCTTTAAGACACGGAGAAGATGTGATACATCTGGATTTGCACAGTGGGACTCATTGTGAAAACAAGGCACAAATGTGTCTTAACACCATTTCACAATACTTCAGGTCAGCCCAGTGAGTGCAGTAGTAATGACAACATATCGATGATGACTATTTAAAACCCCAAAATAATTTAAAGCTCACAGCCCTGTGCAATAACACACATCCAATACAACAGCAATGTTTTATTTGGTGATTTAAAAACACAGTATTAAACATATTGAAAAGGGAAACACAGCAGCTCACACATCCACAATAATGGGCTTTAAAGCAACCACTTCAAATATTCCTTTCCAATTTTTCTATTTAAATAGTGAGGCTTTGTAATATAAAATACCTTCACCCACAAATCTCTCTTTATTGATGGATTACAAGTGAAATGAAGAGTCTAACTGAATCTGAACTGATATGGTATTACTAATTTGGTACTTTGTGCTACAAGGAGAGCAGTCTGGGTTCAAACCCCTGTAACTTTATCTGCAGTCCACTGGGGTCCAGCTATGCTGAGTCTGTAACTCTTATTGCTGTGATTATGCTATTATGCTGTAGTGTAAGTGTAGTGGTGGAAATCTGACCACACAGCTGCTGGAAGTGACTTGTCCTCTACAGCTGTGGAATTGTGCTGTGAATTGATGAAGTCAACCCTGGTTTGACCTTCAGTGACTGGCCTCTCCAAAAGCTCTGTAACGCTACCTGCAGCCACAAGAGCACTTTCTATAGATCTAAGGAGGGTTGTCATGTGTCTGTTTTAATGCCCAACTCTGTTCTACTGTGATTACATTTGAATCTGGGTGTGACAGTCCTTTTTTCTATGCGCAGTGTTAATTGAACTGGCTGTTCACCCAGGACCGGCAGGGTGAGTCTTTTTTAGGACAGTGAGAGTCAGGTGTTCCTGTTTTCTTTTCCAGTTTCTGGAAATGGTTCAGGAACTGTAGTGTAGAACTGTGGATAAATTAACATGGGTGTCAGCTCATGACTCCAACTTGAGCAAACCAAAGCTCTTTCTCAACTAGCCAACCAGGCAATAGCACACTTTGTGTGATTTCTGCTACTTGAATCCATTTACTTTAAATGCTGTAGTGTATTTTCCAGCTGTGCCTGGATGCAGCAGGGGGAATCATCCTGCAGCTGTGCAATTTCAGTCTTTCAAAGCTGTGGAATTGCGCACAAGAGTCTATGCGGTTAGCCCTGGTTTGACATCAATGGCTAGTCTCTCCAAAAGCCCTCTGTGTAACACAGGCTGGACGGCTTCCCCGGCTGGTACGTCCTCTCACTGAACGACATGTTTAAACCCATATCTCTGCCCCGTGGTGGAAACCAGCTGCTGGATGGATGCAGTCTTTGATAAGCATGACAGGTGATGGACCAGGCCATTCTCTGGTTATATGACCCAATACACAGGACTGTGTGCCATCTGAGCAATGGGCTGTGGGTGACTGTAGATCTAGTTTTTTTCAAGCCTTGTTCACATTAGTGTTAGAGCTATGGAAATGCAAAGTGACAAATGTGATCTTAAAGTTAGAGCATGTCTTGGTATATAACTAAGTAGCACATTGTATGTAAAAAGGATCTGTTCACCTGAAAGGGGGCTTCTACAGGAAGAGAGGCCTTCCCAAGCTAGGAAAGTCTCCACATTCACACATGCATTTGAAATAACGCAGGATAAGAGTCATACGCTGAGAACAATATACAGATATCTGATCTTGTGGAGCATCAGTTTATAAAGGAATTGTCAGTCTCATACAATCATCTCCCATCTGTAAATTCATCTATAGATGTTCTTGAAGTCCTTCTGACAGGAAATAATGGCTTATTGAATATCTTTATCTGACGTGACTTGCAGAGACCAGGGGAGGGTGATTTGGCACAGAGAGCAGGACCTTGGTTTGAAGCGTCCTCAGGATGGAGCGCGGGAGGGGGCTCAATGCCTGCTCGCTGTGACAGAGTGAATCCGTGGCACAGCCTGAGGATTTGAACCAGCAACCCCCTTGTCTCGCAAGTCGCTGCTTTTCCACAGCCACCGGCCTGGCCGCCATCAGCCGTCGCCCTTGTGGGTGCGCTGGTGCGTCTTCAGGTTGCCCATCTGGCTGAAGCTCTTCCCGCAGTCGGGGCAGGGGTAGGGCGTCTCCCCCGTGTGGACCAGCTGGTGGCGCTTCAGCTTCCCCGAGTCCTTGAAGCCCCTCCCGCAGTGGGCGCAGACGTAGGGCGCCTCGCCCGTGTGCGTGCGCTGGTGCGTCTTCAGGTTGCCCGACTGGCTGAAGCTGCGGCCGCACTCCCCGCAGACGTAGGGCGCCTCGCCCGTGTGGGTGCGCAGGTGGGCCTTCAGGTTGCCCGACTGGTTGAAGCTCTTGCCGCAGTGCGGGCAGGCGAACGGGCTCTGCCCCGAGTGCACCTGCTGGTGCTTCTTCAGGTTCTGCACCTGGTTGAAGCTGCGGCCGCACTGGGCGCAGCTGTAGGGGCTCTCGCCCGTGTGGATGCGCTGGTGCTTCTTCAGGTTGCCCAGCAGGCTGAAGCTGCGGCCGCAGTGGCCGCAGGCGAAGGGCGTCTCCCCGCTGTGGCTCCTGCCGTGCTGCTTCAGCGACTCCAGGTAGCGGAAGCTCTTGGGGCACTGCGCGCAGCGGTAGGGCCGCTCGCCCGTGTGGATGCGCCCGTGGATCTTCAGGTTCCCCAGCTGGCTGAAGCCCTTGCCGCAGTCCGCGCAGCGGTACGGCGTCTCCCCGGAGTGGGTCCGCCGGTGCGTCTCCAGCTTCTCTGAGTCCCGGAACGATTTCCCGCACTGGCCGCAGCTGTGCGGCCCCGCCCCCAGTCCTGCCGTTTCCCCCGGCCCCGCCCCTTGCCCAGCTCCTGGCCCCGCCCCTGGTCTCGCTCCTGGTCCCGCCCTTGACTCCGCCCCCGGCCCCACCCACGCCGTGTGGCCCCGCTCGTGCCGCCTCAGGCTGTCCAGCCGGTCGAAGCTCTGCCAGCACACGCCGCAGTGGTGCGAGACCGCCACCGCGGGGGCGCCCAGGGGGGCTCGGGGAGGCGGCGGCGGCCCTCGCGCTTGCGAGGACGCGTTCTTCATGGCGGAGGAGCGCAGAGCTTTCAGGTACTCCTCCCTGTGCTTGTTCTTCACGTGGCCCTGCAGGTACTGCTCCCCGGTGAAGGAGACCTCGCAGTGCGGACAGGGGAAGGACACTTCCCGGCAGCAGATAGGCCGGGAGAGAGAGAGAGAGAGAGGTGGGTCACTGAGGGTGAGCACATCCTAAACTACCCGACCCAACCCGCAAGGAACAGTGCTGCCTCTGGATCTCGACTTGATGTGCAGGGAGAGGGCAACGGGTACCTCCTGGAAACTCCTTACATTGCTGGATGGGTCACTTACAGCTGCCCCGTCGGTGCCTACCAATCTATTGTTAAAAGACTTTCAGAAGTGGCTGGTAAAAACTGACATTGCTGACTGTTAGAAAACGCACCTTTCACAAAACATGCCCTTTCGGGGTGAAAGGTCACCTCGCGAGGATCTAGACAGATGTTTGTAAACCTTTAGAAAATCAGATGTAAAAGCATCAGCGCATGGTTGTTTTGCAAACCACTGCTAACTTTTTTTTTTTGGCACACCAAGATCGGTACTCACAAGTCCTGCCTGCAGCCGGGATGGTCTTGCTGCGCTGCCAGTCAGGTCCATCCTCGATGATCTGGACCGAGCCCAGTTCCGAGATGCTGTTTGCGATGCTGTCGAGCTCTGGGTGAAGGGGTTCCTCTTTCACGGGGATGGGTCCACCTGGAGGGGTGTTCTGCTCCTGCAGACTTGGGCCCTTCTCTGCTACACCTGCAGACGGGAGCTTGGTTTCCCCTTCTGCCGTGATGGAACATTCCAATTCCGTGGCCTCCTCTTTGATGTGAACGGTTTCCATCCTCAGCACCTCAGCAGGAGCATCTGGGCATTCTGCAACACCTGCACAACACTGACCAGTACAGCACAGACTGAGCCACCTTACAACACTGACCAGTACAGCACAGACTCAGCCACCTTACAACACTGACCAATACAGCACAGACTGAGCCACCTGCACAACTGACCAATACAGCACAGGTTCAGGCAGCTGCACAACACTGACCAGTACAGTGCAAATTGAGCCACCTTGACCAGTACACATGCTTTTTGAAACGACCTTCTGCAATATAACGTGCACTCTAACTCCTGGGGTTATAGCAGTTTTATCTTGCTGAAATAAACGCATGTATCAATATTTCGGCAACAGACATGAGCAAGCATCTTACCCGAGTACAGTTAATATATCCCTGGAGTGATGCGACGGACTATGGGCTTCAGAAGAGCACACGGGTTCAGAAGTAACCCCTAGGTTTCTAAGTTCCGTCAAGAATTTAATGATTAATCTTTTTATACTGCACCGTTATTCTTCCACATTTTACCGTCACTGCTCCTGGGGAACATTTTGCAATAACAAACCATAGCAGTTGTTTTCGATAATGCATTTCATCAGCGATAAACGCTCATTGTAAACCAAGCCCTTTAAAAAAGAGGTTTCGTTCCTACTGCACGTCAGAGCTGCAAGATAAATACTTTTCCACAGCTCTTCGTATCTCTGTTTTGGCTAAGCGTCTATTGTGTTACTGTTTCCAGATGCTCGCAGTAGTGTTTGCTTCACGTTGCTCTCACGCTATTTGTTTTACATGTGTGCAAGTTAGGGTGCATGTAAACGATTACTGTAACTGTACACTACATTCCCAACATTTACGGTCTTGGTTTCCGGCGGAACTCCTGTTACCTTCAGCTCCTCAACCTCCTACATGCACGCAGGTTGAACCACGCATTAGCTCCATACTGGCTCAAAAAATGAAAAACAACCCCACAAACTATGAGGTAGGAGATATACAGTACCCGTGGCACGGGCGAGCTATTTACGAGCTAATTTTCTATAGGTATTTTTTTTCCTTGGCAAAACAGATGTGCAGGCTTACGACTGCCCCCAGACTCGTTAGAGCCAATCAGAACCCAGACCTTCGTCACGTGTACTAGGTCCCGTGAAGACCGTGAGAGACGCTGAGCCAATAGCGTCACGACAAGCCAGCGATCGCCTCCTGCGATTGGCCGTCTGCCACACCTCCCCGAGCAATCCGACCAATCGGAGCCGCGCTTGATTAAAGGCGTTGCGGAGACGGAGGAGGTTGTGTGAGAGAGCGCTGTGGCTGGTCGGTGTGAAGTTGCTGTGGAGATGCTGCCTTCAATCAAGACTGAATCGCATTCGACAGCAGCATTGACACCTGGCCGGATCTCGGAAGATAAGCAACGTTGATCCTGATCCGGGTCGGATCCGGGGGCTGGCGTGTTCACAGGTTTTCATTCCAGTTCGGCTTTTAATCTAAACGAGCCCATTACTGTTTAAACTGGACTGATTGAACTACGTCAATGTCTGGAACTTGACCTGAAAACCTGCAGATAAGACTGACCCTCCAGGACCAGGGCTGGTCACCCGTTGTCCTGTCAATACTTGAGGGTTGAGGCTGCAAGTATTAGACCAGCAGAGGGCGCTCTATCCTGTGCATTGCAGTAATTCAGTGCACCAGCAGTGTTTGTGAGAGCTGGGGTTTTAACCCTGGTGTCCTGGCTAAATTCCACACTGGGCTTGGATGGCCTGATGTTGAGGGAGGCTAAAGATCCCCTTTGATGCAAATGGGCAGTGAGTTTCCCTCTCCTCCTAAAACACTTACACGTGTGTAGCTATAACTCCTAATCCCGCTGCAGATCTCAAAAGAGTTAGATCCGAGTCCAGCTGAAGTAACCAGTCCAGAAACCGAAAGGGCACACAGTTAAACGCAGTTAAAAACCTCCCCATCAGGTGAAGTTTTCTCTTTTGCTTTAATATGAACAGGTTCATAGGTCAATACGGCTGAAATGGCAACTTTTCTGATGAAAGTATGATATCGGAGACAAAATTTAATGTTTCCGCCCACTCAACCGCACAGAAAATATTAGTATTAAATGCAAAAGCTCCCGACACGAGCAGAGAAACAAAATTGCAAACATCGTTATCCCAGAATCCAGTAATTCGGTGCCTGAACTTCCCAGCTCGTTGTACCTGATCATGTGATTTCTCCCCCAAAATAAGGATCTGTATCTTGGCAACGAAAGCAGCACTAAAAATTCAGACCGGTTTGGGTCTCCAGCGTCGTTGTAGGGGGGCATCACACCCCCGGGAAACTAAGGCGCTATATCTCGCGAATGAAAGCGGCACAAACGCTATTTTCAACAGCACAAACGATGAAACCCACCGCATTCGTTAGTGCTGTTTGTGGGAGGTCAACTTCACGGGGCTAGGAGACCTCGTAGGGAAAAAGTGTCTGGTATTAGTTTTCGCTAGTCTGTAGTAAGTAAAAGACATCTTTACTCATTCTGGCTTGGGTCTCTGTCCTTTCTTTCAAAACCCAGAGAAGAGAAACTGACCTTTTTATCGTATAAAGATAAAAAAACAAATGCCCCAAAATGTATTTAGCATTCTTTAAAAAGCTAGACCTAGAAAATCTGAGCTCACTTCACCAGCCCTGCAGGATCGGGGCTGGACAGCTCGGGTCAACTACTACAATGGTGTAGTTGAAGAGAGGAGGTTGGTCACCATTTGTGTGCCGTGCTAGAAGATAATCGTATCCTTGGTATCCATATCACTGTACCGCATACTGGGGCTACATCGGAGTGGAGAACACTGGTCGCTTTTTAAAAAATCAACATGCAATAAGACCTCCACTTCCAGTAGGGGCGGCTGTAGAAGAGATGACGAGCTACAGTGTGCCTCTTCTTTGAAACTCCAGCATGTTGCGCTGGGGGCAGCGAGGAAAAATGTCCAGTTTGATCCTGTGATGGAGGTAACGGCGGCGTGTGGGTCTGAGTTTGAGATATTTGGACTTTGGGTTAAAAACGGGCTGTCGAGCAACCGGTGGGTATTGGATGGAAGATGACCTATGTAACTGCGAGTGCGTGGCGTTAAACCGTTGTTCGTGTATTTCGGCAGGAGGGTCATCGGCAAACCGTGGGCTCGTCGCGCAGCCTGCCAGCACGCCTGAGTTTTTTAAAAAAAGTTTCAGGGTTAACCGAGTCGCGCCAGCCGGGCATGTTGGCAATAATTCCGTTTCCCTGGCGTGCGGAGAAGCTCTTCGGCAGCCGTGTTGGCTGGGGGGGAGAGACGGAGCTTTTGTCTGCACGCCGGAAACCCGATGGTCTTTACTCTGTAACACATGAGCTGGCTGCCGCGGTGCCAGTGCTTTGTGTGCAACTCGCTCGGCTCGGCTGGAATTGGTCTTCGTCGCGGGAATAAGCTGTTTTAAAGGCCGAGTTAGGACGTGAGCTTAAACGGTAGTTCAGTTTTTGTCGGTTTGAGTAAGCATGCGATAAGGGCCCGTCCGTCTCTGAAAGCGCCGTTTCTGCCCCCGGCAGCCGGACGGGCTGACCCTTTGACCCGAAGATGGACACCGGGGGCCCCGAGGCGACCCTGGAGGACGAGCTGGCCCTGGCCGTGCAGCGCGCCTTGAGGTCCGCCGTCGACGCCCTGGTGACCGACATCTCCCGCCTCGTGCGCCGCCGGCTGTCCGAGCGCGAGCGGGAGATCGAGCGGCTGCGGGAGCAGCTGGACGCCTCGGCCGGCCGGCCCAAGGCCCCCGAGGGGGCGGCCTCTCCCCGCGGCGCAGCCGGCCGGCCCAAGGGAGACCCGATGCAGGAAATCCACAAGAAGTTCCAGTGCCCGCTGGTCTTGGTGCCCGAGGAGGTGGCCCGCGACCACGAGGAGTTGTTCTTCCGCCTGAGCGACAGCGTGAGCAGCGACACCTCCTGCATCTGCGGGCTGGAGAGGATGGACGCCGTGGTGGAGGGTGAGGAGTGTGGTGTTCGTGTCCTGCCGGGTTGAAACCGATGCAGTCGGAATAATAAAATATAATCCTGGTGCCCTAGGAGTAAGGAGGGCATTCTTATGTTTTTTTTTATATATACGGTTTCTTTAAAGAAGGAGAGAGAAAGGGGACATGGTCTTTTTTTGAAAAGGTGTATTTGTAGTCTTTTTAAAACGAGTTTTGTCAAAGGCAAAAAGGAGATCAGTCAAAGGCTTCCCACTTGGACGTTTCAGTGTAAAAGACGCTGCAAGTAGAGGTTCCATGCTGAAAGGAGACGCAACGTTTCTGGAGCCTTCTTCAGCGTGGAATAAACCTTTACTTGTTCCTTTGCAGCCTGGTCAGGCTGTACAGCCCCCTGCTGTGTTTGAGAGATACTGCACCTGCTGTATTAATGGCTGGGTGGCTCCGGTGTGATGTCCCTGTTTCCCAAGGCGAGATCTCCAGCTGTCGGGGGTCGGCGTGGTCTGGAAATTCCCACCGGGTGCGGCTCTTCTGACACCCAGCTGGTTGGCGGCGTGCTGTTTTGTGACCAAAGGCCGGGTTGTCTCGCCTCTCTGCTGGTGTCGAGCTGTTCAGAATGTCTCTAGCGGTAGCCCAGGCTGCATCTGGTTTGGCTCACGGTGGAGCTTGGTGTGATGTCACCAGCATCCCGCCAGCTTGAAGGGGCACACGTGCCAGGTCCTCACCCCCCCCCCCCATGCGCACGCTATAAAAGATCCCCTTGACGTAATCCCACCGAAAAAGGGGAAGAAAAACTTCCTGTCAGTGCTGGTTCTTTCAGTGGAATCTGTCACTTGCTCAGAGTTTGTTGAGAGAAATTCCGGCTTTGTATCTAAAGCACAAGCTTTTCTAATCCATACAGCCATCCTGCCATTATTGACAGTTCGCTCTTTGAAAGGCCTTTAAACCCCTGCGATGGCAGAATTTTAATGCCAGATCAGTCAGTTTCATTTTATTGCATATCCACGCGTATAGCAGTTTTGGGCTCCCCAGCTGTCTGCCTTTGAACCGATTTCTGGCTTTCTCAGGTCAAGGCATTTGAGAGAGGCAAAATGAGCGCTCTCCTGTGGCATAAGGAAGCTTCAGGTTTTTAATTCTGCGCTGTGCCTGGCGTTTCCAGTGCTTCTGTAAGGCCTCTGTTAAGAGCTGGGTTTGGTCTCCATGCCAGGGAAGGGAAATTCTCTCTTACACAGAGCTCGGAGAACAGCGAGTTAGTTCCTGGTTTGCGGGGAGGGGCTGTTGTGCACTGGCAGGTTAAAGGAACCTGGTCTGGACAAGAGGCAGTTTGAGCTAAGTGCATGAGAAACGTGCTGAAGGTCATCCCAGGGGACTTTTGCACTCGGTAGTGAAACGAGGATATGGGATCCAATTCAGGAGCTAAAAGGGAATTCATATAGGACTGAGAATAGGGAACCCTTCGTCGAGCAATGCCAAGGGGATCAAGCAGGCGTCTCAACCAGGTGGCCAGGGTTCTGATTCTGGGCTCCTTCAAGAAGCTGTAGATCCATTGACCTGCTGCCCTGCTGAGTGAATAGTCAAGTGGGCTCCCCTATTTTTGTAGCCCTTCCTGTTCTGCGAGGCTGAATCTTATGAGTCTCTCATGTTTCATCTTTTTTGGGGACGGGAAGGAATGGCAGTGTAAGGTTGTTGGAAATGATGTAGTTCAGGTGGGGAGCTGCGTCAGCATGCGTAGGCTGCAAAGGAACAAGTAATAGGTTTATTCCAGGCTGAAGAGAGAAAACGCAACGTTTCGGCTGTGGAGGCTTCTTCAGGTGTGAGAGAGACAGGGCAGACAGCGAAGGTTAAAGAGCACAGGCGAACAGAAGCTGTTCCTGAGTGGCCTCTCTGCCTCTCCCCCTCTCCCATCTTCTGTTCTCCTGTGCTGTTTAATCTTTGCTGTCTGCCCTGTCTTTCTCACATCTGAAGAAGGCTTCACAGCCAAAACGTTGTGTTTTCCGTCTTCTCTTTTCAGCACGGAATAAACCTATTGCTTGTCCTATTGAAAAGTATGATGCCTACACTAAGCTCTTGTCTCGGACTTGGGGACAGGGGTAGGAGGGCAATGTGACTTCATTGCTACGTGAACATGAATGAGACTTCATGGGGGTTTTCTGTCCTTCTCGCTGTACCCCAGGCGCAGAAAAGGCGAGGCCTGATAATCTTCCCGACCGTGCCCAGATGGAGATCTCGCCAGCGCTGCAGGACGCCCCTGGGGTGTCTGGGGTGTCCTCGCCGAGGGGTGAGGCCAGTCACGCGGCCGTTCGCCGGGAGCCTGCACCGCTGGGAGCAGGCCGTCGCCAGGCTAAGGGGGCTCGGGCCGGTTCCGATCCGGCCCGCGTCAAGCAGGAGGATTCGGAGCTGGCCGTGACGCTCTTCCCCCAGGGCGCGGACGGCGCCGGGCAAGACGGGCTCAAGCTGGAGAGTCTGGACGTGGACATCACCGAGCTCCATTCGGTCAGCTTCGTCAGGGTGCTCCCCCAGCCGGGCGCCGTGCAGGTCAAAGAGGAGGAGCCCGCGGGGCCCGGCCAGGAGAAGGGCGACAGCAGGCCCGCGGGGGGGGCGCAGCACCCGCCCCCAGGCGGCGGCGGCGGGCAGGAAGGGGCCGCGTCGCAGGAGCCGCCTGGACAGCCGGACAGAGGTCCCCCGCCTGAAGGCCAGGCGCAGGAGGGGACGGCGGAGGCTGGGGACCTGCAGGAGCAGGGAGGGGCCGCCCCGGGCGAGCAGCAGCAGCAGGACGCGCCGGAGGCCCCCCGCCGGGGGACGGCGGCGAAGGAGAGGCGCGGCTGGCCGAAGGGCACGAGGCGGAGGAAGAGGCAGGAGAGGAAGCAACCGAGACAGAACTCGAGGAGAAGCCGTAAGTCCGCAGAGCTCCCCGCTGGGAGTCTGACACTCGCCGGGTTTTCTACCTGCGGAAGGCTGGCCAGTAAGGCACTGGTAACACTAGACGAGTCAGAAGGCTTAGTTTCGTGGGGTAGCTGTTCTTGTCTGCTCAGCTATTGTGTTTTCATCTAGCGAGACAAATAGCGAGGCTCAGGATCTGCGCCTGTGGCTGGAAGGTTGCCAGTTCAAATCCCGCGGCCGGCAGAGGAATCCTACTCCCTTGGGCCCCTGAGTGAGGCCCTTAACCCCAGCTGCCCCAGAGGCGCTGTACAATGGCAGACCCTGTGCTCTGACCCCCAGCTTCTCTCCCTGTCTGTGTGTCTCACGGAGAGTAAGCTGGGGTCTGCGAAAAGACAAATTCCTAATGCAAGAAATTGTAAAGGGTTAATAAAGTGATGTTGTTATTATTATTATTATTATTATTATTATTATTATTATTATTAAATTCCAGCCTCAAATGGTTGTAGTCCTCCTGGTGAATGTTTGCGCATCTGAAACATCCCACCAGGGGATAACCACACAGGCGAAGTGATCCGGTGGTGTCTTGGTCTAGGAGCGTCGGAGGTAAATCTCGGTTTGTTTCTCCCAGCAGCTCCGGCAGCAGCGAGGGCGAAGGGGGGTGGCCCGCGTGCCGGCGGCGGCGGGGGGGCGCCCGCGGGCAGTCCGAGCTGCAACAGGAGGGGGAGGCAGGAGCAGAGGCCCGAGAGCCGCGAGGCCGCCGCGTCTCCGGCTGCTTGCCCTCCGGCGGCCGCCCGGGACGCGTCGGCACCCACCCCGCCGCCGCCCGCAGCCGGCGGCCAGGCCGAGCCCACGCCCCCCCCGGCCAGCTTCAGCTGCGAGGTCTGCGGGAAGAGCTTCGCCCGGAAGCAGTACCTCACCTGCCACCGGCAGGCCCACTCCGAGGAGACCCCCTTCGAGTGCCGGCGCTGCCGCAAGCGCTTCAAGCAGCTGTCCCACCTGCGCACCCACCAGCGCATGCACAGGTCCCAGGGCACCTTCAGCTGCCTGGAGTGTGGGAGCGTGTTCGGCGGGGCGGCCGACCTGCGGGCCCACATGGGCCAGCACGAGGCCAAGAACTACACCTGCAAGCACTGCGGCAAGTCCTTCGCCCTGCAGCACTTCCTCAAGGTGCACAAGTGCACCCGCCAGGAGCAGAAGGCCTTCCTGTGCACCCAGTGCGGCAAGAGCTTCACCCGCAGGGGCAGCCTGGTCGTGCACCAGCGCCTGCACACCGGCGAGAGGCCCTTCCAGTGCACGGAGTGCGGGAAGACCTTCATGGCCCGGGGCGCGCTGCGGACGCACACGCAGGTGCACACGGGCGAGACCCCCTACAGCTGCAGCGAGTGCGGGCGGCGCTTCGGGCACGTCAACTCCCTGAAGGTCCACCAGCGCATCCACACGGGCATCAAGCCCTACCACTGCAACGAGTGCGGCAAGGACTTCAAGGAGTGCGGGGGGCTGCAGATCCACATGCGCCTGCACACGGGGGTCACCCCTTTCGTCTGCACCGTCTGCGGGAAGAAGTTCACCCAGGGCTGGGGCCTCCGCAAGCACATGCACTGCCACAGCGCTTAGGGTCTCCGCAAGGCTGTCTGCGTGTCTGCGTGTCTGCGTGTCTGCGTGTCTGCGTGTCTGCGTGTCTGCGTGTCTGCGTGTCTGCGTGTCTGCGTGTCTGCGTGTCTGCGTGTCTGCGTGTCTGCGTGTCTGCGTGTCTGCGTGTCTGCGTCCTTCATAGGCTACTATGCACTTTGCATAAATTCGTCGAGCTCAACAAGAATTCACAGCGAGGAGTTGCTTTACCTACAGTAGGTGGGCTCTGTAGCTGAGGTCCGGCTTAAACTAGAAACCCCTTCAGGTACTCACTTTCAACCTCTCCCCGGGTCTCGCCATACCAGGAGTTTGACCGGACGTAGGGTGTCACGTCGGGAATTTCACCAGACGTGGGAAATTACGTGGTTTATATCCGGCGTAACAGTTTTTTTACCTCCCAAAGGCCCCGTATTGAAATGATCAATCCTAGAAGGTTTCTGCTCAGCACACAACGAACATGTATCGAACCCTCCGTCTCACTTTCTCACAACAGTCCGTGTCTTTTAATGACTGAGCAGCACAGTATTAATTCTATAAAGGTAACTTTACTCTCTGTCCAATGTTTAATTTACTGGACCGTACATTTTTAGTGCCGCATCTGGGAGTCGTTCGGATGGGAGGATGGCCCTTCAGGAGATAAGTAAATGAAACCGTTCGACTGGATGAGAAAGTTCTGAAACCGTCTCGTCGTGTTCACACCATGGCTGCGAGGAAGTTGCTTCAGAACTTGTGGGGAAATCGGGATTCTGTAAAGACTTGCGGAATGGAATCCTTGCTGACGTTGGGGATTGGTTTCGGGCTTTGAGAACGGATGGATTTCGGCCCCTTCCCCCGCCCCACGCAGAGGGTCTCCGATCGGGACAGTCGAACGGCAGGTTTCAGCAGCTCTCGGATCATGATGGACGCCTGGACGTGGACATCACCGAGCTCCATCTTTCCTGTGTCACCTCTCCTTATGTCTCTGGGAAATAGGGAACAATCTGAGGCCAGTGTACCATTCCGGGGGCTTCTGTTACACTTCCAAAGAGCAGAGCGGTTTTTCTTGGATTTAATTTTAAAGAATAAATAGAGATGTGAAAACGCGTTTTGATTTATGTCAAGCGTGACTGGTCTGTGCAATGATTTAACAGTGACCTATAAATTTTGAGATTTTGTTTTTAAGACGTGTGCATTGTTCAATCTATATTCTGTGCTTTTCCATGTTGTTTTGTTCAGATTTCAATGGACATGGAAGGCAAGGGTATATAAGCATTGTTTACAAATGTGATGGTACAAGTTCGCTAGCTCTAGCTAGCTTCATAATTTTTTTGTGTTAATTTGCTAATGCATGAGTATTTTTTTTTTTTTAAATGATGATTTAAACTGCTTTAACTTCATCAGCTTCCACCTTCATATTTGAAAACATGTAGGTGATGAAACCTGTCGTGTGACTGCAAGACGGCATTGCTCTGATTCTGGTAGAGGAGTGCTTTTCTTGGAAAAGGGCTCATCTTGTTTGTCTTACGTGTAGGAAAGGAAGTACAGGTATGTTCAGTTTTTATGTATGTTAGGAATTCGTGGCGAGAGACGCAGAATGAATTCTTTGGCGGTCGGAGAATAATGATAAATGTTTTTTTTTAGGCAGGGTGTCCCATTCTTAGGCTCGACACGTGGATGCTTTTAAAATGGCAGGGCCTGAAGGGGTGTCTAACGCGTGCGAGCTGCCGGACCAGTCAGGCGACCCATTCCTGGGTTCTGATCCACCTTCTCGGAATCTCTGGAATTGCCCTTCCTGTCGGGCCTGTGGTCCTGCTCGACGTGAGGCCAGGACAGCAGCGTCCAGGCGGGTGACACGGAGTTAGTGGACTGGGGTGGGAGTTTCAAGGAAGTGTTTGTCTCTGCTAGGAAGGCTTTTCCCATGATAAAGCAGTATCCCTTCTGTAAACCGTTGAGTGTGCTTCGGACACTTTTACTCCTTGTGTTTAGAGCCGACAGTGAGGGAAGATTTAGGATGGTGAGTTTCCTGGGAATGAAGGACAGCGCTGTTTTTCGTTTTGCATAGGACCTTGTTTTTAATAGAAGAACAACTGAAATCAATAAAATTCGAATGTAGAAGTAACTCTCAACTGTTGTCGGTGTTTATTTTTTTTCCCTTTGTTTCTGATAAGTCTGCAAATAGACACTAGAAATCTGACAACGGCAGAGTATTTGAACTGTTCTTTTTTTTTTTTAAAGTCACGCAGCAGATTTTAGAATCCCCCTGTTTTTAAAAGCCCCATCTGTTGTTCAAGCCCTGACCCCAAGTGGGACGACGAAGTTCGCCGCTGGCCCCCAAGGACCGTCTCGAGCAAAGGAGCTGTGCGTTCTCAGGCTTGACCATACCGCCCCACCAAGCGCCGTGATGTGGTCTCTTTCTGGTTTGCGAAACCTTGGCAGTTGATTTTTGCTCTCACAGAGCCGCACTGACAGACGTGTTGCCCACAGTGGAATTCGGTGGGGTGTTACAAGGCGCCCAATCTCTTCCTACAGACAGTTTGGGGTTTTTTTGCGGGGAGGGAAAGGTGCTGCATGTTCTTGCATAGCTCGTGTACAGTGAGGACCGGCAGCAGCCTGGATGGGACTTCCAAAAAGCCGAAAAGAGGATCTGGGGATTTTCCTCGTCCTTTTTTTTTCTGGCCGGTGAGTCACTTTCACGTGAACACCAGGAGGGAGGTTCTCTCCTCTCCAGCTGTGGACTCGGGCTCTGAGCTGTGGTTACGTGCTCTACGTGTAGTGTAGGAGCGAGCTCAGCTGTTCTTCTCTTACAAACTTGTCATTCAGGCGCCTTTCGGATTAAAACGCCACTTTCCTCTTGGAGCTTAAATATGGAGAAACCAAAGACAAATGAGTGATTTGGCCGGGTGGGGCTGCACACTGGTGGTGACAGTGGGATTCCCCATGACCTGGCAAGAGCATTGAGTGGAGTGTCCAGAAAAGAGCTATATAAGTGCAAGAAATTATTATTGTTTATACAAGAAGAAAATACTGAGCCATTCACCATTGAGTACTTGAAAATGTGTTGTGTGATCTACAGGGGCTGTTAAAGTAGTGCACATGATTGTTAGCACTTTACAACGTGTAATAAATGCTAGGCTTGCAAACAAGGCGTATACTATAGACGCATAGATAAACACGCAAGCACGTACTGTACGACGGTTCTCTTCTATCCTAGAAGGCTCCACAGCCGGAACTTTCTTTTCTTTGTTCTTTGACTTGTTTTTCTTCTACATCCTATTTCTTTCGGAAAGCCCAAGTGGGAATATTTCTCCAGCACAAAGAACACGAGCCTCCCTTCCGTGTAATGAATCCCGTGACAATCCGATTACACTATCCACGCAGGTTTGGGGGAATACCGTGATTTTACTATAAGCCCTAAACCAATCCCTTTTATAAAATTCCACTTGTCTGCTATACCAGCCTTGGTTTCGAGATGGCTGTGATAACTTTCGGTTTCCTTTCCACCATCTCCAGACTATAAATGATCAGCTTCGGAGACGCGCAGTACCACAACCGCCTCAAGAGCCGGGAGGAGATGCTCGGGAACAGAACGATTTGTGAGTGAAAGATGTCTTGATCCGTAGATATCGCCTCTCTTCCTGTTTCGGATACTGGACTAAGTGAAGTGGGGCTGAATGAGGTTTGTAGGAAGGGAGTTATCGTAGAAGACTTTTGTCTGAAAATATTCTTAACGTTAAGAATGCCGGAATGAATCCACGTGAATCTGTGATAAAAATCCGTCTTTCCGTTTGAGTCACTCTGATCTCAGACGGCACCGGCCAATTGCATTGAACTATAAACTTTAAAAAAACGCTTTAATATAAACTTTAATGCCGTTTTGATAAATGTTCTTTTTTCCATGCTGCGTTCCAGTCTTCCTCGCTGTAGATGCACCGTTTCTAAAGCAGCGCAACTAAGTCTAAGACGCGAGTCTAAGACGTCTAACCCGGCACCCTTTACGGACATTGAGCAGCCGTTGGGCGGGTGTGTTCGGGCTAATACTTGATTAATCGATACAATCAGGGCTGAACTCTCGGGAGTTTTTTACGTGGGAAAACAAAACGACGGGTAATTGTTTTGCTCTGGGAGCCACACAGCGGTTATTTACGGCCAAAACCGCCGTGACTGGGCGGGGTGGACAGCGAGCCCCTGCTGGCCAACAGGTCCCAGCTCGTGGTGGTGGGGTTGGTGGCAGAGGAGCGCGCCGAGCCAGGTGCGCTCAGGTGCGCCAGGAGCCCGTCGAGCTGTTTCCCGCTCAGGCGACCGAAAGCTTTTTAAAATATATATATATAGAAGAACAGCTTTTTAAAAGCGGTAGCCAGTGTTAGTAACTCGAAAGGCTGAGACAATCCTTTAATTTGAACCAGGCTCGTAAGATGTCTCAGACAGGTCTGTGTTACTCCAGGAAAGGACTGGGGATTTTTTTTATTGATGCCCGTGCGTGTGAACCAGAATACCTACTGGACGTTGTCGGGTTTGACAAGCTGTCTAAGAAAAGAGAAAGTGCTGGAATCCCCGAGGCTCCTCAGAATTGTTCAGACGAAAATCACTAGTTACCGGGTTTGTGCGTTTAATTCAATTAACAAGATAGGGTTTCTCCGAAGTGGCTCTTTGTGGCACAGGGAATGTATGTAATCAGATTCTATTTATAATAATCAGAGGCAGATCGCGTTGCAAATCACATTGGGTTTTTTTTTTATTTGAATAATATATTTCGCCTTTTTAAAGCACTTTCCTACGTCATTTCACGGCGTGGGTAAAGAGCTTCAAACGGTCCGTGTCCTCCAGGGACTGTTTGAAAAAAAAATTGTTTTCTAGTTAAGGTGGATGCCGTTTATATACCCAATACCCGAAACCGTTCCGTTTAAAAGAAGGAAAATATTAATCACGCGGTGGAACAGATTCGGGTTTGTGATTCTAGTTTTTACAAAGCAGCGGACCCTGAACCTGCTGTTCGGAGGCGAACGGAGCCCTTTTCCTGTTTGAGAGAAGGGGAACCGACAACGTCCGATGATGAAGAAGACGCTCTCTTGTGTCTTTTCCCTTCTGTCTTGGTTTTCCTTGAGAGTGTCATTTGTGCCTTTCTTTAAGGGAGAGAGTGTGTGTGTGTGTGGGTGGGGGGGAGGGGGCTCGGCCCGTGTAGCCCGTCTGGCTGGTAGAGACTAGTTGATCCCGGGGTCTCCTCCAGTCCTTTCCCGAAGGAAATCCTTCAGCCTTACGGCTAGGTGTAGCTTGCTTGTTCCTCCCGTTCTCGCTTTTAAACGCTTCCGCCCGTGTCCCCTGGTTTCTGTTTCGCTGTTCATTCAGAAGACGTCCGCTGGGCTGACTGGCAGTGTTTTGAGCCCTCTGTAAACCCCTTCAATCTCCGTTCAAGACTCAAGAGGGTCAGTTCTTTCAGCCCATAATGAGTCTGGGATTCCTTAAACCCTGGATTTATTCCAGAGCAGCGCTGTATAGAGAAGGACAGAGGTCACTGTCCTGAGCAGATTAGAGGTCAGAATACTGACCGGGACAGAGGCCACTGTCCTGAGCAGGTTAGAGGTCAACATACCGACCAGGACAGAGTGAGATATTTTCTATCATACAATAAAATTTGTACTCCAGATGAGACTTTACTAGACTTACTATACAATTTTGACGTAACCTTCCTTGATTTAAAAGCCACACCTTTAACTACAGTATATATCCTGGCATTTTATTTCTATTAAGTTGATTCCCCACATTTCCTAGAAGAAATGACAGGTCGACGTCAAGTCTTTTTCATAAGTAGCCTCTCCTAGCTTAGCCTTTCCCATTTTGGATTTAGAATGTCCATTTTTATGACCTGCGTGCAATGGCTCACCCGGGTCTACAGTTTGCCCAGCAGGGAATGTGACCCACGCCTTGCTGAATTTCCCGTGCTGCTCACTGATCTGAACTTGCTGTCATCTGCAGAACGGACTAGTTTCCAGGCTGTTCTGGAGTCCAGATCACTGATGTAAACTAGGAAGAATAGTGGTCCTAGTACAGATCTCTGGGGTACTCCACTACTCACATCACCCCAGAGTGAGCCTTCACCCCTTTCCTGTGGCCCCTGCTTTCCGATGGAGGAACATGATCTCGTTGTCCAGTTCCTGGACTGGACGTGCGGTGACCGCCTGCCCTGTGTGTCCTCGTGTCCGCAGGGCTGCTAGCCGCCTGCGCGGCCCTGACCGGCGCGCTCCAGCACGACGCTGGCGACCCCCTCGCCAAGTGTCTGCAGGACAGCGACTACGAGGAGCTGCTGGACATTGTCCACAGGGGGCTGCCCCGGGCACGCACCCCGCGCCACATCGCCATCGTCGGCGCAGGCATGGCCGGACTGACCGCCGCCAAGCTTCTGGAAGACGCGGGACACAAGGTGAGGCGGCCGCCACCCTTCGGCGTGGGCGTGAGTCTCTGACGACCGGATGGCCATGTATATAGGAGTCGTGTGTAATAATAAAAAAACTTTATTTTATTTATTAAAAGGCGGCTTCTCAAAGCGCTTTGCAGAACGACAACAATAACAATAAAAAATGCACAACACATGCAGTGAAAATACACAGTGAAAGAAGACAGCAAATGGAGGTACCGAATACAGCAGGAGCAGAGGGGTATAAACAGAACCAGTTAAGTAAAGGCTCTTCTAAAGAAGGAGGTTTTGAGTCTGGATTTGAAGGTGTTTAGAGAAGGTGACTCTGAAATCCTTAGGGAGAGAGTTCCAGAGCTTTGGGGTGCAGCAGGAGAAGGCTCTATCACCCACAGAGTGTAGACGGGCTTGGGGGACAGACAGGAGACCAGAATCAGAAGAGCGAAAACTGCGAGGAGGGGAGGATTTTGAAGTCGACACAAAACCTGATAGGAAGCCAGTGCAGGGACTCCAGGACAGGAGTAATGTGACCACTTGCACTAGACCTGGGCAGGATTCTGGCTGCCGAATTTTGGACATACTGGAGTTTGTTCAAGGCGGGTAGTGTGTACTAGTGACCTCAGCATGCACACATGGAGCCATGGCTCTGTCCTTCCTGATCCATCGCTCTTTCTCAAAGCTCGTCTCGCACCGCTGCCTGGGCATTAACCCTTTGTCTGCCGCCAACAGGTGACAATAATCGAAGCAAGCAAACGCATCGGGGGCAGAGTGGAGACGTACAGGGACAAGAGTGGGTGGTATGCTGAACTGGGGGCCATGAGGATACCCAGCTTTCACAGGTAGGGCCCCACATCACTGTACTGTCCAGGGCAGAGGCCACTGTCCTGACCAGGTTAGAGGTCAGAATACCGACAGAGACAGAGGCCACTGTCCTGAGCAGGTTAGAGGTCAGAATGCTGACCAAGACAGAGGCCACTGTCCTGAGCAGGTTAGAGGTCAGAATACCGACTGGGACAGAGGCCACTGTTCTGACAAGGTTAGGGGTCAGAATACTGACCCAGAGACCACTGTGCTGGGCAGGGCAGAAGACCAAGAGTGTTTGACTCCACAATACTAAAATGTATGTTTCTGTGTCGGCAGAATAATCTGTGCAGGAGCTGAAAATGGATCGTGTTGATGTGAAAATAGAACTTTATTTCATCCTCAGGTTCTGCCGCGCTTGTAGGATTCTGGTGTCAGTTCTGATCGCGTGGTTCTTTAAAGCAGCAGGAGCTAGCTTTTTTTAAAGTCAGAAATGAGCACAACGGTGATTCAACGTCAAATAATTCAAAATACTTTGTTCTTCAAAACATTGAGAATGGCAACTAAGCTGCAGAGATCCCTGTCTTCTGGCAGGATTCTCCTGGCGATAATTGAGAAACTGGGAGTGCCAGTCAACAAGTTCTTCCAGGACGACATCAACACCTACTACTATGTCAACGGGGTGAAGAGCAAGACGTACACAGTGGAGAACAACCCCGATGTGCTGAGGTACCCCGTGAGTGCGCGGGAGAGGGGCAGGAGCGCCGCCCAGCTGTTCGACATGGCCCTCTGGAAGGTGAGGGGGGGGGGGGGGTCGACACCGAGGGAAACCCCGTTCTTCCCCTGGCAAATAAACGGGGTTCATCCAGCCTTCGCAGGAGACCAGGCAGGAACCTACTGGCTTATCTGTTACGTCATCGATTAGAGCATTAACTTAATGCACGAATCTTAGTATTAATTAATACTGATTACGATTAGTGCACAATCTCATTACCTATTAATGCCGATTACGATTAGTGCACAATCTTATTACTTATTAATGCCGATTATGAATAGTGCACAATCTTAGTAGTTATTAATACCGATTACGATTAGTGTACAATCTTATTACTTATTAATGCTGATTACGATGAGTGCACAACACACTTAACTTAAGTAGCTCAGGAAGAAGGCTCCACAGCCGAAACATTGTGTTTTCTTTCTTCTATTTTCAGCCTGGAGTAAACCTATTAATTGTTCCTTTGCACACTTAACTAAATCAGACTTACTTCTCACATCCTCACTGCTTTTCTATTGCTTTGACGCAGGTTGTTATCTTCACCTGCAAACTCTTTTTTGTTGTTGTTGCAGATCAGGGATGACTTGAAGAAGAGCCACTATGACTGTAAGAAGATTATGAAGAAGTACGACGCCTATTCCGTGAAAGTAAGAGCTGATTCAGTTCAACAGCAGCAGTGTCGTGTACGAAAGTCGTAGACTCTCACTCCTATTTAAACTATTCTGTTTTGCTTTCTTATATTTTCCAAACTCTTGCCAGGATCTGGGCAAGGGTTGGTATTCAGGGCTGCTCACGGTTCTATTTTTTTTATTTTAGAGAAACAGACAGCACAATTTTAAATACAGATGACATTACACATCAATCCTTTTATAATACAAATCTACCACTGTACATCACACAGGAAACTTTAGTCTACTCTTATCTCTTCTCTTAATATTTTACAATTATTTTACTTCTAAACAGGACTATATACATTCACAATATGGAAGATATATACATCTTTTATGACTATGAAGAGGGGAAAAATTATGTTGATATACATTCTTAATTCTAGTTTCAGGTATTCTGTATCTTTGCAAATTCAGACCTCAAAGGCTTAATGTACTTAAGTGAAAATCCAACTGGCCAAAATATAGAACTTCGAATATAAAGGGTAAATTTCTTTCAATATATGTTTTCCAAGGCCCCATGTAAATCGACCCAGAAAGGCCTTATTTTAGGGCACTCCCAGAATATACGCCAAAGATTACCTTCTTGGGTTTCACAACATTTAGAATTTTCCCCAATATGGTGTGCCTTCTGCTTCAGAGTAATTAAGAATTTAACAATATTTTTCCAGCAAAACTCTCTCTTAATAAATGGGAATGCATACCTCTCCATTGAAATTCGCAGATTTTAAACCACTCTTCATGTGAAATCTTATCTTTATTTTCTTGCTCGCAGTTTTTAGTGCAGGTTCCTGCTTTGTTTTCTGTGCTACTTCCAGCGACCACGAATGCATGAAGGAAGTAAATGAGGCTCTGTGATTATGAACCAGAGATAGGCTGCTTCCTCTGGGTTTTTCTGCAATGGATAACCAGGGTAGTAGACAGGGCTGATTGAACTCTCCTCGTTTCCTGCAGGAATATCTGGAGCGTGAGGGAAACCTGAGTCAGGGAGCACTGCAGATGATTGGGGACATTCTGAATGTGGAGAGCTTCTTCTACACTGCGCTGACCGAGACGCTGATGATACAGGCCGACATTAACGACAACAGCACGTGAGTCCCCCTGCCATCACAACACTGGAGGGTTGAGGGATGGGGGAGGGTTCACAGGCAGAGCGACTGGTGCGACGTGCTGGACGCCCGCAGGCCTGCTGGGATCTCACAGGCAGAGCGACTGGTGCGACGTGCTGGACGCCCGCGGGCCTGCTGGGATCTCACAGGCAGAGCGACTGGTGCGACGTGCTGGACGCCCGCGGGCCTGCTGGGATCTCACTGGCAGAGCGACTGGTGCGACGTGCTGGACGCCCGCGGGCCTGCTGGGATCTCACTGGCAGAGCGACTGGTGCGACGTGCTGGACGCCCGCGGGCCTGCTGGGATCTCACTGGCAGAGCGACTGGTGCGACGTGCTGGACGCCCGCGGGCCTGCTGGGATCTCACTGGCAGAGCGACTGGTGCGACGTGCTGGACGCCCGCGGGCCTGCTGGGATCTCACTGGCAGAGCGACTGGTGCGACGTGCTGGACGCCCGCGGGCCTGCTGGGATCTCACAGGCAGAGCGACTGGTGCGACGTGCTGGACGCCCGCGGGCCTGCTGGGATCTCACAGGCAGAGCGACTGGTGCGACGTGCTGGACGCCCGCGGGCCTGCTGGGATCTCACTGGCAGAGCGACTGGTGCGACGTGCTGGACGCCCGCGGGCCTGCTGGGATCTCACAGGCAGAGCGACTGGTGCGACGTGCTGGACGCCCGCGGGCCTGCTGGGATCTCACAGGCAGAGCGACTGGTGCGACGTGCTGGACGCCCGCGGGCCTGCTGGGATCTCACTGGCAGAGCGACTGGTGCGACGTGCTGGACGCCCGCGGGCCTGCTGTGATCTCACCGGCAGAGCGACTGGTGCGACGTGCTGGACGCCCGCGGGCCTGCTGGGATCTCACAGGCAGAGCGACTGGTGCGACGTGCTGGACGCCCGCGGGCCTGCTGGGATCTCACAGGCAGAGCGACTGGTGCGACGTGCTGGACGCACTGTCCTCCTTGACCGCGGCTGAGATCTGGTCTCCTCTCCCTCGTGTTCTAGGTATTCCGAGATCACCGGCGGCTTTGACCACCTGCCGAACGCCTTCTACCGAGTCCTCAACTGCACCATCCTCCTGCAGTCCAAGGTGACGCGCGTCAGGCAGAACCGGCGCGGCGTGACGGTCTTCTTCGAGGACAGGAGGAACCCCGCGGTCCGGACGAACATCACCGCCGACTACGTCCTGATGACCGCCACGGCCAAGGCCACCCTGTTCGTGGACTTCCAGCCGCCGCTGTCGGCCCCGAAGATGGCAGCCCTGCGGCAGGTGCACTACTCCGGCTCCACCAAGGTCATCCTGGGCTTCAGCAAGAGGTTCTGGGAGGACGACCACATCCGGGGAGGGAAGACCATCACGGACCTCCCCTCTCGGTTCATCTACTACCCCAGCCACGGCTTCAACGGCACCTCGGGCGGCGCGATCCTGGCGTCCTACACCTGCTCGGACGAGGCGGCGCGCTTTGAGGGGATGAGCGAGGAGGACCTGCTGGCCATGGCCCTCGGCGACTTGGCGGAAATCCACGGCGACTTCATCCGGCCCCTCTGCACCGGCGGGAAGGTGAAGAAGTGGGCCTCGGACCCCTACAGCCTGGGGGCGTTCGCCATCTTCACCCCCTACCAGCAGACGGACTTCGCCTCCCTGCTGTTCCAGAGCGAGAGGAGGGTGCACTTTGCCGGAGAGCACACCGCCACCCCGCACGCCTGGATCGAGACCGCCATGAAGTCGGCCCTCAGAGCCGCCAGGAACATCAACAGCCAGCAGTGACTGGAGCCACCAGCCTGGAGTCTTTGCACTTGAACCCGGACTTTGTCAACGTTGCCGCTGGCCGAATCTTCACGATAGAACTTCGGTAATCCCTCGGGCCCTGTTGCTGTTGGCCGCAAGGGCTTAGCTCCTCGGTACTCCTCTGGGTCAGAGACAGTGCGCCAGGGCTCTAGGGTGGCCGCATCCTCCATGATGGTTAGACAAGGCCAAGGGCTGAAGATTGCAGCCACGGCCTGCAGGGCCTCCGATCCTGCCTTCCTGGGGGGCATTCCATCCCTCGGATGGGACGTAAATCTGAGGTCCTGACTCTCTGTGGTCATTAAAAATCCATTAAAAGAGAATAGGGGTGTTACCACAGCGCCCTGGCCAAATTTCCCCCTGGCCTTTACCAGTCATGGCCTCCTAATAATCCCCATCTCTGAACTGGCTTCATCACTCTGCTCTCCTCCCCACTGAGAGCTGGTGTGTGGGGAGATGACTGGAGCATCATCCAGGTGGGGCTGCACACTGGTGGGGGTGGAGGGGATCCCCATGACCTGTGGAGAGCTTTGAGTGGAGTGTCCAGAAAGGTGCTAAAGAAGTATAAGGAATTATTATTAACATCCTTTGCTGCAGAATCTGCTGATCTGAGATCTGACCTGCAGAGGTCAGGAGTTTCTCTTCTCGTCTGTATATTTTTCACATTGACATAATGTCCCATCGGTGTTTGGGAGCACATGTGTCTGAGGACCAGGGCTGTCCTTGAAGCTGAGACTGGGCGGGAGTTTTTTTCACACAGCACAGTGACCACGTGCATTTTGACAAATTTAGACCAGCATTTATAGTTTTAAAAACATAAAATGAGCCGGAACTGCCTCAAACAACAACGACAATGCACTATATTAGTATTCAATGTTTTTTTTTAAACTGAAAGGAATTCCAGGGTTTTGATTTACATAATTATGAATTTTGACATCCAATCAAACACAACACACAGAAATGCAGCCAAATGGGATGCAGGTTTCATGGTCTTTGATGGAGGAACAGAAACGGTACCTAATGTGGACAGGAAATTAAATAATCCAATAGCAAAAAACACTACCAGGATGTTTGTTTCAATGCCCCTGTATTCATGTTTGTTTTATTCTTGTTTGTAAATAAAATACATCCAAACTAAACAACTGTTTGTGTTCATCTTGTGAGTGATTCAATACTGCATACCAGCAGTCCAACGGGCAAAGGGACACAGAGAAACAAGCTCTGAGGGTGTTTTCTGTTTCACGGGTACAGTATAGTGTCTTTATTAAACAATTGCAGAGCCCGTCTATCAGTTAGTGATTGCTGGCGGCACAGTGTTTAGCATTGCAGCCTGATAGTGCTGCCAGCCTGGGTTCGATTCTGAATCTGGGGTGCTCTCTGCGTGGAGTTTGGGCTATATGTTCTCCCCATGTTCGCCTGGGGTTCCTCGAGTCCAGCGTACTGGGAGGTTAATGGACTT
Source organism: Lepisosteus oculatus (assembly GCF_040954835.1). Classification (NCBI taxonomy): domain Eukaryota; kingdom Metazoa; phylum Chordata; class Actinopteri; order Semionotiformes; family Lepisosteidae; genus Lepisosteus; species Lepisosteus oculatus. The sequence goes on along the minus strand of NC_090718.1, from coordinate 5,028,598 downwards.
TGTTCACGTTGGCCCTGGGAGTGAGGATGCAAACGTCAATGCCAGATCACCGAGGAGAGCCCAGACAGGGTTTGAATACCCTCAGAGCAGCTGCTCCAGAGGAAGAGCTCACTATAGCCAGGTGCTCCGCATCACTGTCTCCACGGCGAGCAGGGCACAGCGAAGGTGTGGCTGCCGCCCGCTGAACGAAGCCCCCCCCCCGAGGAGAACAGCGAGGGTGGGCACAGCCACACCCTGCCGTGGAGCTGCAGGACAAGCGCAACACTTCTGGGACAACCAGCCCTGGTGTGAGTATCTGTGTCTGTGTGGGCCCTGCGATGGACTGGCGTCCCATCCAGGGTGTGCCCTGCCTTGTGCCCATTGCTTGCTGGGATAGGCTCCTGACTTGAATGAAGTGGTTAGAAAATGGATGGGTGAATTCACGCCCTGCCAGTGAACAGTGCAACAGCGCTCTCCATGTTTCCAGAAAACGAACAGACGAGGGTAAGTCGCTTTCAAATTTAACCCCTTTTTTTTTTCCTTCACCTGATCGCAGCTTGTTTCCTGCGCCTGCATGCAAACTGGGACCGTGCACTTGAGTCGGCGATGTCACGAATGACCAATAGCTTCTGACTGCCCCCGCCCGCTCACCCACTGTATGCTGAAAAAGTGCCCGGCGACGTTGCTTTGTGAGCCGCAGGGACTGAGATCAACAGGACGGAACATTATCTGACCTCTTAATAAAAGGGGAAGTGCAACGCTATCTTTAAATTCCAGGGTTAGAAAGAATCAGCATTGATGAGTGCATTTCAAACCACAATAAAAGTCAAATGAGCACAGTAACTTGTAAAACCAATTTACAGCCCAAAATAGATGGAATTTATGTGCAGCTCCTTGTTCTGAGATCCCAGTGACGTTAATTAATACATTGTAAACAAGCAAGCTTGTGAATACATCCCTTTTAATCCAATAGAAACATTGCTCTGAATTTCAGGATGGTTTTGCTGATAAAAGAAACGAACTTGTTAACTCTGCATGCAGATCACGTTGGGAACATTTCTGCTGTGAAAAGTCTGCTGCACAACCTCTACTTACTTACAGTTAAAAAGAAAACTATACAAGTGCCAATATGTATGTGCTCTTATTCTCACAGGTAGGAGGAAATGAGACTGGCTGCAAACGTTTTAAAAACAAGTTAAATTCAGTTTTATTTAAAAATTCATTAATTCGTCCATCGAGTCAAGAATTTACAAGGTGTCTTGAAAGGGTTTTTGCTCTGAGGCAATATTTATTTCACCGTGTCTTAGCGCCGGATAATCTCCAGCCCTGTGTTGAAGAGCACATGCGATTTTTAAAAATAAACTAAAAGTAATATATTTAAAGTAAAGAACATTCCCTCTTTATTCCACACCACAACACCAAGAAAAGAAAAATTCAAAACCAAAATCCAAACGGGACATTGTAGACTCCTGACTGCAACTGTCCATGCATTTTAATTACTTATTTTATTATTAATATGATTGTAGAATGGCAAAATATCCGTACCCGAGGTGACCCAAAACACAAGGCAAAATGACTCTATTCGTTTCCCTGGAGCTCTCAGATTGTACAATGTCCAGTTCTGCAGCTCAGCAGATCCTGATGAATGTGGTATGGAGACGAAATGGGTGAGAGGCTGTTTGGTGGAACTGGCCCAGCTGAGAGAACAGCAGCCTGACGGTAAGGATGAGGCTGACCGACCCCCCCCCCCTCCACTTTCATGAGGAATGAGCCAGGGAGCAGCTCCAGGAGTGAAGATGGGGCAGCAGGAGGGGTGGCGAGAGAGATGTATTGTAAACACGTGGGAGGTGACGTTATGATGTGATGGGGCCTTCCTCCTGAACGCCTGTTAGAAACTCCAGGAAGGTTTGTAAAAGGATCAGATGAGCGAGGAGTGACTGGCAGCCGACAGAGCGCCTTCCCGGAGGCTCGGGCCCCGGCCGATCGAGATCAGCGCTCTCAAACGCTGCACTTGCTCCGCACGCTGCTCGTCATTTCTACCCCAGGAGAGCGTGCAGCGCATCTCCCCTGCGGCGCCGCAGACCGCAGTACTTCACTCTGCCTGCAGAGGGCGCCGCTTCTTGCAGGCGTGCTTTCTCTGGAAGGGGCAGACGACCCGGCCGCACGCCCAGCAGCTCTCGGCGGGATGGCGCCCGGCCGCCTCCCCGTGGCACAGCCGGCAACCGCCCCCTGGGGAGCCCCCCCGGTGCCCCTGGATCATCCGGCGGAGCTCGCGGCGGGCGGCGGCGTCCGCGCAGCAGGCCACGTCCACCAGGGCGATCCGCCGGGGGTCCCAGACGCAGTCCTCCTCCCGGCCGGACTTGATGCTGCTGATGCGGCTGTGGGGCGGCACCCAGGCGGAGTCGTAGCCCTGCTGGTGCCAGGTCTTCTGCAGCGGGTGGTCGTCGCGGTCGATCTTCTTCACCCTGCCCACGCGCACCTTCAGCTTGAACACCACCTTGTCCTGCCGGCCCGCGCCCAGCGGGTAGCACTTGGCCTTCTCGATGTTGCGGCTGACGTAGACGCCGGCGCCCAGCAGGCCGTCCCCGGAGCGCCGGAAGCCGGCCCGGACGATGGCCTTGGCGTGCGCCAGGTGGGTGCCGTGGTACATGGTGTAGGCGCGGCCGCTCTGGGGCTCCTCCTCGGCCCGCAGGCGTCTCCTGTCCTCCAGGACCTGCCACCCTGAGAAGGACAGCGTCATGCCGGGCCTGCGGGAGAGAGCAGCAGTCACGCACCGCTCACGAGATCCACACAGACAGCGCCACACTGGCAGGAAGAGCTCTTTCCGGACCCTGTGCAGACGGCACAATCCAGGGTGGAAAACACGAGGAAAACAGGAATGCAGGAGACGGGGATGAGAACGGGGGGGTGTGTCCGTGGAGTGCCGGTGGTCGGGGGAGGTGTGGCCGAGGCGAACGATCCAGGGAGGAGTCAAATGGGAAATCCGAAACTGCGCAAAAACTCCAAGGCCAGGCGATCCATCCGAGACAGACGATTAAAATCCAGAACCGGGTCGGGACCGGCAGGGGGAACGGGAACTAAAACCATAACGGAGCCAGGCGCATCCAGGACCCGAGCTCGCGTGATGTGGGAACCGATGCAGAGCCCGGATTGGCGTCAGCGTCTGGCTTTTAAGGGGGAACCGAAAAGGGGGCTGGAACAGGAGGCAGGCGCGGGGGATGGCCGTGCCTCAGAGGGGTTCCCGCGGGTGCTGCTGGGTGCCACTCTGATTTCGAGTCCGCATTGGGGTACCGTTTCTCTTCCCCCAGGGGCTCTCGCCCTCTCCAGTCTGAGGGCACTGGGCGCAGAGACAAGTCTGCTCTGCCTCTTCTCTTCGTCGGAGGTTCCTGGGCGAGAAATGTCCAGGGCAGAGGCAGGAAGAGAAGAGGGTTTCTCTAGATTGTAGCCTAGGGGCCCTGAATTGATCAGGGGCCCCTGATTGGCAGGGGTATTTTTTTTAAAACGGACCTGTGGGCCCCCATTGGTCCATAAAAATGATGAATAATTTGTGAACCAATGATTGCTGAGATGCAATGGGTTCGCAGTTCAGATTTATTTTGGCGGATTCACCGGGTGATCTCGGGTCCACGATTACGGTAGCCAGCCTCGAACTGTGCGCTAGAACATATGAGAGGGGGGCGCAAAAACGAAAAGCACGGCGGTTGAAAGAGCAGTGTGAGCAGGATCGACTTAAAAAGATCCCCAGGCTGACTGGTCATTTCAAGTTTGCTTGAAAGACACCACTCCTGGGTTTATGGACAACGTTGCGGCCAGTGCTACAGCAACCGCGGTTGAAAAGTGAGCTGCAGCGGGCTCTGGCCTGGGCGCAGTCTAGAACAGAGGCGGCCATACAGGGCTAAATTGGGTCCGAAATCGTGTCAGAACCAAGAGGCGGGTGTTGCAGCATCGGAAAGACAACATAAACACCAAAAGAGGTATTTCTCTAAAACCCTCTTCAAAAGAGAACTCGGAAATGGCGAGTGTGCGTCAAGAGAACGGCTACTGTGTCCCCCTTCGAAAGGTAGTGTTTTGTTTCGCGTGTGAATTAGCTGGGGACGGCGATGGTCACTCCGGACTGACCGCAGGCTATAGTGACTGGGAAACTGCCGCCGCAGGCTTGGCTGAACACGAAGTACGTTATGCGCTGCGCGGATAATGGTCTAATAGATTCAGAACTAAACAGTTTGACAATGAATACGAGTATTGGACTAACGTCTTGAAAACGGTGGGTGCAGTGTTGACGTTTCTAGCAGAGCGAGGGCTGCCTTTTAGGGGACGCAGCGAAAAGTTCGGGCGCCCCGACAACGGGAACTTCCTGGGTGTCCCCGAAGTTATCAGCGAGTTTGAAAATAGTGAAAAAGACTGATTTGAGTCTGTTGACTGCAATGGACTTCCACGAGTCGGAGTGTCCTGCTGTTCTTGAAATAATGCGCTCGAACAGGGTGGTCATGGGTCTCTGATGTACTGATCTTGTCGATGTGTTGCGTCGGTTTCAAAGTAAGCGCATGATTTCTGTTGTCAGCTCGCAGGTTGGCTGTGAATCGGATTTATTGGCTGTCTTGCTGTACTTGCATTACAGGCTGTTGTAGTGTGTGTGTATCTGGGCTACCTGTGTATGTTCCCTGCGAGTGCCGCCTCCGAATGCGTCACTGAACTAATACAGAATTTTCTCTCGCTTTTTTCTGGTAATGGGATGCTACACAATGGGGTGCTACACAACGTGCAGCCTAGGGGCCTCTGATCACCTTAATCCGCCACGGGCGGTAGGTCACTAGTGTTTCAGTCCCTGCGCTCAACACGACGCGGGAGGAAACAGCCCGTCGCCATCAGAGGAAACCTTGTACGCGCACCGGAGGAATCCCCGCCGACCACCCTGCCCTGTCTTCTCCGCCGCCCCTCCGGGAGGGCACCGCCTAGACGCGGTGACCGTTCGCAGTTCAGTCTTTCCAGCCGCACACAGTCTGAAATGTTCACCTTTTCGTTGTGGACAGACGGCCCGGGTGGTTTGCGGTCGGTCCGAGCAGGAACGCGAGGCAGCTCCCGGCGCTGGAAAGCGGACGCTGGTCGTGTCGGACACCGGCGAAAACGGCGGTGTGGACAGATCGAATGACTCGGTCAACGAGGAATAAAAATCTAGCAGAAAAGTCGCGCGTTTTAAAATGATAAAGTCGCATTAACGACAGCAAAGTCACTCACCCAAACTTCAACGCTGCCCGTCTGGCTTCAATTACGAGACGTAGTTTCGGTTTCGGGTTCTCGGGTTTGACGTCGCCTCTCGGATGAGCCACGCTTGCCTGTGCACATCTGGCACAAGTCTGGCATTCCAGAGGTTACAGGCAGCCACTACCGGCGTTATGGCTTTTAATCGCAAATATGATTAAAACATCACAGAGCCTCAAGACGTTTAAATTAAATGTCTGGAATGTCTATACAGAAATTTCGCCATGGGTTGTAATCCTAAAGTTTTCCGCAAGGGGGTGAACAAGACGCGCGTCTTTACACAAAGAGTTGTGGGAGTGTGGAACAAGCTGCCCTGTCATACTGTTGCCATTATATAGAGGCTGGAGATAAAAGATGCCAGTTAACATAGACAGCACGCTTGGGGACTGAGGGAAGTAAAAGTAGCACCCGGAGAAAAACCTTTCCTGAAAGCTGTTAAAATCCACACAGACGGCATCCTGGAACATGATCGAAACAAGGACCCAAGAGCACCAGCTGCTCCCCCGTGTTCCTTTTCATTTCGGTTAATTTCTTAGCAGATGACTAATGTTTATTAGCTTTGCTGCATCCCAACACTGTGGCCCGGGGTTAGATTGTTGGGGTGCTGTCTGCATGGAGTTTGCATGTTCTGCATGGAGTTTTGCAAAGTCCTACTGAAAGATGAATTGGTTTCTGAGAAAACTGGCCCTGGTGGGTGGGTGTGTGTGGGTGTGGGTGTGTGTCCTGCCTCGTGCCCACCGCTTGATGGGAGAGGCTCTGGCTCCCAGATAACCCCACAGTGGAAAAACCGGATAGTGGATGGATGGATGACTACTGATTACAGCTTTATTCTGCAAGACTGAAGCACCTAAAAAAACTAAGATTTCAGGTAGAAAAGCGATAGAAATCTGTCAGAGGTATTGCATTTGATGGTCTTTATTGAATTTTGAGTCAAAATGGAAACAATCCTTTTACCCTTTTTAATTTATGCAGGACAGTGAAAGACAGGGAAACCAGTTCCCTCACCTTCTGTCTGCTGGAGAGGTTCCTGCTGCAGTTAATGTTCATCTGAGAACTAATCTGGGGTGGAGAGCCTGTCCAAGGGAAATGACTGTATTTGTGAAATAAAGAGGAAAAAGCACTTAAAGGCTTTTGAAGCATGAAGACATTTTAATCGTCCGGAAACTGACTTGACATCAACTCCTCCAGCTTACTGACAAGGTACACCAGCCGTGTTTCAATTCCCACAGTGACTCGACGCACGCTGGGCGGGCTCCGACTGACTGATCAGAATCTGCCCTCGTGCGATCAAAGATGCCATCAAAAGGAAGCGGGATCTCGCCAGGCGGAAGCACCTCAGGAATGTGGCCCTTTATCCGGGAGATGATTTTTTTTCCCCCCCAGGAAGAGAGAGGATCCTGTGGCCACTCGCATGGCGAGAGAGAGGTCCGAGACCTCTCCACCAGCCGGCAGCACGCATCGGGCCCTGGGGCCACACTCCTGTCACACGCTGGGGGCCAGAGTGGAGATCCGAGACCGGCCCAGTTCAAACAGGGTGTCCAGAGTGGAGATCCGAGACCGGCCCGGTTCAAACTGGGTCCAGAGTGGAGATCCGAGACCGGCCCGGTTCAAACTGGGTCCAGAGTGGAGATCCGAGACCGGCCTGGTTCAAACTGGGTCCAGAGTGGAGATCCGAGACCGGCCCGGTTCAAACTGGGTGTCCAGAGTGGAGATCCGAGACCTCTAGGTGTGGTGGCAGTATGGGCGTCACAGGTGGTGCAGGATAGAGTCAGGGGTGTGCCGGCTGCCCCCGTCCCGCCGGACCCCGCTGGGCATGGGGTCGGGGGGGGCGCCTCAGTGCGCCCCTTTCTGCACCATCTGCGAGAAGCGGCTGGTGATGGCGAGGGTGGTGTCGATGAAGCGCTCCACACAGTTCACCAGGCACGTCTCCGTCCTGGAGTCCAGCTTGGAGCCCGGCCTGTCCACGCACTTGTCCCAGCACACGTCCGTGAAGTTGTGCACCTTGGTTTCGAGAAAGGAAGAAGAACACAATCATAGAAAACCTGCTTGCACACTGCTTCACTAGCACAGCGCTGGTGGCCCTGCGTCACTGATTCACTGATTGAGAGCAAGACACACCAGCAGCCAAGTCACCCTGCAGCTCCCAGCTGGCAGCCCCACTGGAGCTCAGCAGGTGTGAGGCTGGCCAGTACCTGGATGGGAGACTCCTGGGAAAGCTGAGGCTGCTGCTGGAAGAGGTGTTAGTGGGGCCAGTAGGGGGCGCTCACCCTGCGGTCTGTGTGGGTCCTAATGCCCCAGTATAGTGATGGGGGCATTATACTGTAAAAAGTTGCAATCCTTCAGCTGAGGTGTAAAACTGAGGTCCTAAATCTCTGTGGTCAAAAATCCCAGGGCATTGCTTAAAAAGAGTAGGGGTGTTACCCCGGCATCCTGGCCAAATTTCCCCCTAGTTTTTACCAATCATGGCCTCCTAATAATCCCCATCTCTGAACAGGCTTCATCACTCTGCTCTCCTCCCCACTGAGAGCTGGTGTGGGGGGAGAGGACTGGAGCATCATCCAGGTGGGGCTGCACCTGTAAAGAGCTTTGAATGGGGTGTCCAGAAAAGAGCTCTATAAATTGAGGAATTATTATTAATTATTAAAGTCACCCTTTACTGCACTGCCTCGTTTCTCACTCCTCCCCCTGTCCTGCAGCGCCGTGGGGCTCCTGCTCATCCCGCTGGTGGGAGATGATAAAACGTGTCGGTCCCCTGGGGTGCAAGGCGCTGTATAAGTCTAGAAAATTCTCACGGCTCCAGAAATTCCTCAATCGCCACCCCAGTGGCTGTGCTCGCTGCTCCGTGGTGACGCCCGGCCTCCCGCCCACCGGCCCGCCGGCAGCACACTAACCTGGGCCTGGAACTGCGCCTTCTGCTGCTCCACGGCCAGCATCCGCTGCAGCTCGGCGGCCTCCGCCTTCTCCAAGCCGCTGGCCGAAGCGAAATCCACACCCGAGTTCAGATCGTCCATTCCTATTCCCGTAACCTTGGAGGACAAGACCGCAAGGGTGAGCGACGACCTTCCCCCGGTGCTGCACAGCGGAGCGGAGAACCACGTGTCTCCCCAACAGGAAGTGGGGCGAGAGCTCGAGTTCATATTCATGAGCTTGTCGGAGCGCGGGGTGGAGCCGGCAGGGCCGGTACAGCGTGCATCTGAGCTCGTTAACACAGAAACAGAGAACTTAAAGAAGTGCATTATTGCTTTCTCTAGCGAGGACAGGCTGGTTATTTTGTATTCATTATTGTGAATTGATTTGCAAGAGAACATCCTCATTCAAGACGACTCGCTAACATTATATGTGTCATTTATCATTTATATTTATTTTTATAAAATTATATTTATATTTATAAAATTATGATTTGCTATCAAAGAATGGAAATGTTCGTATTCCCTATTCTTTATAGCGTCTGTAGCCTTTTTGTTTAAAAATAACGCACGTTGTAATGACATTCCTAGACTATAATTTAGTGAATAAAGCCATTTGCGGCGTGGGCGGCACGTCATGCTTCATTCATGGATTTTATTCATGAAAAGTGGAAGGACAGGCCCCTTGCCCTCCCCTGCTGAATTATTAATCGGGTAGAGGGAGTGTTTCCGGGTCAGCTCTGTGACCTTGATGAGGTGTCCATCATGGCGGCTCTCGTGCGGTTGAGTTCTGTTTGCAACAGAGGCGCTAGATGTAAGTTTTAATAAAGATAATCTCCTTGCGGAAGAAAAACTGTGCTAGTGTTTGTCGGCTTTAAACGCTTTTCCTGCCTCGTTGCAGAAAAAGGAAGGTGTCGTTGTTGGTTTTATTTTCTTGAGCTGTCTTGTGTTTCAAGTTCAAAGTGACAGACCCGTTAAATATTTCTTTTACTGGTTGCTACGTCGATGCCCTTCTCTCGTCTCCGATATATTTTCCGTGTTTAGGGGAATGTTATAAAAAAAATCTATAAAAGCTCATTAAAATGTTAGCCACCTCTTATGAGATGCAGCTTTTAAGTAAATCACATGAATCAACACAAACTGGGGAAGGCCTCGTTTTTGGCTTTGACAGTTTGTAAAAGTTAAATAACCCAGGTCAAGTTTCCTTGCTCTTCGTCAAAAGAGCAGACACCGTCGTTTTAAGTGTGCGACGGCAATCTAGTGTGGACTCCGTCTATAGCAGGGGTTCGCAAAGTCTCCATACGTCGCTTCTCGTTGTTTTAGATCTTGACCAGACACAAGATGTAAAGATTGGCCTGTTCTAAAGTAACCCCACCTTAAAACCTCAAATTTAAAACGACACCAGAGGAGCGAGCTGTCAGTAACCGGTGGCTCAGCTGTTATACTACAGTAATTGCTCTTCAGTGAAAGTAGTAGAGTACCCGGGGAGTAACGCGAGTGCTTTGTTTTCCAGCTCTGCTTTTCTCGAATTCCCTCCTCGCCCGCCCGCTGGTTTCCACAAGGAAGAGCCGCGACCCCCCCACCCTGCTGGCCGCCCAGATACACCTCTCCCCGGCACACCATGGTGAGTCCAGAGTCTGCGGGTCAGGGGTCAAAGTCTGCCGGAACTGGGGTGCCACTCGTTCCCGAAATCCCAGCAGCAGATCTTGTTAAAATCTTTTAGGGTTTAATGGTGAATGAAAACAGGAGTGAAATGCATCTTTGAGAACTGTATCAACCCAAGAAAGGCTATGAAAAAATGGGCACATGTGGTCAAATATGCTCGTCTGACACCAGTTGTGGTACGTTAACTCGCGAGTCACTGTGTGGGCAAGAACTGTGTGTTCGTGTACATCATCATCATCATCATCATCATCATCGTCAAGCTCCATAGCGGTGTCTACAATGCGTCGCCAGTCGCATACATCATAATCATACGTCATACATCGCCAGCATACATCATGGGGGGATTTTTAATACCAAATTCTGCTTTACTGTTAAAGTTTTGTAGTCAGACTTCACATATATGCCCACAACACTGCCAGAGCTGTCGGATTGCCCTCAGGCAATCTCATCGAAAAAGAACAGATTCTTTGGAGTAGTGGTGATGTTTTTTTGTGTCCACTAGAGGGCACACTCGTGACATTCAAAAAAACCTACTACCTGGCTTTTTGTCCCCAGAAGTGTTTATCTTTGTTTGCTGCAGAAACCAGTCTTCTCACTGAGATTGGTTTCACAATATCATGGATGCTGTAATTTTTCCTCCAGTTCAGAAGCTCTTTGACTCAGTGACTTCATTAAGCACAAGGTATGTGCTTAATGAGCCAGAGTGTAAACCCACAAATTGATTGGGCAACGGTTTTGCGTCTTTCCCATTGTAAGACCCATGATGTGTGACGGTGTCATTGATGCCTGAGTCAGCCCCTGATGTCTTCAGGTTGCTAGAATGCCAGCAAGCAGTTTGATGTATCTGTGTCTGGTGTGTGTGCGGGCTGTTGGGCAGAGGTGGAGGGGTGTCTGTACCAGCCCTCTGAGCCCAGACTGCTTTCCTGTGCCCCTAGCAGCCGGCTCGAAGGCGGCGTCTCTGCACTGGACGGGCGAGCGAGCCCTGAGTGTGGTCCTGCTGGGCCTGCTGCCCGCGGCCTATCTGTACCCGGGTCCGGCCATGGACTACTCCCTGGCAGCGGCTCTCACCCTCCACGGGCACTGGTAAGACCGCGATCTGCACTCTGCATCCCAGCTCCCCGCGATCTGCGCCCCGCTCCCCGCGATCTGCGCCCCGCTCCCCGCGATCTGTGCCCCAGGATCTGCATCCTGCACCCCGCTCCCTGCGATCTGTGCCCCAGGATCTGCATCCTGCACCCCGCTCCCCGCGATCTGTGCCCCAGGATCTGCATCCTGCACCCCGCTCCCTGCGATCTGTGCCCCAGGATCTGCATCCTGCACCCCACTCCCTGCGATCTGTGCCCCAGGATCTGCATCCTGCACCCCACTCCCTGCGATCTGTGCCCCAGGATCTGCATCCTGCACCCCGCTCCCCGCGATCTGTGCCCCAGGATCTACATCCTGCACTCCGCTCCCCGCGATCTGCACCCTGCACCCTGCAGCCCGCACTTTGCGCCCCGTGCCCTTTGATCAGCACTCTGCAACCTGCGCCCTTAATCCTGTGCCCTGTGATCCCCGCACCCCACACCACTGCCACACTCGTCCTGTGTTCCCCTCTTCCTCCGCCTGCTGGGCTGGGAATCCTAGGTGTCGGCTGCGGTCCGCCCGACTCCTTATCGTGACGTGGCTCTGGAGCTTGGGTTGATGGTGGGTTTGCTCTCTCTGTGGTGCCCGGGTGCCTGGAGGACAGTGGACAACCTGCTCTGCCTGGAGAGCCCTTGTCATTAGTCACAATCCAGCACAGGAAGGGCAAGCAGACACACTCCCAGGATTAAAGGGATATCCCACACTCCCAAACTTGAGGAGCTCAATCTCAGGAGTCCTGATCAGTGATGAGGTACAAGGGGACCTGATCCCAGTCTTCAGAATCCACAGAGACGTTGGCAAAGTGGACCCAATGGACTTCTTGCGGATCAACAGTGAAGCATCAACCACAGGACCCAAATGGACGTTATTGGGAAGTGTTTAGTAAACCTGGAGGCACGTGTTGGGAAAGGTGCTATATAAAAACAAATTGAATCGAACTTCTTTACACAAAGGGCTGTGGGAGCGTGGAGCCAGCCATAGATGGAGACGGTAGCAGTCAGGTGCGTTTTTTCAGGGAAGTTTCCCAATCTGGGCTGAAAGTATGAATGTCCGCTTCTTAGCTTAACGGCTGAGGGCCTCCGGGCTTCAGGGGCTCCTGAACTCTGCTGTGTGTGAAGTGTAGTCCACCGGGTTCAGCTGTTTGTTGCTTTACCTGGCCCTGTCTTAAACAGGCGGGTTGAAAGTTAACCCCCGTGGACAGGTGCGCCAGGGTAGGAGCATGGCAGCAGAAAGAGCTGGGTTGCTCATGGCAGGCAGGAGGAAGATCGGGTGAAGACCAGCAGGGAAGGGAATCAGCGATGCTCAGGCTTCGCTACAGAATGCTTGGGTCCTGCTGAAAGGGGGAGAGAGCAACTGCTGCCTTTCCTTACTTCCCAAAACCTGGCTTTGAAGCCGAGTTTGAAACAGAGTTTGTTCTTTTTCTGGGCTGGGGGAGTCTGTGTGGCAGATAAGTGGTGATCATGAGAAGGTGACAGGGTGGGGAGCAAGTTGTATCATGACACCGATACCTGTTTTACAGATTCTTTCTCTTGGTCGAACCGGGTGGAACAATTCAGCACCAGTTCCACGCTAGAGGCTTGGAGAGCCTGCAGCAGCTCATTCCTAGGTGCACCAGTGTTAGTCTGACTGGTTTCCAGTTGCTCGTGCAGAGTCTTGGGTTGCCGTTAATAGATGAGGAATAGGGAAGTTACAGAAAATACCGTACAGCTGCAGGTCAATATTATTAATACACTTGTGTACGTGTGGTGTGCTGTGTATATATATATATTCATGTTCTGTGTGTAACACAGCATGCACGCAAGGCTTAGATAGAATTTAGGTAGTTACACGTGTGGCTTTAATTTCATGTCTATATTTTAGAAAAATTCCAGTAGCTGTATTTTCAGTAATGCTATTTTTTCTTTTTAGAATTTTTTTGTTCCATTAGAGCAGGAAATCAGCAGGGTGCTACGGTAGGATGCCTCTTACCTCTGAATCGCGGGCTGGTCCTGTTTTGTTTTGGTTCTGGTTCTGTGTGGGTTTTCTCTCGGGGCCCCGTGACTGGTTTTGTGGGGCCGGATGGGCCAGTGCCGAGGCTGGCGCTGACCCGATCGTGCCCAAGACCGTGCGTGGAAGTGGACGAGACCGTCGAGGTGTAGCCATCTGAGCCGGTTCACGTCATACCAGCTGCCAGTTTCCTGCCCGGTATCTGTGACAAGTATGCTGGGGCCGCTGTGTGGCGTTAAACTCTGCTGCCTTTCATTTCCTTCAGTAGAGCACCTATCGTAAAGCCCGAAGTGGATCACCTCACTTTGCGGTGGGAGTCTTAGTCCTGCCAGGGCTGTTAAGCTCGGCCTGCTGCCTCGGGGGTACCGCGCTGTGAAGACTATCAGTACCGCGTATCAGTATCAGAATATCAATATCGGTATCGACAGGGAGGTTCAATACAGCAGCAGAAGCCAACCTGTCTGTGGGGGGAAAATAATAAGTAAGATGCAGTGTTGAACCCCGTGTGTTATTTTTGTAATATATGTAAATATTTTATATTAAAAAAAACTCTTTAGTTTCCTAGCTAAAAATCGGAAAGTCAGTAAGTTTGCAAAACAGGCAGGAAGCCAGTGAAGTCCAGCAGTGAGCAGAAGGGGACTTGTTGCAGGAGCTAGACCACCTGAACGGGCCACGCAGGCCATGCTTCCTGGTCGGCGCCCGAGTCGAATGCCTGGAGATCGGCAGCGTGCTGGGAAACTGGGACTGCCCTTCCTGCAGAATCCGAATTGAGAGCTGGGAGAAATGTCTGGACCTGCTGCCTGCTGTTTCCCTTTTTACACAGTGAGAGTCACACAGTCGTATAAGAGGAAGCCACAACAATTGCAGATATTCCAGCAGAAAAAACATCAGTAAGATATTTTCTTAGTTTCAATTGTTTGCGTACCAAGAGATCATTTTTTCAAAACAGAACGTCTGTTACCTGATGAAAGGGAGGCGTGAGCGATTGCAGCGATCAGTCAGCTACTCACCAAGGCTCAGGATGATTGTGAGAACAGGGCCTGTTGTTCTCTTCTCAGAGCACAAATTTCTTTACTGCCCTCACCCTCAGACAGCCTTTGCAGCCGAGCTGCGTTGCCGAGCCGACGGCGGTGAGCTTACGGAGCCCCTAAGCGCCGTTGTGGTTTGCCTCTGGATCCATCGGGATCTGCAGATTTCTCACAACCAGACACCTGGGTTCACAGCGCCGACTGAAGGCCCCCAGCGCCGTTACATTCTGATCCATGCTGGCAGCCCCAGCCCGGCAGGCAAAGAGAGGGGCTCTCCGGAACGCCCCCAAAACGCACGAGTCTGGGTTACCCTTGGGGTGCGGAACTGGTTCAGCCGGGAGCAGCCGGCCGCGATCCTCAAGTGCCCTGTGATCTTTCCATGACGCGCTGGTGCGTTCCTCACCTCCTTCCCTCCCTCAAACACGTCCGTGCAGAAGTGCTGATTTGCATGGAGCACCTCCCCGACGCCCATCACCCATGTGCTGGGCGTTCAAGCCTGTGCAGCACCGCCGGAGGTCCCCATCCACCCAGGGAGGAGGGCGCTTGGAGGTGCACGAGCTCAGAGTCAACCGCCAGGGAGGGCGGTTGTTTTGCGTTTCCTCTTCTAAGATTGCTTGGCTCACTCTGGGCACATGCTCGCCAAGCTGGCGCTGAGCCGGGCACAGTGCAGCTGACTCTAATATGAGGGGGCCTGTCCTGGCCTGCCCTGTGAAAGCCCTCTCTGCTCCATAGCCGTATGAAATGCGCTGCGCTTTCTGGGTCCCTCCTCCCCCCCCCTGACCACCATCACCAGTTTTGTCTTGTTCGCAGGGGTTTGGGCCAGGTGGTGACGGACTACGTCCACGGAAGCAGCTCCATAAAGGTGGCCAACGCCGGCCTCCTCGCCCTCTCGGCGGTCACCTTCGCCGGCCTCTGCTACTTCAACTACCACGACGTGGGCATCTGCAAGGCCGTGGCCATGCTGTGGACCCTGTAGCGGCAGGGGGCCGGGCGATCAGGGCGCGTGACCCGGCTCCAGCCGACGGCACGCTCCTCCTGGGCCTTGCCCTCATCACGTTCTCTTTGGACAACCTCCACAGCGCTTCAGACGTGATTTGTCTTTCTTTGTTAATGTTATCCGAGATTGCTTTGTTTAAACGTGAAGGAAGTTCGCCAATCAGGTCCGTCTCAGGGGTCCGTTTGGAAATCGTCTTGCGTTTCTGCTGATCAGAAGTGGGGGGGAGGGGGGATGGGGTATTTAAGAATTGAAAAATTCTTTAATCGGCGGCAGCAGCAGCACCAGCGAGAGGCAGGAAATAGCTGAGCAGACAGGAAATGCAGAGTCGTTCTTTGTTAAAACACACTCCTGCGAAGGGAAATCAGTGGGGCATGGTCATATACATGCAGCACCTCTTCATGAAAACATATACAGCAGATCTAAACATTATTTGCTTTTTGCAAATCATTTGGGGGGGGGTTTAATGGAGCTCAGTTTAGGACAGACATCCTCTGACGTTTATTTTTCTTAATTTCTGATTCGGATACAGCATGGGGGGGGGTATCGTGTGGCCGCGGTTTCTAAGCAAGTGACAGCCACACGGGGCGTGAGCTCTGGCTATCCAGCTCGCTGCCGTCCCTGATCGCCGTGCTGATGTTTTCAGCAGCTGGCCAGCAGTCTCCTCCTCCTGTGGTTCGCCGAGTGCTGGACTGCAGCTTGATTGTTCGCCTAAGGTGTTTTCAGGATATCAGTCTGCAAGCTGATTAGCGGTACCAGGGAAAGTTGGGGACGTAGACTGCATTTGCACTGCACTACGTTATTCATCAGCTCTTTCCAACACACCTCATTTTGCAAAAGCAGAGCCCCTTCAGCAGGCTCCCGCCTCGCTCAGGAACCGTTCGGGTTCTGAGGGCTCGCTCTGTCATCCTGTGGAGCGGGTCTTGGGCAGGATCACGGCGTTTCCCGAGCGCGGAGGTTTCGCTGGATCTGCCAGCTCTTCCTGGCCACTGAGCTCCATCCATCTGTTTTCAGTGGCAGCTTCGTCCTTGGAGGTGTGTGTGTGTGTGAGAGAGAGCCCACGTGGACATGGGGAACACGCAGACTCCACCCATTCGGACCCAGGACCCTAGAACTGTAAGGCACTTAATGTCTCACCGCCATGCTTGCTGGACACCACAGTATATGCTGAAAAGCTGCAGCGTGCCCACTAGAGGAGGAAAGCAGCAAAGAGCTAGCAGTAGGAGTGTCGGTTTTCGTGTCTTATGATTGTTCGCAGGAACCTGCGTCTTCGTTTTTTCATTAAAACGTTTCAGAAAGTCGAGCTCGTCTGTGTGCAGTGGCTTTCGTCCCGCGAACATGGGACCCGTCTGGTCACGCCAGGAAGGGTTTGGTTCGTGTTTCCGTGGTTGTTCAGTTCCAGGAAGGCAGTCCCCCGTCCCCCCCCCATTGGCCTGGTCCCAGAGGAAGCAGGGAGAAGCCCGGAGGAGCGGTCTGGAGGCCGGGAAGCAGGCCCCAGTGCGTCGGTTCCGCTCCCGTCTCGGTGCGTCTCCGGGCCTCCTCGCGGAAAAACGCCAGGGCCCCGCCCGCGTCCATCGTGGCTCCTCCGCAGTGGGCAGCGCCAGTTGTGTCCTCTGCCTTGCCGGTCTGTGAATCTCTGTTGCGACTCCAGCGAGGCGGCTCGATCTTTCATGTCACTCCAGGTTAGAACAGATTTCGCCGGGGCCTGGTCTTACACCGGCGCATAACTCAAGCTTGCTTACACCCGTTGGGGAGCGGACCATGCCAGCGCCTTCGGCAGGAGCGTGTTGGCGTCGCCCTGTCTGTTCTTGAACCACAGCGCCACCAGAAGCAGAGGGAGGAGGGAACGGTGCTGCGCTGTGACACCACCTCCGACGTTAATGCATTTCGTGGCACTTGTGCACATGACCAGTACACTGACTAGAAATATGTCATTTCCATTGTGGGGACCTGCTGGTTTAACAGAGCGGTGGCACTGTGGCTGAGGATCCACGCTTGATGCCGGAAGGTTGCCGGTTCAAATCCCACGGCTGGCAGAGGAGTCCTACTCCTAAGCAAGGCCCTTCACCCCAACTGCTCCAGGGTTGCCGTATAAATGGCTGACCCTGCGCTCTGACCCCAAGCTTCTCTCCCTGTCTGTGTGTCTCATGGAGAGCAAGCTGGGGTCTGCGAAAAGACAAATTCCTAATGCAAGAAATTGTATAGGGTCGATAAAGTGATCTTATCTCTCTTATCTTAAGATGCACAGTAGAACTCAGCAGAAAGCTAAATACACCTTAGTTCAGGCAGGGAGCTGTGTAGGCTGCAAAGGAACAGGTAAAGGTTAATTCCATGAGGAAAGGAAAAGAAAACAGACATAACTTCTCTTTAGTTTTCCTTTCGGTATGAAAT
This sequence comes from Lepisosteus oculatus, assembly GCF_040954835.1. Taxonomy (NCBI): domain Eukaryota; kingdom Metazoa; phylum Chordata; class Actinopteri; order Semionotiformes; family Lepisosteidae; genus Lepisosteus; species Lepisosteus oculatus. The sequence continues at coordinate 5,011,265 of NC_090718.1, read as the reverse complement.
AAACCTTTATCTTTATCTCCTTTAAATGCACCTGAGTTTATTTTGATGTGTCAGTTCTGAGCCTCGGCTTGCTTGTTTGTTTTGTACCATGCCAAGCCTCCATCCACCCTTCTAAAGGCAGGAGAGGGAAGTGAAAGTCATTCACCCCTCTTCAGTAGCTTCCTCTTAACTCTGAGCTGTGACGGGGAACTGGCATCTGTCCCAGTCAGAGCGGATGGGACAGGGACTTGGAGTGCAGGGGCCTGTAAGCTGTTAAGAGGTGTTAGTGGGGCCAGTAGGGAGCGCTCACCCTGCGGTCTATGTGGGTCCCAATGCCCCAGTATAGTCCTTAGGACCTCGGTTTTATGTCTCATCCGGACTCTCTGTGGTCATTAAAAATTCCAGGGTGTTTCTCGAAAAGAGTAGGGGTGTAAACCTAGCATCCTGGCCAAATTTCCCCTGGGCCTTTACCCATCACGGCCTCCTAATAATCCCCATCTCTGAACTGGCTTCATCACTCTGCTCTCCTCCCCACTGAGAGCTGGTGTGTGGGGAGAGGACTGGAGCATCATCCAGGTGGGGCTGCACACTGGTGGGGCTGGAGGGATCCCCATGACCTGTTAAGAGCTTTGGTTGGAGTGTCCAGAAAAGCGCTATATAAGTGTAAGCAATTATTATTATTAATTAAGGTTTCCTATCGTGAAAGAAAACCAAAGGCTTCTCTTCAGCCGACTTGGCTGGGTGGCCCGTTCTGTTTCCTGAGACATGTCACGGCCTCCGCCCTGCTGAGTTCCTGAACGAGGGCATCATGCCCTGCTGTTTCTGTGTCTGTTTCTACTGTAGCCCCCCAGAACCGAGAGCAGCATGGGCTGGAGGTGACAGGCACACCCCCAGTATGACACCTGAGCTCTTTCGAAAACACCTGTTTGGTTCGATTTGACTTGACTCCGAATTAAGGTTCCTCCCTTATAGATTCAGGCAAAAATGAATCCGGAATATCTGGAATGCTGAAGGCAGAGTCATTTTCCCTTCTAGCCGCAGTCATCCCATTTTCATTTTGCAGAGGCTCATGTCTTAATGTCATGACTGATTCTGCTGCTACAACATTCTTGCATTCTGTCTGCTTTGTTACTTCTCTGAGTAGTCATGTGGGAGCACAGCTAGGAAATCGGCATTCCCAATGAGACTCGGATTTCAAGTGGGTGAGTTTTGATTGGGGGGAATGCTATTTTTGGCAGCGTTACAAAAAGCAAAGACACTGGCAGAGTTAAATATTTAATCAAGCTGAACGGCAAAAAAAAACCTGCGTCAGTCGCATGCTGTGCATTGTACGGCGTGGATCACACATCGTGGAAAGAATGTTTTAAAAAACATTTTTGAAACCGTATAATGCCTCGCATACAGTATGTTGCAGTTAAACGGACTGCTAGACCTGTAAAAAGACTTCGTTCTGAAGAGGAAACCACGAGCCTGTTCTGACAGAAAAGAGTAATCTCTTTTTCTGAGCACAAACTATGGAATAATTTCCATAAAAAGGCTACAATCAGGAGCCACAAATGTGAGACCCACACTACTAAAACACCATTTATTTCTTCTTTATTCCTTATTACTTTTGGGCTCATGTTACTGGAGAATATACTTATTTCCCAAATACTCCTGCCTAGAGGAATCTCCCATGAGTAGCTGAAATCTACATTTCTTTCTAGACTTTCATTTTAACTTGTGCAGGGCATTTAATCAATAAATTAATCCCTTAATTTCACTCTGTGAATTGATTTAATTGTTGCCCTTATCCAAAAGCAACTAAAAATTCATTTCAAACCAGACAAGTGTAATAACTTGGGGGCAATAGAGGGGGTACTGTTCCCGCACGGACAGGGAATTCTGACTCATGGGTCCTCATCCGAGCACGATTCTATTGTAACGTGTTGGCCTTCATCTACCTCATCCGTCATCTTCTTCAAAATGAGTTTGTAGCAGGGGCCATCTTGGTAGCAGAACAGGTAGCTGCCCTTGTATTTTGACGACTCCAGCGTGAAAGTGTTGTCCTGGATCCTCCTGAGGTAAAAGATACTCTCGTGAGAGTCTCCGGGGATGGTGTCGGCCAAGGCCGTCTCCTGCAACAGCGAAGGCAGCGGTTAGTGGAGGAAACGTGCGTGCATTGGCCAAAACTTCTGTTCCTTTTTGGAAGTTTTTGTTCACCTAGTGGCTGTGAGGGAGGGGCGGGGTTCCGGGACGAGCTGTCCGACTGTGCTGGTGAAGCGAACAGCACAGTCGGTCAGGAGGGGGATCCTGGGATCGGCTCACACTGTGAACCGCAGGAGGCTTGCAGCCGAGCTCTTACGCTGGATGGGTACGGTACCCAGGCTCACCTTGTAAGCGACGGTGCTCTCCTCCTTGCAGTAGAGCGCTCGTGTTCTCCCCTCGCCGTGCAACTCCAGCGCCACGGCCATGTCCCTGTGGTCCTCCGTGTTGTTGAATACCTTCAGCAGGAACCTCATGTCGTCTGCGACACAGAACACAGTGGGCTTTTGCAACAGGGATCCCCAGTCCCGGCCACGAGGGGTCAAAGTGTGTCCACAGGTATCGGACTGCCCTCGCCGCTCCACCCCGCCGGTTCGTCCCGGCTCATCGCCTGGGGCGAGAACCCAGGAGCCAGCCGAGTGAGCTAAAGGAGACCCCCCCCTACCCCTAGGTCCCGGCTCTCGAGGTGCCACTGCTGTTAACAGAATCTGAACTCCTGCATGTACTGCAGTATACTGCAGACTATTTTGCATGTTTATGTATGGAGACTCTCTCATAGTTTGATTTCATGATTAGTAAAGCAGATTGATAAATCATGGAAATTATGTTGTTGTTTCATTGGAACTAAAGAACTAGAAATAACACTGAACAGTGTAACAGAACAATTTAACAGCATGCACGTTTTTGTCAGGCCTTAAAAGATTACATTTTTTTTTCCCCACAAGGTATAAGAGGTTAATTTGGCTTAGCAAGATAACAACATAAAATTCCAGATTTGACAGGTGCTTGAAAGTTGACGTTCACAACTTTATGAAACACGTTCAGCATGTTCGATTGCCCTCGGCTATTTCAGCAAAAACGTCAAAGAATCTTGAGGATTTTTTGACGTTTTTGCTGAAATAGCCGAGGGCAATCGAACATGCTGAACGTGTTTCATAAAGTTGTGAACGTCAACTTTATGTTTAAAACAGTGTCGGGATACGACATTCTATATTGACTCAAACAGCTCAAGACAATCTTGCTTGCAAAAAAAGAAAAAAACTCTGAGCTTGTCTAATGGTAGTAATGGAATTAATAACATGATCAAGACCAGACTTCCTTCCCGACTAGAGCTACAGTAGAATCAGAAAAACTAGAAAAAACAGCACATGTTCAATGGGTCATTGGGAATGTCCGTATTGGTGAAAGTCAAGGTCGTTCTGAACCAATCAGCTGCGATTATTTCTGCGTGGTTTCCGAAATTACGTCATATTTCTAAACGTACTATACTAGCCAATGATATGCGGGGAAATACTTTTAGTATGCCTTTTTTTTCTCACCCTTTGAAAGTTAACGACATTTAATCGCAGTCATTTTGTTCTTTGGATCAGATTGGATTTTATGAATGTAAACAGAGGAAAATCTTTGTTAAAATCGAAAAAAGAAATCCGCTAACGGACATTGCCGGAAATTACCGAGCGAACCGGTACGGCGTAAAACGTACCACGGTACGTACCGCGTGACTAAAGGACCGCGGTTTACCGGTTTTACCGCGCAGCTCTATGTGCCCTGAAAGGAACCGTCTGTGATTCTTGGTGCTTTCCTACGACAGCGTGCACGGCTCGGGCCACCAAGTCCCCAGGTCTGCATCTCGGAGTCAGGAAGTCAGTCTCGAACACCTTGTTTGTGAATGGACTTCCGGGTTGCTAGGCGGTGTTTGGCTGGTAGGTTATAGGTGAAGGCGATTATAGAGGCATGTGATACTGATCCGCCCATCTTGTGCATTGCTACACTGTGCCCTTTGCATTGGCACACTGTGCATTGCTACACTGTGCCCTGTACATTGTTACTTTACATGTTGGATTGCTATACTGTGCCCTGTGCATTGTTACTGTACATGTTGGATTGCTACACTGTGCCCTGTGCATTGTTACTGTACATGTTGCATTGCTACACTGTGCCCTGTGCATTGTTACACGTTGCATTGCTACACTGTGCCCTGTGCATTGTTACATGTTGCATTGCTACACTGTGCCCTGTGCATCATTACAGTGTGCGTTGCTGATGGAGCAGGCCAAGGCTTTGACCAAGGCCTCCTCTGGGAGTGAAAACTGGACATGCCTAGCTTGATAGCCTGATCAGGATCCTGTGGGACTGGAAGGCCACTGCAGGAAAAGGAACTGATCTGTTTGGCCCAGGTGATCGCACATTCCACAGGATTCGTTTTTACTGACTGAAGGATCTGATTCGTCACGAGGGTCGATTTCTAGACATTGGGAAGCTCCCAAGTCTCTAAGGGCAAGTTGATTCGTGTAGTTTTGTTTGAATCTGGATGTAAGAGAGTTAAGCCAGGTCATTCGCACCAGAAGATCAGTGTGTTGTGCATATTGTATTATGTATTGCTTTGTAATTTGCACTATCTGCACTTTGCACCTTGCACTATGTGTATCCTGCCTCCAATGTCTGTCAGTGGTCTGTCTGTCCTGTCTGTATTTGCACTTTGGACCAGGAGGAAGGATATTTCTTTCCACAGAATACCTGTCTGGAATGAAAAATCAACAAACTTGAACTTGAGATCTCTGAGGAGACCTTTGACGTGTGTCTCACAGAGAAGGGAAGCCAGACAGTGAGGGGCAGAGCCTTGAAGGTCCCTCCTCTGGGACCGACTGGTCCTGGGACTGTGCTGGCTTCTCCACAGCGGGGCCACTGGCACCTCAAAGACGCCTGGAGGGGCTCCGAAAGCCAATAACCATGACAGACCACCGAAACGTGCACTGTTGAACTGGAGGCATCCTGCCTCCCTCATATGTTGTGGACTGTGGAATTCATCACACACTGCAATACTGCGCCTTGTTCATTGTGACACCGTGCCCTGTGCATTGCTTCACTGCACCTTGTTCATTGTGACTCTGTGCCCTGTGCACTGCTATGCTGCATCCTGTACACTGTTACTATGTGCCCTGTGCATTGCTATGCTGCATCTTGTTCATTGTGACTCTGTACCCTGTGCATTGCCGCACAGGGCCCTGTTCATTGTTTCTCTGTGCCCTATGCATTGCTTCACTGCATCTTGTGCATCTTGTGACTCTGTCTCCTATGCATTGCTACTCTGCATCTTGTTCATTGTTACTCTGTGCCCTGTGGATTGCTACACTGCATCTTGTTCATTGTGACTCTGTGCCCTGTGCATTGCTACACTGCATCTTGTGCATTGTGATTCTGTGCTCTGTGCATTGTGTTTTGTGTGTTTTGTGACTCTTTGCCCTTTGCATTGCTACACAGCGTCTTATTGATTGGGACTATGTGGCTGTGCATTGCTACGGTTTGCCCTGTTCATTGTAACTCTGTGCCCTGTGCATTGGTACAGTTTGCCCTGTTCATTGTGACTCTGTGCCCTGTGCATTGCTACACTGCGTCTTGTGCATTGTTACTCTGTGCCCTCTGCTTTGCTACAGTTTGCCTTGTTCATTGTAACTCTGTGCCCTGTGCATTGGTACAGTTTGCCCTGTTCATTGTAACTCTGTGCCCTGTGCATTGCTACACTGCGTCTCGATCACTGTCACTCTGTGCCCAGTGTCTTGTTACTCTACGCCTTGTGTGTTCTTACACAGTACCTGGGAGTGGTCCAGCTGGGGTTTGTGCGAAGTGAATGTTGGGACATTCCACTTTAATCTTTTCTGAGCCTGAGGCGGCACACACCTGAGAATAACTGCGGTTGAGCTGAATTATTCTAGCTAAGGATAGAAGCAATTGAAAACCAGTATGCTTTGTGTGGGTGTGTCTGTGATAGCTCTGTAGAAGGTGTGACTGGCGAGCCAGAATTGAAGAAATTTGTTTCAGTGTAAAGCGTTTTCATAACGTTTACAGAAAAAATGAAGATTCAGTTCTCTCTGACTTTGTGTTTGCTTTCTGGTGGCAGTCAGTACATCACTGCAAAGCACTGAGCTTTTACCTGGCAGTTAAATAAAAGCAGATCAAAAGTTACTAAAATAAGTGAATCCAGACTTACCAGATTTCCACTGCTTTGTAGTTCTTTTTTCAAAGTGCAGGCACTCAGACGTGACCACCAGAAACATGTGTTTGGAGTTGCGGATGAAGCAGTAGTCCGCTTTGTCTGAAGACATGAAGCTGTCACTTTCCATAGCGCCTGAGAGCAGAAACATGAGGCATCTTCGTGAGACTATGTACACCCTGTCCAAGCCTTCGAATACACCTCTGTCTCAGCCCCTGACGAAGGCCCTGTCACTGAGGGCTGCCTTGTCCCATAGGGGAAACAGTTCCAAGGCCAGCCTTGATCTGTAGGAAAGTCTTTACACCAAGGGGTTGTGGGGGTGTGGAACAAGCTGTCCAGCCATACTGTCAGTAGTCACATTCATGTTGGTGCAAATGTCAGCACTACATTCAAAAGACTACAACTCTAATGTAGTACTATGATCCATCCGATCAATTTGTATTTCTTGAAGCTGTTAACCTCTCTTTTTTCATAACGACGGACACAGAAAATACAAACTGAGAAAAAGAGAAGTAAAGGGGGCTCTGCTCAGGTACACATGGGTTTCATAGTAACACAGGCAAGTTTAATTCATCACGTAAATATTTAAGCCTGAACCGAGTGGCCAAGAAAGGTTCCCAAACGTTATAAAAGTATAAGAGTGTAATCAGGTGGGGAGCTGCGTCAGCAGGCACGTAGTCTGCAAAGGCGCAAGCAATAGGTTTATTCCGTGCTGAAAAGAGAAGACAGAAAACCCAACGTTTCGGCTGTGAAGCCTTCTTCAGGTGTGAGAAAGACTGGGCAGACAGCAAAGATTAAAGAGCACAGGAGAACAGAAGCTGGGAGAGGGGAGGAGGCAGAGAGGCCACTCAGGAAGTGAGAAGTGGAGAGGGTTGTGAAGTCAAACCTGGCAGGAGAATAGAGAAGATCACACGCAAACAAGTCGGTCACTGAGAGAAGAGAGTGTAATCAGCAAGTCAAGTGGCCCAAAGGGACATACTGCAGTGTGATCCTTTGCCAACTTACTATACTACAGTACTATTATTACAGTAAGCATGTTCTCCCAGATCCACAGCAAAAGGCTATTCTTCCAGGCACAGAATGTGAGCATATTGTAGAGCTTTTCTCTGTGCTCTAATTGATACGGCTGCTTGGCAGGCCAAGTAAGAAAGACACCAGGTCCATCATCTGTATTTTGAACAGTCGGCAGTATTTTATTGTTAAACCAGTAATATTAATCAATACGATCCTGAGTATTATTACCACTGTTGTTTGTGGCTGTGGATTTTGCATTGTTTGGCAGTGCAGGGCTCTTGATTGCAAGTGGTCGATGTGGGGTATTTGATTCTCAGTTCCTGTTAGACCAAGGCAGCGATCATACAAAGCTTTCCGGACGAAAAGAAGAGGCTAACAGCCGGCTGAGCCGAGCGTCTCGCCCAGCCATTTCTTAAACCTGACACTCGGGCCTCTTTCAGCGTCACGGCCAGCTGGCTTGTTCCACACCCCGGCCACCCTTTGTGTAAAACAGACTAACTGTGCCCTCATCTTTTCAGTCACTGTGGCCCCTTTTTTTCTATCCTTACCATTGTCTTCCCCTTGTGTAGCAGGCAGGAAACACGGCATACCGGCAAAAAAGAAAGAGAGAGTTAGTGCAGTGTGTCAGGACTGCTAGAAGAGGTCAGCGCATCGTCAGTAGAGCCGACCAGTCCTGTGTGTCTGCGTGCAGGTCTGTGTGACTGAGTGTCTGTGTCTGGTGTGTTTGCATGTGTCTGTGTGTTTGGTGTCTCTGCATGTGTGTCTGGTGTGACTGTCTTTGCGTGTTTCTGGTGTGTGCGTGTGTTCTGGTGTGCTGGTGTGCAGGTGCTTGCATGTGTCCTGTGTGTGCGTGTCTGTGGTTATTTTCTTCTCTGAATTCTGCATCTAAAAATAACAAACCATTAATAATGATTAAAAGAAGAAAAACACGTGTTGCTGTTAACTGTAACAACCCCGGACTCCGTGCACTTTTGAGACCTCCTCACCTTCAAAAAAAACCCCTTGATCATTGCAGAGAGCAAACTTGATTTTCTCGCCTGTGACTGGAAAACAGCTCATCTTTGGAACCTGAATCGACAGGAATGGACGTAGTATTAGGGCACGTTGACAACACGGGGCAAACGTGTCGGCAAATCACGATACTGGAGAGGAGGATATTCTTGCAAGTCTCAAAGCCTCCGATTTTTGTAAGCCTGGTCTGCTGTTGCTTTCCAGTCATGGGACACACTGCTTGTCGGTCTCTGTCCCAGGATGAAACTTCAGGAGAGGGTCTACAGAAAGCATAATGTGCCAAAACTGCATCGCACCCATCTGGCAAGTCTTTATTATTCTAGCTGGTATTTTCATACTGAGGAAACTGTAACCCTGAACCACAGTTTGAAAAACACTAGACTGTTTTGTGCTTTAGGCACATTTTAGACAGACCAGTCCCCTCCATTACGGACCTGCGCTAGAGCTGGCTTTTCAACTACCACATTCAACCGCAATGACAGACCACGTGGCTTGAAAAGGAGCTGCAGACTCGTTTCGGTGCAGGTATCTAAGTTTGACGAAACACCATTGTTATTTATCTAACGCCAGCATCGACCTTGAACATATATGGTCGAGCTCCAACATTTTACTTTTGGATCCAGTTAATATACAGTATGTTTGTCCAAGTTTATGTCTATGGTTAGAAGCCGCCGTATTCACATAACAAAAAAAGACGGGAGGGCTCCTTCGTCAATATTCGGATGTGCTCTTTTTTGTAAAAAACCCCACTTGCTCTCGGTACGAGCAGCGCCTCTCTGAGCTTTGCTGAGCTCGCTCCTGCTTCAAAGCTGCTCATATTTGTCAGGGTTATCGCTGACTAACGTGCTGCAGGTACGCGATAATGCATTTTCACAGTCCCGCAAACCCGAGGTCCACATCAGAAAGTCCCACTTCCCCACTATGAATCGTGTTGGGAAGCCACGTCGAGTGCCCAACTATGAAGATGGTGATGTTAACTCACCCCTTCGCGTCGATATTAAAAGATTGCGCAGTCTTCGGGAAAGTGTTTTTTCAGATATTAAGAACAATTTCCCCTCTTCCCTCCGCTGCCCTTTGGCAGCATCCTATCGGCGCCCGTACCTGGGCGGAAAATGCCTCCCGCTTCCGTCAGGCTCCTCTCACTTCTGTTTTCTGTTTTGCATATCCACTAAGCAAAGTGGGAGGCGTCGGCGAACCGTGCGTCTTCGCCTTACCCGTTGAAGACCTCGAAGGAAGATTTATCCGAGAAGCGCCGGCGAGGTCAGGCGGCGGTTGCGCGCCCGTCACGCCCTGGTGTGTCGGAGGCGAAGCGGAGCCGCGGCCGCAGGAGGGACCCGGGCGCTGTCTCTGCCCGGGCGGTGCGGCGGTTTAACGCGGAGACTGCGCTCGACGAGCCGGCGGGTCGGGGGGGAACGGAGGTGTCGCTGCAGGAGGTGTAGGGGCACCTCCTGTCCCGTGTGTTCTGGTCGTGTGTAGCGAGGGGGGGGGGAGTCTGAATTAGGACGGAGTTTCGGGGCGGAGGAGGAGTCGGAGAGCTGAGATGTTTGCGATCTAGCAGTGCGCCTTGGTTCCCCAACTGCTCACCGCGAAGAATTGGTTAGACGTTCAAGAACCACAGCGTAAGCATAAACGAGTGGTGGGGCCCCAGCTTACACCTCCCCCAGTCCTAGGATAATTCACGCCGGCGACCTTTCGCGGGGATCCAGTCCAGCGCTTCCGTGTCCCTGGTTCCGATGATGATAAAGCTTTTGTGTCCGAGAGTCTTATTAACTCCACCTGAGTTCTCAGATACTTACTGAGTAATGTGGACGCCACAGCTGTATTCATCTGCTGAGCCCTCAGAGGCTACATCTTCTAAACCGCAAAAACCATCTGATTTGTAAGAGGGAGACGACTGATGCCAAGAACCCTCTGCAACCTGAACTCAACGGGGAAAAAAATATCACGCCAATCGAAGTGACCTTTTCCTACCCGCAGATGGCGCCGATACCAAGAGTCTGTGTGACGGAAGAATGTGTGTGTGTTGGGTGCGTTAGCGCATGTTATTGTTACCTGCATGTCAGTATTGGCGATTCTAAAGGCCCTCGTATTGCCTGGATGAATAACTCTCTTCGGGCTTGAGGTGAGCCGAGCACGGCCTTGTGTACTTCACGTGCGGTGGGGGAGTATTACCGCGAATCTCTCCACGCACACACACACACACCCCTGTCCGAGTGCCTGCTTTCGGGTGAGCTGCCCGTCCGCTCTGAGGAATGAGCTCGCAACGCACGGGGCACCAGGCACAGGGGTCGGGTCCGCCAGTTTAAGGGAGAAGGAGACCCCAGCCAAACTGTTGAAGCCCAGAGAGACAGTTAACCCTCTCCTGGCTGGTGCATGCCACTCGTCAAACCACTGTCTGGCCATATACAATATACAGGAACGAGTCTTTTCGCAGACCCTAGCATGCTCTCCATGAGACACACAGACAGGGCGCTTCCCAGTAACACGGGGTCTGCCGGATCTTAGCTTTCTAAACCTAGCCCCTGGCTTCCTTCGCAAAAGACTTTTGCGTGGAAAGCGACAATATTTCCCCATATTTTCAGAAGACGGGGGGCTGCAATCGCTGCTCGGACCCCTACTCGGTGACTCCAGCATCATCCCGTTTTGCAGATGACGGCCTTTTAAACTGCTTTTGTAAAACACAGAAAGCACGCACCTGCTTGAAGCTCTTTGGAGCTCTTTACAGGTCATGGGGATCCCCTCCACCCCCACTAGTGTGCAGCCCCACCTGGATGATGCTCCAGTCCTCTCCCCACACACCAGCTCTCAGTGGGGAGGAGAGCAGAGTGATGAAGCCAGTTCAGAGATGGCCAGCGGAGACCACCTCTTGAGCGATCTAATCGGCACCAGCAGCGGGTTATTATTAACAAGCACGCCGCGCTATTAAGACCCTCCTTACCTGTTTCCCGCTGCTCGGTATTGAGTCTGCTCCTGGAGAGCTCTACCTGGCGGTTTTTCCGTGCCTCGTTTATCCTGGATTCTGGACTCCCCTTCTGCCTTTTCGACTTTGAACCCCCGCCTCTCGTCTCGGACTGTTTGCCTCCTGTGTTCTCTGCGGGTTACGACTCAAATTGTCCCTTTTGACCACGACCTTGCCCCTTGCTTCGGCTTGTTCGCTTCTATCGCTCTTTGGACTCGCCCGTCGTGCTCACTACCCTCTCCTGCGTCTGCACAGGATCCTCGTCTCTCTCCAGCGGGGATTCCCTACAGGACACCGAGCCTCAGAGGTGGATCCCGCGGACCCTCAAGCCTTTCGCTCACTTCTCAAACCCCACATTCCCAAGCTCTCCCCCAGCTTCAGTCTTCGCTCCAGCTTCTCTCTAACCGCGTCTCTCCGGCTCCCGCACCGACCCCCGTGGCCCCGCCCACCCCTCCCGTAACTTCACTGTCTGTTGTCCCGGAAAGAGAAGACGGCAACGCCGCGGGCTGCAGGGGTTTTATTTATCCAGCTGCACCCCGACCGCTTTTTTTTTTCTCTCGCCGGGAGCAGATCGGTTTTGCCCTTTCCCTGCGCACAGGCCTGGCTCTGGCCTGGGCAGCTGTGTTGCTTGCTAGGGGAAGTTTTCAGTTTGCCGATCTTCCAGCTTTTTGCAGACCGGCTCCAGACACAGGTTTTTCTCCGGTCAACCCGGGCCTGACTCATCTCCGGCTGTCCTCGCTTCATCAGGGTGATGGGTCACTGTGTGAGGATGTGCCCGAATTCCAAGCCCTCGCCACGGAGTCTGACTGGAACCCCGAAGCCCCGATTTGACTTTTTTTTTCCTCTAAGGGTCTCTCGGAAGAACTAGAGGACCACCTGGCGCTCTGTCTCTCTGGGCGGCGATCGCTCAGGTGATGGAACTGGACACTTCGGCTGCGGAGAGCAGAGAGTCATCCAGGAAGCAGTCCCGGGCGTCCCCGAGGGTACTACACCCCACGGTGCCCACTCTGCCTCATGCACCCCTGTCCTCGGAGGAAAAGGAGAGGCGCCGCCGGGAGGGACTGTGTCTGTATTGCGCTGCACCTGATCATCTCTCTGCTTGCCTCTCGAACCCTTCCGCCGAATACTGTTGGAGTCAGTAGTGCTGTTTTTTTCCTCAAACCTTGTCTGGGTCTTTATTCCCGGCCGAAGTTTCTTGGACTGACTTCCACCTTCCCCCTTTTGGTTTTTGTTGACGCGGGGAACTTTGTGGACACCACTTTTGCTAAGAAGTGGAATATCCCCCTGGCTCCGGTCTCGCCCCTTGTCTGCATTTGAGCTCTGGATGGATCACCGCTCGCTCCTGGACGGATTACCCGGCGGAGGTATTCTTCACTCCTTCTCCTGGACTCGCCTGCCTGCCCAGTAATCCGGGGTCTTCCCTGGCTCAGGAAGCATGATCCTCCCATCTCCTGGGACTCCTTCCCCGTCGCCCCTTGGTGCGCCAAGATCTTTCCAAGCTGCAGAGGACCCGGAGAACGGCGAGGACTGCTCTCGCCAGGTCGTCCCGGCGCCAGGCCAAATTCGCCAACCGGCACCGCAGACCAGCCCCCCCGTTTTCGGAGAGGAGAGTTCGTAACCCTACCTCTACGCCTGCCTTCCAAGAAGAAGAATCGGCCCCTTCCAGATTCTCTCCCGGATCACCCCAGTTACCTCCCGTCTTGCAGCTCCCCAACGTTGCCTACCCTCTCCTGCGTCTGCACAGGATCCTCGTATCTCTCCATCGGGGATTCCTGACACCAGGGGGAAATTTGGCCGGGACATGAGGGCCTTTTATCCTGCTTTTATGGGGGGGAAAAACCCAGAGTCTGTGTCTGCTCCCAGAGCCGGCCGTCCGTGTCCGGTCTCGGGCAGGGCAGAGGATGGGCTCCCTTCCTGCCAGCTGGTTGCCCAGCGCTGAGGCAGTGAGCCGCACGTTCTGGCTGGTTTCCCAGGCCGGAGCTCTGGATATGTCCCCCCCTGCCTCCCGCCTCCACGGGAAGCGCGACCGAGGGGCCCAGGCAGCCTGGGGGCTATCTCCTGCCGGACCACCGCTCCCAGCTGCTTCCCAGTCTGGGGAATGCCGGCTTCTCCCGCCTGCTGAGCTCGGAGCCAGCGCCCTCCGTTTGCCCGGTGCTTCTAACCTGGTCTGTAAGCTCGGCCAGCCGCCCTGGCGCCCCTCATCCACCTCGCGGGGGGGTGGCAGAGGTCCAGCAGAGCCTCACTGTGGACACTGGAGCCACGCAGGAGTGCCCAGGCCCGGTTCTGGAGGGGCACTGGGGCTGCAGGCCTGCGTAGGTCCGAGTAGGGGCACCAGGAGCTCACGAGCCACATCAGGCTCGTGACATGGAGGCAGGAAGGAGCCGGATTTCGGACGAGAGCCGAGCTGGATCGACTAGTCTAGAGATCTCCAGGAGCCGATCCGGGCCCCCCTGGATGAGCTGTAGCTGTAGGATTCCTCTGGGAATGAGCGGTGTGTGTCTAGAGCTCCGGAGCGTCACCGGCTGGGCAGAACGGGCTGGATTTTTAAACACTGGGGCTGGGCGAACCACCAATCACACAGGCAGGGCTGGCTCTCAGCATATTTAATGGGCGCCACAAGCTCGATGTACAGAGTGGTAAATGAAAAGTAACGGTAAAAATAAACCAATCCAAACTCTCTTCAGAACAAGAAGGTCAAACAATAATTTAAAAGTCACAAGCTCAAAATAGAGCCCCCCGCAGGATGTGGGCCGGGGCCCGACGGGAGAGATGTGTCTCTGGCGGCCTGGGCAGGACCCGTGGGAGTATCGAGCAGTCCGAGGAGGAGGGGTTGACCGCAGAGCTGGGCCCGCTCCGAAAAGGGCCGTGTGATCTCCGGTCAACCCGGGCCTGATGGGCGCGCGTGCTCGGGGCCTCCCGAGGGGGCGGCGGCGGCGGGAGAGAGGGGCGCACCCTACTTCTCCAGGGTGAAGAGCTGGCGCTCGTCCACCTCGTCCGCCCGCGGCTGCAGGACCAGCTTGTAGAAGCCCCCCTCGGCGGAGAAGGCCAGGAACCAGCAGCGCCACCTGGAGGACTCGAACATGAACTTGTTGCTCTGCCCCTCCACCGCCTGCAGGAAGAACACGGCGTCGTTGCAGGAGTCGGGCACGTAGTCGGGCACCTGCTCGGACTGCGGAGGGGGGGGGCAGAGGCGGGACGCAGGTCAGTGGGATGGAAGGGAGACTCGGATCGCAGGACCGGAAGATTCCCCCCCCCCAGGACAAACCTGGGCTGGATTGCTGGATCTCTCCCCCCCCCTGCCCATCTCAGCCCCCCCAAACCCCACCCACGCCAGGCAGGTTCTCCAGGCGCGTGCCCACCCCATCTCAAGGAAAGAGGAAAAGAAATCGCCACACGCACACGGAGCGAGGGAGGAGGGGGGGCCGCCGGGCTTGGCCACGCCTCTCGGTGTCGTTTCCCCCCACCCCGTGCCCGGGGCCCCCGGGGGCCACTCACCGAGGCCTCCACCTTCTTCCTGCTGCCCTCCTGCGTGCAGCGCACCACGTGCCAGCAGCCCTCGCTGAAGAAGCGGATGACCACGGCCACGCCCCGGGCGCACTCCGTGGTGCCGTACATCTCGATGGAGAAGCGCCGGTCTGCGGGGGAGAGACAACACAGGCCTCTGGAGACGCGGGACTCCGAAACAGAGAAGATTTGTTCAGCGTGTCCCCTGCACGCTGCAGGGATCGGAGCTGCGTGGGCTCTGGTCTCTGTATCCCGCAGCAGCAGGACAGAGGGGCGCGGGAATTGGAGCACACAGGGATCGGAGCTGCGTGGGCTCTGGTCTCTGTATCCCGCAGCAGCAGGACAGAGGGGCGCGGGAATTGGAGCACACAGGGATCGGAGCTGCGTGGGCTCTGGTCTCTGTATCCCGCAGCAGCAGGACAGAGGGGCGCGGGAGTCGGAGCACACACAGGGATGGGGCGACGGGACGTTACCGAAAGGTGCCTGGTCCACGGGCCCGTTCTCGAAGACCAGGCCCTGGTCGGCCACCAGGAACTGGTGGTTCTTGTTCCGGATCATGCGGGACAGGCACTTGTTCATCCTCCTGAAGGAGTCCTCCTCGATGTCTGCGGGCGAGCGGAGAAACGGTCTTAGTTCCGGCGGAGCCTGACCGCAGCGCAGGGTGGCGTGGGATAGCTAGCCACCCTGCTCCCGACTGCTGACTGATACTCCCGGGCCTCGAGTCCCGCGCGTGCTAAAGGAAGATCTCCGTTTCTTTTTTTAATCTGGAAAGGCTCCGAGGAGCCCGTGGGAACCTGTTTCTAAAAAAAAGGGGGACCTGCAGTCACCTACTGCAGAAAGGTCTACGATCCCTCAGTGCGCGCATGGGAACGTGTAGGCAGGCGGCTCTCCCCCTCGCTCAGATCATTGATCACTGCTGATCTACCAAACCTGCACTTCTCGAAAGAAATGGCCGCTCTCTTTGAGTAATGGAGGCTGGAGTTGAATCTAATTAATAGTAATTAATGGAACGGGGTCAGGGCTGGTGTGGCTGAGCTGTGGATGGAGTGGCTGGGGAGGGGAGAGTTCATACATTACCTTGGTCCTCAGCTTGCGAGGCCAGCAGCGAGAGCAGCAAGCACCAGCAGGAAGGAGGGGGAAAAAAAAGACAAAGTGAGTAGGGCTTCCTGTGCAGGATCTGAAAAGGCTGTCGAGTCAGGGAGGGCTTCCCATAAAACGCACTCTCTCTCTCCCGGGAATCTGGTTTGTCCGTGTCCATCTGCAGATTCTTGGTTACTACGAGGCTAATGACCCCCTCTTCCTCCTGTCCCACACACACACACGTACCGCTGAAGATAAGATCACTTTATTGGCCCTATACATTTTCTTGTATTAGGAATTGTCTTTCTGCATACCTCAACCTCAACACAGACAGGGAGAGAAGCTGGGGGTCAGAGCGCAGGGTCAGTCATTTATACGGTGCCCCTGGAGCAGCTGGGGTTGAGGGCCTCGCTCAGGGGCCCAACGGAGTAGGATTCCTCTGCCGGCCGCGGGATACGAACCTCACAGGCGCAGGTCCTCAGCCACAGTGCCACCACACCAACACCAGAAGCACTGACATGCGCGCGCAGATCGGAGCCGTGCCTCAGCCGCTCGCTGCAGCTCTCCTGTGTGCATTCTCTTCTCCCTCAGTGCTTGACTGACCATGATAAGAACTCCTCACACTTCTAGAGCTCTTTTCTGGACACTCCACTCAAAGCTCTTTACAGGTCATGGGGATCCCCTCCACCCCCAGACTGCAGGGTGCTATAGTTACTGGCAGACTAGTGATGAGTGTCAATTCGAAAGTGCCTGAAAATGCCCCCACGATGATTGTTCTTAAAATTTACGAGGAGGGTACCGTCCCCACCCCTCTGCAATTCATTCCTCCACTAAGTGGAAGTTACACGGAAGTGCACTTAGATCTGAGAACATGCGGCATCACTTTACGCAAAGGGTTGTGGGAGTGTGCGACAAGCTACCGGGCCACGTGGCTGGTTTGTTTCAAGAAATGAGAACCTGGGATCAACGAACTACCAGCTATCAAACAGGCCAGATGGGTAATTTAGCCCTTCGTCCGCCTACCTGCGAAAAAGATCTCGTTCTCCAACACGGCAGCGAACTCCATGCACTGAAACTCAGACATGCCCACGGGTTCGAGGTGAGGCTCCGTCACCTGGCTGCTGCTGGGGAGAGAAGGATATTTATTGGCCAAATACAGTTTCTTGCATTTGGAATTTGTCTTTTCGCAGACCCCAGCTTGCTCTCCATGAGACACACAGACAGGGAGGGAGAAGCTTGGGGTCAGAGCGCAGGGTCAGCCATTTCTACAGCGCCCCTGGAGCAGTTGGGGTTCAGGGCCTCGCTCAGGGGCCCAACGGAGTAGGATTCCTCTGCCGGCCGCGGGATTTGAACCGGCAACCTTCCAGCCACGGGCGCAGATCCTGAGCCACAGAGCCCCCGCTCAGCCCAATGCCATGGGCCTCGCCCCAGATGATCTGAGAGAGATCAGAACAGCACAGTTGGGGTCCCCCTAGCAAAGAGGGGGGAGTGACCCGTCCAGGGGGTCGGAGATCATCTGAGCAGGCGTGGACCAAGCGATGAGGAGGAGGGTGCGGAGAGGGAGGGCACAGACCCAGCTGGCAAGGCCTGTACTGTGACTTTTAGGTGGGGGGGGGCAGCATTCTGATGTAGTGGTGTTCAGTCACAATCCTTAACCCCACAGATGGCTGCTTTTCGGAGGGTCGGCTCCTGAGCCCAGCCACAGACGCCAAGTGAGTCGCTGTCCCCCCCGCCGCGGACATCCAGGTGAAACAGCCAGAGTGGGAGATCGAATCTCGGCAACGGGAAACTGGAATCCAGCGGCCTGCGATGAAGAGGCACCAGAGGACAGAGGGTCCCCCCCAAGGACCAGGGCAGGACACCCCCTGCTGCAGTGGTGCGAGGAAACCAGTCCGAAGGGCTCCCGGCGGAGCTGTAACTGCAGTCTTGAGGAATCGCTGATGAAGCAGGCACGCTGATGTTACCTTCACGTGTCCTTCCACTTTGCTTTGAACACTGTGAGCCTGACAATCCGTTTCAAACGGACATTTTGTCCGGCAAAGGTGAATTACTGCTTTTCCGGAGCTCTGCTGCTGCGTGTTTTCCGACTGATCCCTGGAACTTGCTTCCCTAAAACACCGAGCGCCTGGAAGACCGGGCCGCGTGCCGGGTGTCGATAACCGCGCTTGCGATTTCATGCCCTTCGTGCGAGGGTGCCCGCCTGGCCCCTGCGAGGTTTCGGGGTGTCCCCATGTGTAATTTTATGCTTCACAAGGGGTTGGTGCTCACGAGCGCCCCCAAGCGGGTGCCCTTTCATGGGGACTGTGCTGAAGGGAATCTTCCGCGATTCCTGGCAGAAAGATGCCGTTTCATCTCAATGCGCACAGAAGAAACGCCCTGGGATTTTTAATGACCACAGAGAGTCAGGACTTCGGTTTTACGTCTCATCCAAAGGACGGCACCTTTTTACAGTGTAGTGTGCCCGTCACTATACTGGGGCATTAGGACCCACACAGACCGCAAGGTGAGCGCCCCCTACTGGCCCCACTAACACCTCTTCCAGCAGCAGCCTTAGTTTTTCCCAGGAGTCTCCCATCCAGGTACTGGCCAGGCTCACACTGCTGAGCTCCAGGGGGGCTGCCAGTGGTGAGTTGCAGGGTGATATGGCTGCTGGCGATGTACTTCGATGGTACAAAGTACTCTTTGAACGTTCAGAGAGCAGTACGGCCATGTTGTCCTTATTTAGTTTAGTTCCCTCTGCTAAACACTACTAGCCGCAGACCAAGGAAAGGAAGCGATCGGCCGTTGGTCTTTACAGGAAAGTCACCCCTGTGCCCTTTTTACATTTGAAACCGATCGCACTTCCTTTTCTGTTTGAGAAACCAGAAGCAGGAATGAGGCACGCTTCCAGTCCCGGACTTTCACCGGAGAACCGACTGAACTTTTCTCTCCGCCAGAACTCTCCCACTGCTGGCTGTGACCCAGCCTGGCTGCAGCCCAGCCACTGAGAAGCTGCCTTTATACTGGAGAGACGTGCACTAAGCCCAGTGAAGCTGAGGCACAGTGGAGGAAAATGCTAACAAACAGCACAGGAACGCCGTGAGTAAACAGTGCAGGAGGGCAGCTACCTTGCAGAGCACAGAAAGCCGAAGGCAGCCTGTCCGGTCCGGTCCGGTCCACCAGAACTCGGCTCTGCTCGGTCAGCTGCACCCTGGCCCTTTGGAAAGTGGGGGTGGGGCGGGGGGCTCAGGTTCGCCCTGCGGCCTCTACTCACCTGGGAAACATCCTGAGGCACCGAGAGACGGGGGGCCGATGTTTCCCCCCTCCCCCCCCCAAATCCGGAGGGCGATGCTCCAGAGAGCGGATTCGGGATCCGGCAGGCCCTGTTCCTTCGGGAGCGTCCCGGCACTTCCACCCAGGCCCGAACTGCAGAGAGAGCCACAGAGGCGCGAAACGTCACGAACGAGAGGCAGTGAGGAGCCCGGTTCTGGTTCCGGTTCCGTCGGCAGCGAGGGATCGAAGGGAGGGAGCAGAGCAGAGCCCTCCCCCCCCCCCCCCCGAGGAAAAGGCCAGCGGTCCCGAGCGCCTCCGCGGGCGAGAGAGGTTCGACTCCTCTCCCCGACAGCGCAGGGGCTTCCCCCACTTGCCCAGGGCTGGGCTCTGAAAACGGTGATGTAATTCGTACTTCTCGTAACCCGCCGCCGCCGCCGCGATTCCTGAGGTCACTCGGGGTGGGGGCGGGGCCGCGAGCTCTGTGTGGGGCGGCTGGGAAACCACGTGTGAGAGTCTGCTTCCTGCGCAGGGCCGGCACTGCGGTTTTATTGTTATGGATTGGGGGGAAACATCTTCAAAAACGTGTCTGGAACGAAAACACCTTTTTTCACACGCGCACGCGCACATGCACACACACACACACACGTGCACTTAAGTCTTAACAATCCGGAGCTACATCTTGCACGGGTGAAGAGCGTCCACGATCACCTCAAATCCCCCCAGCTGGCGCTTTCCAAGACCCTGCCTCAGCCGCGACTCTGCGAGCGCCCAGCTCACTCTGCCCAGAGTGCAGGCCTGGCGTTGGCGCTCTGGGCCGAGGGCGTCGCGGACTGCAGATCGCCGTCTGTTACTCGGCTCGGCTGTGGGGCGGAAGGGAGTCGGGCTTGGAAGAGTCCGCAGCCAGTTGAACTCTGGGTCACAGGACCAGCTGGGGGTGCTGGTCGGGTCGGTGACCCTTCAACAACCCCGAACTCATAGAAGCCAAACCCAATCCACTACACTGTTGTTGGGTTTGTTTTTCTTCCAATATCCATCCATCCACCCACGCTCGGAGGGTCCCGGCGATTCCAGAGCCTCTCCCGGAAGCAGAGGACGCAGGGAGGGAAAACTGTCCGGAGAGGACTGCAGTCCGTCTCGGGACACGAGCGAGGGAGCGAGCGAGCGCACGGGGGGGCGCTGCAGCCAATCCGCCTGGCTCGGACACGGGGAGAACATGCAGGCTCCACACGCAAGGCCTGCGAGGTTCCTCCAGCTCCCAAGCCGCCCCACAAAGTGAAGTACTGTGTGTGTGTGTGCGTGCACACCGAGCATTTTAAAAGGATCCCCCGTCACTGATCCTAACCCAGTGGAAATGACCGTTCTTCGGGAGCGTGGATCCTGTGCTGTCGGAGATTAATTGCATCCCGATGACATCATCCCTCCTCCGGGTCTGGGGTCCACAGTGTGACTTCTTGTACCGCCCCCATCCAGCGGGATCAGGCCAGTGGGGCCGAGGAATGATCATTTCTGAACACGGCTCCTTGTGCCCAGTGAAACTGAGGCACAGCGGAGTAAAACAGCACAGGAGCGCGAGAATAGAGCGCAGCTCTCCCTCGGCGCAATGCCTGATGGGATAAAGGCCTTCCGCCCGTGTCCTGTTTCTGCTTCCCCAAGCCCCTGAGCTCTGGGGCACCGAACCCCAGGGGTCTGCCTGGACCACGCAGGGACAGGTGTCGCCCGCACGACACGAATCAGTCGGCCGACCCCCGGCGGGCGAGGGGGCGCTTTGATTCCCGGCAGCGAGGCTCCGATGACCTGAATTCTGCACAGGACGTCGGGCAGGAAGCTAGGTGAGTGGTTTCCGAGCCGCGTGTTCTTGTTGTTAATATTATTACTCTTCCTGTCAGCCGTTCGTCTCTCGGCTCACGCAGGTGGTCTCGCCACGTGCTGAGCGACAGCGAGGAGGCTCTGTCGGCGCCCGGAACGGTCCGAGCAGCGCGCGCTGGGAGCAGAGGCCGGGGGGGGGGTTTGGGGTCTGTGACTGAGTCCCCCCCGCACGAGAGGGGCTTTCCCCCGCGCTGCTCCGAAACCCCATTCTAAGCCGGTCTGAAAAGAGGAACGGGGCTGCCGCAATACTGCAAGAGCAGTGACGCCAACGGATTTTCTCTCACGCTGCAAACGCGCGGATATTTAGTTTGGATAAAGGCCAAAACCAAAGCGCATTCCAGCTCCCCCGCGGGCCCGCCTGCTCGGTCACTCCTACCGGCGGTCTTTGACATCGAAGTGAGTCGAAAGAGGCTCTTAGCAAACCATTTCTCCTCAATGCAAGCTCTCAAGTAAAAAGGGAGGATTTAAAAAAAAAAACCAACAACATTCATGCATACAAACGCTGATGCTGACTGTCGAAGCAGAGACATTCCTAGAACTGCACGTCTCCAGTCCGGGACGAATTCACCGCGCTCCCAGGAGCAGGCGCGAGGCAGGGACGGGCTCGGGACAGTTCGGGCGCAGTTCTCCATTCAGGTTGACGGGGTCTGTCCAATAGTTTCTCCAACCGCACCGCCTTTCCAGTCACAAGCCCTTTAGCGCAGGAGCCAGCGCCCGCCCAGCACAGCCCCCGAGCTGTGAAAATCACAGCGCCTCGTCCACGCACGCCGTGGGGCGCAGAAACTGCACGGAAACCACAGGGAGGCGCAGGAAACGTTTAATACAGTACAGTACTCCCATTGCCTCTCCAGCCAGCGCCTGCAGGCCCTGGTTTTGCCCCGAGAAAGCCACAACGGCTCAAGAGCTGGAGCACAACACACCGATCCCGCTCCCGGCGGCTTGTAAAAACCCGCAGTGTTTTCTATCCGACATTTCTGCTACTAAGCGTCATCCGCAATGGTCTGAAAATCAGTTCCTAGTAATTCTTTTCACACCCTTTCTACAGAAGAAAAGTCAGGTGAAACATCTGGCCTATTGGCAGAAATACTGACATTTCTATCTCGGTTACTTATACTGTTGTACGTTTTGTTTTGTTTTGATTTTCTTCCATCCCGTTTCTGTCAACTGCGAGAATGACGTCACGTGGGCGACGTCACACCTTCCTCGGGACGGGAGCACGTCGCTCTTCAGCCGCGGGGACTTGCAACATCCTCAGCCGCCCCTTGCGCCCACGCGTGGAAACAGGCACACAGCCCCCCCCCCAGGCTTGCTCAGATGTAGTTCAAATGGAACTCGCTTCGGAGAAAAGGGTCCGCCAGCAAGGTTCTTATTGTCCTCGTCATCGTCGCCAACAGCAGCAGGGGCGAGACGTGCACGCCTGCTTCTAGATGAAGCACACGAGACACGAGAGCCGGTTGCAGGTTCTCTGACATCACGGGCTAGTCTTATTTCGACTTGTGCAACCTGTTAAGTAAGCGGTCGGTGTACATCGAGCGCCGAGCCTGCTCTGCGGAAAGTTACACAGAACTCGCCTTGCGGTTTAAACCCATCACTTCCAAGAAACCCAGCCCCTGCTCCCCCGGCGCTGCCAGTAAGATCTCTCCGCATTCTCAGACTCTACTGACTGTATTGTGTTGTTGTATCATTGTATCAGTTCGTGTATCATTACACTGTGCTAAGCTGCCGTTGCACTGCAGGGTCCCCTCACGGGATCGATCTTATCAACAGTATCTATTCGCGGCGCGGCCCGGACTCACCCCTCCGTGTAAACACGCCTGTTCCCTCGAGCCGGGGAGCCAGCGCTCGCCGTCCTCTGCTGTCACCACCCCGCGGCCGGGCTTCTCCTCGCAGCGAGCCGGCGTTGGCGCTTTTATGGGGCAGGCGCTGTGACGTCAGCCCCGGCGTGGCGTTTTGGGAGGGTGGGCGCGAGGCATTTTCGCGTGTTCGCCGAGGCGACGCCGCCGGTTTCAACTCCAAACCGAGTTCCGACTGTGTGAACACCTGTTAAACACCAGACGCCCTTATGGTCTGTTAATATTCCCGGTGAAACGGGAACAAAAACACATACAGCACGTAGACGTACGGATTGGATAATGTCTCTCACCCAAACAATTCTAATGATGTTTTATTGTTTCTATCATAGCAGTGCACAGACATTTATGACCGGACGCTATTCACATTATCGTATAACATTTTTATAGACCTCTTCACTCATACAAGTTGATCCTAGCTGGAGTCTCTCAGGCTCTCTTGCGAAAGTTCCTGTCACTACGGCTGTCTGTGCCAGGAGGTTGTTTCCTCAATTATCGCAGGATCCGGTGCCGTTGTGAAAGAAGCGGAAATCCTCCCCTTACTGCGCCGATCAGGACAGGCAGCGCTCGGGTTTCTGAAGTCAGCCAGCAGCCTGGCTGTGATGAGTGTTTTAATGAGCGCAGTCTATTACTAGGCCATTGTGAACAAAAGTGGCACAAAACCTCCCCGTTTCTGTCAGCGGATCGTGTATCTGAGCCGTGGCTTGTGAAAACAGTACTGAAACTCGTCCTTTTGTGCTCTGTTCCTCTTGAGGCTCCTGGAGGCTCCTGGAGGCTCCTGTGTGGAGGCTCCCTGAAACTGGGGCAGGCGGTGTGCAGCCTTCCTTCACCTGTGACCTTATTCAGTAACCCTGAGGAACACTTTGCAGAGTAAGATCTGGGTGCTCCCAAACTGTAGACAACTGTCCTGCTGCATTGTGACTGACGCAGATGGGCAAAGTGCTCAGTCTGAAGATTTGCAGTGGGGAGAGCTGGGGGACAGTGTATCCGGTGTGTATATGTGGTATCTGTGGTATATGTGTGTATCAGTGTGTGTGTCTCTATATATGTGGTATCAGTGGTATATGTGTGTATTTGTGTGTACCTGTGTATATCAGGGGTGTATCTGTGTATCTGTGGTATCTCTGTGTGTATATCTGGTATGTATCTGTGTGTATATCTGTGCGTATCTGGTGTGTATCTGTGAGATCAGGAATGAAGCCGACACAAAGATCCTCCAGGGCAGGATCAGATTTTCTTTCTCTAAATGCCAACCGGCTGATGCCCCCTCACGCCGGGAGGAGACTTTTATTTTGACATCTATTCCGTGAGCCGCACGTGAGGCTGGGATCAGGCTCATACTGTATGAGTCCCAGCCGCTGCGGCGCTGTAACGCTCCTTATCCATCGGACGAGCCTCGCTCCCTGCAGCCGCCCTTCCAGAGCTCCGCGCACGCAGACCACGCCATGTCTCTCTTCTCGGCAGCACTGCAGAGTGTCCCAGGTAAGCTGGTCTCCATGGCGGGGGCCTGTGTGTTGTGCGTCTGGCAGCGTGGTACCTGAGAGGCAGACGTGAGCTCCTTCCTCCTGACAGGTGGCAGACGTTACAGAGATGCAGCTCGAGCCGCTGACTGTTCTCGGCATTATTAATATCCAGCTGGTACACCTCTAGGGCTGAGACGCGTTTGGCACTTTCGGGGAGACACTGATCAGTCTGGGGGGCACAGCTCTTGCTGCTGGACACCCCAGCGTGGGGAGAGTATGGCCAGATGCTTCACAAGATCTGACAAACAGCTTGGGTCTTATCCATCCATCCATCCATCCATCCGATTACTAAATGCTTCTCCCAATTCAGGGTTGCAGGGGAGCCGGAGTCTCTCTGGACTGATCGCCAGTCCGTCACCAGCCTCACAAACACACACACTCACACACACCAGGGCTGATTTTTCCCAGAAGCCAGTTAACCTACCTATATGTCTTGGGACTGTGGGAGGAAGCCCACACAAACACGAGGAGAACATGCAAACTCCACACAGACAGCATCCCAGGTCTGGAACTGAACCCCGGGCCCCAGCGTTGCCAGGCAGCCATGCTAGACACTAAGCCACCGTGCCACCCCACAGTTCTTATGTTTGTTGGCAAACCACATGCTAAGGACAGCAGTGACTTTGTACCTGTTCTTAGGATCCATTGAGTATAAAGTGAAGCCAATTGCTAACACAAACTGTTGTGTTGTTCAGATGAAGCTATGCAGTTCTCTTGCACAGTTTTCTCCATTGCTGTGCCGGGTTGTTCCCTGAGATGATTCCTTTATGTGCTTTTGTATGTTTTGTCGGGGACCTTGCCAAACGTGCTGCACGCATACTGAGATCGGAGTGAGTGTGGGAGTTATTCAGCATTGTGTCCTCCCCACTAAAGAGATTCAGTTCCTTTATCCATCCCCGCCACAGTGATCACATCTCCAGCTTCATGGGATGTCTGAGAAACCCGGGTGCAGAAGAAAGTGAGATCTTCCACGATTGTTCCATGTGCCTGACTTTGGGGTTAAGCCCCCCGAATTCCCCCCACTGCAGCCAGCAGCCACATCACCCTGCAGCTCCCAGCTGGCAGCCCCACTGGAGCCCAGCAGTGTGATCCTGGCCAGTACCTGGAGGGGAGACTCCTGGGAAAGCTGAGGCTGCTGCTGGAAGAGGTGTTAGTGGGGCCAGCAGGGGGCGCTCACCCTGCGGTCTGTGTGGGTCCTAATGCCCCAGTATAGTGACGGGGACACTACACTGTAAAAAGGCGCCGTCCTTAACATGAGACGTAAAACTGAGGTCCTGTCTCTCTGTGGTCATTAAAAATCCCAGGGTGTTTCTTGAAAAGAGTAGGGGTGTTACCCCGGTGTCCTGGTCAAATTTCCTCCTGGCATTTCCCAGTTATGGCCTCCTAATAATCCCCATCTCTGAACTGGCTTCATCACTCTGATTGTAGCTTTGAGTGGAGTGTCCAGAAAAGAGCTAATATTATTATTAACTGTTACAGGTACTACTATTACAGATACAAAGACCCATTGCTAGATTGAACATTGCTGAGATATCGTGATAGCATACTTGTAGACTGTATTTGGGGATTCCATCATTCCAGAGCTGCAAAATAAAGGAGTGACTTTCTCAGTGCCTTGGCTGGGGTAGTTCAAGCTTTACGTTAAATACCCCCGATTTCCTTCCAGGGAACCCCAATGGCCTGGGCTCTGAAAAAAGCTCCAGACACCCCTAGGGTTGTGTCTGATTTATTTTCTCACATCCTCTGGAAGTCAAAAGCCTGGTGTTCTGAATGCCTGATATCTGTGAGGCAGCAGCATCATATTAGAAGGAGAATGGAGGGCTGTCGAACCTGTGTTCGACATGTGACGTCTGTCGAGCTCCAGATTTCCTGCTTGGCCTGTCCTGCATGTGTTTCCTCGGCCGTTGTGGCTCAATGGCACTCTGGCGCTGTACTAATACAGGGGGACGGTATTTTAACTTAAAAAAAAAATGGGGGAGCCGGTGGGGGATAATCGACACTCGACACACGCCTCCAAAGTAATGCATCTTTATTACGTTTCCTCATAAAA
Source organism: Lepisosteus oculatus (assembly GCF_040954835.1). Taxonomy (NCBI): domain Eukaryota; kingdom Metazoa; phylum Chordata; class Actinopteri; order Semionotiformes; family Lepisosteidae; genus Lepisosteus; species Lepisosteus oculatus. The sequence goes on along the minus strand of NC_090718.1, from coordinate 4,984,942 downwards.
AACTATGAGTTTATTAACTATGTTTATTAAACTTCTTAGTTAACCTTTAAACAGTTGCAGGGCTGCTATTTCTCCTCCATAATGGCAAACAAGGAAAAAAAAACAACAAAAATCTAGCCCTATTTTAAACATCAAGTTGTTGTTTTTTTTCCTTTTAACACAACAAGAGTCTTGACGTCTGAGGGAAAAAATGAAGACATTGTAACTTTGGTGGCGAAAATGCTACATTTTAACAACACATTTTGAAATATAATGAAACAAGTTAAACATTGTGATTTCTCATGGCCATGAAAACAGCTAGACGCACAAAAACCCTTCTCAAGCTACGCTGCGTGTGAGTTCAAAACATCTACCGGTAACGCACGGAACAAACGGAAATATGTCTGCTTGTTTACACAGTCTGAGTAACGAGCAAAGACACAATTTTTGTTTGTGGCAATTTTAGAATTTTATATAGGTCTCAAAAAGAGGACGTCTGGTCCCCCTGGCTAATATTCCCTCTTCATCCCACGGCTGCAGAGTCTCTGTTCTCCCCCGATCTGCTGTGGCCAACATTTTACCAACCAGCCTCGTGTTTTCTGCTGGTTAACTCTCAGTCTGGAAAACGAGTACATATCATTCAGAAAACTTTCAGAAAAGCTGATCTTTTACCGCTAGTTCCTGCACACATAAAGCGGTGGTGCTTCACTGAGACGGCGGATGTCGCTAATTGATCCCAGAATCTCATCCACCTGCTGCTTGAAAGAAACCAGGCTGTCAGTTTTGGTCAACACTCCCACCACTCTTTGTGTAAAGAAGTGGCTCTGGTTCTTGGTTGTAAACTTACTTCCATATGGTTTTCACTTGTGTCCTGCAGTTTCTGTTTCACAGACAGATGAAACAAATCCTCTGTGGGCTTTCCTCTGTTTCAAGCAGACTTTACAGCACTCAGGGCCCTGGAATACTGTCTGTGCGGAGTCTGTATGTTCCCCGTGCGTCTGCGTGGGTTTTCTCCAGGTGCCCCAGTTTCTTCCCGGAGTCGGAAAACAAAATAAACTTTTTCCCCCCCACAATGTATACCAATCTTACAACAAGTACAACTCTGACATAACATAAATCTCTGGTAATTTCTAGAAGTTCTTAAACAGGTGATTGTCCCTTCTCAATCAGTTCACTTTCCGAGATGCTGTTGGCGCTGGGTTTGCACAATACGGGCCTCCCTCCGTGCTTTCCCACTTGGCTGTAGACCACGTCTCCTTCGCCAGCAATGGCTCTGAACCTGCGGTCGTCCCGTACAGGAGCCACGTTCCTTTCCTGCGCTCCTCCGCCGTCGAGAAACCCCACTTGGCCCCACGCCCCGCTTTATTCTGGGTGCGTCCTGAGGCGGACGGGGTCCTGTCTAGGGTAACTCTGCTCTCGCTGGGAAAGACTCCGGCTCCCCCGAGGTCCCGTGGCTACAAAAGGGGACGAATGAACAGGTGTGAGCCATTCCGTGCCTTTGTACAAATACTCCATCGAGGAGCTCTCGGCCTAAACCCTAAAAGACGCGTCAAACAACGGGGAATGAAAGCAGAAACCACAAGCTTTATTTTTATCCCTTTTTTTTGTTGAAAACCCTAATATTAGAATAAGCTCACGCAGTTGAGCAGCGGGGAAAGTGAATCTCCCACCGGCGATCATTCTCGCGGCGGAATCTCACAGACCACTGCGCACGCGTCAAATCCCCCCTCCCCTCCTCGCTCGAGGCCGGGCAACCAGGGGAACCCGTACTTTCATCGTAGAAACCGGCCAACATGGTGGTGGAGGTAACGGACACAATCTGGAATTCGGAACCTCCGTCCGTCCATCTCGTCACCGCAGTGTAAATGTCGCATCCAAATTCGTGGGGTCGCCGGAGCCGATCAACAGGCGCGGGGCTGGACCCGCCCTCCACCTAGAGGACAGTAACAAGAAGATAACAAGACGTGAGCCAGGGTGGGATTTGCCTGAGTTCCTTCCCCCCTCGGTCACCCTGAAGAAGCTCTATAAAATCAGTCCCCGTCTCGGTGGCTTCAGGACAGCCGGCTGAAACCCCAGTGTCCCGAACTTGACGCGCCTGAGAGCATGTTCAAACTAGCGAGAAGTAAGTGCGGGGTGTTTTTTTTAAATTTTGAGATCAGCACAAAGGAAGATCGCTGAAGTCACTTCGTTCTTGGATGCAGTCAAAGATGGAAAGTTCTGTATTTAAAAGCCTCAGCTTCAGACCTCAACGATAAAGCGCGAACAATCAGATCTCATGTGGATCTCGGTTCCCGGAGGGACTCTGGGTGACAAACTCGATAGCATCGTTAGCACTAAAGATTCCGTTTCTTAGTTATTTAAGAAGGCTCAGCATTTTTCATCAGTGTGCAGAAGTCTGTTCTCAGACATAGCTTTTGTCCAAAGTGTGTTGGAGAATAAGTTGTCATTTTAAAGTCAAATGCATTGAACCTGCGTCACTAGGTGTACTTTCTATATGAAGTGCATTGCTTGTGTGTCTCAGAATAAAGCATAGTTGTCAAGTGAAGTGCATAAGAACTGTCTTGAGCTTCCTGGTCTGAAAGCAGGGATATCTCTGTTCTGAATTGTTCAATAACTGTGAAACAGTCCAAAGTGCTGTTAAGGTTAATGACAAGCTGTGCTTTTCATGGTTTAGCAGTAAAAAGAAAGAGCTGTAAAACAATGAGTGCCTGAAAAGATAATCTCAGTTAGACCCACACCCGTCAGGTTAGGTTACTTTTTTTAAAGGTTCAGTTTGCCTGTGATTGTTCGAAATGTGTCAGGGTGTTGGAGTGTTTGTCTGGGACAAGGGAGTGGTGCCCGCAAACCTGGCACTCCCAGCATGCTGAGAGCAAGGTCTCTGATGGCCTGGTGCCTGCACACCTCACTCCCAGCATGCTGAGGGCAGGGTCTCTGATGGCCTGGTGCCCGCTCACCTCACTCCCAGCATGCTGAGGGCAGGGTCTCTGAGGGCCTGGTGCCAGCACACCTCACTCCCAGCATGCTGAGGGCAGGGTCTCTGATGGCCTGGTGTCAGCACACCTCACTCCCAGCATGCTGAGGGCAGGGTCTCTGATGGCCTGGTGTCAGCACACCTCACTCCCAGCATGCTGAGGGCAGGGTCTCTGAGGGCCTGGTGCCCGCTCACCTCACTCCCAGCATGCTGAGGGCAGGGTCTCTGAGGGCCTGGTGCCCGCACACCTCACTCCCAGCATGCTGAGGGCAGGGTCTCTGAGGGCCTGGTGCCCGCTCACCTCACTCACCTGAGCCCCTCTCCTCTCTCCGCAGGTCTTGGCAGGCTCTGGCCTGCCCCCCGGCAGGAGGCCCGGTGCTCCAGCTCAGTGCGCGGCCTGGAGTACATCGCGCCGCTGGTGCGTACGGTGGAGGAGACGCCGGAGCCCGTCGGCGCGCGAGTGCAGGGCCAGATCCCGGCCTGGGTCCGCGGCAGCTTCCTCCGCAACGGGCCGGGCAAGTTCGAGTTCGGCAACCACGAGTGAGTGGGGCTGGCGAGCGGGCTGGGACAGGGCAGGGCGTAAACTACTGACTGGGGAGTGCCGTTCGCTGCTGGGACAGAGAGTGCCTCAGCTTTCCCAGGAGTCTCCCATCCGGGTACTGGCCAGGCTCACACTGCTGGGCTCCAGTGGGGCTGCCAGCTGGGAGCTGCAGGGTGACATGGCTGCCAGCGTTATCGGCTGGGAATGGAGATCCAGGGAAGACAGAGCCTGTGAGGGGGGGGTGCGACAAAAGGACGGGGAGCTGGTTCTTCTGTACAGGTGCTTCGTTCTTCCCCAGGTACAACCACTGGTTTGACGGGATGGCGCTGATGCACCAGTTTAAGATCGAGGGCGGCACGGTGACCTACAGGAGCAGGTTCCTGCGCAGCGACTCGTACTGCGCCAACAGCGAGCACAACCGCATCGTGGTGTCCGAGTTCGGGACCCTGGCCATGCCCGACCCCTGCAAGAGCCTCTTCCAGCGCTTCCTGTCCCGTTTCGAAATGCCAGGTGAGCAGCCGGCCTCCGTGGTCGGGCAGTGACGCTGGGCACTGGCATCACACCGACTTAAACATAGTCGGGGGTTGGTGAGTCTTCTGGGCGCTGGCAGCAGGTTAGACAGAGGCTGTTGATAAGATAAGATCACTTTATTGGCCCTATACCATTTCTTGCATGAGGAATTTGTCTTTTCGCAGACCCCAGCTTGCTCTCCATGAGACACACAGACAGGGAGAGAAGCTGGGGGTCAGAGTGCAGGGTCAGCCATTCATACGGCGCCCCTGGAGCAGTTGGGGTGAAGGGCCTTGCTCAGGGGCCCAACGGAGTAGGATTCCTCTGCCGGCCGCGGGATTCGAACCGGCAACCTTCCAGCCACAGGCGCAGATCCTTGGCCACAGAGAAACTGCTCCGCCCCCGAATATGACCTGGTTTTCTAGTGGGTCTCGGCTTGCGCCTGCGCACTGAGCTCAGCTGTGCTTTGCAGGCCTGCAGCGTGGTCTGTCAAACGCCAGCGTGGCTCCTCCTGAGAACCTGGGAGCTCTTCTTCTGAAGCCCAGGTGTGCTGGCCCGCAGCCAGCCTCGCAGGAAAGCACGTGTGCTGAGCGCCTGTCGTTCCAGAAGGGGCCGCGGAGGCAGAAATTCAGGTTCTGCCTGTTGGCCCTGCCCCGCGGAGATGGGGGGTAAAAAGGGGGTGACGATGGCGTTGTCCTGCCTGCCACCCTCTCTCTGGTCCGCCCTCAGTGCCCACAGACAACGCCAGCGTGAACTTCGTCCGGTACAAGGGCGATTACTACGTCACCACCGAGACCAACTTCATGCGCAGGGTGGATCCCGAGAGCCTGGAGACGAAGGAGAAGGTAATAATAATAATAATTGCTTACACTTATATAGCGCTTTTCTGGACACTCCACTCAAAGCTCTTTACAGGTCATGGGGATCCCCTCCACCCCCACCAGTGTGCAGCCCCACCTGGATGATGCTCCAGTCCTCTCCCCACACACCAGCTCTCAGTGGGGAGGAGAGCAGAGTGATGAAGCCAGTTCAGAGATGGGGATTATTAGGAGGCCATGATTGGTAAGGGCCAATGGGAAATGTGGCCAGGACACCGGGGTTACACCGCTAATCTTTTCGAGAAACGTCCTGGGATTTTTAATGACCACAGAGAGTCAGGACCTCGGTTTTATGTCTCATCTGAAGGACGGTACTGACCTGACTCGCCCCCCCCGCCGTTCAGGAAGAGCGAGGTGCAGCAGGTGGGCACAGGCTGACCTGCTCATGCCCAGCAACCAGCTGGCTTTGCTGTTGCGGGCGCCTGGCTTAGTTATCCAAACAGTGTTTTCCATCACGTCACTCTGCTTTTATCATGGCGTCCCACACTGCACCACTTGTAATCGCTCCTTTCCGCCAGGATATATTCAGTTCAGTTCAATTTATTTTTATATAGCGCCTTTCACAACAAGGTTGCCCCAAGGCGCTTAACAAAGCTGTGTGGCAGAACATGACGTTACAATCCAGAAAGAGAAAAGGCCAGGAGACCGCTGAGGAGAGGAACCAAAAACCCCTCTGTAAGGAGAAAAGAAACCTCTAGGGGTCCAAGGTCAACTGGCTGCCCAACCCCTCTGGAATATACTGTCCAATGGAAACTCTTTGGACATCAGGAGTATCTTTTAATTAATTAATTATTTATAAAACTTTGACTTGATCATCTGCAGGGCACTTTCACATCCAGATCGCTTGAGGAAAGATGAAGGTCAGTTAATTGAGAGCCGCGTCCGCCAGAAACCCAAGTCCTTCCCTCTGTAAGACCGCGACTGGGAACGGTGACACCTCAGGCGCGTTATTGCACCTGTCGGGGGACAAGGTGGAGTCTGACAGCTTGTGTGTGTGTCCAGGTGGACTGGAGCCAGTTCATCGCTGTCAATGGGGCCACAGCCCACCCCCACTACGACCCCGATGGCACAGCCTACAACATGGGCAACTCCTACAGCAAGCAAGGTGAGTCTCAGCCGGCGTCATACTGTGTCTTGATAATTTAACTGAGGGGCGCTATGATAAAAGCATGCCCTTGTTGAGAGCAACAAGTGTTCAGTTTTGGTCACGCTGCTAAAAAAAAAGAGGTATTTCTGTTCTGGAAACACTCTAGTTCCTGGGGCCAAACGGATGCATGACTCTTCTCTGCTCTAGGGTTTAAGAACTGAAGGGCTGGACTTTTGAACAGAACTCTAGCAGAACACAGTCCACCCACTCCGTCAAAATCCTAGTAGGAGTGTCCTGCACAAACCACATACACGTGCACAGTTACGCTTCATAATAGCCTCCTAATAGTAATAAACATTCACCTTGGAGGAAACGTTTAATTTACATTCATTTTCCTGTGGATTGGAATTGAAGCCTGCGCAATTCTCTTAATGGTAAACAGCCGGTTCAGGACAGTAAACAGAGTGATAATACATCATGTTTCCAATATTTTATTGATGGAGTTCATTTTGTTTTGGGGTTAGGTTTATTTTTATCTAGGTAATCATTTCCACAGTTTTATAGTTTGCTTTCTCGACAGCGGTGCGCTCCGGTGCCCGCGCTGGCTGTGATAATAAGGCCCCCTTTTCCGCAGTGCCACAGATGGTTAAGCCGCACCCTGATAGATATGAAAGATTTGCGTCCTTGACCTGATGATCGCAGGGATGGGCTCACACATGGGATTGCTGGACATCTGTAAACGGCGAGGCCATTTAGCCCCACAAGGAACACCAACCAAGGAGACCAAACCGTAGCTGGCACTAACATTGCATTCTTTTCGGAGTTAAGTAGCAGATTTGCGATTTAATCCTCACTGCGCCCTCTGCCAGAACAATGCAACTCTTTTATTAAGGTGTCAGGACAGAAGGGCGTAGTGAGGAATGCTAGTTGCAGAACATGTGGGTCAGGACACATAATCTGTTTCTGATACCAGCGGTATGGCGCTGTCTGGCGCGCCACTGAGCCCCGAGCGCCCTTGTGAGCAGGGCAGGTTGACGTTGGTTGGCGGATCTCGGCCTCTGGGAAGTTATGGGGCCCACAGAACTGCTGAGGCTTTTCTGCCAGTGAGGGAGCAAGTAGTGACTCTGCCAAGACTCGCACACTGTCCTCAGTCCCTCTTAAAGCTTCCGGCCGTTAGCATGAGCTAGATGAGGGGCAGTAGGGTGTGTGGAAACCGCAAAGCCAAAGACGGGACGGGTGAAGCGTGATACAAGACACAGCTTGGGAGCGCCTGGGGCTCGTGGAGGTGTTATCGGATCATCCCATTGGAACAGCAGCGCAGCAGGGACAGGAGCTGCGGTGGACAGCGGGAAAAAGTCCAGATGCCCCGTCCGAGGGGGCAGAGGCACTGGGGGCGGGGGGCACAAGCAAAACGAAAAACGCGGCGCTGTGCAAAGGCGGCGTCCAGACGGGACGCACGCTGCCTGACGGGGTCCAGCCTGGGAGGAGAAAGCCTCCGCTGGGCACAGCGGGATCCGGACCGAACTATCCCTGTTTAACGGGGTCCGTTCTGGAAGAGCAGGGAGCTCAAGGCCACAACAAAAGGAGAGCTCAACCCTTCCCTGAAAACGCGGCCTTAACGCCCTCTCCACACCCCTCCGGGACTGTCGCTGGAAGGATCTCCCCTTGCGGGGGTCTGCTCGTGCTCAGTGTGTCTGAAAGGGTCCTCACAGCTGCGGCTTGTTTCTTATCAGCCAGGGCAGCTGTGGTTGCTACGGCAACGCATCCAGGGCTCCGCCTCCACACTGGACACGCCCACCCCACCCCCCGCCTCGTGCCACACCCATTATTTCACGCAATTAGAGACTTGGGTTTTTATTATAAAACCTAAAGGGCCCCAGATGTTTGCTCAGGGACCACACGGTCAGAAACCTCCTCCAGCTGCCCGTGCGTTGTTGCAGGTTCCTTCTACAACATCATCCAGGTGCCCGCGCTGAAGGGCGGGCAGGACGAGGCCCTGGAGGGGGCGCGGGTGCTGTGCTCCATTCCCGCCGCGGACAAGGCGAGGCCCTCCTACTACCACAGCTTCGGTGAGCGGGGAGCAGGGGTGGGGCGCTGGGCAGGGCGGGGCGTGGTGCTGAGTGGGGGGCGGGGAGCAGGGCGGGGCTCTGAGTGGGGAGCAGGGGGGGCGAGGTGCCTAGTGTGGGACGGGGAGCTGAGTGGGGGGCGGGGGCGGGGTGCTGAGCAGGGAGTAGGGAGCAGGGGGGCGGGGCACAGTGCTGATGGGGTACTGACCGGGCTGACCCCTGTTGTTTCAGCCATGTCGGAGAACTACGTCGTGTTCATCGAGCAGCCCATCAGGCTGGACCTGCTGGCGATCATGACGAGCAGGGTCCGAGGCAGGGCGCTGAGCAAGGGCATCCTCTGGGAGCCCGGCCGGGACACGGTGTTCCACGTGTGCAACAAACGCACTGGCGAGGTGAGGGGGGCCGGGCCGGGGATGTTCTCAGGGCAGGACTGTGCAGCTCCTGTCCTGCCACTGAACAGTAATAATAATTGTTTATATAGCGCTTTTCTGGACACTCCACTCAAAGCGCTTTATGGGTCATGGGGATCCCCTCCACCCCCACCAGTGTGCAGCCCCACCTGGATGATGCTCCAGTCCTCTCCCCACACACCAGCTCTCAGTGGGGAGGAGAGTCAGTTCAGAGATGGGGATTATTAGGAGGCCATGACTGGGGAAAGGCCAGGGGGAAATTTGACCAGGACACCGGAGTGACACCCCTGCTCTTTTCAAGAAACGCCCTGGGATTTTTAATGACCACAGAGTCAGGACCTCAGTTTTACATTTCATCCGAAGGACGGCGCCTTTTTACAGTGTACTGTCCCCGTCAATGTACTGGGACATTAGGACACACACAGACCGCAGGGTGAGCGCCCCCTACTGGCCCCACTAACACCTCTTCCAGCAGCAGCCTCAGCTTTCCCAGGAGTCTCCCCTCCAGGTACTGGCCAGGCTCACACCTGCTGAGCTCCAGGGGGGCTGCCAGCTGGGAGCTGCAGGTGATGTGGCTGATAAAGAAGCAGGAGCCGGTTTGTTTTGCACAGGAGCTAAACGGGGTTCCTGTTGTCCCTGAAAAGTAGATTCAGCGCAGAGCCGAGACTCCCACTCAACCGCAACACTGGATGTCCTGCCTGGCAGAGTGCTAGCTCATGCCCAGTGAAGTGGGCAGTAATACCTCCTGGAGAATGCCGAACTGCTCTCTTGAGTTTCTCGTCTCGGTAGTTCCTCTTGTGTACAGCGTGTCACTGACAGCACTTGCAGTGAGGCGGAAGGAGAGTTCAGACAGCTGCTATAAATAGCATGAAAGGCCTAGCCAGAGGTGTGGGGGAGGATGGGGGAAAAAAGGCCAAGCGCTGTGCCGTCATCGACCCTCGGATGGGAGAACGAGATTTCGGAAGTGAATTTTCCAAGCTGGTGTTGAAAACGCTGTCCGGGTTCGGAGATATCGAGGTCTGTGACGCCTCTGTTTTGGGAACGCCGAGTAGCAGAGCCTTGCTGTGGATCAAAACCAGCTCGACTGGGCTGTTTGGGTGAAAGATCTCCTGTCTGTTAGCTTGTTTTTGATGACATCACAGACACTTGGGAAAGTGATGCGATGCCCATAATTCAATTCAGTTGATTTTTATATAGCGCCTTTCACAACAAGCATTGCTGCTGACTTGCAGTTCGCGCGGAGTAGTGGATGGATATTCCATGCTCTGCCCTGGACGGAGACCAGTGGGAGAGCTCTAATCTCCAGTGGGGATCAACCCGGAGTTAGCAGAGCTAACGGTGACAGGAGAGTCATGTGACCAGGCCAGCGCTGTGATGCATCGTCGGCCGGCTCTCCCAGTGTGACCGGCGCCCGGTGTAGAGAAGGGCAGTGGGTGGCTTTTATTGCGGAGGGGGGTTACAGCGGGCTCCGCTGTTCACCGGAGCGTGCCGCTCTCTCAGCCTGACCCTCTCGGCCGGCCCCCAGCCGGATAAAGGAATCATGCCCGTGACGAGAGAGGATCTGGCAGGCCTGGGGGCTGGGCCGGCCTGCTTCTGCGTTTGCACTGTCGGCGGGAAGGCGGGCGCCGGGCCCGGAATCGTGGATCATGGTTCTGGTCCGGGGAAGAAGATGGGTACGACCCTTCAGAGCCCGGAATGCGTACAACGGATATGGCGGCGGTCGTCCAGAGGTTGACCATACATCAGCGCGGAAACAGTTCGTTTTAATGAACCGGGCAAGGGCTCCCCTCTGCAGGAGACCAGGGAAACGATCAAGAGGCCGGGCCACAGGGGTGAAGCGAGGATCGCCCCCTTTGTTTCCACTGAAGTCAAGGCACTATACAGCAGTGTGAGAGGAGAGAGAACGACTCCCTCTCTTTTTCTTTCCGGAAGAAAACGGAAAGGACAATTCAATAGGTCTCCTTGTTTCCACGCTGCCCTCCCTCATCCTGTAGCTGTGTAGCTTGCCAGTCTTGCCTGACTCTTATCAACAACTTGTTTCTTCGAATGATTTGTAGCTTCCTGCCATGTCAGCGTTATTTGTGTCAGAATCACAGCGCCGTGTTGTTAACAAAAGAAGCGTTTTAAAGGCAAGCAGCGTTGTAGGGGGATCGAGTACCGGTTTATTCCCTGCTGAAAGGAGAGGAAAAGAAACAGTGTTTTGGCCGAGGAGCCTTCTGCAGGTGTGGCCCGCAGGCCCGAAGAAGACTCCACAGCCGAAACGTTGTGTCTCTTTTCTTCTCTTTTCAGCGCAGGAATAAACCTGTCCTTGTTCCTGTGCAGCCCACGCATGCTGACGCAGCCCCCCTACTCGAACTTTTAACAGATGCAAGGTGCCGAGATATTGCGGACTGCGATCGGCGCTTGGAGTCACTGTAGAAAGAGATGACAAAGTGCGCTGATTCCCGTGACGCTGAGATGATCACGGCGTCGTATAAAGGGAGCGCGGCGCTAACTCTCCTCTCCTCTGCCCACAGCTGAGCGCGGTGCGGTACCAGGCCAAGGCCCTGTCCATGTTCCACCAGATCAACGCCTACGAGCAGGACGGCTTCATCGTGCTGGACCTGTGCGTCTCGGACGACGGCGGGACCATCGGGGACTTCCTGATCCAGCACATGCGCAAGTCCGGAGAGGCGCTGGATGAGGTGAGGGCTGGGCTGGGCGAGACGAGGAGGCGTGTAGGGGGGTCCCCCCTGCGGTGCCCGCATTGCACCTCGCTGCTTACCGCAGGACTCTGTGTGTGACTTTGTGTGCCAGAGTCCTCTTTACTTCTCCTGAGCGGGGGGAACGTGCCGTGGGGTTCCGGGCTTGTAGGGAATCTTTTCTGGCAGGTGAGTCGGCGTTTCGATTCCACCCAGACCCCCAGATGGGCTGGGAGCCGGTCTGTGCCACCTGGAGCTCCGACGGCGTGTCCCCTTCCGGGGCTGCCCTGACCAGCTGCGTTCCTCCTCCTCTCTCCCGCGGGGGGCAGGTGTACAACGCGGTGAGCCGACCCCTCCCCCGCCGTTTCGTCCTGCCGCTGGCCGTCGCCGCTGACGCGCCCGCCGGCCAAGATCTCAACACCCTGCCGGACTCCCGCGCCATGGCCATGAAGCTCTCCAATGGCAAGGTACCCCGAGAGGGCTTGGGGGTGGGGGGACAGGGAGACCTGGCTTGATTTCTTCAAGTCCACGGAGAAGGCTTCCGTAATCGCCTGATCCGGCCCACAGCGTGTCCTCTCGGTCCCGGCAGGACAGCCTGTCTGTCTCCCACGCTGGACGAGAACATTACTTACCAGCAAAGAGCGTGTCTGGGCGTGTCTTCCTCCTCAGGGTTACCTGCTGGGGCTCAGAGGGGCTTTCTGAGGCACAGGTGGAGACAGATGATAATCGGGGGTTTGAGGGTCAGTCGGATCCGCTCCCTTCCAGGGGATGTGGAAGAGGGAGGGGCTTCGGGCTGGGTGGGCGTGGCTGTCGAGGGCGGGGGCGGGTTCAGGGGTGGGGGGTGGAGCTTGGCAGCCAGACCCTGTTTTCATGGTGCTGATTCTACTCGTCGGGGTGCGTGGGCGCGGAGGGGAAGGGGTGGGGTTAATGGAGCGCTGCCGGCTGCCCTGTGTGCGCCCCAGATCTTCTGCACCCCAGAGGACCTCCACGGCACGGATCTGCTGGACTACGGAGGCCTGGAGTTTCCGCAGATCAACTACGCCCGCTACAACACCAGGAAGTACCGCTACTTCTACGGCTGCGGCTTCAGGCACCTGCTGGGCGACTCCCTGCTGAAGGTGGACATCCAGACAAAACACCTGAAGGTCAGTTGGCGCAACCCCACCAGCTTCGATACACCCTTAGAAATCTTTATTTGGATTGCCCAGGGGCATCCCTTTACTGCAGTGCGCCTGGACAGTGGATAGTGTCCCCTGCGAGAGAGCGCAGCCGCAGGGCGTGATCGAGGGCCTGCAGGGCCCCTCACACCCCGCCTGTGACCCCCTGTCTTGTGAGTCCGCAGGTGTGGAGAGAGCCTGGCTTCTTCCCCTCCGAGCCCGTCTTCGTCCCGGCCCCGGATGGCACTGAGGAGGACGATGGAGTGGTTTTGTCCGCGGTGATCACCCCCAGGCAGGTGAGGAGGGGCGGCCTGTGAAGCGCGTCACCCAGGGTAGCTCGCCGTGTCCGGGTGCGGTGTGGCTGGGCGGAGGGGCCGGAGCTCTCTGCTCCAGGCGCAGGGGTGGGACATCTGCTCGGGTCCCAGGGCGACGCACGGTCCCCCCCTCCCCACTCCAGATCACGGCTCCTGGGGCTTTGGATCCAGCGCTCGGCCCTGGGTTCGAGCCAGCCGCCTGCTCGTGCTTCAGCTCTCATTTGGCCGATCGGGACTTTGCGTTAACTCCCACCTCTGAAGATCCTGAAGGTGCTGAATGAGCAGAATGTGTTTGTGGAAGATCAGAGACGGGCCCGTGTTACCATTCACACATTCACTGTGCTCAGGGTAGGAATTTAAGGCCAAAGAGGAACAAAGCAAGCGGATAGGTGTTCAGCGTTCGCTTGTGAGTATTCAGTTTTTTAAGTGTTATATATATATAGATTAATGATCAGTCATTATTTATGTACTCAGTGCACTTTCCTGTGCACTGTGGCTTTCCATAATTTCATTTTTTGATCGCGCTTTTCATGGCTTGCGTAGCGAGCCTACAGGAGGATGGTTCCTGCTGTTTGAGCTCTGAGGGCTGGGGCGAAGTTATGTTTCAGTGGAGCAGCGCGACCTTTAGTTGCTGGAAAGGGAGACGCTGCTTCTCAGGGTCCTGCACAATGCAGCCGTTCAGGCCAGTGGCCTGGCAGCATCTCCTAGTCCAGAATGAAAGCTTTCTCTGTTCTCCGTTCAGCTGTGAAGTAGCCAGGCTGTGTATTATGTGGGTTACACTGGTCATGAAGCTAGAAAACCACGTTTTAAAGCCTGTTAAAGTGTGAAACTGCGATTTCCAAGCTTATCCGCTGCGGTTGTGTTGTGGCCCGTGAGCTGTGGTGTTCCTGCCCAGGGAAAGAGAGAGGATTCTCAGTGGGAGCTCCTCAGCTTGTTGAAAACCTACGAGTCGAGGTGCACAGCTAGTCGAGGGGGGGAGCCCTCCTCTTGGCTGCCTGTGTCTGCTCACTGCCCTGCTCTGCCCGTTGTCAGGTGAGGAGCCTGTGCTCTGATTCTCCACTTAATGAAGCAGCTCAGGTCTGGCTCAGTTCTGGCACTGGTCTGACTGGGGTCTGGTTGTAGTAGTAATAATCGCTTACACTTCTAGAGCTGTATTTTAGCGGCAGCCATATTGCTGTTTTGGGGAGAAGAACGGGGTAATGAAGCCGATTCATAGATGGGGATTTTTAGGAGGCCATGATTGGAAATTTGCCAGGACGCCGGCGTTACACCCCAACTCTTTTAGAGAAACGCCCTGGGATTTTTAATGACCACAGAGAGTCAGAACCTCAGTTTTACGTCTCATCCGAAGGACGGCGCTTTTTTACAGTGCAGTGTTTCCGTCACTATACTGGAACATTAGGACCCACACAGACTGCAGGGTGAGCGCCCCCTACTGGCCCCACTAACACCTCTTCCAGCAGCAGCCTCAGCTTTCCCAGGAGTCTCCCATCCAGGTACTTGCCAGGCTCACACCTGCTGGGCTTCAGTGGAGCTGCCAGCTGGGAGCTGCAGGGTGGTCTGGCTCGGGTCTGGATCCGGTCTGGCTTGGGTGTGGCTCTGGTGTGGCTCTGGTCTGACTCCAGTCTGGCTTGGGCTTGGATCAGGTCTAGTTCGAGTCTGGTTTTTTGTCTGGCTCGGGTCTGGATCAGGTCTAGTTCGGGTCTGGATCGATTCTGGTTTGGGTCTATCTTAGGTCTGGTTCTGCTCTTCCAGGAAAAGGGCACCTTCCTGCTGGTGCTGGATGCCAGGACCTTCACCGAGCTGGGCCGCGCGGAGGTGCCTGTGGACATGCCCTACGGCTTCCACGGGGTCTTCAACGCCAGCGAGGCGACGCCAACCGACCAACACTGACCTCGCCGACCTCGAGAACCCCCCACCAGCCCCTGCGGTGGGACCCCGGGTACCCAGCAGGTGGGCAGAGAGACCAGCCTGGTTCAGATCGACCCGATACCCCCCCACCAGCTGGCTACAGCGCTGCCCGGCTGTGGAGCAGTTCTGACCTGGACCCTCTTTCTCCTCTAAAGTATAACAAACCACACCCCTGAGCCTTCAGAACAGTCGTCAGTGTGTTTTACAGCCATTACTCGTCAAGGCCATACAGTATGTGAAGCCTGCTGGCCTTACTCTCCCGGTAAGTTCGAAACCGCAGACCTGCTCAGGGTCTCAGAAGGGCAGTTACAAATGGCTGGGCAGCTTGTTCCACACCCCCACATCTCTTTGGGTATGTACATCTGCACGTTTCCCCTTGTGCCCTCTGGTTCATGCTTGGCTGTTGGCCCTGACTCAGGCTGGTGGTTTAGTAAGGCAAGCAGGCCCTCAGGCCTTTAACCCCTTCAGGGCGAGAGTCCTGCCCATCCTCCAATGCCCACACGTGCCTGGCGAGCTCAGGTAGAAATCGCCAACCCCGTTTCTTTTGCTGGTGGGGCCCAACTCTCTTTTTTCTTTAGTGACCTGGCAAATAACCTCTGCATTTGCAGCATAAAGTGAAACTCTTTATAAAAATGAAAATCGCCCTTAAATTCCTGCCTTGCTCGGCTGTGATTGAAAGACCTGAGGCGCCTGAGGGGTGAGGTGTTGACCGTTTTTGCTGTCAGATGCAGGCTGGGTGGTTTTGCTCAATTCCCCCGTGGTGGTCAGGCCCGTGCAGCTGGTACTGGCTCGGTCCAGGAGGAGGCCGGTGCTGGTTTGATGTTTCCCTGGTCTTATTCTGTTGCTGCTTGGCTGTTACAGAAGTGCCTGTTCACTGTCACTGTGACTTTTCTCCTGTATATGAATGAGCATAACAGTTTCTGAAAAAACCTCACGTAACCTTGTGTACTTTAAAAAAATAGTTTTTAGCAATATTATACTGTTTTACTTCTTGTAAAATGACTTTTAACTTTTACTGTGTTACTTCTTTTAATAAATCATGACATTAAAGGTCAGCTGTGTTGTTGCTTGTATAATGTGTGTCTTGTGTGCGTGTGTGTATTCCTAGATTTGTGAGGAAGAAATCTGGGAAGATGTCCTCTTGGATCTGTTAACTCCTAAGATAATTGTCAGCACTATTTGTTCTAGGTCAGCTTTCACTGCCTCTGGGGTTTTGTGCTATGTAGCAGTACTGTCTAAGTGTGCACTTACAGTGTGTATCTACTGTGTTGGTCTGATGTGTGTGTGTGGATCTGGCATGTGGCCAGTGCAGTCTGTACCTACATGTGCCCAGGAAAACACAGATAAGAAACACTGACCGGTGTCTTTACTGGTGAAGGCTGAATGCTCTCTCTATCCTCGTAAACACCTCTGTTTTCTGTCATAAAGCAGACTGTGGTGCAAGAGGAGGACAGTGTTTTAAGTGAAAAGTGGTGTTTGCCTGACTGTCAAAACTGTAAGACAGACTGTGCTGTAAAAACAAAGAGAGTTCAGAAAATGTGTTTTTTTTATACGTTGCCTTTTCAGGTTTTAATTTTCTGTCAACATACAGACTGTCAAACAGCACTTGCAGTGAGATAAGACTTCAACACACTGTGCTTAACATATAAGATAATAGCAATACGAAGTTTATTAAAACAAGGTCTTTATGATAATAAAATATTAGCTCATTTAAAAGTCTTGCATTTAAACAGGAGATTCATATAATAATTTTTAAAAGTATAATTGAAAATTCATGCAGACTCTCGTCACTCTCCTGTCACCAATATAACAATGTGAAAGTGCCATTTTAATCTTGACTGCTGCTTGCTTGTTTTGGAAGAATCCAACAGCTAATCTCGTGCGCGCGAGGAAGGGTTCGGGGCTGGCCTGGCTCTGACAGTGAAAGCAGGCACTGCTGGCCACACCTGTGACGCTGGTTCAGATAGTCATTTAAAGTGCTGCCGGTGGAGGGGTTCAAAGTCTGCCAGAATTGCATTGCTGTGTCTGTTGTCCTGACTCACATTTCATTTCATCTCTGATGTGTATATAAGCCCTTACATCTATTATATATATGTATATAAGATCAATGCATCTGTTCTTGCAGTACTGAGCTGCACCTTCATGTCCAACTACGATCTTCCAATCCTCCTCGCCTTAGTTAAAATACGGCAGGAGGGGTGAGCCCGAGGCCGTGCAACCACATCATCAGCAAATCTGAAAAGCAAATCTCGTGATCTTGTCGCCGATTCAGCACGCCCTGACCGGGCACAGGATCTGACATAAACTTCTAAATCTGTCCCGAGTGTTTTTGCAGAACGGCGCAGAGCGGCGCAGGCCAGCGCGCAGCCACACACGATGTGGGTGACAGAAGAGAGGAACGGATCTCGATCAGAAGGAAGAGGCTCCCTCAGAGGCCGCAGGTTAGGGGGGGGGGAAGGGGTCGGCCCTGGACAGTGGAGCGGGGGGGGATTAGGGCTGGACGTGCTCTAGCTCTGTAGCAGTGACCAGGAGAGGAGGCCAGAGTCGGGGCGCGACGCCGCAACTCCTGGGGGTACCTGAGCCCATCCGTCAGGTTGTCTAGAAGGACAGGCCCACCAGGGTCAGCGCCAGAACCAGGACAGGAGCCGCTGCGGAGCTGGGGCCGCCGGACGAGCTGGTCTCTGGGGATACAGACGGAAAACCGTTAGCCTGCGCTTGTTCTGCTCTGAGTGTGCTAGCTGTGATCTCTTAACCCATACTTCTGCTTTTAAGCTCTTTTTATTTATGTTCAGTTTGTTTGTTTATGGAAAAATAAAGAGTATCACACGGTTCCATATACAATAAGGAACAAATGTGAACAGTCGGCTTGACAGACTTGGAACCTAAGATGACTGTGTAGATCCAACCATCGCATAAAAAGAGGAAGAAAGAAAAAAGGAAACCAGAGATGTGAAAGAGACAAGCGAAGGGGGAAAAAAAGGTAGTGAAAGGACAGAAGGGGGAAGTTACACTTTTCAAGGTTTTTCATATGTCTTATTATTTAAAGGTAGCATTTTTATCCTTATAGTAGAATTTGCTTTGGTTGTATTTCTAATCCAGGGGGGTCTGTGTTGCAAGGGGTTAATAGGGTCCCCCACTATTAAAGGGTGAAAACCTGTTACAGAGAGACAGGGATCTGGAGCCCCACATCAGCCCACAGCAGCCGATACTTATCCCCTGTGCTGGAGACAGACAGCTTAGGGCAGCTGGTATTTACCACCTGTGCTGGAGACAGCTCACAGTAGCTGGTACTTACCCACTGTGCTGGAGATGGACGCCCCAGAGTTGAGGTTGAGCGCTTTTCTCTGGGCATCGTCCAGCACTGCCCACTGCATCTGGCTCACTGCCGCGTAGTTCTCGGTGCCCAGGCTGCTCAGAAGGTCAGGAGACAGCGCCTGCAACGCACACAACAGCGCCCTCAGGTGACCGCCGGGGCACCAGTCTCCTTTGCTTCCTGGGGTTCTGATCCGGGCCTGACCCAGACTGGCAGCTCTCGCTCGCTCCAACAGGACACAGCGGCGGATCGCAGGAGGGGTGGCTCTGTGGCTCAGGATCTGTGCCTGTGGCTGGAAGGTTGCCGGTTCAAATCCCGTGGCCGGCAGAGGAGTCTTACTCTGTTGGACCCCTGAGCGAGGCCCTTAACCCCAGCTGCTCCAGGGGCGCTGTACAATGGCTGACCCTGCGCTCTGACCCCCAGCTTCTCTCCCTGTCTGTGTGTCTCATGGAGAGCAAGCTGGGGTCTGCAAAAAGACAAATTCCTCATGCAAGAAACTGTATAGGGTTAATAAAGTGATGTTATGTTAATTTGTCCCCTTTTTTGCTGTCATGTGCAGCATCAAGACAAGAAGCTGCCTGGATTCTTGGTTTTGGGCTGGATCCCGGAGCTGTCAATCCTCGGAGACAGCCTTCTCCCGATGCACTGGAAGCTGCGAGCTCATTTCCTTCCTGCTGCACGTCCTGCTCACCCTTGACTAGGGCCTGCCTGCCGCTGGTCTTCAACACTGCACGGACCCCCCCAGCAGGGCCGGGCCCGCTCTTACCCTGAACACACTGGAAGGGATGAGTGAGATCGCCTCAGGGGTGATGTAACTCAGGGTGCCTGCGCTGATGCTGCTGATCTGTGTGCTGTTCAGGGAAGCTGCAGGACAAAATTCGACAGTGGAGAAAAATGACAGGGTTCCTGAAATTCATTCCACCGCCCCATAGGTCATAGACCAGCAGTATTTACTTGCAAATTTAATGAAAGCATTTGATCTCAGATGTATATGGTGTGCACTGTCAAAGAAGATAATCTGTTCATGTGAATTTAAGGTACATCCATCCATAATCGGAAAGACAGTCCTGCAAAGGATTGCTAGGACAGGGAGCCCAGAGAAAACCCATTCAAACCCAGGTAGAACATGCAAACTCCACACAGGAGGGCCCAGGGACCTAAGAACTGTGCTGCACCCATTCGAGGTAAAATCAAAGGTAACGTATTAAAGTATTTCAGCATCTTCATAGCTGCTGGTTAGTTTTGGAGGGACTGCATTCTTTGTGAGTGGAGTTGAGAGTGGTCAGTGCACGTCTGGGCTTGTTGAGAGTGGTCAGTGTGTGGGTGGAGTTATGGAGACTGATCAGCATGTGAGTGAAGGTATGGAGAGTGGTCAGTGTGTGTGAGAGGTTATTGAGAGTGCTCAGTGTGTGTGAGGGTATTGAGAGTGGTCAGTGTGTGTGAGGGTATTGAGAGTGCTCAGTGTGTGTGAGGTTATTGAGAGTGGTCAGTGTGTATGAGAGGTTATTGAGAGTGGTCAGTGTGTATGAGAGGTTATTGAGAGTGGTCAGTGTGTGTGAGGGTATTGAGAGTGGTCAGTGTGTGTGAGGGTATTGAGAGTGGTCAGTGTGTATGAGAGGTAATTGAGAGTGGTCAGTGTGTGTGAGGGTATTGAGAGTGGTCAGTGTGTATGAGAGGTTATTGAGAGTGGTCAGTGTGTATGAGAGGTTATTGAGAGTGGTCAGTGTGTATGAGAGGTTATTGAGAGTGATCAGTGTGTGTGAGGGTATTGAGAGTGGTCAGTGTGTATGAGAGGTTATTGAGAGTGGTCAGTGTGTATGCAAGGTCATTGAGAGTGGTCAGTGTGTGTGAGAGGTTATTGAGAGTGGTCAGTGTGTATGCAAGGTCATTGAGAGTGGTCAGCACACGCGTGAGATTATTGAGAGTGGTCAGTGTGTGTCTGGGGCTGTGGAGTGTGGTCAGTGCTCATGCATCCGTACCTGTGACAGTGCCCACAGTGTCCATCTCATCCTTAGTCCACAGGCTGGGGTCTCCGTAGGCCTCCACAGCCTTTTCCTGCAGGGCCAGCAGCACCTCCGCGGGGCACTCGAGCTGGCCGATTTCACGAGCCGCGGCACTGCGAGAGCAGCAGACACACGGGCGGTCAGTCCCTGCAGCCGCTGCCTCACTCCTCCAGCTTGTGCCTGGCCTGATCTCCAACTGTGTGCAGCAACCCACTTAACGCATGATCAGTGTTAATTAAGAAGGCAGCGTCCGGGCAGCACATGTAGGGCTACAGGTGACTTTCATTACGTTAATAATTGATTGAAGAACCGCATCTCTGTGGAGCCCTATTTTCTGTGGCTGCACAACCAGGCAAGACAGTTGGCCTCTTCTGAATCCCTGCAGTGACACCCCCAGGCTGTTTTGTTAATTAATTGGTAGTCTTAAGTTTTTAAGCTTAAGCTTCTTCAGTTTGTCTGCTGCTCAGCTACGACCCACTGCAGTAAAATAAACAGAAATCCATCCCCTCATGAATCCATTTTGTGCTTAGTTACAGAATGGTCACGGTGGTTTTGTCATTCATACAACACTAAGCAGGGCTGCCATTTCGGGCCAAGCTTCTCTGTATGTTAGAGTGGTGAAACTGTAGAGGTTGTCTTTGGCTGGACAAGTGATTGACCTGTCCTACTCAGTGGACAGGTAATTGACCTGGTCTCAGCGGGTCTCCTCAGTGGACAGGTGATTGACCTGGTCTCACCTGGTCTCCTGTGGACAGGTGGTTGACCTGGTCGCACCTGATGTCCTCAGTGGACAGGTGATTGACCTGGTCTCACCTGGTGTCCTCAGTGGACAGGTTTGACCTGGTCTGCTGTGGACAGGTGATTGACCTGGTCTCACCTGGTCTCCTGTGGACAGGTGATTGACCTGGTCTCACCTGGTGTCCTCAGTGAACAGGTGATTGACCTGGTCTCACCTGGTCTCCTTAGTAGACAACTGTGTGACCTGATGAGATTTGTACTGCTCAGTGAAGAGCTGTCTGACCTGAACTCACCTGTATTCCTCAGCGGACAGCTGTTTGACCTGGTCTGCAGTGAAAGCGCACAGGAAGTATTTGAGACCTATCAGTTGTCTGCTGGTTAAGGTGTCGACAGGGTTGTCTTTGAGAAAGATGGCCAAGATCTCTTTTGCCACTCTTAGCTGCAAAGAGAAATAAATGAATCCGTAAATCCAAGGATAAAAGACAATTGCATCTTCAGGGAACTGATCTCACACATGTGTTTCACTTTGATTCATTTTTGTGGGATGATCAGAGTCCCAGGTTTTGTTCCATCACCCATTATCATTCATAATCAGCAGCATGCTAATTAGATGAAGCTTCACTGTGGGGTACCCTATAGGAAATAAAAGCAGGATCTAGTGCAATAAGGTGACACAGTTACATGAACTGTATTACAGGTATAGAAATCTGTGCGCCAGACCAAAAGACTCACGTTGTTCAGCCAGTCCCTGTACTGCCCGATGGAGGACAGGGTGTCGATGGAGATCATCGTGATGGACTGGCTGACGTCGTTCGAGGTGAAGGCCAGGGTGATTCTCTTCAGGGCGGCGATGTCCTCGTCAGCCGGCTCGGGGAAGGCCTGGACACAGGCAGGAGGTTACAGCGGCAGCGGCAGCTATCCGCAAGGGGACACAGCGCGCCCGCGGCCCCGCAGGGCTCTAGAGACGTAGCTTTTAACTCACACCTTTCCTGACCGCCCCGCGAAGATGCGCAGGCCTCCTGCAGCACCTGCTGCTGATGTGTGTGTGTGTGTTTGTGTGTGTGTGTGTAATCAGACCATTGATTGGCTGTGAGGTTATACAATTGGAATGGGCCGGGCTGTACCTGCTGCACCTCCCGGGTGATTGAATGGTTCAGCAGGTACCGTCCATCAGGTACCACCTGGCCCACCCGCTGTCAATCCATGTGCAGCATTCACCACCCTCCCCCATTCCACGGTCTGATCAAAAACAGTTTGGGTGCAGCGGCTCCTAGCAGGAAACGGCCAAAACAGAGAGCCACTGCTCTCTCGCTCCTGGCCCACCTGCCCTGTGAATGGCTGGAAAGCAGCACGTACGTCCCAGGCGTTCGGGAGAGAACGGAGCCCAGGGCTCAGGGTCTTACCTTCAGAGCCACGGTCTTCAGGGCAGCCAGCTGCAGGGGGCTGAAGCCGGGCACCGACGCCAGCACCTCCAGGGAGGCCTGGAAGGTGTTGGTGTCCAGGCACTCCAGCTGGGCGGGAGTTAAGATGCTGTTTCCGTTCCCTATCGCCTTGATCTGCAGCGTGGTAGGGACCTTGGAGCAGATATCTGTGCAACACAAGCTGGCGTGAGAACTCACCCTATTTTACCTGCTTTCCCTCCCTTACGGGCGTAACTGTTGCCGCTCTCGTTCCACACTGTGCTGCAGGGAGATTTGTCTTTGTTTCTGATGCCTTCCTGGGCCCACCGCCCACGTGAAGAGTTACAGGGTAGATTAGTGAGGCGTTTTCGCAGTTTTACCACATTCAGATGGCGCATTAACCCCTACACTTGCTGTTGTCTCCTGAAGTTTGCTCTTTCCTTAACATCCAGCCTGTCTGTAGCTGGGAGACGGGCAGACAGAGAGTTAAATACCCCGACTTTTGAAAAGAGCTGGCTGTAAACAGCATGGCGGCAGTGCCGGTCTTCCCATTGTGCCCACAGTGCCTAGGGCCTACGAAATGTTAAGGGCCTACGAAGGAGGGAAACACTAGTGACTAACGAAGAAACGAGCTGAAACAACAGGCTTGCGATCGACTCCAAGTCACTGATCACACGCTGTCTAGCAGCTGTTCTAGACACCAGAAGGATCAAAGTGATGGTCACTCGACTCGCTCCAGCAATCACGGGGTTTAGCATTGGAAGAATTTAAAGTGCATCATGTCAATTGACGTCATTCAATTGGCGTTTACCCCTCTTGTTGCACATTTCGGAATTAAAGTGTTTAGGGCCTATGGACACCAAAATCCGGCCCTGGGTGGCGGGACTACGAGGCAGGAGAATTCATTTAAAAAAACGGCCTGGTGGTTCTTCCAAGAACAACAGAGCCCGGGCCCTGGGCCAGCTGGGCACGGCTGGCAAAGCTGGGACTGCGCCCAGGGAGGAGGAAATGGCTGTACACTGGGATGCCAGGGCAGAAACCCTCCTCCTTCGGGCTGTGCTGCCCCCCCTGCTTGAGCGCCAGTTCTCCCCCCCCCCCGAGACCGCCCCGCCGGACGGTACCTCTCTTGAACATGGTGTCCACGGCCGCCAGACGCAGGACCATCTTGGCGTAGAGCTGGCTCACGCTGCTGGAGTCGTACGCGAAGTGGAGCTTCTCCGGCACGAAGCCGCCCGGCGCCCGTCTCTGGGGCAGCAGGAGGGCCAGGCCTTCCTTCAGCTCCACCTGTGGGGACGGGCAGAGCAGAGCCCAGCGGGCAGCTGGCGGAGGATGTTCACACACGTGGACTAAAAGTCACTTTTTAACTGTTCACGCGTCTCCCTGTCACGCAGAACGCACAAGGAAGGATTGTTAGGGGTTGACGGTGAGTCATGCGATCTTTAAAAGACTCACGGAGGTGAGTCTTAAACGCCATTTCACAGCGCAGGAACGGGTCTGCGGGGTGTATGCGGCCTTGAACACTCTGTCAAGTTGCCAGTTTCCGATTGTGCTAACGTGTATTAAAGTGACAACTAATTTGTTCTAAATTGTTAGCCAGCAGCCATGTCACCCTGCAGCTCCCAGCTGGCAGCCCCCATGGAGCTCAGCAGGTGTGAGCCTGGCCAGTACCTGGATGGGAGACTCCTGGGAAAGCTGAGGCTGCTGCTGGAAGAGGTGTTAGTGGGGCCAGCAGGGGGGGCTCACCCTGCGGTCTGTGTGGGTCCTAATGCCCCAGTATAGTGACAGGCAGACTATCACAGGCCCATGGGATATACATTTTCAGGGGGCCCCTCCCCCTCAACACACATCATGAATGCCCTACATGTCATTACATTTAAAGTTTAGATCTCTGAACTGGCTTCATCACTCTGCTCTCCTCCCCACTGAGAGCTGGTGTGTGGGGAGAGTGCTGGACCATCATCCTGGTGGGGGTGGAGGGGATCCCCATGACCTGTAAAGAGCAGGAGTGTGTAGAAAACCATGTACTGTAAGTCTAAGGAATTAATATACAGGTACTGTATATTCTTGAGGCACACCAAACCAAAGAAAAAGCACAAATGACGAGTGTGTGAGTTGAGAACTGCCTATACTGCCTACTGACCTGCGGCTGTGTTGTGGGGTGTGTGTGATTCACTGATACAGAATGCCTCTGCCGTGCTCTGGCACTGATCACATGTTAGCGCACCTGGGCCAATGCTGTGTAGGGCTCAGAGAATCTGACCCAATGTGAGTCATAATGAAGGAAAATGAACTTTTCCCTTTAACGTATTTGACCATTTGTCAGCACATCAGTTAGACGGCGAACATAATAAACCAGGCTGAGCTCTGAAGGGGAGCGGTTTTCTGCGGCGTCTGGTGCGGTTTTCCTGCCCTGCTCTGCTGCACAGCGGCAGCGCTGGCTCACACTTACCCCGTCCCGCGCAGAGCTGGAGAGCGGTAGAACTCACCGACACAGGGAGCTTGTACAGGAACCTCAGGTCAAAGAGCATGACCAGGGACCGCAGCTGCATCAGCGTGGCCGCGCGCCAGTGGGGAACGTCTCTGCAGAAACGGCAGAGGGTTAGGGCATTCCTGTGTGACCACGCAGAGGCCAAAACCCGGGGCAGCAGCAGGGAATTCCCAGACTGACGTGCAACGCTACTGGACTGACCTGCCGCAGAAAAGCTTTTAATTAAGCTCATGCTCTTAAAAAGTGGAAACATGAACACTTTTTTGTGATTTGTTTTTTTTATGATGTGATTTCTTTCTGGTTATGCTTCACAGGAGATGGAGCGGCTATATAAGAGCTTCCCAGAATGCTGTTCTTCAGCAGTGCCCATTGGGAGTGACCGGAGCGACAGAGCTCTCATCCTTTTATTTCCCCTCATGCTGGGTTTATCTGTTCAGAAAAGGGACTGGGGATGGCCTTTTGAATGCGGTGGGCCCCCCCAAGAGCTCGTACCCGTAGACGGCAGTGATCTTCTCCAGCAGGGCGGTTTTCACGCTGGGCTCAGGCTCGCCACAGTCGCTCAGCTGGTCCGCGGCCTCCCTGAACTGGGCTGCGCTCAGGGCGCCGATGTCCTCCTGGCCCAGGAAGCACGCGGCCCCGCCCAGGCTGTTGATCTGCTGCAGGCTCAGCCCGCTCGCGTTCGTGGAGTTCTGAAACAGACAAACCCCTCATGGAGCAACCAAGACCAGCCGCAGCCTTCCCTGAAGGATCGGGGAAACGATCCGGCCTCCGCTCCAGTCCCGGATTCAAAAAACCGAGTCTGCCGGAGCCATGGCGTCTGTGCACACAGAGGAGTTTCGCTCTGTGTGTTCTCCTGATAGACTGAGTTCTGAACTGGCCGTCGGAGAGGACGCCCGGTCTGGGACTCACGTAGCAGGCCATGATGTAGCTGAGGATCTCTGCCCGTCTGGGGGAGTTCCTGGTGAGGAGGGCAGGGCTGGCTCTGGCCAGCAGGTCAACTACGGAAGAGCAGAGCAGTCTGGGGATGTTGTTCACCGTGGCCGCAAAAGATCTGCCAAAAAAACGAAACGAAGCGCTGTAGCGGAGGCACCTCCCTGCAAACAGAAATCCGTCTTGATTTCCGCGGCTTTGTCGCTCGTATACATTGGACTGCGGAGGTGAACTAGGAAACTGTCGCGCCGAGCAGCGCGTCTGTGGCACTCACTGCGCGTAGACCAGAAAGCTCGGGGGGGTGTTCTTCAGCTTCGCCTCTGTCATGTTGTCCGGGGTTTTGAGCTTCCTGTAGTAAGAGGCGCTGGCGCAGCGCACCTGCGGGCGAGACGCACATACAGTACAGTCAGCCCAGGCTGACGGCACTAGAATCTCCTGTGCAGACTGGGACAGCGGTTCTAAAATTGGGATCTCCTCGTACTTGCAGCTACAGGCTTTGCTAAATGGAAAAAAATAATTTACATTAAGGTTCACTTCTACGGTGATAACTACTGTATGGGTCTCCTACCTCTTTATCAACAGGGTAAAAGCCCACCTGAGTTAGGTGAGTCTTAAATGGGTCTCTTAAAGGTCTTAAAGGAGTTACGTTTTTTTCTCAGCAGTGAGCCCTGTGTGGTTTGAAAAGACAATACCCGCTGGGCTGAAGTTAAGAAAGCCCCCTTTCACTGTCCAAAAGCAAAATTCTGAATAAATCTTTGCTTGTCCCATGCGTCTTTGCAGATGGGGTTAGTCTAAGTGTGGAGCTGTGACGGTACGGGAGGTGTTTAGGGTACTGTGATGCTGTGGCATGCTCGTTCCCTCGTCGCCCACTTTGGCACACCTGGTCCCGGGACAGGAACGGGCTGGCGGACACAGCCTCCAGCTGCGACTTGGTCATGCTCTGGATCTGGGTGCAGGTGAGGCCTCTGACAGCGTGCAGCAGTGCCCTTTGGGACAGAATGAGTTGTGGTCGGTGTCTTTCTTTAGGCATATATCAGTGGCGATAGTTCAAGTTTATTGTCATTATACTCATACGCAGGTATATGCTATAATGAAATGCTATTTAGCTAGCTCTCAGACGGTAAGTAGTACAAAACACAACAATACAATTGTATAAGAAAAGAAAGACGGAGGCACTGGGAATGTGCAAAATAACAACAGATAATGTGCAAAACAACAACAGTTGTGCAAATTCATACGTCAACAGAATGAAATAAAGGATGGAAAATGATGGGGAGTGAGCTTCTTGACATGTGAGGTAGAGGTAGATTTCAATGTGTGTTTGAGTTTTGATACAGAGAGGAGAGGCTGGGAGTTTAATAGTTTGATAGTTCAAGTAGGGAGCTGCGTCAGCATGCGCAGGCTGCAGAGGAACAAGCGTAAGGTTTATTCCATGCTGAGAAGAGAAGAAAGGAAACACAGTGTAGTGGTTTCAGCATGGAATAAACCTTTACTTGTTCCTTATTAGTAGTGATCATCATCATCATCATCACTACAGAAGAAGAAAGCTCAGTCTTGACAAGTGAGATCTGATTGACAAAAGAAAGATATTCTTGAACTTACCTGAAGTCATTTGTAGTCTTCAGGGAAGAGAAAACCTTCTCCATGACCACGATAGCCTGTATGTGAAAATAACCAGCGAAATGTCTCAAAGCTGTATTTTTTTCCCTGTTATTCCACACTTCAGTTTAGTACGTTTGCCTTTGAGAAAGCAGAATTTAACGTGGGTACAGTCTGAAAATGGGCAGTGAATTGGATCCTTATTTCATTTGACCTGCAGTGCAGTGCAGCTGATGGGTTTATCCCTGTCGAACCCGATTCCTACCCGAAACCGTAGCGAGCAGACTACCTCATGTCTTAACACTTTGCCCTGCCAGGGAGACCTGGGGACGTCAGTGATGTTCTCCTTTCTACCTGTGCTTTGTTCCAGGGAAATGCGTTGGTCCAGTTGGAGCTGAAATTCCCCAGAGCCCTGAGGTCCGTGCAGGGCACTACGGAGATCAGCGAGGGCGGGATGAAGGACAGAGCTTCACTGAGGTTGGTGCTTTTCAAGATCTGCAAAACAGAGAGCCAGCACACGTCCCTCACACGCCGCCCGCTGCCTGTGCCTAGTGCGCTGCAACACTTCACTCAGGTCCGGGCATTAAGGTTTGGGGAGACCAGACATTTGACTTGACGTGAAGTCTGAAGCGCTGCTGGAAGATGCCAGACATCAGCAGCAGAATGGGTCTGCAGGAGCAGAATCTGGGGCATCGGTGAAGGTAAATGCATTCGCACAGCAGGGAAGTGTGTATCTGAAAAACACGCTTTTTGTCTGTTCCTGGAGGGTAAGGGCTTCAGCCTTAATGATAATAATAATATTAATTAATAATTATATCACGCTTTTCTGCACACTCCACTTGAAGCGCTTTACTTGAAGCCATGATTGGTAAAGACCAGGGGGGAATTTGGGCAGAACACTGGGGTAACACCCCTACTCTTTTCAGGAAATACCCTGGAATATTTAATGACCACAAAGAGTCAGGACCTCAGTTTTACGTCTCATCTGCAGGACGGCGCCTGTTTACAGTGTAGTGTCCCTGTCAGTATACTGCGGCATCAGGACCCACACAGACTGCAGGGTGAGCGCCCCCTACTGGCCCCACTAACACCTCTTCCAGCAGCAGCCTCAGCTTTCCCAGGAGTCTCCCATCCAGGTACTGGCCAGGCTCACACCTGCTGAGCTCCAGGGGGGCTGCCAGCTGGGAGCTGCAGGGTGGTATACAGTAGCTGCTGGCTCTTGTCTTTGGATGGACCACTACAGATGGCGTTAGAGAGATCAGCAGCCCCCAGTTAGAAGCCGGGCAGAGCTTGGCTTGTTTGTCGACTCACGGAGAGGAGAATGGCCTTCTTCTGCACCGGCTCCATGCCCTCGATGGAGCGCGCGAAGCAGGGGCTCTGAAACGCCTTGCGAAACTCAGACGCGTTGATCCCCATCAGGGTGTCCGAACTGAGGTGGCTGGCGAGGAGGCCCAGTGATCCCAGGTTTCCCTCTTGGATCTGCAGAGCAAACACACCACACCAGACGCACCCAGACACGGCGCGGTGAGAAAACAGACAGCCGCCGCGCGTTGGCGTCCGACAGACCAAGTGGGGGGACAGAGGAGCTGCGTTTCCCTGCAAGGGGTTGTGGGAGTTGTGGGACCAAGCTGCGCAGGCATGAAATGGAAGTTGCTTTACTGGCTCTCTTTAAGGATGGGATGAGCTACTATTAACCAAACACATAAGACAAAACAGCTGCCTCTCTTTGTGACCTTTCTGATGTTCCTTTATACCAGTGGTTCCCAGTTGTGGTGACCCACATACCTGAGCCCTCAGTTGCCCCAATCAAACCCTTCACCAACTTAATAATAATAATAATAATAATAATAATAATAATAATAATAATATGAATATGAACTGTTGGTTCCCAGCTCTCTGGGAATTTTATTTAGTAAGTAAAGTGAAATACCAAACTTGTGACTTGAAAAATACGAACATCCAAATGAAGCAGCTTCTCAGATCAATTGATGGGGAACTGCCGTCCCAATTTCTCAAACCGGCTACTAAAACTCGGTAGCAAACTAGATACATTAACAGTGTCGAAAATTGTGACCAATTTCGAATTAAGGACAAAGTCGTGAACTTTGGGAAAGCACTGGAAGTCGCCGTGTTGTCGCAAACCCCTGGTCTCACCACGAGAGCGAGAGTTTGTGAGAACTGTGTCGTGAAGCGGCCCTTCCTGCTCACCAGTTCCCACACTGACTGATGTACTGGGATGGACGAGAGTGAATAAGTACAGGTTGCGCCGCAGACATTTCACAGCAGGAATGTTCCAACATGATCTGTATGCAGAGTTAATGAGTAAGTGGTATTGGTCGGCGAGACTGTCTCCAAATCGAAAGTAATATTTAAAAGAGATGGATTCACTAGCCTGCTTGTTAACAGTGTCGCTGGACTGCTTCACCTCACCAGAAGTTTTGTTACCTCGTTCTGATTATGGCGCTGTGAATACCTGGAAATTTCTTCTATCTTGTGATGTAATTTGGAGGTTTTACAACTTTTAACAGTGTACATTTTACTTTTCTTGTGGTTTAAAATGCCCTCATCAGTGCTGATTGTTTCTAACCTCGAAATGTAAAAACAGCGTTGCAGGTCCAGTTCTCTAATGAAGGTGGGCTGGAAGGAAAGCCAGCAGGTGTGGGGGTCGCCAATC
Source organism: Lepisosteus oculatus (assembly GCF_040954835.1). Lineage (NCBI taxonomy): Eukaryota > Metazoa > Chordata > Actinopteri > Semionotiformes > Lepisosteidae > Lepisosteus > Lepisosteus oculatus. The sequence continues at coordinate 4,955,292 of NC_090718.1, read as the reverse complement.
CAGGATTGGGAACCCCTGCTTTATACCCTGCAGAGTGGATGAGGGAACACGGCACCAGGTGAGATACGTCCTTGTACTCACAATTCCCTCGCTGACGGAGGAAAGGAGAGCTTCCTTCTGGGACCCGGACAAGTCGGCGTTCTGTGCGAATGTGTCCAGGGCTCCTTTGACGGCGCTGGCATTCAGGGAGGTCAGCTGGGCCTCGGACAGGCCCACCACCGCGGCCGACAGCCTGCTGAGCTGCGTGGCGTTGTAGCCGGCCACGTTCACCTTGCTCAGCACGTCCTCGTAGATCTGCACGAGAACACTCTCGCTCTCAGAGCGCAGAAACCGCCAGAGACAGCCCTTGCAGCCGGTTTTACCCAGACTGCGACATTCTTTACCATGGTTTTCCCCACTTATGGTTTTTCACCATAATTCCCTTCATAGATGACCGCGATTTCACTGTGATGTTACCCTGGTGTACCGCAACACCCTTGCATACCACCCTGTCAGTGGCGCCTCTTAGCTGTGATGTCAAGCCAGCCCGGAGGACACTGGGAAATCTCCTTTGGTAAGAGGGTGGGTGTTTAACTGGATGATGGGGCCCAATGGGAAGATAACACTGATCCTGTGCAGCTGCAGCAGCAGGCAGACGTGCTAGAGCACTGTGGATAGGAAAAGAGCCCTCTGTCACTTGCAGGGCCAGGAGCTCTTTGACACTTACATGCCTGACATTGCTCCTACAGTTATTCAGCAGCTTGAACAGGGCGTCCATGGCCGGGGCCTGCAGGGGGCTGCTGTTCTCAGGGTAGAAACAGGCCAGCTGACCCAGCCTGGAATATAAATCAATTACAAAGTTGAGTTGGACAAAAAAAAATGCAGGAAGCCTTTAAGGGAGCCAATCGCGATCAACAGGCCGTGCACACAGACTGCCTGCTCACCTGCTGATGTTGCCCGGTGAGGTGAAGTCACACCGGCAGGCGTTCCTGAGCCCGGCGTACAGGACGTCCGCCTGAGCCTGCTTCAGATCGTAGAAGAAGCTGAAGTGGTTGTCGGCGCTGCTGAAGACGTCGTACAGCTGTTGGAAAGCCCAGAGCCGGTTCAAGACCCATTTGGGTGGTGCGTCTGTCATGCTTGTAATCCCTCCTCTTAAGGGCGCTTAAGTTGATCTTGTGCACCTGCCTCCAATCCAGCCCCTCCTTAAAAGCCAGACGCTCACTCTATTCCAGGCTATGCATTGGAAGACGGACGCCCGGAGGCCCACCTACCACCAAGTCGCCCTACGGCGGCGGCTTGAGGGCACAGGCCTCCTATCGGCGTCCTGACCCAGCTGAATCCGGGGCTCGGAGCGCCTGGCCTCGTCATCCCGTTTTAATTCCCCATCCCTGCAACGGATCCCGTTCCGGTTTTTAACCCTTGTCTTGTCTTGTCTTTCCTATATACAGGTCTCATGCCTCTGGGCTGCATGTGCCTCCACACTGCCTCCTGCATCCCAGCTGTAGTGCCAATGGGCTCGGTGGGACAAATAAGCTCCTCCCTCAGCAAGACTCAGTGTGCCTATCTCAGCCTACTCAGCGACTGCCCAAAGCCACCTGTACTTTAGAACTGAGCAGAAGGTATTGTCTGAGCCACCTGTGAGTGAGCTTCCTCCTCAGCTGGCCATTTAAGGTACTTTTTTAGTACTTTTTAGAATTGTATAATGTTAGGGCAGCCAGTTGACCTTGGACCCCTAGGGGTTTCTTTTCTCCTTACAGAGGGGTTTTTGGTTTCTCTCCTCCGTGGTCTCCTGGCATTTTCCTCTTTCTGGATTGTACCGTCATGTACTGTCACACAGCTTTTGTTAAGTGCCTTGTTAAGGGCAACCTTGTTGTGAGAGGCGCTATACAAAAGATAAATTGAAGTGCATTGGGTTGAAGGTGACTGGCGGGGGAGGGGAGGGACTCACGGGCGTGGGGTTCTGGGTGACCATGCCGCTCAGCGTGGACAGCGGAGCCTGCAGCAGGAAACGGTCCATCAGCCTCAGGACGTCGGCGGTGATCCAGAAGCGGTACGTGTTTGCCTGCCCTTCGGACGACAATGAGAGGACACTCTTCGGTGGCTGAGCTGATCGGCTAATCCTTCCAGGCCCCCTTGCTAACTCTCTCTCTCCCTCTTCCGGTGGGCAGCAGTGACCCATCTTTCACAGGGTACTACCAGCCTGCTCGCAGGTTTTTTAAAAAAGCTCGCTCGCTCTGCCTTTTCTGTTTCTGCTGTTCTGTAAAAGTGTCTCGTCCAGCTCCGAACAACGGGTACCGGTGCCGAGTGGAAGTCTGCACGAACCTCTCGCTGCAGGTAAGCTTTTACTGCCTATGAAAGAGAGAATCGTGCCCTAAAGTAGACTTGGCTGTTGCACTCAGCTTCCAGCCGGACTTGGATTTACTGTGCAAAGGCAGAGTTTTATTGTGTTATGAATAATTTGGAATGGTCAGTTACATCACCAGGACACAGCTCTCTGGCATCACGCCATGCCCAGGCGGTCGACAAACGCCAACAGACGGAAACCGCTGGAGATCATTTGTGGGTTTTTTAACACCGGACATACAAACTTTGTTTCTTACCGGTGACCTTGGGATCAGCTGTCGTGTTGATGTAAAGTCTCACTATCCACTCATACACGGCCTTTTTGACCGTGGAGGTGAGGTTGTCATATGTGTTGTTCAGCATTTTCACCCTGGAAGGAGAGGGAGCATTAAGATCTGGTTAAACTCGCCTCGATTCAGCGTGCTCCTCTTTTTTCTCTTGCTTACAGCCAAACGGATACCAGTTGTAAGTTTTTGGGGGGAGCACGTAAAGTTCCTGGCCATCTTTGTGTAGGCAGAGGCTATAGCTGATATAGCCGATGCGTGTCACAAAGGTTTGATTTCACGTGACACTGTCACATCAGAAAGCCAGGTGCTCATGGGAAACCTCCAGACTGTGACATCAGAAAGCCAGGTGCTCGTGGGAAACCTCCAGACATGATGTTAAAAGAGAGTGGTAGCTGTGATCACAACATAGCGTTGCCTCGGTGTGCAATAGCTAAAGGTACTCACAGCATCCTGGCATGGCTGATGTTGACAGACTTGTTGAATGTCTGGATGCAGACGTCACTCAATATGGTCAGGTTTTTCTCAATTATTTTAAAGAATAAGAAAACGTCATCTTGACTTGATAGTTTGTTGTAGAGCTCGATCTCCCATCCTGTGCAGTTTCCCTGCGAAGAAAAGATAAAACTGTGCTTGAGTGTGCCTTAAGAAACAGGTGACCTACTTCAGGATCATGAAGAGAAATGTCTGGCCAAGCGCCACAGTGATTGAAACGTAACCACTTGCATAACATAAGATCCTATTGTATGACATGCAGTGAGGTGGTCTTGATACACTTGGCTTCACTCAGCTGTGAATCTCTTTATGAAAAAGAGTGATTCCTTGTATCCGTCTTAGATCTGCTTTCATTAACTCTCACTAGGCCTTCCTGTGAGAAGTAATTTGGAAAACAAGCACTAGAATCGGTTTGTTCCTTTCTGGGGTCAAATAACAAAGCTGACAAGAAAAATGTACAGAGACTGTCACGCCCAGACTGCAAGAGGCCCTTGATGCACGATCTGAAAACCCGAATGAACACAGTCCTGAAAATTGAACCTAAAGGGCTGTTTTATGCTCAGCAGTGTAAGAAAGACTCAGGTTATTTAGGACGTAGGATAGAAGGAATTCTTTACACAAAGAGTGGTGAGTGACTGAAGCAGATACCTTGGGACCTTTCAGAAAACAGCCCTCACACCAGTTAGCCACTACTTGCTCCATACTCCCACAACCCTTTGTGTAAGGAGGTGTCAGCTGTTCTCACTTTCAAATGTAGTTCCATGTAGACCTGTCATTTGTGTTTCACTGTTTGTTGTGAAGATGTCTGCTGGGTTAGCTTTGTTCGTGTCATGAGGATCTGATACTCGTATAAAGTCCTCTAACAGCCTTCTCTGTTCGTTAAAGATCAAAAAGGGCATCTGTAAAGCAAAGCTCTGCTCTTACTATGTCATAGAGATGGATTGCATTTCAGTAAAATAACTGCCTTTGCCCATGTACAATTTACCATATGTTACTTATTTAAATGTGGTCCCTATCCCTGCTTGAGTGACAATGAGCCCTGCTGCCTGCTTAAATCTGTGCTTCTATGTTTCTGTACGTCTTGTGGCATAAGCACCACACAGTGCTTGATAGAAAACCTGAGGTTCACATTTTTTGCATGTAAAACATATGCAAACAGCATGACATAACATTCCAATTCTAACACATTTCCAACAAAATTGCTCTCTGAATCACTACAAACAATAGCCATTGGAGTGTAACATCTGGCCCAGTTATGTGGGCTGGTCAGGTCTGGTGGTTGAGAGATCCAGACCCGCTTGTTGTCATCTGGGAAAAGAGCTGTCTACACAAGTGTCGCTGCTTCTGGTCCAGTATTTGGTCCACAATGACCAGACATGGATGAAAGAAAGGCCGTCTTGACTCTGTGGAGATTATTGACCTGAAGGTGATGGACAAAGGTTTTTTTCTTACCTCTTTCTGGTTCTCTGCGTCTGCTCCTGAAAATCCGAAAGAACGAGAATTAGTAAAGGCCCTGGATTGCACAGCTGGGTGTCTGGAGCTGGATAAACTCTTTCAGTGTTCCTGAGCACTCGACCCCGGGCAGTGCAGTGTCAGGGTAACAGCTCTCACCCTGCGGTTTGACCGGTATACAGTATTCAGGGTCGGCCTGCGATCAGAGGAGCCCCGAGACTTATTGCCGGTTCTGAAGAGATTCATACACAGGTGCGCCCCTTCTCTCTTAAAGAATGAGCTTTTTCTGGCAGCACTCCAGATTTTACATACATTCATACGTCATTACATTGTCTATATGGTCAATCTCTGTTTAAGTTAGATTGCTTTGTGCTTACCTGAGACTGAGCCTAGAAGACACACGACAAGGAGAATCCCAGATGAGTAGAGCCGGTTCATAACTGGAGCTCAGGCCTGGAATAATTAGAACAGAGGATACTGAAAACACTGGTGTGACCCAGGTGCTTCTCATCTGCCTCAAGTCCATTCTGCTGAATCAGTCTGCTTCTTGCTTGCTTTCCTTGTCTTTGCGGTAAGATCACCCCACAGTGGACTGACAAAGAGTTTCTTGAAGAGTCGGCAGCAGCTTGGGGAGAGTCCGTGTAAATTAGGGAAAAGGAAATGAACGGAAGCTGGATTCCAAAGTGAAAAAAATCTAGGAATCACTTGCTGCAATGTATTCACCAGTGTCTTAAATGGAACAAATCAGATGTGAGATAATGCTAATGTTAGTTTAGAAAATGTTTAGGGCTCGGTTTGCACATTCGTGTCATTCAGGCTTGAGGCCATGTTAAATCCGTGCTTTGTGTGAGGTGCTGGGGGTTATGGGGCCGTCTGGTCACCTGCTAGAAAGAGAGAGTTGAGACAAGATAGCAGAGTGTTAAGTATACTTCCCCGAAGGGTAAAGTAGCCCCACACACCTTCGCTCTGTCCATCTCAGGAACAGGGCAGGACTGCCCCAACATGAGTCTCACTACACCAGTTCAGTCAGGGCACGGTGAAGCTCGGACTAAATCGAACGAGTCTTGGAAAGAGACAGCTTGAGCCTAGTTGGGCTCTTCTGAGGTTTCTTCAGCGACTAATGTCAGGGACCCGCTGCAGCTCTCAGATCCGAAAACAAGTTGAACCGAAGTTCACTCGGAGTTTACTTTGCAAGCTGCCAAAAGCAAGCTCATGAAAAGCTGGCCTTGGTGCTTTCCATTTCAAATGGCCACTTCAATGGAACGGGTTTTGCATACAGGGAAAGTCAGCTACATAAAGTACTCTGATGAGTTTGCATGGGCTTTGACAATGAGGAACCTTATGCCTTTCCGCCATGACTTGTGTCTGGTTCAGGTGCAGCCAAAGGTGGCTGTTGCAACAAGCTGTTCTGGTTTTCACCTGGGGTCAGATCTTGGTTATATAATGGAACTTGTGAACTTTGCATGAATACAAAGTCACCCGTCTCCTCCATGCCTTAATCACTGATGAAAAGACACCTATAAAATCTGCAGGAATGTGATTTGAAGCCCCCCAGCACTGATGTGGATAATTAAGGAAGACCTGGAAGAAAACCAAGCAATTGAATAAGCAAATCTACAAACGCCAGGTGGCCATTCAGCCCATCTTTTCCAATAACTGATTTCGTGCCGTATTTTATCCAGTCATTTCTTGAAATGTGCTTTGTTCCGAACTCCTGTGTTTGAGGACGGAAAAGCAGAAGTTTCCCAAACTTTTTTTGCTAAAGAAGACCGCCTAAGGCCAGTCTGAGGTGAGCCTTTCGCGACGTTCCTGGCTAGAGCTGCTGTCAATCAAGGGAAAGGCAACAGAATAATCTGTGGTATTGTGGGATGCCCACTTTTCCTCAGCACTCCAGTCCCAAAGTACTAAGAGTGCATTAGTTTAGCTCTAAACTTAGTTTTTAATAGGTGGTTGCAACACAAGACGAAACCCCACGCACACACGGGGGAGAACATGCACTCTCCACACACAAGGTAAGCCATGCTGGAATTGCACCACAAATCCAACAGCTGTCAGGTCTAAAACGCTCACGTAGGCTCTTTGCTACAGGAGCTTCACAAAGCCGAGCACTATTGTTGGACTCAATGGCCGCCAGTTTTCCTTTTCTTATTCTGAACCCTTTAGTAACACTCCTTGCGATGATGATAAAAATATGGGTATGGGAAGCTGATTGTTATCTTGAATGCATGACTTATAAAAACACAAGCATAAACGTAAACAACTGTGTTTATATATAGACGCTGTATGATTTATATCTAAATCTTTAGTACAATACTTCACAGACTTTGCACATTACTAAGATCACTTTATTGGCCCTATACAATTTCTTGCATTAGGAATTTGTCTTTTCACAGACCCCAGCTTGCTCTCCATGAGACACACTGACAGGGAGAAAAGCCTGGGGGCAGAGCGCAGGGTCAGCCATTCATACGGCACCCCTGGAGCAGCTGGGGTTCAGGGCCTCACTCAGGGGCCCAACGGAGTAGGATTCCTCTGCTGGCCATGGGATTTGAACCGGCAACTTCCAGCCACAGGCACAGATCCTTAGCCACAGTGACACTACTCCGCCCCACATTATTCCTGTATTACTACCACATTATGAATAATTACACATTATTACATTCTTACCAGAATACTTACAGAATACAGAATACTGCCTAAAGACATGGAGCTGGGTGGATTCTTACCTGTCTTTGTGAGCTTTCTAGGAACAGCAGAGAAAGGTCTCAATTTATCACCTGCGCACTGCCTCTCAATTTAAAGCCAAAAGAGGGAGGAGGAAGGCTAGGGGAGGCGTGCTGTGGGAGCGTCTTCCTCCACATGCCCATTATAGACACTAGGGCTCCTGTTACAGATGAGAATGTAGCTCATGTCGATAAGCAAGAAGGGCTGCAATATCACATACAATCAAAGCCCAGCCATCCTCACTATGTTGGATTGCCACTGACATACAGTAAGCAGCTACTGCCATTTATTAATCACATTTATCACCCTGCAATACACTCAGTTCCGAAACCATTCTTAAGCCTGTCAGGTGCTGACCCGCATAATTACGAGTCATTTACTACCGAGATAATCTGTGATGACAGGAACAGCCTGCAGTAATTCACCAACTACACACAGAATCCTCAGTTTCCGTAGCTCATGAAAAAGGTATTTTTTGCATATAAATATAAACTGCTGCACATCATTCTTTAAAAGCTTAGAACAGATATATTTGCTCTCTTGCCACAGTGCACTGATGAGCAATTGTCTGGTTCGACATTTTTTGGAAACGTAGAACACATCCCTCTAGATGGATTTAGCTGTTTTAGTTCTGCAATATTCATTTTTAATAAAGCTCAAGAAATACTGATCAAACCCAGCTTGTTCATAAGCAAGGCGGAGGCTGGCGGCTGAAGGCAATACTGGGAGGTTGGGACAGATGATATACTGTACAAGTGACACAGGATCCAACAGCCAGTACTCAGGTATCCACTGTGGCCAGGTGAATTTGTGTTTTCAGTGAACATCTGGAAAACCGGTGAGATGAAAAATACTCCTCACCAGGATTTAGTCTGGATTGCTTTTTGCTTTTTGGACTGGCAGTCGACACTTGGTATGGGCAGCAAATTTTGAGTGCTTCTGCTACTACAAAGAAACATTATGCTCCGTCAGCTCAGAAGGGAGATCTGCTGTGTGGGCACAGAGGTGCCTTCAGCCAAGAGAGGCCAGGGTTAGGGGACTGATGGGACACTTATCCAAATATTCTGCGATACAGAAACACCTGGGGTAACTGAACTACAGTGAAGGTTAAGACGTAAACCAAAAATATTCTAAACATATTTCACTTTAGGCTGTAATGTTAATCTCCTGTCTCACGGATTTCCACTGAATTTTTTACGTTTAACTTGTTACAGGTGTGTTTGTACACAATTCAAAAAGATTTTGTGTGAACCGACTGTAAGAAAACACAATAACACACAGTATATCTTTGTTTGTAGGTCAGAAAAGCTTAGAAAAACTCAAAATTAAATGATAAAGCAGATGAGCATGGCTCACATCCATTGTAGGGAACACAGTTTATTTAAGAAACTTCCTAGAGCATTCCACTGCATATACAGTACATGGGGGCTCAGATGCTTTTAAGTGTGATTTGAAACTGTTTGCCTTCCTGACCAGTGACTTTTTTAATTTTAAACTAATCTGATTACCTTATCCTTAAGGACTTATATGGACGTATTAGGTTTCCCTAATAGAAGTGTTAGTGCTGTTAATAAGAGCAAGTCCTCGGTTGTCATTCCAATTCTGTTATTGAATCTTTTTTGAAAATGTCACACTGGCATTAAAAGCAGCAGAGATCTTGTTGCCCTTCACAGTTCTCTGTGAAGTCTTTTTCATATGCAAATATGCATGTGGTACATCGCATTTGTTTTCATGAAAGCTAATACTTGGTTACTCTTCCCTTAAGAACAAGGGAAAAAAAGTAGTATGGTATTTATCATGGTGCTCCAGTACACCACTGTTTAGTATTACAGTGAACATTATGTGAACAGTGAACCACTTATGGCATTTTGTGGTGTTCATATGGACTAGTTTAGTAAAGCACAACAAAACCACTTAAATGCTTAAAACCACCATGCAAAATGCACTGTCAGCTTTCATAAGGATCATGAACTGTATTATTTAGAGGTAATTAAATTAAGTCTAAATCCAGAATGTTGGTAGGTCTCTTTGCTTTGAAAAGTTATTTTATCATTAAACAAATGACTTTTTTCTAATGTCATACTTCCTAAAGGTTTTGAAGGGTCCAAATGGTAATAGTACCCATTCAAAACTGAACAAGATTCAAAAGAAAGGCAAAAACCATTCTGAAATGCGTTAACAGAAAGCTCCACACAGCTGAAATGACGGGTTGATATTTGTAATTAACTCATAAATACCGCCGTCAAGGTTGAACCAAATACGAAAGCGGTCCATGCTGCCTAAGCTCCACATGAACATCTGGGGGGCTTCCCTAGCAGTGTCCGGAGGGCCTAGCCCTGCAGCTGGTTTGAAATGGCCGCGAGGGAGTGTCTCAGGCGCTCCTTCCTCTGCCTCAGGTGGGACTCCAGTGCTCCGGCTTCCTTCAGGATGTCTTCCAGCTCCACGACCAGGGTCTCGTCCACCGCCGCCTTCTTGCTGCGAGGCGACAAAGGTGGGGTCGGCGTGAGTTGCCTAGCAGAGGCCGGGGCGAAACTGTCCCCCCCAACCAGGGGAGTGCCCATACATCCAGACGGGGTCTTAAAGGTCACCCTCGTGTGTGCACTTTGTCTTTTCGTCGCTCTTTAGTTTAGTTCGGGGGCTCGGCTGCAGTGAGTCAGGAAGCCCCAGTGGTGGTCCACCGGACGGTGTTTTTCCTCTTCACTGCAGATGATCTCTGAGCTGCTAGACTGATCAAAGCTGTGGGTTTCACGTGTCAAAGCGCAACTGTAAAAACTGGTGAAGTCGAGGGAGACAAAGAAAACCCCTTGGACTGTGGCTGCCAGGAACCAGGTCTGTCCAACCCATTGGTACAGTCGAGGGAAGTGTGACTTTATGGCAGCACGCTGGGAACAAATCCCAGGGCAATTCAGAGTGGTTAGACAGAATTCTGTGTTTGTTCTGGGTGAATTGTTTCTCCTTAAGTCACTTAGAGCTCATTTAGTGCAGCATAATGACACAACAGCTTTTGAAAACCCTGTCAATCCTGACAACAAGGACAAACCCTCAGCAAGCAATTTAGTACAGAGAAAGAACTTCTGTGATTGCTGAGGGAACCGGCCAGCCCCCCCTCCAGACTGATCTCAGTAATGAGTGTCTTCAGCGGATGGGTTTGCCAAAGCAGTTAGTCAGCGTGACTAATGCTAATCCCACAAAACCAAACCCAGCCTGCCACAAACCGGAGAAGGGAATACTAGGGCAAATTGCAGCAGGTCTTAAAAAGATATTTCTGCTAATACACACAATCTCAAGTGCTTTTAGAGTAATACCCTTCAATACCTTTGAGTATGCAAAATCTTTGCGAGGGTTTTCAAAAGAGTTTTGTATGTTTCTGCGCGCTGGCATTCTTGTTTGGACTCATCGGGCTGCAAGAAGTTTAACTAAGAAAATTCAAATTTATTCCATTGAATCCATGTGTGATCCAATGGAAATAAAAGAAAAAAGCCCTCAAAGCCCTGTTTTTGAATATTCTGAATGTATCTGCCGGCCGTCAGCTTGCCACCCACCTACCTCATAACCTGGGCGAACATGGAAAATAACAGGTTGATTTCCTCATTTGCACCTGTAATAGAAAACATTGGATTTTAAGTAGTTAAAATTAAAATACCTTCTAATAATTGTTTAATCAAGTAAGGTATTTAATTGGAAATAATCTTTTACAACGTTAAAATTTGTTTTTTTTAAATAGACTGTAGTTTTTTTATTTACTTGCTTCAACAACATTTACTGTCTGCTTCTATAGATTATGACCTGATGTGTTACCGCAGAAAAGATCATACGCTGATCTTCAAAGCTAGCTCCCAATTGCTGTTAAAACCACAACACATTTACCTGTAAAATGTGTAAAAGGTCCTTTTTTAAAAGGAAACAAATGTCATTCTTGACGCAACTAATTGAACAGTTTGTTCCAAAACCACTGGATGTTTGTAAAACAATACAAAATTATTGGGTTGTGTTAATAAATGATTTCCTTAGGAGTCTTAGGAGATTACATTTTACTAACTTAATTATGGAGTTAACAATGAGTCTGGATGTTTTTTTTTGTAATAGGTGAATTCTGTCTGTAGAAACCAAGAGATTCGAGTCTGAGGTGTCCAGTTTGTCAAGCCAAGCTTTATTGTATGCATACAAGGAACAATACAATGAGGATTATTGTTGTAGTTCAAAGGGGATATATCCCCCCTCGGACTCAAGGACTCAGAGAGCAATAAAAACATTCCTTCCTTATCAGGGAGTCTGGTACAGAAGATATAAGTTTAGTACACAGAGAGAGAGAAGCATCTGTGCTACAGCATGCGTGAAGGTTAGAGTTTAGCATGTGGATTCAGCAGGAGTTATAATAATAATTATAATTGCTTACACTTATACAGTATACCGCTTTTTCTGGAAACTCCACTCAAAGCACTTTACAGGTAATGGGGACTCCCCTCCACCACCACCAATGTGCAGCCCCACCTGGATGATGCGACGGCAGCCATAGTGCGCCAGAACGCTCCCCACACATCAGCTATCAGTGGGCAGGAGAGCAGAGTAATGAAGCCAATTCATAGAGTTCACAGCTCCTACCACTATATGGGTACAGAGTAACATACAGATTCTGCCAGCAGACTCCATCATGTCTTATCATGCCTGCATTATCCTGTAAATGGTTACCCAGAATTACCTGTAAGCAAAGCCTGACAGGACTGCGACATGTTTGCAGCTGATGAACGGTCTGAAGCCACCTTTTTCTTTTTGGAAGGCGTATTGTCACAGGCAGCTGCCACTTGTTCCACCTATTTGAATAGAAAAAGGCTGTTTGCATTGCAAACTTCACGTGCCCGCGATCACTGTCCGCAGATAACACCGACAGCGGCTGAATGTCCACTTCTCACTTAAAGACTTTCTTATATTTTTATCAGAATATAAGATAAGAGATACTCCACAGTGGGAAAAGAGTATGCAATCATTTGCCATGTTTATAATCCAGGGCAAATAAACATTTGCCATGTTTATAATCCATAGGCCATATTTGATAACAGTCAAACACTTTCTTTTAGCTTGCTGACTGACCTCTTTCGCAGACTTCAACTTAGGCTCTTTGCTGTCCATCTCCTTTCCTGCTATAGCTAACTGTCTATAACCTATGAGTGAAGAAAACCAACAGCATCACATTGTGTTTTTTTTTTGTCATTGAATGAAACATGGGTGGTACAGTGATTAGCATTACTGCCTTGCAGTGCTGGGGCCCTGGGTTCAATTCTGGGGCACTGGTGAACAAGTTTAAAAGATCGGTATTGAATGACTATTGAAACAGGATGCAGAATGCAGCTCTTGTGAATTTACCTTAATGTTAATGTTTCTTTATTAGCCCTATACAATTTCTTGCATTAGGAATTCGTCTTTTCGCCTACCCCAGCTTTTCTCCATGGAGACACAGACAGGGAGAGAAGCTGGGGGTCAGAGCGCAGGGTCTGCCATTGTACGGCGCCCCTGGAGCAGTTGGGGTTCAGGGCCTTGCTCAGGGGCCCAATGGAGTAGGATTCCTCTGCCCGCCGCAGGATTTGAATCGACAACCTTCCAGTCACAGGCGCAGATCCTGAGCCACAGAGCCACCTCTCCGCCCCAACAGGGGTACCTATAGTGAGCTGAGAAGAGGCACAGGCTGTTGAAAGAGGGTTCACTTTGACTTCAGTGAAACTTGAGCTTCATGGGTCTGAACACTGTTTTTTTTTAATTCTCTACTTATCTACTAATTTCCATCAAAAGCTTTATTTTTGTAGGGTGATGGAAGCTGGAGTGCGGCATCTAAGAGACACCAGCTAACCCGCACGACTGGTTTTGGGATTATGGGAGGAGGAAACTGCAGCACCTGCAGAGAACGTGGAGCAACTAACACGCAAACTCCACAGAGACGGTGTCCAGTCTGGATCGAACCCAGGGCCCTGCAGCAGTGAAGTAAGGCCACTGGGCCTCCCTTGAATCCAACAATAACTCGAAAAAGTTGGAAGTGGAAGTGAAAGGGTGAACAGTTCAATCGGTTCACACTGGCTCAGACGCACCAGTTCACACCATTAGTTTACCGGTTGAAGTGAACTGGGAAGCAGTTTAAACCAGATGCTAGTTTCAATTTGCTGAGTGTCGGCTAATTTTGTGGCTCTGAGTAATTTGGGAGGTGCGTTTTGGGGGAGAACAAATTGTCAATTTTCTGGAGGCGGGCCGGTATCCCTTTACCTCGGAAGATTCAGACCGGAATCAACTCCGCAGAAATCGTAACAGGTAACAGGAGCACTTTGAATGCCTCGACAGCCCGAGGTAAGTAAATGAAGAATTAATTTTAAACTTAATTGAAATACGAGGTTCTTAACATATTTTACGCTTTTCCGGGACAATATAAAATAAACCGCTCACTTACTCCGGCCCTTCGGTAAACCGCGCGAGCTGCCCTCGAGCCTACCCGCGTCAAACTCAAAAAAACCTTTTTTATTTTAAATTGTATTGGGTTTCTGCCTATTTTCTTCAGAATTAACAACAACAACAATAATAATAATAATAATAATAATAATAATAATAATAATAATAATAATAAGATGTAAGACCGGTGAAAAGGGCAGGATCCGGAGCATGCGCAGTTCCTTGACGAGGCCAAGGTGCATAATCAGGCGCGAACGCTTCTAAGTGCCAATTTACGTAAAAGCTCGTTTGAATATCCCAAATAAAAGACCCCCGTGGTTAAGTTAACATATACCAGGTAACGTTACGGCGCTATGACGTTTTTCTTAGCATGGTCGTTGGGTTGATGTCATCTAGGTCAGTGAAAAAACAAAAGTTCCTCGGCTCTGCCCAGCCAACCCCAGTCGATCGGAGTCAGCTGAGCTGGAGCAGATTGCTTTAAGTTGACCTGCGAGACCACGGCTAATTCTGTCCCAAACTTGTGTTTTGCAGTGTTCAGCGTTCTAACATTTGACATGGAATACCTTTTCCTCAGGTAACAAACGCGGTTTGGTTCAAGGAGATGAGATGTGCAGCATGTCTTTGCAACTTCAACGACGCCCTAACTTTCTTGCAGGTTTGCTTTCCTAGCGAGCTGTTTGACCCTCCATGCGGGTACGACTCTTCGCCTTGCAGGTGGGATATCCTCTTTAAAAACCTTTTAGGCACAGTTAAAATACAGTATCTCAGGTAATCTTGTTTGATTCATAGCAACATCCGTTTCCTGTGGTGTGGTGTGGTGTTGTTTTGTTTTTTACAGTCACCATAATTTGTGCCCCCATTGTGAACAGGAATTGTTCACGGTTAAGCGGAAGTGCGTTTTCCTCAGCATGACCACGATATGGTTTGTCTAGTCTTTTGCTGTGTCTTTTTGGAGTCCGAAGTTCTCGACGAGGGAGAGCATTTTGTTTCCGCGGTTAAAACACACGTCTAGTTTCCAGCCCTGTTTGAAACCTCCAAATTTTCCATTTCGTGTGAACCATTTCAGTAGCAATACCTGTTTCCTGTTCATTATAAACGAGCTTCACCTTTGGTTAAGAGTCTCCTAACATGCCTGCTCCCCCCCCAGAAAGGTTCAAAAGTTTCTATGTAAACTTTGTCCAGGGCTGTATTGTCTACTAGCTGACTGCTGTGATGACGCTGTAATGTTTGTGCTGCTTTTTGTAGACCGTATCCAAGGGCAGTGCTTGACTGACACGCTTAAAATCAAAATTGCCCCCGAGTTTCTTGAGGCTCACAACATCACGCTGTCAGCCAAAGGTGGGTATCCCAGGGAAGACTTGCGCGGTGTGGGAAATGGCCCTGCTCCTGGTAGCTTTTTCTATGAAGCTGTGGGCTCATTTTGTCAGACACCACCACCTGGTGGGTATCTCACGCATGTCACCTTGTTTTGAGTGGATCTGCCCAAGGGGAAGAGCCAGCTTTCACTGCAGTACGATTCGTCTGTGTGCCCTCAGCTTCGTATTGCTAAAACGGTTGCGTTTTATTTTCCTGCTCTGTCAAGTATAATAATAAAGCCGACCGTGGCCAGAATTCAAAAGGATTGTGTGTTTTGGCTGACAAGCCCTTTCCATGCCTGTCGTGTGTCTTTGCTGGTTAAACAGTGTCTAGTTTTGGGCGTAAAGAATATAATGTTGCTCTTGTCTATTCAGAAACGTGTTCTTTTTTAATTTATGGTGTGTTCTAGTGTGTGTGTGTGTCTTCTTCTTGCAGACAAAAACGGTGTTGCCCATTCGCTGGGCTCTTCTCTGGACGCCAAATGTGGTTACAAGCAGCGGAGGAACTCCAGAGGAGGCCTGGAAGTGTCTGCGTCGCTCATGGCCTGTCACGTGTATTTGAAGGTAGGCCGGATGGGGTTCAGAAGGGCTCCAGCAACTGGCAGGAGTGGAAGTGGCACAGCAGCTGTATCGCCCTGCAGCTCCCAGCTGGCAGCCCCCACTGGAGCTCAGCAGGTGTGAGCCTGGCCAGTACCTGGATGGGGAGACTCCTGGGAAAGCTGAGGCTGCTGCAGGAAGAGGTGTTAGTGGGACCAGTAGGGGGCGCTCACCCTGCAGTCTGTGTGGGTCCTCAAGCCCTAAGAGTCAGGCCCTGTAAAGAGCTTTGAGTGGAGTGTCCAGAAAAGAGCTCTGTAAGCGTACGGATGATTATTAAACCAATTCACAAAACCTGAAGTTTGTGCCGCACCTTCCTGGGGGCCCGGCCGGTGCGGTCATGGCCGTGTCTGTGCTGTGTCTCCTGCAGCAGCAGCGGCAGCAGCAGGAGGCCCGCCTGGTGTTCACGGTGGGGGTGAGCTACGCGCCCCGCGACGGCTCCGGCCCCGGCGCCACCGAGTCCTTCTCCTTCTCCTGCCCCCGCAGGCCCGGCCGCGCCCGCAGGAGGGTGCTGTGCGAGGAGGACTATATCGAGGTAACCCCCCCTCTTTTCTCTCGCGCCCCCTGTTCCTTCTCGGGCGGCTCTGCCTGTACGCGCTGTGATAAGTCTGCCGCCATGAGATACTTATTTCATCAGCTCTGGACTCCTGCAGCGTTCTCCTTCCTGGGGTGTCGGCTGATTGTCTAAATCTGCTTCGGGGTGTCCACGAGTCCGCGGCCTGTAGCCATCTCTAGCAGTTACCGTTCTGTGTTTCACTAATTTAACGTTTGAGTTTCTTGAAAGGCGCTTTGAAATTGTATTTTTCTGTGCCGTGTAAAGAGGTTTACTTAATGCCCGTTTGTGTGGTCTACTGGAAAAGACATTTCTCACTTGTTAAAATTTTGGTGATTATGCTTTTAACAGTAACTCATAATAAGTAGTCGGTTTACAGCACACCCATCATTCAAAATAAAATCGAATCATCGTCCGCTAATACAAAAGGAAATAAATGACATTAATCGTGTTATGGCATATAGGGACAAAATTGCACGGCCCTCCAGTCCTAAAAGAATCCTAGAAAGAAGAAAAATGTAATAACTGAATTAGTAGATTTTCAATAAAATGTTTCCAACTTAAAGTATGACTTATTAAATGTAAACCTTATTTCCTTGCTGCCAGCATAGCGATAAACCACTGGAGACTTGACAGGAGTTAAGGGTACCAGAAGATGGCAGTATAGGCGAATGAACATGCGGTGTAAAATGTTTTTTCGGTTGGTTGTGACTAATACTGTGTATTTTTTTTACTGGACAGGTGTCCCTCAACATCGATGTTCCCTTTCACCATTCAATGGTAAGGCACAGGAGCATTTTACACAAATCCCCCACCTTTGAAATTGTATTCTTCACAAGACAGGGTGAAGAAACATGGTCTTAAAGAGTTTGCGGGAGATATTAACAGCAGTGCTAGCTTCTAGGTTTCTGTGGCCCTTCGGTGACTCTAGGGACCCAGCCACAGCAGTAAAAAAGGTGGTCTAATGTTATGATGCGGCTCATCCTGTTACTTTAACCTCCTGTAGGTGGGAGTCCATGCTGGTGATGGCAGGTTTGTAACGAGGTGGCGCAGTGTGGCTGCACTGCAGGGCCTGTTCAAGACTGGTGTTCTGCCAGCACCAATTAGTGACGCTTTTCAGCACGGGTTCAGGATGTAACCCATGTCTCTGAATCTGCAGATGGCAGAACTGGCAGATTCTAAGAAGAATGTGTGTTCTCTGCATTGCCCTGATCCAGTGTTGAAATTCTCTGTTTGTCTTGGGCGTTCTGTATTCACCGTTCCCCGTGAAGACTCCAGGCCAGCTCTTGGTGCAGTTCGTAGAGAAGTTTGTTCAGTGGGACCCTTCGCTCAGGTGGACCCCTGTGGCTCAGAGCCTGAGATGAAGGCGGCCTGCCCACCAGGAGTGGGTCCTCATTGTGTTGTCTGTGTCTGGGGGGGGTAGGACAAGCAGGCCCGGAGCCAGGAGAGCCCCTGGTACTTCACGGTGCAGTACCCGGATGGCAGCATCGTGACCCGGGACCAGGCCTGGATCTGGAATCAGGGCATCGGGCTGAACGTTGAGCACTTCGACGGCTGGATCGCCTTCCGCGTCCCTCAGAGCAGCCCCCTGATCATCCGAGAGGTGAGGGGGCGGGCGGGCGTGCGTGCGTGCGTTTCTCTCAAACTCCACAAACGTGCCCCTTGTACTTGTAATGGACACTGTCAGGTCTCGGGGAAAGATCACCATGTAGACTCTTTACAATGCACGTAACGAAAAGTAAAGTGACGATTGTTTTTCTGGTGTACTCTTACCTGGTATGTAAAACTAGAAAGGAGGCCGTGGGGAGTCCCAGCTAATGCAGGAATGCAGCTGTGTGTCCAGGGTGCTCCTGGAAGTCGGTGTTGACCGTTGAAAGCCTGGTTGTGGACTCTTCTCCACCATTGTGTTCACTTCAGCTCCTGCGGACGCAATCAAACTGATTTCAATGGGCTCCTGGAAAACCTACACAGCGCCCCCCCCTCCCCAGCCTTAATAAAACCCAGCCTGCACCTTGCTGTCTTAATTGTGCATTCTCTCATGCTTCTCAGCACCATCACTCAGTGCATTAGAAACTGTACAGATTCCGTACTTAAAAGCGGCTTCGCTGGTTTGACTGTGCATTTTAAAAATGCACCTCTGCCAGCTCTTTTATATTTTAATTTTTCACGCAGCTCTTTCTTCTGAAGTGGAGGTCTCGGACTGTCTCCTCTTAGGAGTTCCAAGGCCCTCTGGGTTTTAGCCAGGATCTGTTAGTTACTTTAATTGATCTTGTTCAGAAGGGTTTAAGAAAGGCCTTTGACCCGGTAGCTCCAGTGCATTTGGATTGGGACTGGCGCGGGGGGGGGCTCCCTCCAGAGCAGGCATGAGCTGTATCGTCCGAGGTTCGGTGGGGTCAGCCCAAATGCGTCTGTGTTGCAGGATCACCAGGGCTACCAATCCTTGGGGTTCAAGGTGGTGGCCAAGCATGAGGAGCTGCTCATCGGGCTGCGCTACGACCTGAGCGCCGTGTGTCCCGTCGGTAGGTCGAGCACGACGTCTCGTTTGTAATCATCGGTCACTGAGTCATTGAATACTGGAGTACTGCGGTAAGGCGTTAATGTTTTTTTACATCAAAGCATTAAAAAAAACATTACAAAACAGCGTGTAAAAGCTCCAAAAGACAAAACTTGTCTCGTCAGGAAATCCTGTGATTAATAATGGTTAGTTCAATTCAGAGCTTCTCTTCTGTTTTAGAAGAGACAGTCAAGCTAAAACATTAATCAACAGGCAGTTCTGAAGAGGATTTGTTTGCACAGCAGAATGGGCAATTTTTTTGTATTATTGTCTGGTCCAGATCTGTTCTGTTCAGCCACGTATCGCTCTGATGAGCAAGGAAAGGAGGTTCAAGGCAGAGTCCTGCACAGAAAGGGGAGAGGAGAGCCGGCTGGGGTCGGTGATTAACAGTCGGTTCCCCAGATCGGTGAATTCGGACCGCGAAGGGGCCGGGGAGTGGGGGTGCGAGTCCGGTGCGGGTTGGGACTGGGATTGAGGACGGGAAGTCCCAGCCTGAAAGTCCGCCGTGTCTTCTTGCAGTCCAGGTGCGCTGCGAGGGCAGCAACGTGTCCGTGTCCGCCGCCAACCTGCGGCTGCCCGCCCGAGGGGCGCCGACTGAGGACCTGGGCCTCCTGCTGCAGCTGGACGGGGTGTCCCTCTCCCCACAGGACGCGGCGTCTCGGGGGTACGCCCTCCAGCTGGGGGACTCGGAGATCCGGGCCTCCTTCGCTGTGCGGGACAACCCCCTCGTGCCAGGGGTGAGTGCAAGGAGGAAGAGACAGCCGTCCGCTCGACAGAAGGCCCGTGGGCCGCCTGGCACACTCTCGTATGCTGGGCTTTAAAGGGGAACCGCAGTCCTGGTTTTCCCAGACTGGTTACTAAATCTTGGCAGCAAAATAAATCCATTTATCCTGAACCTCTTTTTGTTCGGGGGGGTAAAAAAAAGCTGTTGTTGCTGTTGCCGGTTTCAGGGCCCCAGCGTGATGAACAGACACCAGCTGTCCCTGGTCCACATGTGGAGAGATGGAGCTGACCAGCGCAACAACAAAGTGGTCATCCACGTCCCCGGGCACACGTGTCCCAGTCCCCCCGCCCAGCCGGCGTTCTCGGGTAGGTACGATGGCAGGACGGGTAGACCAGCACGTTCAGTGTGTGCTCCATCCCGCCTCGGATCTGCTGCTCCGAGCATTTTTGTGAATCCCCTTCAGACGGGACAGATCTACCTTGTTCATTTCTGGACGCAAGAAGAGTACTGCCTTTATTCTTTGGGGCACAGTGCGTCATCTGTTGGCTTTAGAAGCAGCTAGCTTCGGAGCTTTAAGGCTGAAAATGGGCAAATGCTTGCTTTTCACAGCTGTAACTGTTAGTACAAGGCTTTGGGGAAAACATGCCCAGGGTTAGCAGCTTGTTCTTGCAACGTGCAGCCTTTCCTGTCCGAGTCTCGACCGCCTTTTATTTGTAAGAGCTTCAGACAGGATAAGTGGAGCACAAGAAGAATTGCTTTAATCATCTCTCGCCTCCCGAGAGCTGCAGAAATTGGTTTTGTGTGCACAGGGAAGGAAATGTTGGGATTATCGTAGGAGTCGAGTTTCTTAATCGGCGCAGGGAATAGAAATGGTACTGAAGCAGATTATATCCTGCTGTCCACATCTTGACCCTCAAAAAGATGCGTGCTCTTTTTCTGATAGTTTGTGTTGAAGGGATTGTTTTGGGATCAGGGCATCGCGAGATGCCGACTTATTTCCCTCACCACCGTTTTTTGGCTTCAGGAGCTTCTTTGACTGTAACGGGGTTAGTCTGGCAAGGGACCAACCTCAACCTTGAAAAAAAATAAAATAAAAGAGGAAAATAACAGCTAAAGATATTAACCGCATGTTGTCTTCCAAGGTTGAACAGCATAGGTCCTTTTTCCCCAAAACAAGTTTATCAGGAGTACCATCTCCTCTTCCTCCTCTGTGTTGACGGCTTTCTGCAGTGACGATTAGGACGGAGGGCTTCAACATCACCTACGGCCCGGTCCCCGGAGACTACGTTCTGACCAGCATCTCTCTCGACGGTGTCCTGTTCCAGTCCGTCCAGGACCTACCCAGGGGTGTGGGCGTCCGGCTGGTCAGAAGAGACCGCCTGCTCTTCGTCTTTGTCACCGTTCGCTTCGGAAGCCGCTTGCTTCCTCGTAAAGTGAGTGCGGTTCGGTCTCCTTTTGGACATTTTCCAAAGGAAACGCGGATAGAAATGAGTTGCGTTCCAGAATGCCCAGGTACCTTGTAGTGTAGGTTGTGCTATTTCATTTGGTTTCCCGGTCAAATATTTTCAGAATCGCCTAAATGTCTCCTCGTCGGCCTCAAAAACGTATGAATGCCATTCCTTCGTTCACTTTAATGACTCAATTATTTTCATGTACTGTGCAACGTCTCCATAAAATGCCGTGTTCTGTTCAGTTTTGAAAATGCAGAAGGTCCAGAGCAACACTGCTCGATGAAGGGCCACCTGTTGAATAAGCAACTTTGGAAGGTTCTCTGTGTGCTTCCGTATTTGGAGAAGTTTGCTCTGGATGAGCCAGCAGAGTGTTTTTCTCCCTTGCAGTATGCCGGAGGCTTCACTTCCCTGTATTCTACGAGTCCAGCACTCCTGTTCAAGTCCCCCGATCTCCGAGAGGTGATCGCAGAGGAGAAGGAGACCTACACTCACCTTCGTGAGGACATCGGTGAGCCCAGCTTCCAGATTCCCTCATCTAGCGCCAATCTTATTTCACCTGAGCTCTGGAACAGCACGGCAATGTGAAGAACCCTGTTAATAATAGTTCCTTACATAGCTCTTTTCTGGACACTCCAGTCAAAGCTCTTTACAGGTTGTGGGGATCCCCTCCACCCCCACCAGTGTGCTGCCCCACCTGGATGATGCTCCAGTCCTCTCCCCACACACCAGCTCTCAGTGGGGAGGAGAGCAGAGTGATGAAGCCAGTTCAGAGATGGGGATTATTAGGAGGCCATGACGGGTAAAGGCCAGGGGGATATTTGGCCAGGACACTGGGGTAGCACCCCTACTTTTTTGGAGAAACACCCTGGGATTTTTAATGACCACTGAGAGTTAAGACCTCGGTTTTACATCCCATCCGAAGGATGGCGCTTTTTTTAGTGTAGTGTTCCCATCACTATACTGTGGCATCAGGACCCACACAAACTGCAGGGTGAGCGCCCCCTACTGGCCCCACTAACACCTCTTCCAGCAGCAGCCTTAGCTTTCCCAGGAGTCTCCCAACCAGGTACTGGCCAGGCTCACACTGCTGAGCTGCAGGGTGATGTAGCCGCTCACTATAGATAATCATTTTTAGAAGAATGAGGAGGAAGCGTTGACTGAGGCAAGTCGAGATGGGTTACGTTCATTGGGATGAAAGCTAGGAGGTTGTTGCTTATACGCCCGTGAGCGTGAGGTGCCGGGGAGCCTAGCTGGTGAATACTCCTGTGCCTCTTGCTGGGCCTGAGCAGAAACAGGGGTGGTGGGGCGCATGTTGGACTGTCTGGGGCTGAGGAGGAGTGGTTGCTGAGCCCGCTGTGGTTTCGCAGTGCTTCCCGTGTTGGAGGGCTTCTGCAGGAACAGCAGCGTGTGCTTCAACGTGACCCGAGGGAACGCCGACCTCTTCTGGAGCTTTTACATCTGGGACACCCCCTTCCAGGCGAAGCGGGCGGCCGAGCGCGGGCAGTCCTACGCCAGCTACAGGGCGCACCTGACCTTCTGCGTCGACGTCCGCTCTCCCGACCTGCTGCACCAGGTAACCAGGGCGGCGGCGGGCCGGGGGCTGCTGGGAAGGGAGCCGTTGGCGCGGCGGGCTGGCCGGCCGGCCCTCACCTGCGCTCTCTCGTGCCTCCAGGGCGTGAGCCAGGATCGCCGCCTGCTGCTGCTGGCCGTCTCGTTTCGGGACCGGGCGAAGGGAGGCGTGATGGCGACGGCGCGGCAGGCCTGCCCATTCCGCCCTGCCGGGGAGCTGGGTAGGGCAGCTGGGCTCCGGTGCAGTCGGAAGCTTCTCCTCCAGGCAGCTCTTCGATTTTAGCATGCAACCTGCTGTCCCTGACCTAGCTGTGGCTTCTTGTACCTCGAGGTGTTGTGTGTGTGTGTGTGTGTTGGGGGGGGAACAACTCATTGTTGGGGCAAAGCAAACAAGGTGGCAAGACTGCGTTTTCTGTTCATTTCTGGCTTGCACTCTCCCTCTGTCCCCTCTTGAGTCTCCTGTATCTCCCTCTGCTGTTTTTACCACCCACCCTCCTCTCCTGCCCCGCTGTTGGTCCTCATTTTCCCCGTCTGCTGTCTGGCTCTGGACTCCCTGCAGAGTGCACCGCGGACGGGCTGTTAAAGGCTACGGGCCTGCGGCTGGCGGCGTCCCCCCTGGCCAGCCTGGACCGGCTGACCCTGCGCGACCCCAGCTGCAGCCCCTCCGAGATCTCCGATGGGAAGGTGTCTTTCAGCTTCCCGGTCTACGCCTGCGGTACCCTCCGGAAGGTGGGCGGCACGGGCCGCGCTCGGAGTCTCTTCGCGCCGCTTGGTCTTGGTTTTGCATTGCGCTCTTTGTGCCCCAGGTCCACGGGACTCATGTGGAGTACGAGAACAGGATCTCCAACGAAAACGCTCTGCCGAAAGATGCGCCCGAATACCTCAAGTTTCAGTGAGTACCCGGCGGCAGTTTTCTCCTTGGCACCGAGCCTGAAGCTGAGAGCTTGTCTGTCCTGTTTTAATCCTGAAAATAAACCCCCCCACATGCCAGCATTCTTGCAACGAAGCCCGAGTTGAAATCGGACCTCCACTGATCTGCATCTTCACTGAGGGAAGAGGCTAAACGGTGCTGCTGAGAACAGTGCTGGAGACTGCAGGCCTTACAGATTGTTGCTGCCCGGACGAGCTCCAAGCTCGGCGTGATCAGTAGTAATTGGAATGAAAAACTATTTCACAGAAGCTTGATCCCTTTCAGGTTTTACTGCAAGACATTTCTTTCTAGTACAAAGCACTTTCAGCTACCTAACATTCTAGTCTGTGTATCATTTTGGGGTAAATGTCAAGACACAGGTGTGGAGTTGAAATAATGTTGCCTTCCTGTGACAGCGGTCCTGTTCACACCCGAGTGGGTTGTCTCATAAAAACCTGGAATGAGTCAAACTTCTGTGTAAGATTGATGGTCCTTAGCTGGACCTGGTCCTAGGGATAACAGATCGGTATGAGAAGGAGGATTTTGTTTCAGGAGGCTCGTCAGTATCGGTATGTGGTGTCTAGTTGGTCTGAAGATTGTCCCGTTGTCTTGATTTGGAGCTGCAGTCTGCTGTGCTTCCTGTGCAGATCCACGCTGGTGTGCCGCTACAGCGAGGAGAACACCCTGCCTGTGGGTCCATCAGCAGCCCCGCCCCCCGGCCCCGCCCAGCCGGCCCGCGGCCACGGCAACCTCACCCTGCGCATGGACATCATGAGAGGTGAGGGAGGGCTCGTGGAGAAGCCCGCTGCGCCACAGCGTGGTAAAAACGCGGCGCTGCCGGCTGAAGCGCTTCTACAGGGTGGCACTCAATCCGATCGCTGGCAGTGTGATCTGAGCGCAGAGGAGACCTGTGCTCAGTTTCACAGGATCCGCCACACTCGGGTCTCAACTTGAGGGCTGTATCAGGAAGGCAGTTTTGTTATTTTAACTCCACGCCTCTGTCTTGACGATCACTCCAAAATGGCAGCACTTTGTAACGCATCGAAAGGGTTGTTCCCTAGTCGCGGTCGTGAATCCAGTCCCGATGAGCCGGGGTCCGTGGGGAAGCGTCGTGGCCAATTGGTCAGACCGCGGGTGATTTGGCCGCAGGAGTCCTAAGCTGCACATTCTTCAGGTGTCGATGACTGACTTCACACTCTGTCATCTCCGCCCCACCTCCGGCGCCTGCGGAGATGTTCTGCCGCAGTCCGCCGCCGGATCATGAAGCCAGTGTGAGCTGTTGAAACATGCCATGGTGGTAGGATACAGAGAGGTGAACTTAGCCCACCTGTACAAATGCTTTTCACGGATCTTGAGGTTTTCCCTTCCCCTTTCACTGCTTTGAGCAGGAATTATTAAAAACCTTTTTTTTTAAACTTTTAGACCTGCCAATACATTATTTTTAACACGCCGACCCAGTCTGGAATCGCCGGTCCCTCCGATGGGAGGGGCAGGGACGTGTGTCCCTCGCGGAGGTCGGCATGAGCTAGGAGCCCCGACGAGCCCCAGACCCTCCCTGGTGGTGCTGCCCGTTTGTTGGACTGACCAGGGCTGGGACCCGCTGGGCTTTTCTGCTCAGCCCTGTCCCAGATAGAAGTACCAGTAAAATATAAACCTCTGTTTCACTACAAAAACGAAACGTTTTGCCCCCCTTTTATCCACGAAAAGAAGTCTCGTGTGCTACTTTTTATTGTCTCCCCCCCCATCTCTGCAGATGCCACCTTCTCCTCGGCGTTCCTGCCGGAAGAGTTCCCAGTGGTGCGGAGGCTCCGGGAACCCCTGTTCCTGGAGGTGCAGATGGAGAGCGAGGACCCCGAGCTGGAGCTCTTCCTCCGGGACTGCTGGGGGAGCCCTGATCCCCAGCTCGAGCCCAAGCCCCCTCTCACCTGGCCCGTGGTCAAGGACAGGTAACCTGTTAGCGCAGAAGCTGGGTGATGCCTGTAAGTGCGGACTTGGCCCTAGTTTGCTATAAGCACCTCTGCAGCTGCTTACGTTACCTATTGCCGAGCCTGAAGCTTCGCACTACAAAGGGATGTGGCAGCAGCAGGGCGTTATAGGATGTGATTTTCCATCAATCGGGGAGATTGTCGCCATCTGCTGCCGCAATAAAGCCCCATCCATCATTCAGGATCCCAACCCTCCCGGCCACAACCTGTCCTCCCCCCCGCGTTCCAGGAAGTCAAATCATTAAAGCATAGGCCACAAAGGTTAAGAACGGCGTCTACCCTACTGCACTACATATCATCAACCGCTCACTGCAATGCCTGAGACTCGATACACTCTTCTGGCAGTTCTATAGTTCCTGTATGTAATGTACTGTCCACATTGTGTGCTGTTGTACTGTGTATGTGGTGACAGATCAATGCGAATAAGAACTCCAATGTACATGTAAGTATGGCAGTAAACTCCTGTACTCTCTTTGCATCTTCCTGATGCTCTACACCATTACAGCATTATGCATTTTGCATGCATTAGAGCATCATGTATCCTCTAGATGCAACATGCAGCCTGTAACCTGCACTCTTCACTAGAGGCCGTGGTTTCCTCCGTCAGTGCTCAGTGGTGACCCGGGCCCGTGGTGTCGTTCCAGCTGCGAGCTGAAGGGGGACGAGTATCAGACCGTGTTCCACAGGGTGCGGCGCAGCGGCAGGGTGCGCTTCCCCAGGCACCACAAGCGCCTCGAGGTGAAGACCTTCGCCTTCGTGGGGCCCAGCTCCAGGCAGCTGCTGAAGCAGCAGGTGAGCGGCGCGGGACGGGCCCAGACGGGCCCGGACAGGCAGGGGGCCGAGGCCCTGGGGCTGCACACCCCCCCCGGGCGCCTCTCGTATTTGAGCAGGGAGGGTATCCTGCGTGCTGCGGGTTTCGAGTGCCGGATCATCCTGGTACCGGTCCTACAGTATGTGCATTTTCTCGCCCTCTCTTGAGGAGGGGTTCCGTGGGAACATTTTCCAGCTGCTAATAAATCTTTTCACTTGTTCGTTTAGAGCGCTCTGCAATGAGAATTGGGAGGCTTTCTCCCCCGACCCCAGCCTGCGGCCGAATATGCCATTGCAGGCCTGACTCGGTGTCCTTGTCCGCTCTCCTGCTCAATTTCAGATCAGTTTCCATTGCTCCGTGATCATCTGCGACACCACGGCACTGAGGACTGATGACGCCTGCCGGGGGGACTGCATCCCGCACAAACAGAGGAAAGGTGAGCGATCCGGCAGGGGCTGTGTCCGTGTGGCAGGATCCTCGATCGCTTCTTTCCATAACGGCATCTCTTGAGATTTCTGGGTAAACAAGCTTCGAATCCGGTTAGTCTGAAAGGTCACCCTAGTCCCCTGTTTTTTTTTTTAAAGATTATATCACTTCTTAGTTGTTGATCAATTAAGGAATAATTCCTTCAAGGGAAGCCTAGACGTTAAAATCCGAAGGTCTTTCTGAGTTCTGTGCCTGATGACCTGATTTTATTTGAACAAACAACCTGTTGACGTGATCACAGGTAGGTTTTCCCAAGCCTTTGGTAAGGGGATAATTTTAATGAATTTGAGAGCACAGCCCTGACAGGACTGCATTCCCCAGAAAGCTCTCCATCACCTGAACAGCTGCGCAAAGACTATTGGTCAGCTTAAAAAAAGCTGGAAGCAGAGGCTCGTTTCCCCCAGAGATTTCTGGGAAATAATTAATAATTGCTTACACTTATATAGCGCTTTTCTGGACACTCCACTCAAAGCTCTTTACAGGTCATGGGGATCCCCTCCACCCCCACCAGTGTGCAGCCCCACCTGGATGATGCAACGGCAGCCATAGTGTGCCAGTCCTCTCCCCACACATCAGCTCTCAGTGGGGAGGAGAGCAGAGTGATGAAGCCAGTTCAGGGATGGGGGGGGGGAGCGGTCCTGACAGGGCTGTGCTCTTGCAATGGTTAAAGAAACGCCTGTCAAACTGAGGCTCTCCGGCACCAGGTTTTGAGCCCCTTCTTCTCAAGTCTTTTTCGTTCTCATGGTTTTTTTTTCTGTTCTCCACTGGATTCTGTGCCCTTCCCTTTTCTTTCAAGGGAAGATGGAATGCGTTCGTATGAAAGAACGAGTGGGACATCAGTGTTTGAAGTCTTTTGTTTTTCGAGAATAATTTGGCCTTTTAAAATCGCTGGGAAGGCAGAGTACCCTTGCTGATGGAGAGGTAGATATGTGATTGGGCATACTGTGTGTTCCAGGGAGGAGTTCCGGGTCAGGGGCTACACGAGAAACGCTGGTGTCATCGGGATCCATTCTGCTGCTCCCCCAGGTCACCCTGGCCAGCAGCGTTCTAGGTAAAGCACTATTCTCAGCTAGGGGGGGCTTGGGATTGCTCAAGATCCCTAATTTTCCTGATAAAAAGTCTGTCGACTGTACTCCATCCTAATTGCCAGACCCTCCAGGCTGCATGGGGAAAGTGTCACCCAGTTCAACCCAGTTCAACTCCAGTCTATCTGTTACAGGAGGTGACATGGGTGAACTGGTGGATGGCCATTTCTGGGTATGGCGCAACTCTAAATAAGGCTCCCCAGCACATTTCCTGGCAATGAGATTTCGGTGGATGCAGCCAGTGAATATAATGGTACTTCTGCTCATCGGGTTATGCAAGAGTTGGTGATCTAAAGACTTGTTTTGCTCAGAAAGGAGGAAGAGGAAAGCGTACAGTAGTTCCAAACCAGAAGTGTGTCACTCCCAGAAAGACTGCGGCGGATTTTGGCTTGCCTTCCCTGCTGCGGCTGTTGACTTAATCCACAAAATTTATCACTGGGACATGTTTTTCTAAGGTCTTCTAAAGTTGATGGCTGATTCAAAATCCCAAAAGCTCTAGCATTTCTGCAGGCGTGGATAGGAGTGTTTAATGTCTCCGTTTAAAGGAAATAATTCGACCCAATAATTCTGTGGGAGTTCTGGAGAAGGAACACAAGCTTGTAGATCATGTGCCTTCTTCAGGAAAGCTCCTCTCGAGTTTTATAGATGGCTTGATATCCCTTCTGGGGATTTCTAATGTTTCCCTGTTTATGAAGCCATTTCTTTATAAAACGCTGCACTACAGTCAAATTGCTTCCCTGGGGCAGTGAAACACTCGACATCTCCAATTCCATTAAAGAAGCTAATTTCAGAAGTTTAGCGTTCGACTTTAATCTCCACCTCCTTCAGTGCTTTTTAGAAATAGAATTGTAAAAAAAAAAGAAATCTGTTCCCCATGGGGGGCAAAATCTGTAACTTCCTAAGACCGCAGTGAAGGATGTGGCCTGCTTTGTGTTATTAATCTTTGGCACAGTGACTTTCTTGGTTGCGAAGTAAAAAAGTTTGTGTAAATGGATTTTCTTTGCCTTGTTTAATGGGACACTTGCATTTGCGCAGGGAGATCAATGAGGATACAAGAGCCTTTCTTTCTCGAACATATAGAATCTTTTGGATTTGGCCTCAATAGCTCCTTGTTCTTAAATATTTCTTCTTCACTTATTCTTCCCAGAATGTGCACGTCTTCAGACATTCTGCATCGTAATCATTGTGACTATAATTAATAATGGAGACGTCTGTGCTTCAGGGGAGTGTGAAATTGCTGCTGCAGGCCACTGGTAAAGACACTACATCAGCCCCTCAGGATCACTGCCAGCAGACAGGAAAGGAGGCCTTGTAGCTCGAGGGCTCCCAGCCTGGCTTCAGTTCAGATCTAGCACGCACCCTCCATCTAATGAATACTTTTATATCAAGAGGAATTAAAAATACAACAAATGAGAACAGTTCTAGATGTAGCATAGCATTTGTTGTGTTTTAATACCTTTCATTAGATTAGTCTGTATTGGGGTCTAAAAATTGTGCCTCTTGCATGACGTAATTCTGAATGCACTGTCAAGCAAGTGCATCACGTATTTGCTTCCTTAACTTTTTGAAAGTAGATGAAGGTTGCTGCGGGAAACCAAATTATACCTTCATTTAAGAGTCTTATTTTTTGTTTCTTTTTTAAAGGATTCTTATTCGAGTTGGCAATTGTGTTTTTTTTTTTTACTTCCTGGCTCTCAACTGTAAACCCTGCGGCCGCACACGGGAGAGGGAGGAGGTGTGGCAAAGACTCAAGAACAAACAATTCACAAGTTGCAGATGACCGGAGGCCATTTTGGTCATCTAAAAACCTCCAATGCATTAGTAGCTAACTGATCCGAGGATCTCTTGCAGCCATTTCTTCAAAGAAACCCGAGGATTGGCTTCAGCAACATAGCTGGCTTGGCCCCTTTACAAACCTTTTCCTAAAGATGTGCGTAAATGCGTTTCTCTGTAGTTTCCTGTTCAGAGGTTCTGTTGATTCTGAAGTCCGCAGGGTTGATGTGGGCAGTACCTTTTGAGGATTCTGAATCGGGTTCACATGTAGTCAGTGTTGGAGATTAATTGCGTTATTGTTGGTTTCCAGGTAACAATACAGGGCTTGGTTATTTTTTTTCCATCTTCTTACATGCTTGGACTAATCAGCCTGTCCTGACAGTTGTCTGTTCTCCCTGCAGATCCCTGGAGCTCCCCCTGGTGGCTTGTGATGCCCATGGCTGCTGCCCTGTTCTCACTGGCCTTCCTGGTCTATATGTGCTGGACTCTAAAATTAAAAAACGCAAATAAAGCTACGTAATTGTCACCCACAGTTCTGCCTAGCCTGTTTTGAAATTCACTACACTACCATGTGGAGTCTTTCTCCTCGGTGCATTGCCCAGCAGCAAGGTCTGCCTGTAGTCAGGTGGTCTGCTTCACTTGCTGATTTCCTGCCTATAGGTTTAGACCAAGGCAGCAGTTTGTGGGAGAGTAAAATTCTCTCTCACTGAGAACTCCCAAGTTGAGCCTTGTGGAGACTGCAGACTGATGGGGCAGGAGAATCCAGTCTCCTGGTCTTCATGATACCCATGCTGGACCTGTTGGAGACTGTGGACTGCTGGGAGCTGGAAGATCCCGTCTCTGGGTCTTTGTGCTGCCCGGTGGAGGCTGTGGAATGCTGTGAGCAGGAGCATCCAGTCTCCGGGTCTTCATGGTGGGCCCGGTGGAGACTGCAGACCGCTGGGAGCTGGAAGATCCTGTCTGTGGGTCTTCATGCTGCCGATGCTGGGCCCGGTGGAGACTGCTGACTGCTGGGAGCTGGAAGATCCTGTCTCCGGGTCTTCATGCTGCCGATGCTGGGCCCGGTGGAGACTGCTGACTGCTGGGAGCTGGAAGATCCTGTCTGTGGGTCTTCATGCTGCCGATGCTGGGCCCGGTGGAGACTGCTGACTGTTGGGAGCTGGAAGATCCGGTCTCCGGGTCTTCGTGCTGCCCATGCTGGGCCTGGTAGAGACTGCTGACTGCTGGGAGCTGGTCTCTGGGTCCCGGGTAGCTGCAGCTATAATCG
Organism: Lepisosteus oculatus; assembly: GCF_040954835.1. Classification (NCBI taxonomy): domain Eukaryota; kingdom Metazoa; phylum Chordata; class Actinopteri; order Semionotiformes; family Lepisosteidae; genus Lepisosteus; species Lepisosteus oculatus. Next base: position 4,924,469 of record NC_090718.1, on the reverse strand, counting down.
CTTGTCTCCAGCCTGGTGATTGGAGTACAATTGGAGAAATGTACAATAATAAATCGGCTCTGTTTTCCGGATCTGGTGTTTTTGGTGCTTTTCTGTACTGTGCTGTTGCATGCGCCCTGCTGCACTAGATTTTTACCGAGAAGCAGCAAAAGTCCCCTGGCAGCAGCTTGCTAATTAGGCCATTTAATTATCTCTGAAATGGCTTGGGAGAAAAGCAGCCCTTCTCCGAGTTGGTGCGATAGTTGGTCCTCTGGTACGACGGAGAAAACAAGGATGTGTCATTCGAGGGGGAAAGTCTCTTTCCACTTGCAAGAGGATGATTGTCTGTGGCTTGTGTGTAGAGCTGATTTAACAGAGTGCCGCTGTGCTATTCCATGTTTTAAATGCCATATTTTAGCCAGTATATTCCGCACTATTACAATAATAATAATAATTGCTTACACTTATATAGCTCTTTTCTGGACACTCCACTCAAAGCGCTTTTCAGGTATTGGGGACTCCCCTCCACCCCCACCAGTGTGCAGCCCCACCTGGATGATGCGATGGCAGCCATAGTGCGCCAGAACACTCACCACACACCAGCTCTCAGTGGGGAGGAGAGCAGAGTGACGAAGCCAGTTCAGAGATGGGGATTATTACGAGGCCATGATTGGTAAGGGCCAATGGGAAATTTGGCCAGGACACCGGGATAACACCCCTACTCTTTTCAAGAAACGGCCTGGGATTTTTAATGACCACAGAGAGTCAGGACCTCGGTTTTACGTCTCATTCAAAGGACGGATCACGCTGCTAATGAATAAGATTTTTGCCCATAACAGGGTGACTATAGTGCTGAGCCCATTGGATGGTAACATCTGTATAGGGGACTTGAACCCGCAGCCCCTTGGGTTTGGAGTCCAGATCCCTGGCCACTAGCCCACACTGGCCCTTAATAAGGCTTCCAAACAGGGGTCCAGGTGCCCCTGTGGAGGGAGAAAATCTCAGAAACTACTTTGAATCCTGTCGACCCTCTCTCTAATCATCGATCAGCTATGCTGCTATTAAGAGCAACAAGGCCTTTCCCGGATCTGTCCGTGTTTTCCAGTCCTGCAGTAGGAGTCGAGGGGGTCACAGCCAGTGTGCCTTCTTGGATCAGAGCGCTGAGCTCTCTCTGCAGAGAGAGAGAGAGGCCAGGCGCGTGTTCAGCCGCGCAGATGTTTCTTGTTTATGTCGGAGATGGGAGTTCTTGGATATGGGGCCGGTGGGATGTGTCCGGAGAAGAGGGGTGCGGGGGAGGGGAGAGGAGTCCGAGCTGCTGTACTGTGATGCGTTCCAGATGAGGAGGCCTTTTCGAGCCGCTCTTGGCGCGAACCACTGGGGCTTCTGGGAAACCGGGTGGGTTGGGGGGGGGGGCGACTATCTTTAATCCCAGACCCCCCTTCTGCGTCGGCCAGAGCAGCCGAACCTTTCGCACCAAAGCCGACGCAGCGTGAGCTGAAGAAGCGACGCCTGTGTGTTTTCTGCCCTCGCCCTGGACGGCAAGGTGGCCGCTGGGATTGAAATCCGCAGGAGCCGCGTTCCTGCCTGGGCTTTCTGCGCTGGCCGTCTCTCGCCCCCATGTGGACGGACGACGCGGACTGAGTCGCTCGCGCCGTGGCTGTCCTGATGTCATCCCCCAAAAGCTCCACTCTTCGCTGCGGTCTTTGGCTTCCCTCCTCCTCCTCCTCCTCTGCAGCTGCTCCTGGGTTCACTCCTCCTCCTCCTCCTATTCTTCCTCTAGCCAGAGCCTGGCCCTCACCCAAGTGAGTGAAGCCAAGCCTCGCAGCCTCAAAAGCCTCTAATTCACAAGTGTTATAAAAATGAATAACTCTACACTTATATGGCTGTTTCCTGGACACTCCACTCAGAGCTCTTTACAGGTCATGGGGATCCCCTCCACCCCCACCAGTGTGCAGCCCCACCTGGATGATGCTCCAGTCCTCTCCCCACACACCAGCTCTCAGTGGGGAGGAGAGCAGAGTGATGAAGCCCGATCCAGCTCCTGTCCTTTACACCTTTTATTACCCGACCTGGGGGAGTAGAAAATTGAACCGTCAGCGCGAGGTCACTCGTTTTCAGTTCCCAGCTCGGCTACTTCCTCATCTCGGCCGCGAGTCGACTTGCCCCGCCCTCGTGGTTTCTCGCGGGGGGGCTTATCGATTTTGCTTGGGTGTGATTAACTGCACCCGCGCTGTCGTTTTCCCCTTCGTCAGCCCTGGAGGAGATGGCCGCAGAGCAGCGCGGCGCGTCTTCATTAGCGTAGGGGGTGGGGGGGCAGCGAGGGGAGGCCGTGCAATGTGATTGAGCTTTTCTCGGATTTGTTGCGATTTTCCTCCCTGTCCCGTGAGCACATGCGATAAGCTTTTCAGCTCCTCTCTGCAGCAAAACCGTACAGCCAGCCAGCCAGCCAGTCAGGAGGGGGGGCAGGCAGCAGTCGGTGACAGGGCGCTTGGTTTTAGCATCTCAATCTCGTTTTTTAAAGAATGTCTCAAAAGCCTGGGTAGAGCTCGTCCCCCTGTGTGTGGAGCCTGTGCCGGGCTGGCATAAATGACTTCCGGGTATGAGACGGTAGGGTGACCCTTGCCTTCGTGTTTTTAAAGCAGGCTTCTTTTTCCAAGCGCCGTGAAAGGGCGGAGGAGAGCTTCGGGGACAATTCGGGCAACGGGTGGGTGCTTGACGTTGGCGTGTGCGCTCGGGCCCGAGTTCAAACCCTCCAGCGAAAGCAGCCGCAGTCCACGACCTCTAGTTCCTCCGGGCTGTAAAAGAGGCGTTTGCCAAGTCTTGTTTTCTTTTGGAAATAAAGGATGCCTCACAGACCATGAAGGGTTGGCATTAGTCGTTTTTCTGGCTGAAATTTGACATTCAGTTTTACATCGGGGCATCAGTGCATCAGCACGGGTGAAGGACCTCGCGCGAGGGTATATCGGCAGTGCCCTGCGTTGGGATTTGAACCCGCAAGCTTGAGCACCCCTCCACCCCTGAGGGATAGTGCCATGCATCAACCTGCTGCCAAAAATGACGGCCCCTCTGCCAAAAGCCTTTTCACATTGTGACTCTGCATTGTTTTCTCCTCAGAGGCATGTCACAGAGTGCCATAGCGCTGCTCCTAGAGATCACCGAGGCGGAGTTCTCTTTTCTCAGGTTGGCTTTGCCTCCCTCTGGGTTTGTTTAAGACAGTGGCTCTCAAACTGTGGAGGGCCAGATGACCCTGGAAATTCGCTGTGCGCACCGAAAAATTGGGAATTAAAAATCGAATCAGTTTCTGTGCTGTGAAGCTGACAGAAGCCAGATTGGAGGGGTTCGAAAAGGCTGTTTGTCGTGAGGTGGTTATGTAACTGAAGTGTGACAGCACGTTCTGGAATTTTTGCAAGAAGGGGTAAGTTGGAGATGGGGCGAAAATTGTTAAGATTGTCGAGAGCCATGTTAGGCTTTTTTGGCATGGGACAGCAGTTCTGAGGACTGTTGGTACAACGCCAGTGCTCAAGGATTCATGTATAATATTGAGGACAATGGGACAGAGAAAAGAGAAACAGGACTGGAATAAAGTGGTGGGAAAGGGATCTAAAATAGATGTGGTGGGTTTCATGCGTGTAACTAGTTTATTGAGGGATGCTGAGTCAAGAAGAGAGAAGCTGGATGAGGAGGGAGGAGGTGTGGAAATTATATCCGCAGTGGAGAGAATGTGATGCCGGATGTTGTCGATCTTGGAACTAAAGAAATCTAAGAATGTGTTGCAAAGTTGCGATGAGGCAGGCAATGTGGTGGGGCAGTTTGGCTTGAGCAGTCTGTTGATGGTGGAGAAAAGATGTCTGGGGTTGTAATGGTGATTTTCAATGATGTGAGAGAAGTAGGTGGAGTCTAGCAGACTATTGTAACCTTACATTCAGACAAGTCATCTCTCCAAGCCTGATAATGTACACTTGGGCCAGAAAGACACCACCTACGCTCATGGATCGCAGATGGTCATTGTGCCAGGGGGCTTGACCTTCTGCGTTTTCCTAATTAAACAGGGGTGTGAGGGGTGACGTCGTCAGCTGAATTAAAGGGGGACCCCGAGGCAGGAACCCCGCGATGTTGTCCCGCTCCCCTACAAACACCGACTCCCCCAGCGCCTGGGGATTAAGGCAAGCCCAGGGCCCACAACACCCCCGCCCGCTCCCCCGGCGGGAGGGCCAGAGGCGATCCCCGACGAGGATATCCGAAAGCAGGATCTTACAGAGCGGTAAACAGCGCCTTCGCCCGGTTTCGGCACCCCCTGCCGACGCCTTCTGGGGGCCCGATGTTGGCGTCGCCCCAGGCGGTGCCGAGCAGGGAGGGAGAGCGAGCGAGAGAGCATCCGAGTACAGATAAACCACACGCTTGAGCGAATTCATTCACCGTTTTATTATTTGCCTTGGCGTTTCAGCGGCGATAGACTAAAAAGACCCATTAAGTTTCGATAATAGAGGAAACAAATGAATAAACTGAGCAAAATAAACTACCATAATAGCTAGGACGGGCGCAGGCAGCCTTTCTGTGAATTATTCCAAATGACAAATGGCGTATCTACACGATGGCTTTTAAAAGTGGCCTATTTGTCACTTTTAATGAATTCTTACCTTTTACTTAATTATTCATTAGGTCTGAGCGTTTCGCGCTCGACCTGGTTCACTCACTGATTTATATTCTCATAATAACCCGTTTTTTTAAAACTGCGGCACCGCGGCCTGTGGGTTTTATTTGATCTAAGGAAGCAGACTTTTTCATAGCTTGCAGTTTTGAACAAATACGGGATTTTTCCCCCCGAGCTGGAGAGAATTTCTCTTCCCGGACACTACAGGGGGGCGCTGGGGGGAGAAAGGACCAACGTAACGGTCCGCTGTCTGTGAAAAACAGGCCGGCACCACCTGGGTTGTTGCGTGTTATTGTTAACTCGTCTTCCCATTTTTCTAAACCCTTCCCCGTGTCTTCAAGAGGTGCAGCTTGGCAGGAGCCACTCGCTCGCACTTGTTCCGGTGTGCGCAAGGAGCCTGGGCGCAGTGCCCCCCCGCGGCCACCCGGGGGCGCCCTTCAGCACCGCTCGGGAACCCCAGCGGAGAGTACAGACCAACATGGCGACGCGGCAGGCTGCGAGGATGCTGCTGCTTGTCTTCTTCGCCGTCTCCGCCGTCTCCTCCGCGCTTCCCGCCACGCTCCGGCTTCACCGGGACGAGCGCTTCGTGCGACCGCAGGACCGGGGCGTCCGCCGGGTGCGCGCCGAGCCGCCCAGCCCGCCTGCGCCGGGAGGGAGCGCGGGGGGAGCGGGCTCCGCAGGGCAGCCGCACCGCAGCCGGCGGAGCGCAGCCGGGGCGCCGCTCCTGAAGGTGCACGGAGAGGTGAGACCGCGCGTCCGCCCGGCGGGGCTCCGGGCGCCGCCGCTGCTCTGTCCGGGCCGGGGTCGGTGCTAAAAGGAGTTGCGAGGGCGTTGCGCTGCTTGTCCTCATCCCCAGTTCGGCACGTTTGAGCCGACACGGGCGTCCCGAGTCGGCGAGAGCTTCGCCTGCCTGCCTGCCTGCCTGACTGACGCAGCGCAGCGCTTTACCGATTAAAAACACAAAAAGACCCGCACTCCTCTCTGCGCTGTGAAGTTGTTGTTTTCCTTCGCTGCCGAGAGACGAGGCGGGCGATCTAGCTCTCGGATCAACAAGTTCAGGTGTTGTGGGAGTTGTCAGGGTGCCCTCGCTAGCTAAGCGGATTCGCGTTTTCCCTGGTTGTTTCTGGGCATGAATACAAAGCTCCTACACGGTTGTCGCCGTTTTTTGATGTTGTTGTTGTTGTTGTTGTTGTTGCTGCAGTGAACAATGAGGATGATCTCGGGAGGAGAAGCGGCTGTAGCGCCGTGAACATCTGGTTGGTGTTTTGTGAACCGTGCGGTCTCGCCTCAGAGCTGTCCGGCGCGGTGCCGGGTGGTTGTTTTCCTGGTTGTGTGCGCAGGAGTCCTTCGGGGAGGGACCTGTGTTCGTGGTTTGTTTTGGGGGTGTGGTGGGTTTGTGTGTGTGTGTGTTGTGTTTCTTGAGACCCTGACGGGGGTGCGTGTGGGTCGAGGCGATTGCAGTGCAGGACTGCCGGCCCCGCCACCGCCGCCGCCCCCCTCCCAGTCCCGCAACAGGCGGATCTAGAAGCTTTTCGGACGGTCAGGTTCCCCTGTCGCCTGCGAGCCCGGCACGGCCGCGGCGCCCGTCCCCCGTGAACAGGTGCGAGGGGAGACGCCTGTAGCGGGACGGCCCTCGCCCCGTACCCCGGCCCTGCGCTCTCCTGCAGCAGGGCCGGGGGTCGCCGCCCGCCGCGGCGGCGGTGTCCGTGCGGTCTCCCGGACAGCGGTGATTTACTGAGGGGCTGACGCAGTCTTGGCAGCTAGACAAGGCCGACATGAAGGAGAAGAAGTCGATGGCGCAAACACGGTCCCCGCCGGTGTTGTTCAGGGGAGGCTGGGAGGCTCAGGACCGAGGCGCACAAACTACTGTCTCCCCCCCCAGACCCCCCTGGGTGACACCATCGGACAGTAGCCGTCGTCCACTGCGCCCCGCTACCTCGGGCTCCCATTTCCCCCACTGCCGGGGTGGGTGGCTGGGGTACAGTGAGATGCGGGCGTGTGTGCGGCGTGGTTTCAGGTGTGAGCAGTGTCCTTCGGATCCCGGGGGACGGCTGCTGGGCCTGGCTGCAGTTTTAAAAACACAAAAGTGTTTCGCGCCCGGTCAGCGCTCAGCGCCCGCCTTTGTGCTCCTGGAGGTCTCCTTCACAACACTGGGGCAGCGCTGTTACCCTTAACCCCCGGTTTTAACTGGGACTGCTGGGACCAGGCGTTTTCACGGGTCTGTTGCGCTGCCTGGGAGATGCGGCCTGCGGGACGGAGCGCTGCCGGGAGTCTCGGGCTCTGTCCTGTCCTGTCTTCTGTGCGGTGACGATCCCCTCTCGGCAGCAGTGTCCTGGTGGGATCCCACAGGCTCGCAGCGGGGACGCGCATGTCACCTTCCCAGTTCACTAGGACAGGGGTCCCTGCGCCTGTGCCAGTCCCTACCCCAGTCCCTGTGTCAGTCCCTACCCCTGCCCCCCCTTGCTCTGTTCTTGAAAATGAAAACGCAAATCCAGAATCTAATGAATAATTTACTAAGCAGTCATCCACGACGTATCGGGCTTGGGTCTACATTAAGGTGCAAACGGACGTCGGAGAGACTTGGGATTGACGTCTTTTTAGGAGGAGAGAGCAGCTGAAAGGATTTGTCCAGTCCAAGTCTGGGTTCAGTTCAGCAGCCGAGACCCGAGCTGGAAGAACCAGGACAGGGAGGCCCAACAGCAGAAGGTCTTCGCCTCTTCAGGATGAGTGGGCCGTGCTCTGAGCAGGGGAACTGTTGAGCCAGAAGAACGAGCCGTATCTGCCCCAGTCAGAGTGCGCTGGTAAATAGCATTGTGTGCCGGGATTCCTCTCCGCACCTGTGGGGCCTTCTGGGAAGGCAAAACACCGCACAGCTGTCTCCCAGAAGCAGCTGTCCTCTCTCTTCTTGATGATTTGTGTGGGTAGGTTTGAAGACGTCCTGGATTTTCCAGAACCCGGCTTCCTTTCCCGTTTCCCTTTTCCGCCAGGTGTCTTGAAAAGGAGTCTGGGGGCACCGTGTCGCCCGCCAGCCTCTTGCCCCTGTCCGATTCCAACCGAGCTGTGATTTGGTGAACTGCAAGGCAGGTATCGCGCGCCTCTCCTCGGATGTGTTTGTTTAGGGTGCTGCGGTGGAGCGCTGGGGGATCTCGGTAGGGTGGTAGGAGGAGAATAGGGATTTGCAGACCTTTCTGTGCGGTCGATGCCGGGGTGTCAGAAGGGTGGCGACAGCACCACGCTTGGCGTTGCTCTGCTCTTTGGCATCCTCCCTGCTTGGCCAGCTTGAGCCCTGACGAGCGACGGAGCCGGCGTGAAAGTACGCAGGTTCTCGCGCGCGAGCGCGGGGCGGGAAGTGTTCCAGACAGCGCCTGCAGAAGAGAAGATGCGTGCGCACACGGGGAGGGACCGGAGCCGCTCACGAAGCAGCGCCAGTAGCTATGTCACCCTGCAGCCCCCAGCTGGCAGCCCCACTGGAGCTCAGCAGTGTGAGTCTGGCCAGTACCTGGATGGGAGACTCCTGGGAAAGCTGAGGCTGCTGCTGGAAGAGGTGTTAGTGGGGCCAGTAGGGGGCGCTCACCCTGCGGTCTGTGTGGGTTCTAATGCCCCAGTATAGTGACGGGGACACTATACTGTAAAAAGGTACAGTCCTTTTAATGAGATGTGAAACTGAGGTCCTGACTCTCAGTGGTCATTAAAAATCGAAGGGCGTTTTTCGAAAAGAGCAGGGGTGTTACCCCGGTGTCCTGGCCAAATTTCCACCTGACCTTTCCCAGTCATGGCCTCCTAATAATCCCCATCTCTGAACTGGCTTCATCACTCTGCTCTCCTCCCCACTGAGAGCTGGTGTGTGGGGAGAGGACTGGAGCATCATCCAGGTGGGGCTGCACACTGGTGGGGGTGGAGGGGATCCCCATGACCTGTAAAGAGCTTGAGAGGCAGGGCGGGGTGGTCTCGAGAGAGGGCTTCTGCGTCTGCCCGTGCCTGTGAGGGAATGGCAGTAGGTGACAGATCTCCCACAGTGCCCAGGCTTTTCTATCCCTGCTCTGCGTTGCCTGTGCGGAACGGTGCCCGGTCCGGCGATAGACGGCTCTGGAGTCAGGCGGCAGCTGTCCGCCTGCTTGAAATTCCGGGATCTTGTTTGTCTCCCTATGGTGATCTGTTGTGCAGACGGGTGGGAAGCACTGTTCAGGAGGAAGCGAGTGGCGGCCCAGAGTCTGCTCTCACGTGACCGTGGCCTAGATACGAAGGCCGTCGCAGAGAAAACCCTTTGTTCAGGCTACCTCTTGGGCGAGACTTCTCAGTCTCACGTGTGTGCCGGGCTGAGAGTCAGTGCACTGAGTTAATGAGAGAGCGAACGCAGCCTTTATTTTAGAACGATCGCTTGCAGTGCCGGTAAAACCTGCTTATGTTGTGCGTCTCATCTCCCAAGTGATGCGTTCTGGTGTGTCGAAGAGATCTAGGCCGAAGGGCTCTAGAATTTGCTTTCGGTTTCTTTTCCGTCTTGTCCTGCAGCCTGATTCACTTCCCAGATTAAAAGCGGGGGCTCTGTGGCTCAGGATCTGCGCCTGTGGCCGGAAGGTTGCCGGTTCAAATCCCGCGGCCGGCAGAGGAATCCTACTCCGTTGGGCCCCTGAGCAAGGCCCTTAACCCCAACTGCTCCAGGGGCGCTGTACAATGGCTGCCCCTGCGCTCTGACCCCCAGCTTCTCTCCCTGTCTGTGTGTCTCATGGAGAGCAAGCTGGGGTCTGCGAAGAGACAAATTCCTAATACGAGAGCTTGTATAGGGTTAATAAAGTGACGTTAATAATAATAATAATAATAATAATAATAATAATAATATTATGATTATTGATCTCCGCAGCTGTTGTACGTAATTCTCTGTTGCTTCTCCAGCTCTGGTCTCTGTGCTTGAGGTGGAGTCTGTCCTCCCTCAGTCGCTCAGTAACTGCTGCGGCAGAAAGGGTCACTGCTGCTACTCCACGACAGTCTCGGGTTGTTGGATAAGGAAGAAGGGGAAAAAACAGAGGACCAGTGTTTGGCTGCTGTCACTGTGGAAGAGGTTGGCTTTTGTGTCTCAGATAAAAAAAAAATGAATGGGGTGGCTGATGGATCCTAGTGATTTTACCGGTGGCTCCCTTGTTCTGTCTTCCAAGAAGGCATTCTTGTGTTCCCACTGGGGTGTTAGTTTCTGGGAAGCAAGAGGGAGCCTTTTCAGTACAAAGGCCTTTATTCTAAAATGGGCCGGCTGCTGCTGGGATCGCTGCTCTGCGGCCTGGGAGAGACTCGTTGTCGTTCTTTTATCGGGACTGGTACCAGCCTGCAGGTAGCTGCCAAGAGAGTTATGGCCCCCAGGCGTGACTGAGTCACGAGTGTCTCGGCCACCTGTGCGTGGTGTTGGCCTTCTGCCTTCCCCGAGCTCGCTGGTTCCTGCTCTCCAGCGCCTGGGGAACAGGAGTTACTGCCCTGCCCGCCCAGGGGACACTGGAACTGTACCACCAGGGTTACAACTGAACGTAAAAAGGCGAAAAAGACCGTTTTAAAGACGTCAGTGCTTTAGACCCAGACAGGGCGGCTCGTCGTGAGGCTGTGGGCTCCTGGGATTGTTCAGGGGCTCTTTCACAAAGACCCTCTCCCACAGCACTTGAATACAGGGCCGAACACACTGAACTAGACCTGCGAGTGCTTTGTTGAAACGGATTGCAAAATCCCTGGTTCAAGAACACAGATCAATTGATAAGTCACACATGGTGATAAGGGAATTGAATTGATAAGGGGCTCCTGAGAAGGGTGATGATATTATTATTATGATTAATAATAATACTTCATTACACTTCTAGAGCTCTTTTCTGGACACTCCACTCAGAGCTCTTTACAGGTCATGGGGATCCCCTCCACCCCCACCAGTGTGCAGCCCCACCTGGATGATGCTCCAGTCCTCTCCCCACACACCAGCTCTCAGTGGGGAGGAGAGCAGAGTGATGAAGCCAGTTCAGAGATGGGGATTATTAGGAGGCCATGATGGGTAAAGAATAGGAGGAAATTTGGCCAGGGCACTGGGGTAACACCCCTGATCGCCCCATTAATGTTTAGGTGTTTAATAAAGCCCATAAAGGACATCTTTCTTTTAAACTGCTTTCTCCTCTAATGTTGCCCTGCATGTTTATGCAAGCCCAGCTGGCCTGACGCCGAAGCCCCCTTGGGCAGGAGTGTGGGTGCTCTGCTGGGCAGGTGTCCTCAGTCGTCCCCCGCGCGGGTCTTGGGGGAAACGCCCTGAGCTCGGCTGTCTGTGAGAGCTCGCGGGGCGCAGGAAGCCCGGGTGGCAGCCTGCGCGGGGGGTGATGGAGGCCTCCGCCCGTGTCACGTGACCCGCCTTCTGGGAATCGCTGGGTGACGAGCGCGCGTGCCCGTAAGAGGAAGTGGGAGCGGGCGAGAGCTCTGGGAGCCCCGAGGCTCACGTCCCTTCCAGTCAAGCGCCCTGACTCACGCCAGCTGGCCTTCTGGGGCTGCAGCGAGCAGACTGACAAACAAGCGAGAACAAGGAAGTGGAAAGATTAATCGGCATAACACAAACCCTCTGTGTTTAAACCTAGATTGCGCAACAGGTCAGAAAGGGGGGGTGGGGGGAGAGGCGCTTGGCGTCACAGGAGTAATTCAGAGACGAGGGGTTCTAGCTGTGTTGAGCCATGGCGAGTTGTAACTCAAAAGAACTCTCTCCTGCATCTGAAACTCTCAGTATGTGGGAATCCCGGTGCCGAGACCCCCTTTAGGAGGTCCGGCAGTTTTGTTTTGCTGCCCCTGAAAGCTCCCTGCCTCCCCCCACAGTCTGTGGGTTACCTTGGAGCTCAGGGACGCTGATGTGGATTCCTGGTGACCCCACGGGCCTTGTGTGCCGGCTCCTGTTTTGTGCCTCAGGTGTGTGTGTGTGTGTGTGTGTGTGTGCGCGCGCGCGCGCGAGAGTGTGGAGGCTGTGAACCTGCTGCCTGCCTGGGTGGGGCAGTGTCTGTGTGTTGTTCCCCGGTCCAGGGGGAGCGAGTCCCGAGAGGGCTCCCAGGTATTTGTGCTGTTAACTCAGCGGGCCCTCTGGGCCAGGCCCGTGTCGCTCACACTGCACCTGGAGCCAGGGCCTCTGCTCCTTATTTCGTGTCCAGACTGCGGAGAGCGAGGGCCGGGTGTCTGCCCTGCGTTCCTCATCGGGTGTCCGCTGTGGAGAGCGCGGCAGGTATGCAGTGCCATATCTCCTGTCTGCGGCTTCACTTGACACCTACGGGCCTTGGTTGCTATGGGAACGGGTTAAAGATGGCACGGCGCTGGGCCTGCCTGGTGGTGCTGCCTTTTATCCTGTGAGACAAAGTGTGTGTGTGTGTGAGAGAGAGTGAAGAAGGAGCCAGGTGGGGAAAAGGACTAGGGTGTCAGCTGCTTACTGGATTCAACTTGTGTTCCCAGTTGGGGAGCCCGGGCTCGTGTGACCTTGGGAGGAAAGACCCCTCCGCCCGCGCTGCGGATTCGAACCCGTGACCTCTGCTCTGCCCTGGACGGACGGGCGGGAGGCCTGGCCATGAGATTGCTGGGCGGCCCCTCCGAGCCCCTCCGGGGTCGTCGGCGTGCGGTCAGCCGGGCCTGCGGCCTGTTACTGCTCGCCTAGCCTGGCAGCGGCCCAGACGTGCTCGGACCTGTAGCTGGCCCGCTCCCTGTGGGCGGGAGGAGAGACGAGTGCAGGCCGCATGTCACAGCTGAAGGGCTGTCGTCTCTCAGGGAAATTATTTTTATCTCGCTTTGCGCAATGACGCGCCGCAGTCCAGGGCTTATCAGCTGCAGGCTCTGGACGTCCCAGCACCTGACATTTCAGACCCCTTGAGTTACTTTGAATCCTTTTGCCTAAAGGTAGCCAAATGTTACCTGTTTTTCTGTCTTATCGGTACGCTTTGTTGAAGAGTCAGTAGCTTCTCAGTCCGAGAATAGATTGAGCTGTCTGAGGGGTCACTAGAGACCCAGCAAGGACGGGCAGGACCTGTGGCGTTGGGCGCGTTCCTCCCCTGTTCCAGGGGAGAGACGATCGGGCTGTGACGTGACAGGGTGGTGCTGTGAGATTAACGCCCAGATGGTGAGGCAGGCCCTGCAGTCCCGTTCTAGGCCTTGCCACGCGATTCTGTTCATTTTTCAGTCGGTTCAAAATCTGCCGAGCGGGGCGTCACGGACACGCGTGGCCTTCGTCACGCAGCGTGTCGGAGATGAGGCGAGAGAGGCGTGACATGAGAAACCCAGAGGCTTTCGGGGGCGACTGGAGTCCGACTGACTTGGCGCTAAATGGTTTCTGTCTCGTCAGATGCGGTCAGCCCTCCTGCCAGGAAGCAGTGGGCTCGAAACCCCTGCACTGCTTCCACTTTGGTGTCAGCTGAAGCCCGAGAGATGCAGAGCTCGGCGTGTTATAATTCACGCCATAAGGAACATCTATTCTAACATAAATCACATGGCGAGTCTTTAATGATATCAGTGACTTTGCGCGTCCTCTATGTTGAGAATATTTTATCTTAAAAGCATGACAGACAATACTGGCTGAGTGTGGTGTAATAGCATGTTAATTATTACACTTGATCACAGGGCACGATAAATCGAGTGAGGGCGGTCACGCAGTGAAGTGCAGCATAGCGTGACCAGCGCACAGGCCTGCGGTAGGACAGACCTGACTAGACAGTGCAGAGAGTCGATGAGGATAGATGAGCTGGTGGTCACAGGAGTGCAGTGATGTCTGTCGCTGTGACCAACGCACAGGCCTGGGATAGGACAGACCTGACTATCCAGTGCAGAGAATCTATATGGTGAGCAGATCATGAGCAGGTGGTCACAGGAGTGCCGGTGATGGTCATTTGTAGGTACGGAGGCTAGAGAGAGACTATTGTGGTGTGAAGAGGGAAATGGATTGTTGTTATTGGAAGGAGGAAACTGGCTCATTTGACAGGGCATGCAGGTGTATTAATTTAAAGCTGAAACTGGAACAGTAGTGCCATTCAGGGTCACAGCACTGGGACATCGTCCAAAAATTACACCAGCACCACACACATGCACGCGGAAGATAATTTTCATCCAGTATTTTTATGAAAACGGCAAATGTGCTGTTTTTCAGGCTCTCTTTTAAGGGAGTTTCACGGCAGGGTTTTTGGATTTATAACTTATAATATAAGTAGTCCCACTCAGCAGAGGGAGCAGGGACTTGGACAGGGGCACCGTCTTCGTCCTGAAACTAAGAGTGTGGACAGGGACAGGAATGCGTGCTAACAGCTGCAGCCTCACTGGTAGAAAGGGTTTTATTCGTTTATATTGTGCTTCTCTGCCCCTCTGACGGGGCTGTGGGAGATCTGGGCTGTTCTGCTGTTGAATGACTCTGTTGCTTGATTAAGTCAGTGCAGGCTCCCACACCAAGGACGTGCTCCGGTGCCGAATACGGCATCGCAGGTCAGAATCTGCGGTCACGGTGGTCGTTTAGAAACAGGAACAGGAGCCTGGCTGAGTTCCCGGCCATTTAACTCCACAGCCTTCCAAAGATCTGAGTTATTTCAAAACGTAGAAAACGCAACTGAAGGTGGGAACGTAGGTAGAAGGAGTGATGATATTAAAATTAAAATGATATTTAGGCCTGTTGATCTGTTTGGATTAGCTCCGGAAGCGGACAGACTGTCGTGCTGTCTCGCTGTCTCCACAGCCACGTTCGAGCGGTCCCACGTCTCTGTCCTGTCTCATCCCGGCTCTCCGCTGCTTGACCTGCCTTCGTTTCCTCTGGAGCTGCGCACGGGCCTTGGGAGACGGGGGGGCTGCGCTGTTCAGAGCCTGTTTAAGGGACTCAGTTCAACCAGATCCAGCGAGGGGGTGAAGTCGCGGTTCTTCTTGGCGTGGCGGCCCTGCTTGTCAGTCTGCGTGCGGCCCATGTGTTGTCTTCCGGATTGCTGAGCGCCGCAGTGTGGGCATTAGCAGCCTGCACAGCCTTATGGCTGTGGCGGGACACTGCTGCTTTAATCAGATCCTCAGAGGCTTGTGGCTCAGTGGCTGTTCCCTTTTTGTCCCCTCTGTTCACGAGTGCTGCTATCCCCCAGCCTGTCGGTTCCTTACTGAGCCTCTGGAGCTTGAAGCTGTGCAGAAGCGAGCTTGTGTTCATTTTCTTCCTTTCCATTCTTTTTTTATGCATTAAGGTCTTATTAAGCACCATGCTGGCACTCTCCTTATTTAGCTGCGTCATTGCAGCTCTGTCACATGTTTAGTTTTAAAGGTCTGTTGAAGAAAGCATGCCTTTAATATTAATAGCCCACACAGGCCGCTGAAGAGAAGAGTGCTGTGTCTTCTTTCCTTTTTACAATTTGTTCCAGTAAAGAGGTCTGAGAGTGTGAGCTGCAGAGCTTCTTGGCTTCTGTCCTTCAGGATTTTGAAACACGCAGCCCGTTTCTTAGTGCGCCTTTATTCCTCTGCGCGGCTGGAGCCCCAATGGCGCGGTGCAGCCCCTCGCCCCGCTCAAGGGCAGGCCACCTTTTCGTCTACCTGCTGCGGCTTTGACGCCGGAGGCAGGCGGTCTCGCTCGTTTGTGCGTCGTCAGCTCCTGCCGAGATCCGTCGTCCAGTGAGGACGGGCAGGTTTTCAAAAATCATAAGGCCTCTGCCAAGGCACACATTAGATGTAAGGAGGGATCCAGAGAAGGCTGCTGAAGGCATGACGCACATTTTCTCTGATCTGGCTCATTTCTCGGGGGGTCTAGGAGCTGGAGGCACCGAATAGACTCCCCGTGCCAGCTATTTATTTAAGGAACTGCTTTGGGATGTTTTTTTAACGCGAAAGATGTGCCATGAGGTTCTTACCCACCTGTCCTTTGTCGGTAAGTGCTTAGTCGGCGCAAGTTACCATAGACAGCAGGTTTCTGGCCCATGGGAGGAAACACAGGATGGAGAACATGCAAACTCCATGCAGACGGTGCCCCATACTGGTGTCTTTACCCCAGAGCCGTGAGGAGGTACTATAATAATAATAATAATAATAATAATAATTGCTTTCACTTATATAGCGCTTTTCTGGACACTCCACTCAAAGCACTTTACAGGTAATGGGGATCCCCTCCACCACCACCAGTGTGCAGCATCCACCTAATCCGCTATGGCATTAGGTACACTGTACGTACCATAGTTCTAGGGGTTTAGGCACAGCAGCCTTGGGACAGAGTTAATCCGGCACGAAGCAACACTAAAACACATCCTTAAAGGGTCTGTCCTTGTGAAAATAATATTTTCGATCCATCCTTTTTTGGGTGTGAAACAAGCTCAGGGATGCTGGTTTTCTGAAATGCGTTCCCTTCTGGTTGTGAAGGTGCTTCTCATTCTGTAGTGATTTTGAGGAATTAAAATTGACAATGAAACATTGACAGGAGACAGGGAAGCTTGTTGTTTTTGTTTTTTTGCACGAATCCAGTTTTTAAGAACTGAGCCATCACTTCCAAAGCCCTGTGACAAGCCACCTGCAGTGAGAGACTGGGCACATTTCATGGTTTTAGATGTTCAGCTGTTTTTGTAGACGTTGATAGTTTATCTTGGTTAGAACTCAGACTGTTGCGTAATATTGTTGCGACATAGAGTGCTGAGTGTTTGTTCATTTATGAAACTGAGAAGGAGACGTTGCCAAACCTCTGATTTTGGTACTTCCTCACTCACAGGCCGACGGACGGGTCAGAATGTTGTGGTTTTCGGAAAGATGTTTGTGGAGCATGTTGGCGGCGTGCTAGAACTTTTGCTTTTACATTGATTCAGCTGTAGTTTTCGGCCCTGGTGGGTGTATGGGGTTTATTAGTGCACAATTATGTTAATCTCGTGAGCACGGGCCATCTTGCTGGTGTTTTTATCGTGGGCAGGAAAAGCACAAAAAGGAAAACCGTGCTACTTTTCAGGTCACTTGTTTTTCCAGTGTCTAAACCTTTGAAGCGCTCAGGTCCGTCCCAAGAATGTGCTTCAGAAAAGGGAGGCAGGGGGGAGACCGTTTTGCGGAAAGGTTGTCAGTTTTGCACAGGTGATGCTCTTGTGCTTCACCACTGGGGTTCAGAGCAGTGAGCGCTCCTGATTTCCTTCCCCCCCGTCTCTTCCTGGAAGCCTGCTCGAGGAAAGGTGGTTCCTCGCTCTCACAGCTCTTCTTCTCTCGTCCCACCCAGGTGAGCCTGAATGATTCCCACAACCTGATGGTGGTCCACTGGGCTGGAGAGAAGAGTAACGTCATTGTGGCTCTGGCCCGGGACAGCACAGGAGCCCTGGAGCCCAAGACCAGCTCGGTGAGTCCGAGGGGCAGCGATTCCGGCAGCCGTCACACGTACAGCACAGAGCAGTTCGATCTGTGGACGTGATGCCCTAACACAAGTAGAAACACATCTGGACCGTGTTAGGAAAGAGCACGGAGCTGGCAGGCTGGGCGCCCCTTGGCCGAGACGAACGGGCTGGGCTCGTGAGCAGCACAGCAGGCAGGGAGCACACCTTGTTGCCCCAGTGCTCTGGCCGGGAACACACTACTATAGGGGGCGCCGTCCTTCTGACAGTTCGATTTAAAAGCCATTCCATTCACCCCCACCACAGGCGCACATCACTCAGGATTCCCTCACAACCAGGACAGAAGCAGAGGGTTCAGCTGGTCGCTCCAGTGCACGGCTGTTGTACAGAGCACCGGGCTGACTAATTATTTACTGACACCTGGATCAGCTGTCCCCTGACATCACTGAGGCTCGAATCAGCTATCAGCCATTCTAAGTGTCGGCTGAAATATCCAAGCTTGGGATCAGGGAATAACATCCCTGATTCCCTTGTCATTCCTCTTTTTCACTTCAGCTGTAAAAGACTCTGGCCCTTTTCATTGCTGCTCTTGACTGTGTCTCTTGTGTCCTTTTGGCAGGTCTATGTTTCCTATGATTATGGCGCCTCCTTCCAGCCGATTTCGCACAAGTTCCAGCTGACAGGTGACAAAGCAGGCCGCAAGCAGGTCATCGCCAAGTTCTACCAAAGCCCAGCGGACAACAAGAGGGTGAGGGCACGGCTCTGTGTGCCTTAGCTGCTTGTCCACACGTGCAAAAGCTTATAACGGCCAGCAACCTGATTCACCCAGAAGCCCGAGTGAGGCGAATCGGTTGTCCTTCCAGGGCGGTTTTCTGAGCTGAGGTCTGCACATCCCTTTGGAGGCAAAAGTGTGCAGATTCATTTTCTCATCCGGGTAGGAAAGGTGCACATGAGGGCAGGAGGAAGAAAGGAACATGTTTGGCAACATGGTAGAGTGATGGTTGGCGCTGTTGCCATGTAGGTCTTGGGGTCTCTTGGATTGGACCCTGGCCTCTGGGGGGGGGGCCTTCTGTGTGGAGTTTGCATGTTCTTGCTGCCCCCGCATGGGTTTTCTCCAGATGCTTTGGTTTCCAGGTTAATCACACCCCGCTCCCCCCCTCCTCTTCTCCCAGTACCTCTTTGCGGACACCACCAACGGCTACCTGTGGAACACCTTCGACTTCTGCCGCACGATCCAGGGCATCCTGGCCCCCTTCCGGCCCACGGACCTGCTGCTGCACAGCAAGATGCCCAACCTGGTGCTGGGCTACGACAGCACCCACCCGAACAAGCAGGTGAGCGTGCTCCCCGACACGACCAGGGGCCGGCTTGTTCGTGGGCCAGCTCCGCGGCTGGTCTCTCCTTAGACCGCTTCAGTGGCAACGCGCTGATGGAGTCTGCTGGCAGAATCTGTATGTTCCTCTGTACCCCTATAGTGGTAGGAGCTGTGAACTCCTGCTGCGTTCACATGCTAAACTCTAACCTTCACACTTGCCGTAGCACAGATGCGTCTCCCTCCCCCGTGCTGAACTCCCATCTTCTGTGCTAAACTCCTGATGGGCATGTTTCACGACTAGACCCGCATGCAGGCGAGATCCCTTCCTTCGGCGCTGGTAGCTGCAGCTCCAGAGAGCGAGCCAGCAGAGTTTAACCCTCCTCTCTCCTCTCCTCGCCCCGCTGCAGCTGTGGAAGTCGGACGATTTTGGCGAGACCTGGGTGCTGATTCAGGAGCACGTCAAGGCCTACTTCTGGTGAGTTTGGTTGTTTTTCTTTCCCGACGCATTAGGATTAAAAGGAGGAATTTTCCCGCCCCTGGAAGTTGACGCCTGCGCTGGCAGTGCGATGCCAAAGTGGTGCTTTCGTTTCCTGGCTGTTGCTCATGTGTGCCAGTGTCCAGGGCCTGACTCCTGTGGCCACACACAGAGAATCATTCAGCACCGGTGATGGAGAGCTCGTTGGGAACTGCAGACACAGTAACCCCTCCTGCACCGAGGCTGGGAACAACTGATCCAAACCATCCAGACCCCCCAATTTGTCCTGGATCTGGGGGTTCCATCCCAAAGTCCTTTTGCATCCTGGCGAGAGTTTTTTTTTTGGGGGGGGCAGGATTTAAACTCCGAGCTGTGCTGCCTCATCCGTGATGATCTCCCACTTATCCTCCGGGAAACCCTGAAGATTTGACCATGAAAAACAAAGCAGTAATGGGCTTTTCGCTCTGAAACAGGCGGAAGATGGAATAAGTGCTACTGGGTCAGTGTTTGTTAATCTCCTGTAGTTGTTCTGCCCAGAAGGCTGTTTGCCGTGCCCTGCTCATCTGACAGCGAGACTCATTAAAACAGGATCAATTAACAGCAGAAAGATTTGCAGATAAATTCCCTGTTAATGCGTTTCGATTGCCACTCTGGTTGCTATGCATTTCCAGTGAGCGCTAATCGTGTTTTCTCCAGGCCAATGAAAGCGTGTGTGTGCCGTGCCCTGTGAGACACAGCTGACTGGGGAGTGCGCTGTCCCCCTGTGACATCCTGCTGCACGGAGTGACTAATTGAGAGCTCCTTTCACCTCGTCTGTGGAAGGTCTCTGAAGAGAGAGATGAACCAGCTCGGTGGTGTTTTTTCGGTTTTGCCAGCAGCCACATCACCCTGCAGCTCCCAGCTGGCAGCCCCACTGGAGCTCAGCAGGTGTGAGCCTGGCCAGTACCTGGATGGGAGACTCCTGGGAAAGCTGAGGCTGCTGCTGGAAGAGGTGTTAGTGGACCAGTAGGGGGCGCTCACCCTGCGGTCTGTGTGGGTCCTAATGCCCCAGTATAGTGACGGGGACACTATACTGTAAAAAGGCACTGTCCTTAGGATAAGACATAAAACTGAGGTCCTGACTCTCTGTGGTCATTAAAAATCCCAGGGTGTTTCTGAAAGAGTAGGGGTGTTACCCCGGTGTCTTGGCCAAATTTCCCCCTGGCCTTTCCCAGTCATGGCCTCCTAATAATCCCCCTCTGTGAACTGGCTTCATCACTCTGCTCTCCTCCCCACTGAGAGCTGGTGTGTGGGGAGAGGACTGGAGCATCATCCAGGTGGCGCTGCACACTGGTGGGGCTGGAGGGGATCCCCATGACCTGTAAAGAGCTCTGAGTGGAGTGTCCAGAAAAGAGCTCTAGAAGTGTGAGGAATCGTCATTATTATTATTTTTGTAACAGCAGCATAGTCGTACGTGCTCTGTTAATGGAAGTGCGGCACGTGTGCGTGCAGATCCCAGTCCTGGTGACCCAGCCGACTGGGAGAGCTGGAGGTGCGAGCTCAGGAGACCGGGCAGGCATCTGCATGAGTGCTGTCAAGATCAGCAACCGTTTCAAAATCTGGGAGGCCTGGGTTTGGCAAGACGACTGCATTAATAAATGACGGCGCCCTCAAGGCCGGGCTGAGCTCATTCCCCGCGCCGAGTACTGCAATGTGCCTGAGCAGAGGGAGAGACGAGGGGACAGGTGACCTCATCCCCTGCTCTCCAAACCGCCGCTCGGCTGTATTGAGAAAATAAAGACAAGCCCAGCGAGAGCAGCTCCTTCTTCGTGTCCTTTTTTTCCGCGTTTTCAAGCCACGCAAAGGAGGCGAGGCGGCAGGTCCCCTCCGGCTGGCTTCAGTAGGTGTTCAGAAGGACGTACGTGCCCCTGCTGCCGCCTTCTCGCGGTTTCAGATGAGATCAAGCGCACGGGGGAAGCAGGAAGGAGGTGCCTGATCTCATCTGAAGCGCTCCTGTGAAGAAGACACGCTCCTTCGTCGCTGTTTCGGTCTGGTTTTGCCTGCACAGCTGGGGGCGCAGCCCTGACCTGGATTTAAACTCGGTTTCGGGCGGTAGCCCCCCAAAACCCTTACACACACACGCACACACACACACTGGCTGTAAGTGGGGAGGAAAAGTCACCTGGGACCCCCCCCCTCACCCCACCCCAGACTCTTCAAGGTCACTCCTCTGCACTGCCTGGTTTCACAGGCCAGCCTGAGAGTGGGGAGCTTGGATTCATTTATTCATTTCACGGGCATAGTCTCACACTTACCCACAGTTAATGATTAATGGAGCACATGCTTAAGAATCCCAAATAACAGATTTTGGCCAGACTCCTCGTAGCGTCTGCCCAAGAGCCTGGCTCTCGCATGGGTGGGGAGTCGGGGAGGCTGTGCAGCCCGTGGTCACCCCCCCTGTGTCTGTCCCTGTCCCGCAGGGGGGTGGAGCCCTACGACGCCTCCACCACCGTGTTCGTCCAGCGCCACGAGCCCCTGCACACCTCCAGCGTCCTCAGCAGCACCGACTTCTTCCAGAGCGAGCCGAACCGCCGGCTGATCCTGGACCGGGTGGACTCCTTCCAGCTGCGCGACAAGTACATGTTCGCCACCAGGAACGTGGTGAGTTTCCGGGGGGCGCGATGAGGCGGGGGGGGCTGGGCGCAAGAGCCGTCACGGGACGTGTGGTCCAGCCCGTCCCTCTGGCTGCTAGCAGCGGCCTGATCCACAGCCAGCAGCCCTGTCACCCTGCAGCTCCCAGCCCCACTGGAGCTCAGCAGGAGTGAGCCTGGCCAGTAGCTGGATGGGAGACTCCTGGGAAAGCTGGGGCTGCTGCTGGAAGAGGTGTCAGTGGACCAGTAGGGGGCGCTCACCCTGCGGTCTGTGTGGGTCCTAATGCCCCAGTTTAGTGACGGGGACACTACACTGTAAAAAGGCGCCGTCCTTCAGATGAGACGTAAAACCGAGGTCCTGACTCTCTGTGGTCATTAAAAATCCCAGGGCGTTTCTCGAAAAGAGTAGGGGTGTTACCCTGGTGTCCTCCTAATAATCCCCATCTCTGAACTGGCTTCATCACTCTGCTCTCCTCCCCACTGTAGTGGTGCATCATCCAGGTGGGGCTGCACACTGGTGGGGGTGGAGGGCATCCCCATGACCTGTAAAGTGGAGTGGAGTGGCTTTGAGTGGAGTGTCCAGAAAAGCGCTATATAAGTATAAGCAATTGATTTATTTATTGCATCCGGGGTATCGGCTTCAAAACCCCAGCTGGGCGTCTTGTTCCAGGCTCCCACAACCCTTTGTGTAAAGAGCTCCCGGAAATGCACTCCCCGGTAGTTTCCCCACGTGTCTGCTTGCTCATGTTTGAGTTTGATTCAGATATGTCTTGTTTATTTTGGTCCCGGCTCTGCTTGTTCTGGTTACACTTTGTTTTCCCTGATCAGTGACCCTTGATTCATGTTATAATAGTTAACCATTGGGCAGCACAGTGTATCAACTGTCTGCCTGTGAAAATGGACCCCAGTTAATTATAGATTTTTTTATTGAATGATTTTATGCACATAATAGAGAGCACGGGTAATTCAGAAACACTCTGCAAAGGCTGATGCTGCAAATAAGGCCGTGACACTGATAGATTTGACGCAGCAGGAGATAAACAGGGTCTCGGAGAGCATTTAATTGAAGCAATCAAAATGGAAAAAAAACTGTCGATCGATGCAATTTTCAGCAAAGAAAAACTCTGGCCAGTTAGGGACTATTTCCTAATGCAAGGAACTGTACAGGGCTAATAAAGTGATCTCATGGCCGCTGGAGACACTCACGGGCAGGAGCTGGCGCTGGCTTGTCGGCCCTCGGTCCCATAGAGCAGACGTGCCAAGACAGAGCAGCTGCACAGTGGCCCTGCTTCTTCATGAGTCAAGGGGCACTCCAGTGTGGTCTGGAGCAGGAGCATGAGGGAGGGATGAGGGAGGAGGAAGGACGCTGGAGAGAGAGCAAGCGGGCGAGAGGGAGCGTCCGAGCAGGCCGACGAAATCGATAAAGTAACCGAGGGATCTGAAAAAAGTCGAGCCGGTGGGCGATGGCTGAGGGGAGCGTCGTGGATTTGCTGGCCTTTCGGGAGTTAATAGTCCTGAAAATCCCTGGAAAAGATGAAGAGGTGAAGCAGGGGATTATGGGCTTGGAGCGATCTTTTAATCCTCACCGCTCTGGCCTGTTCCTTGAAGCAGTCAGGGCCTTCATCCTTGCTCCTTCTCGAGAAGAACAGCTCCCACTGGGAGAAGCTTTCTCGTTCCCGAGAGTCTATGGATTCTGCTGGATTAGTGATTTACCGCAATACTTCCAAGTACAGCCTGGCCTGTCTTTTTTTCCAGTGTTGCCAGTGTAAACAGCTAAATGGCAGGGCGCTTTCTGCAGTAGATACAATGAAAAGATACAGGTTGTTGGACAAATACCTCTGGGGTGATCAATGCAATGTATGTGTGTGTGTGTGTGCTGTGCATTTCCCCAAAGTGACTCTTGCATTTTCCGGGCTGTTTCTTTTTTGATGCGTAGCCTTTTCATCTCCTTCCTCTGTGGGTTTCTGCAAGGGCACCAGCCTTTGGCCACTCCACGCCCGCGCTGCCCACACCGCAAGCATGCGGCGGGCTTGTGGCCGGCCCGGCTCGGCAGGCTGCCAGGCCCACCCGATTATCACGCCGTGGCCCTGCGCCTTCAAGGACCCGACCGCTGCATTCCTCCTTAGACCTGCGCTCCTCTCCCTTTGCTCGTGAGACTCGATCTCCTCCTCGCCTGTTTGAGGGCCTGTACATGTGCGTGTTCTGATTGCACTGTGAAGGGCTGGAGATAATGGAAGTAAGCGGTCAGGTACTGATGGGGTGGAAATCCTGGGCCTTTCGGACTCAGGGATTTGAAATCACCCCAGGGGTGGGCCCTACAGTCGCTTCTCTAATCCCGCTGATCACCAAGTACCCCGGATCCAACGCCGGCTTTAACTGGGGACTGTGCCAGGTTTATGGCTGTTGACTCACAAACCACAGCCCTTCCCTGTGGCTTTTGAGAACCATCTTTGGTTGCTCCGGCACCAAAGGCATCTGTTGGCACTAGAACAAAAGCAGAAAGAAAACCGTCTTTCCCGGAGCTGCGGCAGGTGGCCTTTCTCGTGGGTTGGGGGGAGAGCACGAGCCCGCCACCGTTGAGTCGGAGGGGAAAATCGAGAGCTGGTTGCCCCGTCGGAGGAGGCGGCCTGTGGCCCTGTGTCTTTGTCTGCTCCTCGAGAGGTGACAGGGGGCCGCACCGCCAGCAGGCGACAGTAAATGAGACTGTTCAGGGTCAGGAAGTGTGTTAAGTGAGGCTTGTGGTTTGCTGTGCACAAGCTCTTTTGTAGAAACAGGCCCCAGCTGCAGAAGGGCTGAATACATTTGGTCCAGGTCTCCTGGTGTGTCACGGTAAAATTGCACCGTACTGTGGCATGTTTATACAAGCTGTTCTGCTGGAACGCATCTGTTGAGCACAATATGGGTAGAATGCGTCTGATAGTTTGGGGGGGGTAGTACATACTGGTCCAGATGTGCAATTTGAGCTGAAAAAAATGATTCCCAAAATGATTTAGAGCATCAGTTAAAAATGTGACCTTAAGTTTTTGTAAAAGGGGTTCAGACGGGTTCAGCGCATTCTTTCGTCTTTCTCTCTGCTTTTCCACTGTGGCTCCTCTGCTGTCATCGCCCCCTGCTATCGCCTTTCTCTCGCTCACAGCGAACTGCTGGGAGCGGAAGCTTTCGATACCTCCTGGTTCGTCTAGGTCAACGATGACCAGATTTCCAGGCTGTTCGGGCCAAGAATGCTCTCGGCATCAAAAAGTGCCGTTCCTGGTGGTACCCCCGAGCCGTCTGCCCCCCTAACCCGTTCGTTCCCGTTGGCTCACTGACTCCTTCTGCTTTGCCTTGGGTTCGAGAGTGAGTCCTCACGCTACAGCAGGGGCTGTAATAACGGTGGTCGGGGAAGACCGCAGCCTGCAGTCAGGGGGTAGAGAGCAGGGGACAAACCGCACGGAGGGGGAGGTACTCTAGTGAGCTCACTGAAGGTTCGCTGGCCTGCGGGTTCAAATCAAATCAAAGTTTATTTCTCAAATGCACAACAGTGCAGCGTGCAGCAGTAGTTGCCGGCAATGAAATGTCTTTTGCACGAGCTCACAAGAATCACAGAAATCACAAAATTGAGGTTATGAAAAGAAGGTTCCCTAATATTAGATGTAATAGAAATGGAATAAAACTCAATGTGAGCAGAGCTGTTGTGTGTCCATGGTGTGTGCAATATGTACAAGTAGTGCGGTTTTGCTGAATACAGTGAAAACTGTGTCCATTACAGGTCCATTACACTTTATATAGCGCTTTTCTGGACACTCCACTCAAAGCGCTTTTCAGGTATTGGGGACTCCCCTCCACCCCCACCAGTGTGCAGCCCCACCTGGATGATGCTCCAGTCCTCTCCCCACACACCAGCTCTCAGTGGGGAGGAGAGCAGAGTGATGAAGCCAGTTCAGAGATGGGGATTATTAGGAGGCCCTGACTGGGAAAGGCCAGGGGGAAATTTGGCCAGGATGTGATCTGTGATCATGTGCAGAAATGTGATCTGCAGCATGTCTAGGTCTAGGGACTGCGTGTGAAGTGAAGATCCCAGAATGAAGTGTGAGAAACTGAGAAAGCCGCTTGCATTTTCGACCCACGCCCTCGCTGCACCACTCCGAAAACTATTCATAGCCCCCGTGCTGCGCGACTTGGAGACGCGTGCGCTCAAGAGCGGTTCCGCCATCGCCTGTGTCGAGCTCCTGTCGCAGCTGGGCGTGAAGACGTTGAGAGAGTTTCACATTGCTGCAGAGCACCAGCTGTCATCGAGGACACCTGACCTGTGCCTTCCTCGTTGTAGATGCTCAGATAGAAATTGGCGCCCACAAAAACCACAGACCGAAACCAGTTTTATCTGGAGCTGAGTACAGCTAGTTTGCATTTTGTAAAACCTCCCCCTCCGTCGCGTGACTTTGCAAGATGAGCTGTGGACGTTCGGCGGGGTCTTTCTTGTGGCCGTGTGCGGAGGGGGTGGTGTGTCTGTAACCACGACACCTCTTTTCTTCCAAGAGCCCAGGGCGTCTCCTTAGGCCCAGTGGTAGAACCGTGCCTCTGCCACACTCACGGTGGTAATGATATTTTTAATTGAGGCCACTTGTACAGGGCATTCTGTACTTAAAGTAATTGTGAATTTGGACTGTGAAAAAATATAGTTCAGAATCCTATTAGTCAGGAGCTCAGGGAAGGCATTGGAGATTCAGTTGTGACCTTGCATTAAACTTCAGGCTTAGTGCAGAGGCAAGGACATAACATGCAGAGGGAGTGACAGGAGATTCAGGAACTGTGTGCGCATGACAGCCCCTTTATCTTCCTTGATTCCTTCTATGGGCTTCAGATGTCAAAGGCCTTCTGTTTCAGGAAATCTAAATTGGACTGCTTGTGCTCGTGAAATACACAATCTGGCGAAATACGCTTGCGACGCAAATCTCTCCTGAAGATTGTAGAAGAGAGATCGGTGTGGACAATGTGTTTTTTTTTTTAAATAAGGAAAAACCCAGAAATGCATTCACAAAACCGCCCTGTGAGCAGCCGCTGATACAGGCAATGAATGTCAGCCTGATTTAGGTGCAGTGAAAATTCCGTACCGGATGCTGTCAGGAGAAATCTGCGGAGCGCTTTCTATCTGTCGGAAAGCTGCAGTGAGCAGGGCCGGATTTAGGCGTTCGTAGGCCCCAGGCACTTTCACTCCAAAACGTGCAAAAAGAGGGGTAAACGCCAATTGAGTGACGTCGATCGACATGATGCACTTTAA
Organism: Lepisosteus oculatus; assembly: GCF_040954835.1. Lineage (NCBI taxonomy): Eukaryota > Metazoa > Chordata > Actinopteri > Semionotiformes > Lepisosteidae > Lepisosteus > Lepisosteus oculatus. The sequence goes on along the minus strand of NC_090718.1, from coordinate 4,897,884 downwards.
ATTCTTCCAATGCTAAACCCCGTGATTGCTGGAGCGAGTCGAGTGACCATCACTTCTCATCCTTCTGATGTCTGGAACAGTCGCTAGACAGCGTGTGATCGGTGATTTGGAGCACCTAGAGTCGATTGCAAGCCTGTTGTTTCAGCTCGTTTCTTCGTTAGTCGCTAGTGGTTCCCTCCTTCGTGGGCCCTTAACATTTCGAAGGCCCTAGGCACTGTGCCTGCAGTGCCTGATGGGAAATCCGGCACTGGTGGTGGGCCGATGGCTGCTGGCGGACGTGGCTCATGGTGTGCTGGACTGCAGTACCGATCCCATCAGAAGAACCACATGGAGTCGTTCTGCACTGCTAGGCCCTGCAGGGCAGTGCGCTGCTCTGGGTGTGCTCGGCCCTGTTTTTGTACAAATCGTCAAAGGACTAGATTGCATCAGGGGCTTCTTCTAAGAGTTTTATAGCCTCTTTGCCAATGCTCGCCTTTCCAGCTCTTCTCGCAGTGATACCAAAAGGCAGTGGCGGGGGGGGTTGGCAGTGTGGTGCAGTGATCATCCTCTCTGAACCCCCTGGGTGACTAAATGTGAGCTGAGCCGGCTCGGGGAGATCAAACAGGCCAGCAGTGAAACAGAGGAAAAATTAAAGGAATGTAATCCATCACTTTTCTGCAAGGACACGGGCATCAGTGCCACATTGCAGGGCTCATGCAGCTCCGAGTGTGTTGGAGGGCGGAGCCGATGACACGCTGTTTCTGCCCTTGTCCGTTCAGAGCCTTCTGGGAAGCCAGGGGCCGTCCTCCGTGCAGCTGTGGGTCTCCTACAACCGCCAGCCCATGAGAGCAGCCCAGTTCATGACTCGCCACCCCATCACGGTGAGCCACGCCGGCCGGCCGGCCGCCCCGCCCCGCCCCGCAGGCCAGGTGCGTGACTGGTCTCCTCTCGCCCCCGCAGGAGTACTACATCGCCGACGCGTCCGAGGACCAGGTGTTCGTGTGCGTCAACCACAACGGCAGCGTCACCAACCTGTACATCTCGGACGCGGAGGGGCTGAGCTTCTCCCTGTCCCTGGAGAACGTGCTGTACTACAGCCCGGAAGGCCCGGGCAGCGGCTCACTCATCAGGTACCACTGGTGGTGGGGGGGGTGCCGGGGCTCGGCTCGGCTCAGCTCAGCTCTGGGCACTGGGCAGCCGGCCGCCGAGAGACGGGTCAGCACAGGGGGTGGTCTGCCGTCTTGCAGAGCAGGAGTGGTTAACAGACAGTGCCATCAATTAACATCCCAGTATGCATTAGTGCAGGGGGTAGTCACTAGCTGGTTAACAAACAGCGCCATCAATTAACAACCAATTAACATCCCAGTATGCATTAGTGCAGGGGGTAGTCACAAGCTGATTAAACAAACAGCGCCATCAATTAACAACCAATTAACATCCCAGTATGCATTAGTGCAGGGGGTAGTCACTAGCTGGTTAACAAACAGCGCCATCAATTAACAAGCAATTAACATCCCAGTGAGCATTAACGCAGGGGCTGTTCAGCAGTCTTGCAGAGCAGGAGCTGGATAGCAGACAGTGCCATCAATTGAACAAGTGCAGGTTTATTCCAGGCTGAAAAGAGAAGAAAGGAAACGCAGTGTTTCGGCTGGGGAGCCTCCTGACACCCGAAGAAGGCGCCACAGCCGAAACGTTGTTTCTTTTATTTGTTCCTTTGCAGCCTATGCATGCTGACGCAGCCCCCTACTCAAGCTACGTTAACACTTCCAGTGTGCAGCGGTGCAGGGGGGGGTCAGCATGTACAGAGCAAGAGCTTGTTAATAAACAATCCCATCAGTTAACGGGCAGTTAGCATTGCAGTGTGCATCAGTGGAGGGGGTGGTCCCTCACCGGTCCACCAGCCTGATGTCACGCCTCTGCGTGTTGCGCAGGTATTTCGCGAGCGAGCCCTTCGCGGATATCCACCGCGTGGAGGGGCTGCGGGGGGTCTACATCGCCACGCTGACCAACGGCTCGCTGACCGAGGAGAACATGCGCTCGGTCATCACCTTCGACAAGGGGGGCACCTGGGAGCTGCTGCAGCCGCCCGCCGCCGACAGCCTGGGGGGCACCCTGGACTGCGAGGTGCGGAGGGGGGTGGGCACGGTGGGGCGCCGGCTTTCCTTTCATCTCCCCTGTTTGATCCACCTCCCCCCCCCCCCCCCCCCCCCCCTCCAAGAAATCACGGGGACGAGCAGCCGGGTTCACACCCGCGAGGAAGTGTGAGTGTCTGATGCACTTCCTCCGGCTGAAGCGGCTCTTCTTTCCGAGAAAGGGAAGTGGCTTAGACCTGACGGGCGTCTGCCTGGAACGGAGCCCACATCCCCCGCTGCCGGATCCGCCGGGCCCTGCTGCGCCGCGCCACGGCGGTGCTGTCTGTCTTGGCCGTCTTCCAGGGCTGGGAGAGCAAGCAGCAGCTGCAGCAGCAGCAGGGGCATCGAGGAGTGGCGAGCGATAAAGCCGTAGTCAAACTGGGCTGCAGCTGCTCCCTCAGCAGCTGGTAGCTGAGATCTGCTGCCACCAGCAGCCTCCTTGATCAGTCGTCCTGAGATCTGCTGCCACCAGCAGCCTCCTTGATCAGTCGTCCTGAGATTTGCTGCCACCAGTAGCCTCCTTGATCAGTCCTCCTGAGATCTGCTGCCTCCAGCAGACTCCTTGATCAGTCCTCCTGAGATCTGCTGCCACCAGAAGCCTCCTTGATCAGCCCCCCCTGAGATCTGCTGCCTCCTCGATCAGCCCCCCTGAGATCTGCTGCCACCAGCAGCCTCCTTGATCAGTCCTCCTGAGATCTGCTGCCACCAGAAGCCTCCTCGATCAGCCCCCCCCCCGAGATCTGCTGCCTCCTTGATCAGCCCCCCCTTAGATCTGCTGCCTCCTTGATCAGCCCCCCCTGAGATCTGCTGCCTCCTTGATCAGCCCCCCTGAGATCTGCTGCCTCCTTGATCAGCCCCCCTGAGATCTGCTGCCTCCTTGATCAGCCCCCCTGAGATCTGCTGCCTCCTTGATCAGCCCCCCTGAGATCTGCTGCCTCCTTGATCAGCCCCCCTGAGATCTGCTGCCTCCTTGATCAGCCCCCCCTGAGATCTGCTGCCTCCTTGATCAGCCCCCCTGAGATCTGCTGCCTCCTTGATCAGCCCCCCTGAGATCTGCGGCCACACCCTGGATGGGTCCCTCTGTAGTTGACGCCTGGATGGTTTTGATGGTTCTGGAACAAAGAGAGAGACCCTCCCTGCAGGCTGTTTTGGCAGTGGATGCTCGAGAGGCTCTGTTGTCCTGCCTGTAGTGTTCCCTTGCAGAAAGCCCCAAGTTGTGGTTTGCAATTGTTTTAAAAAACGTTTTATTTAGCGATGAAAGGGTTTACAAACAACATCAGCAGAATAAAAATTTGCCTTCATCTAACATTTCTGCCACATTGTATATATAAAATGAACTATTTACACTATGCCAGCAGGTGTGGAGGGCCATACAAAAAAACTACAATTGAGTGATAAGAAACACAACAAACAACAAAGCCTACACATGGATATCACTGCATATTTTCTCATAAACTAGAATCAGATCCCTGTAGGGAGATAAATTGAATCCATGTTTCCCAGTATCTGCTAAACCTCTCTGCCTGCAATCTGAGAGAAAAAGTTATTTTTCCCATTATGTAGATCTCATTCACAACATTAACCTGTGTGTTGGAGGTTCTTTAATAAACCATTTTTGCAGTTGTGGGCGTGAAACAAACCCAATACAGTGCTACCTACAGCTGGACCCTTTTTAATTAATACTCCTGGGACTGCAGCCTCTTTTTCTAATCTGAATCTTAACCTGCTGCAGCAGGTGACTCCTGCCTAGGGTTTTATGAAGATGATCATAAAAATATGGATCCCCGGTTTTTGGAAAAGATGCTCGTACACAGCACAAGCCCCAACACTGGGTATTTCAAGCTGGCTTCCCTCGGTATATTTTAAAACATTTTCAAGCTCAGATATTTAGGCAAATGGTGTTTCTGCATCCCCCAGCATGAGCAAACCGCTGTGTGTTTGGCTTTGTTGCTTGCTGCTGGTGTAGCTGGTGGCGCTGATGCCCTCCCCTCCTCTCCACAGCTGGCGAAGGGCTGCTCGCTGCACCTGTCCCAGCGCTGGAGCCAGCTGCTCAACTTCCAGCTGCCCCGGATGCCCATCCTGTCCAAGGAGTCGGCCCCCGGCCTCATCCTGGCCACAGGTGGGTCCCCCGCCTGCAGGGACAGCCGTGAGCGCTCAGCACTGGGGTGTTACTGGCCTTAACTGCAGTATAATAATAATAAACTATTTTATATAGCGCCTTTAAAGGTGGCTTCTCAAAGCGCTTTCCAGGATGACAGCAACAATAAATAAGAAGAATACACAAGATAAAACACAATTTCAATATACATGGATGGGGGTAGTAAGAAAAGCAGAGGGGTGGAGAATGGAACCAGTTCAGTAAAGGCTCTTCTGAAGAAGAGGGGTTTGAGTCTGGATTTGAAGGAGTTTAAAGAAGGTGACTCTCTGATATCCTTGGGCAGAGAGTTCCAGAGCTTGGGGGCATAACAGGAGAAGGCCCTGTCACCCATACAATGTAGACGGGCTTGGGGGACAGTAAGGAGAGCAGAATTAGAAGAGAGAAGGTTGCGAGGTGGGGAGTAGGGCAATGAAAGTTCAGGCTGAGGTGCCAAGCCATGCAGAGCCTTATAGGTAAGCATGAGGATTTTAAAGTCGACACGGAATTTGACCGGAAGCCAGTGCAAGGACTCCAGGATAGGAGTAATGTGATCACTTGCACTAGACCTGGTCAGGATTCTGACTGCTGAATTTTGGACATACTGCAGTTTGTTCAGAGTAGATTTAGATACCCCAGCGAGAAGAGCATTCCAGTAGTTGATTCGAGAGAACACAAATGTGTTGATCAGCTCTTCAGCCACAGTTAGTGATAGCACAGCGCGATCTGCATAGGACCACTGCAGAGGGTGTAACCTGCAGAGGGGGGTGATAGTTTCAGGAAGTGTGCGAGCATGACAGCCCCTGTGTCTTCCTTGGTTCCTTCTGTTGGCTTCAGATTTCAAAGGCCTCCTGTTTCTGAAATGTGTGGACATGTTACCTGTGGTGTTACTGCGTCCACCTGTATCCTCTAAGAACATGCTAGAGCGAAGCGTGTTAAAGGGCACTACAATGCTATTTTCCTGTTTCGGGGTTAGAAAGAACCGGCATTGATGAGCGCATTTCAAACCACAATGAAAGTAAAATGCACACAGTGACTCGTAAAACCTCCAGTTCACATCACAGAATCGATGAAATGTGCAGGTATGCGCAGGGCCGTGTTCTGCGAGGCACTGTAAACAAGCTGGCTTGCGAATACATCTCTTTTAATCCAGTAGAAATATTGTTCTCGATTTTGGGACGGTTTGGCTGACGGATACCACCAGCTGTTCTCGGTGAACCCTGCCTGCAGATCACGCTGGAACGTTTCCGCAGTGAAATATCTGCTGCAGGAGCCTGAACTTATTCGCTCGTCCATCCCAGGACATCACGCAACACAGGGACTAGTGAGCAGGAAGGGCCGCCTCGGGTCACAGTCCTTACAAACTCTCGCTCTTGCCTGCGCTGAGACCAGGGGTTTGTGTCAACACGGCGACTTACAGAATTTGCACAGAGCTCGCGGTTTTGTGCTTCATTCCGAGTCCGTCTTTTTTTTTTGTTCTATACTGTCAAAAAAAGAAATTGCGATTGCAGTTCTTCTTTAAGAGCTCGGCGGCTGACCACTTTCAGTTCTTGATCCTGTTGCGCAGGCGAGTCCTGGGCGTCTGTGTCCCTGTGTGGGGGCCCATGTTTGCACTCTCGCTCAGAGGGAAGCTGATCTAACCGGCCCAGCACACTGATAACCTCCCTGCTCCCCCCTCCCTCCTGCCACGGCGGGGGCAGATGCCAGCTGTGAGGGTGCCGCGCAGAAGCTCGCTGCCGTGTGCCCGCGCTGCAGCCTCGCCAAGAGCATCGGTTTTGTGAAGTGCACTCTGCGCACTGGGAAGCGGTTTAAACCTTTAATTAAGTCATTATTAGGTGACGGGCTCGGAGAGAGGCGGCGCTGCGGCACAGCCGCTGTAATTACTGCTCCTGGAGCAGCTGGCAGTGCCAGGGCAGCCGGCGGTAATTAGCGCCCACAGCCCGACAGACAACACACCGCCGGGCTGCATTGCCAGCAGCCACATCACCCTGCGACTCACAAACTGGCAGCCCCCCTGGAGCTCAGCAGGCGTGAGCCTGGCCAGTACCTGGATGGGAGACTCCTGGGAAAGCTGAGGCTGCTGCTGGAAGAGGTGTTAGTGGGGCCAGCAGGGGGCGCTCACCCTGCGGTCTGTGTGGGTCCTAATGCCCCAGTATAGTGACGGGGACACTACACTGTAAACAGGCGCTGTCCTTTGGCTGAGACGTAAAACCGAGGTCCTGACTCTCTGTGGTCATTAAAAATCCCAGGGTGTTGCTCAAAAAGAGTAGGGGTGTTACCCTGGTGTCCTGGTCAAATTTCCCATTGGTCCTTACCAGTCATGGCCTCCTAATAATCCCCATCTCTGAACTGGCTTCATCACTCTGCTCTCCTCCCCACTGAGAGCTGGTGTGTGGGGAGAGGACTGGAGCATCATCCAGGTGGGGCTGCACACTGGTGGGGCTGGAGGGGATCCCCATGACCTGTAAAGCGCTTTGAGTGGAGTGTGCAGGAAAGAGCTATATAAGTGTAAGCAATTATTATTATTATTATTATTATTATCCCGCAAGCCGGGCGTCTGGGTCCCAGTCTTCAGTAAACTTCATGCTCTGGGGGTTAATGGCGCCTGACAGCTGCCGTGTCCGAGTCCTGGCTCCAAACTTCACGTTCCTCGCTAGTTAGCAAGCCCGCTGCCCCCCTGCGCAGGCCGGACCGTCTCACCGGCTTCGCGCTGCTGGAACAGATCGCCGTGCTTTCCTGGGGGACGGCCGGTGCTGTCACCCTGGCTGCGGGCGGTGTGTGCGTGCCCGCGCCAGGTCCCGCCAGTGTTTACTGAAGGCGTGGCGCGCGCACACCGTAGCGGTTTCCACCTGACTGTGTGTTTTGGAGACGGGGGGGGACGGCATTCTCTAAAGGCTGTAAATCCTGCCGTTTGTTCTCTTTACCGGTGCCACTGCGTGCAGGGACTCGGTTTTTGTCTTGGCTCGTGAAAACAGCAGCAGAAGCTGAATTTTCGCCCCCCCTACAGAGCCCCCCACACAGGGCTGTGACTCCGTGCCTGCCGTCGGATGGCGGAGCGCCCCTGTGGGCCCTAGGGTGTGCTCGCAGCTTTGTTTGACAAGGCGTGCGGCCCGTATCGAGGTGCCACCTGTTTGTTTTTTTTCAGCTTCCTCCTCCTTTCATCTCCGTCTGTGTGGCTTTGGTCTCTCTGCTGAGGCTGCACTTGGGCGCTGTCGCCAGGCGCTTCTGCGAGGCGGGGGGCGGGGGGGGGGGAGTGAGTTTGTTTGAGACTGTTCTCTCTGTGACGGGAGGCTGTTCTCTCCGTGACGGGAGGCTGCGGCCTGAAGCAGGAGCCGTTTCTGGTTTCCAGGGCGGGTCACGGCCTTGAACCCCCCCCCTCACCCCAGCCCTCCGCTGTCTCTCCGCAGGCTCGGTGGGGAGGAACCTGGCCAACAAGCCCAACGTGTACGTGTCCAGCAGCGCGGGGGCAAGGTGGAGAGAGGTGAGCGAGCCGTGCCTCACAGCGCCACCTGCTGGTCAGAGCAGGGATCCCTCCTGTGCAGCTTGGAAACTCGGAAAGCTGCTGCAGTAATAATCCTGGGGCTGGTATAGGAAGGGAAAACTGGGTGTGTTCTGTGATGTGGGTTCTCTGCGGTTCAATAAGTTCAATAATGAGCACCGAGACAAAACAAAAAAACAAAACAACCCCCGAGCCAAAACTTTCAATCTCCTGCTCTCGGCGGAGGCGTCAGCAGTCCTGCCTCCTCGCGGCTCCACCACAGAAACTACAGACAGTGTGTGACCTCCGCGTAGGCGAAATGACCTCAAGATGTGAGATGAAATTAGGTTGTGTAAAAATGGCATTGGTGTTCAGAGCACATAAGTGAAAACCATTCAACGTCGGCCCAGTCTAAATACTAGGACATGGAAAAGAGCTGTGATGGCCAGCAGCCAGACCACCCTGCAGCCCCACTGGAGCCCAGCAGTGTGAGCCTGGCCAGTACCTGGATGGGAGACTCCTGGGAAAGCTGAGGCTGCTGCTGGAAGAGGTGTTAGTGGGGCCAGCAGGGGGCGCTCACCCTGCAGTCTGTGTGGGTCCTAATGCTCCAGTATAGTGACGGGGACACTGTACTGTAAACAGGCTCCGTCCTTCGGATGAGACGTAAAACCGAGGTCCTGACTCTCTGTGGTCATTAAAAATCCCAGGGCGTTTCTTGAAAAGAGTAGGGGTGTCACTCCGGTGTCCTGGCAAAATTCCTCCCTGGCCTTTCCCAGTCATGGCCTCCTAATAATCCCCATCTCTGAACTGGCTTCATCACTCTGCTCTCCTCCCCACTGAGAGCTGGTGTGTGGGGAGAGGACTGGAGCATCATCCAGGTGGGGCTGCACACTGGTGGGGGTGGAGGGGATCCCCACGACCTGTAAAGAGCTCTGAGTGGGGTGTCCAGAACAGCGCTATATGTATATATAAATGTAAGGAATTATTCTTAGAGCAGTCCTGACTCTCTCTCTTTGTGTAGCCCACTGTAAGACAAGTTGTGGTTTCTGCGATGTGTGTAATGACTGCGCTCGTGTGCTGTTGTCCCAGGCGCTGGCCGGTCCTCACTACTACAGCTGGGGCGACCATGGGGGGATACTGGTGGCCATCGCCCAGGGGGGCCCCACCACGCATCTGAAGTGAGTCTGCGCCCTCGCCTACTCCGCCATTACATCTCCTGTCCTCCCGTTTTCCTTCGTTTTCTGAGTATGACCCCCTTCGCCGCGAGACCGGGTAGACCAGGCCCTGGTCCTGGAGAGACCCCGTCCAGGAAAACGACAGAGAGGCCCATCTTGCTCGGTTGGCGTCTAGGGTTTCTAGATCCCCTTAAACTGCCCGTTCTGAAAGACGGGGAGCAGCTGTTGATCGATGAAACAGGTCGTTTCTTGAATTGGAAACTGACCCTCACGGCCTCAAGGTTGTTCAGCGTGTTGGCGGGGATTTCAAGCTTAACTGTTACCTCCTCTGCGAGACCATGCCAGTGCCGCACATGTTAAGAGCTCTGTGCACCTTGTGTTGATCAAAGCTGACTTCCCTGATCGCCGTCAGTGCAGGGATCAAATCACTTGCATGACAGTTATTCCAGGTCTGAAGAGCCTGCTTTGTTTCGAAACCCGCTGGACCGCCCAGGCTCGGACTTCCCCGCCTGTTGGTTAACACAGAAGCTCGTTTGACTGGAGCCGTTTTGCAATGGAAAGCAGATCTAGACGTGGGGTGTGCAGTTGTTTTATTAGGCAAATCAAAGATAAAACTGGTTGTCTTGGCTGCAAAGCCACAGAAAATGGTTTCTGCACACGAGACTGGCATAAGGCTTTGTATAAAGACCTGTCCTAGAACGTCTCCCGACGCCATAAACAGCTTGAAGTGACCAGGTTTGCTGAAAACACATTTGAGCCCCACAACCCCATTAGATGTGAAACCGCAGAGCTGCAGAGCCACATCAGAGCGCCGAGACGCGCCGAAACGCCAGAACTGCGATGGCAGCTGTGGGCGCCACCAGCAGAGCTAGCGGACCTGTGTGTGTGTGTGCAGGTTCAGCACGAACGAGGGCGAGACCTGGAAGGAGTTCGCCTTCTCCCAGAGCAGCGTGGTGGTGTACGGCCTGCTGACGGAGCCGGGGGAGAAGAGCACGCTCTTCACCGTCTTCGGCTCGTACGCTGACCGGCCGCACAGCTGGCTCATCCTGCAGATCAACGCCTCCGACGTGCTGGGTGAGGGCGGGGCGGGAGAGCAGAGGGGGGGAGGGATAGCGGGGGACCTGGGGCATAGCGGGGGTGCGGAGAGGGGGGGGGAGAGGGGTAGTGGGGGTGCGGAGAGGGATAGCGGGGGACCGGAGGGAGAGGGGAGAGGGATAGCCGGGGGGGCAGAGAGGGGGGAGGGGGATAGCGGGGGGTGGCTGTGGGGCAGCCGGGGAGGGGAGAGGGAAAACCTGGGGGGGGTGGCTGGAGGACAGGCCGGACGTCTCCGCACCCCGCGGGGAAGCTCGGTCAGCCCGTGCCTCTCTCCCGGCCGTGCGACAGGGGTGCCCTGCACGGAGAGCGACTACAAGCTGTGGTCCCCCTCGGACGAGCGCGGCAACGAGTGCCTGCTGGGCAGGAAGGCCGTGTTCAAGCGCAGGACGGCGCACGCCACCTGCTTCAACGGCGAGGACTTCGACCGGCCCATCACCGTGACCAACTGCTCCTGCACGCGCCAGGACTACGAGTGGTGAGCGGCCGGCAGCGACGTGGCGGCGGGGGGGCAGGGAGCTGCAGTCCCAAACAGCTGTTCAGTTTGAATATCCAGCGGGCGGAGCTGAGGTTCAGGGGAAAGCCACACAGACGCTGGTGAAGTCTGCTCCTGAGCTTAATAAAATATAATAATAAACTATTTTATACATCACCTTTAAAGTTTAGCTTCTCAAAGCACTTTACAGAACTACAAAAACAAACAAAAAAAATACACAAGATATGCACAATGAGAATACACAGTGAGAGGAGACAGTAGTGGGGATACTGAATACGGCAGGAGCAGAGGGGTATGAACAGAACCAGTTAAGCAAAGGGTCTTCTATAGAAGAAGGTTTTGAGTCTGGGTTTGAAGGAGTTTAGAGAAGGTGACTCTCTGATATCCTTGGGCAGAGAGTTCCAGAGCTTGGTAGCGCAGCAGGAGAAGGGCCTGTCACCCATAGAATGTAGACGGGCTTGGGGGACAGATAGGAGACCAGAATTAGAAGAGTGAAGGTTGTGAGCTGGGGAGTAGGACGATAGGAGTTCAGACAGGTACTGTGGTGCCCAGCCATGCAGAGCCTTACACGTGAGAGTGAGCATTTTGAAGTCGACAGGAAGCCAGTGCAGGGACTCCGGGACAGGAGTAATGTGATCACTTGCACTAGAGCTAGAGTTTAATGTGAATTGCCCTGCCGCAGCCAGTCACTCTGTTCTTCCTCTGTCCTTCAGTGACTACGGCTTCAAGCTCAGTGAGGACCTGTCTCTGGAGGTGTGCGTGCCCGACCCCGAGTTCTCCGGCCGGCTGTACGCCCCTCCTGTGCCCTGCCCGGTGGGCACCACTTACCGGCGCACCAGAGGGTGAGAGCCCATTCCTCTACAGCTGTAAACCCTGACTCTGCGGACATGTGCCCGCACCCGTCTGCTTGTGATCATGCTTTCTTCAGCTTCACTTGGAGCAGCTGTCAGAGCAGATGTGTATTTATTTCTCTTCCTCTGCGTGCCAGACGGCCCAGCGTTTACATGAATAAAATCACTCTGGGCTGCTGCAACAGCACCATCTATTGGTGGGCGAAGAAAACTGCGGTTTACTGTCCATCTTTTACCAAGATCATGTTTTCTTTGTAGCCCTTCCCTGTGCTCATGCCCTCTGGTTCACAAACACCCGGCTGTAGCCGTTTGCTTTGCAGTTTCAGGCAAGCAGACTGTGGAGGAGTGAAACCGAGCTTAACGAAAAGTAGAAAGGGACAGGATAGGTGGCATTGGTGTAAGTCGGCAGAGGAATCCTACTCCGTTGGGCCCCTGAGCAAGGCCCTGAACCCCAGCTGCTCCAGGGGCGCCGTATAAATGGCTGACCCTGCGCTCTGACCCCCTGCTTCTCTCTGTCTGTGCGTCTCATGGAGAGCAAGCTGGGGTGTGTGAAAAGATGATTCCTAATGCAAGAAATTGTATAGGGCCAATAAAGTGATGTTATGATAAGTATAGATGACAGCAGGTTAAATTATACTGATTGAAGCACAGCACAGATTCAGTTAAGTTAATCAAATGAAAAAATCAATTAATCAAAAAAAATCAATTAAGAAAAGAACAATATCCAGCTTGAGACAAGGAGCATAACGAGGTGCAAGCACAGGTTGAAAAGGATATTGGGAAGAGCTGTTAATCAAAGGCCATGAACCAAAACGTCCAGCAGTCTCTCACGATGGGTCTGTTAACAGCGGCCTGGAGCTGTGCTAACGCAGGGCCCAACCCTGACGAGCGTGATCAGCTGGAACAAGTAGTCGTAGAAACCCTTAGGCCTCGTCCACGCAACAAGCAGGACGAGACCGTCAGTTCGGTGAGCCGATGTAAAAATGCGCTCCCTCCTGATGTGGCCCAGACACATGAGCAGAGTGTGCGCGTGTGTGTTTGTTGGGCAGGTACAGGAAAATAGCGGGGGACACCTGCAGCGGAGGAGACGTGGAGGCCAGGATGGACGGAGAGGTGCTGCCCTGTCCCGTGGGAGGTGAGACTGGCCTCTTTCGGAGGCCGCGCACGAAAATGCGCCGAGCGTCCGGACCTCGGGGAAGGGGACCACGTTTGAGTCGGCCTGCAGGCGTTGAGTCTTGAAGGTGTTCTGCGGGGTGCCCGGGGGGGCCCCAGGCATCAGTGCGCCCCGTGGTCTGAAATTCTGAGGGGGGCAATGATATTTCTGTTGAAATGCAGCCGTTGCAACTACCCAAGTGAAATCTCGCAACCATGCCACTGACCGTGGTAAAGATGAGCCATCTGGTATCTAGCGGCGAAGCACAGTTTCTTGTCCATCAGCCCTCTCGCGGTTATTTTTGCCCGGAGCGACAAAATACCACAGGAGTTCATTTTTGCAGCTACATCCACGGTAACGAGGTTCTGAATCGGGAAGAAAAAACAGTTGTAAAACCAAGAGAAAGCACAAACGTCTATACGGTCCTAGTTATATGACGATTGTAAGTATAAGGATCAACTGCTGCGAGGGATTGTGGAATGTGCCGTTCCCGGACGGATAGCCCTCCTGCACGTCAAACAGTCCGATGTAGTAACCGTGAATTCGGGGTGAGTGGTTATCTGACCGGTGACTAAGTACAACTGTTATTTAGGGCGCAAGTTAAGTAAGTGAAAAATCCCTTGGTCCAAAAGGGATGGGGGGTGGGATAGATCAGTGGAGGGGGCGGCCGGGTCTGGGTCCGTGTCCGCTCCGGCTCTGACTGGCCCGTCCGCTCCCCTCAGAGAGCAACGAGTTCCTCCTGTACGCCCTGCGCGGCTCGATTCACCGCTACGACCTGTCCTCCGGCACGGACGAGACCCTGCCGCTCTCCGGCCTGCGGGAGGCCGTGGCCCTGGACTTCGACTACGACCGGAACTGCCTGTACTGGGCCGACATCGCGCTGGACACCATCCAGGTCAGACCCGGCCCCCCGGGAGGGCGCGGCGGGCCTGGCGGGGTGTCCGCGCGCGGCTCTCACGTGTCCGTGTGCTCCCGCAGCGGCTGTGTCTCGACGGCGGCTCCGTCCAGGAGGTCATCGTGAGGAAGGGGCTGCAGAACGTGGAGGCGCTGGCCTTCGACCCCGTCAGCCGGCTGCTCTACTGGGTGGACGCGGGGGCGCAGAAAATGGAGGTGAGAAGGGGGGGGTGGCCAGGTGGGAGGGCACGGCCGCGATCGCGCACGGGGCCCAGCGGCGCAGAGCACTCACGCCCCCCCCCCCCCCCCCCCTCCCTCTGGCCAGGTGTCGAACCCGGACGGAGACCTGCGGCGCACCCTGCTCAACTCCACCGTGCTGGAGCACCCCAGAGCCCTGGTTCTCATCCCGAGCGAGAGGTAGGGCCCTCCGCTGACGGCACCCAGCTCCTCTCGCCCCTTTCAGTTTGCGAACGCGGTTTTGCAGGTGGTTGCGTCGCTTGGGAGCAGCTGTAAACGCTTGGATCCGATTATTAGCCCCCAGCTGGCAGCCCCACTGGAGCTCAGCAGTGTGAGCCTGGCCAGTACCTGGATGGGAGACTCCTGGGAAAAGCTGAGGCTGCTGCTGGAAGAGGTGTTAGTGGGGCCAGTAGGGGGCGCTCACCCTGCAGTCTGTGTGGGTCCTGATGCCCCAGTATAATGATGGGGACACTATACTGTAAAAAGGCGCCGTCCTTCGGATGAGACGTAAAACTGAGGTCCTGACTCTCTGTGGTCATTAAAAATCCCAGGGTGTTTCTTGAAAAGAGTCGGGGTGTTACCCCAGTGTCCTGGCCAAATTTCCCCCTGGTCTTTACCAGTCATGGCCTCCTAATAATCCCTATCTCTGAACTGGCTTCGTCACTCTGCTCTCCTCCCCACTGAGAGCTGGTGTGTGGGGAGAGGACTGGAGCATCATCCAGGTGGGGCTCTGGTGTCTCATGCTGGTGTAGGGGAGGGCAATGAATTTCAGCCTGTACTGTACATAATAATCAATTTAATCAATTTGACCGAGCTGTAAGATTAACTAGGCCCTTAAAGAAATGGGACCCCATTACAGGTCATGGGGATCCCCTCCACCCCCACCAGTGTGCAGCCCCACCTGGATGATGCTCCAGTCCTCTCCCCACACACCAGCTCTCAGTGAGGATGGTGTCACGAACCGCATTCCTACGAGCTGCCTGGGGCATCACAGTTCCAGGTGTCGCGCTGTCAGAAAGGGGGGTCTTTCACATCAGTCTAAAATGAACGGATCTTGAATCGGTATGAAATTTCCCTTGAGTGCGGAGGGGTGGGGCACTTGGGATTGTTTCCGGGGTGGGTGCTCCGCGTCTCAGCCCCGTCCCCTGTCCTCCCAGCATGATGTTCTGGACCGACTGGGGGGACCGGGCGGCGGGGGTGTACCGCGCCTGGATGGACGGCTCCAACGTGTCCTGCATCGTGTCCGCGGGCGTGCGCTGGCCCAACGGCATCACCGTCGACGACCGCTGGATCTACTGGACGGAGGCCTTTGGGGACCGCATCGAGAGGGCGGACTTCGCGGGGGGGCAGCGGACCGTGCTGTACCAGGGGCTACCCCACCCCTACGCCATCGCCGTCTTCAAGGTACGAGCCCCCATTCCATACAGAGCGAGAAGACGATGGGCGCTGTGGCTCGTGCTGTAGGGCGCTGGTCCGCGCCTGATGAGGGACCGGGTTCAAATCCGCGGGCCTCCGCAGACCACATAGCACGGCTCTCCCTGGCGGTCTAGGGGTTAGGCTTTGGTGCTCTCGCCACCGCTGCCCGGGTTCGATTTCCAGTTGGGGAGAAGTATGTCCCGATCGTCTTTTGCCAGCAGCTGTATCACCCTGCAGCTCCCAGCTGGCATCCCCACTGGAGCTCAGCAGGTGTGAGCCTGGCCAGTACCTGGATGGGAGACTCCTGGGAAAGCTGAGGCTGCTGCTGGAAGAGGTGTTAGTGGGGCCAGCAGGGGGCACTCACCCTGCAGTCTGTGTGGGTCCTGATGTCCCAGTATAGTGACGGGGACACTATACTGTAATAAGACTCCGTCCTTCTGATGAGATGTTAAACTGAGGTCCTGACTCTCTGTGGTCATTAAAAATCCCAGGATGTTTCTCGAAAAGAGTAGAAGTGTTTCCCCAGTGTCCTGGCCAAATTTCCCCCTGGCCTTTACCAGTCATGGCCTCCTAATAATCCCCATCTCTGAACTGGCTTCATCACTCTTCCCGATTTCAGAACGAGATCTACTGGGACGACTGGTCCAGGATGGGCATCTTCAGAGCCCCTAAGACGGGCTCCATGAACAGCGAGCAGCTCGTGGGGCGCCTGACTGGAGTCATGGACCTCAAGATCTTCTACAAGGGCAAGACCCGAGGTGTGTCCCGGGCTCGCTGCCGCCACCACTCTGCGTGTGGGTACAGGTGGCCCTTGCAGAGCTCTGTTTTGGCAGGCGAGATGCCATCTGATTAGGTTCAGCGAACAGTTATAAAGAATAGTCCTCACTTATTTGAGCCAAAGGCTTTGGGTTTGCTGCTGTCACAGGGAATTAAGGCACTGACTTAAAATGACTTTGTTTTTGATAGTGTTGTAACAGAGTTCTTGCTCCTGGTTGAGAGTGGAAACAGATAGGCTTTATCGTATACATACAAGGAACACCTCAATAGTAAGAATGTTCAGAGAATGCAAAGCAAGCAGTTACCTTTCTACAACTTGGTAACGTCAAGATTTCCATGGTTACAAAGAATTTGACGGGGTGTATGGTTAAGATCATGTTCAGAACAATTCAGCTATGAAGAGAAGTTGTAGTTGGCCGTCTGGCCAGAATTCCAGAGATCACGGTGCCTCCCCTCCCTTACAGCCTTGAGATAAGCTCAAGTTTCTGAGAGAAACAAAATTCCACAGGATTAACAAGGAGTTTCGTCGATAGGTAGGACAGAATGGAAGGTGCACAGGAGTACAGTCTCTTAAAAAGATGTGCAGGCGATCTTAGTAAAGATGTGCATCAGCTGTTGGATCTTCATCAGCCACCCATGACCATCAAGATGGTTTATGAGATAGGAAGCAGAAGATCAGAAGTCCTGGGGCTCTGAGAGACTGGGTTTTGGGGCTGCCTGTTTGAGTATGCGAGTTCCTCACCCCCCCCCAGGACACAACGCCTGCGCTGACCAGCCCTGCAGCCTGCTGTGCCTGCCCCAGCCTGGCCATCGCCATACCTGCGTCTGCCCCGAGGGGGTGGTCTCCGCCAACGTGACCTCCGGGCAGCAGTGCCAGTGTCCCTCCGGTTACCACATGCAGAACCACACCTGCGTCAAGGCAGGTGAGGGGGAGAGGACGCTGGACAGTGAGGCGGCGAGAGAAGACGTGCAGATCTTCTCTTAGCCCTTTCGTGGACGATTTCGAGCTGCAGAGCTGCAGGCTGTTTTCCCAACACTCTTCTCCTGGCTCCTCCGCAGAGCACTCCTGCCTGCCCAGCCAGTACCGCTGCTCCAACGGGAACTGCATCAGCAGTATCTGGCAGTGCGACAGCGACAACGACTGCGGGGACATGAGCGACGAGCAGGGGTGTCGTGAGTATTCCTGCTTCTCCCCCTGTCTGCCCGGCTCCTGTCCTCCAGCTCCCCGTCTGCTCCTGTCCTCCAGCTCCTCCTCTCTCCCCCTGTCTGCCTGGCTCCTGTCCTCCAGCTCCCCCTGTCTGCCCAGCTCCTGTCCTCCAGCTCCTCCTCTCTCCCCCTGTCTGCCCAGCTCCTGTCCTCTGTCTCTCCCTGTCTCTCTCTCTCCGGCTCATCTCGGGGCGCAGCAGTATCTGCTCGGCCCAGCCTTATGATCTGAGCTCTCTCTCTGCCCAGCCACCACATCCTGCGACCCCGACGTGCAGTTCCGCTGCGTCTCCTCGGGCTCCTGTATCCCCCTGGCGTTCAAGTGTGACCACGAGGACGACTGCGGGGACAACAGCGATGAAAACGACTGCGGTGAGTCGGCGGGGAGGCCCCGGGCGTCTCTTCGCCCTCTGTCGTTCGCCTCGCTCTCTCCCCTTGGGGTGTGAAGTCCGATGGGCGGGGTGGTCTTGGTGGGGTTCACGGAGGTGATGTTGTGGTGGGGCCCTGGGCACCTCTGAGGGCCAGATCTGCAAGGCTAGGACCGGTGCCAGGCTCACTGTGCCACAAGGACAGCCCCCGGAGAATCCCGGGCAGTCGCCTGACAGCCAGAGACGGGCTCCGTGGGCGGGACACCGATCGCACGTCCTGCGATGGCAGCCCAGGGCCTTGCGCGGCACCTGTCTCACTGGCCTCTCTGCGTCTTCTCCTCCAGAGAGCCACCAGTGCCGCGAGGACGAGTTCAAGTGCGCGCGAGGCGTCTGCATCCACGCGACCTGGCGCTGCGACGGCGACAACGACTGCCGGGACTGGTCCGACGAGGCCAACTGCACCAGTGAGACCCGGGGGGTGGGGGGGGCAGCTTAAATTCTGAGACGAAAGGTCCACTCCTGGCGCTGGAGTGTCGAGCCGAGCCCATCGAGTAGGGTTGAAAGTGTTTACAGTTGAAACGCCGGGGTTGAACCGGCACTGTCTTGGGCCCTGTTGGTGTGGACTCTGTGTGGGCTGAGCGTGTCCCTCTGGTCCCTCCCCAGCCGGGCACCACACCTGTGAGGCAGACAGTTTCCAGTGCCGCACGGGCCACTGCATCCCACAGCGCTGGGTGTGCGACGGGGACGACGACTGTCAGGACGGCTCTGATGAGGACCCCAAGCACTGCGGTGAGCGGAGCACTGCACACTGCCACACTGCACACTGCCACACTGCACACTGCACTGCCACACTGCCACACTGCACACTGCACACTGCCACACTGTACTGACGCACAGCACTGCCACACTGCACTCACACTGCACTGCCACACTGTGCTGATGCACATTCACTGCTCTGCAGCAGTACTACCACACAGCACTGCCAGGCTGCACACCTCGGGAGCATCACTGAGTACTCGACCCCAGGGCAAGCTCTCCAGCACTGTGACAGTAATGACACCAGGCTCACAGCACACGCTGAGACCCCGCTGACATTTCGTTAACCGAGAGGCATACGGCTCATGCTGTTTGTCTCCGTGTCTGTCCTGTGCAGCAGGCGATCACTGCAAGGGCTTCAAGTGCAGCAACGGCACCTGCCTGCCCGCCACCCGGCACTGCGATGGCAGGGAGGACTGCCCAGGGGGCGCCGACGAGCAGAACTGCGGTCAGTCTCCGGGAGGGGGCCCCTCTCCGCGTGCTCTCCTGCCCCTCTCTCTCACTCTCTCTCACTCTCTCGCTCTCGCCCGCAGAGCCCTTGTGCACGCGATACATGGACTTCGTGTGCCGGAGCCGCCGGCAGTGCCTGTTCCAGTCGATGGTGTGCGACGGCGTGCGGCACTGCGAGGACGGCTCCGACGAGGACGCCGGTTACGCTGGCTGCTGTGAGTCCCCTCCCTCTCGGCCCCGCTCGCGAGAGATGGAGAGATGAGAGCTCCTCATACTTATGTAGCGCTTTTCTGGACACCCCACTCAAAGCTCTTGAAATGTCGTGGGGATCCCCTCCACCACCAGTTCAGAGATGGGGATTATTAGGAGGCCATGACTGGGAAAGGCCAGGGGGAAATTTGGCCTGGACACCCCTAGGGACACCCCTACTCTTTTTGAGCAACACTCTGGGAGAGTCAGGGCCTCAGTTTTACATCTTATCCGAAAGACGGCGCCTTTTTACAGTGTAATAATAATAATAATTGCTTACACTTATATAGCGCTTTTCTGGACACTCCACTCAAAGCGCTTTACAGGTAATGGGGTCTCCCCTCCACCCCCACCAGTGTGCAGCCCCACCTGGATGATGCGACGGCAGCCATAGTGCGCCAGAACGCTCACCACACATCAGCTCTCAGTGGGGAGGAGAGCAGAGTGATGAAGCCAGTTCAGAGATGGGGGTTATTAGGAGGCCATGATTGGTAAGGGCCAGTGTAGTGTCCCCGTCACTATACTGGGGCATTAGGACCCACACAGACCGCAGGGTGAGCGCCCCCTACTGGTCCCACTAACACCTCTTCCAGCAGCAGCCTCAGCTTTCCCAGGAGTCTCCCATCCAGGTACTGGCCAGGCTCACACTGCTGAGCTCCAGGGGGGCTGCCAGCTGGGGGCTGCAGGGTGACGTGGCTGCAGGCCGTGATCTGGCTGGCTGGATCCCCGCTTGGGGTTTTTTCCGGCATCGTGGGGCTCCGCAAGGGGGTCTGGACTCGAGTGGCCCCCCCCGTTGCTCTGTGTCCGGTGGGGGAGCTCGGCGCTGACAGCCTGCCCCTCTGCCCCCCCCCCCTTCAGCCACGCAGCCGGAGTTCGAGAAGACCTGCGACCCCTCCAACTTCCGCTGTGCCAACGGGATGTGCGTGAGCCTGGAGTGGAAGTGCGACGGGATGGACGACTGCGGCGATTACTCCGACGAGGCCAACTGCGGTGAGCGCCGGATTCGGGGAGCACAAGCGCCGTTGTCCCACTGGCCCCACGCACCCTGAGATCGCAGCTCGGGCTCGAAAATAATCCGCGGGCCAGCGCCACGGGCAGCGGGGTCGTTCGGCGTTGTTATTATTAATCCGGAACGAGCCGTGTGCGTCGTTGGAAAACCGCGGCTGCTGAAAGTACTCTTTGAGATTTAAAGACAGTACAAGGCGGCTCTCAGTGCTGTCCTGAACTGGGGTCTGATAACAGGGAGTGAAGCCTGCGAGCCGCGCATTAGTAGAGCAGACAGAGCCCGTGGACAGAGCAGACAGAGCCCGTGGACAGAGCAGACAGAGCCCGTGGACAGAGTAGACAGAGCCCGTGGACAGAGTAGACAGAGCCCGTGGACAGAGTAGACAGAGCCCGAGGACAGAGCCCGAGGACAGAGCCCGAGGACAGAGCCCGAGGACAGAGCCCATTGACAGAGCAGATAGAGCCCGTGGACAGAGCCCATTGACAGAGCAGATAGAGCCCGTGGACAGAGCCCATTGACAGAGCAGATAGAGCCCGTGGACAGAGCCCTTTGACAGAGCAGATCTTGCAGGACAGAGATTGTCAGACATCTTAGTCGGGGGGGCTGTAGTGTTGCTTTCAGACCTTGCCTGTTCTGCAGTTGAAGGGGCAGGCGTGAGCGTGACCCCGGCTCCTGTCCCCCGCCGTGTGTTCGCAGGCTCGCCCACGGAGGCGCCCGGCTGCTCCCTGTACTTCCAGTTCGAGTGCCGCAACCGCCGCTGCGTCCCCAGCTGGTGGAGGTGCGACGGCGAGGACGACTGCGGGGACTGGACTGACGAGGCCAACTGCTCAGGTGCGCCCCGCACCACACGCCCCGCACCACACGCCCCGCACCACACGCCCCGCACACGGCCCGCACACGCACCACGTGCCCCGCACCACACGCCCCGCACACGCACCACGCGCCCCGCACCACGCGCCCCGCACCACACGGCCCGCACACGGCCCGCACACGCACCACGCGCCCCGCACCACACGCCCCGCACCACACGCCCCGCACACGCCCCGCACACGCACCACACGCCCCGCACACGCACCACGCGCCCCGCACCACACGCCCCGCACCACACGCCCCGCACACGCCCCGCACACGCACCACACGCCCCGCACACGCACCACGCGCCCCGCACCACACGCCCCGCACCACACGCCCCGCACACGGCCCGCACACGCACCACACGCCCCGCACACGCACCACGCGCCCCGCACCACACGCCCCGCACACGACCCCCCCAGGCCCGTGGCTCAGCTCCTGACCAGGAAAGATTACAGAAGGAGGTGGGGGCAGCTGGGGCCATCACTGCTCCAGAACTCCCCTCCATCCAGACTGTCTTCACCACACGCCGCCTCAGACCCGCCATGAATAGAACCCAGTGACATAGGGCCAGAGCCGCCCTGGGGACACACCTTTTCACTCTTCCTTCTGGCAGCCCCCCTGGAGCTCAGCAGTGTGAGCCTGGCCAGTAGCTGGAGGGGAGACTCCTGGGAAAGCTGAGGCTGCTGCTGGAAGAGGTGTTAGTGGACCAGTAGGGGGCGCTCACCCTGCAGTCTGTGTGGGCCCTAATGCCCCAGTATAGTGATGGGGACACTACACTGTAAACAGGCGCCGTCCCTCGGATGAGGCGTAAAACCAAGGTCCTGACTCTCTGTGGCCATTAAAAACCCCAGGGCGTTTCTCGAAAAGAGTAGGGGTGTTACCCCGGTGTCCTGGCCAAATTTCCCCCTGGCCTTTCCCAGTCATGGCCTCCTAATAATCCCCCTCTCTGAACTGGCTTCATCACTCTGCTCTCCTCCCCACTGAGAGCTGGTGTATGGGGAGAGGACTGGAGCATCATCCAGGTGGGGCTGCACACTGGTGGGGGTGGAGGGGATCCCCATGACCTGTAAAGAGCTTTGAGTGGAAAAGAGCTCTAGAAGTGTGAGGAATTATTATTTATTCTTCTACTTTCTATAAAAGCCACAGCCATAAGACTCCTGAAACCCACCTCTGAAATCCTCCCCCTGCTTACACCCCTCTGAACTCAAAATACTGCCGGCACTTCAATTTTGCATGGAGCTGAAAATACGGCCACTGCTGAATTCTGCACACGGCTGCTCTCTAAATGCTGGTTGAATGATTGCTGCTGCCCTGTTCCTGTCTCCAAGAGCTGTGATGTCATTTTCTGTGTCAGTGTTAAGTCACCCATTATGTCATTTGTCATGGGAGGGAGAACATGCAGGTGAGCTTTTCGTTGTACTCGGATGCCTACGCCACTGACCTTGATCTCCGGCCCTTTTCCGCCCCGTCCTGCAGTGCAGCGAAAGAGCGACCTGAGCTTCCTCTCTCGATGGCCGGGTAGCTTGTTTCACACTCCCGCCCCCCTTTGTGTAGAGGTGTTTGCTGGCAGGGTCCTCCCGAGGAAGTCCTGCGTGGGTCTGTGTCCTGCGTGGACGGGCCAGGAGCGCGGAGGTGAAAGGTCAAGCGCTGACCTCGGGGCGCTGTCGTCTTGTTGCCCCCGCAGGATCAGACGTGTGGCCCCAGCGCACCACGCCCGCCGGCCCCGCCTCCTGCCCCCCCAACCGGTTCCGCTGCACCTCGGGGGCCTGCATCGTCGACAGCTGGGTGTGCGATCGCTACGCCGACTGCCCCGACGGCAGCGACGAGGAAGACTGCCCCGCCGGTGAGTGACGAAGGGGTGACGAAGGGGCACACGCTTCGGGGGCAGAGAGGGGCTCGTTACACCGTCAAGCCAGAGCACAGCCTCTTGCCGACAGCCCAGAGCAGGATAACGGGGTAACCCTGGGGTGCCGGCCGCTGCTTATTGGACCCTCCCTCGGCGCCGGGGGCGGTCCGGGGGGCTCCTCGGCACTCCGGCTCCTGCGAGAGACGCGACGGTCCGTCGCCAGGGCTGGTGATCCCCGCCAGGCCGGCTGGAAGGGGTTGACGTCGGGGTTCCCGGGGGTGAAGGTGGGAGGACGCGTCTCTGGTCTCGGGGCAGGCTGGGGGACTGGACTCCCGCGGCTGCTGGCGCCGGTGTGCGAGCCGCCGCCCGGCTCGTATGCCGTCTCGATCTCCATCCCGTCCGTCTGGGGGGGAGGTGTGCTCTCTTCACCTCTCTTTCCCCCGGGGCTGTCTTTCAGGCGGGACGAGCACCACGCCCCTCCGCCCCGCGGGCCCCTCCCCGGCCCCGCCCGGCGCCTGCGACGGGTCCGAGTTCCGCTGCCGGCGGCCCCCGGCCTGCATCCCCTACTGGCAGCGCTGCGACGGGCGGAGGCACTGTCCGGACGGCTCCGACGAGCTGGGCTGCCGTGAGTACACGTTTCGGGGGGCAAGTGGCCCGTGTGAGTGGGTCGCGGGCCGCGGGATTGCGGGTTCGCCGCGCAAGTTTTCCGTTCTTCCCGCAAATCCAGAACCCACGGGAATGGAAGAATTTCCCAGAATGCATTTATTGGCAAGCCATTCCCCAGGTAGAATTGGCGTCAGTGCATGATCCGAGCCGTGAGACTGTTTACAGTGTGTGTGTGTGTGTGTGTGTGTGTGTGTGTGTGTGGGGTCGTGTCGCACCTCTCATTCAGAGTTGTGGTTGAGCGATAGGAACAAGCCAGTCCATCGCAGGGCCACACACAGACGCTCACACACTCACACCACAGGGCCAGTTTTCCCAGAAGCCAGTTAACCTCCCTGTGAAAAGTGACATTGCTCCACAGGAAGGGACTAAAGCAGAAATCCCTGTTCCCTGAGCTGCTGCGGAGGACCGGACAGCCGCAGTTTCGGAGCCAGGCCAGGGAAAAGGCAGGGGCAACAGGCTTGGAGGGACTCTTTCATTGTGCAAATCCAAGTCAAACTTTAAAGTTTATTTCTCAAACTTTGATAATCCGGCCCCAACATCCACTTGCATGGATTGATGATGGGTTGATGTCGGGTTTTAAAAATGAAATGGGACTTTGCGCCAGGTGGGGTTTGAACTCCCCACCTCGGCATGACTGTGCGCTGCTGCTCCGGCCGATGGCGCCACCGGAGCCTAGGAAGTGTGGGAGGAAACCGGAGCGCCCGGAGGGAGAACATGCAAACTTCCCCCGGAAGGCACCCCCCAGGATTCGAACCCGGGCCTCAGCGCTGCGAGGCAGCAATGCTCACCCCTGCGTCACCAATGCCGCCACCCTTTTATGTAGTTGAATGTCGAAAAGAATTCAGTGGATTGCTTAATTGGAAACAAACCAGAAGACAAGGCCCCCCAGAAGCTGGGTCACCTGTAGGAGATGATCGGTTTCACAGTTTCTCAAGCAGTGTATAGACAGTCAGGATCATGTCGTCACAAAGCTGTTTTTACTCTGTCACTCTGAACATGTGACTCTGAAAAGGGCTTGGAGGAGTGGCGCCAAAAAGAGACCGCGCAGGGCAAGAGATTTCCCTCTCTTCATCGTAGGATAGGGCCCCTCTTCTGGTTTTGCTGCTCATTGGGTGGGGCTGGGCTGCCGTCCTGGAGTGTGCGCTTATTCGCGGGCACATAGAGCCCACGTGCGCCCTGAGCGGCGGTAAGTGACCGTCGCCCCCCTGTCTGCTCCTCTCCCAGCCACCCGCGGGGCCCTGACTTGCGTCAACGGGACGCTGTGCGCGGACGGCGAGGCCTGCGTGTCCCCCAGCGAGCGCTGCGACGGCTTCATCGACTGCTCCGACCAGAGTGACGAGGCCAACTGCTCCGGTAAGGACTCCCGGACCCCTAAACCCAGAGAGAGAGAGAGCTACGGCAGAATGTGGGCTGTTGTCCGAGCAGCAGCTCAGGGGAGTGAAATGTATGCTGTTGGCGTTACTTTAACATTTCCCAAGCCAGCAGCAACGCAGGCTGGGCAGAATGAGGAGGGAAACACTCAACCTGTTTTGTTCAGTATCCGGTGGGGGTCTTGTCTCTCTCTGTCTCTCGAGCTAATCGGCTCTGTCCTCTCCAGCCGACTCCCTGGCCTATAAAGTTCAGAATCTGCGCTGGACTGCGGACTTCTCCGGCACCGTGACCTTGACCTGGTCCCGACCCAAGAACCTGCCGCTGAACTCCTGCACGTTCGTGGTCTATTACAGGTAAGAGCTCCGCTCCCCCCTGGGTTGGGTTCCCCTCTAGAAGTCCCCCTGCGCCTCGTGTGGTATCGCGTGTCCGCCCCCCCACTCTCCCTCCGTCTCTCCAGGCAGGTGGGCTCGCAGTGGAGTACGGTGGAGACTCACACCAGCAAGTCCAGCTACAGCCTGACGCTGCTCAAGCCGGACACCACCTACCAGGTCAAAGTGCAGGTGCAGTGTCTCAGCAAGCTGCACAAGAGCAACGAGGTCGTCACCCTGCGCACGCCGGAAGGATGTGAGTCCCCCCTCCCCCCCCTTCCGGTCCAGCACGGCACCCCGAACCCCCACAGGGTCTCAAGGGGATGGCGGGTGACGAGGCGGAAAGCGAAGGGAGGGAATTCAGACGTAACAGGGGCTGATCCTTCGGGCGGAGCTCACTCTATCGGAATGCAAATAAATATTAAAATAACAGGTCGGAGAAAGACAGACGTTATGTGGAAACTTGAGATAAGGGCAGTGCCAGCTGTGGTAATATTAGTAGGCATGGCTGTAGTGTCGTTCTGCTACACTTGGTCCGTTAGGGCCGTTAGGGGCTCTGCGTGCTCATGGTGTCTGGGTGTCGCCGCAGTGCCGGATGCCCCCCAGAATCTGGAGCTGTCCAGCAGCGAGGAGGAGGACGGCACCGTGATCTGCAAGTGGCTGCCCCCTGCCAATTCTCACGGCCTCATTCGAGAGTACATCGTGAGTGCGCCGCTCTGTCCATGCAGCCCCTAAACTGCTCTCTGTACCTATATACCTCTCCCTTTCAGCCTCCTGCCTGTCTCTGGGGCCCCTCTGCCCCTCGGCCTGCCTGTCTCTGGGGTCTGTCTCTCGGTGTGTTCAGGCCCTCATAGGCTGCTGTCTGTGCGTGCCCCTCTCTCAGGTGGAGTACAGTGAGAGTGCCAGTGGGCAGTGGACCTCCCAGCGCAGCTCCAGCCTCGGCAATGACCACACGGAGATCAAGAGCCTGCAGCCCGACCTGCTCTACAACGTCAGGGTCAGTGTCATCGCGCGCAGCTCGTCAGTGACGTAGAAGCCAGCTTTGCTCTGAACCGCCTTCACCGTATCGGTCGTGCCGCTTTCGTTGCAGGTGGCCGCGGTGACGAGCCGGGGAGTGGGGAACTGGAGCGATGTCAAGTCGGTCACCCCACAGAAGGGCAAAGGTGAGAGGCACTCAGACTCGCGTGACTGGCTTTTCCCGGTGCGCAGCGCCAGCTCTTCTGCCGCGCTTGTTCAAGATGGACGTTCCTTCACCCCCGCACTCGGTGGGAGTGTGTCTTTGCGTCCGCTGTGCGCCGCGCCCTCGTCTCGGGGGTCTGTCCTGTGCGTTCAGGCGGCGCTCGCGGGGTGAGGTAGGAACGGGTCTGCTGGCGCGTGTCCAGGGCTGGGCCTGACTCTCGTCTCTCTCCCAGCTCTCCCTGCCCCCACCGTGCGGCTGGACGGCACCACCGAGAGCTCCTTCACCGTGACTCTCGGCCTCGGCGCCCAGTACCAGGTCAGTGCCTTTGTCTGCCCCCTCTGAGGCCCTGATTTTACCACAGAGCGGAGGAGCAGTGCGTCGGAGCTGGTGAGGCGTGGGCGGTTGTACCCTTGAACAAGGTACCGCCCTCAGGCGACACACCCCAGCTGTCGAAATGGCCACAAGTACACCCATCCCTCGTTTTTCACCTCGAAAAATGCAAAAACGCGAACGGTTGACCACCCTCTCCGGAACAACCCCAAAAAAACACAATTTTTCGACTCGAGGGGAATTAAGAGAACATTCGAGAGCACGTTGCTGGATTTTCGCAGTTTCTGACACGTGGAAAGGGAGGGGGGAGACGCAGGAAAGGCATAAAAGTCTTGGCGCCAAATGAATCTCATTTTTCTGCCCGATAAACAATATATGCCATTGTCGTTCTTTTAAGTGCGACCCTCTTGGCCAAAGTCATCACTTTCTTGCGTCTTTGAGGTCCAGGGTTACTAGCGCGAGAGCTAGAAAGCATGTTTAGGTCCCATTTGTAATCAAAAGAACAGATATGGGGCACAATAAAACGTCAGTCGAACAACGAAACGCAGAGAAAAGACACAACAGATCCGCTACGCACGCAGGAACGCCGTCGCCTGCCCTGGACTTCCCCCAATTTTTGGGGGGTGGGGGGCGACCAGCGGAAAAGCCAGGGCTGACTGTATAAGTGGCTCCCAGCTGCTCTTTTTAGCCAGTAAAAACGAAAAAGCTCTTCAGTCAGCTCTGTCGTCCCGTGACGTGTGGGGGCCCCCCCAGCCTGACAGCTGTGCGTGTCCCCCCAGGTGAAGCGGTTCGTGGTGGACGTGTCCTGGCTGTTCGACGCCCACGTCAAAGAGAACAGAACCGTCTTCGTCGAGGGCACGAGCCCCACTCACACAGGTACGACTTGTCTACGTCGCTGGGGTGGCCCGGCGCCCATGTTTGAGCTCTGAAAACGTCTTTTAACACCTATGATCTCTGATTTGAAGAAGTCCGTATAGGTGGAAATCAGGTTGACGAAACCTAGCCTTCTACGAAACAAGGCCCATTGTAGATAATGGTTGCCAACCGTGTTTTTCCCCAATTCTGGGAAATGACTTGTAAATGCCTGCCAGGATGGCATCTGCAAAAGTGGAAATGTTAGCCGTGTCCTTTTTTTAGTCCCCGTTCCTGTGAAGTCGTAGAAGTCATGAGATTGTGTACTGATCTTGACCCCGACCCGCCTCGCCTCTCCCCCTGTGCTCCAGTGGGCAACCTGACGGCTGGCACAATGTACGAGGTGGCGGCGTGGGCGCAGACCAGCGTGGGGGACAGCCCTACCTCCTTCTCCCACCTGCAGACCCACGGAACCAGGCCCGACCCACCTCAGCTGAAGGCCCGGCCCCTCAACCAGAGCAGCGTGGACTGTAGCTGGTCCGGCCCGGAAGCACAGGTGAGGTCTGTGTGAGAACGGACGGCCCCAGAGCCTCGCGGCCTGCAGGCTGTCCCAGAAAGAGCTCTCCCTCCCCCTTCCTCTGTCCCTGCTGATTTAAACCTCACTGCCGGTTCAGGGGTACGAGCCTAGACGTGCAGGCAGGGTCACTGTTGCCCGAGAGCGCTCCTGTGCGGGGCTAGCGAGGGGGCGTCCTCCCGTTCGTAGCCGGCGTGGAAAAGCGCGAACGTTCCCTACGCTAACATGGCGGAGCGCGGTCTGGAGGAGGAGGAGCCGGCCGGAAGCTCGCCCTGTGACTACGGGGCCCCGCTGTAGGCTGTACTGTTCCTGCATTGAGAAACAGACCTTAATTGATCGACTGATTGATCGATCTGCTGTGCTCTTCTCCCCAGCTCTACGGCCTGTACTATGCCACCTCCTTCCTGGAGCTGTACCGCGGCCCGCACCGCCTCACCACCTCCGGCACCAACCTGACCGTGACCGTGGACGGCGACGAGCAGTACCTCTTCCTGGTCAGCCGCCCTCGTGACCCGTCTCGGTCTCGTTCGCTCCGCGCGCGCGCACAGTAACACGAGAGCTGCCGGTCCGCTTCTGTTCTCTGCCGCGTTCCCGTCCTCCCTAGACCCGTACTCCCTCTCGGGGGAGCTGGGGCTAGAGTTTTTCCCGCGGCTAGCGGGAAGCGCTAGCTGTTTCCCCCGGGAGGCGTGTCTCTCCGGTCCTGTTGAGCTCACGGTGTGCCTGTGTCCGGGACAGGTGCGCGTGGTCTCCCCGTACCTCGGCCCCCCCTCGGACTACGCTGTGGTGAAGATGATCCCCAGCAACCGGCTGCCGCCGCGCAACCTGCACAGGGTGCGGGTGGACAAGACCCAGGCCACGCTCAAGTGGCAGCCCCCCTGCGACTACCCCAGCGAGGCCCTGGTAAGAGCACCGAGGGCCCGGGCTCGGCCCCCTCCTCCCGCTGCCCGCGGATTGTCATAGGGGGCAGCGCTAGCAGAAATGTCTCCTAGCATTATAGGAACGGCCTGCTTGTTCTGATGGCAGTGCTGCTGTGCCGCTCTGTACCTCAGCCCGTCTGTCCCCTCCCCCCTCTCTCTGCAGACCTACGCCATTCACCTGCGGGACACAGTGAGGAAGGCGGAGAGGAGCTTCAAGGTGAAGACGGCAAACAACACCGTGGAGTACACCCTGCGCTCGCTCGAACCCGGGGGCCGCTACAGCGTCACCGTGCGCCTGGCCAACATGAGCAAGGAGGCCAGCTACACCTTCAGCACAGGTGACACCCCCGCTCCCCACAACCCAAGAACCCCCTGCTCTGTCAGCACCCCATCTGCGCCTGTCACCCTGGCAGGCTGGAGCTGAACCGATTCCCCTTGCGTGACTTAACAGCTCACAGCTAAAGAGGGATTCAGAGCTTCAGCAGTTCGTCTGTTACAACACCAGGCCTGAACCAAACCGATTCCCCTTGCGTGACTTAACAGCTCACAGCTAAAGAGGGATTCAGAGTTCGTCTGTCACCCCGGCAGCACTGAACTGAGCCGATTCCCCTTGCGTTACTTAACAGCTCACAGGATTCAGAGCTTCTGCGGTTGACCCTTCGTAGCTGTAACCCAAACAGCAAATATTATCTGACTGTCCACAGTTCCTCTGCCGGCGCCGGACGCCCTGAAGATCCTGTCGGAGAACGACCACATCTTCCTGTTCTGGAAAAGCCTGGCGCTGAAGGACAAGATCTTTGACGAGAACAGGGTGAGTGTAGCCCCGTACTGGGGCCGTGATTGCTGTGGTAATTGGCTCGGGAGGCTGTAAATGTGCAAAGACCACAGGAGGACATGGGGTAAAAACAGGGCAAAACCTAGAGGGACAGCCTGGGACAAGAATAAAAGCACCGTGCTGGTTCGCCGGGGGCCGGCGCTCTAACACTTAGGGAAGCCCCATCATCCCTCTCTCTGCCTCTCTCTGCCGCCGGCGCAGGGGTACGAGGTTCACGTCTACGACAGCGTGACCAACTCCAGCACCTGCCTGGGCAACACCACCGAGAACTTCCTCCGCATCAGCAGCCTCCTCGCGGGGCACAACTACACCTTCTCCGTGCAGGCCCGCTGCCTGCTGAATGGCCAGCTGTGCGGGGAGCCCGCCCTGCTGCTGTACGACGAGCTGGCCGCAGGTGAGGGGGCGCGGGGGCGCGGGGGGGGTCCTGTGATTCACGCCGCGGCCCTCGATCAGGCACGGGGCGGCACTCGGATTGCTCTTGGGCAGCTGGAGTCTGGGATCAGCTTTGACCGCTCGCCCGCTGCTCGGGTCGCACAGCAGCCGCAGTTAGTGCTGCCACGGGGTGCTGTCGCTTTAATAGCGGGGTTCCTGCGCGGACAGAGGTCCCTCATCAGTGCCTCTCTCTCTGGAGAGAAGTGGAGGAGCAGCTGAGGGAGTCTCAGCCTCGTAAGGGCCAGATTGCGGAGCTGATCTCGTACGCGAAGGTAGAGGAACAGCAGATCAGACGAAATTTTCTTTCCCCCTCCAGGTAAAGTAACGTGTTAGCGCCTCCGTCTAAGGACCAAGGCGAGGTTCAGTTAGGAACACTGAGATGGCCGCCTGAGCTTCCTTTATAGGTGCCTCAGTTAATAATAATTAATAATTGCTTACACTTATATAGCGCTTTTCTGGACACTCCACTCAAAGCGCTTTACAGGTAATGGGGATCCCCTCCACCCCCACCAGTGTGCAGCCCCACCTGGATGATGCTCCAGTCCTCTCCCCACACACCAGCTCTCAGTGGGGAGGAGAGCAGAGTGATGAAGCCAGTTAGAGATGGGGATTATGAGGAGGCCATGATGGGTAAGGGCCAATGGGAAATTTGGCCAGGACACCAGGGTCACACCCCTACTCTTTTCCAGAAACACCCTGGGATTTTTCATGACCACAGAGAGTCAGGACCTCAGTTTTACATCTCATCCAAAGGATGGCTCTTGTTTACAATATAGTGTCCCCGTCACTACACTGGAACATTAGGACCCACACAGACTGCAGGGTGAGCGCCCCCTGCTGGCCCCACTAACACCTCTTCCAGCAGCAGCCTCAGCTTTCCCAGGAGTCTCCCATCCAGGTACTGGCCAGGCTCACACTGCTGAGCTCCAGTGGGGCTGCCAATTAGCAGCGCCCCGGAGGCGGGTTCTGATCCCAGGTGTCGTTCCGCAGGTGAGGGGAGCCCCGCGGCCTCGCAGGCCGGGCGGACGGGGGACGTGGCGGCCGTGGTGGTGCCCGTGCTCTTCCTGCTGCTCCTGGCGCTGGGCGGCGGCTTCGTCGTCCTGTATGTGCGGCACCGCCGCCTGCAGCACAGCTTCACGGCCTTCGCCAACAGCCACTACAACTCCCGGCTGGGCTCCGCCATCTTCTCCTCCGGGGACGAGCTGGGTAAGCGGGCGGGACTCTCGCCAGCGCCGTTTCCTGCCTGCCGCCCGGAGGGTTTGGGATAATAATAATAATAACTCCTCACACTTCTAGAGCTCTTTTCTGGACACTCCACTCAAAGCTCTTTACAGGTTGTGGGGATCCCCTCCACCCCCACCAGTGTGCAGCCCCACCTGGATGATGCTCCAGTCCTCTCCCCACACACCAGCTCTCAGTGGGGAGGAGAGCAGAGTGATGAAGCCAGTTCAGAGATGGGGATTATTAGGAGGCCATGACTGGGAAAGGCCAGGGGGAAATTTGGCCAGGACACCGGAGTGACACCCCTACTCTTTTCGAGAAACGCCCTGGGATTTTTAATGACCACAGAGAGTCAGGACCTCGGTTTTGCGTCTCATCTGAAGCAGAGCTTGGAGGCGAGAGCCTGTGTGCCATTCACACCCCCCTCCGTGTCTCTCTTTCTCTCTCCAGGCGACGATGACGAGGACGCCCCCATGATCAGCGGCTTCTCTGACGACGTTCCCATGGTGATAGCGTAGAGGAGCCCGCCCCCCGCGGACTCTCCCCGTCTCTCTCTCCCTCTCTCTGCTCGTCCCTCTCCCTCACTCTTGTGTCCGCGACTGTGCCTGCTGGAGGCGGCTGGTGGGGGGGCAGCCAACTCCCCCCCCCCTGACCCCTGGCAAGCGGAGGGGCCGCGTCTCCGGGCACAGCTCCCTTCCGACTGCGGAGCTCGCGAGGTTCACGAAAGAAATATTTTTGAAATATTCAATGCACTTTTTAGGATGCGCAATAACTTATTTTTATATGTAGGTAGGTAGGTGGGGATGGAAAAAAAAACGGACTTTAGAGGATGAGAAAAACTGTGAAGGAGGTGTGCGTTGCCGGGGCTTTTCCGCCAGCTGGTGGGGGGGGGCAGGGCGTCGTGCTTCAGCCGAGCTCGGGATCCGTCGGCAGCAGAACGCCTCGAACCCTAACCCGACCTCTGGACCGCTCGCCCGAACCAAAACGAAACAGGTGTGTAGACCCCTCTCCCTGCCTGCTGCTGCCGGCGATGAGCTGGGCTGAAGATCTGAGGCGCGCGCGACACGGAAACCTGTCCCCCCGCTTCACTTCCTGTCCCTTAGGCCTGGAGGAGCCTGCGCGCCGGCTGCTTTTGGACCAGGATGGCCAGGGACTGGTCTAACCCACAGGGGAGTCACACACTGGACCTGCCTGTTCCAGAACTGGTCTTTTGAGAATGCCAAACTCCTTACCTCCATGAAGCAAATACACCCTTATATATATATACACACACATGAAAGAAATGCCTGGCCTTCACACACCTAAAAGAGCTGTTGTAGTTCCTGGATGTGCCAAAACCTTTCAGTGCTCTGGGGCAGGAGGACCAGGACTCGACTTCCTTTAAGGTTCTCGGTGAAAACCGTGGGAGCAGAGACAGCATGGTAAAGCAGCGAACAAGCTGAAATAACCAGGGGGACAAGACCGGATGTGAGCCTGTTCCTGGTCAGCTTCCCTGCCGAGAATCCCCAGACAGGCGGCCGTTCTCCGATGGTCACCACTCACGGCAGCCGGCCTGCAGCCTCCTGGGAAAGGGTAGGGCTGTTTCCGTGCCTGGGCTGAACCCGTACGGTCGCATCCGACAGGTGTGCCAATAGCTAAAAAAAAACCACCACCGAGTTCAAACTTGTGGTCTGAGGCCCCGCTCCCCCTCCCCATCCCCCTCCGTGCCGATTTTAATGTCGCTGTGTCTGTCGACGTGCGAGAGCCATTTTTAACTGGAAGTGGGTTTTTTTTTTTTCCTTTTCCGTTGGCCTTCTTTTAAAGAGGTGTCCTCGATGAATGTATTTTTAATCTGTGTGAGTTCGCGGCTTGGAAGCGCTAGCGGGACGGTCACGTCACGGGGCGGAGCCAGCCGGCCAGTTCGCGCCCGCGCCGAGCGTCGCTCCCGGCCTGCCCCGCCTTCCCGCGCCCAGAGGGTCCTGACTCATCACGGTACTACGGTACTACTTCCCCTGTGCCTGTCTGCGCTGGGTACGCCCCTAGTCCCTTCGCCCCTTTGACTTGGAGCAGCTCTCCCTGTGAGAGAAGTGTCCTCATCCCAGCTCTCGCCTCCCTCGCTGAAAGACGTCAGCGGGCGGGACGGAGGCCGTTTCTCTATCGCTGAGGGGCCTGTCGCCGCTCAGCCCGGCCAATAGGAGCTCACCGCTGACACCAAGAGGACTGTGCTCCGCCCCCAGCGATCTCCTCCTGCCTGGTCACCCGCGTGGTCAGGATCGGGGGGGGGATACAGCGGCGGACCACCATCCCGCTCTGAATGCGGGCGGCGCAGTTGCCCAGATGCCCCGGCCAGAGGGGGGCGCCCTCAGCCCGCTGCCCCAGGGCGTGACGTGACCGAAGCCTATCACTCGGTGTCCGGATCACTGCAGGGCTGCTGACACTTACTGTTAGTGTTGACGTTTCTCACGGTACTCGTTTTGTTACTGGTTTAAAATTTTAGTTTATTTTTTTTTACATTTTGTTGGCCTTAAGATAATACTGATTTCCACTGTGTGCTTTCGGATATTCAGTGCCACTCTTGCCTTAGTAGGACGCCGTGCTTTCGTGTTTATTGGGCAAGCACAGCTGCATAAATAATAACGATGCCGCCCTGAGCCGCTGACGCAAGGTGCCCGCGTTCGGAGAGGGGAGTCCTGCCCGCCCGCTATCGGTCTCCGGCACTAAATTCCCAGGCTGTGCCCTGGGCACAGTGGGCGACTCAAGGTAAAACCATTTTTCCTGAAGTTCCAACGGGCGTGTTGTGAACGGACCGCAGGGTTCAACTGTTGTTCCAACAACCTGCCTTTGCTCTCGGGGTGAAGTCGGTAGAATGGAGATTAGTTCTAGGACAAGACTTGCCTCAGCTCCAGACGGGATCGGGGGTTCTGAAAGGCTCCCCTCTCCTCGTGTGGGTCGAACCCGGGGTCAGCCCGCCCGGGGCGGGCCGCCTGCTCGATCGCTGGGGCCGGATGTCGGACTGGGTTTTCAGATTTTTGTTTTATTTTTATTCGTGTTGCTGTAAATAGCAGAAGGCGCAGCACCACCTCTCAGGGTCAAAGGTCGTGCTGGCCGCGTGGTCACTTAAGAATGTGTGTTCACTCTTGTGTTTCAATAAAGGTCAAAACTTGGGTTTATAAACCCGACGGCCCTGCCTCTTTTTCTTCGGTCGCTGGGGATGCGTGCCCTAACGTTGTCTTGAAACTCGCAGGAAGCTGGAGTAAGTGCTGAAGGGTTTATATACTTTTATTATTTACAAGCATTCATGGGCAGAACTGTCCTGCTCTAATGTTTGTGAGGGAAGAGGGAGAAGCTGCTGACTCGTTGCTCAAACTTAAGTTAATTTGATTATTCCTGATTATTTTGCCACTTATATTCACTAATTTACCCAGCCTGTTACAATTACCAGTACTTGTGTCACCAAGCCAGCAAGTGAAGCAGTATGTCAAGACACTTTCAATGAATGATTTGTAGAAAAGTGTAAGAATAGTTTTATCTACCTTAAAGTAGCTGAGTTTTCTAAGAAAGAAGAGTCTCCGTTGGCGTTTTTTATAGTGTCACAAATATTTGTCCCATTTTAGGTTTTTGTCCCAAGTAGCTTTAGTCATCGACAATTTCAACAGGCTGACCATCACTTATACTGTAGTGAGTTGAGGGGGTTCCTTGGTTTTTGAAACATTTTTAACTTTTCGTTGCACCAGTTAGTAAAATCATTTAGAATGGGCCCATGATGGTATTCTGTGTCCTTTAATAAACTGACCAGGGCTGTGTCATCAGCAAACTTAGTCTATCTGTGTGTTTGCATCTGCAATCATGAGTGTACAAAATGAGGGGACAAGACACAGCCCTGTGGTGATCCAATTGATGTGTAGCGAATGTCAGGTAAGCACTTACCCAATTTGACCTGTTGAGACCTGTTAGAAAGTCTAACTAGGAAGTTAGGAATGTACTACAGTTCTTAGTATAAATTGATTAAAAGACAAAAAAGCACAATTTAAAGTACTAGTGCATTGACTTAATTCAAGTAACTGATCAATTAAAATGAGTGATAACTTACAGTAACTGTCTAAAATGAACAGGAAGCCCTCCTCTGCATCCCGCCTGCCTGATCTCTCGCGGCCTTAGTGATTGGCACACCCCACTGGAATGAAACGCACAATAAAACTGTCAGGGAGCTTGTAGAATCACCTCCAGCCTGTCATTCTGCACACCTCGGACACAGAACCCGGAGCGTTCGTGCCAATATAAGGACTGTGCTGAGCTGCAGGTGCTGGGTAGTGGGGCAGGTGGAAGAGAGAGGCTCACTCACTGGATAGATTCGTCTCGGGATCCTAGTCTGTCGCACCACTCGTTTGAACATTGCACCTGGCAATCTCTGGATCCTCTCTGCTCTGCTTTCATCCAAGACCACGCTGGCCAGACCGAATCACAACTAAGCTAATCTGTAGATGTTGCAGTCACAGCTGTCAAGCCCCGACTAGCCTGATGAGGTCGAAAAGAGATGAGGCTGCTCAACACACTGCGGTAAGGGCAGTATCGCTCGCTCCTGCTCTCAAGCAACACCTGCCTGTTCCAGCGCAGCTTGCGAAAAGGTCAAAACCGTGTCGCTGTAGGACCAGCCGAGGAATCCACTGGCTCCAAGTGCGCAGATGGAGCAGAAGAGCTGCGCAGCCTGAGGTAGGTGGCTGAGCACAAAACCCTCGTGGGGCAGGAGGTCCAGTGACAGGGCGCTGCGCTGCAGGCAGATTTGAAGTTTTAGTAACCCGGAGCTCATGAGGTCATTTAAACAGTTCCTGGGGCATAACAATCCCCGTGCAAGGACTGTTCAGCTGTGCTTGAATAGACAAGTGTTGTGCAGAGCCTATATACCTCTGTCGCTCTGGTTTTGATCAATGTGTTTCTTATGCCAGAAATGTATCTCGCTCTGGCGATAAAAAGATATAGTTCTCTTTGTGAAAGTCGACTTTTACAAATCTGACTTCTCTTCAGCACCCTGGACAGCTCCTCCCCCCTGCTCCCTCACCATGTGCTGTAAGTGTTCGCGGTGTTTTTCCCTGTCACTCTTATGATGACTCAATCCCAGGCTACAGGCGGTTTTAAAGAGCCAGTTACTTTACTTTCTCCGCCCAAACAAACGAGGTGTCTTGTGGAATAAGAATTGGTGTACGAGACGCCAAAGACCTACACATTTGACCCCTGACCCATAAAACTGATCAGGGATTTAAAATTGGAGCTGGAAAGTGACGGATCTCTGATCTGGACAAATAAATAGGCACACACAAGTGACAGGCAGGGACAGATTTCTCCAGGACTGTCTGAAATGAGTTCAGACAAACTGTTCTGGACTGTGGCGGAGAAGCCCAGGTGATCGAATAGTGGCTGAAAGATTTGCAGCTAACCAGTTCGTTTCCAGCCAGTGTGTCAGAACCAGCAGGTGATGGAGGAAGAAATAAAACTGATCACAAGCCAAAGAGATCAGAAGCTGACAAACTGCAATCACAGTTAAACATTTCTGAGGAAAATAGGATTTCAGTCAGCACACTGCACTGAACCTGTTTGTCTGATGTGTTCAGGAAGATCAGAGAGAGAGGCAAATGTTCAGGCACCTTCAGCACAACATCCCACTGAGGCTCATTCGGAGCTTGTGAGAGTGTCACTCTGAGACTCTTGGCCTGGAGCTGGTGTCTGCTGTGTCACTGAGGCTCAGGGTCAGGAGCTGGACTGGATACAGATTACATCACAGTCAGTGGAGCACAGCTGGAAACTGAAAAGTCATTAGAACAGCCCTTCATAGACACGTGTAGTGATGTCTCCGCCTGGCGGCCACACTGTGAAATGTCCCCTTCTGACATCGCTTTTCACGTTGTTACTGCGACTTTAAATATCAGTTCAGTTCAGTTTATTTGTAGGTTTCAATACAAAGACACGAAGAAAACTCCAAACCTAAACACGGAACAACAGCAGCAATAACAACAAAAAAGGGCTTTAAATAGTTAAATAGTCCAGGAGCTGCGTGAACGTGCGTAGGCTTCAAGGGAGCAGGTGAAGATTTATTCCACGCTGAAAAGAAGAGACGACGTTTCGGCTGCGTCTCTTTTCTTTTTCTTGCAGCGTGGAATACACCTGTACCTGTTCCTTTACAACTCTAAATACGGAAATTCTTAGGCCTTCAATTACAGCAGGAGGTGTCGATTGGGATAAATGTTCAGGTGGGTAGCTGCGTCAGCATGCGTAGGCTGCAAAGGAACAATAGGTTTATTCCATGCTGAAAAAAAGAAGAAAGAGAACACAACGTTTCGGCCGTGGAGTATGGAAGCCCGTTTCCGCCAGGCAGTAAAAATAACATGCGCTATGGTATCTCAGAATTGCGACTTAGCATCTCAGAATTCCGACTTAGTATTTCAGAATTGCGACTTAGCAACTCAGAATCCCGACTCAGTATCTCAGAATTCCGACTTTATATTTCACATTTGCGACTTCTAAATAGCCATATTTCATTGTCTGTCCTTTTGTTATTGTAACGAATTCGGGTTCTAGGGCTTGTGCCCTCGCCGCTCCCACCCTAGTTCGTGCCTCACTGCACTGGCTCGAACCCAGGTCTTGCCAGCTGAGCTAAAGAACACTTTCTTTAACCCCGGCGGCCAGCATCCCTGTTATGCGCAGGGGAGGGCGGTGCCGTCACCACACTGCAACCAGATCGTACAATCTGTATGTCGGCCGTTCCGTTACACTATTTTCATGAATCGTACAGGATCATAGGATCTATAAGCCTGAAGACTTGTCTTGTACAGTGCCCTGATCAAAATCAAATTAATTGCACTATTTTTTATAGAATCCCATTACCGCCAGTGAGGCGGTGGGCTTTTTAAAAATAGTTTTTATTTACGGAGACAGAATATGAAATAAGATACAGAAATAGGCACTTCACATCCAGAGGAATTCACAATTATAAAAGCTGAAACATACTTTTTACGTATTTCCATTGTATGTCCTTTTTTACTTAAAAAAGGTCTTCTTTAGCTCAGCTGAGAAGACTCAGGTTCGAGCCTATGCAGCGAGGCACGAACTAGGGTGGGAGCGGCGAGGGCACAAGCCCTAGAACCCGAATCCGTTACAATAACAAAAGGACAGAATGAAATATGGCTATTTCGAAGTCGCAAATGTGAGATATAAAGTCGAAATTCTGAGTTACTAAGTCTCAATTCTGAGATGCTAAGTCGGAATTCTGACTTGCCAAGTCGCAATTCTGAGATACCATAGCGCGTTTTTTTTTTACTCACTGGCGGAAACGGGCTTCCATAGATTAGAGTGGTCGTGGCCGTCAGAGGTGAAATGAGAAACAATGGGCTTGGAGAGATCTTTAATCTTCACAGCCCTGACGTGTTCTCCGAAGCGGTCTCCGAGTCTCCTTCCTGATCAGGTCACTGATCGCTCTGGTCTAGAGCTGTGTGTCCAGGAAGCTCCTGTATCCACTGCCCCTCCCACAAGCTTCCTCTCTGTCAGGCTGCCCTGAGAGAGGACTGGCCACAGTGTGGCGCCTCTGCAGGCTTCCAGAACACGACCTGTGGACACCGATTGTCTGATGAGCTGTTTAGCCTGGGGGGATCGTCACATGGGATTGAGCTGTATAAAAGTGTGTGTCAGAGCCTCAAGGAGGAGTAGTAGTAGGATTCTGTTTGGTGACTGTTTAGCTCATTAGATTATTCTCTTTGGTTAAAGCCTTTTGGTTTCATGTTTCTTTTGTTAAAGCTTGTAAACTTATCTCTTCCTGTGCTTTTGTTCTCAAGTTTCAGCATTTCCGTGGGCTCAGGCAGCAGCCCTGGGGGGACCTTGTGTTGAGGATCAGAGGGGATGAGGTCTAGAGGGAGAAGAGCCTCCTACAAACCACCACCTCTACCACTATGCGCCCTTCTCCAGGAGGCTGCGAATGAGCCTGCGGGGATCAGAATGGGAAGGAAGGCTCTGGCAGGACAGGAGAGGAGGTAAGAGCACCTGCGTCTGGGAGGTCAGGGTGACAGCAGTGCAGGAGGGGCTGAGAGCCGGAGAAGATCGCAGTCAGACACAAGAGGAGTTTAATGCCAGTAGATGAATAAAATGACTTTCTCAGTAATACAGTATATACAGATCTCCAAACTATACTCAGACACTTCACATTGAGACGTCGGACAAGTTCACCTTCAGACAGAAGAGCTTAACACAAGTGCATAAACGGGCATTCACAATAATCAAGGACAATAGTTCTCAAAACTAGAGTACAAATTCAGTCAGCTACCATAAACTGAGAATGAATTTCAAGTCAGACTGAAACACTACTCAAAAATGACACAAAGTCAGGATGAGATCTAGAAATCTGTGATCAATACCCTAAAGATCAGAACCTTTGAAAAACTCACAGCAGAATGGTGATTAATAGAAAACAGGCTTTAATGATGTCTAAGGAAGTTGTGACATCAGTTCCATTCAGTTATAAAGACTGAAGTGATTGAATAGCCTCAATTAGTAACTGAAAGGGAGAATGAAAGCTATTAGTACATAATTCAGAAGTGTTCAGTGAAAACAAACAAAAAACTTTCTAGTGAACTAAATTAAGTGAAATCAAAGCTCATTCAATTAACTTCCTTAGATAAAGACTCTACTACTAACTATACAGAAACACTCAAAATGGATCAAGTTGACAATTTTAACCCAAGAAGCAGCTGTACACAGTTGTATCTAGTTCATACACACAGATAATACCTCAACGCTGCTGGAGAAGGAAGGGGCTCGTAGTGAGGGAATCAGGAGTACATGAAAGGAGAATCTTTATTTTCCACAGCACTCAACATTTTACACTGTCTGAGTAAAGTATACAGAGCACCAGGGAGACAGGAAGAAACTAAAACAGGTTGAACTCATACACACTTTCTCACAACTCCTGTGGCTGCTGCTAGGGTCAGTTCACTGCATTGGTGTCTTGACTGCAAAGGGATGATGGAAATTAACTCTGTGTGAATAAGTGAGATCTCAGGAGACAAGAGAGGAGAAAATGAATCCATAACATAATAGAAACATGGAGTTCAGGGGTTTCAGTTTGTAGTCACCTGGAAGATCAAGTAGAAACTCACAGGCTGTGTATCTGCAGCCTTCAGCAGTATATCTTTCATCTTCAGGAGGGATTGAAGAAGGACACACAGATAAAGGAAGTGACACTGGATCCAGAACAGTTATAAAAATTGAAACATTAAACATAAAACCTTTAAATATGTTGATGTTGGAGTGGGGAGCTGTATCAGTGTGTGTTGGCTGCAAAAAAACAAGATGAATTACACTGAAAAATAGACAGGATCACCTGAAAAAGCAAAACTGTTTCTCCTTCATCTTTCAGCTTGAAATCCAGATTTACTTGTTTGAACAATGAGGTAGAAGAGTCAGAGTGGGGACTCACCTGGAGTGCTGGGTGATGAGACTCAGGAGGAGGTTTGATCACATCAATCCACAGCCTCATCAGACCAGGAGGAGACGAACTGTGTCAGAGGCAGCGCCGACAACAGGTATGGACCCGGGGTCAGCTGAACAGTGAGAGAGAGAGACGGGGGCAATCGGACAGAGGGAATGAGTGAGATTGATGGAGGAAGGGTCAGGAGACAGAGGGAGCTTCCAAGATGCCCCATCACAATCCTCCACGAGATCAGTGCCCTGAAAGTTTCAGAGAGGGGAACAGGTAGAGAGCACAAGCAGTCTTGGGGACTTGGAAATTTAAGATTTCTAGGTCCCTAAATCTCTCTAATATTTTGTGTTGATTCATTTTCAAACAAGTTTCAAGTATTCTGCCACAACGGGGCTCCATCTCTCTTAATTGCTTGGTTTGCAGAAGTCTGAGCTCTGATTTAGTGATGGACAGCTCTTCCTCTGAGCTGAGATGTTGATCACATGTAGAACAGTGAGGACTGGGGTAGTAGTGGGGTTAGGGAGTGGACATGCCATCAACATCTGAACCCAGAGGGAATGCTTAAGACACACCATACTCCTGTGGTAATTAGACTTCATGTGAATCTTCAGCTTTTATTTGAAGAGATCTGGAACATTAGTGACAGAGGAAGAAGCATAGAAAGGTAAAATAATACATTGAGATAGAGGGAGAGAGGCTCTGTGACACAAGACAGTTTGGAAGAGAACGTTTCAGGTTTAAAGTCAATTGTTAGGCAGCAATAAAACACATCCTTCACTATTACTGAGACCACGAGTCCTTGTCGAGCTCCAGAGTGAGAGAGCTGGAGAGAAAATACTGAAACTTCCCTCTCGACTCGTACATGGTTCCCCTAGACTGCCCGAAGATGTGGTTTTGTGCGCGATATTGAGAGAAAGGAGTGAGGTTTGTTAGTCAGAGTTGAAGAGCAGCGTTTGCAGGACATTAGAGGGGCGAATATTCACAGCATTCGCCCGACAGTTTGAAGCACAGCCCGGTGAAATAAGAATAAGAAAAAGAAATACACGGAGACAATTCTCACAAAACATTTCCAAACTATCGCGGGCACAATAATGTCATACAGGTGTCAATGCACAAAGTAGTAAAGCTTAAAACGCGTTTGCACACGATACTTACTGCCCTCTCTGTTATCCGGCCCTCGCGCGTAAGGAGGATAAACGGAAGGGCCAGAATTTATAGGCCGTGGAGCCACAATGACCAATAAACAGGCGAGACGACATCAGTCGTGGCCCTGCCCACCAAAACCCTTTATTAATATTTAATATATAGCGGCGATTTTACAATTAAACAAATTTGTAGTTCGTCCTCCCAACGCATGAGGGCGGTCCAACCCCACCCTCTGTGTCAAGGAGGCGGGACTGGGCAGCGTGACGTCTAGAATTCTGATTGGCTGAGGCCGCTCTTATTTAAATTAGCCCCGCCCCCGTGACGGCATTTTCCGGAAGTTTTGGCAAAATTAGGAGCTGAGCGTTTGGAATGGCGTTTTCTCGATTTTTATTGTTTTTTGGCTTACTCTTTTAGTGAGATCGTTAGAACACCGTGCGGAAGTCCTGCGGCGATATATCGGACCCCCTTGACTTCCAGCTCGTGAGTATAAAGCGATTTTTTTGTTGTTTGCGTTTGATCAGCAAGATGGCGACGGGAGCTAATTTGCATTTATTAAAATTAGAGGACGGTCGTTTGTATGTTAATGAGCTAATTTGCATTTGTGTTGTTAATGTATAATGTGGTTTTCGCTAGAATTGTGAATCGAGAATGTAATGTTTATACTAAACAAAAACGTTCACTTTGCTTAAGGGACTAAAAAGTGATTTAACTTTTGTTTTATTAGTAAGACGTCGGTGTTGACACCCTCATTTGCATTTAAATCTGCATATTATATGTATATTATAATCAGGCGTCAGCTGCTTGTATACTAATGAGCTATGAATATGTATGTTGTTAAATTGAACTAAATTTAAAAGCAGTTGTATTGGATGGTGTTTTTTCCAGATATATTTCGTGTTTACTTTGTACCAAACAAATACTTGAATGCGTAAAAATGTTATACTGTTCATGTCGGCGTTAAAACTCTTTATTTGCATGTAAATTTTTCACGTTTTTTCTTATATGAACTGTATGTATTTTTTTATTTTTTGTTTAACTTTTTCAACTGGCAAAAAACGATTTCAAGTTTGATTTTGAAGTATCTAAAATGCATGTTTACATTATACTGAATAAAAATAAAGTTCAAATTTATTTTAATTCTTGATTATTTGTCTTTCTTGAATAAATTGTTTTCAAAGAATGTCATGATGCCTTTTGCATTGTGTTAATCTAAAATGTTTAAATGTTTCAGAGATTTGAAACATTGAAAGGGTTGCTGATTAACTTTTTATTCTGTAGTTTACATGTCAAATTATGCTAAGTAATTATAATGAGTACATTGATTATGTATGAGTTAATTAAAGGTCTTTAACATTAAACAAAGCACTCGCAGGGCAGGGCTTGGAGACAGCCATTTGTGATTGGACTCAATGTCTTGTCAATCTTAAAAACACACCCTTTTAGAACAGTGTCATTGTTGGGGGTGTGGTGTTTTGATTGACATGTCTTTCAACCAATCAGAATCGTGGAGTATGACTTTAAAATCATAGTCCTAAGTCCTTTCCAATCAGATTTCTTGTGGGGCGGGACATGGGCGTGGTTGTAGAATTTGACCAATCATGTGAGGGTACAAATTGTGGGTTGGGCTTTAACCCAAACATTTTGATTGGTCGGTATGACAGTGCATAAGTGACGCCCCTCATTAATAATGCACCACGCCCCCCTCATTAATAACACCACGCCCTTTGTTGGCCACACCCCTTCATTAATATTCGGTTTGTGTTTGTGTTCCTCCTTTTCTTTTGTTTTATGTTTGTGTTAAAATAATGTTACCAAGAAAACAAGACAGAACTCGAAATTCTTTATTTAGTGTTGCAGCATATAAATCAAAGACTGTTGGTTACAATGAGTTACAGAAAATACAGAGCACATTACAGAATCACAAGTAACCGCGTCTGTGATGGTGACTTCCTTTCCAGCCGCAGCAGTCTGGTCGGTGCGGGATGGGTTCTGTCCGGGCAGCAGGGACAGCAGCCAGGCGAGACCTGAAACACAAGAAAAACAGGTAAGTGACAGCGACAGCAGGCAGATGCAGTGAGGAGAGAGAGGCAGAGGAGCACAGGGAGTCACTCGGCGGTACAGAGCACCTTGCTTTGCGGGACACAGGCTCGTCCTACTGTCGGGAAAAGTGAAACTAAGGCTGCGTGGTTCTGACCTTCAAATGGTCTCCTGCAGGTGACGGGTGATGCTGACGCTACATTTTTGATGCAGGAGTAGAAGGCACACGACTTACGTTTTATTAATTTTAACATTCACTCCTATCTAAGGTCAGTGAGTTTCACAGAGACGCGGTTTGTTTGTGTGACCTTGGTTGTGGTTCTAATGTTATATGATTTAAAATATTTAGTTCTATGCACACCAACATTCTGCTGTCTGTTTTTAAGTTGGAAACT
Organism: Lepisosteus oculatus; assembly: GCF_040954835.1. NCBI lineage: Eukaryota > Metazoa > Chordata > Actinopteri > Semionotiformes > Lepisosteidae > Lepisosteus > Lepisosteus oculatus. Next base: position 4,853,514 of record NC_090718.1, on the reverse strand, counting down.
TTTGCTCATTTTAGGTCTGTCTTGGCTTTCTGAAAATGTTGCGCTTTAAGCAATGTGTACGACCTGTGGTCACACAAAGCAAGGTGTGGTTGCAGTGTACCGACATCACATCTGTCCCAGAACACTGCGGGGCTACTGAGCACCAGATCATACATGGGATCCAGGCTGTTGGAGAAGATTGGTTATAGAATAATTGAGCTCTAGTGAACTACAGGTAAGGGGCTGTTCCTAATACTCAAGTGCTCCCGATGATGAGATCGAGGTCTCAGTTTGCTCCCGCGCACAGGGACCTCAGATTCACAACAAATCATGTCAACCCCCTGCATTTGTTAAATACAGCAGGACTCAGCCTACGTCTAGACACAGTACCCACCACCAATGAACCACAACTTTACAGTCAAGCAATTTTTATTTGTGAGCAGGAGATGAATGAATCCAGTAGAATACAGTTCTGGAATTGAATGCACACACTTGATCATATTCAAGTACAAACAGTTCAACTCTGCCCTTTCAAACAGGAAAGATTGGGACACATGGGGTTGTAGGTCCCTTTGAGGCAGTAATTGCCTGCAGTCTGGACCCAATGAGCTCACTGTTCTCTGTGTGATTCGAGACACTTTGCACCTACAGAGGTGTCTATTCTTGAGGGTTTAGGGCTTTGGTGTTCTTCAGTATGTACACTGCTGCTCAGGTGGGGTGAGAGATGTGGAGTGCAGCTTGGCCATTACTAGACTGTCCACTTTTCTGCTGCTGCTATCCTGACTGAGGTGTTCCTGCTGAAGACAGGAAGTGTGGGGATTTATAGCACCTCCAGCTCTCACTTTAAATTATCCAGAACATTAGTCTTGATATAGGAAAACATACATGAAATGGGGTTCAAGTCACAAGCTGTCAGAATTCAGGATTAGTGCCGATCAACTCAGTTTCCTTGCTGTAGTGAAAGAGTACTTGTCTAATATCAGGGTAAGGAGTTCTACTTCAGCTCACCCTAGAGATCAGTTATAGTCTGCTCACCTTGGCAATCTATAATCTCAGTCCTCTGTGAGTGATGAACAGCAGGACTGGTGGCAAGTTTAACCTCATCCTATGTTTTAATGTATTGGCACACTTTTACTCTAAACATTTCAGAGCACAAGTCGGTAACTGAGCAACTGTACTCCGGGTCTTCCCTGGAGAAGAGGAGTTACCCGTTCTTGAGGTGCTCTTGCTTGAAATGAGTACTTCAGCAAGAAGCATCATGCTCAGCTGGATTGAAATCTGCAGCCAGACTTGGACAGTTTCTGTTTTCTCCTGAAGACCTCATTGGTTGCACTGATCAGCTATTTTGAGTTATTGTCATGCTGCATGGTGAATCACTCTCCAGTTAGTATGGAGGCATCTTCTACATTAGAGACCATGTTACCGTCAACTACAGAAAGCATTCTGCTGCTGCCATCATGAGCAGCATTAATACAGATGACAGAACTAGTTGGAGACACTTATGCATCCCCAGGCCATGACATAACCTCCATCAGGCTTCAGAATGTGCTCAGAGTACAGTGATGAAAGGTTCAAGCGTGCAGACAGAAAGGAGCTGCAGATGCTCCACAGAACAGCACCTCACCTGTGAGTCATGGCCTGGCCTGGGGAGATCATGAGGAGATTTCTGCACCTCTACGCCTCCCTCAGCACTAATGTACTGGGTGTTGTGGATTCAGAGCCGAGAACTTCAGCAACACCTCAATGTCTTCTGCACTCCCCCCTGAGCTCAGATGTTGATCACATGTACGGGATGAGGATTAGGATCAGAGGTGGTGTTAGTCAGACACCATACATGTCATCTACATCTCAACTTGGAGGATGCACATCAAATATTCAGGTGTTGTGGCATTCTGTCACAATTCGTAATGCAACCAAGGAGGTCATCAGGAGGAGAACTGAAAAACCTTACAACGATCAAGTTAGCATTCAGCTTTCAATCCAGTGGAGCAGGACGAACTAACTGAAGTATGATCACCTGAAGACCAAAGTACTCAGTGGCAGCAGGAGTTTCTAGGACGATGACCGAGTGAACTCACTGGGTCACAGACCTCATTTACTTAAAATGAATGTGTCCCAATTACTTCAATATACAGGACTGAGGACAAAGGATGTTTTTACTGGAATATGATCAAACGTGTGCACAGAATCCAAAAGTAAAATAATCCCTCAAATTACTGTTGTGTTCAGTACATATTGCTTGACTGTAAAGCTTAAGTTGACATTGCAATATTCATGCAGGACACCTTTCAAATGAAACCCAGCATGATCTAGTGTCCCATTGTATCAATACACCTTGACAGGAGGGGTCTGAGTGACAGGGGCAGTGGCATGAATTAATGTGATCTGTTTGCATGTTGTGCTGTTAGAATTAATGCTCTAGCCCATGAGAAAGATTGGACTTTCCTTGGATGTGAGGGCAGCTGAAGCTCTTCGAGAAATGATTGTTCAAGCTGCAGTAAAAGCCTGCTTGCTTCCATGTGCTCAGTGTGGGAGCTGCACACGAACAAGTATGGGAGAATTCCCCACTGATAGGGACATGTATTCTGGCTGTGGAGTTCTTTCAACTGAAGAAATCGGCTACAATTACCCTTAACACGGTCACTGCAGAGTCCTGGTGTCTGAATAATGTTTACACACTAACCACGGAATTCACTCGGTCCAGCTCTCCAGAAAACAGCTCCTTCCCCTGCGACAGTCGAGTTCACCCCAACACAAGTGCAGCTGCCATGTGGTTTGCATGCTGTCAGAAAGCAGGAACCATTCTAAACTGAAAATATTGAACCTGGTTTAAGAAGTGCGGTGAATTAGCATCTTTACCTCAACACACCTTGACCTGCTGGTTAATGAAAACTTATTGCTTTCAGTCTCTGAGCCTCTTCAGACTCCTGTTCTGTCTCAAGGTGACTCCACAGCCAGAACCTTTTTCTCGTCTCCTTCCCAGTGTGGGATTGACTCTTGCTTGTTGCTTATTTAGATTTCCTGTGAGCAGCATTGCCTCGAGGTGGATAAAGAGCATGAGTGGGCAGTGTAGTGTCAGTGTGGGAGCCCATCCTGTCTCAGGGTATTGCACTGTGAAAGTGGGACCTTGATCTAGCTCTGGAGTCAGAGCTACTTGCAGCCTCTCCAGTCCACTGCATTCCAGTTACTGTACACAGATCTATTGAATTCTTAATTGGTAGGATGTTCATACAATCAGAATTCAGGAGCTGGTTGTGTCATATTACCACAGTACAGTGCACTGGAAGGGCTGCAAATTGTGTAGCTCCGACTAAAACCTTTTTACCAAGTAAGGTTTAACCTTGTACTTAACTGAGCTTGTCAGACGATGTGAACTCAAATCCACAGTTAACAGGATTTCTGCCCTCGGGCTGTGTGAGAACTCGCTGGTTAACAGCCGAGACGAGCAGCTCCGGGATCCGCCGCCTCTATTGGCCGAGTCTAAACGAGAAGGCAGGTGCGGTCAGTCTGCAATTAGACTTCAATCCGCGGCTTTTTAGCGGTTCCGACAGCCGGGTCGCTTCTTCGCCTTTAAATAGCGAGTTTGCAAACGAAGAAAGTTTCGAAAATTTACCGTTTTTCTGGGCGGACACTTTCGGGGCGCTTTATCACGACGGTACAAGAACACTGGGCTTTAAATGTGAATTATATTGAAACTTACTTTGATGGAGCTGTTGGACGGTCTGACTTGTGGCTTCAAGTCTGCGGAGGAAGACTGGTGTTAAACTTGAACCTACGGCTTTCATATTGATGTTTTTTCCCCCTTTTTCGTTTTACCTCTCAAATACGCCTTTTTTCTCGTTTGTATTCTAGGCTTGTGGAGTATCCGGGCGCGGCTCTGGGCTTTAAGGGGCGGCTGTCGAGTCCTCCTGGCGTGGAGACCTGAGCGCATACCCACCCGTGTACCGAGTGACCGGAGCTCCGCGGCGGAACCACAGGCGAGTCCGAGTCTCTTCTTCCTAGAAGCCGAGAGACCTGGTCAGGAAAGCGCAGCTTCAAGACTCGTTTAGGACTGAAAACCACTTTCACAGGGGCTTCGTCGCTTACCGGTATCGCCCACTCTCGGTCCTGGCGAATCCAACGGTAGCGGGTCCTTGTGGTTCCGGACTCTGTGCAGCTGCGGGTCCGGCTGGGTTTTCATCCTCCGGAGCCGGTTTGCATGAAGACGCGCCGACCGCTCTGTATAGCCTTTAACTTGGGGAAACTCGTAGCTTGACTTACCGGTACCTGACCGCAGGACCCTGGAGCCCAGACGTGCGAGACCCGGTGTGAAGACTGAACCCCGGTGTGAGAGGAGAGAGAAACCGCTTACCTTGCTCTCGAAACGCCGGCTGCTCCCGTCCTGCTGTAAAGGTTAAAGCGAGAGAGGTAAAACTTGCTATAAACGAATTTCTCCTTGAACAACGTTGCTTGTTCTGGTGAAACCTGCAAAAAAGGTTTAGTGCATGTATGAGAAATTGAAACGCTTTTTGTTTTTTTGTTTTCCAGGAGCCGAGCAAAGCGCCTGTACCGGGAGAGCAGCGAGGTACCAGTCGCGGTCTCCCGGCCGGCCGGCCGCCAGACTCCCCCCCACCGCGGCCCCCACCTCCCCGCCCGTCTCCGCTCACGGACGCGCTCCCCACCCTGGGTCGGGACCCCAACCTGTAGGAGCTGGAGGACAGACCGCCCCTATTTATAACGTGAACCCCCTGATGAGCGCGAAAAGGACGAGAAAGGTAGCTAATTAAGAGACACCTGGGACCGAGATGGGACTGTGGATACCAGTATACTAACACTGCTGTGTATTGTAATTGTTTTATTGCTTTATATCTTTATTTGTTGTAATAAACGGTTGTAATTGTTACTTAGTTTGATTATTCTGACAGGGTTTGGGTGTGGGGGGGCGGGGTACAGGGGTGTACAAAGCCGTGGATCTGGTCCCCCTGTCAACAGCCACACCAAGCGGCTCGCAGCGCTACAGCCTCCGGGCACTGTCGCTGTCGGGGAGCCGGGAGGCGCTGGCCTGCGGCCTAGACTGCAGCCTCCATCCCCGCCCTCGCGTAGAGAGCCCTGCCGGCCCGAGGACACTCGCAGCCAGGTAGGTGAAGGATGACGCTCCGCTGTGCTGAAGGAACGCGTCCCGTCACCATGGTGATTGGTGTAGGGGGTGTGGCTGTGCTGCAGGGCGGAGTTCAGTGTTAATAGTGTCCAATCAGCGTGTGGAAGAGGTGGGTGTGAGAACAGCCAATCGGAAGAGCGCAAGTTCAAGCTGAGAGAAAAATAACAGCCGAGCTAGGCGGGTCTCGAACCCGGGGCTCCGGGGTGGAGATGTATGAGTCGGGGTTTAAGCTGAGTGAGCTATACTTCCTGCCAAATCTGACAGACCTCCGCGGACATATTTATCTGTTCAAATCTCGCTAAACGAAAAAAAATAATTAAAAAAAATAAAAAAGTATCCCTCCTCTTGCGATTCTAACAGTAGTATCTCTGCTCATCTACTTTGTTGCGGGATTTTTCAAAAAATGCTTTGGGATGTGCCCCAAAGAGACCCGGGGATTTGAACCCAGACTCTCACCTCCTGCAGCCCGGCGCCCTACAGGACGAGCCACAGTGCCGGGAGACGATAGAGCCCCCCCTTCAAACACAAAACCTTTAAAACTGCGATTCACTCGTCCCGCTCTCAACAGCCCCCCTTCTGTAATAACGACAGCTCTGCTGGCTGAGAAGTATTTTATATTCATGATGTTCTTGCATATTACAGGTACTTGGAGCTGCCCTGAGTCCTGCTGTGATCCTGCACACTGTTCAGGGTGGGTGTCAGTCCTGCCTACGGCACAGGACTCTGCTTCACTGTGAGCTGTGTTTCAGGGAGTCTCTGTGCTCCCCCTCGCCTGCCTGCAGGTATATCTGACTTTGCTGTGTAGAACACAGTTAGACTTGTATTGCATGCGGATAATTACGCTTTACTCTTCCAGTGTTCTCCATGAGATCCCCGTCCGTCAACAGGCACAGAGCTCATATCAGAAGTTCCCCCGAAACTCTTCGATTTCAGCCACGGACACTGGAAAGAAAGCCTGAGTGTACGACAATAAAAAACAAGAGACTCAATGTTTGATTGGTAGTGTTTTATTACGTGGAACAACAGTACAGTATTTAAATAAAGTATCAGAATGAAGGAGCGAAGGGACAGCCGGCTGATATCGGTGTCCATTCCTGAGGCTGAGTACAGATTCTCCAGAGGCCGGCCCTGAGAAAATACCCACAGCAGTATAGGAGCAGCTCAGACAGAGGGATCAAAGAGCACAACACAGTTCACTACAACTGAGATCATCTGCTGTCCAGCACAACACCTCCCACCACCATTACATATCGAGTTAGCAAGTGTAAGAATAAACAGAGAAAGAGACCATACAAACATCACATACAGCAAACCGACGAGATCTAGAAGAGACTGAGTGTAAAATCTGTACAGGCATAATATACATAAACACCAAGTCAAAATCTATATTGTTTGTAAGCACATTCTAGGACGAAGAAAATAAACATTAATGGTTTAACAACTAAAAAAATCAACACACACAAGTCAACATGATATTTCTGTCTGCCCTCTAGATCTCTCATGTACACGGTACAGCATTAGAGAGAGAGAGACTGGAGCAAATCCAGCTGGTTACTGGTTAAAGTAGACCAAACAAACACCTCTTCAGCTGTTGCTGATATAACAACACCTGGATCAACTGCAGACACACCAACCTCTCTAGGCCACGGACTGGACAGCCCTGTCTTGCTCCTTCTTTTAAAGACGAGCTCTTCATCACCATCGTCTTCTGCAAGAAGGGTCACGATCACTGAAGCACAACGTGTCTGAAACAAATAAACTGCCCACAGCAACTCGTGCAACGTAGCGCCCTGAACACATTCCGATGAACAAGATACGAGGCAAACACGTTCGCAGCGACGGCAGAAAAGGCCGCCACAGACTTAAATAAAGAAGGGCCGAACCGATTAAACATTTCTCTTTGCTAAAACACAATCCTCGATGATTACACGAGCGGAAGAACAACACGCTTAAAGTTCCCGCCCCCCTCATGGATCTTGCAGTTTATTGGTCAAACTGGGCCGAAACTGCGCTGGACTCTGATTGGCTGTGGATCTCCCACTCATTAGCATACGGCTTAGACCCCAATCACATGATCCGGGTGTTCAGTGCCTCTGCAACCCTCACTCCAACACTGTGAAACCGCCCTCCGTAGACTCGTGTAGCAGAGAAATGGAAATGAAGTAAGAATAAATTGCGCCTTTTGAACTCCTTACAGTACAGGGTGTCACTTCCGATTCATGACCACCTGGCGGCGATGGTGCTAAAAACGATTCTACGGAGGGCGGTTTCACAGTGTTGGAGTGAGGGTTGCTGGGGTACGGAACACCCGGATCATGTGACTGGTGTCTAAGCCGTATGCTAATGAGTGGGAGATCCACAGCCAATCAGAGTCCAGCGCAGTTTCGGCCCAGTTTGACCAATAAACTGCAAGATCCATGAGGGGGCGGGAACTTTAAGCGTGTTGTTCTTCCGCTCGTGTAATCATCGAGGATTGTGTTTTAGCAAAGAGAAATGTTTAATCGGTTCGGCCCTTCTTTATTTAAGTCTGTGGCGGCCTTTTCTGCCGTCGCTGCGAACGTGTTTGCCTCGTATCTTGTTCATCGGAATGTGTTCAGGGCGCTACGTTGCACGAGTTGCTGTGGGCAGTTTATTTGTTTCAGACACGTTGTGCTTCAGTGATCGTGACCCTTCTTGCAGAAGACGATGGTGATGAAGAGCTCGTCTTTAAAAGAAGGAGCAAGACAGGGCTGTCCAGTCCGTGGCCTAGAGAGGTTGGTGTGTCTGCAGTTGATCCAGGTGTTTGTTTGTTTGGTCTACTTTAACCAGTAACCAGCTGGATTTGCTCCAGTCTCTCTCTGTAATGCTGTACCGTGTACATGAGAGATCTAGAGGGCAGACAGAAATATCATGTTGACTTGTGTGTGTTGATTTTTTAGTTGTTAAACCATTAATGTTTATTTTCTTCGTCCTAGAATGTGCTTACAAACAATATAGATTTTGACTTGGTGTTTATGTATATTATGCCTGTACAGATCTTACACTCAGTCTCTTCTAGATCTCGTCGGTTTGCTGTATGTGATGTTTGTATGGTCTCTTTCTCTGTTTATTCTTACACTTGCTAACTCGATATGTAATGGTGGTGGGAGGTGTTGTGCTGGACAGCAGATGATCTCAGTTGTAGTGAACTGTGTTGTGCTCTTTGATCCCTCTGTCTGAGCTGCTCCTACACTGCTGTGGGTATTTTCTCAGGGCCGGCCTCTGGAGAATCTGTACTCAGCCTCAGGAATGGACACCGATATCAGCCGGCTGTCCCTTCGCTCCTTCATTCTGATACTTTATTTAAATACTGTACTGTTGTTCCACGTAATAAAACACTACCAATCAAACATTGAGTCTCTTGTTTTTTATTGTCGTACACTCAGGCTTTCTTTCCAGTGTCCGTGGCTGAAATCGAAGAGTTTCGGGGGAACTTCTGATATGAGCTCTGTGCCTGTTGACGGACGGGGATCTCATGGAGAACACTGGAAGAGTAAAGCGTAATTATCCGCATGCAATACAAGTCTAACTGTGTTCTACACAGCAAAGTCAGATATACCTGCAGGCAGGCGAGGGGGAGCACAGAGACTCCCTGAAACACAGCTCACAGTGAAGCAGAGTCCTGTGCCGTAGGCAGGACTGACACCCACCCTGAACAGTGTGCAGGATCACAGCAGGACTCAGGGCAGCTCCAAGTACCTGTAATATGCAAGAACATCATGAATATAAAATACTTCTCAGCCAGCAGAGCTGTCGTTATTACAGAAGGGGGGCTGTTGAGAGCGGGACGAGTGAATCGCAGTTTTAAAGGTTTTGTGTTTGAAGGGGGGGCTCTATCGTCTCCCGGCACTGTGGCTCGTCCTGTAGGGCGCCGGGCTGCGGGAGGTGAGAGTCTGGGTTCAAATCCCCGGGTCTCCGCACATCCCAAAGCATTTTTTGAAAAATCCCGCAACAAGGTAGATGAGCAGAGATACTACTGTTAGAATCGCAAGAGGAGGGATACTTTTTTATTTTTTTTAATTATTTTTTTTTCGTTTAGCGAGATTTGAACAGATAAATATGTCCGCGGAGGTCTATCAGATCTGGCAGGAAGTATAGCTCACTCAGCTTAAACCCCGACTCTTATACATCTCCACCCCGGAGCCCCGGGTTCGAGACCCGCCTGGCTCGGCTGTTATTTTTCTCTCAGCTTGAACTTGCGCTCTTCCGATTGGCTGTTCTCACACCCACCTCTTCCACACGCTGATTGGACACTATTAACACTGAACTCCGCCCTGCAGCACAGCCACACCCCCTACACCAATCACCATGGTGACGGGACGCGTTCCTTCAGCACAGCGGAGCGTCATCCTTCACCTACCTGGCTGCGAGTGTCCTCGGGCCGGCAGGGCTCTCTACGCGAGGGCGGGGATGGAGGCTGCAGTCTAGGCCGCAGGCCAGCGCCTCCCGGCTCCCCGACAGCGACAGTGCCCGGAGGCTGTAGCGCTGCGAGCCGCTTGGTGTGGCTGTTGACAGGGGGACCAGATCCACGGCTTTGTACACCCCTGTACCCCGCCCCCCCACACCCAAACCCTGTCAGAATAATCAAACTAAGTAACAATTACAACCGTTTATTACAACAAATAAAGATATAAAGCAATAAAACAATTACAATACACAGCAGTGTTAGTATACTGGTATCCACAGTCCCATCTCGGTCCCAGGTGTCTCTTAATTAGCTACCTTTCTCGTCCTTTTCGCGCTCATCAGGGGGTTCACGTTATAAATAGGGGCGGTCTGTCCTCCAGCTCCTACAGGTTGGGGTCCCGACCCAGGGTGGGGAGCGCGTCCGTGAGCGGAGACGGGCGGGGAGGTGGGGGCCGCGGTGGGGGGGAGTCTGGCGGCCGGCCGGCCGGGAGACCGCGACTGGTACCTCGCTGCTCTCCCGGTACAGGCGCTTTGCTCGGCTCCTGGAAAACAAAAAAACAAAAAGCGTTTCAATTTCTCATACATGCACTAAACCTTTTTTGCAGGTTTCACCAGAACAAGCAACGTTGTTCAAGGAGAAATTCGTTTATAGCAAGTTTTACCTCTCTCGCTTTAACCTTTACAGCAGGACGGGAGCAGCCGGCGTTTCGAGAGCAAGGTAAGCGGTTTCTCTCTCCTCTCACACCGGGGTTCAGTCTTCACACCGGGTCTCGCACGTCTGGGCTCCAGGGTCCTGCGGTCAGGTACCGGTAAGTCAAGCTACGAGTTTCCCCAAGTTAAAGGCTATACAGAGCGGTCGGCGCGTCTTCATGCAAACCGGCTCCGGAGGATGAAAACCCAGCCGGACCCGCAGCTGCACAGAGTCCGGAACCACAAGGACCCGCTACCGTTGGATTCGCCAGGACCGAGAGTGGGCGATACCGGTAAGCGACGAAGCCCCTGTGAAAGTGGTTTTCAGTCCTAAACGAGTCTTGAAGCTGCGCTTTCCTGACCGGGTCTCTCGGCTTCTAGGAAGAAGAGACTCGGACTCGCCTGTGGATCCGCCGCGGAGCTCCGGTCACTCGGTACACGGGTGGGTGTGCGCTCAGGTCTCCACGCCAGGAGGACTCGACAGCCGCCCCTTAAAGCCCAGAGCCGCGCCCGGATACTCCACAAGCCTAGAATACAAACGAGAAAAAAGCGTATTTGACAGGTAAAACGAAAAAGAAAAAAACATCAATATGAAAGCCGTAGGTTCAAGTTTAACACCAGTTTTCCTCCGCAGACTCGAAGCCACAAGTCAGCCCGTCCAACAGCTCCATCACGGTAAGTTTCAACAATTCACATTTAAAGCCCAGTGTTCTTGTACCGTCGTGATAAAGCGCCCCGAAAGTGTCCGCCCAGAAAAACGGTAAATTTTCGAAACTTTCGTCGTTTGCAAACTCGCTATTTAAAGGCGAAGAAGCGACCCGGCTGTCGGAACCGCTAAAAAGCCGCGGATTGAAGTCTAATTGCAGACTGACCGCACCTGCCTTCTCGTTTAGACTCGGCCAATAGAGGCGGCGGATCCCGGAGCTGCTCGTCTCGGCTGTTAACCAGCGAGTTCTCACACAGCCCGAGGGCAGAAATCCTGTTAACTGTGGATTTGAGTTCACATCGCCTGACAAGCTCAGTTAAGTACAAGGTTAAACCTTACTTGGTAAAAAGGTTTTAGTCGGAGCTACACCATTTGCAGCCCTTCCAGTGCACTGTACTGTGGTAATATGACACAACCAGCTCCTGAATTCTGATTGTATCAACATCCTACCAATTAAGAATTCAATAGATCTGTGTACAGTAACTGGAATGCAGTGGACTGGAGAGGCTGCAAGTAGCTCTGACTCCAGAGCTAGATCAAGGTCCCACTTTCACAGTGCAATACCCTGAGACAGGATGGGCTCCCACACTGACACTACACTGCCCACTCATGCTCTTTATCCACCTCGAGGCAATGCTGCTCACAGGAAATCTAAATAAGCAACAAGCAAGAGTCAATCCCACACTGGGAAGGAGACGAGAAAAAGGTTCTGGCTGTGGAGTCACCTTGAGACAGAACAGGAGTCTGAAGAGGCTCAGAGACTGAAAGCAATAAGTTTTCATTAACCAGCAGGTCAAGGTGTGTTGAGGTAAAGATGCTAATTCGCCGCACTTCTTAAACCAGGTTCAATATTTTCAGTTTAGAATGGTTCCTGCTTTCTAACAGCATGCAAACCACATGGCAGCTCTCCTGCACTTGTGTTGGGGTGAACTCGACTGTCGCAGGGGAAGGAGCTGTTTTCTGGAGAGCTGGACTGAGTGAATTCCGTGGTTAGTGTGTAAACATTATTCAGACACCAGGACTCTGCAGTGACCGTGTTAAGAGTAATTGTAGCCGATTTCTTCAGTTGAAAGAACTCCACAGCCAGAATAAATGTCCCTATCAGTGGGGAATTCTCCCATACTTGTTCGTGTGCAGCTCCCACACTGAGCACATGGAAGCAAGCAGGCTTTTACTGCAGCTTGAACAATCATTTCTCGAAGAGCTTCAGATGCCCTCACACCTAAAGTCCAATCTTTCTCATGGGCTAGAGCATTAATTCTAACAGCACAACATGCAAACAGATCACATTAATTCATGCCACTGCCCCTGTCACTCAGACCCCTCCTGTCAAGGTGTATTGATACAATGGGACACTAGATCATGCTGGGTTTCATTTGAAAGGTGTCCTGCATGAATATTGCAATGTCAACTTAAGCTTTACAGTCAAGCAATATGTACTGAACACAACAGTAATTTGAGGGATTATTTTACTTTTGGATTCTGTGCACACATTTGATCATATTCCAGTAAAAACATCCTTTGTTCTCAGTCCTGTATATTGAAGTAATTGGGACGCATTCATTTTAAGTAAATGAGGTCTGTGACCCAGTGAGTTCACTCGGTCATCGTCCTAGAAACTCCTGCTGCCACTGAGTACTTTGGTCTTCAGGTGATCATACTTCAGTTAGTTCGTCCTGCTCCACTGGATTGAAAGCTGAATGCTAACTTGATCGTTGTAAGGTTTTTCAGTTCTCCTGATGACCTCCTTGGTTGCATTACGAATTGTGACAGAATGCCACAACACCTGAATATTTGATGTGCATCCTCCAAGTTGAGATGTAGATGACATGTATGGTGTCTGACTAACACCACCTTTGATCCTAATCCTCACCCTGTACATGTGATCAACATCTGAGCTCAGGGGGGAGTGCAGAAGACATTGAGGTGTTGCTGAAGTTCTCGGCTCTGAATCCACAACACCCAGTACATTAGTGCTGAGGGAGGCATAGAGGTGCAGAAATCGCCTCATGATCTCCCCAGGCCAGGCCATGACTCACAGGTGAGGTGCTGTTCTGTGGAGCATCTACAGCTCCTTTCTGTCTGCACGCTTGAACCTTTTCATCTCTGTACTCTGAGCACATTCTGAAGCCTGGCTGAGGTTATGTCATGGCCTGGGGATGCATGAGTGTCTCCAACTGGTTCCCTCATCTGTATTAATGCTGCTCATGATGGCAGCAGCAGAATGCTTTCTGTAGTTGACTGAAACACGGTCTCTAATGTAGGGGAAGATGCCTCCATACTAACTGGAGAGTGATTCACCATGCAGCATGACAATAACTCAAAATAGCTGATCAGTGCAACCAATGAGGTCTTCAGGAGAAAACAGAAACTGTCCAAGTCTGGCTGCAGATTTCAATCCAGCTGAGCATGATGCAACTTGCTGAAGTACTCATTTCAAGCAAGAGCACCTCAAGAACGGGTAACTCCTCTTCTCCAGGGAAGACACGGAGTACAGTTGCTCAGTTACTGACTTGTGCTCTGAAATGTGTAGAGTGAAAGTGTGCCAATACATTAGAACATAGGATGAGGTTAAATTTCCCACCAGTCCTGCTGTTCATCACTCACAGAGGACTGAGATTATAGATTGCCAAGGTGAGCAGACTCTGACTGATCTCTAAGGTGAGCTGAAGTAGATATCCACACCCTGATATTATACAGGTACTCTATCACTTCACCAAGGAAACTGAGTTGATTGGCACTAATCCTGAATGCTGACAGCTTGTGACTACACCCCCATTTCATGTACGTTTTCCTCTATCAAGACTAATGTTCTGGATAATTTAAAATGAGAGCTGAAGTGTGGGGATCTATAGCACCTCCATATCTTTAGCAGGAACACCTCAGTCAGGATAGCAGCAGCAGCAGAAAAGTGGACAGTCTAGTAATGGCCAAGCTACACTCCACATCTCACCCCACCTGAGCAGCAGTGTACATACTGAACACCAAAGTCCTAAACCCTCAAGAATAGACACCTCTGTAGCTGCAAAGTGTCTCGGATCACACAGAGAACAGTGAGCTCATTGGGTCCAGACTGCAGGCAATTATTGCCTCTGTGGGCTCTACAACCCCATATGTCCCGATCTTGCCTGTTTGAAATGGCAGAGTTGAACTGTTTGTACTTGAATATGATCAAGTGTGTGCATTCAATTCCAGAACTGTATTCTACTGGATTCATTCATCTCCTGCTCACAAATAAAAATTGCTTGACTGTAAAGTTGTGGTTCATTGGTGGTGGGTACTGTGTCTAGACGTAGGCTGAGTCCTGCTGTATTTAACAAATGCAGGGGCTTGACATGATTTGCTGTGAATCTGGGGTCCCTGTGCGCGGGAGCAATCTGAGACCTAGATCTCATCATGGGGAGCACTTGAGTAGTAGGAACAGCCCCTTACCTGTAGTTCACTGGAGCTCGATTATTCTATAACCAATCTTCTCCAACAGCCTGGATCCCATGTATGATCTGGTGCTCAGTAGCCCCGCAGTGTTCCGGGATAGATGTGATGTTGGTACACTGCAGCCACACCTTGCTTTGTGGGACCCCGGGTCATACAGATTGCTTAAAGCGCAACATTATTTTCAGAAAGCCAAGACAGACCTAAAACGAGCAAAAGTTTCCAACTTGAAAACAGGCAGCAGAATGTTGGTGCGCGTAGAACTAAATATTTTAAATCCTACAACATTAGAACCACAACCCAGGTCACACAAACAAACCGCAACTCTGTAAAACTCACTGACCGTAGATAGGAGTGAATGTTAAAATTAATAAAACGTAAGTCGTGTGCCTTCTACCCCTGCATCAAAAATATAGCGTCAGCATCACCCGTCACCTGCAGGAGACCGTCTGAAGGTCAGAACCACTCAGCCTTAGTTTCACTTTTCCCGACAGTAAGACGAGCCCGTGTCCCGCAAAGCGAGGTGCGCTGTACCGCCGAGTGACTCCCTGTGCTCCTCTGCCTCTCTCCTCACTGCATCTGCCTGCTGTCGCTGTCACTTACCTGTTTTTCTTGTGTTTCAGGTCTCGCCTGGCTGCTGTCCCTGCCGCCCGGACAGAACCCATCCCGCACCGACCAGACTGCTGCGGCTGGAAAGGAAGTCACCACCACAGATGCGGTTACTTGTGATTCTGTAACTTGCTCTGTATTTTCTGTAACTCATTGTAACCAACAGTCTTTGATTTGTATGCTGCAACACTCAATAAAGAATTTCAAATTCTGTCTTGTTTTCTTGGTAACATTATTTGAACACAAACATAAAACCAAAGAAAAGGAGGAACACGAACACGAACTGAATATTAATGAAGGGGTGTGGCCAACAAAGGGCGTGGTGTTATTAATGAGGGGGGCGTGGTGCATTATTAATGAGGGGCGTCACTTATGCACTGTCATACCAACCAATCAAAATGTTTGGGTTAAAGCCCACCCCACAATTTTTACCCTCACATGATTGGTCAAATTCCACAACCACGCCCATGTCCCGCCCCACAAGAAATCTGATTGGAAAGGACTTAGGACTATGATTTTAAAGTCATACTCCACGATTCTAATTGGTTGAAAGACATGTCAATCAAAACACCACACCCCCAACTATGACACTGTTCTAAATGGGTGTGTTTTTAAGATTGACAAGACATTGAGTCCAATCACAAATGACTGTCTCCAAGCCCTGCCCTGCGAGTGCTTTGTTTAATGTTAAAGACCTTTAATTAACTCATACATAATCAATGTACTCATTATAATTACTTAGCATAATTTGACATGTAAACTACAGAATAAAAAGTTAATCAGCAACCCTTTCAATGTTTCAAATCTCTGAAACATTTAAACATTTTAGATTAACACAATGCAAAAGGCATCATGACATATTCTTTGAAAACAATTTATTCAAGAAAGACAAATAATCAAGAATTAAAATAAATTTGTACTTTATTTTTATTCAGTATAATGTAAACATGCATTTTAGATACTTCAAAATCAAACTTGAAATCGTTTTTTTCCAGTTGAAAAAGTTAAACAAAAATAAAAAAATACATACAGTTCATATAAAAAAAAACGTGAAAAATTTACATGCAAATAAAGAGTTTTAACGCCGACATGAACAGTATAACATTTTTACGCATTCAAGTATTTGTTTGGTACAAAGTAAACACGAAATATATCTGGAAAAAACACCATCCAATACAATTGCTTTTAAATTTAGTTCAATTTAACAACATACATATTAATAGCTCATTAGTATACAAGCAGCTGACGCCTGATTATAATATATATCTAATATGCAGATTTAAATGCAAATGAGGGTGTCAACACCGACGTCTTACTAATAAAACAAAAGTAAAATCACTTTTTAGTCCCTTAAGCAAAGTGAACGTTTTTGCTTAGTATAAACATTACATTCTCGATTCACAATTCTAGCGAAAACCACATTATACATTAACAACACAAATGCAAATTAGCTCATTAACATACAAACGACCGTCCTCTAATTTTAATAAATGCAAATGAGCTCCCGTCGCCATCTTGCTGATCAAACGCAAACAACAAAAAAATCGCTTTATACTCACGAGCTGGAAGTCAAGGGGGTCCGATATATCGCCGCAGGACTTCCGCACGGTGTTCTAACGATCTCACTAAAAGAGTAAGCCAAAAAACAATAAAAACCAAGAAAACGCCATTCAAAACGCTCAGCTCCTAATTTTGCCAGAACTTCCGGAAAAAGCCGTCACGGGGGGCGGGGCTAATTTAAATAAGAGCAGCCTCACCCAATCAGAATTCTAGACGTCACGCTGCCCAGTCCCGCCTCCTTGACACAGAGGGTGGGGTTGGACCGCCCTCATGCGTTGGGAGGACGAACTACAAATTTGTTTAATTGTAAAATCGCCGCTATATATTGAATATTAATAAAGGGTTTTGGTGGGCGGGGCCACGACAGATGTCGTCTCGCCTGTTTATTGGTCATTGTGGCTCCACGGCCTATAAATTCTGGCCCGTCCGTTTATCCTCCTTACGCGCGAGGGCCGGATAACAGAGAGGGCAGTAAGTATCGTGTGCAAACGCGTTTTAAGCTTTACTACTTTGTGCATTGACACCTGTATGACATTATTGTGCCCGCGATAGTTTGGAAATGTTTTGTGAGAATTTTCTCTGTGTATTTCTTATTCTTATTCTTATTTCACCGGGCTGTGCTTCAAACTGTCGGGCGAATGCTGTGAATATTCACCCCTCTAATGTCCTGCTAACCCTGCTCTTCAACGCTGATTAACAGACCTCACTCCTTTCTCTCAATATCGCGCACAAAACCACATCTTCGGGCAGTCTAGCGGAACCATGTTTGAGTCGAGAGGGAAGTTTCAGTATTTTCACTCCAGCTCTCTCACTCTGGAGCTCGACAAGGACTCGTGGTCTCAGTAATAGTGAAGGATGTGTTTTATTGCTGCCTAACAATTGACTTTAAACCTGAAACGTTCTCTTCCAAACTGTTTTGTGTCACAGAGCCTTTCTCCCTCTATCTCAATGTATTATTTTACCTTTCTATGCTTCTTCCTCTGTCACTAATGTTCCAGATCTCTTCAAATAAAAGCTGAAGATTCACATGAAGTCTAACAACCACAGGAGTATGGTGTGTCTTAAGCATTCCCTCTGGGTTCAGATGTTGATGGCATGTCCACTCCCTAACCCCACTACTACCCCAGTCCTCACTCTTCTACATGTGATCAACATCTCAGCTCAGAGGAAGAGCTGTCCATCACTAAATCAGAGCTCAGACTTCTGCAAACCAAGCAATTAAGAGAGAGATGGAGCCCCGTTGTGGCAGAATACTTGAAACTTGTTTGAAAATGAATCAACACAAAATATTAGAGAGCTTTAGGGACCTAGAAATCTTAAATTTCCAAGTCCCCAAGACTGCTTGTGCTCTCTACCTGTTCCCCTCTCTGAAACTTTCAGGGCACTGATCTCGTGGAGGATTGTGATGGGGCATCTTGGAAGCTCCCTCTGTCTCCTGACCCTTCCTCCATCAATCTCACTCATTCCCTCTGTCCGATTGCCCCCGTCTCTCTCTCTCACTGTTCAGCTGACCCCGGGTCCATACCTGTTGTCGGCGCTGCCTCTGACACAGTTCGTCTCCTCCTGGTCTGATGAGGCTGTGGATTGACGTGATCAAACCTCCTCCTGAGTCTCATCACCCAGGACTCCAGGTGAGTCCCCACTCTGACTCTTCTACCTCATTGTTCAAACAAGTAAATCTGGATTTCAAGCTGAAAAATGAAGGAGAAACATTTTTGCTGTAGAGTCTTTTTCAGGTGATCCTGTCTATTTTTCAGTGTAATTCATCTTGTTCCTTTGCAGCCAACACACACTGATACAGCTCCCCACTCCAACATCTACATATTTAAAGGTTTTATGTTTTATGTTTCCATTTTTTTCACTGTTCTGGATCCAGTTTCATTTCCTTTGTCTATGTGTCCTTCTTCAATCCCTCCTGAAGATGAAAGATATACTGCTGAAGGCTGCAGATACACAGCCTGTGAGTTTCTACTTGATCTTCCAGGTGAATACAAACTGAAACCCCTGAACTCCATGTTTCCATTATGTTATGGATTCATTTTCTCCTCTCTTGTCTCCTGAGATCTCACTTATTCACACAGAGTTAATTTCCATCAGCCCTTTGCAGTCAAGACCACCAACGCAGTGAACTGGCCCTAGCAGCAGCCACAGGAGTTGTGAGAAAGTGTGTACGAGTTCAGTCTGTTTTAGTTTCTTGCCGTCTCCCTGTTGCTCTGTATACTTTACTCAGACACTGTGTAAAATGTCGAGTGCTGTGCAAAATAAAGATTCTCCTTTCATGTACTCCTGATTCCCTCACTACGAGCCCCTTCCTTCTCCAGCAGCGTTGAGGTATTATCTGTGTGTATGAACTAGATACAACTGTGTACAGCTGCTTCTTGTGCTAGAATTGTCAACTTGATCCATTTTGAGTGTTTCTGTATAGTTAGTAGTAAAGTCTTTATCTAAGGAAGTTAATTGAATGAGCTTTGATTTCACTTAAGTTTGTTCTCTAGAAAGTTTTTTGGTTGTTTTCACTGAACACTTCTGAATTATGTACTAATAGCTTTCATTCTCCCTTTCAGTTACTAAGAGAGGCTGTTCAATCACTTCAGTCTGTATAACTGGAACTGATGTCACAACTTCCTTAGACATCAGTAAAGCCCGTTTGCTATTAATCACCATTCTGCTGTGAGTTTTTCAAAGGTTCTGATCTTTTGGGTATTGGTAACAGATTTCTAGATCTCATCCTGACTTTGTGTCATTTTTGAGTAGTAATTCATTCTCAGTTTATGGTAGCTGACTGAATTTGTACTCTAGTTTTGAGAACTATTGTCCTTAATTATTGTGAATGCCTGTTTATGCACTTGTGTTAAGCTCTTCTGTCTGAAGGTGAACTTGTCCGACGTCTCAATGTGAAGTGTCTGTGTATAGTTTGGAGATCTGTATTACTGAGTCATTTTATTCATCTACTGGTATTAAACTCCTCTTGTGTCTGACTGGGATCTTCTCCGGCTCTCAGCCCCTCCTGCACTGCTGTCACCCTGACCTCCCAGACGCAGGTGCTCTTACCTCCTCTCCTGTCCTGCCAGAGTCTTCTCCTCGAGCAGGGACACAGTCTGCTTCTTCCCTCCCGTTCTGATCCCCGCAGGCTCATTCCCAGCCTTCTGGAGAAGGGAGCACAGTGGAGGAGGTGAGGGGACTAGTAGGAGAATCTCCTCCCTCTGGACCAGCACTTCCAGCCCTCAGAGCCAGGGCCCCTGTTCTTCCACCAGAGACTCTTAGTGTTTGTGCACAGCGCCAGCAGGAGTAATCACTCCCTTCCAGTGTCCCGCCCCACTCAGTTCCACAGGCTGGGAGAACACTTTCTCAAGGGAATATTTGGAATCAGTATTTTGATGCTCAAGCTGAGCCCTTCCATGTGAACCAGTGATCTGAATCGCTTATTTTGAGCTCATTTTAAGCCTCTGCAGAAGAGCACACTGAACCTGTGAAAGACTGCACTGTCACCATACAGCAACACTGCTGACTGATTGAAATATAGCAGTACTGGGGCTCCACGGGGGACTGTCCTTGCTCCATTCCTGTTCACCTTTTACACCTCTGACTTCAGGTACAACTCTGAGACATATCATCTGCAGAAGTTTTTGGATGATTCTGCAATTGTGGGGTGTATTAGAGAGGGGAGGGAGGAGGAATATAGGAGCTTGATTACCAATTTTGTGGAGTGGTGTCATCTTAACCATCTCCAGCTTAACACCAGCAAGACCAAAGAAATTATCTTTGACTTTCGAAGGAATAAGTCTCCGCTGAACCCTGTTTCCATCCAGCGTGAGGACATGGAGGGCATACTTAGGGCTACACCTGGATGATAAGCTGGAGTTGTCTGGTAACTCTGACGCCCTGTACAAGAAAAGTCAGAGCCAACTCTGTTTTCTTAGGAGACTCAGGTCCTTTGGTGTGTGTGGAACACTGCTACACATTTTTTATGAATCAGTGGTGGTGGCAGCCATCTTCTACGCTGTGGTGTGCTGGGGCAGCAGCATCACGACAAAAGATGCAAATAGGCTCAATAAACTCCTCAAGAAGGTTGGCACTGTGCTGGGGATGAGCCTTGACCCCATGGAGGTGGTGGCTGAGAGGAGAATGCTGACCAAGCTCACAGCCATCATGAACAACACCTCTCATCCGCTTCATGGGACTGTTTCTGGGCAGCGGAGCACTTTGAGCAACAGGCTGCTCCAGCTCCGGTATTCAAGGGAACGTTTCCGCAGGTCTTTCCTCCCGGCGGCTGTCAGGGTGTAGAACGCTGCCCTAGGCTGGGACTGCTAGCCCTTCATCTGCTCCTCTATGGACAGCATGTTTACTCCATTGTACTTTTTGGACAATCAGTCTGTATAAACCTATGCACATTTTGCACATATTCTATTGTTTTTACAGTGACTATGATCAGCACATTTTGCACACACCTATGTATTTATTTATTTTGTTTGTCTTTTGTTTTATAACTAGTCTGTTTTGCTTGTCTTGGGCTGGACTGCTGTAACACATCAGTTTCCCTACGGGATTAATAAAGTATTATCTATCTATCTAAATATGGATTGGGGTTCAGCTGCGTTCATGAGGAGTTCTAGGTGTTTTAGTATTAGTGCTCAGGATGAGGCTGGGAGTTACTGAATTTCTCAGTCTGTAGTAATAAGAAAACATTTTTATATTACACCTTTGCAAGCATCTTACAACGTGTTATATAGTAAATAAAAAGCAATTTTTATCCTTTAACCAGGGCAGTTTCTCTGCTGCGTGATTGTCTGAAGCCTCACTGGAAGGGTCTGATTTGGTTATGTGCAATGAGATGGTTATTTAATTGAAAAGCAGCAGCTCGTTCTAAGCTTTTAGCATGAATATAGCAAGAAAACAGCAGGTGATCTTGTCCACTCGCTCATGTGGGAATAACACTGTATCTGCAGTCAGGTCACACACTGTGTGCTCAGAAACTCACAGCTGGTTCTGAAGGTGAGGGACAGCAGTGGCATCAGGTACTGCAGTCAGGTCTCTGAGTACAATACTGTGCAGAGTCTGGAATGCTTTCACTAGTATTGAAACACATTTGTTTAGAGTTTTCCTTTACTGAAAAGTACCCTGTTATAGATAATAAAGTGATTATAGCATAATCATGGACATCTTAAGACTGAACAGGAGCCTGAAGAGGCTGATTGATTATTTGTACAGTGTGATAAATTAGTGCAGATAAAACCAAGAATAATTAATGGCGCTAGCAATCGTTTTAATTACATTTCTGTTTTTCATTTTATTTCTCTTGTATTACTTCAGTCTTGTTTGACCAGCTATGCACAGTAACTGCCACTGATCAGACCCAGTACAGCTCTGTATTTCAGCTGGTCAGTGGAAATTACAGTGAAGTGGACACATATCAATACTCAAAAATACTCAAGGCGACAGTATTTGTAATTAATACAGAATACAGTATGGAATAATTCCTGGAAGATTATACAGCACTGTATTGGGCACAAAACTACCTCAAGGTCTGTTAAAGTATGGTAAGAACTGATTTAGTAAAAACAGCAACTGATCTATCCTAACAAAGATACCAAGAGAAAGTGGGATCAATTTCAAATAACAGGAAGTAAACCTGAGTTTGAAATGAACTGATCTGTCACAAAAGACACATTGGTCAAATTGGTAAGAAAGGAAGACAAGCGTGGATTATACAGAATTCCACAGATAACTACTAAACAAAATGAACAATTCCAGCGATAATGAGCTCACCTGCTATCTGAGGGCGTCTCCACTGCGCAGGTATGGGACTCAGCTCCTGGCGCAGGTGAGACTGGGGGCTGATGACATCATGTAGACCCCACCCTGCAGGAACAGGGAGAGTTTGATTCAGATATCTTTGCCACTTCTTGGATAAATGCTGGGGGAATTAGTCATTTGACAACAGCAAAGTTTTTTTTTTATATTGCAAGTCATCAAGTGCAGATTTGACTTTTTTTAAAAGAGACACATGCACGTTCTTCTGATTTGAACTTCTGGGATAATCGATGGGGAAGTGATGCTCGGTTCTCATCATACTGCAGAGATTGCAATTTTAAGGCTGTATTTCAGCGCTAAAACTATAAGCAGTAAAATTAATCATTTAAGGAGATGGATAATTATGACAGTAGTTCTTCCCAGGCAAATGTTTGTTTCTGCTTCATGGTTAATAAGGGATGCAATAATATGCTTATTAAATTGGTTAATAAGGTCTGTACTGAACATTAAGTATTGACTTTAAATTAGAAGGAAGGCTGACTCTAAAGTTTTAAAGTTGATTTGGAGGAATAAACTCATTACCTTAGAAAAGATAATGATTTGTCAAACACAGGCAGAAGGAGGCTTTAAGGTTTAAGACTTTAGAACAAATTATACTATTTTGTAGATCTATGATATATACAGTATGATCTAATTACATTTCTCAGGAAGTAAGTGATACAGAGTTTTACTTTGATGTAATTTTGATGCTGGAAAGATCCCCCTGAAACACTGCTGCTTCCATAAACAAATACTCCTCACATGGACTCTTACAGTATATATAATCATTCCCCTCAGGTATACCATCTGGAATCATAGAGATATAAAGTTTTGTAGTAAAACATTGTGCTTTGAAAACTGGGTTACAAATTGCAATGGGTAAAACAATGGATGTTTATGAGGAAATATTTACACTGACTATGTTTTAAGAAATTGTGCTAATAGTCCATCAGAAACTTTGAAAGAATTTACAGCCTGTATTAGACTGCAAGGACACGATGTATTGAGTTGTAATCGCAATAAATATTTAAAATCCCTTTTGCAAGTTGACAATATCTTGTCAATTAAACTAGTTTCAAAAACATCGTTTGGGAAACTAATTGACTGGAATAAAATATAGATGATGCCAAGCAAATGTTGTATAAGGTTAAGGAGGTTTGATAAAGAATTGTATTTCACATTCACCTTAATGACACGTGTTATGCATAGCTTTAAAATTGATACAGATGATAAAAGCTATGTCTTTTGCAAAAGCAACCCAGGAACTTTACCACATTTGTATTGGTTATGTACAGTTATAGACGCATTCTGGGTGGATGTGCAAAAGTATATAAGGAAGGACTCTAATATTAACATTTCTTTTAGAGACATAATTGTAATGTTACTTTTTCATCCCATTGAAAACCCTTCAAAAAAATATAATTTGTCGTTGTATTGTCAATCTAAAACATACATACTGTAAGGACAAGCCTCCAGACTATTCCTAAAGGTAAGAACGTGAAAGCTGTACAGTCTATTTTTCCCTTATATAACCCTTTATTGTAAAATGCAACTGTATTATGGACCCCTGATGATGTTATACAGTATGTACTCTTGCATATATATTTATTGTTGTTGCAATCAGCAAACCGTTTTGTTCAGACAGATCTGAGCTCTGCACTAGCACTAGCTTTCTGATGTCTTTCTCCACACAGCTCAGCGGCTCCCGACTCCCCGACCCCGACAGCGCCGGAGCCCGGAGACTGTAGCGCTGCGAGCCGCTTGGTGTGGCCGTTCACAGGGGGACCCGATTTACGGCTCTCTACAACCCAAATCCCTTCAGGATAATCAAACCAATTAACACTCAAAACAGTTTATTACAGCATATAAGGTTAAACAATTACAATATACTGCGGTGATATTATACTGGTATCCACAGTCCCAGCTCGGTCCCCGGTGTCACAATTACCTTTTTCGCGCTCATCAGGGTTCAGGTTATAAATAGGGGCGGGTCTGTGCTCCAGACCCGTGCAGCAGGCTTTGTTTGCAAACTCGCTATTTAAAAGCGACCCGGCTGTCAGAACAGCTAAAAAACCACGAACTTCAAGTCAAATTGCAGACTGACCGGACCTGCCTTCTCAATCAGACTCGGCCCATAGGGGCGGCGGATCCCGGAGCTGCTCGTCTCTGCTGTGAAAAAGGCGAGTTTGCAGACAACCCGCCTGCAGAAATCCTATGAGAAAATTCAAATCCCCTAACAGGAACAATTAAGTACAAAATCTCATTTGGGGAAAATTTAGTCGAGCAACTCATCTTGCAGCCTTTCCGGTGCACTCCCCTGCAGTAATCTGACACAACAGCTCCTTAATTACTGCTGATACTGTCAGTAATATCAATCAACCGCACTGGGTGCAGCTACACTGTAATGCAGTGGACTGGAGAGGCCGCAAGTAGCTCCGATTCCAGTAGCAAGGTCCCACCTTCACGCTGCAATACCCTGAGACGGGACGGGCTCCCACACTGACACTACACTGCCCACTCGTGCTCTTTATTCACTTCAAGGCAACGCTGCTCACAGGGAACGCAAATAAGGGAGAAACAGGCGTTGACTCCACACTGGGAAACGGACACCTTGAGACAGAACAAGTGTCTAAAGAGGTTCAGCGACCGAAAGCAATCGGAGACGGTTTTCCTCTCTGCCACAGCTCAGCTCTGGTGAGAGACTGGGATATTATTGACTCTGGCACCGTTTCTCAAAGCAATGGAGCTCTCTGTAGCTCTTTCAGGCTCAGTGTTGGCCTCACGGCTGTGTCCCTGACCAGTTTCGTCCTAAATTGAATTTTATTGTGCCTTCCTCCTAATCTGGGTTGTTCTAACATAGCCAGTGATTTAATAAAGGAGTTTGGGCTGTTTTAAATCTACAAACATCGCCGAGGTGTTTTGAAATCTCCATGGTCTCCAGCAGGTGAATATATTGTCTTGAAATTCACTGCCTGTTTGAGGGCATTGATCACACTTCTCAGTAGCTGTGAGGAAGAGTCCTATATCTACTGAGCCTTCCATGATCTTCCTCCATCAGTCCCTCTGACTGCTGAGTCGGTTTCCTGTCCCTCTCTAACAGGGGCTCAAGGTCCAGCTGGGTTCCGTGTCGGAAGACTGTGGCTCACGGTGTGTCCAGAAAAAATGATGGTCCAGCTAGATTCTGTTGCAAGAGACCGCGTCTCCAAATAAGATGATGGTTATCTGACACCTATCCTAATTAAATGCAGCAAAAAAGGATACACAATGTTATGCTTGTTCTGTTTTTTAACCACATTATCAGTCTCCTGAGAGACTGTCAAAAATTGCCAATGCCGACTATATTTCAAGTCGTCACGGCGGGGTATTGGGAAAAGTTTTCAACTAGCAATAATCGCGCCTCGGATAAACCTCATTGGCTACGATACTGCCACTGCGCAAAGCTGACGACTTACCCCGTCCGCCAGGACCGGGACTCTGCCCGCTGAGCCCCCTATTATGGTGTTTGTTTTCATTCGCACATCAGAAAGTTCTGCAAACGTCTACAAACCAAAAATAACAAGGAGTCCTAATCTGTCAGCTATCTTTATATGCTCTTAGTTAATATAGCTCTTAATTGCTTTAATAAGAATTGCTCAAGAAATACAGTGAGCGCAGAGCATGACGGGTGAAAAGGTTGTATTACGTCGCCATCTTGCGCGTCAGACTGCTGGCAAGAAGCAAAACCGGAAGAAGGGAAACCCTTTGTGGCCGAAGGCGTTTTTTTCATACAGCTATAAATCGATGTAGTATTTCTGCCTAATTGGAAGCTAGTCAATAAAAATTGTATTTCAACCTAAACGTCTTCAAACCGAAAACGTAAGGCTGTTAATACAACACTGAAAATAGTTTTCTTATTTCACAGCTGACTGATTGAGACAAAGATCGAGGGCCGATTTCTTTGGTGTTCGCTAGTTTACAGACTTTAGTCTTTACTAGGTCTCTTTAAGAGTATAGATTTAAAAACAGGCAAGACAACAAAGCGACTATAAAAATAAAAATGTCTCGATGCCGGTGTTCACTGACAATTGCTTGATTAGCGGAGCTTTACGATTCAGTGAAACATTTAAATATTATTTTGGACAAAACGTAGCGTTTAATTTTACAAAATTATATTATACTAGAATGTAGACTGTTCCGACTATAACAAAAGAAAATAACCCTGAAAAGCCCTTTTTGTGTGCAGGGCGGGTACTAGTTTAGCCTTCAGCAAACAGCCCTTCAGATGGTAAAACTTTTCTTTACCTTTTTTAAAGCCGCTTTAAAACCAATGTCTAATAATTCAGTCTATACGGCCGCCCAACCAATTTTCATGAGCTCAATCATTGAACATTTTCGGAACAGATTTATACGCAACAGCGAGATCAATTTGACGTTTTTATTTGAGTTGGACTAAAATATAAGATCGTTAATCATATTTTTTTATTACAAGTCCCCCCTCATCACAAACTGGGTTTGCTTTAACTTCTGTTAGGACGAAAATCAAAATATAGAAAGAAATGAGAGAGCTCTTCAATAAACTTTAACGTGCATTTATACAAGATACAAGATAAAAAAAACATTTTGGGTCAATTCCAACGAACTGAAAGCAGCGTATTTAACTGGAGTTCAACACCTAGTCAGCAGCTCTGTGCTAGCTTAATGCGCCAGTTTAAAACCAATTGCAACGAATTTGGCCGATAAAATGAGTCTGCAGCTCTAAACCTATTTTCGATTACAACGAACCCACAGTAACAACTACCGCCCTCTAGCATGTTACAGAAGCAGAAGACCAGCTTAAACCATCTCTTCATATGGGTTAAACTCTGCAGCGGACTCACCAGAACACTTGTTCCCGAAAATCGTCCCTCAGTGATGAATTTCGTTTGAACATTATTGTAATATTTAACTAACATTGCCTTCCGGACACACCACAACTGTTCATAATGAAGTTTATCAATAAACGTGTTGATTATTGATTCATAGTCAGCAGCTGTATTGTAGGTGACGCATGTGGAATCTGTAGTGTGCGAGAGTGAATTTTCAGATATCGCGGGGAGTGAAGAGAACCAAAATGAACGAAAAACCTTTAAATTGGGTGGAAGTGTTCTGCCACAGCTGGGTGTTGATTGAACAGATTAATTGCATTTCCTATTGCGGCGGGACTCTACACTTGGGGTTTCTCGGGGAAAGGCAGGGATACTGGGGTTCTGGGGGTACAGTTGTGTAGGCAAATGTAAGGGCACGTTAAAGAAAAACGAACTATCGCCAGTTCCGACGAACCTTCTGGTATCTGCGGCTCTGGTCCAATAATAACAGCGGTGAAAGAGGCGGAAAGTCTCTTCAATAGACTCGGTCAATAGCAAGGCCGGGTCTGACCGGTCACGCCCAGTGCCGGTGTGGCTCTTAAACGGACACTCGGACCACGCGAGAGGCAAGCAAACTCCCAAAGGTCAGAGGGACAGCGATGAAACTGAAATAAAAAAAAAGATCTATTACAGAAGTTCCCTCATCTTACCTTTTTTAGAGCTACGAATGTTTTTTTTTTAATTGCAGACCACATCCATTCCCACGAGCTAGCACCTTTTATATTAATCTCAATTCAGTTTAAGACCTAAAATTGCTAAAGCTCTTGGCCACGTATCAGCTGGGGGTTTTTGTAACGCGCTGCCAACGCCGGTGTCATGAACAGGCAGTCGTCGCTCAACGCGCCTGTGACTTGTCTTGCTACCTCACACGGAGAAGATCCACAATCATCAATTAAAAAAAAAGCCCTTACTGCAGATGAAGCGCTACAAATGTAGCCACTGAAATGGCGTAGCACTTCCATTTACACTATTGCTGACACAAACGTAACTCATGCATACAGCCAAAACGGCGATATGCTCGCTCCTTCGTGTGAAGGATCTCCGTGTCAATCTGGATCCTTCCTCAATGACAATACAAGCGGCTAGGACGTGACGCGTTTGTTTCGAGACTAATTGCAGTTGAGTATACTTACTGATTAGATTATTTAAAGTGTTCTTCTGCAGAACGGCAAGGATGCTCCGCCTTCTGCACCGTCCTGAGCACAACCCCAGCTGGTCTCCCACTGGGTTCCGCAATGATATTTTCGTTCCTTTTGAGCTCAGAGCTGGACACAATCTCCAGATAATCCCGTTTTAACTCGTCCGGAATTTAGTTCGCAAAACTGCGGGCGAAATCGGAGGGTTTGTGGCGATTAGAAATGAACAGAATCCAACCTCCTGCGAAAGCTCGGTTTGTTATCCTGCGTGTCCGAGAGGCAAAGCGACTCGGAACACCTGTTCTAAACTCGCGTCACCAAACCCCAAACCGGCACAGGGTCTGCTCACCCACTGCTTCTGCTTTCTTCTGTTAACCCCCTTTTACGGTTTGTTAAATGTTTATTCCTCAATTTTAATTAACCAGAGTGATTTTCATTTGATCCCCTCTCTCGTAGCCCGCACACAGCTGTGAAGTTTTACATTTCAGGACCACTTTAGTCGTACCAGTAGTCTACAATGTATCCCGATCCAATGACAAAAAACGGCTTTTAGCCCTCATTTCTAACACTCAGGCCAGTTATAAGGCGGAAAGGTTCATAAGCATGTAGTTCGATGTATCTAAGGCTTAATAATGCTTAAAGTTACTCACCTCATGGGTGTATCAATCGGAAAGACGCTAACTAGTGACATCACTGCTCTAGGGCAGCAGCACAGGAACTCTGTGACGACCGGCGAGATTGGAATTCACTTTTCACGGTCTTGTAAACGTATTTGATGTATTAGTACATTTTAAGAAATGTATGGAAATAAATCAGAATACATATTTTCTGTGAATTGAAATAATTACGTTTCCGTTATTTTATTTGTATTTCAATCTTTTAGGTTTCTTTCCACAAATCCCTTTCGAAAAATCTTTGTTCTCTTCAGATCTGGCTCCCCGTTCACCCCGTCGCCCCGGTCACCCATCTGAGGCACAGCTCTTGTCCTCCAGAGGGGGGGTCTCCCACCCTAGTGCCAGCCGGGCCTCAAGTACAATTAGTTAAATAAATTAGTTAATAAAGTTACAATTTCAATTACAAAAAATGCTGCCAGATTCCTTCCCCACACCAGCCATCCTGGTGTGGGCAGCGGCATGGGTCTGGATACATTACTGCTACTTACAGTATGCCCAAGGTTGACTGGTCCTTTACCTGATGAAAAATGGGGAGCAAACAATTCTTAGGAATATACTTTTATTTCAAATTCTGTGTTATAAAAATACATTGTGAACTTTACAATGCTATATAGGGAATGTCGAAGATGTAGCTCTCTCTATCTGGTAGGGAGAGGGCGCTGCTGTAACAGTGCAGTGAGACGATCCGATGGTCTGCGCTTATTCCATCGCAGTCTCTCGCTCGCTCGCTCTCCCTCAGTAATGGTAGACCTTTATCTGGTTATTCTCATCCAGGCCCAACTGGACTAAGCCACTCCTGGAAGGGGGGTTCTGCGAGCGTGGGAACAGAGGCCTGCGGATGACAGCTTAAGGAAAAGCCACTCCAAAAAAAACCCCACAACAAATCAGAAAACCAGCACGACAACAGCAGAGGTATTTGACAGTAGTGGTGTCGAGAACATGGCGATTTTATGAAAGTGAGACCAGGATTAAATTTAAACTGTGGGTGACTCGAAGTTGGAGTAACTGTACTATTAGAGAACAGAACAAATTATTTTCCAATTAATACAGATTATTATTTCACACAAAGTTTTCAGGTTTGCAACATGGAAATTGCAGGATTTGCTCTAAAGCCATCTGGGAGGTACAGTACGTTTGTCCTGATTAGCACTGCGTATATGCAAGTACAGCCTATAGCAGCTGGCAATATTTTAACACAGGGCACTGCACTTTTTACAGTCTTTAGAACAGCGTTCAGTCAGCACTGTCTTTGAACACATTTGAAAAAGATCCTAGAATAGACACTGACCGTTTCCCTTAAAATTGCCAATTATTTTTGCTGTAACCACCCGAATTAATATAGCCAATTGTGTTTTATGTCTTGGCTCACAGCTACCAGCCTAGTGATAACACACTGGGGAGAGTGAGGAAGCGTAGACAGACTCCTCTGATCTGGCCACCTTCCATCCACTTTATTCCTATTATTTGTTAACACAATACAGGTAGCATAGCCCAGTACTGGAGGATAAGTGACTGAAGGAAAGGCACGTCCCTCACCCACAGCCCCACACTGATTGGAGGAGAGGCATGTCCCTCATCCACAGCCCCACAATGATTGGAGGAAAAGCATGTCCTTCACCCACACAGCCCTGCACCCATTGGAGGAAAGGTTCATCCCTTACCCATAGCCCCACACCGATTGGAGGAGAGGTGCGTCCCTCACCCACAGCCCCACACGTAATAGCATCCCACTTCTTGGAAAACAGCTGCTCATTGACCTAAACTCTGTAGTTATCCGTCTGCTAGGTTATAGCAAAATATCAATATTTTTAGATAAACCCTCTTTAGGATACAGCAAATTTTGGTACAGAACCGTGAAATGGTGTGACGTTTGTGTGCGAGTTAATTGATATAAGTGTGACTGTAGGAGGTACATCCATTATTTGTAATCGATGCAGGTATATGCGAGCGTGTCACATCAGAGTGAGGATACACCTTGGGGTCCTTCCTGCGACTCTCCAGCCATCTTTTGTTGGAGTTGATCAGTCCCTGGAGCCGCTGGCCATCTGGTTCTGTAGTGTTCTGCTGGACCAACCTCAAACTGCGCAACTGATCACTGAGAAACACACACACACACCGTCACTGACATCTGGAGAGACAAGCGGTCATGCTGGCACACAATACGACATCACAACGCACTGATACTCTAACACAGAGATAAGCTGTCTAACTGATGCACTGCAGCACCAGCACACTGATACATGACAAACATACATACTGAAAAGTTACTGCAAACCCTAAACAAAATCATGCCTTAGACAAAATCAGTCTTGTAATCATTAATCTTCTGATGACTTTTGACTGTTAGTCGACATTGATCGTCTTCTAATGCGACTATTACAATCTCGGACAAATGTATTAATTCAGCATGCCAATATTTTGTGCATTTCACAATTTGTAACATCTATTTCCTATTTATTATATGCTATGTCTTGATATGTTCTTGATGTCTTGTATCTTGCTGGTTGTGTCCTGCCCAGGGACTACACATGTAGGTTAGGTTTCTAGCCAGCTCTGGTGCAGAGCTGTGTGCCGTTTTCAATAAACCCAATTGCTGACCAATAAAAACTAAAATAAAAATGAAACCAATGGGCTAATCCATGTACGACACTATAAAACATCTTTCTTCTTTGTTTGGCCATTTGTAAACTAGGCGACAGACTGATGTTGATTGATTCCGGCCAGAAACTGAATTCCAGTGGATTGCTGAAAAACGTCCTTGTAAAGTAGGGTCTGTACCCCTGGTCCTGGAAAGCCCCACTCCAGGCACCTTCATAGGCCACCCCACATCACCAGTGTTATGGAAGTGTTAGTAAACTGTATCACTGAACCGACACACTAATACACTGGCTAACAGGAACACGGACAGGGTCACACCACAGTGGGAACGGAAGGTACTGTACCTGGCAGAGGTGTATCCTGGGTAGCTCCCAGATGGAGGGGGCTGTCCACTTGTCTCCATGCTGCTCCCTAAGAGACGGACACACCTTACTGCAGGGTCAGTGAAAACGAACTGCTAAATGTAGACTGTGTTAATTCCAGCTGGTCATCTGGCATTACTCTTTATATTGAACTGTTAATTAACAGCAAAGTTAAAACATTGGAAACTATACAAACAACACTTAAACTCTTATATTCAATATTTTAATATAATATTGATTTATCAATATTTAAAAAAAAACCTTCCTTACAGTGACTAGATAAGGATATTAAAACAGTTTAGTGCACAAACTTTTTTTTTAGAACATCAAATACAAAGGGTGTATTAAAACTAAAAATATTTATTGTTTTATATTTTAAAGCAGCTAATTGTCAATTAGTAATTGCTAATTTTCTTTAAATTAATATGTAGTTCCACTGTTAGACTGAAATACTTCACACAGAGCTGTGTAACCCCAACCCCTCACATAGAGCTCTGTATTACCCTAACCCCTCACACAGAGCACTGTATAACCCTAACCCCTCACTCAGAGCACTGCATAACCCTAACCCCTCACACAGAGCTCTGTATTACCCTAACCCCTCACATAGAGCTCTGTATTACCCTAACCCCTCACACAGAGCTCTGTATTACCCTAACCCCTCACTCAGAGCACTGCATAACCCTAACCCCTCACACAGAGCTCTGTATTACCCTAACCCCTCACATAGAGCTCTGTATTACCCTAACCCCTCACACAGAGCTCTGTATTACCCTAACCCCTCACTCAGAGCTCTGTATACCTCTAACCCCTCACACAGAGCTCTGTATACCTCTAACCCCTCACACAGAGCTCTGTATTACCCTAACCCCTCACTCAGAGCACTGCATAACCCTAACCCCTCACTCAGAGCTCTGTATACCTCTAACCCCTCACACAGAGCTCTGCATAACCCTAACCCCTCACACAGAGCTCTGCATAACCCTAACCCCTCACACATAGCTCTGCATAACCCTAACCCCTCACACAGAGCACTGTATAACCCTAACCCCTCACACAGAGCTCTGTATACCTCTAACCCCTCACACAGAGCTCTGCATAACCCTAACCCCTCACACAGAGCACTGTATAACCCTAACCCCTCACACAGAGCACTGTATTACCCTAACCCCTCACACAGAGCTCTGTATACCCCTAACCCCTCACACAGAGCACTGTATTACCCTAACCCCTCACACAGAGCACTGTATTACCCTAACCCCTCACACAGAGCTCTGTATACCCCTAACCCCTCACACAGAGCACTGTATTACCCTAACCCCTCACACAGAGCTCTGTATACCCCTAACCCCTCACACAGAGCACTGTATTACCCTAACCCCTCACACAGAGCACTGTATTACCCTAACCTGCCAGGAAGTTGTGCCAGCGGCCACCCAGGCTGTCCTCCAGGACGCGGGAGCTTGGGGAGGGCGCCCAGGCCCAGGTGGGCAAGGCAGGAGCAGCTGTGGCCCGCGGCAGGGACAGGGGAGAGTAGGTGGCCACTGGGGCCTGTCGCAGTGCCAGGGTCCCCAGAGCCTCCAACACACTGTTGAGCTGGCCAGAAATCTGCTGCAGGGACTCGGTCAGGTGCTGCACCTTCGGAGGGACCGCCGTCAGAGAACCTGGGGCCTGGTTGCCTGGCAAATGACAACAAAAGTCTCAGCACTGTTCAACGTCCATCACTGCATCCGTCTCCCACTCCATCAGTCTCTCTCACCTGAGGCTTCTGGAAGGTCAATGCTACTGATCTCAGAGTCGCTGAGGTCAAAAGTTACTATCTTCTTCTCAGCAACCCCTTTTGTTGTGTCCTCATCCGACAGCTGGGAGACGGAAGAAAGGAGAGCTCTTTTGCTAAGAATTAGTGTAGAAAAGTACTTGTCTCGTATTTTGAGTGTCTTCACATCAGTACTAAATATTCAGTCAGTCTCTGCATGGCAATGTGCACACTGCATAGAATTTCAGTCCATCCGTGCGTGTATCAGTATGCACAGTGTATATACACTCGATCACCCTGTGTGTATATCAGTATGCATAGTATACTGTATATACAAAACTCACAATCAGCCTGTAGTATCAGTATGCACAGTGATTATACTCTGTCAGCCTGTATGTGAATCAGTATGTACAGTGATTATACTCTCAGTCAGCCCACATGTGTATCGATATGCACAGTGATTATACTCTGTCAGCCTGTATGTGAATCAGTATGTACAGTGATTATACTCTGTCAGCCTGTATGTGAATCAGTATGTACAGTGATTATACTCTGTCAGCCTGTATGTGAATCAGTATGCACAGTGATTATACTCTGTCAGCCTGTATGTGAATCAGTATGCACAGTGATTATACTCTGTCAGCCTGTATGCGAATCAGTATGTACAGTGATTATACTCTGTCAGCCTGTATGTGTATCAGTATGCACAGTGATTATACTCTGTCAGCCTGTATGTGAATCAGTATGTACAGCGATTATACTCTCAGTCAGCCCACATGTGTATCGATATGCACAGTGTTGATACTCGCAGTCAGTCTGTGGGTATCAGTGTGTACAATGCATATACTCTCAGTCAGTCTGATACTATCTTCAGGTATTGGTATGCTCAGTGAGCCAGCAGGTGTGTAGTGTACCTCCTCTGTGAGAGAGCTCTCCAGCTGGGTCAGTCTTTCTTCCTTCCTGCGCAGGAGAGCCTGGCCTCTCTGAACTGTGGCCTTCAGCTGCTCCAGGTGACAGACCTCCTGCAAAGGATTCATATTTTTATGCTTCAATGATTTAACAATTGATCCTCTCACAGGGCTAAATGTGTATGCAAAATAATACCCAGAAACCAAAAATCTGAAATTCTATACTTTTGCCACGTATGAATCTTTTAATCTGAAGTACAGATTTCGATAGTACACAACAAAAATGACCAATTTCGTTTCACATTTCCCGATACGCTTTTCACTGAAGTTCTCTTAATGCATTAAAAATTAATACAACCAAATAAACTAAAAAACCTGTTTGAAAATGTTCAATAGCGCAGACCAGCCAGCCCTTGCTGGCGAAGGGTGTGGTCTAGCAGAGAATCTGCACTGCCATGAACAGGACCAGATCTGAACAGGACCTACAGCTGGAGGTCTCAGAACTGGGCCAGTTCCCCAGATCCACTCCACACTGAAACAAGCTCGGTGCATACTGGGTCCACTGCGGCAGGCCGAGCCACTCCTACAGTAGCCCTGCAGGACCTCTCGGAGAGAGTCCGCTCAGCAGGCCTGTGAGCTCCGCAGCCCACCTGGAAAGTAAACTCCAGCTGCACGAATCCCAGAGGCCAAACTATGCCTAGACAATTAGTCCAAATCCTAATGGAACGTGAAAATTAAAATATGCTCAAATCATGCATATTATCATGCCCTGAAAAGACGTGTTTACCTTGACCCCGGCGGAATATTAAGCCAAATTCAGAAAGCCCAAGCACAGACTGTCTAACGCAATCTGACAGGTGTCTGGCCAGGTTGGAGTGCTCACCCGCTGGATATTCTTGTGGAGGTCCTGCGCGGGCTCCTGGCTCCAGGTGGTGCGAGCCGCCCGCAGAGCTGCCTGCCTCTGGCTCAGAGAGCCGCTCTGTCTCTCCAGGAAACGACGGGCTTTCTGTAGGGACGCCCCCTCGGCGGAGATATACTGCCGCACCCTGGGAGAGAGACCAGGGGGAGAAGAGGGTTAGGAGATGGAGGGACAGAGAGAATGAGGAGAGGCAGAGTAGCACAGAGGAAGGAAGCAGGAGAAAGAAGGGGACAGGAAGGAGAAGAGAGGCTAGGGCTAGAGAGAAAGGGACACCATGTGGAGGGAAGAGGAGGAAAGGGGCAGAATTATAGTCCAACAGATTGTTGATAAGGGCTGAGGCAAGACTTTCAGGCGAGACATAGATACCCACACCTACGTGGACATCTGGGTACATACTCATCAATGCTAAGCTCCGAGTCTCCCTCTCTTTCAGAGTCGTGATGGTTCGAGCTAGCGGCCGCAGGGGGTGGAGGGGACACCTCTAGGTCCTTCAGTTGCAGAGCTCTTTCCCGGCCAGCAGGGGGCTCCACATTGCAATTAGGCTGTAGGCACTTTCCCTCACTTTCAGTAAGGAGGGCTGTATGTCTACTGGCATCACCATGTTTCTCATCACTGCGAAAACATAAAATTACACTAAGGAATAAAATAGAAAACAGTCATAAACTGTTCACAACACATAACAAGAGACCTGAAAAGCAGCATGTCTTTGGATAGTGGAAGAAGACCAGGGCATGCAGTAAAAACCCACATAACACAGGGAGAACCTGTAAACTCCACACAAAAAGCTTCTGTGAAGGGACAGTGCTGAATGCCAAGCCACAGCACAAAACGTTTTTGGTACCTGCAGTAAATGCCATCTCGTTTAGAGAACTTACTGCATTTACAGTGCAATTCAATGACACACAGAACAGCACCCTGGGAGAGCAGGTCCTCTCAGACAGACTCTGCTGTGCTGACAGGCTCGGCCTACCTGGCCAACACGTTCAGCCTGTCGCAGCGCTCCTGCAGCCGCTGGCCCTGTGCCTGGAGCTGGTCTCTTTCCTCTCTTAGTCGCGTCTCCTCTCCCTGGAGCTGGTCTCTCTCCTCCTGCAGCCGCTGGCCCTGTGCCTGGAGCTGGTCTCTCTCCTCCCTCAGCCGCTGCCCCTGTGCCCGGAGCTGGTCTCTCTCCTCCTTCAGCCGCTGGCCCTGTGCCTGGAGCCGGTCTCTCTCCTCCTGCAGCTGGTCTCTCTCCTCCTGCAGCCGGTCTCTCTCCTCCCTCAGCCGCTGCCCCTGTGCCCGGAGCTGGTCTCTCTCCTCCTTCAGCCGCTGGCCCTGCGCCTGGAGCCGGTCTCTCTCCTCCCTCAGCCGGTCTCTCTCCTGCACAGTGACACAGTGGAATGCTGTGTGTCCAGACAGCGCTGGCCCAGAGGGAGGAGGAGAAGCAGTAGCATTACAATAATGAGGCCGGTGATGAAGGGTGACCAGACTCACCTGCCTGCCTCTTTCCCTCAGCTCCTCTTCCTCCTCCAGCTGCTCCCTTTTGCTCCTGAAGTCTTCCTCCTGGAGGAGAGAGAGCAGGGGCAGCCCCCGCAGTGTCAGAGCAGGGCTGCAGTGAGTTTCATTTGAAAGGGCCACGTGAGAAGATTATCGTCTCTAGGGAGTATGTGATTTGTAAGGTGCTTCAGAGTGTTTTACAGAGAGAAAACGATCACAGCTGGAACCCCTCCGTCAGTACCTGAGCTTGGAGAGCTGCAGTCCTGGCTTTCAGCTCTTTGGCCCTGAGCTCCAACTCCTCCCCCTGTCTCTGAAGCTCACTTTCCTGAAGCAGAGAGGACAGTGTTAGCACACAACACAGCACTGTCCATACACTATCACCCACACTGCACACCACTAAACACAGAAGGCACAAGTAATGTGTTGTTAATGCTGTGCACACTGCTGACAATGTACCGTCATCGATACTGCACACACTGATGATATACTAATCAATACTGAACATGAACACTCAAATGGCCAATGATATAATATATCGATGATAGATTGTTGACAAATAAGTACATGCTGCACCCACACAGCAACAGGACTGAACACAATGTAACTACAACGTGACATCACTGTACATGCACTTTTACCACTTTAAGAACTAAAGCAAACTATACTACTGTTTGGCCTTGTCTCCTGACCTTGCACCGCCATGGTAAACATCAACCTGACTTCCCCTAAAAAGTAGTTTCCCACATTCCATGGAAATGAAGCCTCACAAAAGCAACCCCTGCCTCCCGACAGGCTTCCCAGCATGCCCGCCTAACGGACCTTGTGCCTGTGTGCCTGACGGGCGTCGTGCAGCTGTGCGTCCAGCTGTGAGCAGAGCTCCTCCAGCTGTTTGCGATGGCTGGACAGCAGCTTCTCTCTTTCCTCCTGCAGGGTTCCCAGCAACCCGTCTCTCTGCCTGCATTCCTGGAGACAGGCAGACAGACACCCGCTGGCTTTACTGTGCTTTAGTATCGTGCCTTTCCTCTGTGATTACACTTTCCTCTGTTCAAACATTCAAAGACAACCAAAGCTGATCCCTGTGTCATTATCACTCCCTTAGATTCCACTCTCTTTGTCTATTTTCCCCACTTTTTCTCCTCCCATTTTCTCCCCCTTACCTCACTCCGTGCCTCACCTCCTCCAAGTACTTCTCTCGGATGTCCTGCAGAGTGTGGCGGTGCTCCTCTCTCAGCTGCTCCAACTTCCTGTCATGCTCCTTCTGCACTTCCTCCCTCACCTCCCTCAGCACCTCACTCAGCTAGAGACACACAGACACGTGACTCAGCTGGGGACAGACACACACACACCTCACTCAGCTAGAGACACACAGACACAGACACGTGACTCAGCTGGGGACAGAAAGACACACACACACACAGTTTGTACAATTTGGCGTTTGTAGTGTCACAGTGAACGTTCGTACAGAGGAGGGGGTCCAGATCAGTGAGAGCGTACTTCACCAAACCCCTGCCCAGAGCTGAGCTGTAAGTGAACCTTCCCAAACAGCCCCCCCTGTTCCTGCCCTTGACGATGTGCAGGCCCAGCCCTTGACAGAGCTGTAGCTGGAACTGTTGTTGCTGCAGCAGAGTGAGGTGATCAGTGTGTGGTGTGACAAATGTGATATGTGATGATATTTCTACTGATTTTAAGCCAAACACATGAGTCTTCTCTCCTCACAGGCTGTATGGAGTCAATCGGTTCTGCTCTGCATCACACAATGATCCCCCAGAATCCCAGCCATCACTTTTGTTACACAGGACACAATGATCTCCTTGTAGCCTGGGGGACCGTTGGTGGACTTGTCTACCCGACATCATGTCTCCTGCAGTAGTATGATGTCTTTTCCCTTTTCATTCTTAACAAACTAGGGATTCCGGGGTTTTCAGCTCAAAAGCTGAGGTATATACTTACTTATTGAAAGCAATCTCATTCTCAGTGCTTGAACTTTAACAATTATTATTGTTTTCTGGAATGAGAGCAAATCGGTCCAGCATATTAACACCATCGGCAAAACATATTAAAATTTAGAACCACTCTGTTGCTGTATCTGGTGGTAGCCTAACTCAATGTGCAGATAAAGCTCAGGACGTTTCTCACAGTGCATTTGGGAGTGTATCAGTGTGGGTCAGTGTGGACGTGAGTGTATGAAAATGAATATATCAGTGTGTCAGGGTGTGTATCGGATTGAGTGTTGCGTGTCAGTAGCATTAGCTCACCTCCTTCTGGTAGGTAGAGAGGTGCTGTCCACCGTGCTGGGGCTTCAGCAGCTCTTCTTGTTTCTCGTGGCTCAGTTCCTGAGCGATCTTCCCCTGCTACACACCACAGAGTGTTACTGCTGTGCAATTCAGTGTTTCACTTCGATTATGGGGCGGACGCGCAGCGCAGAGCCACATCGACATTCGAGTCGGGAAGGGCTGCCCAGCTCAATTTGTCGAAACCAGTACCTTGGCTTATATCCAGAAATAGCTGGATGGGATCTACAGATCAATAACTTAATAACTTTAATCAATTAGGGCTGGTTGGGCCAAATGGCCTCTTTTTGTTTGTGATCTTTCTTATATTCTTGACAGGTCAAAATAAAACCATACATTCCCTTACCCCGGAAAAAACTTTAAGGAAGCCCTTCATTTTAACCACTGAAACTATGCAGAGAACCATATTTTCGGAAAGACGTGCACAAGAAACTTGTGTTTTTCAGAAGACTCGGACCTCAGACAAAAGGAAAGTCCTGGCCTGGGGTGAGGATCGCCCCTCTAAGTGGATGGGCTGTGTGTAGAAAAGCCTTCCTCGGCGCTGCGTTCTCACCTCTTTCTTCACTGCCTCCAGCTGTGCCTCCCTCTCGGCCTCCAGCCTGTGCCTCTCTTGCCTCAGCTCCTCCTCGGCCTCCCGCCGCAGTCTTGCCAGCTCCTGCCGCCGGTGCTCCTCCAGCCTCTTCATCTCGGCGGCCCGGTCTGCCTCCAGGGCTGCCCTCAGCTCCCGCAGAGCCGACTCGCCCTCCTCCCTGACTCGCAGACACAGACGCACAAATAAATGAGACAGGGCGACACTTAGAGAGACCCGGGAGGCAGAAAATTGGCTTTAATTAATACGCTCACTATGAAAAGCTTTATTACAAGCTATTAGTTACAATTTAAAACCATTTACTCACCCTGTATAGCCATACAACATAAGACACATTATGTAAATCTAATCTGATATAATATTAGTTTTATTACATATTGGGCGGAGCGGGGGCTCTGTGGCTCAGGATCTGCGCCTGTGGCTGGAAGGTTGCCGGTTCAAATCCCGCAGCCGGCAGAGGAATCCTACTCCGTTGGGCCCCTGAGCAAGGCCCTTAAACCCAACTGCTCCAGGGGCGCCATATATATGGCTGACCCTGGTTCTGACCCCAAGCTTCTCTCTGTCTGTGTGTCTTATGGAGAGCAAGCTGGGGTATGCGAAAAGAAATTCCTAATGCAAGAAATTGTAAAGGGTTAATAAAGCAACATTATTATTATTATTATTATATACTTCTATCATAGTGTGCACGTTAAGGTTTCATCAGTGGTAACTGCTGGCGTATCTCTCATTCGTGATGCAGTGGCTGACCTGAGGTGCTGCTCCTGAGCTTCTCTCTGTGTCTGTGTGGAGAGTCTGAGGTCCTGCAGTTTCTCCTCAGACACCAGTCTCAGCCTTCTCTCCTCTTCCTCTCTTTCCCCCTGTAGCCTCTCTCTCAGTGCCCTGTGAAAATATTACAAACCCTCATACAGGGCGTGCACACACCGGACCAGATCTGTAACACACAGTACAAACACACCGGTCCCAGTCAGGACCAGCGTCCAGCCCGGTGTCAGGGAGCGCGAGTGTCGGTGTCACGGTATTGGGGTGCGCCAGTGTGCGTCCGGCTCGGTATCGGGGAGCACGAGCGGGCGTCCGGCTCGGTGTCGGGGAGCGCCAGTGGGACTCAGGCCCAGCGTCAGGGAGCGCGAGTGCACTCCTCTCCGCCGGGCCTGACACCGGGCCTGAGGCCCACTTGCGCTCCCTGTTGCTGGCGTCGGGGAGTGTTCGTCAGGACCAGCGTCCGGCCCGGTGTCGGGGAGCGCAAGCGGGCCTCAGGCCCAGCATCTGGCCCGGCGTCGGGGAGCGCAAGCGGGCCTCAGGCCCAGCGTCAGGCCCGGCATCGGGGAGCGCAAGCGGGCCTCAGGCCCAGCATCTGGCCCGGCGTCGGGGAGCGCAAGCAGGCCTCAGGCCCAGCGTCAGGCCCGGCGTCGGGGAGCGCAAGCGGGCCTCAGGCCCAGCGTCAGGCCCGGTGTCGGGGAGTGCGGGGGGGGCCTCAGGCCAGGTGTTAGACTTGGTGGCGTGGAGTGCGGGGGGGGCCTCAGGCCCAGCATCAGGGAGTGCGAGCATGTCTCAGGCCCGGCGTCGGGGAGCGCAGGGGGGCCTTAGGTCCGGCAGAGGGGAGTGGGGGGGCCATCAGGCCCGGCGGCGGGGAGAGTGTGCTTGTGGGTCAGCCCGAGTGTGTGCGCAACCTGATCCGTTCTTGGTTCTCCTGCCGCAGCCTCCGCTCCTCCTCTTCGTCCTCCTTCCTCAGCTCCTCTGCAAGGCGGCTCAGCCTTTCCCGCCTCTCCTGCAGGGCCCTGGCTCGTCGCGCCTCGAGCTTCTGCTCCGTCTCCTCCGCGAACTCGGCGAGGCGGACCTCCGACCTCTCCCGCTTCTTCCT
Organism: Lepisosteus oculatus; assembly: GCF_040954835.1. Taxonomy (NCBI): domain Eukaryota; kingdom Metazoa; phylum Chordata; class Actinopteri; order Semionotiformes; family Lepisosteidae; genus Lepisosteus; species Lepisosteus oculatus. Next base: position 4,811,739 of record NC_090718.1, on the reverse strand, counting down.
CTCCGAGGAGGAGGCAGGGGCCAGCCTCTCCAGCCCCTGATCTTCATCGGAGCTGTGGCTGTGCTGACTGCTTGGAGTGACTGGCTTGCCTCTCGCCATCTCTGGCCTCTTCCTCCGGCTCCTGCTGCCTCCCTCCTCCCCGGGACTGCACTCGGACTCAAGGCCACTTGCAGTCTGAGCCACTGGGCTCCGGGCCCTCGTCTCTGGAGCCGTCTCTGTCCTCGCTGCCTCCTTCAGCCGCCTAAGAAGCACAGCACAGGGAGACCAGAACGTCAGGCAGGCAACGTCCTACTGACAACTGTGCGCACTGGTCTGTGTCGACCGAAGATGCTGTATCTTTAAGTATGTGAAATATCAGGAACATACCCTGAATTTATATTCCTGATATTGCTTTTAAAATACACTGAAATATTTGAAAATATTTGAATAAGTTTCCACCTGCAGTTTAATACCATTCGGGATAAAGTGCCTGATATGTGGTCAGTTATTAATATGCTTTGTCCATAATATTTTAAAATACAATTTCCTTCAGTGTTCTGGACTTCCGAAAACGTGACAAATAAATGTACTGTCAAGATATGTTTATATTCCTGTTTGTCATGTGCGCTCATATGAGATACGGGAGTGTAAGTCATAGAGAAGACCAGATGTGAGCTCTTGTGCTCAAGATCATATGATATAAAACGTTGGCGTCGCGGCCTGGAAGACTTGTGAGGACGGCAGGCAAAATGAATCCAGGATTCGCAAAGGAATCCTGAAGGAAAACCTGCAGCAGTCTGCAAGAGACCTGGGGCTTAGAATTCATCATCTGGTAGGACAATGGCCCAAAACATATAGCTAAAGGCACACTGGAGCAACTAAAATCAACAGAGTGTGGATTGATTGGACCACAATCCAATTGAGAATCTGTGGTAGGAGTTGAAAACTGCTGTTCACCAATGTTCTCCATCCAACCTAAGAGAGCTTAAGCTATTTTGGAAAGGAGAATGGACCAAAATTGATGTACACTGTCCAGATGCACAAAACTAGCAGAGACTGATCTAAGATTCATGGTTGTAATTACCGAGAAAGGTGCCTCTACCAAATATTGGCTCAAGGGTGGTGAATCCCTACACAAGCACCTATTTTCTGTGTTATACATAATTTAGGAGGTTCCATAGAACTTTGTCTTCACCTTGATGTTATAGAGTGTTTCGGGTCTATCAATGACAAAACAAACCCAAATACATTATGATTCAAAATTGTATCAGTGACCAGAGCTTGCCTGGGTTCCATAACATAAAAAATGTGAAAATGACCATGTGGGGTGACTTTTGATAGTTACTGGATTTGTATTTAGCCGACAGCTTTATCCAAGTCCAATAACATTCAATGATCTATAAAAAACTTAACAGTAAATTATATATAATACAGAACACTGGTGTCTACAATAACTCAACATACTGTAATAAGACAACCAAAGTAAAAGGGTACCAGGCAAGAGATACAATAAAAAGCAATGTATATATTTAAGACTTGATCACAGTCCATCTGAATCTTTTGAACACTGGGAAATACTGGATTTTGCATCAGTCAGCTGCTGAGTACCTCTCTGCTGCCTCTGCCCTCTTCCTCCTCTCATCTTCCTCTTTCATTTTCATGCTCCCTTCTTCCTGCCTTTCTGTGACGTCCTTGTCCTGGAGAACAGCAGTCAGGAAAGGCAGGTAAGTCACACAGTGTGGCTCCACCTCGACCACAGCACAGCACCATACTGTACGATACTGTTCTGCTGCTGTCCATTGCAATATAGAACTGCAAGATAAAACAGAATGCAGTACTTCTAATAATAATAATAATTGCTTACACTTATATAGCGCTTTTCTGGACACTCCACTCAAAGCGCTTTACAGCTAATGGGGTCTCCCCTCCACCACCACCAGTGTGCAGCCCAACCTGGCTGATGTGACGGCAGCCATAGTGCGCCAGAACGCTCACCACACACCAGCTCTCAGTGGGGAGGAGAGCAGAGTGATGAAGCCAGTTCAGAGATGGGGATTATTAGGAGGCCATGATTGGTAAGGGCCACTGGGAAATTTGGCCAGGATGCCACCCCTACTAGACAGTTGGAAGTATGGTACGTAGAGCCACAAGTGTGACTGAGTATAATCCAGCATGTGAAGCACAGATATGACAGTGTAGGTCCAGTACAAAGCATGCGGTTAACTTACACTTCAGTGTATTAGAAGTACAGTACAGAGATTCACAAGGCAGTGTATTAACAGTATAGACTTGACAGCACAATGCGTGTGCATTGCTGTCAGAGTGCCGCACGGTGTACTGACCAGTGTCCTTGCACCCTCCGGGGCAGGGGAGAGATCTTCCACGTCAAGCACCTGCTCGAACACCCTGGACTGGAACCCAGCCGAGCTCTGCAGAGTCACAACGGCACCAGGTTACCTGCCCAGCTGGACCCAACAGGTGCCAGCACGAACCAGTCCAACAGGGAGTCCTGCCGAGCTCAGAGCGGGGGACTCTGCTCATGCTATGCCAATAAAACACCATGCATGTCTGATGTGCTTCTGTTTGCTCATCTCCTTTTGTTCCAAGTTCTCTGTGCTCAAAAGTACAAACACCCTGCTTAACTTGCAGCATACAGTCCAATATGTCTTTTTGTCACTGTTCAAAAAGAGATAATTATTGCATGACTGAATGACACAATATAAGATAAGATCACTTTATTAGCCCTATACAATTTCTTGCATTAAGAATTTGTCTTTTCACAGACCCCAGCTTGCTCTCCATGAGACACACAGACAGGGAGAGAAACTTGGGGTCAGAGCGCAGGTTCAGCCATTGTACAGCACCCCTGGAGCAGTTGGGGTTAAGGCCCTTGCTCAGGGGCCCAACGGAGTAGGATTCCTCTGCCGGCCACAGGATTTGAACCGGCAACCTTCCAGACACAGGCGCAGATCCTGAGCCACAGAGCCACTGCTCCGCCCAATATCTCATCTTTCTTAGTTTTTAGTCAAAACAATGACTTAATCTAGTCATTTAAAGCTCAGAAGTGAGAAGATAATCTGTCCTGCAGTAAATCTTTAGAAGGCCGATACTAGGATATTCCCACAGACAGGAACAGACCACTGGCTGAATACAGCAGGGGTTGGAACAACGGGTGATCTCAGCCCCTGCTCCGTAGTGATGATGGTAAAGAAAAACGGAGAATTCCAAACTGAGGACATGACAGAAAATAAAATTGAATGCCTGAGTCTAAGGTGTAACAACAGGCATGTTGATGACACCTGCCCCGTAGCTTAACATTACTGAGGTAACAAGTACAGTATATAGTACTGGATAAGTGGGCAGGACAGCCCTAATATTATGATACAGCTAGGAAAGCACTATTCAAACCCGTTAGTGCCCTACCTGGGTACGATCCTCAGAGTGCAGGGAGGGTCCCTCAATATGTTCACTGGCCTCCGAGTCCTGCAGAGAGACAGATTGTCAGCAGGAGAGGGACAAACTGACAGCACGCCCTACAGATAAGGGTAGACACATTTCATCCATTGCATTCACTGCACGTGAATATTCCAACACATATACAATCGGTGAAGCAATTCTCAGCAGTTACTTAAAAAGGGTATCCGTCTTATCAGAGGTTAGGCAACAGAATTGAAAAGAAGCGCCGATATACCTCTAATAAGAGTCTGCCGTGGTTGACGCAGAGGAAAACGCAGTAAAACAAAGTGAAATCATTGCAAAAGCATGGTACACTGCAGGGAGGTATGGTATGGGAAAAGTGAAAACACTGTGCACGTTTTTCTGCACCACACACGGCATACTTACTCAGGGCACGGACACACACACACGGAGATACACACACACATGCGTTACCACAGGAAGAGTACTTATAAAGACCGAGAAGAGACCAGTCTGGAACAGGTTCCTCAGCCATACCACTGAAGCTAAAACCCTGGACTCTTTCAAGAAAAGGCTGGATGATACCCTTGGGTCAATAACCAACTAAACAAGAAAACGCAGCCGGTATTAAACAGCAGGGGTACTACAAATAACGTACACTCCTTGCACATTTCTTAGAAGTTCACAGAAAAGTGACCCATCTGGGCCCTGACTAAGTCAACAGCAGACTGCGCCCACGTTTCCCAAGCAGAGGTGCACAAGTGACAGTGTCACCAGGATCCCTCTGCCTTCAGAAGCAGCAGTGAACCTGCGGGCTGGTCGTGACAGCAGCGGCAGACCCGCGGCTTCTCCCCGTGTGAGGCACCCTGGATCCTGTGGTGCGTCGCATGACAAAAGGCCGTGAGAGGCAGGTGTGCTGGAGGAGCCCGTCACCAGTCATCGGTCACACTACACAAAAGGTTACACTAACAACAGCGAGAGCGATAAGGTGGGGGGTTTTGGTCGTCGATGGATCAGCACAGGGTGAAGGTGAGTGACAGGGTTATTACAGGCAGACCCAAAACCTGTCTCCCAGGGCCTCGGACTTGAAGGGTTTATAGGTCAGCCGCTGCTGGATGCCAGGCAGAGACCCCAGATTATGACCAAATGAGTTCAGGGTGAAATGGAATGTGGCCGGAGCTCACGACAGCTGACCCACTGGACCGAGAGGGATGGGCGAGGTGGGAGGGCGCGATGGCCATCTCGCTGGGTGAACACAAACCCTACCTCTGAAGGGGGTGCCCCGGTGACGGGGAGCTTCCATTCATATGGGGGGCTGGCCGAAGGCTGCGTCTTCGTCCCCGTGGGAGCCGGAGCTGGGCACCCCCGTCTCCCGGGCGGGGTGCCCGAGGAGAGAGAGGAGGGGTCAAGCCCACCGTCAGTCTCGTCTTCCCCCGCTGGCTTTGCCCCCAGAGCTACGATTCCCCCTTTCTCCTGCTCCTCTCTTCTCGCTGCCCGCCCTTCTTCCTCTTCCTCCTCTTCCTCCTCTTCCTGGCTCTCCATGGGGCCCTGCGAGGAAGGAGGTCGCTGGGGTTTCAAGTTCCAGGGCGACTTCCTCTCCTCGTCGGTCTGCTCCTCTGCTCCGTCTCCCTCACCCCCCAGCCGCCTCCTCTCCCCTCCCCGCCCGTCTCCCCCCCAGCGCGCGCCTCCACTCTCTCTCGCCTCGGCTCCCCCGTCCTCTGCCCTCCTCCGCCCTCTCTCCTCCTCTCCGCTGCTCCCCAGTCCTCTCTCGCCTGATCCAGGACGCGCCCGGGTCTCGCCGGCGGCCACGCTGCAGTCTGTGCTGCCCCCCAGTGGAGAAGAGAGGCGCTGGCCACAGAGGGAGTCCTTCGCCATCCCCGAGCCAGCAGCGTGCAGCCGAGACAAACGAAAAAAACCGGGGGAATGGTATGGCAAACTCTCACAACAAAGACAACAAGGACACAGTGACACATTGAGAGAGACAAAGATGTTCTTCGGAATGCACAGTGAAACAGGAACACAGGCGGAAACTACATTTAAAACCGACAACAGGAGGCTCTTTTTTTTTACACAAAGGGATGTGGGAGTATGGAACAAGTTACTCCCAGCCATGTTGTTGAAGTCAATACCCTGGCTTCAACCTTGGAACAATTAGTTCCTATTAATTACTTTTGCTAGATGGGCACAATAGCCTTCCCAAACATGTAACCTGATGTGGAGGGTTTGCATGACAAACAAGAATACAGACAAGAACAACAAACATGACATCACTACTGCACACACCAAACACACAATAACCCAACATGTATAACCACCAACACTGGAAAAAGAAAAACATCAACCCAAGCACACCAAACACTGGTAGGGAGATGTACAACCACAAGACAGACAGGACACACACACCATCAAACAGTCAAACAAGAGCAAAGCACACAGCTACAATAACAGACAACAATTAGCGCAGTCGTTCCCTGTCAGCTCAAGTGTCAACCTCATTACTCTTAAAGTGAAAAGAAAGTAGCCATCAGAAGTACACAGGGCAGGTAATGGCTAAAAACTGTGTGTAAAAAACAGAAATGAAGGCAATCTAATCAACTTGAAAAAAGAAGACCATAAACTATAAGGTATAAAATGGCACACAACAAAGACAAACTCAGTGTGCATACTAAACAACAGGCACTACACAGACACACAGACAGCTGGCAGCACCTACACTGTAGTCAGCTCTATAAGAACGAAAGCACCAGGTATAAATTATTAGGAGCCTGCGTTGGCCAGGAGTCGAACTCCGGCCTCCCACATGGTGGGGTGAGAACTCAACCACTGAGCCACCAAAGCTGCTGTATGTATATACTGATGGAAAAAAGAAACGCAACACCTCCTCCTCCACACTCTGGCCCTCCCGTCCGCACGGAACAGGCTGAAGAGGGACTCATCCGTGAAGAGGACCTGATGCCACTGCTGACGGGTCCATCGCAGCCTCTGTGTGGCCCCAGCCAGTCAGGTGTGACGTCTAGGAGGTGAGAGCAGAGGGCCTCTGAGGCCAGCAGCACGGAGCCTCACTGTCCTGTCACTGAGGTGGGCATTGCGTCTGCGGGCAGATTCAGCAGCAGTACGGGTGGCAGATCTGAAACGATCTCTCAGACGGACCAGTCTGATGTGTCGGATCTGTCCTGCCGGTCTGCTGAAACCTCCTCTGCAGTCGGGACACAGTGGAGCGGCTCACTCCATAGTGTCTGGCAACGCTGGCACATGACATGTCTTCCTGCAGCTTCTGGTGCCATTCGAGGCATTATGGATCAGGCATTCATTGGGTAAAAGTGCACCTAACGAGCTTTCGTGTGATTGGCAAGTTGCAATGCCTCACTGCTCAAACTGTATTGCTGTATGGTCAGAGAGCTTAAAACAAATTGACAACTTTTTGTGAAAGTACATAAGCTACATGTATAACTACAGTATTCTCATTCCAGAAAATGCTGCCTTTCCTTTTTCCATCAGTATATATATACACAAGTATAAAGACAAGCCCTCCTTTCTCACGGCATTCCTGACTTCACAGCCCTCCACATCCATGCCCACACACAATCTCCTCAGCTCATTCCAGCTCACAGGGGATCCTCCTAATCTCATTGACGATACTCCCTCAGCAAGCGTGCCAAAACCAAATTTCTATGACCATCTGTCATTTTTACAAGATGTCTGCACAGCTTACACATGCGATACTCTTGTTTATCTGAAGCTCCTAATTTCATTTCTAATGTGAAAGCAGATCAAATTTAAACATCATGAACTTGTTACTTACAGCTCATGTCATAGCATACACTGACTGTGTTGCAGTAAAGACATGACATGTACCCGTGTTCAAGTACAACGACGATGAAACAGCCAATTTAAGATACATTTTTTCTGATTTATACTGATGGTTAGAGCTTTTAGTTAAGCCCTAGAATAAGTGACATAAAACTATCATACCAATAATTCTGTTGGAACATTTCAAAGATGTCTGAGATGAACATTTCTGGGCAATCTGCTGCCCTTTAAGGTCACACTATGAAGATATCTGCAGAGAGCAGTGCAGTGTCACCTGTGAGGGTGGGTCTTGGCTGGGCTCCAGGGAAGGCAGCAGGTCCTGCAGCTCGGGCTCAGTGCGCTCCTCTGGCGGGGGGGTCCTGCTGACGTCACTCTCCTGGATTGCACAGGTGGGGGAGACACTGTGTAACACACTTCACTACACTGCTGCAGCACACACAGCACACTGCACACTGCACACTCACTGGCTGTACAGTCTGCACATACACTAATAGCACACTTCACTACACTGCTGCAGCACACACAACACACTGCACACTCACTGGCTGTGCAGTCTGCACATACACTAATAGCACACAACACAAAAGCAAAATCATTGCTGAAGGAATAGAGCTTTTATGAGAGGTGTACTTTGTGGTTGTGTGTATTATTCTTGCACAGTACACAGTCCTGTGTAAGCTCTTCTTATTTGAAGTTCACACAGTGGTGTCATATCAGTGAAGCACAGTGAAGTAATGTTACTTTTGCGTCAGTGCTATGTTGCCTTGTCAGTGTTGTTACTGTTGCATGAGTGTTGTGTTGTCATGTCAGTAAGATAAGATCAGATCACTTTATTGGCCATTTACAATTTCTTGCATTACGAATGTGTCTTTTCGCAGACCCCAGCTTGCTCTCCATGAGACACACAGACAGGGAGAGCAGCTGGGGGTCAGAGCGCAGGGGCAGCCATTGTACAGCGCCCCTGGAGCAGTTGGGGTTGAAGGCTTTGCTCTGGGGCTCAACGGAGTAGGATTCCTCTGCCGGCCGCAACCTTCCGGCCACAGTCGCAGATCCTTGGCCACAGAGCCCCCGCACTGCCCCTTTTTAATGTGTTATGATGTGGATCCGGTGTGTTACTGTTGTGTTGACGTGTCAGTGTATCACTGTTGTGCAGTGTGTACCTCGTACTGCAGTCCTCCGCCCAGGGAGCCGAGGTCCAGGTGTAGGTTGTGCAGCAGACGGGCTGTCCCTTGTGGGCTCTGACAGGAGAGAGTACAGTCACAGGAGCAAGATGCTACACCTGCTATAGACATTTTGCTTTGTGACAAAAGGCCTGAGCTCATATCCAACCCCTATAAAATCCCTTACTTTAAATCCACACTAAAGTTTAGTAACTCATACGTGAAGTGATTCATTCATATTGGGTTTTCATGTTTCTAAGTGCCCTTGTCAACTCAGCGGAGAACTCAGAAGCCTGGTTAGGCTGCTGTTATATTTCATGACAACGATGTATGGTTGTGTGAAATGGTATTCGGTGACTGTACTGTTCCGCAATCTCTGGGATAATCTGAAGCAAGCTTTTTAAAATGGAATCACTTGAACTGCAAAATAACCTGTGGTGTGCAATGAGACAGCTCATGAAGAGGCCTACCTCTGCCTCCGAGCCTCTCTCCTCTTCATCCTCCAGCCCCGGCAAAGAGAGAGACACCCTCTCCTCTTGTCTCAGGCCCAGCACACTTGTGCCCAGTGTGGACAGAGGAGCCTGGGAGAGACACAGAAGAGAGATCAAATGAAATGAGCACTAGACTAACACAGTGTGAGGAGGGGAGGGAAAGGCATACAAAGAGGACGAGAACAGGAGTGTGTGACAGAGAGAGGAGGAGAGGGAAATGAATCAGGACTACACCTGCACCAACAACTGTATCATCAGTGTTAGTGTGAGTACTAGTGTCTGTCTAGAATCAGGACTAGAGCTGCACCAATGACTGTATCGTGTGAGCATTAACGTCAATCCAGAATCATGACTAGTGCTGGCACCAGTGTCTCCATCGTGTCAGTGCCAGTGCCAGTATGATCATTAGTGTCTGTCTAGAATCAGCACCAACGACTGTATCATCAGTGTTAGTGTGAGCACTAGTGTCAGTCTCGAATCAGGACTGAGACACTGTGTTGACACTGCACCAGTGTTAGTATCCGTGTCAGTGTCAATCCAATGCAGGGGGAAAGTGATACAGTACTCACCCCAAGTGACGTCTTCAGGGGCTCCAGCCCTCCGGAGCTCCCGGCCGAGCCCCTCAGGGAAGAAGACAGGGGATCTGCCAACCCCCGAAGTGGGGCCAAAGACCCCATAGGACCCTGCAGGGGCCCTAGCGCTGAGCTCACCGGCTGGGGTGGGGAAAGAGAGAGATCAGACATATGGCTAGAGCCAAGTGCAGGCTACAACTTAACCTCTAAAACTACAACTATCACAACATGCTTACAACACAATAGGATCTACAAAAAAAAATCAATTTCACTTTGTATTTGATCTATCAATCAAACGTAACATTGTCAATACAACAGAATGAGCGATTGGTTCAAAATATACTGAAGACGGATGGTTTTCTAATAAAGTATGAGGTAAACCGATTGCTAGGCACATAGTAGGTACCTCGGCATGAACAATCCTTGGAAAATAAAAGAATATTGCAAATTTAAGCAATGAAAAGTGCTGATACACTGACTTCGTTAAAACCCTCCATGATCTGCAACTTTTCATCAGTTAGAGCACTTGTTATGGAAAATGCAAAAAATATGCAGTGCATTCTTTGGAATGAGTGGATATGCAGTGCTCACTGAGTCCAGATGATCTGAAGGGTGCAATACCAAATAAAATGATTGGAAAGTTATTGATTGATCATTCTTGAGGTCAGTATGGAGGCTCTGCTCTCTATTTTGTTCCCATATACCCAGATACATGCTGGTACATGATTCAAAAATCTCTTCCCTACTAAAGCTGGAACAGTGCAAGGAGAGGTAAAAGT